>NC_092734.1:23022890-25422890 GCF_047496885.1 Scyliorhinus torazame
AGCACCACTACTTTGAAACGGCGGATGAGGCGTGGACATTTATTGTTGAAGAGAAATTGGAATAAGCGGGTTATTAAAAAAGAACGTTTGAGACAAAGTGGAGGGGCAAATATGGGGGGCGAAGAGGGGGGAAAAAAGGGGGAGAGATGATTTTTATGTTGTTAATCCTGCGACCCGGTAACTTTTCTCTCTTCCACAGGTTGTGGGGGAGGGAGGAAGGGAGGTGGAGGAGCTGGGGGCGTTGGCCATTGGGGGCGGGGCCAAAAGGGAAGCGCGGGCTTTGTTCCCGCGCTATGATAATTATGGCGGGAATAGGGAAGCAGGAAGGAGGGGGCGTCGCACGGTGCGAGCCGAGGTCACGGGGGGAAGCCGAGGTCGGCCAGTGTTTGCTGACTTCTGGGAGCAACATGAGGGGTGTAACTACGCTAGTGGGGGATCTAGCGGCGGGGGGGGGGGGTGGTGGGAGGGGGGATTTACTGGGTTGCTGCTGCTGGGGAGAAGGGGGAGCTGGTATGGGGTGGGGTGGGCGGGGCGGGAGGGCACCGCCTGGGGGGGACATAGCTGCGTGGGAACCGGGTGAGGAGCTGGATAAAAGGGGATGGCTAATCGACACGGGGGGGGGGGGGGGGGGGGGGGGTAGGGGGTAAAGAGCCCCCCAACCCGGCTGATCACGTGGAATGTGAGAGGGCTGAACGGGCCGGGTAAAGAGGGCACGGGTACTCGCACATCTAAAGAAACTTAAGGCAGATGTGGTTATGTTACAGGAGACTCATTTGAAACTGATAGACCAGGTCAGACTACGCAAAGGATGGGTGGGGCAGGTGTTTCATTCGGGGCTAGATGCGAAAAACAGGGGGGTGGCTATACTAGTGGGGAAGCGGGTAATGTTTGAGGCAAAGACCATGGTGGCGGATAGTGGGGGCAGATACGTGATGGTGAGTGGCAAATTACAGGGGGAGGCGGTGGTCTTGGTGAACGTATATGCCCCGAACTGGGATGATGCCAACTTTATGAGGCGCATGTTAGGACGTATCCCGGACCTAGAGGTGGGGAAGTTGGTAATGGGTGGAGATTTTAACACTGTGCTGGAACCAGGGCTGGACAGATCGAGGTCCAGGACTGGAAGGAGGCCGGCAGCAGCCAAGGTGCTTAAAGACTTTATGGAGCAGATGGGAGGAGTAGACCCATGGAGATTTAGCAGACCTAGGAGCAAGGAGTTTTCGTTTTTCTCCTATGTCCACAAAGTTTATTCGCGAATAGACTTTTTTGTTTTGGGAAGGGCGTTGATCCCGAAGGTGAGGGGGACGGAGTATACGGCGATAGCTATTTCGGATCACGCTCCACACTGGGTGGACTTGGAGATAGGGGAGGAAAAAGAACGGCGTCCACCCTGGAGAATGGATATGGGACTAATGGCGGATGAGGGTGTGTGTCTAAGGGTGAGGGGGTGTATTGAAAAGTACTTGGAACTCAATGATAATGGGGAGGTCCAGGTGGGAGTGGTCTGGGAGGCGCTGAAGGCAGTGGTTAGAGGGGAGCTGATATCAATCAGGGCACATAAAGGAAAGCAGGAGAGTAGGGAACGGGAGCGGTTGCTGCAAGAACTTCTGAGGGTGGACAGGCAATATGCGGAGGCACCGGAGGAGGGACTGTACAGGGAAAGGCAAAGGCTACACGTAGAATTTGACTTGCTGACAACGGGTACTGCAGAGGCACAGTGGAGGAAGGCACAGGGTGTACAGTACGAATATGGGGAGAAGGCGAGCAGGTTGCTGGCCCACCAATTGAGGAAAAGGGGAGCAGCGAGGGAAATAGGGGGAGTGAGGGATGAGGAGGGAGAGATGGAGCGGGGAGCGGAGAGAGTGAATGGAGTGTTCAAGGCATTCTATGAAAGATTATATGAAGCTCAGCCCCCGGATGGGAAGGAGAGAATGATGTGTTTTCTGGACCAGCTGGAATTTCCTAAGGTGGAGGAGCAGGAGAGGGTGGGACTGGGAGCACAGATCGAAATGGAGGAAGTAGTGAAAGGAATTAGGAGCAGGCAGGCGGGGAAGGCCCCGGGACCGGATGGATTCCCAGTTGAATTTTACAGGAAATATGTGGACTTGCTCGCCCCGCTACTGATGAGAACTTTTAATGATGCGAGGGAAAGGGGACAGCTGCCCCCGACTATGTCAGAGGCAACGATATCGCTTCTCCTAAAGAAGGAAAAAGACCCGCTGCAATGCGGGTCCTATAGGCCTATTTCCCTCCTGAACGTAGACGCTAAGATTCTGGCCAAGGTAATGGCAATGAGGATAGAGGATTGTGTCCCGAGGGTGGTCCATGAGGACCAAACTGGGTTTGTGAAGGGGAGACAGCTGAATACAAATATACGGAGGCTGCTAGGGGTAATGATGATGCCCCCACCAGAGGGGGAAGCGGAGATAGTGGTGGCGATGGATGCCGAGAAAGCATTTGATAGAGTGGAGTGGGATTATTTGTGGGAGGTGTTGAGGAGATTTGGCTTTGGAGATGAGTATATTAGATAGATACAGCTGCTGTATAGGGCCCCGATGGCGAGCGTGGTCACGAATGGACGGGGTCTGCGTATTTTCGGCTCCATAGAGGGACGAGGCAGGGATGTCCTTTGTCCCCATTATTGTTTGCACTGGCGATAGAGCCCCTGGCAATAGCATTGAGGAGTTCCAGGAAGTGGAGGGGAGTACTCGGGGGAGGGGAAGGACACCGGGTATCTCTGTATGCGGACGATTTGGTGTTGTATGTGGCGGACCCGGCGGAGGGGATGCCAGAGATAATGCGGATACTTGGGGAGTTTGGAGAATTTTCAGGATATAAACTGAACATGGGGAAAAGTGAGTTGTTCGTGGTGCATCCAGGGGAGCAGAGAAATAGAGGACTTACCGCTGAGGAAGGTAACAAGGGACTTTCGCTACTTGGGGATCCAGATAGCCAAGAATTGGGGTACATTGCATAGGTTAAATTTAACGCGGTTGGTGGAACAGATGGAGGAGGACTTCAAGAGATGGGACATGGTATCCCTGTCACTGGCAGGGAGGGTGCAGGCAATTAAAATGGTGGTCCTCCCGAGATTCCTCTTTGTGTTTCAGTGCCTCACGAAGGTGATCACGAAGGCTTTTTTCAAAAGGATTGAGAAGAGTATCATGAGTTTTGTGTGGGCCGGGAAGACCCCGAGAGTGAGGAAGGGATTTTTGCAGCGTAGTAGGGATAGGGGGCACTACCGAGCCTAAGTGAGTACTACTGGGCCGCCAATGTCTCAATGGTATGTAAGTGGATGGGAGAAGAGGAGGGAGCGGCGTGGAAGAGATTGGAGAGGGCGTCCTGCAGGGGGACTAGCCTACAAGCTATGGTGACGGCGCCGTTGCCGTTCTCACCGAAGAAATACACCACAAGCCCGGTGGTGGTGGCTACTCTGAAAATTTGGGGGCAGTGGAGACGGCATAGGGGAAAGACGGGAGCCTTGGTGTGGTCCCCGATAAGAAATAACCATAGGTTTGCTCCGGGGAGAATGGATGGGGGATTTGGAACATGGCAAAGAGCAGGAGTAACACAATTGAGAGATCTGTTTGTAGATGGGACGTTTGCAAGTCTGGGAGCGCTGACCAAAAAATATGGGTTGCCCCAGGGGAATGCATTCCGGTATATGCAACTGAGGGCTTTTGCGAGGCAACAGGTGAGGGAATTCCCGCAGCTCCCGACGCTGGAGGTGCAGGACAGAGTGATCTCAAAGACATGGGTGGGGGACGGTAAGGTATCAGACATATATAGGGAAATGAGGGACGAGGGGGAGATTATGGTAGATGAGCTGAAAGGGAAATGGGAAGAAGAGCTGGGGGAGGAGATTGAGGAGGGGCTGTGGGCTGATGCCCTAAGTAGGGTAAACTCATCGTCCTCGTGTGTCAGGCTAAGCCTGATACAATTTAAGGTGTTACACAGGGCGCATATGACTGGAGCACGGCTCAGTAAATTTTTTGGAGTAGAGGATAGGTGTGCGAGATGCTCGAGAAGCCCAGCTAATCACACCCACATGTTCTGGTCATGTCCGGCACTACAGGGGTTTTGGGTGGGGGTGACAAAGGTGCTTTCGAAGGTGGTAGGGGTCCAGGTCGAACCAATCTGGGGGTTGGCTATATTCGGGGTTGCAGAAGAGCCGGGAGTGCAGGAGGCGAAAGAGGCTGATGTTTTGGCCTTTGCGTCCCTAGTAGCCCGGCGCAGGATACTGTTGATGTGGAAGGAAGCCAAGCCCCCGGGTGTGGAGACCTGGATAAATGACATGGCAGGGTTTATAAAGCTGGAACGGATTAAGTTCGTCCTAAGGGGGTCGGCTCAAGGGTTCACCAGGCGGTGGCAACCGTTCGTCGAATACCTCACAGAAAGATAGAGGGAATGGAAAAGAAGAAGACAGCAGCAGCAACCCATGGGGGGGAGGGGGAGGAGGGGGGGGGGGGGGCGGGGAACCAGAAGGACTCTCAGGGATGTTAGTGTATAAGTATAATATGTATAGGTTGTTGTTATAGGTAATTGTATACTGGACGGCTGAATTGTATTTTTTGGAGGGTATTTATTTGGGACAAGGCAGTTGCCATTTAGTTTTGTTTTTTTTAATTTTGATGTTGTTTATATATTATTTATTTCTTGTTTCAAAAACTGGCCATTGTTATTTATATTGTTATATTACTGTGTGAAAGATACACAATGTACTGTTATGGCTGGCCAAAAATTTTGAATAAAATATATTTTTTTTAAAAATAAAAAATTTATGTCCCCTCGTGACAGCCATTTCTACCCTGGGGAAAAACCTCTGGCTATCCACTCTATCCATGCCTCTCATCACCTTGTACATCTCTATCAAGTCACCTCTCTGCCTTCTTCACTCCAGTGAGAAAAGCCCTAGCTCCCTCAACCTTTCTTCATAAGACGTGCCCTCCAGTCCAGGCAGCATCCTGGTAAATCTCCTCTGTACCTTCTCCAAAGCATCCACATCTTCCTATAATGAGGCGACCAGAACTGGACACAATATTCCAAGTGTGGTCTAACTAGGGTTTTATAAAGCTGCAGCAAAACCTCGCAGCTCTTAAACTCAATCCCCTGTTAATGAAAGCCAACACACCATACGCCTTCTTAACAACCCTATCAACCTGGGTGGCATCTTTGAGGGATCTATGTACGTGGACCCCAAGATCCCTCTGTTCCTCCACACTTCCAAGAATCCTACCTTTAACCCTGTATTCAACATTCAAATTCGACCTTCCAAAATGAATCACTTCACATTTATCAAGGTTGAACTCCCATCTGCCACTTCTCAGCCCAGCTCTGCATCCTGTCAATGACCTGTTGTAACCTGCAACAACCCTCAACACGATCTACAATTCCCCCAACCTTCGTGTCATCGGCAAACTCACCAACCCACCCTTCTACTTCCTCATCCAAGTCATTTATAAATACCACAAAGAGCAGAGGTCCCAGAACAGATCCTCGCGGGACACTACTGGTCACCGACCTCCAGGCGGAACACTTTCCATCCATTACCACTCGCTGTCTTCTTTCGGCCAGACAATTCTGTATCCAGACAGCCAAATTTCCCTGTATCCCATGCCTCCTAACTTTCTGAATGAGCCTACCATGGGGAACCTTATCAAATGCCTTACTGAAATCCATACACACCACATCCACTGCCCGACCTTCATCAATTTGTCTCGTCACATCCTCAAAGAATTCAATGAGGCTTGTGAGGCATGACCTGCCCCTCTCAAAGCCATGCTGACTATCTTTAATCAAACTATGTTTGTCTAAATAATCATAAATCCTATCTCTCAGAATCCTTTCCAATATTTTGCTCACCACAGACGCAAGACTGATGGGTCTGTAATTCCCAGGGATTTCCCTATTCCCTTTCTTGAACAGGGGAACAACATTCGCCTCCCTCTAATCATCCGGTACTACTCCAGTGGAGAGTGAGGATGCAAAGATCATCGCCAACGGCGCAGCAATCTCCTCCCTCACTTCCCGTAGTAACCTTTGGTATATCCCGTCAGGCCCAGGGGACTTATCTGTCCTGATGCTTTTCAAATTTTCCAGCACATCCTCCTTCTTAATATCAACCTGTTCGAGTCTATTAACCTGGTTCACACTATTCTCCTGAGCATCAAGTGAATACTGAAGCAAAGTATTCATTTAGGGCCTCCCCCATCTCCTCAGACTCTAGGCTCCACTATCCCTGATTGGTCCTACTCTCACTCTGATCATCCTCTTATTTCTCACATAAGTGTAGGACGCCTTGGGGTTTTCCCTAATCCTTCCCGCCAGGGCTTTTTCATGCCCCCTTCTAGCTCTGCTCTGTCCATTTTTGAGTTCCTCCCTGGCTACCTTGTAACCCTCTAGACCTTACGTAAGCTTCCTTCTTCCTCTTGACTAGAAGCTCCACTTCTCTTGTCATCCAAGGCTCCTTCACATTACCATTCCTTCCTCGTCTCAGTGGGACAGAACTATTCAGCACTCGCAGCAAGTGCTCCTTCAACAATCCCCACATTACTGTTGTGCATTTCCCCAAAAACAATTGTTCCCACTTTATGCTCCTCAGCTCCTGTCTAATAGCAGTATAATTTCCCCTCCCCCAATTAAATACCTTCCCATGCTGTGTGTTCCTATCCCTCTGCATGACTATGGTAAAGGTCAAGGAGTTGTGGTCACTGTCACCGAAATGCTCTGCCATTGAGACATCTGACACCTGGCCTGGTTCGTTGCCAAGCACCAAGTCCAATATGGCTTCCCCCCTGGTCAGCCTATCGACATATTGAGCCAGGAATCCTTCCTGTACACACCTGAAAAATCTGCTCCATCCAAACCATTTGTTCTAAGGAGGTTCCAGTCAATATTAGGGAAGTTGAAGTCACCCATGACAACAACTCTGTTACTTCTGCACTTTTCCAAGATCTGCCGCTCAATGGGTTCCTCTATCTCTCTTTTGCTATTGGGGGGAGTCTATAGAAAACTCCCAATAAAGTGACTGCTCCTTTCTTGTTTCTGACTTCCACCCATACTGACTCAGTAGACAAACCCTCCTCAAGTACCTCCTTTTCTGCAGCTGTGGTGCACACCCTAATTAACAGTGCCACTCTCCCTCCTCTTTTACCCCCCTCCCTATTCTTCTGAAAACATCTAAACCCCGGAACATCTAACAACCATTCCTGCCCCTGTGAAATCCATGTCTCCGTAATGGCCACAACATCGTAGTTCCTAGTACTGATCCATGCTCTAAAGTTCATCTCCCTTATTCCTGACACTCTTTGCATTGAAACAGACACACTTTACCCATTCCATTGAGTGCAACTTTGCCCTATCAACTGTCTATCATAGATCATAGATCATAGAATTTACAGTGCAGAAGGAGGCCATTCGGCCCATCGAGTCTGCACCGGCTCTTGGAAAGAGCACCCTACCCAAAGTCAACACCGCCACCCTATTCCCATAACCCAGTAACCCCACCCAACACTAAGGGCAATTTTGGACACTAAGGGCAATTTATCATGGCCAATCCACCTAACCTGCACATCTTTGGACTGTGGGAGGAAACCGGAGCACCCGGAGGAAACCCACGCACACACGGGGAGGACGTGCAGACTCCGCACAGACAGTGACCCAAGCCGGAATCGAACCTGGGATCCTGGAGCTGTGAAGCAATTGTGCTATCCACAAGGCTACCGTCCTTCCTCACAGACTTGCTGCATACTATTTCTGCCTGTTCAGCAGCTGCCCTATCCTCTGATCCATAGCTCTGGTTCCCATCCCCCTGCCAAACTAGTTTCAACTCTCCCGGAGAGCTCTAGCAAACCTCCCACCCAGGATTTTGGTGCCCCTCCAGTTTAGGTGCAATCCGTCCTTCATGTACAGGTCCCACCTTCCCCAGAAGATATCCCAATGATCCACATGTCTGAAGCCTTCCCTCCTGCACCAGCCCTGTGTGGTGAAGCCACGTGTTCAGCTGCACTCACTCTCTGTTCCTTGCCTCACTTGCACGTGGCACCGGTAGCAATCCTGAGATCACTATTCTGCTTGTCCTGCTCTTTAGCTTCCAACCTAACTCCTTAAAATCACTTTTTAGGTCCTCATCCCTTTTCTTAGCTATGTTGTTGGTGCCTATGTGTACCACAACTTCTGGTTGCTCACCCTTCCCCCTTAAGAATCCTGTAGACTCGATCTGAGATATCCCTGGCACCCGGGAGGCAACATACCTTCCGGGAATCTTGTCGCGACCACAGAATCTTCTATCCATTCCCCTAACCATTGAGTCTCCAATCACTATTGCTTTTCTATTCTCCCCCTTTCCCTTCTGAGCTGCAGAACCAGACTCGGTGCCTGAGACCTGGCCGCTAGGGCCTTCCCCCGGTAGGTCATTCCCCCCCCCCCCAACAGCATCCAAAACTGTATACTTGTTTTGAAGGGGAACGGCCACGAGCGATCCCTGCCCTGTCTGCCCGTTCGTTTTCCTTCCCCTGACTGTAACCCAGCTACTCTTATCCTGTACCTTGGGTGTGGCTACCTCCCTGTAACTCTTCTTTATCACCCCCTCTGCCTCCCGGATGATCCAAAGTTCATCCAGCTCCAGTTCCCTAAAGCGGTCTCTGAGGAGTTGGAGTTGGGTGCACGTCCCACAGGTGCAATCAGCGGGGACACCGGTGGTATCCCTCACCACCCACATCTCACAGGAGGAGCATGCAACTGCCCTAGCCTCCATCCCCTCTGATCTTACAGAATGTAGCTGCCCTGTGGACCAACTGGAACTCCGCCCTCCGACTCTGCTCCCAGTCAGCTGTGCGCTCTGTAAACGTCCGGCTCCCTTCTAGCTCTTTGAGGAAATGAAATTAAAGGAGCATGTGGCGAATATGTTGAGAAGTTGGTGGGGTGGGTGTCTGCCGAGGGCGATGGTGGTGCGGTTCAATTGTTTTCGGGACAGAAAAGATTCTGCGGTGAGCGAAGGAGACGAGAGAATGTACCTGGGAAGGAAACGTGGTGCGTATCCACAGGGTCAAGGCGGCCCTCTACAAGAAGGGAGTGAATTTCGGGGTGTTGTATCCTGCTCATCTGTGGATGACACACCAGAATCAGGAATTTTGTTTTGACATGTTGGAGGAGGCGAGTAAATTTATGAGAGACCATGGTGTAGGAGGCCTGTGAGGGCACTGAACTTTGGAGATGCCAATATGGGGAATGCGCGTATGTATGCTGGGCGGACTGTTGTATTTACTATATGTGGGTGCGGATTGGGTAATTGTGTTCAACAGTTCTTTGGGAATTGCGGATGAGAGGGGGAAGGGGGTAGGTCCTTGCCTTGAGGGGGGGGGGGCTGCATGTTAGCTGGTAGTCTAGTTAGCGGGAGTGCAATGGGGGGGAAAGATCTGTGGTGCGAAGGGGAGTGGATGGATTGGTTTTCTTTTTCTTTGCTTATTTGTGGGGTGGGGGGGAGACATTGGTCGAGTTGGTGTGGCACTGTTGGTTAAAGTGAGCTGGTGGCGGACATCTTGGGGAGGCCCAGAATGTGAGTTAGGTGTGGACCGGGGGAGTTGGTTAAAGTTGGGCTATGGCTGATCGGGGAGGGGGCGGGAAGCACCCCTGACCCATTGATTACATGAACATTCGAGGGTTGAATGGGCTGATTAAGAGGTCTCGCGTCTTTGGACATTTAAGGAGTTTGAAGATGAAGGTGGTGTTTCTTCAGGAGACGCATTTGAAGATGGGGGACCAGAAGAGGTTGAGGAAGGGCTGAGTGGGGCAGGTATTCCATTTGGGGTTGAATATGAAGATGAGGGGAGAGGTAGTGTTGATCAATAAGCGGGTGGCTTTTGAGATGGGGAGAATAGTGACACCCTGTGGCTACATTTGTAATGGCGAGTGGTGCTGGTGAATGTGTACACCCCAAATTGGGACGATGTGGATTTTTTTGAGGTGGGTTTTGGCAGAGGAATAAGACTGGGGAGATTTCCACCTCCACGTTGTGGGAGGCACTGAAGGCGGTGGTAAGGGGGGAGTTTATCTCGATCTGGGCAGACAAGGAGGGGATGCAGCGGGCTGAGAGGTTGCAGTTGGTTGAGGTCATTCTGAGGGTTGACAGGAGGAACTCGGAAGTGCCTGAAGAGACGCTGTTGAAGGAGAGACAGAAGCTCCAGGTGGAGTTTGGGCTTGTGTCCACGGGAAAGACGGTGGGCAGCTGCGCCAGGCCAGGGGGGCAGGATATGAATATGGGGAGTAAGCATCTGGATGCTTGCGCATCAGTTGAGGAGGCAGGTGGCAGCAAAGGAAATTGGGAGGGTGAGAGATGGCGAGGTGGACACAAAATTTTTGTTTGAGCAGGTGAGGCTCTGCGGGCTAGGAGGGTGTTCTTGGAGAAGGATCGTGGAGGGGGAGGAGCAAATTTGCAAAGCTATTTTTGGGAAGCAAACATTGCAATGATTCGGAAATGGCCGATGTGGAGGGACCAGTTTGAGGGTGACAAATGTTGAATTCTTTACTCGTTAGTCTGGCCTCAGTAAAACTCGAGATGGATTTGTTGGTATAGTATTATTTATTTTTGACCAACTTACAAGTCTGACTCGCTTCTCAGGGACACAGAACACACAACCAGTCTCCTGGACCCCTTGGAAACGAATGAGGTCCGAGACAAAGGGATCTCTGCAAATACATTCAAATGGCATCAGGTTTCACATACAGATACCCATAGGTCATCCTATACTCCTCCTGACCTGGCCATACATCCTAATTGGCTCACTTCTCATTCCTTAACCCTGGGCCTCTTGTTACCCAGCATCCTTTTCCCATCCCCTACCAGACACCCCTCCCCCCTTCCTTGCCATGCTTGCCGAAATCCTTTGTCTTTTGTGAACTCACTGGAATTAAACTGGCCTACATCTACATTACTGTAACTAATATTTAAACTAACTATTTTATATCACATTCGTCAAGGGCACTACAGCTGGCTCTCTTTCCGTTCTTGCTGGCCAGGTACTCCATGAGCTCGGTGGTGGTATCAGTTTTGAGAGTGTGGAACCAGTGCCGGCAGCATTTTAGATTAGAAGACATGTCCCTGTTAGTGTTGATTTGTGACATTTGTCGGTTTACCTCAGCAGGGTTGCATGCGAGGTTTCAGGGCTGGCAGCAGGTGGGAATAGAATGCTTTAGGGATTTATTTGTTGGAGGGAAGTTTGCAGACCTGTGGGAACTGAAGGGGGCATGTCAGTTGGGGGGGGTGGAGTATGAAGTGAGGCTCTGTGGAGGGTTAATGCATCCTCGCCGCGTGCAAGACTAAGTCTCATCCAGTTTAAAGTGGTACACAGAGCCCACATAAGTGTCCAGGATGAGTCGGTTCTTTCCAGGGTGGAGGATAGGTGAGTGCAGGGAAGCCGGCGAACCATGTCCATATGATTTGGGCTTGTTCGCATTTGAGGGGGTTTTGGGTGGGATTTGCAGATATAATGTCAAAGATTTTGGGGGTAATGGTAGCTCCGAGTCTGGAGCTGGCAATATTTGGAGTGTCGGAGGATCCGGGAGTGCAGGTGCGGAGAGAGGCTGATGTTGTTTTGGCCCTTTGCCTCCCTGACAGCCTGGAGATGAATTTTGTTGTGCTGGCGGGACTTGGAGCTGCCGAGAGTAAGGATGTTTTGGCTGTTTCCTGTTGTCACGGTTGGGTTTTGTGATTTTTTTTTTTCTTTGTTATGTGTATATTTGAAAATGCCTCCAATAAAATGTTTTTCAAAAATAAAGGATTGCTCAGAAAAACAGGTCTTGTCTTTATAAACAACTCTAGAGTTGCACTTTTTGCTCACAATTTATCTCCGAAATAATAGTTCTCCAAACTGGAGACCAAAATGCAAAGGGGAAATAAACTACTAGTCACCTTTATTACCTTGATGTTGTTAGTCAGTTGAGTGGAAGATAATCACAAGTTGAGTTGTTTTTTTATAACATGGAAAGAGATCATGTGACGATGGATTAAAATAATAGATTGTGGATTTTTCTTTATTTTAGCTTGTGGATGACAGTTGAGCAGATCCTCTCCTATCTGAACTCAAGTCATTGACGTGTATTGACAAATTCAGTAAAGCTGGATTTCGCACATTTAAAAAATAATTTTAAGATCTCGGTAATTGTCTTGAATTAATTTGATTAAGCTAAAGTCTGCTTGACATGTTTAACACTATTTCTAATTTGATAAAGGTCAAATTAGTTTGTGCAGTAAATGAAGTAGCGCCTACATAATGGATCTTAACCATATGTCATGATAATTGTATTTTATTAGTTGACAAATTTGTCTTTCTGCATCTATTTTATAATTAATAAATGATAGGATACAAATTTCCCATAAAAACTAGCAATGAGTCATTTGAAACAGTGATAGATGATTTCTGTATTTAGAACTGAGAAATATTTTCATAGAATATTGAGAAGTGAGTAAAATGTTTCATGCCGTTCCTGTAACCAGAATCAAAATATCAATATATATATAATACCTTGTGACCTGCTGCAGAATAAGACAAAAATTAATTTATAAGTCATGGTCCTTAACTGACCGTTAGTAAATCAGTTTTCAAAATTCTGCATCTATATTCATTTGATATATTCCAGCCTGGGTGGGGTAATTTGATAAATTTTAGAGGAGATATTTTGATTCCAACTTCAAAACAGGGTTTCTTTGAGCACTGCAAAATTTAATATCCAAACTTTCCAGGCACATTAACAAGAAATTAGAAAAAGGCACAATAAAAAAAAAACATTTATCCAGTGCTCCAAGTTTGCATTTTCTGTAATGTCCAGCTTCGTCAGAGGGGAAAAACACCTCATGAAGCACACATATTGCTTTATTTAAAAACTAACATTAATTCAAAGATGTTTGTGGACTAAACTAACGATTTGAATTAAGCAACTTTTTGAATCGACAAGTGCAGATAAGCACCTGGAATGTTCTCGGAGGTTTGACCACCTTCCAACAGAAACCTGATTATGCGCTTTGTTTAGGATTTGAGGTAAAATCACAGCGGTCGAGGAGATTCCCAGAGGATCTTTGTGTAATGCATTTGTGTCTTCGTCACATGAGAAAGTGGTTCATTTTCCTGACTGGTTGGATTTATTTTTTATATTAAATGTAGTTTATGTTTAAATTTAGTCTGAAATGGAGCAAATTACTTCCTTCCAAACCTGATGTTCACTCCCTGAGTGCAACCATGTGAATTCTGCATCATTCCTCTGAGAGCAAAGAAATCATTCAACTTAAAATGGCAGCTACATATGAAAAGTAGGCGTGCAAGTTGAGATGCAGGGAACAGAAGGAACCGAGATCTTGCTGGTCCCTCCATTCATTCTTGAACTGGCAAAATATGTATCTGAAAAGCTGGTAATCCGGTTATTACATCACCTCTTCAAAATCACCATCTGAAATGGCATGATCAGAATGTTCTTCAAGGCCCATCTTTTCTTTAGTGAGCTATAAAAGATTGCACTGCAAGGTAGCACAGTGGTTGCTTCACAGCGCCAGGACCCGGGTTAGATTCCCAGCTGGGTCACTGTCTGTGCGGAGTCTGCACGTTCTCCCCGTGTCTGCGTGGGTTTCCTTCAGGTGCTCCGGTTTCCTCCCACAAGTCCCAAAAGATGTGCTGTTAGGTGAATTGAACATTCTGAATTCTCCCTCAGTGTACCCGAACAGGCGCCGGAGTGTGACATCTAGCAGATTTTCACAGTAACTTCATTGCAATGTTAATGTAAGCCTACTTGTGACATTAATAAAGATTATCATTATCAGCAATAAGGAGCACTTTTTGTTCTGCTTCCTTTGGAGTTTGGAAGGGTTTCCAATCCAAGCTGATAGTGCGATAAAGATTGATGATGTATTTTTCTGGAAACTGTAATCGAATTGTGGAAGATCTTTGCGTGAGGTATAATCAGAAAATATGGATTCTGCCACTATCTATTTGAAGAGTTAGTTATGCCACTGGGTATTAGTAAAGAGTTGAGCATCATCTGATTCATTCAATGCCAATGCCAAAGCACTGTCTAATTTGGAACTACCTATATGACTCACTTGATAGCCATGTTGTGCATGTTGCCTTTGAAGGAGTTTCACAGGACTTTCTGATACTTGCCTCTATCTGAAACAACTGTACCAAATGGGCTGGATTTCCGCATCAAAATCTACAGGGACCACCAAGGACTATGACTTTAGCCTTCTGAAACTGTTTAGAAAAGTCTATCATGAAGTAGCCAATTCAGTGTAGCACTGGGAAGTTGGCCTGCCCCTCCAAAACAAAACTTAATTAAAATGAAAAAAAACATGAAGTATGTCTTACCAAACAGCTTAGCTGAGTACTGGTGGATGATTTCATTGGTAGGTAGTAAATTCAGTTGTCAGCCTCAAGATAGGACTCATCTGTTGTGATATTGTCATGTCATGTCATAAAGATCAAAAGTGCCACTTACTGAGCTACTTGTTGCTGCAAATTTAATTTTCCATGACTCCTGGCATTTCTAAACAGGGGAGTGTACATGCATGCACAAAAATAGTTCAAACAATATTTTCTTGTCAGGAAACTCATCCGTTCCATGTCAACAGTAATAGCTTCCTGAGTTATTTCTTTGCCGAGCTTCACTGGGCACAATATTTCAGGTTACAGAAAAGGCAAGGAGCATATTGGATGTTAATATATCTGGATAAAGTTTCAAAAAATGTGACTAAAAGCAGTTGATGTGTGGGAAAGAATTACAAACTTGTAACAAAAAAGTAAGACTATCTCTGTAATCTGTGAACTGCCAAAAACAAGATCAATTGTGCCATCAGACTATATTATAACAAATTCTGGAGCAGAATATTCACTTCCAGTTACTATCTACACATATATTCCACAACAACAGACTGAGAAACTAGATGTATGATGCAGGAAAACACAGTCCACTCTCGACTCGCTTTCCCTGTTCCTTTCTCCCTTTTCCTTCACCCCATCCTCTCTCCCTTCTGCTCTTTCTCTTCCTCCTCTTCATCTCTCCTGCCCCACCTCACCTCTCCCCTCTGCTTTCATGCCGATTCCCCCATTCCTCTTTCCTCCATTTTTCTGTATTATAGTGATCTTGGCAGTGGAAAGTTATGTCTTGTGATAGAGTACCCATGGTGTAAGGGGCTAGGGGTAACAGGGTGCCATGTCTCAACAATCAATACATCTCTATCAATTAAGCAAGTCACAGTTTTGATTAAGTTTACAATTTTCAAAAGGTGTGAAGATGTAATAAATTGAGTAGAGGGTAGATAAAACTTTTGTCTGACTACTTAGTAGTAAGGCACAATAGGCACCATGTGCTCAAGTTAATAGTGATTATTTCTTTCCTGAAAATTGAATAAAGTTTATAACCTGCATTCATTTCTGTGGCCAAAATGGTATCTGCATATAAATGGAAGTGAGAAGATTTATGACATGAAGAATAGAAACATAATTAATTTTGAAACATTTTCTTATTGCTAGTTTAAGCAGGTGAGGCCAATACTGAGAGGCCTAGATAGAGTGAACATGGAGAGGATGCTTCCACTAGTAGGAAAAACTAGAACCCGAGGGCACAGCCTCAGACTGAAGGGACGATCATTTAAAACAGATGAGGAAACATTTCTTCAGTCGGAGAGTGGTGAATCTGTGAAACTCATTGCCACAGAAGGCTGTGGAGTCCAAATCACTGAGTGTCTTTAAGACAGAGATAGATAGGTTCTTGATTAATAAGGGGATCAGGGGTATGGGAAGAAAGCAGGAGAATGGGGATGAGAAACATATCAGCCATGATTGAATGGTGGAGCAGACTTGATGGGCTGAATGGCCTAATTCTGCTCCTATGTCATAGAATCGTAGAATTTACAGCGCAGAAGGAGGCCATTCGGCCCATCGAGTCTGCACCGGCTCTTAGAAAGAGTACCCCACCCAAGGTCCACACTCCACCCTATCCCCATAACCCAGTAACCCCACCCAACACTATGGGCAATTTTGTACACTATGGGCAATTTAGTATGGCCAATCCACCTAACCTGCACATCTTTGGACTGTGGGAGGAAACCGGAGCACCCGGAGGAAACCCACGCACACACGGGGAGAACGTGCAGACTCCGCACAGACAGTGACCCAAGCCGGGAATCGTATCTGGGACCCTGGAGCTGTGAAGCAATTGTGCTAACCACTGTGCTACCGTGCTGTCTTAAGGTTTGATCCATTGTTTCTTGTAACCTTCTTCATCCTCGTATTGTCAGAGAATGTCACAAAATGGGTACAGTGATTTAGTTTTGATTTTATTTCAGCAAGCGTTTTGGAGGGCAATTGGGGTGGCGAATACTGTTATCCTTTTGAGAAGTTGTTTTCTGCTGAAACTGATAAATTTAAACAGCCATTTAATAACAACCAAGATGAGAGTGAATGAATGAAAATCGCTTATTGTCACAAGTAGGCTTCAAATGAAGTTACTGTGGAAAGCCCCTAGTCGCCACAGATGAATTTTCACCAGGAAGTTAGTTTTACCTCTGGCATTCAAAGTTTGTAAGAAATGGCTGGTTGCCTAATGAGTTATCAAGAGGATACTGGCCTCTTTCATCTTGCAGGAACCTAATGATGGAAAAATTATCTTTAGCAATTACAGGATAGCGAATGAAAGCTAGAACTGCTGGGATCCTGTATACCAAAAAATACTTTGATCTGCCATTCCAGTTGCCATTGTCGTCAATGAAAAAATAAATTCTAAAGAGGAATTGATGTTCTAAATGTTCACCATTATGTAAAAGGGAATAATATAGCACGAGCAGCGTATTTTTGTCGACATATTAGGAAAATATGTCATGGCCTAAAAATGGTAAGTGTGGACCATTTCACTACGTTGGTAGAAGAGGATAGTACTCAGAGAGGACTTCACAGAATCACAATCTTTACAGTGCAAAATGTGACCATATTTGGCCCATGGGGGCCTCATGGCTCTGAAAGAGCATCGTACCTAGTCCCACTCCCCTGCCTTATCCCCGTAACCTTGCACACACTTTATTTTCAGAAAGCAATCCAATTTCCTTTTCATTACTTGCCTCCACCATCGAACTTGCCTCCACCATCCTCTAGGAAGTTTGTTCCAGACTCCAACCTCCCTTTGGTGGAAACATTTTTCCTCACATCACTTTTACTCACTTTTTTTATTTTGAATCTGTGCCCTCTAGTTCTTGATGCTGTTGAGTGGGAACAGTTTCTCATTATTTACCCTGTCGATACTCCTCAGGATTTTGAATGCCTCTCTCAAGTCTCCTCTCAGTCATCTTTTCTCCAAGGAAAACAATCCCAACTGTTCCAATCTATCTTTATAGTTAGTTCTTTATCACTGGAATCATTCTTGTGAATCTCCTCTGTACTCTCTCCGATGCCTTCACATCCTTCCTCAAGTATGGTGCCCAGAGCTGGATGCAGTTTTCTTGCTGAAGCCCAACTGGTGTCTTATACAAGTTCAACATTATCCTGTCAAAATGGATCACCTCACACTTCTTTGCATTGAGCTTCATCTGCCACTTGTCTGCCTAATCCACTAAATGTCTGCCGTTTTGAAGTTCAAGACTATTCTCAGCACAATTAACAATGCTTCCAATTTTCATATAATTTACAAAATTTGAAATCATGCTCTGAATATCAGAGCACGGGCCTCAACATTGACCCCTGGGGAACTCCACTACAAACTATCGTCCATTCTGAAAAACAACCCTTTTATCACTTTGAGCAGCAAATCATGCAGAGCAGGACCCATTACCATTCACCGGACCAACTCGCCATATTAGACTGCCCAATGATTCAACCACCATGTGCTGACATAGCACAATGAGACACTAACTGATATGAAGACCTTTTCACCAGCATTATTTAAAGAGAGCACAAAAGCTACTTGTTGTTTGACTTATGACCCTTGTGCTTTGTTTTCGCATTTTTCAAAGTTTATTTTGTCTGCACGGAGAGGGCTTTTGCCCAGCTGCTGTTTGTCGCACCAAATTATTTTTCTCCTTGTAAGGGCGGAAACACTCAGTAGGTCCAGCAGGATTGCTGGAGGGAGAAACAGATTTAGTGTTCCAGGTCTGTGGCATTTGTCAGAAGTTACATTTTTCTCTCTACAGTTTATTTTACACACATTCAAAACGTGGAAAAGGGTTTGCAACGTTCCCTGTTTTTTTTTTTTTGTTGCATGTATGCAATAAAAGATGATAAGGGAAAGAAAGAGGTATAGGGCAAAGAATTATTATTTCACATGAGTGCAGAGTTCAAAATCAAAAGTATAATGGTGTATTCCTTCAGAGAGATTAGTAGGCTGAAGCTGCTGCAGGGTAATCCACTTTTCCAGTAGCACTGACTTTCACGATGGGAGAAGCTTGTAGAGGTGAAATAGTCTTGTAGTAGGCACTAATGCAAAGGTTCAGACATTCCAGTAGAAATGGTGTCGTTGAGGGCCAGGCAGCTTAAACCTGGGCAGAGCTCTGGCTCTGCTGCTGTTTTTGTTGATGAAAAATGGCAAACTGCTTCCGTTAGCTTCACAAGGCAATATTATAGGTTCTAGCAACTTGGTGAGGGGGGGTGTCATGATATAACTCACTTCTTCCTCTTGGTTTGGACGAAGGATATATATTCATGGTCAGGAATCTTGAGATGGTTAATGTTTCATCCATTAAGTTTACCAGAGGTTTAGGGTCCTTCGTCCTCCCAGATGCATCATCTCCATTGGCTAGGGCATGGCCTCAGATGTCAGGCTTCTTTGTGCATTTCCTTGGAATTTGATTTCTGCAGTCAGAGGATATTAGTGCCTCTTTAGAGATAACGAGGTTGTGGTGGGTTTTCTGAAGGCTAGAAATTCCTTTTCTGTGAGTCCGAGCCAGTTATGGCTTTGGTCAGTGTAAAACCTTTTCCCAAACCCAAATCCAAATCTAAAATCAAATTTAGTCACCCTTATGCATTCTCTTGTGTATTACTTTCTATACCGGAGTGGCGGAAATGTGCATGGAATTATCTTTTCTTTGTAACAAAAATGTTCAATTTTCACCTCTGTTCATGGGACATATTTATTATATTTTCCTTATTTGTTGGATCATGAAGTAAAGCTATTAAGCGATCATACAAAGGAGGTTTATTTCTAGTACCCAAATTAATGAAAGTGAGAACTTGCATTTATATAGTGCCTTATAGTTCTAGTTGTTCGGTAAATAGAGCAGCCATTTTTTGAACAGCTAGATTGCACAAGTGTAACCAATGCAGAATGCACATCATATAAAAAGCTTGATGTAAAGTAAAGTCACCACAGTCCCAGATGACCATCGGCTGCTTTCTCCTTTGAGCGGGAGAGCTGGTGGTGGTGATTAAACCTGAGGAATGGCACATCTCATGCGAGGGGTAAGATTGAGAAAAGTAAATATGGTGAACATTCTAACAATACTGAGCATAAGTAATACATTTGCCACTGGTCTAACCATTTGAATGTGTGCAGGTGGACATTTTAGTCCTGATTATGAAATTGTCTGTGATGACAACTTGCTCAGCACCTAATGAGGATGAATTTCCTGTTACTATCAAGCAGCCTCAAGTGTTTACTTTTGTTGTTTCCAGTTAATCAAGCCATTGCAATTTCTGATTATTGTTTTGGATTTTCTTGCAGGTTTGATGAACTTGTGAAGAGGTTCAGAGTGGAGTATCATGCTGGTGGCTCTACCCAGAATTCAGTCAAAGTGGCCCAGGTTTGTCTTTATCCAACAATCCTCTAAACTGATCAGATTCTTGCCAATTCTTTTTCAACTGAGAAAGATGTTCTGCTTCTAGCTCAGGGTTTTTCGAAGTGCAGGTTGCAACCCATGGGTGGTTGTCAGGAGGGTCACGGAGTGATCGGCGCTGTTCCCCATCACGGGAGAAGCGCTCACAGGCTGCTATCGGCATTTTTATTGAGAATGGTGGCTGGCGCCACCTTTTAAATGAGAAGAAATTAGGCTGTGAGCAGTCTTCCGGCCAGAAGCGATAGCAGTTCACTTGACATCAAGCGCCCTCTATGTGCTTTTGGCCCCAAATCACAGAGGAGAGCTTCTTCAATTTTCTAGCTGCCAGCAAAAGGACTGTGAAGATGAATCATTTTCTTGCAAGTAAGAGATGGCCAGAGACACAAATAGGTAGTGTACCTGCTGACCAGGATCTCATCTGAATCTGCTGGAGCGAGCTCCTCAGGAGAGTCCAAGGCAGGACAGAGCAGTACTAGTGTTAGCTCTGTACAGAGTTCCAGGGCCTCTGGTTAATAGCCCACAAAGAAGAAACTGAGCTCGGGAACAAAGTATAAAGATGATTTCTTGAGGTATGGTTTTAACAATTGTGCCAATGCAAATAAGGATGCAAGCCCATGTGTGTTATATGCAGGGAAGTACTGGCAAACGAGAGGAGAAGCTTCAGGTTTTGAAAGAGAAGTGGTGGGTGAAAAATTCCTTTTGAGGTTTAGGACCCCAGAGTCAGTATTAACATAGAGCTGACTCCAAATGAAAAGACTACGCCGCTGTACCTGACCTGTGGTACCACATTAAAATCTCGCCAAATGCCCATGAGGCTGTCAGCATTCTGGAGTAGCATCTCCCAGGAGTATCCAATGCTGTGTAATACAAGCATTTGTTGCTATTGTCCTTCACAACGACCTACATCTGCGAGGTTGGATTTTCCGTTCTCACAAAGATGAAGATGGCACAAAGGATTTGGCAGAAGTCTACACTTGATATGCGCATTGCTTTCTCCTACTGTGAACCTCTTTGCAATGAGATTGCGAGAACAAGCAGGCTTCCTTTCACATTAAAGGTAAGCGAATGTGGCGTGTGTCGCGAAGGTTGGCCGGCGTGTGTCGCGGAGGTCAGCCAGTTGGCAAAAGTGGGTCCCGGTGAAAAAAGTTTGAAACACACGTTCTAGCTGAAATTGCTTATGCTGTATTTATTGTGCGACAGCTATTAACTGCCTTGTAGTGTTCTAATAAGATAAATAATAAGATAAATGAGGTGACTGTATCACCTCAAGAAGATCCGTAATCAAAATATATTTTCTGGAGAAATAAGTGCTGAAGCAGCACTATAAGCTTCAGTGGAATTTGCTGCGGTTTATTTTGTCCATCTGTAAAGGTCAGCAGTGCGGCTTTCCTGTCCAGTGGCTGCCATTGGGTGTATTACTAGACCAGGCCTGTCCAACCTTTTCGTGTAAGTAGCACGTTTCAATTTTCTTCTCACTCAAGGGGCTGGTGAGCAGAATTTGAAAAGATGAGGTTTGGCACAACATGAATTTCAACTTATTGAGCAAAAATAAAGCAATAGCAAAGCAATAAATTGCTAAGTTAAAATTAAGTAATTAATAAAGTAGACCATTGCAGTGTGAAAGGGTAAAACTGTGTTCTTCGCCTCACTGTCAGTCTCAGAGTACTCATTCTCGCACGTGCGCGCACTCTCTCACGCTCATCAGGAGCCATTTCTTCTCCCTTCTCCACCCCACCAACAGCAAGTCTCAATTCCCCCCGCTGCACTCTTCTTCCCGCTTTGACTCTTTCCTCACCTGGCAGCCGCTATGACGACTCTCCCTGCCCTTTCATTTATTAATGTTAATTTTGTTTTTGGTTTTCATGTGTTTTATTGTGCTGAGAATGTGTTTAAAGTTTTATGTTGGCAATCCTTCTTCATCAAAGCTAATTTCCTCCAACTCACCATTTTAAAATGTTGCCCATTCTGGCTCTTGCTATTGTATGATTTCATTGGTGCCAGTAATAGTTCCAATATCTTGAAATGAAATGAAAATCGCTTATTGTCACAAGTAGGCTTCAATGAAGTTACTGTGAAAAGCCCCTAGTCGCCACATTCCGGCGCCTGTTCGGGGAGGCTGTTACGGGAATTGAACCGTGCTGCTGGCCTGCCTTGGTCTGCTTTCAAAGCCAGCGATTTAGCCCTGTGCTAAACAGCCCCTGTCTTGTCCAGCTCGTTATTTCTCAGTGTGAGTCTTAGATGGTCGGTGTGTGCAACCTTTGGGCTATTATTAGGAGACTATCATAGCAGTGCCTGCCCTTGTTCTCACCTGATTTTCACATCCACATTTCCTAGCAGGCATGATTACAGAACAGTCTGTCTTAGTTGATTTGTTTTAGCCCAGGAGTTCTGTGGCCCTCCCATCACTGAGATAAGTTCAGGTAATGATGCAGTCTTTGTCTAAATGCAACAAGATCTGGATAATATCCAGACTTGGGCTTCCAAGTGGCAAGTGACATTTGCACCACACACAATGAAATGAAAATGAAATGAAAATCGCTTATTGTCACAAGTAGGCTTCAAAAGAAGTTACTGTGAAAAGCCCCTAGTCGCCACATTCCGGCGCCTGTTCGGGGAGGCTGGTATGGGAATTAAACCGTGCTGCTGGCCTACCTTGGTCTGCTTTCAAAGCCAGCGATTTAGCCCTGTGCTATACCAGCAATGATTATCTTCAAGAAGAGAAAATTTGACCATTTCCCCATGATATTCATATGTAGCTTTCTATCCCATCATCTAAGTCATTAATGAACATGGTGAATAGTTCAACATCTGGGAGTTACCAATGACCAGAAATACTGTGACTACTAGAGACGATCAGAGGCTGGCAATTCTGCACTGAGTAACTTACCGCCTGATTTCCCAAAGTCTGTCAACCATCTACAGGGCACAAGTCAGGAATGTGATGGAATACTCCACTTGCCTGGATGAGTGTAGCTCCAACAACATTCGAGAAGCTGGACAACATCCAGGACAAAACCGCTTGTTTAATTGGCACCCCATCCATGACCTTAAACATTCACTCCCTCCACCATGACACACAGCGACAGCAGTGTGTACCATCTACAAGACTTTTCAAGCAACTTTCCAAGGCCCCTATGATAGCAGCTTCTAAACCAGTAACCTCTACCACCTAGAGGGACAAGTCACACACCATCCTGACGTAAAAATATGTCGGCATTCCCTTAGTGTCGCTGGGTCAAAATCCTGTATCCAACCTCCTAACAACACTGCAGGTGTACCTATACATGGAACGCAGCAGTTCAAGAAGGCAGCTCTCCACCACCTTTTTAAGTGCAGTTAAGGATTGTTAATAAAGGCTAGCCGAGCCAGTGATGCCCACATACAGTGAACGAATAAATAACAAAAAATTGGATAGGATGCTCAACCTCATTTAGGGATTTGAAAACTTGAGTGGAAGCAATTTGAAATTCCATGTATAGAGATTCTGTTAGCAATATTAATGGTCACACTTGGTCTCAGTTTAGCACTCAACGAAGTGACAGCTTGTCTTGGAGCAGTGTTTACTCATCTAGCCTTATCCTGGATAGTTGGGATGTCAGAGGTCTGAGATTGCCACTGACATATTTGCTTAGCAGTGATTTGACACTGGGCTTTCTCAATCAAGTCTACAAGTCAAAGCAAATCTGCTCTTTTTATAAGTACTTGGTTCCAGTCAATCTGGACATTGTGCAATCTAGTCATGCTGCTATTATACTTCAGGAGCTCGCAATTGGAATGCTCAGTGTATTCTGGCTCCACCAAACATTAAATGTACCAACCATTTTTGTGCTGTTGGATTAACTGCAAATCCACAAAGAATCATTGGTGAAAAATGAAACTGAAGCTAAAATAGGGAGACAATTTACTGAAACTACAGGTGCTTTGTCTGTTCAAGTTAGTCACTGCAAAGAAGCAAGTCTGACTGCTGCATTCCTGATTTTTGTATTATTGGGCAACATTACCATTGTGAGGAACAATGAAAGAAGTAATCTATATTAGTTCAAAATAAATCAACGGTAAGATATAACAAATGCCAATTGAATAGGAAGCTTGAGTCATAAAATTGAAATAGTGTGTTCTATGCTTCTCCAGTCAGCCCACATTTATGTCGAGAGCTGCGTGGGTGGAAAGTCGTGATTTCAGTTCTAGTGACACGCTTGGCAGTCTAGTTCTAGGGTAAGTGGGTAGTCGGCTTCACCTGACATTCCACAGTCTATCAAAATAAATTGAGACTTTGTTCACAAGTTTTTGTGTTAGGAATTTGGGCAGTTTGTAGTTTGTTATCGTGCCCAAACCAGACCCCAATTTATATTGGGAAACCGGACGAGATCCCAACAATTTTTCAATTTGTAAAATGCGAGGAAAGGATTCTTTGCTCCAGGAGTGATTCCACTAGCAACTAGGGATCTTTTACATTAAAACAAACTTTATTGACACAGGATTAACCCCATTAACATCCAAGAAAAAAAACAACTTTTCAATCAACAGTTAAGCAGTTTTTTTTTTAAAAAGAGAGGTCTTTGAGCTTACTTTTCCATCAATATCTAAAATTTCAATTCCACAAAATCCCCACACACACACATACACACACGAGTCAAATGCCACTTATTAATAAAGTTAACACTCAGTGGCTTACAGAGTTATTCACATAGTCCTTGGGAGAGAATCTTTCTGAAGCTTGTCTAAGGAAAACACCTTTCCTCAGGATCCAGAGCAGAACTCTAAAAATTAAACTAAAAACAACAGACTAAGGGCAGGGCTGAAAAAGAAATTGGAACCCGACCCAGCCCCTCCCATGAATGACATCACAGCCCGCCTAGCTGTTAACACATTAATCACAGCTTAATAATGAATAATTATCTTTATTAGTGTCACAAGTAGGCTTACATTATGACTTCAATGAAGTTACTGTGAAAATCCCCTAGTCACCACACTCCGGCACCTGTTCGGGTACACTGAGGGCGAATTCAAAATGTCCAATTTGCCTAACAAGCACGTCTTTCGGGACTTGTGGGAGGAAACCGAAGTGCGCGGAAGAAACCCACGCAGACACGGGGAGAATGTGCGCCGACAGTGATCCAAGCCAGGAATCAAACCTGGGTCCTTGGCTCTGTGTAGCAATAATGCTAACCACTGTGCTACCGTGCCACCATGCATTTCATATCAGACATATAGCAACATATCATAAAATTTACAGTGCAGAAGAAGGTCATTCGGCCCATTGGGTCTGCACCGGCCCTTGGAAAGAGCACCCTATTTAAGCCCACGCCTCCACCCTATCCCCGTAACCTAGTAACTCCACCTAACCCAAGGGGCAATTAAGCCTGGCCAATCCACCTAACCTGCACATCATTGGACTGTGGAAGGAAACCGGAACACATGGAGGAAACCCACACATACACAGGGAGAACGTGCAAACTCAACGACAGTCACCCATGGCTGAAATTGTACCCCGGTCCCTGGAGCTGTGAGGCAGCAGTGCTATCCACTGTGCCACCATGCCACCCATAATCTGGATGCCTTAACCCAAGTTTTTTTTAATGATATTACTGCAATAGACATAAAATACAAGATATAGAAAACATTTCCGACATTCATCACAAGTTCCTTTAGCAAAATGTAGCTGAGAGAAGGTTACTTTACTAAGATTTTGATTTGATAAGCATGTGCGCCATTTAACTTTGCTGTAGTGAAATAAAATTGGTGTTCTCCACATTTTTGTTTACTTTTTGCACCGCCCACAGAACCCGCAGTATTCCTAAACCGACTGTGGGTCATTGCAAGTACGCACCCATGTTTTACCCTACCATGCCACAGTGACAAGCCAGTGTGCTGCATCACTGATGACCCAATTTCATAAGTACAGATGTTCTTTCCTCTCCAAATGTTGCACTTTATTATATAGTTTTTCCCAATTACCCATTTTGTTTTAATCCTTGATGGAATTTGTTGATTAGAATCATCATTCTATTAGAAAGTAAGGCCTGCAGATGACCAAACCTTGGAAGATCAGTTGCTTGGAAATTTGATACCGATGTTTGCTATGTGCACAGGAAGACTTGGAAATATTGATATGTGTCCCACCCTACGTCCCAAATTTCAATTCCGCAAAATACACACACACACACACACACACACACACGTCAAATGCCACTTATTAACAAAGTTAACACTCAGTGGCTTACAGAGTTATTCACATAGTCCTTGGGAGAGAATCTTTCTGAAGCTTGTCTAAGAAAAACACCTTTCCTCAGGATCCAGAGCAGAACTCTAAAAATTAAACTAAAAACAACAGACCTAAGGGCAGGGCTGAAAAAGAAATTCCCGGCCTCAATGCATTCCCTGCTGTTTGCAAACCTCCATGCTTCTTTATAAATACCAGAGTCCATCGAGTTTGAGAACAGACCAGCAATAAGCGTTTGCATTCATAATATTAAATTCTTAATGAACATGATGCTAATGAAAAAGCAGAACAATATAGCTCAGGCCGTTCGACCCTCCAAGCCTGTCCAGGTCATGATACCAACCTTGGCCAAACCTTCAGCACTTCCTTGTGCCGTACCTCTCTATACCTATCCTCTCCATGTATTTGTCGAGATGCCATTTGAACGCCGTTAATGTATCTGCTTCCACAACCTCCCCTGGCAACGTGTTCCAGGCACTTGCCACTCTCTGTGTAAAAAAAAAAAAAAAACCTGCCTCGCACATCTCTAAACCTTGCCCCACGGACCTTAAAACCTATGCCCCTTGGTGACTGACCAATGCAGCCATGTTTCTAGCTTTAGCCTTTTTGATTCCTATTGTATTGATGGTCTAGTACAGGATTGAGAGCTTAATCATAGGAGGTAGAATCAAGAATGGAATAAGGGATCTTCATCAATTTCGTTTTTCCTATGCTCTCATCTATCAATAGCTTCTTGAATAATTTTTGCCATTTGTTTACCCATAACATCCTTGTTTCAGGTTTGATATGAACTACAGAATGTTAAGCTTGACGTTTTTATAGAGTAGAAATGATTGAACAACATCTTGGTCATCCTTTTCAAAAGATTTTTAAAACTCATGCGCCATTTGGCTGACAACCGCTATTATATTTCTGCATGTAATTTTGCTGCTGCTTACTATCAGATCGGGATTTAAATTCTTGATAAAAGGTAGCGCCATCAGCAAAAAAAAGGTTTCTGATGGTATCTTCGGCCATTAATGAAGATGAGAAACAGAGTGGAGCCAAGCGTGCTTCCTCAGAGACCTTTTGTGCAGACACTGCAATACGTTAAACTTCCATTAATCTTGTTTGCTATAAATTAAAGTTATCAGGCTTTGTGTTGGTGATCTGACAGTGCTTAAACTAGATGTATTTTCGGCTAGTGACTAAACAATGAAGGGTGCAAGTTAAACCAAGAAAGTCCGGCTATAGAATCACATTCGCAGGAAGTTAAAGTAAGGCGAGTTTATTATTGTTTTACAACAATTTTGACACAATATACCTTCTCGAACTCGGTCAACAGGGTTTACTAAGAAGGGGAAAAATAATGAAACGGGTTCAAAATCCCCAACACAAAAAGGTTTGATAACAAACCTTTCAAACTGGCAAGACGGTATAATTGCAAGATGAGTGGAGTTTTGTGGAAGATACTGAGGTGTACTTCACGTTTGATAGATCAAATGCTTCAAAATTTATGATAATGCCGTGTATTCAATAAATCAGCATGAAGTGGCTAATAGTTGCAAGTGTAGATGCAATAACTCCGAGCAAAGGTATTTAATTAATTAATAGGAGGATAATTACTGATTGGGCAAGTGGACTACTTTGACTTAAAATATGCTTTACTGCAATTTCACAGCAAACCTAGAGATATTTCACTAGTCCTCTATCCAGCCCCACTGCTATACACACACACACACACACACACACACACCAGTATATATCTGATAGGAACAGGAATAGGCCATTCAGCCCCTCTACCCTGTCCTGCTATTTAATGAGATCATGGCTGATCTGTAGTCTCACTCCATATACCTGCCGTTGGCCCATATCCCTTAATATCTTTGCTTAACAAAAATCTATCTCAGATTTAAAATTGACAGATGATATAAAGTCGTTGGGAGGGTGAGCTGTGTGAGGAGGATGCGGAGATGCTTCAGCGGGATTTGGGCAGGCTGAATGAATGGGCATATGCATGGTAGATACAATATAATGTAGGTAAATGTGAGGTTATCCGTTTTGGTAACAAAAATAGGAAGACAGATTAATTTTTGAATAGGTGTAAATTGAGAGAGGTGGATACTCAGCGAGACCTTGGTGCCCTCGTGCACCAGTTGCTGAAAGTGAGCGTGCAGGCAGTAAAGAAGGTAAATGGTATGTTGGCCTTCATAGCGAGAGGATTTGAGTGTAGAAATAGGGATGTTTTACTGCACTTGTATAGGGCATTATTGAGGCCACACCTGGAGTATTGTGTGCAGTTTTGGTGTCCTTATCTGAGGAAGGATGTTTTTGCTATGGAGGGAGTGCAGCGAAGTTTTGCCAGGCTGTTTCCTGGGGTGGCAGTTAGGATTATATTTGTTGGAGTTTAGAGGAGTGAGAGGGGATCTCATAGAAAATTATAAAATTGGATTGGACAGGGTAGATTCGGAAAGAATGTTCCCGATGGTGGGGGAGTCCTGAACTAGGGGTCATAGTTTGAGGATAAAGGGGCAAACCCTTTAGGACTGAGGGGAGGAGAAATGTCTTCACCCAGAAAGTGATGATTCTGGGAAATTCACCATCACAAAGTGTTTGAGGCCAAAACATTGTGTAATTTCAAGAAGCAATTAGATATAACTCTTGGGGCTAAAGGGATCAAGGGATATGAGGGGGAAGGCGGGATCAGGATATTGAACTTGATGATCAGCCATGATCCTAATGAATGGCAGAGCAGGCTCGAAAGGCTGGATGGCCTCCTGCTTCTATTTTCTATGTATTTTTCTATGTAACAATTGTTCTAGCTTCAACAACTGTGTGTGGGAGAGAGTTCCAAACCTCTACCACCCTTTGTGCTTCCTAACATCTCTCCTGCATGGTCGAGCCCTAGTTTCTTTTTAAATTTAGTACCCAATTATTTTTTTCCCGATTAAGGGGCAATTTAGCATGGCTAATCCACCTAACCTACACGTCTTTGGGTTGTGGGGGTGAAACCCACACAGACACTGGGAGAATGTACAAACTCCACACGGGCAGTGACCCGGAGCCGGGATCGAACCCGGGTCCTCCGTGCCGTGAGGTAGCAGTGCTAACCACTGTGCCGCCCTAGCCCTAGTTTTTAGACTATGCCCCCAAGTTTTAGAATCTCCAACCAGTGGAAATAGTTTATCTTTATCTACTCTGTCTTTCCCTGTTAATATCTTCAATACTTCGCTCAGATCACCCCTTAACCTTCTAAATTCTAGCGAGAACCGGCCTAATTTGTGTAATCTCTCCTTTTAACTTAACCCCTGTAGTCCAAGCATCAATTTTGTAAATCTATGTTGCACTTCCTCCATGGTCAAAATATCCTTCCTAAGGTGTGATGGCCAGACTGCTCACAGTACTCCAAGTGGGGTTTAACCAGGGTTTTATTTCGCTGCAGCACACCATCTGTGGCTTTATACTCCAATCCTCTAGATATAAAGACCAACATTGCATTACCTTTTTGATTATTTTCTGCACTTGTTCGCGGCATTTTAAGAATATATGCACCCGAATCCCCAAGTCTCTTTGGACATCCACTGTACCTAACCTAGAACATGTTGTTGCAGGAAACTATCCCAGACACATTCCCGAAATTCATTACCTTTCTGGCAGGTCATTGTCTGCCAATCTATGTGCAAGTTAAAATCCCCCATTAATACTGCTCTGCCTTTGCTACACTCTTGCCTAATTTCTGCATTTATACAATCTAACTCCCCAGAACTACTACCAGGGGGTCGATACACAACACAGTTGAACTCTCTCTAGCTTTGACAAAGTGTCATCATGAGTCGAAACGTTAGCTCCCTTCTCTCTCCACAGATGCTGTGAAACCTGCTAGGATTGTCCAGTATTTTCTATTTTTGTTTCTGATTCCAGCATCAGCAGTAATTTTCTTTTTTCTAGAGATATTCTTAGCTGATTTTAGTTATAATGTAAGGATGAGTGCAAAACAGTGATCCTCTGCTTCGTGCTTGGGTCTCTTTTGTCCTTGGTGTTCTTGTGTGGAAGATCTGTGAATTATGGAAAATATCATTTTTTAAGGAAAAGTTCTTGTCCGGCTTTTCTTTGTTCTTCGACTGGGCCTTCAATATTTCGATGAATACAACATTCAAATTGTGGACTCTACAGTTTAGGCATGATTTCCTGTGATTTGTACTGAACTGTTTGGATCATTAGGCACATAGGTCGTCAAGTAGAACAGCCTTGTTGGTTCGTAGGATATTGTACAAGGTGATTCATTGGACCATGTCAAAATCTCCAGCCAAGAGCATAAGCAGACTGTATCTCCAATATATTTACTTAGGTTATTGCATTAGAAACTTTTACGATGTGCTTAAAAAGATGATCTCTGAGAGGCCAGCGTTCTGTTTATACTTTGTAAAATAGAAATGTAACATTGAGTATGATTGTCATTTTCAGCCTGCGGGCATGAAGAAAACTTGAAAGATCCTAGCCAAGAACAACAGTGTTTGTCCAAAGATGTGCAGGCTAGTTTAGCACAGATGAGGGGCTGGTTTAGCACAATGGGCTAAATAGCTGGCTTGTAATGCAGAACAAGGCCAGCAGCGCGGGTTCAATTCCCGTACCACCCTCCCCGAACAGGTGCCGGCATGTGACGACTAGGGGCTTTTCACAGTAACTTAATTGAAGCCGACTTGTGACAATAAGCGATTATTATACGGGACTGGTTTAGCACAGGGCTAAATCGCTGGCTTTGAAAGCAGACTAAGGCAGGCCAGCAGCACGGTTCAATTCCCATACCAGCCTCCCTGAACAGGCGCCGGAATGTGGCGACTAGGGGCTTTTCACAGTAACTTCATTGAAGCCTACTTGTGACAATAAGCGATTTTCATTTCATTTCATTTCATTTTCATAGGGAGAAAACTGGGAACTATAGACCATGTTCGTAGTAAGAGTCCATTATGAAGGATTTCATAGCACAGCATTTGGAAAGCAGTATCAGAAGGTGTAATCAGACAAAGTCAGCGTGGATTTACAAAAGGAAAATCATGCTTGACAAATCTACTTGGACTTCCAGTGGCGGCCTTGGAGGAGTAGGTTGCACATTTCATAGCTCCTGCCTGTGATGGACTTTTTTTACCTTTTTCCCCCGTTTTTCCCCGGATTTTATGGGATAAATCGGTGAAGAGTCAAGACAGTAAGGAGAAATCCCCCTCCGGTGTATGGAGAATTGGACCAGAAGTGGCCGTGTGAGAAGACAAAGTCCTATAAGGAAGATGCGAGCAGAGCTGGTAACGCGGGAAAGCATGGGGGAGAGCAAGGGCCGCGGGGAGACGGCACAGCTGGTGAAGTTTTTCAAAGATTGTTTCGCCCAGCTGAAGAAGGACACGCTGGACCCGATCAAGGCTTCGATTGATCAAGTGGTGCAGAATCAAGGGACCCACGGAAGAGCGATCCAGGAGGTGGAGAAAAAGGTTTCCGAGCATGAGGAGTACATAACCGTGCTGGAGATCAAGGTGGGGATGATGAACGATCACCAGAAAAGAATGCTGGAGGACCTGGAGAACAGGTCCAGGAGGCAGAATCATAGAATTGTCGGCCTCCCTGAAGGCAGTGAGGGATCGGATCTGAGGACTTATGTGACGGACATGCTGGAGAGGTTGATGGGAGCTGAGGCGTTCCCTTGGCCCCTGGAAGTGGATAGAGCGCACGGAGCCCTCGCGAAGAAACCCTGAGCGGCCAAGGGCGATGGTGGTACACTTTCACCATTTCCTGGACTGGGAACACGTTCTGCAGTGGGCCAAGAAGGAACGGAGCAGCAAATGGGAGAAGTGTGAGGTGCGCATTTATCAGGACCTGGGCCCGGATCTGGCCAAGAGGCGAGCTGGGTTTAATTGGGCAAAAACGGTGCTCTTTAAGAAGGTGGTGAAGTTTGGGATGCTGTACGCAGTCAATCTGTTGGTCACACATGAGGAGCGGGAGTTCTACTTTGAAACACCGGGCGATGTATGGACTTTTATTAAAGAAAGGAGGCTGGAGGCGAATTAAAAGACACTGAAGCCTTGGAGAAGTACTGTGGCGGTGGTTTGTTGTCTAAATATAAGTAGTGCTATCTAATAGACATAGACATAGAATTTACAGTGCAGAAGGAGGCCATTTGGCCCATCGAGTCTGCACCGGCTCTTGGAAAGAGCACCCTACCCAAGGTTAACACCTCCACCCAATCCCCATAACCCAGTAACCCCACCCAACACTAAGGGCAATTTTGGACACTAAGGGCAATTTATCATGGCCAATCCACCTAACCTGCACATCTTTGGACTGTGGGAGGAAACCGGAGCACCCGGAGGAAACCCACGCACACACGGGGAGGATGTGCAGACTCCGCACAGACAGTGACCCAAGCCGGGAATCGAACTTGGGACCCTGGAGCTATGAAGCAATTGTGCTATCCACAATGCTACCGTGCTGATAAGGGGCTGTTTGGATGGCTATAGGTAACTTTGTCTTGCAGGGAGCTGGTTAGAGGGGGGATGGGCGTTGGGGTTGGTTCTGCTTTTTGGGTGATTATTTTTCTAAAGTGGCTGTTTCTTCACTGTTTTTTCTGATGTTTGTTTACTGGGGAATGTGATGCTTTTAAAATGTTTGTCCATGTGGGGGGAGAGAACAACGGGGTGACAGACTGCTCGGTCAGTGGCGGGCGCTATCAAGTCAGCATGGGTCAGCTGACTCTCGGAAGCGCAGTGGGGGCTGAGCAGGTGTTAAGCTGGAGCTTGATTTGGGGGGAGGGAGGGGGTTGGATTTCTAGTGTTGCTGGGGCGGGGATCTGCTTTGCTGACAGGGTAGGAATTGTTACTCGGGGACAAATGGGAGGTCGGGAACGGCGACTGTCTGGGTGGGGGGGGGCTCGAGGAGGCGGAGGGCGTGAGCTAGAGGCTGGCCTAAAAAGGGTAATGGCTCGTCGGAGGGGGGGGGTTCCTGGAGGGCTGGAAGCCCCCCCGACCAGGCTGATTACATGGAACGTCAGAGGGCTGAATGGGCCGGTCAAGAAGGCCCGCGTGTTTGCGCATTTGAGAGGGCTGAAGGCGGACATGGCAATGCTACAAGAGACACACTTAAAGGTTACAGACCAGATAAGATTGAGAAAGGGGTGGGTCAGCCATGTATTCCACTCCGGGCTGGACTCAAAGACCAGGGGGGATAGCGATCTTGATCAACAAACGAGTGGCATTTGAGGCAGGGAGAATCATGTCAGACAAGGGGGGTAGGTACATAATGGTGAGTGGGAAGCTGGAGGGGGTGCGGGTGGTAATCGTGAACATATATGCTCCGAATTGGGACGATGTAGAATTTATGAGGCGGGTTTTAGGTAAAATCCCAGACTTAGAGTCACATAACCTGACCATGGGAGGAAACTTTAACACTGTCATTGATCCGGCATTGGACTGGTCAAAATGCAGGACAGGGAGGAGGCTGGCTGCGGCAAAGGAATTGAAGGGGTTTATGGAACAGATGGGGGGAGTAGACCCATGGAGGTTTGCATGGCCAAGGGCGAAGGAGTTTTCCTTTTTCTTGCATGACCACATGGTATACTCTCGCATCGACTTTTTTGTTCTGAGCAGGGCACTAATACCGGAGGTGGTGGATACTGAGTATTCGGCAATTGCAGTGTCGGATCACTGCGCATTGGATGGATCTATGGGTTAGTGTGGAGAGAGGACAACGCCCGTTGTGGAGACTGGATGTGGGGTTGCTAGCGGACGAAGCGATCTGTGGGCGGGTTAACAAGTCCATCCAGAACTACCTGGAAACAAATGATACGGGGGATGATGCAGCAATGATTTGGGAAGCTCTGAAGGCAGTGGTCAGAGGGGAATTAGTCTCGATACGGGCCCACAGAGAAAAGGCGGAACGGGCTGAGAGGGATAGATTAGTGGAGGAGATACTCTGAGGCCCCGGACACGGGGCTACTGAGGGAGCGGCGGAGGTTACAGGCGGAGTTTGGGCTGTTGACCACAAGGAAAGCGGTGGAACAGTTGAGGAAGGCAAAGGGGGCGATTTATGAGTATGGGGAAAAGGCAAGTAGAATGTTGGTGCACCAGCTCAGGAAAAGGGAGGCGGCCAGGGAGATAGGTAAAGTAAAGAGTAGAGGCGGGAATACTGTTCTGGACCCAGAGGGGGTGAACGAGGTGTTTAAGGACTTCTATAGTAAATGTTATGAGTCAGAACCCCCGGCAGGGTGGAGGGGATGAGGCAGTTTTTGGATCAGTTGAGGTTCCCGAGGGTAGATGAGGATCTGGTGGAAGGGCTGGGAGCCCTAATTGAGATTGAGGAAATAATCAAGGGGCTGGAGGTCATGCAGACGGGCAAGGCGCCTGGGCCTGACGGCTACCTGGTCGAATGATATAAGAAGTTTTCAGAGATATTGAGCCCACTGCTGGTGAGGACGTTTAAAAAATATATATCTTTATTCAAAGTTTTACATATTTTCAACAAACCGCCCCCCCCCTTACAGAAAAAAGAAAAACAAAGAAGACATAAATAAACATCTTACAACGACATCACAAATTCCCCCAATATACAAACCCCCCATTAAGCAATACTAAACACAGTAGTAAACACAAAGTACACCCCGCCCCCCGGCCCGGTTTGCTGCTGCTGCTGACCACCGCCTAACGCTCCGCTAGAAATTCTAGGAACGGTTGCCACCACCTGAAGAACCCTTGCACAGACCCTCTCAAGGCAAATTTTACCCTCCCCAATTTAATGAATCCTGCCAAGTCGCTGATCTACGCTTGGGGGCCTTGCATCTTTCCACTGTAGCAGAATCCTCCGCCGGGCTACCAGCAAAGGCCAGAGTACCGGCCTCTTTCGCCTCCTGCACTCCTGGCTCGTCCGATACCCCAAATAGTGCTAACCCCCAGCTCGGCTTAACCCGGGTGTTCACCACCTTAGACACCGTCCTCACAACGCCCCTCCAGAACCCATCAAGTGCCGTGCACGCCCAGAACATATGGGCGTGATTTGCTGGGCTCCCCGAGCATCTCACACACCTGTCTTCCACTCCAAAGAACCTGCTCAGCCTCGTCCCTGTCATATGCGCTGTGTGAAGAACCTTAAATTGTATCAGGCTAAGCCTGGCGCAAGAGAATGAAGAATTAACACTACCCAGGGCGTCCGTCCACATACCCTCGTCTATCTCCTCCCCAAGCTCTTCCACCCATTTACACTTTAACTCCTCCACCGAGGTCTCCTCCTCCTCCTGCATCTCCTGGTAGATCGCCGAGACCTTGCCTCCTCCAACCCACACCCCCGAGAGCACCCTATCCTGGATCTATCCTGCTGGAAGCAGCGGGAACTCCCTCACCTGCCGTCTGACAAACGCCCTTACCTGCATGTACCTGAAGGCATTTCCGGGGGAAAGCCCAAATATTTCCTCCAGCGCCCCAAGGCTCGCAAACATCCCATCTATAAACAGGTCCCCCATCCTTCTAATTCCCGCCCTGTGCTAGCTGAGGAACCCTCCATCCATTCTCCCCGGGAAGAACCGATGGTTCTAGCGGATCGGGGACCAAACCGAAGCCTCTACCTCACCCATGTGGCGTCTACACTGCCCCCAAATTTTCAAAGTTGCCGCCACCAGCGGACTCGTGGTGTACCTTGTCGGCGGGAGCGGCAGCGGTGCAGTCACCAGCGCTCTCAGACTCGTGCCCACACAGGACGCCATCTCCAGCCTCTTCCACGCTGCCCCCTCCCCCTCCATTACCCACTTGCGTATCATCGCCACATTGGCAGCCCAGTAGTACCCACACAGATTAGGCAATGCTAACCCTCCTCTATCCCTACTCCGTTCCAGAAACACCCTTCTCACCCTCGGGGTCTTTTTCGCCCACACGAATCCCATGATGCTCCTGCTGACCCGCTTAAAAAAGACCTTGGGGATCAGGCTGGGGAGGCACTGGAATACAAAAAGGAACCTCGGGAGCACCGTCATTTTAACCGACTGCACCCTACCCCCCAGGGAGAGTGGCAGCATATCCCACCTTTAAACTCCTCCTCCATCTGCTCCACCAGTCGCATCAAGTTGAGCTTGTGTAGGGCCCCCCAGCTCCTGGCCACCTGGATCCCCAGGTATCGAAAAACCCTTTCCGCCCTCTTCAATGGAAGCTCGTCTGTCCCCCTTCCCTGGTCCCCTGGGTGTACCACGAAGAGCTCACTCTTCCCCACATTGAGCTTATACCCGGAAAAGTCCCCAAACTCCCTGAGGATCCGCATCACCTCCGGCATCCCCCCCACTGGGTCCGCCACATACAGTAACAGGCCTTTGGCATACAACGATACCCGGTGTTCCTGGACTTCCTCAAAGCCATAACCAAAGGCTCAATTGCAAATAGCAAGGGCGATAGGGGGCACCCCGCCTCGTCCCCCGGACAGCCTAAAGTATTCCGACCTCCGATTCGTGGCCACACTCGCCACCGGGGCTTCGTAAAGTAGCCTAACCCAACTAATGAATCCCTCCCCGAACCCAAACCTCCTCAACGCTTCCCAAAGGTAGCCCCACTCCACCCTATCGAAGGCCTTCTCCGCGTCCATCGCCGCCACTATCTCCGCTTCCCCCACTGCAGGCATCATGATTACGTTAAGGAGCCTCTGCACATTGGTATTCAGCTGCCTTCCTTTAACAAAACCCGCCTGGTCCTCGTGAATCACCCCCGGGACACAGTCCTCAATTCTGGTAGCCAACACCTTCGCTAACAGCTTCGCGTCCACGTTGAGGAGCGAGATTGGCCTATACGACCCACACTGCAATGGGTCCTTGTCCCACTTCAAGATCAGCGCCCTGGCCCTGGACATCGTCGGGGGTAGCCCCCCCCCCCCCCCCCCCCCCTCATTGAAAGTCCTCACTAGTAGAGGGCCCAGCAGGTCCATGTACTTCAGGTAAAATTCCATTGGGAACCCATTTGGCCCCGGTGCCTTCCCCGCCTGCATACTCCTCAGCCCCTTAGTCAGCTCCTCCAGCCCTACCGGTGCGCCAAGCCCAGCCACCTGCTCCTCCTCCACTCTCAGGAACCTCAGCCGATCCAAAAAACAACGCATCCCCCCCCCCCTCCTCCGTCGGGGGCTCAGACCTATACAGCCCCTCATAAAAGTCTCTAAATACCACATTTATTCCCACCGCACTCCGCACCGTGTTCACCCTTTGTCCCTAACTCTCCCAATCTCCCTTGCTGCCTCTCGCTTCCGAAGCTGGTGTGCCAACATCCGGCTAGCCTTCTCCCCGTACTCGTACACCGCCCCTTGCGCTTTCCTCCACTGCAGCTCTGCCTTCTTGGTGGTCAACAGGTCGAACTCGGCCTGGAGGCTTCGTCGCTCCTTGAGTAGTCCCTCCTCTGGGATCTCTGCATACCTCCTATCCACCCTTAAAATCTCCCCCACCAATATCTCCCTCTCTCGCCTCTCCTTGTGGGCCCGAGTGGAGATTAGCTCTCCCCTAATCACCGCCTTCAGCGCCTCCCAGACCACCCCCACCTGCACCTTCCCATTATCATTAGCCCCTAGATAGCTTTCAATGCACTCGGATCCGCCCACTCACCACCTCATCCGCCAGCAAGCCCACATCCAGGCACCACAGCGGGTGCTGGTCCCTCTCCTCCCCTAGCTCCAGCTCCACCCAATGCGGGGCATGGTCTGAGATGGCTATGGCCGAATACTCCGTGTCCTCCACCCTCTGGATTAGTGCCCTGCTTATAACGAAAAAGTCTATCCGGGAGTAGGCTTTATGGACATGGGAAAAAAAAGAAAATTCCCTGGCCCCCGACCTGACAAACCTCCATGGGTTTACTCCTCCCACCAGGTCCATAAACCCCCTCAGCACCTTGGCCGCCGCCGGCCTTTTACCCGTCCTGGACCTGGAGCGGTCCAATGCTGGATCCAGTAATGTGTTAAAGTCCCGTCCCCCCCATTATCAAGCTCCCTCCCTGCCTCCAGGTCCGGAGTCCAGCCCAACATGCGCCACATAAATCTGGCATCGTCCCAATTCGGGGCATATACATTCACTAATACCACCCGCACCCCCTGCAAGCTTACCACTCACCATCACATACCTACCTCCATTGTCTGCCACGATGTTCAGCGCCTCAAACGACACCCGCTTCCCCACCAAAATCGCCACCCCTCGATTCTTTGCGTCCAACCCCGAGTGGAAAACCTGCCCTACTCAGCCTAACCTGATCTGCCACCCTCAAATGTATCTCCTGGAGCATAACCACATCTGCCTCCAGTCCCTTCAGGTGCGCGAACATACGGGCCCTCTTGACCGGCCCGTTCAGGCCTCTCACATTCCAAGTTATCAGCCGGATCAGCCCCCCCCCCCCCCCCCCCCCCCCCCCCCCGTCGATTAGCCATCCCCTTTTCTAGGCCAGCCACGTGCCCGTGCCTCCCGCCCTCTCCATTCCCGCCAGCGGAAGACCCCCGTCCTGACTCTCCCTCCGAGCTTCAGCTCCCCTTTGGCCAATGTAGCAGAAACCCAGTTCTCTCCCCGCCCCCCGCCCCCCCAGCTAGGTCTCCCCGCCCCCCCTAGCTGTGTTGCTCCCCCCATAGCACTCCCGTAAGTCAGCTGACTCCTGCTGACCCCGGCCACTCCCGCCACTCCATCGACCCCCGGTGTGGTAGTCTCTCTCTCTTTCTCCCCCCCCCCCCCCCCCCCCCCCCTTCTCCTGTACCATTAGCGGACGCTCCTCTCCAACACCCCCCCCCCGGCCCCGCCCCCTTCTTTCCCTAGCGCGGGAAAAAGCCCGTGCTTTCCATCAAACCAGCCCCGCCCTCTCTGGCGCAGCTCCCTTTTGCGGCCTAATCCCAGCTCCCCCACCTTGGGCCTCACATCTTCTCTCCCCCCCACCCCAAAACGGGGCCCCGTCTATCCAACCACCGACGCCACACTCTCCCAAAACCCCCACTTCAAACCATTTCACCCTACCCCACCCAGCACCCAAGGAAACAGAACATCCCCCAAAGCATAGTAACCTCACAACCGACCCTCAGTCCGTGTCCAACTTTTCGGCTTGGATAAAGGTCCACACCTCCTCCGGCGTCTCAAAGTAGTAGTGCCGGTCCTCAAACGTGACCCACAGTCGCGCCGGCTGCAGCATCCCAAATGTCACCCCCTTCCGATGCAGAACCGCCTTAGCCCGATTGTACCCGGCCCTCTTCTTGGCCACCTCCGCGCTCCAGTCCTGGTATATACGGACCTCTGCATTCTCCCACCTGCTGCTCCGCTCCTTTTTTGCCCATCTTAGGACACACTCCCTGTCCACCAAACGTTGGAACCGCACCAATACCGCCCTCGGCGGCTCGTTAGACTTGGGACTCCTCGCCAGGACTCGGTGGGCCCCATCCAACTCCAGGTGGCTCGGGAAGGCACCCACGCCCATCAACGTGTTCAGCATCGTGACCACGTATGCTCCAGCATCCGACCCCTCCACCCCCTCCGGGAGACCCAGAATCTGCAGGTTCTTCCTCCTCGACCGATTCTCCATGTCCTCGAACTTCTCCTGCCATTTCTTATGCTGCGCCTCTACCTTCACCGCCAGGCCCAATATCTCGTCCTCATTCTCCGAGGCCTTCTGCCGCACCTCCCGGATCGCCGCCCCTTGGGACTTCTGGGTCTCGACCAGCTTGTCGATCGAAGCCTTCATCGGCTCCAGCAGCTCTGCTTTCAATTCTGTGAAGCAGCGCTTGAGAAACTCCTGCTGTTCTTGCAACCACTGCGCCCACACTGCCTGGTCTCCACCCGCTGCCATCTTGGTTTTCCTCCCTCACACTTTTTGCTGCACAAAATCACTTTTTTCACCGCTCCACTCCTGGTCCAATCCATACAGTGCCGGGGAAATCGTACTGTCACCTTCCCACACTGGGAACCATCGAACAAATGCCGCTAAAAAGAGCACAAAAGTCCCTTTCTGGCGGGAGTTACCGAATGTGTTCAGCATAGCCGCCACCAGAAGTTGGTGAGGACATTTAATGAAGCAAGAGAGAAGGGAGTCCTCCCCCCAACAATGTCGCAGGCCTCGATTTCATTGATCCTGAAACGGGAGAAGGATCCGGAGCAATGCGAGTCATACAGGCCAATTTCTCTACTGAATGTGGACGCCAAACTGCTGGCTAAGATACTGGCCACAAGGATAGAGGACTTTGTCCCGGGGGTGATAGGGGAAGACCAGACGGGATTTGTAAAGGGCAGGCAACTCAAGGCCAATGTTCGAAGGCCTTTAAATGTTATTATGATGCCCTCAGAAGGAGAGGAGGTGGAGATGGTGGTAACGATAGATGCGGAGAAGGCTTTTGATCAGGTGGAGTGGAATTACCTGTGGAAGGGGCTGGGAAGGTTTGGGTTTGGTGAGAGCTTTATTGACTGGGTGCGGTTGCTCGATCAGGCACCAGTAGCGAGTGTACGAACGGCTGAGGTTGGGGTACTTTAAACTACACCGCGGGACAAGGCAAGGGTGCCCCCTCTTCCCGTTACTCTTTGCTCTGGCCATAGAGCCATTGGCCATGGCGTTAAGAGCCTTAGGGAACTGAAAAGGGCTGGTTCGGGGGGTGGTGGAGAACCGGGTCTCTCTTAACGCAGATGACCTGCTCTTGTATATTTCAGACCCGTTGGAGGGGACGGGGGAAGTAATGCAAATCCTGGGGGAATTTGGCAATTTTTCATGGTATAAATTGAACATGGGGAAAAGCGAGATGTTCGTGATCCAGGCAAGAGGACAGGAAAAGAGACTGGGAGTGCTGCCGCTTAGAATGGTAGGGAAGAGCTTTCGATATCTGGGAATCCAGGTGGCCCGGGAATGAGAGGCACTGCACAAGTTAAACCTATTCCGGTTGGTAGAATAAATGGAAGGGGACTTTTAAGAGATGGGACATGCTCCCGCTATCACTGGCGGGGAGGTTACAGACCGTGAAAATGACGGTCCTCCCCAGATTTCTGTTTGTCTTTCAGTGCCATCTTCATCCCAAAGGCCTTTTTCAAGCGGGTGAATAAGGTTATTTCGCGCTTTGTGTCTTTTCAACACCTTTTCAACAAAACCCATCCCCTTACAGAAAAAAGAAAAACAAAGAACACATAAATGAACATCTTACAACTACATCACGAATTCCCCCAATATACAACCCCTCCATTAAGCAATAATAAACAAAATAGTAAACACAGAGTCCCCCCCCCCATTGCTGCTGCTGCTGACCACCACCTAACGCTCCGCTAGAAAGTCTAGAAACGGTTGCCACCGCCTGAAGAACCCTTGCACAGACCCTCTCGAGGCACATTTTACCCTCTCCAATTCAATGAATCCTGCCATGTCGCTGACCCAGGCTTCCACGCTTGGGGGCCTCACGTCTTTCCACTGTAGCAGAATCCTCCGCCGGGCTACCAGGGACGCAAAGGCCAGAATACCGGCCCCTTTCGTCTCCTGCACTCCCGGCTCGGCTGATACCCCAAATAGTGCTAACCCCCAGCTCGGCTTAACCCGGGTGTTCACCACCTTGGACACTGTCCTCGCAACGCCCCTTCAGAACCCATCCAGCGCCGGGCACGCCCAGAACATATGGTCGTGATTTGCTGGGCTCCCCGAGCCCCTGACACACCTGTCTTCCACGCCAAATAACCTGCTCGGTCTCCCCAAACTCCCTGAGGATCCGCATCACCACCTGTATCCCCCCCCCCCCCCCCCCCCCCCCCCAACTGGGTCCGCCACAAACAGTAACAGGCTGACTCCTGGGATGTTTGGTCTGTCATATGAGAAGAGACTAAATTGGTGAGGATTATATTCGTTGGAGTTTAGAAGAGTGAGAGGGGATCTCATAGAAACGTACAGGATTAAACAGGGTAGATTCAGAAAGAATGTTCACAATGGTGGGGGAGTCCAGAAATAGGGGTCATAGTTTGAGAATGAGGGGTAAACCTTTTAGGACTGAGGTAAGGAGAAATTTCTTCACCCAGAGAGTGCACCCAATGCACTTCGAGGGCCCTTTCAAATACCTTCTCATCTACCAACTTCTTCATCACTTAGGTGGTGGCACTCATTCCTCCACTCCCCCCGGAAGACCCACAATGCGCCGATTCTGCCGCCTGGACCGATTCTCCTGGTCGTTGACCCTCGCCCGTAGCATCTTGCACATTTCACCATCATTGACATCTCCGCCTCCAGTCATACGATTCGGTCACTCTGATCTGAGATCGTCTTCTTCACTTCTTTTATTGTTTAACCCTATGCCTCCAGGCCCCCCTCCACTTGCTCCAGAGACCCGCAGAGAGGTGCTACTGCCTCCTCAATCGCTCTCGACCAGTCTTCCCGCAGTTCCGCTGTTGCTGAAATTCATCTTTAATGAAGGTCATAAGCTGCTCCATCTATGTTGTGACCATCCACGGACACCCATCCCCATCTCCATCTTTCCCACTAGTGCTGCGCCTCTAACTCTTGGGCGAGGGCTCTCACTGACATCTGCCAGTCTGGTACCCCGTCATCATCCCACACTGGGGGAGAATCCACCACCCACCTCTCCTCACAATTAGTCACCACAAATCACCCATCAAATGGGCAGAAAGTTCCAAAACCAACACCTCCACGCAGGAGCCACCCTGTTGGCGACTGGTCAGACCATGGCCGCCATCGGAAGACCCATATCATTCCCTTTTGACTTCCACCATTGTATCTTGTGATGACAACTTTGACTATTGGTGCACTATATTCTATCTTGCATCAGTTATTCATTGGACTCGAAAGTTAACTTTGTTTCTCCACAGATGCTGCAAGATCTGCTGAGTTTATGCAGCATTCTATTTTCATATCAGTAATTTTTTTCTCTGTTTACTGTTTGTTAGCCAATTCTCAATCAATGTCAGCATATTATCATCTATCTCGTGCTAATTTTTTAAAATCCTAGACCCCTTTCATTGACATATTTAAAAAAATTCTTGTCTTTTTATTTATCTGGATCTTGCCTTGTCTTTTTACCCTCCTCCTCTTTACATATTTTATTTTTAAAATGTTTTTCCATTGTCTTAGTTTTGTCATTTATCAGCTTTCTGTTGCACTTGCAGATTGGTCAACTTTATCACTGCCTATTTTTGGCTATCTATTGAATTTTCCATGCCTTTCCCCTCACAGAGACAAATATCTCTTTTCAAAACTGAAGCTGAATTTAGAGGTAATAAAATCGGTGTCCAACCTACTGCTGGGTCTAGCCCCGATCATTTGGTTTAACTTAAAACCTTTTATTACCCTTTTACATCAATTGCAGTTAACATTCTAGCTACATAATAGTGAAGAAAAAAAAAAAATCTTTGGGCAAGAAGAAAACCTTGACAAATATATAAACTGCACAGTCTCTATTCTGATTGGTCATGGTGGGGCGGCACGGTGACCCAGTGATTAACACTGCTGCCTCACAGCGCCAGGGACCCGATTTAATTACAGCCTTGGATGACTATGTGGAGTTGTTCCTTCTCCCCTTGTCCAGGTGGGATTCCCCAGGTGCACCGGTTCCTTCCCACAGTCCAAAGATGTGTAGGTTAGGTGGAGTTACGGGGATAGGGCACGGGATTGGGTCTAAGTTGGGTGCTCTTTCAGAGGGTCTGCGCAAGCTCGATGGGCCTAATGGTCTCCTGACTAGGGATTCTATGACATTCTAATAGCTGCTTGATTGGTGTAATAAGAACATAACATAAGAACATAAGAACTAGGAGCAGGAGTAGGCCATCTGGCTCCTCGAGCCTGCTCCACCATTCAATGAGATCATGGCTGGTCTTTTGTGGACTCAGCTTCACTTTCCGGCCCGAACACCATAACCCTTAATCCCTTTATTCTTCAAAAAACTATCTATCTTTATCTTAAAAACAATTAATGAAGGAGCCTCTACTGCTTCACTGGGCAAGGAATTCCATAGATTCACAACCCTTTGGGTGAAGAAGTTCCTCCTAAACTCAGTCCTAAATCTACTTCCCCTTATTTTGAGGCTATGCCCCCTAGTTCTGCTTTCACCCACCAGTGGAAACGACCTGCCCGCATCTATCCTATCTATTCCCTTCATAATCTTATATGTTTTTATAAGATCCCCCCTCATCCTTCTAAATTCCAACGAGTACAGTCCCAGTCTACTCAACCTCTCCTCGTAATCCAACCCCTTCAGCTCTGGGATTAACCTAGTGAATCTCCTCTGCACACCCTCCAGTGCCAGTACGTCCTTTCTCAAGTAAGGAGACCAAAACTGAACACAATACTCCAGGTGTGGCCTCACTAACACCTTATACAATTGCAGCAGAACCTCCCTAGTCTTAAACTCCATCCCTCTAGCAATGAAGGACAAAATTCCATTTGCCTTCTTAATCACCTGTTGCACCTGTAAACCAACTTTTTGCGACTCATGCACTAGCACACCCAGGTCTCTCTGCACAGCAGCATAAGTTGTTATGATGGGCAGACATGGCAGATGAAATTTAATGCAGAAATATGTGGCAGCCCTGAGGGCGTGGGGACAGTGAAGGCAGCATGTGGGGTTGGCGTCGGTGTTGGCACCAATATGTGGTAACCACCGGTTTGCTCCGATGGGGGCTGGATTGGGGGGTTTCGGAGGTGGTGGGGCGTATCGAGAGATTTGGAGATCTTTTTATTGATGAGCGCTTCCCGAACTTGGAGGAGCTAGGGGAGGAGTTTGAGTTGCCAGGTGGGAATGGGTTCCGGTATCTGCAAGTGAGGGATTTTGTGTGGAGGCAGGCTTTGAACTTCCCGCGCCTGCCGCACCAGGGTTTACAGGATAAAGTGGTTTTGAGAACAGGAGTAGGAGAGGGGAAGGTCTCAGAGGTCTGAAAGGAACTGATGGAGTGGAAGGGAGCCCTGATAGGGGAAGTGAAGAAAAAATGGGAAGAGCTTGGTGGGGCATTGTAGACTGGATTATGGTAGGAGGCCCTGAGGCGAGTCGATGCATCCTCGTCCTGTGCCAGGCTCAGCCTGATACAATTTAAGGTGGTCCACAGGGCACACATGACTGTGGCCCGGATGAGCAGGTTCTTTGAGGGGGTGGAGGATGTGTGGACCCTGTGCGGGGGGTACTGTTTTGGGCATGTCCGGGCTGAGGGGTTTCTGGCAGGGGTTTGCTGACGTCATGTCAGAGGTATTAAAAGTGAGGGTGGTACCGAGTCCAGAGGTGGCGATCTTTGGTGTGTCGGAAGATCCGGGAGCCCAGGGGGTGGGGAGAGGCTGATGTCCTGGCCTTTGTCTCCCTGGTGGCCTGGAGACTGATCTTACCAGGCTGGAGGGACTTGGAGTCCTGAAGTCGGGGGTATGGGTCAGTGACATGGGATTTCTCAGACTCTAAAAAAAAAATTACATTCGCCTTGAGGGTGTCGCTGCAGGGGTTTGCACGGTGGTGGCAACCGTTCTTTGACTTCTAAAAGAAAAATTAGGCTGGGGGTGGCATGGTCGTGGGGTGGGCGGGCGAGTAAGGGCAGGAGAACCAGCAGATGGGGAGGCTGGGGAAGGTGGTTTGTTATTGGAGGGTGTGTTGGTTATATTGTTTTGTTCCTGTTGAAATTTGATGTTTAAAATTGTTAAAATTATAAATGCCTCAATAAAATATTTTCTAAAAAAAGTGATGCATTTAGGAAGGAAGAATGTGGGGCAATATAAAGTAAATGATACAATTTCAATGTGGGTGGACGAAGAGAGAGACTTGAGGCTTTACATTCGCAATCCCTTAAGTTGGCTGTTTTAAAGGATTCTTGACTTTAAATCAAGCCATAGAGTTCAAAAGCAAGGGAGTTGTGATTAACCCTTACAAATCACAGATTTGTCCTCAGTTGGTGTATTACCATATGTCTGATTCTGAACACTGCTCTTCAGAAAGGATGTTGAAGGGCGACCCGGTGGCGCAGTGGTTAGCACTGCTACCTCACGGCGCCGAGGACCCGGGTTCGATCCGGGCCCCAGGTCTCTGTCCATGTGGAGTTTGCACATTCTCCCCGTGTCTGCATGAGTTTCACCCCCACAACCCAAAGATGTACAGGGTAGTTGGATTGGCCACGCTAAATTATCCCTTAATTGGGAAGAATTGGGCACTTTAAATTCAAAACAAAAACTCAACAAAAAAAAAAAGGATGTTGAGGTCTTGGGGAGAATAATGTTAGGAAACCAAAGGTAGTTTCAAGGGTTAGATATTTGTACTGGTAAACATTAGAAATAAGGTTTGGTAAGACGGGGGTGGGGAGGGGGTGTCAGTGCTGTGAGCGTGGGCGCAGCTGCGTTTTCATGAGCTCTGCCTCCGTTTCTCTCTTAGTCCTTTATTTTGTCCTTGTGCATATTTGATGGGGCAAGACATATATCCCCCCCAAATAAGATAACCGTGCCCCTGGAGTTTTGCCAGGAGGAGCAGAGTTAAATCGTGGACAGTCCTCACTTGACCGTGACGGTCTGTGTTGGCTGGGGTGGGACCCAGCTTGCAGCGGCATTGCTGCTGGTGAGGGCCCTTCACCCCGGCGATGCTGTGCGCATTGAGATCATGGCGCCATTGAGAATGTTGTTCTAGATGACGATTGGGTCCCGTAGTGCTTTGGAGCTCACTTTGAGGAACTATGGGGCATTCTTGGGACAATGGTGGACACGCAGGAGGGAATCCTTGTATTTGATGGAGCACTGGTGAGGGCCTGCCTTCGATTCGTTGAGATCCTGCTGCTTGGTGTGTCATCTCTCCTGATAGGTTCGGGAGGTAGGGGCCGGAAAAGGAGTGTCTGTGAGATTGGCACCCTGGCTAGAATAGTGGGTGGTGAATTCCTGATTTGAGTTTGAAAATTGACTGCCATGCTTTTATCTGTTGGCTGGGCCTAGGCCTGGGGTTGGTTGGGCCTCCTGATCACTAGCTCTATCTGTTCTCCATTCTCCTCATGGGGGGTTGGAGGTGGCCGATCATAGATGGTGTTATTATTCTGCAATTCTTCAGCAATCCTGTACGTTACTCCCTTGTGATTATGTTGTTGATTATTTGGTGTCTTTTCTCCTCAAAGGACGTGCAAAGTGTGAGCATGAGGGTGAGACTCTCCTGTTGTCCTGTGGCAAAAGCATATTGAGTCGCCGATGTGAAATTATAATCTTTATTATTGTCACAAGTAGGCTTACATTAACACTGCAATGAAGTTACTGTGAAAATCCGCTAGTCACCACACTACGACGCCTGTTTGGGTACACGGAGGGAGAATTCAGAATGTTCAATTCGCCTAACAAGCACGTCTTACAGGACTTGTGGGAGGAAACCGGAGCACCCGGAGGAAACCCACGCAGACCTCCTAACAAGAAACAGTTGGTTTCACGATGCCATTGCTTGTTAGGTTAGGATCATTTCAGCGTTCTTGGTTGAGGTGTGATAATTCATTAAACATATCCTTGTAAAGCAAATACATTGTTTGTAAAATATTAACAATATGGTCTTTAAAGTTGCAGATATGTGGAGCAGTGCATTTGACTTTATCCGTTCTATGGTTTGAAATCTGAATCCAACTAATAAATAACGGCTACATGATTAGAGTGCTGGAAATACACAGCTGGTCAGGTAGCATCTGTGGAGGGAGAAACCGAGGCCTGAAATATCAATTGTTTATTTTGTCACATACTGCCTGACCTGCTCAGTATTTCCAACAAAGCTCATTCTGGGGAAAAAAGAACAACTTTTACATTATTGACTTCTGGTTGCTTGGTTTAAACAAAATCAATCTGTTGGCACATGATCATGATCATGTCAATCTTTAATCCATTATTTTATGGCTGCCCTTGGAGCAGTAAACCTGTTGGACCCATTCATCAGTACACGTGATTGTTGCACAGTAATTTGAGGCAGCACGGTAGCATTGTGGATAGCACAATTGCTTCACAGCTCCAGGGTCCCCGGTTCGATTCCGGCTTGGGTCACTGTCTGTGCGGAGTCTGCACATCCTCCCCGTGTCTGTGTGGGTTTCCTCCGGGTGCTCCGATTTCCTCCCACAGTCCAAAGGTGTGCAGGTTAGGTGGATTGGCCATGATAAATTGCCCTTAGTGTCCAAAATTGCCCTTAGTGTTGGATGGGATTACTGGGTTATGGGGATCGGTTGGAGGTGTTGACCTTGGGTAGGGTGCTCTTTCCAAGAGCCGGTGCAGTCTCGATGGGCCGAATGGCCTCCTTCTGCACTGTAAATTCTATGTTAATCTATGTAATATTTAAGGGCTGAAGATCATTAAAATGGGCTGCCAGTGTCCCTTGTGCATTTTATACCCAATCATAGATTATAGAATTTACAGTGCAGAAGGAGGCCATTCGGCCCATCGAGTCTGCACCGGCCCTTGCAAAGAGCACCCTGCCAAAGTATCTACCCTATCCCCGTAACCCAGTAACCCCCACTTAATCTTTTTGGACACTAAGGGCAATTTAGCATGACTAATCCACCTAACCCGCACATCTTTAGACTGGGAGGAAACTGGAGCACCCGGAGGAAACCCATGCCGGCACACGGGGAGAACGTGCAGACTCCGTCCGCACAGACAGTGACCCAGTAGACAATGTAGATTGTCTACATTGTGACAATTGTGACAATGTGGATGTTTGTTTATAATTATTAAAGGTGAGAAAGAATGGATCTTTCAGTATTCCAATTTGTTTGTGAATTGCTGTAACATTTGTTGATGGGGATTTGTATTCTGGTGTACTTCACTCACTACTTTGTTGCCTCAAGCTGGGAAATCTGACACTTAAGATAGTACTGGTTTTCTTTTAAAAATGGAAATGTTGAATATTTATGGGTCCCATTCTTGAATCTGTAAAGGATACCGTATCTTCTGTAATAATTTTTAAAATATCCAATAGGGTTTTCTACAAAGTTCATTGAGTGCTTGCCTCCCATCAGACAATTGGCACCTTCCGAGAATAATCTCACTGGAAAGCACATTTATCTCTTTGCACGTCCTGAAATGCAGTCATGTCCTCCTGTGGTCAGAGCAGTTTTGCAGATTATACAGGAGGGTTCGGTTGCTGGACTCATAAAATGGAAAATCAAGTAGGTGGAAGGAAGCTTTGTGTATTGAAGATATTCACTGCAGCATTTGTATTGAACTTTTGCTACAGTAGAAACAGAATGTCAAATGACTCACATATCGGGTATGATTTTAGCAAGAAACCATCTCCCTTTCTCATATTGCTGTGTAGCATCCCATCTGGGTGGTTCTTCAGCTTTTCATCCCTTTATAATGGAGAGGTACCAAGCCTCTGCTTTGTGCTCTTTTGTGCATAACACCACAATCATGTCATTGTTATGTTGAAAACCATAGTAGTTCGCTTTGGTACTTATTGCTCTGTGTAGCTATAGAGTTCTTTTGGCACACAGGAAACGCACAATTATTTAATTTCAGTTGGGGTGCTGCACAACATGGGCAATAGGCGAAAGGAAGGGAGAAGGCATCTTGGTATGTGTCAGGAGGAGAAAAGGGAGTGGAAGTGGATTTCTTACAGAAGTAAACTTGTAAATGCTGAAGAATTATAGAGCTTGTATGTAATTGCTCCACAGTAGGTTAGATTGCACTGAGGTTTTCGTAACTCATAGTTGGCATTTCTGCTACTTGCCAATGCAAACCAAGTTTGAATATAGCATTGCAGAAGCACATTTTTCTGCCTTTAGAAGAAAATTAAGCTATTGAACTGGGTTTGAAAAACTAAATGTTAGAATTAATATTTGAATTTCAGTTGACTGCGATAATCTTTTTCACAATTTATACTAGGTTAAAGTGTGTTTTTAATTATTGATTGTGATTATGTGGTGAACTCCCAGTACTTCCAAGTTTTTTTGCATGCCCAGTAACTCGGGGTCAAATTCATGGGACCACTGTTCTGTCTCTGGCTGCAGCCTGTAAAACCACATTTATTTAACAAAAATTGCATGTTTTTGGTTTATTGGCTGAACTGCTCCATCATAACGCCAGCAATTCGAGGAATCATGAAGGTGGTCATAATGGCTGAAATGGAAGCTTTTTGCACAAGAACATTTTCACTTTAATGATCAAAATATTTGTGGATGTCAGTTGATTCCATGATAATGGGAACAGGGAAAGAGACGATAACTTAGAAAACGCAGCCAATTTTTAGCTGACTTTGTCTGCTTTCCTTTATGTATTCTACTTAACATAGTTTGCCTAAATAATAAGTTTCTTCAGTGTAACTTACTGCATTTGATTCTCTTTTGAAAAATAGGTGCTTCATTAATCATGATCTACAGTCTTAATCTGAAGAAAGATCAGATGGAGCTTTATAAATTTATGATGCTCCCGTGGGGGAACAGTAAAGCAAAGTTTACAGAATGACCACCCCACCCCAACCCCAATCTCGAAATGAAGGGATTACCAATATGATGTCATTTTTGTAAGGTTTACTTTTAAGACTAATCAGAATCAGTGTAAATTAAATATGAATTAACAGGCAAATAGGCGGGGATTCTCCGAAATCCTGGCCAAGTGCTGGCGTCGGCGTCAACAGGCCTCCAGGCCCAGTCATTCTCCCCTTCCTCGGGGCTAGAACGGCGCTGGAGTACTGTGCGTTGCTTCGGCATCAAAAGCCGGCCCAACACGGTCCGCGCATGCGCGCCATGGCCGGCGCGTGCCCATGCATGCGTGCCACGGCCATCTCCGTGCCGGCCCCCGGCAACATGGCGGAGCCCTACAGGGGCCCTGCGTGGAGGAACATAGGCCCCCCCTGGAATGAGCGCACCCGCTGATCATAGCCCCCAACCACAGGCCTGGCCACCGTAAAGGGTCTCCCGCCCCCCCACCAGGGCGGCCCCTGCAGCCAGAACGCCGAGGTCCTGCCGGGTAGGACCATATGTAAACCACGCCGGCGGGCACTCGGCCAGTCGAGCGCGGAGAGTCGCTACTTTCAACGGCCCGCGATGACGTGATTGCTGCCGATTCTCCGGTTGCCGGAGAATCGGTGGCTCGGCGTTGGAGCGGCGTGGTGGGATTCACATGCTCCCCCCGGCGATTCTCCAATTCGGCGTGGGCGCGGAGAATCCCGGCCACGATCTTTCACATATCCACACAAATTTAATTTTAGTACGCGATACAACAAAAGATATGTTTTGCAATACCACAACCGCTTGTATCGCTCCCTGCATGTGTGTGGCACCACACGCAGTTCCAAAGTTCCCTAACTGAGCCTCTGGAAGTTTGGATCTCTCACTTTCCCTGTCAACCAATTCGATCCTTGAGTCATGTTCATCGGCAGCCATGTTCCATCAGAGACGCATGAGATGGTTGTTACACTAATGGTAGACGCACGCACTCAGTCACTCACTCACTCTGAGTTGTGCCTGCTCGGTTTTCCCCTCTGCTGCATCTCTGTTTTGTTCTTTACAGTAGTAGCTTATTTGTTGTCTTCTGTGTATCTGGTTATCTGGCTTTTTTGCATCTTAACTCCCTTCCTGTTCGTACTGCTTTGAGGTCAAGGGTCGCCAGGTCAAATTAAGTTACAATTGATTCCTCTGTAATTAGTGCAAACTCTTAACAGTCCCGTTCAAACTTAAAAACAATTACAGATTCCCTAAACATTTAGAAGAATTTTTTTCCTTATTGTCCTGCTGCCATTCATCGGTGGCCACAAGATGCACTTATATATTTTTTTATTCATTTACGGGATGTGGGCGTCGTGGGTTAGGCCAGCATTTATTGCCCATCTCTAGTTGCCCTTCAGAAGGTGGCAGGGAGCTGCCTTCTTGAACCGCTGCACTCCTTGAGGAGTAGGTACACCCAATGTGCTGTTGGGGAGGGAGACCCAGGATTTTGCCCCCGTGACAGTGAAGGAACAGCGATTATATTTGCAAGTCAGGGTACTGAATGATTTGGGGAACCTCCATTTGGTGGGGTTCCCAGGTATCTGCCGCTCTTGTCCTTCTAGATGGTAGTGGGTTTGGAAGGTGTTCTCTAAGGAACCGTGGCGAGTTACTGCAGTGCATCTTGTAGATGGTACATATGGCTGCCACTGTTCGTCGGTGGTGGAGGGTTTGAATGTTTGTGGAAGGGGGAGCAATCAAGCGGGCTGCTTTGTCTTGTATGGTGCTGAGCTCCTTGAGTGTTGTTGGAACTGCACTCATCCAGGCAAGTGGAGAGTATTCCATTACACTCCTGACTTGTGCCTTGTAGATGGTGGACAGACTTTGGGGGTCAGGAGGTGAGTTACTCACTGTAGGATTCCTAGCCTTTGACCTGCCCTGGTAGCCATAGTTTTAATATGGCTAGTCCAGTTCAGTTTCTGATCAATGGTAACCCCCCAGGATGTTTATTGTGGGGGATTCAGTGATGGAAATGTCATTGAATGTCATGGGGCGATTGTTAGATCCTCTCTTGTAGGAGGTGGTCATTGCCTGGCACTTGTGTGGCGTGAATGTAAATTGCCACTTGTCAGCCCAAGCCTGAATATTGTACAGGTCTTGCTGCATTTGGACATGGGCTGCTTCTGTTATCTGCGGAGTTGCAAACGGTGTTGAACATTGTGCAGTCATCCGCAAACATCCCCACTTCTGATTTTATGAAGGGAGATAATTGATGAAGCAGCTGAAGATGGTTGGGCCGAGGACAGTACCCTGAGGAACTCCTGCAGTGAATTCTTGGAGCTGAGATGATTGACCTCCAACCACCACAATCACCTTCCTGTGTGCCAGATATGACTACAACCAGCGGAGATTTTCCCACTGATTCCTGTTGACTCCAGTTTAGCGGGGCTCCTTGATGCCATACTGTGCTGTCTTGATGTCAAGGGCAGTCACTTTCCCCTCACCTCAAGCATTTAGTTCTTTTGTCCATGTTTGAACCAAGGCTGTAATGAGGTTAGGAGCTGAGTGACCCTGATGGGACCCAAACTTAGTGTGAGAAGGCTATTGCTTAGTAAGTGCTGCTTGTCAGCACTGTTGATGACTCCTTCCATCACTTTGGTGATTATGGAGAGTAGACTGATAGGGCGGTAATTGACTGGGTTACATTTCTTGTTTACACGACACACTTGAGCAATTTTCCACATTGCCGGCTAGATGCTAGTGTTGTAGCTGCATTGGAACAGCTTGGCTAGGGGTGCGGAAAGTTCTGGTGCACAAGTCTTCAGTACTGTTATCGTAATATTGTCAGGGCCCAGAGCCTTTGCAGTATCCAATGCCTTCAGCCGTTTCTTGATATCATGTGGAGTGAATCGTATTGGCTGAAGACTGACATCTGTGATGCTGGGTCCTCCGGAGGAGACCAAGATGGATCATCCACTCGGCGCTTCAGGCTGAAGATTGCTGCGAATGCCTCAGCCATGTCTTTTGCACAGATGTGCTGGGCTCCTCCATCATTGAGTCCATTACATAACTTATATTTTTAAAATATATTCACTTAGAATTCTCTCAAATTCATGCCAAAATTCACAAAATATGTAAAAGTATGCTACAGCAAAATTATACGGCAAGATAGGAAAAGTAAACCATTTTGGGAATACACCAGAATTAGCAGCAAGAGTAGGCGATTCAGCCCTTTGAACCTGCCCTTCATTTGCTAAGATCATGGCTGATTTGGTTGTGGCCTGAGCTCCACTTGCTGTCTAACTCCCTTGTTGATCAAAAATCTTAACCAACTCGGCCGTGAATATTTTCACTGACTCAACCTCCTCTGCTGCTTTAGGAAGGAATTCTACAGCCCTCTGAGAGAGAAAAAAATCTCCTCCTCTGTCTTAAATGGGAGACTACTAATTGAATTGCATCTTCAAGTTCTGGATGCTTTTCTAATTGGAGGGCTGTGACCAGTGGTGTTCCACAGGGATCAGTGCTGGGACCTTTGCTGTTTGTAGTATATATAAATGATTTGGAGGAAAATGTAACTGGTCTGATTAGTAAGTTTGCAGACGACACAAAGGTTGGTGGAATTGAGGATAGCGATGAGGACTGTCAGAGGATACAGCAGGGTTTAGATTGTTTGGAGACTTGGGCGGAGAGATGGCAGATGGAGTTTAATCCGGACAAATGTGAGGTCATGCATTTTGGAAGGTCTAATGCAGGTAGGGAATGTACAGTGAATGGTAGAACCCTCAAGAGTATTGAAAGTCAAAGAGATCTAGGAGCACAGGTCACTGAAAGGGGCAACACAGGTGGAGAAGGTAGTCAAGAAGGCATACGGCATGCTTGCCTTCATTGGCCAGGGCATTGAGTATAAGAATTGGCAAGTCACGTTGCAGCTGTATAGAACCTTAGTTAGGCCACACTTTGAGTCGCCACACTACCAGAAGGATGTGGAGGCTTTAGAGAGGGTGCAGAAGAGATTTACCAGAATGTTGCCTGGTATGGAGGGCATTAGCTATGAGGAGCGGTTGAATAAACTCAGTTTGTTCTCACTGGAACGAAGGGAGTTGAGGGGCGACCTGATAGAGGTCTACAAAATTATGAGGGGCATAGACAGAGTGGATAGTCAGAGGCTTTTCCCCGGGGTAGAGTGGTCAATTACTAGGGGGCATAGGTTTAAGGTGAGAGGGGCAAGGTTTAGAGTAGATGTACGAGGCAAGTTTTTTACGCAGAGGTTGGTGGGTGCCTGGAACTCGCTACCGGAGGAGGTGGTGGAAGCAGGGACGATAGTGACATTTAAGGGGCATCTTGACAAATACATGAATAGGATGGGAATAGAGGGATACGGACCCAGGAAGTGTAGAAGATTGTAGTTTAGTCGGGCAGCATGGTCGGCACGGGATTGGAGGGCCGAAGGGCCTGTTCCTGTGCTGTACATTTCTTTGTTCTTTGTTGGACTGCCCCCACCAGGGGAAACATCCTCCAGCCCTCAGGATCTAATTTGTTTCAAATTGAGACTTCTGCCAGTTTAGTGGTCCATTACGTTTTGGCAGTTATTGCTGATCATTTTCATTTATGGGGTAACAACAGTCTTCTGTAAAATATGACCCAGAAAATGACCTGAGTCAAGACTTTCATGTCCCCAGGATGTCCCAAAGCAATTGGATTTGTCTACTTTTAGTGTTGTTGATTGACTCAGAACACTAGGAGAAATACCCTCCCGTTCTATTGTAGTATCTATGATTATTTTTTTCAATTTCAACCTGAACAGGTAGGCGAGAACTCTGTTTAAAATCTCACCAGAAACATGGCAGACACACCTTTTCTCTTGGATCACTTATACAATGCTAAATGTAACAAATGTTTTTGGCATGCTGTCAGAAACTGGCAACTACTGTTTTCTTCACAATGTCATTTACGTGCTGGCATCCTTCTTAACCCATAGCTTTTTACCTAAACCTATCTTTTGCCAAAAGTAGTCGATTTTTAAAATCTATTTATTCGAAAGCTGTGGTAAACAAAAGAGCTTCCAAGTCGGTCAGAAGTTTGAAACCAGTACGAAAAATATTCAACTTGTTTTTCTACTTTGGCATAATTTAGTTGGTCACAGTGTTATATGAAATCTTTATTTCTCTCAAATTCAAAAATAAAATAAATCACAGTGGGATATTAAGCATTTTCTCAGCTCAACTAATTTTGATAATAAGGAAATTACAGTGTAAGCTGAACAAGTGGAAACACTTGACATTTGAAATGACCTTTCTATGATATTTTCATGAAAAAGTTGCACAACTTATTATCAGGATCCAGCATAATTCACGGTTTACTTAGTCTGCTAGTTAATAGCTATAAATTATGAAATGTAGAAAAAATGACACGTGGATTAAAATTTGGACATTTAAATGTAAACATTGGGAAGACTGAAGCTTTTATTGTCAATCCTCACCAGTTTCAGTCCACCTCCCAGCTGTTGTATCTGGCTGAACCAGACTGTTTGCAAATCAGCACCCTGCTAGTCCTTGAGCTGGACAACCCATCTGATATATTCTGCATTATAAAAATAGCCTATTTTCACCTGCATCAGCCCATTTGTGCTACTGAAACTCTTACCATGCCTTTGTGGCATGGAGGCTCAACACACCTCATGCTCTTGGACAGTAAGGTGTATTACATCAAAGGAGTGTAGGTGTGAAAGACATGCACTTGGAAGTAAATATGGCCAAGTTGAATTTCCTATAATCGAATAAACTATGGATAGAAATTTGCATTGGGAGATAAAGGAGGATTTAAAATTTTAGTTGGGAAAGGTCATAACTAAGTAAGGTACTGTGGGGCAGCACAGTAGCACAAGTGGATAGCAGTGTGGCTTCACAGTGCCAGGGTCCCAAGTTCGATTCCCCGCTGGGCTAGGGGAATTCCCCGCTGGGCTCCACACTGTCTGTGTGGAGTTTGCACGTTCTCCCCGTATCTACGTGAGTTTCCTCCAGGTGCTCCTCTCACAGTCCAAAGACGTGCAGGTTAGGTGGATTGGCCATGATAAATTGCCCTTAGTGGCCAAAAAAGTTAGGAGGGGTTATTGGGTTACGGGGATAGGGTGGAAGTGAGGGCTTAATGTGGGTTGGTGCAGACTCGATGGGCCGAATGGCCTCCTGCACTGTTTGTTCCATGTAAGGTTATTGAATTTTATTTAACCCAAAAGTAGGGACAATAAGGAGGACATGAAATATTTTTGTATTCTGGGAGAGGTTAGTTTCAGAGAAGGATAAGGATAGTAGAGTCAAGATGAAAAAGAAATAGACAAATTAAGAGATGTGGGAACTATGTTGGAAGTGGCTGCGTAACCCCTCCTGGAGTGCTGCTGTGCGCTGGGGAAAAAACTGGAAAGGCAAAGTGAAGCAACTTCCCCGCCAACACAGAAAAGTGTCTTTTTTCAGAAAGCAGGGCTTTGTTTTAAAGGTTCTTGAATTGCATAGCAGAACAGGAGAGAGTGACAGGTTTTGTGACATACCTTCCAGCAATAGTGGGTTTGCATTAATGTAATATTATTGGATAAATATCTGTAAGGGATTGTTGCCTAAAGGGGTGTTTACTTGTGAGCCGAAAGAGTTTGGACGACATGTTCCGTAAGATTATTACTGTATAAATGTAGTCTTGTGTGTCAACGTTGTCTAGCTTTTCTCCTCTTTTGTTAATAAATGTTTTAACATTTAAAATCCCCCAAAATTACTGGAATTTATGGCTCTGATTTCAGTACACATGGTCAAAATACAAAAAGAAAAGAGTTGTGAAAAGTTTGCCAAGATTCTCTTTGGGATTTGATTTGCACGGCAATTACCACTGTCCGGATCATAACATCTGTATTACATAATTTTTCAAGTCCTGCTCACCTATTAACTCCACTGACTCCATTTAAAATTCTCATGTGTGGAAATCTCTTTCAAGTCCATGCTCATCACTATCTCCATTATAAGATTAACCAAGATCCTATTGAATGATGGAGCAAGCTCAGTGGGCTAGTTTTCTACTGCCTCTATTTCTTATGATCTTAAAAAAGCAGCAAAATGAAGTCTGCCTTATATGGAAGGTTTGTTGAATTCAAGGAAGTTTGAATATGAATGTATATTTACTTTCACAATGTCTAACAATACGCTACACGAGTGAAAATACAATTTCATCAAAGATTTTCTTTCAGAATAGTGGTAACTATTGAAGAAATTTATATTCCTGACCATCAGCAAGAGCACAAGTAACAAAGCAGATTTTAATAGCCAAGAATTGGGGTACATTACACAGGCTTAATTTAACGCGGTTGGTGGAACAGATGGAGGAGGACTTTAAGAGATGGGCATGGTGTCCCTGTCATTGGCAGGTAGGGTGCAGGCGGTTAAAAAGGTTGTCCTCCCGAGATTCCTTTTTGTGTTTCAATGCCTCCCGGTGGTGATCACGAAGGCTTTTTTCAAAAGAATCGAGAAGAGTATTATGAGTTTTGTGTGGGCTGGGAAGCCCCCGAGAGTGAGGAGGGGATTCTTGCAGCGTAGTAGGGACAGGGGTGGGGGGGGGCTGGCACTACCGAGCCTAAGTGAGTACTACTGGGCCGCCAATATTTCAATGGTGTGTAAGTGGATGGGTGAAGGGGAGAGAGCGGCGTGGAAGAGATTGGAGAGGGCGTCCTGCAGGGGGACTAGCCTACAAGCAATGGTGACGGCACCGTTGCCGTTCTCACCAAAGAAATACACCACAAGCCCGGTGGTGGTGGCTACATTGAAAATTTGGGGGCAGTGGAGACGGCATAGGGGAAGGACGGGAGCTTCGGTGCGATCCCCGATAAGAAACAATCATAGGTTCGTTCCGGGGAGAATGGATGGGGGATTTGGAGCATGGCAAAGAACTGGGGTAGTACAACTGAGAGATCTGTTTGTAGATGGGACGTTTGCGAGTCTGGGAGCGCTGACCGAAAAATATGGGTTGCCCCAAGGGAATGCATTTCGGTACATGCAATTGAGGGCTTTTGCGAGGCAACAGGTGAGGGAATTCCCGCAGTTCCCGACGCAGGAGGTGCAGGATAGAGTGATCTCAGAGACATGGGTGGGGGTGGTAAGGTGTTGGACATATACAGGGAAATGAGGGACGAGGGGGAGATCATGGTAGATGCGCTGAAAGGGAAATGGGAAGAAGAACTGGGGGAGGAGATTGAGGAGGGGCTGTGGGCTGATGCCCTACGTAGGGTAAACTCATCGTCCTCGTGTGCCAGGCTAAGCCTGATACAATTTAAGGTGTTACACAGGGCGCATATAACTGGAGCACGGCTTAGTAAATTTTTTGGGGTAGAGGATAGGTGTGCCAGATGCTCGAGAGGCCCAGCGAATCACACCCACATGTTTTGGTCATGCCCGGCACTACAGGGGTTCTGGGTGGGGGTGTCAAAGGTGCTTTCGAAGGTGGTGGGGGTCCGGGTCAAACCAAGCTGGGGGTTGGCTATATTTGGGGTTGCAGAAGAGCCGGGAGTGCAGGAGGCGAGAGAGGCTGATGTTTTGGCCTTTGCGTCCCTTGTAGCCCGGCGCAGGATATTGTTAATGTGGAAGGAAGCCAAACCCCCGGGTGTGGAGACCTAGATAAACGACTTGGCAGGGTTTATAAAGTTAGAACGGATTAAGTTCGTGTTAAGGGGTTCGTGTTAAGGGGTTCGGCTCAGGGGTTCACCAGGCGGTGGCAACCGTTCGTCGATTACCTCACAGAAAGATAGAGGGAATGGAAAAGAAGTAGACAACAGCAGCAACCCAGGGGGGAGGGGGGGAGGAGTCAAACGGACTCTCAGAGATGTTATTGTATATGTATAATATGTATAGGTAGTTGTTATAGGTAATTGTATATTGGATTGTTGGATTGTATTTTTGGAGAGTATTTATTTTGGACAAGGCAGTTGCCATTCAGTTTTGTTTTTGTTTATATATTATTTATTTACTTGTTTAAAACTGGCCACTTATTTATATTGCTTTATTGTTGTGTAAAAGAAACACTACGTACTGTTATGTTTGGCCAAAAATCTTGAATAAAATATATATTTTTTTAAAAAACAAAGCAGATTTTAAAGAATCAACCTAGTTGGGTTAAATGATGTAGTTCTGTGCTGCTTATTCAATGTAATCATTGATTTTGAGAATCAAGAATTCTATTTGTCGAATTGTAGTTTGTAAAGTTGTAATTCCAGTAATATTGTATTACTGGTTAATTCCATCCATCATTGTACCATTTATTAAATATAAAATCAAATTTTATACAATCATAGTGCATACCTAAATAATATTTTCATTAATATATATATATATATATATATATATATGCTTTTTATAAATGAATAAATTATTTTCTTAAGAATGGGGCTTTCTAGATTTCAAAATTTATTCTAGAATACTTGGTGAGGACAAAATGGAAATTAATCACCATTGGCTGCGATGTAACTGAATTTCAGACTCATTCCCTATGCTGAGAGCGTGATCTGGTATGAATCCATAGATGCTCTAATGAAACAGGAGGCGTAGATGGCAGACAGCCATCAGAACAGACCTGTTCAAGATAGCATACAAATTGAAACAGTTGTGGATCATAATGCTGCTCGAAGAAGCCAATTCCAGATTATCAGCCATATGTGCAACCCTTATGGAGAAGAGCACATATCTGCACCATTACTAACTATGCATGAAATTGCAGCGATGGTAGATGTCGTCCAGATGTTGTATTTTGAAAACAGCTTATCCTTTCCCTCAGCTTCTTTAGAAATCTACACTTGTTTTTGATTTCCATCATTGGCTAACAAAAATCACTGAAGATCTTTAACTATGGCCAATAATCTGTTTTAATTTTGTTGATGGATTTGTAAACTCAACTTCATTTTTATGGGAAATGCAAAGACCAAAATCCATCTTACACTCTTCTTCTTATTTTTTCATGATATACGGATGTTAGAGAAAAGGACAATATTTGTTGTCCATCCCTAAGTTCCCTTGAGATGGTGGTGGCGAGCCACCCTCTTGAACCGCTGCAGTCCATGTGGTGCAGATATATCCACAGTGCTGTTAGGAAGGAACTTCAAGATTTTAATTCAGCAACAATGAAAGAAAGCGATACAGCTCCAAGTCAGGATGCTATGTGTTGCTACCTTCAAAAATCTCCTTTAGTATTTGGTTTTCCAAAGTTCTGTGATGGATTGAGACGTTTCAAGCACTATCTCCAGCGAGAGAGAATCTAGCCATCGCTCCTTGATATTCAATGGCTTTACCAGCGCTAAATCCCCCACTTTCAGCATCCTAGACCAGAAATTGAACTCAACCAGCCATCTAAATACAGTGGCTGCAACAGTAGGTGAGACGCTCAAATTCTACAGTGAGTTGCTCTCCTGACTCCCAAAACCAGCCCACCATCTACAAGGCACAAATCAGGATTGTGATGGAATGCCCTCCACTTCCTTTGATAGATATATATATATATATATATATATATATATAGCTCCAACAGCATTCAAAGCTTGACACCATCTAGAACAAAGCAATCACTTGATTGGCATCCCATCCACCACCGTAAACATTCATTCCCTCCACCACTGATGCACAGTGGCCGCGGTGTGTAATTTATAAGATGCACTGCAGAAACTCACCAAGGCTCCTTTGACAGCACCTTCCAAACCTCAACCTCTACCACATAGAACGACAAGGGCATTTGATGCATGGGAACACCACCAGCTGGAGGTTCTCCTCCAAGCCACACACGGCGCACCATCCTGACATAGAACTATAATCACCCTTCCTTTACTATTCTGCTGGATCAAAATCCTGGAACTCCATTCCTGACAGCCCCATGGGTGTACCTACATCAAATGGAATGCAGCAGTTCAAGGCGGTGATTCACTGCCACATTCTCAAAGGCAATTAGGGGATGGGCAATAAATGCTGGCCCAATCAGCACTGTTCACATCCCGTGAAAGGGTAAATTAAAAATCCCATTTTTGTTAAATTTGAGCTTTTTATGGTTAAGAAATGACAATTCACCTTTTTTAAACATTGAGCTACTCCTCGAGTTCTTGATGCTCTTGAGAAATGGGACAATCAGATGGACACGGATTCTGTTACAGACATGTAATTTTTTCCAACAACATGGTCGCCTAATTACTATTTTGCATTTCTTTGGTCGTTTTAATCCATTTCCCTGTCAAGAAATTGGCAGAAATATTGCTGGTCTGATTTGCAAAATCAGGGTCAACTTGGTTCAATTATTAGGTTCTGGCTTCAAACTTTACTTTCAGACTTGGGCATGAAATTTAGGCGGAAACTTCTGTGCGGTACTGAATGACTACTTCTTTGTCAGAAGTAACCCTTTCCAGCCCAGGGTCAACCTGCCTGTTCTTGCACTTCAGGTAAATTTAAAACAATTCACTCTTTCAGGAAGAGTCGAGAATTTTTCTTGGACAACATTTCCCCCTTAACTAACACCACCAAAAACAAATAAACTTGCCATGGAATCTGGTATAGAAATTGCCTGGTATGTTCATTTATATAACAAGAGACTCCTTGAAAAACAAGGACTTCAGAAAAGGCAGTGAAGCAGAGAAAATTGTCAAAAGATAGTTCATGAGGGCAGAGAGCACCAGAATTGGGAAAGGAAGCTGATTTATAAAAAAATGCTTGAATCTCCTGTTACCTGAAGTAATCAATTGTAATCGTTCAATTGAAGCCTTATTTCAATGTATAATGTAAAAGAAAATTACCACAATATTTTCTTCCTCCACGAATAAAAATTTGAGCCTTTTGACGCAAATTTGGGATGGGTTGTTTGGGCGCTGCATGTCTTGTTTGAGAACCAAACTGGTGTCCAATGCGCAAGCATACTTCTGTGACAAGTTGTGCTGAGCACCATCTTCGTAAAGGGCAAACATGTGATGCTCTTCTTTCCACACCTGAAGCAAATATTAGTCAATTTGAAGGAGCAAATAAGGGTTCTAATGCCTGCTTCTGGCCCCTGCTGTGAATTTGTTTTTCCTTGTGGTGGACAACACCAATGCTTACCATAATTGCTGTTGCGCAATGACTGCCAGTGACGGCGGGCGGGAGGCAGCCGCACACCAGAGGGCTCCCGCTCGGGAATAGAAATTTCGGAGTTTTAACGCCCGGTCCCGGGGGCAACGGAGGCTGTAAAGGCTGTAAGAAGGCACAGGGAGGGAAAATGTCCAAGTTTGGGAGAAAAACGGCCATGAAAAAGGGGATTAATGAAAGTCAGCTGGTGAGTGAAAAAGTCAGCGCAGGAACTGTAAGGAAAGCGGAGCCTGGAGCACCGGGGAGGCCGCATCGCTCACAGCAGAAGAAATGACCAAGGTGATGCCTGTGGAACTTGAAAAACATTTCACAAAGCACATGGAAGCGATGAAGAAGGAGGTGGGGGCGGTATTGAAAGTGCTGGTGGAGGAGGCGATTGCTCCGGTGAGGACGGCGGTATCAAGCGCAGCGGCGGAGGTGCGGGAGCAAGGTGAGACACTGATGGAAGTGGAAGAGGCATTATCACAGCACAGTGATCAACTCACCTCGATGGGAAAGGAGTTGCGGAGGGTTCTAGAGACCAATAAGGGTCTGCAAGCCAAAATGGAAGACCTGGAAAACAGACCCAGACGACAGAATCTGAGGATTGTGGGACTGCACGAAGGGAAGGCCCGAGGCTGACGGAGTATTTTGCCACGATGTTGGCGAAGCTATTGGGGGAGGCGGCGACCCTACCCGATATGAACTGGATCAGGCTCATCGGTCGTGGAGGCCTATACCAAAGACACGTGAGCCGCCAAGACTAGTAACTGTGTGTTTCCGTAGGTATAGCGTGCAGGATAAGGTCCTGTGCTGGGCAAAGCATAAGCGGGTGGTGCAGAGGGCTGGAGCTGGTATACGCATATACCAAGACTTTACGGTGGAGCTGGCGAGGAGGCGGGCTGTCTTCAGCCGGGTGAAGAAGGCACTGTACATCAGCAAGTGCAGTGCGGCATAGTATATCCAGCTAATTTGAGGGCGACCTACAAATCCAAGGACTTTTATTTTGGGACGGCGGAAGGAGCGGAGGAGTTTGCGAAGGCAGAAGGACTGTGGCAGAATTGAGAAATGGTCGTGTACCGATGTAGCCTCATGTAACTTTTATTTTTTCACTGCGTGTTGGTGTATGTACTAAATGAGTCAGCACTGTATATATTTGGACAAGGGAAGAGATGGGACTTTCATTTGCAATGATGGTTCTTTGGGGCTTGGGTGTGTATGCAGGGGTTGTGTGCTAAAGGGGATTTCTTTGCATTCCTGGGACCAGGCAAGGGGGAACGAGACCCGGGCGGGGGCCTCCACGTTGGCTGGTTTAAGCCGGCCAGTGAACGGGAGTGAGGTGGGGAGAAGGGCTGCAGCCATCGGAGCCGTTTTGGTGAGTCTAGCCGTGGTGAAAAGTTGGGGGAAGGAACTGAGGTTGGGGGAGGAGTTTACAAGAGGAAGTGGAGGGGAGGAGTCTACAAGAGGAAGTGGAGGGGAGGTGTCTACAATTCATGGGTGTCATTCGCGGTATTCATTCGGGGATTGGATGACGTTGAATATTGGGGTGGGGTTGGGGGGATGGACTATATATGTCAATGGTGACCACAGACGATTCCTGATTCCTTTTTCTTTTTTCCTTTTTTTTCCACCTTGGGAGGGTTTGTTTTATTTGATCTTATATTGTCAGGTGGCCCGTTGTTTGAGGGGTGGTGTTAATAAGGGGATTGACATTGTATTCGTTGCCGTTTACTGTTTGTTGGTGGGGTGCAAATTCTGAAGAAAATGTGAAAATGGAGAATAAAAATATATATTTTTTTAAATAATAATAATTGCTGCTGCGCTCAACCTCATAGCCCATTCACCTCCCTCGTAATACTCTAAAGGCCTGTGACCTTTCTGTCCGATCCACTACCGAACCCCAGTCATAGACTCTAATGCTTTCTATTCCTTCTCCAGAACCCAACAATCCAATCCAATTCCTGAACTGGAAATCAAAGCACTAGCCCCTGCAAGCTCTTACCTCAGCACCACCAGCATTGTGTTGAGCTCCTTAGACTCCCCATCTGCATGTGGGCTGTTAACATTCTGCGACATGACTGAATTCCTGGGCCCCAGACTCTTGTTTGGTAACAAGAAAACACTCAAATGTCAGGGTTTCAAGAAAAGTAGCATTCAATTTGAGAACCCACTTTTATGACTACCCTCTGTCCTGTCAAATTTTCACTTTATTACCACTAGAATGTGCCTGCAGCAGCTGGGAAATCTCAAAGTACAAAAGCTTCATTTTGCTATAATAATGGTTGTTAATGGACCTAAATGCAATTTTCCATCTGTCAAGTGGGCAAAATGCCCCATGCACAAAAGGGTTCTTAAAGGTATAGAAGCTTTTTAGTCTTTTTTTCTAATCCCCTTTTCCCTACAGTTTTTAAAGACTGTTTTTTGTCCTTTGTTCTTTGCTAGGCATCAGCACATGAATGAATTGTTTAAGTAGAGCCAAATGATTTCATAACTCTAAATATTTGGCAAGTTTCTTGCAAATGAATGTTGCCTTTTCAACAATATTTTCACAGCAGTGGGTTTAGTCCTGCTGGTGTGGAATGTGTGTACAAGGGCTGGGAAGTCTTAAAGTGTAAAAGCTTTGTATGATATAGTGTTCAGAAGCCTCAGTACAGTTTCCTTCAGGTGGAGTACTAAAAAGAGTTTACAAAGGAATAAAGATTTTTATGACTTTTTTTTCATTGCTTTATTTGATCATTTGTATTTTTGGCATTAGAACATAAAGAGAATGTTTATGTGGAAACAAAAATAATTGAAGCATTTGGAAGAGTATGGACGATCAGGAAACTCATTAAGGGAAAGGGTGCTCACAATACCAACGTTCACTGCAAACTATCCAACCACGAACTAAAGTGTTCCATGTTGGTCTGCAAGTCGAGTTAAAATTAATGGTGGCAATTGTTCGTAAAGAGACGCACACAGTATTTTGTGACTCATGTGGTGCAAGATAAAATGTGCTGGGAAGAACTGATTTAGAATTGTGCTGTCTGCATCTGTCAGAGCCATGAACTGTATTTACAGGTCTGGGAATACCTTCTTGGCAAAGACTAAAGACAGGTAATCTGTAGACTCCGAGTCAGTGTGCAGCCATTTGTTGCAAGCGAGCTTGCACCATTGGGATGAGTTAAGATTACAGAGTTGTCAATAGGTTTTCTGCCTCAGCATTTGCTTTGAAAGGTATTTAGTGGTCAACATTAACCTTTGGAAGGCTGTCAAAACTAATTCAAACCACTGACTCTCCTTGCATATCCAATTACAGCTGATCTGGAAGATTTTAATGATGAATTATTCTCACCCAAAACAAGTACAAAGATCCTGAACTCCCAGTGTGGGCAATGGAAAACATAACCTGTTGGCTTCTTTGTAGTTCAAGATACAAAATTATGTAGAGCTGTTTTATGGTTTAATAGTCTGGTAAGAAAAACAGGAATTTGGAGGAATTAGTGTAAAGTTATTAAGATACTTGAAAATATATTGGCTTTTTATTGTACGTGTGTAGTTTTGGCATTGATAAATGCGAAAATGGTCTTACAAAAGAGGTAGTTAACCCTTGACGCCTTTGACAGCCCTTTGATAACTTTTTGCTGCTATCAACTACTGCTTACAATGTGACCTTTACCATCGAAAAAAATCACAAGGAACTTCACAGAAGCATAAGGAAAAATGAATGTAAAGCCAATAAAAAGATTTTGAGAAAGATGGCCGAAAGAATGGTTGAAGAGTTGGGATTTAAGGAGCATTGTAAAGGAAGATGGAGAAGTGAAAGGCAAAGGAATTCCAGAGCATGTACCTAGATAGCTGAAGAAACAATGCCAACATTAAGGTGTAAAGAGGGGGTTCGATACACAATAGCTAAAGTCTGGAAAAAGAAGTGGGAGGAGGTTTGAGGAAAGTTATAGCGATGGCGAGGTGAAATTCCATGAAAGGATTTAAAGAAGAGTATATTAAAATCGAGGTGTTTAGGGACCAGGTGCCATTGGATATGGGCAGCAGAATTTTGTATTAAGTAAGGTTTATGGAGGAGCGAGAAGTGGCTAGCCGGCCAGGAGAGCGTTAGGATAGTAAGTGACCGAAGTATTGATGAAGGTTTCAGCAGCACATAACTGAGAATGTAGAAAATGATGCTGTTTCTTCTTGAGATCTCTTCCCAATTCTTGACGATTATTTGCTGAACCATGGCCAAGTGCCGTGATTTTTTAAAATTATGGATAGGGTGAGGAGGCAGGCCGATAGTCGACCTCAACTCCTCCTCCCCCTCCCTCCCACACACACACACACACACACACACACACACACACACACACCAAATGATGACATGAGGTGGAACCAGGCGCCCTTTTTGATGGAAAATATACAAGGTTGGAAACTCACCCCAGCACTGATTAGGACAAAGAGGTTCCAAGCAACCTGGTTTGAATTAAGATGGCCGTAATTGGAAGGGGTGGCAATGGTGTAGAATTTGTGGTGGGTCTTGAAATTATGACTTTTCTCTTCCCAATGTTTAATTGAAGGAAATTGGGCGACACCAAGGCAGAGTCTAAAGCAAGTAGTCTGACAACAGCAGTAGAGCAGGTTTCGAAAGAGCTGAGAGTCCACAGCATTCGTGCGAAAGCTGACCTCATGTCTTTGAATGATATTATGAAAGGATAGCATGTAGATGAGGGGCGGGCAAAAGATAGAATCTTGCAGAATCTAAAGGCAGTGATGAAGGACTGGGAAGAGAAGGTACTTTGACGATAATAAGGTAAGAGAGGAGAAAGTGAGTGGCAGTCTAATTGAGCTGGACAACGAAACAGCAGTAGGCTTTGGGAATGAAGGCATTTTTACAGACTGTCTTGACTCGGCTTTTATTTTGAATTTTGAAATACAATTTAGACAACTTTCCCTTTTTTTAATTGCAGTGGATGATTCAGCAACCTCATAAGGTAGTGACTTTCTTTGGGTGCATTGGAAAAGATAAATTTGGTGAAATTTTGAAGAAGAAAGCTGAAGAAGCCCATGTTGATGCCCATTACTATGAACAAAATGAACAGCCAACGGGCACTTGTGCTGCCTGCATCACCGGTGACAACAGGTCAGCGACTACTTTCAAGAAAGCTAGTTTAAGGTTAGGATGCTGTTTCTTATTAAATGAATCAAATGCTCGTTAGATTCTAGTACAATTCTCCAAAAAAGCTGACACAGTGGCCTCAGTCATGCAACATCATTCTATGATTTGCCAAAAGTCTTGATTTATCAAGTCACACCTCAGCCTTTTGTGCTCCAGTGCGAAAGAGCCTAAATTTCTGAAGATTTTCTTCATACCTCTCACTTCTGGTAACATCCCAGATAATGTGTATGCTGCTTTTATATCCTTCCTCAAATAGGCTACTTAAAGCCGTGCACAACACGGGATTTCTGCCTCAGTATGCTCCAGACTCAATACTATGGATTCCGCACACTTTTTTATAGACTCATCTACTCGCTTAGTTCAGTTAGTTGGATGGCTAGTTCATGGAGCGGAGCGATGCCAACAGCACCGGTTCAATTCCTGTACTGGCTAAGGTTATTGATAAAGGTCCTGCCATCTCAATCTTGCCCCTCGTCTGAGATGTGGTGACCCTCGGGTTAAATGACCACCAGTCAGCTCTCAAAGGGGAGAGAGCAGCCTATGGTCCTCTGGGACTGTCGCGACATTTACATTTCACGTGTGCAACCTTTAGTTTGTCTTGTTCACACACCAAGGCCATTCTCCCCTCACACATTTAAAATCTTGCCATTTAAGGTGCAATGTTTTCCTTGTTTTTCCTTCCAAAACGTATCGTTTTTTTTTTTGAACATTCACTCCATACAATTCTTTATTTCCCCCCATCACAATTGTAGAATGTAGAAGTAACAACAGCATCAACACACCGCAAAACAACAGATGTAACAAATTTCCAGGCCGACAAACTTTCCTTTGCTTTCTGCTCTTCAACTACCTATCCATACTTCTGGCCAAATTCTCTTTAGTTCATTGTACCACATTGCTATAAATCAGTGATGTGGTATCTGATTAAGCTGCCTTGATCCTAAGCTTTGGAGTTTCCTGCCTAAACCTTTCTGCTTCTCTATCCATCTCTCCTGTTTCCGGATTTTCCTAAAAACGTATCTAGTTATCGAGCTTTCGGTCAACTTTCCTGATTTCTCCTTCCGCTCGGTGTCACAAAATTCCCAAACTGTTTCTGCTTATTCCTTCAATTTATCACTCGTTATTGTTTCAAAGAATTCTAGGATTAGTCGAGTATAGCCAGCATTTTCAAAATCCATGCTCACTTCATTGATTAGCTTCATTGTGTGTCACCTCATGCCGCGTTGTAAGACTATAGATGAAGATTAATTGGGCTATAATTTCTCAGCATTTTTGACAGGGAAGTTACATTTCTCCCTTTGGGGTTTTGGAATGTACTTGATTTATGCTCACTATATTTTGTTTAAGTGTTTCCATTGTTTGTCTGTTATTGTCTATCCAAAATTTTCTTCTCAGTTGATCTCACTGATTTCTTTTTGTCCAGCCAAGCTCTGGACCAAGTTATGTTGTGGTCCCTGTTTCACAAATGCACATTTGTTTTTTAGGTTACCTATCTTTCTCTGTTTCATTGTGGAAGACCAGGTCAAGAACTGTTTAATTCCTTGTTGGAGTAGCAACTGATAAAATAATTAAGGATATGATTTTGTTTTCAATAATTTTAATAATTGAATCAGGTTCTTGATCTTCTGCTAACCTCTTAGATTATTTTGGCAGTTGTATGTTGGCTCATTCTTGAAGAATCACAATGGTTTGTTGTGCAGGAGGCAGTTCGGCCCATTATGTTTCTTCTGGCTCTATGAAAAACAATCCAAAACGAATTCTATCTCTTCATAGCCCTGTATCTTTTCCTTGCTTTTATCAGCTTCCCACAATCGTACCCTAACCCAGCCAGAAACCTGATCTGCAACTTCCTTATCAATGGATGGCAATAGCCCCCACTCTCAGTCGAATAGGGACGATCGATGTGTGGATGCCAGGGCAAGGGAAACCCTTTAATGCAAGGCCCAGACTTCTTCTTGAAGTATAAAACATCTGCCTGGGTGTCTTTTGGTCCACCGTCTGACTCACAACAGGTCTGGCCTGATGAGATGAACATCACTGTGCACATGAGTCCAACAGACATGGGAGTTGAATGACCACTGCATTCCTGCAGGTGTCCTAATCACCTCAAATGAGCAAGTTAACATTAGGGCATGGCAAGAAAGCAGCAAGATCAGTGAGGTTGTGACTGCCCTCAATTTAAATGCCCTGTCACAGCAGCAGTTAAAATCTATTTGCTCCACAAAGCTTGGGAACCTGGAAGCTAATTATATAGCACTTTAGATTTGAGCCATTGGTCAGAGTAAATCAACAGCGTGCTAACCCTATGCTTACACCTTTTTCATTGTATCTGCTTTTTTCCATCTCTACCTATCGACTAATATACCTGTGAAATTACCCAATAATTTTGACGGTTAACTGGCTTTTGATTTATAATGGAACTCATCTGATTGTTAGTTTATGTAGACAATATAAAAATAAACATTTGCATAATCCATGGTTTTTACCACATCATCGGAAAGAATTTTGAATGCAAACGTTTAAAAGAAAATTTGATTGGAAAAGCCACATGCCATACTCATCTGGGAGGAGGGGTCTAAAAATAACGTGGAGTGGTAATTATTTATTGTTTGGAACCAGGAAGCGATGCAGCTGACAGGATAGGTGAATCTTATTTTTGTTATCTCTAAGAGGATACTTGCCAATTCTATCCCCTCAGCTTTACTTGCTGTTGAGAGTACGGCAAAAGAGAAAATAAATAGTACACAGTTACAAATTAAAAGATTATAATGCTGGTGCTAATCTTGCGTAGGAGAATTTTTCTCTCTCAAAGCAGTGGAAATATTTTTGGCTGTAAACATAGCCTAAAATGTTGACCAAACTCTGCTGGTCTGTGCACATTTTATTGATTAATTAGAGTATGTTATTAAATTGCTGTGGTTGTACCAAATGGTATTTAAGCTATCTACATGTTATCTTTCCTGAGGTAAGTATTGAAAGTTTTTACTAGATATTTGTGAAATTACATATAATTTGAGGTCTACATTTGAGGTCTACATTTTAGGTTTTCAATATTCTTAGCATCTGACAAAATGCTTTTCAAGAAATGTTTAATTAATCCATAATACATCCACTGACATGAATGTGGTTCCTCAGAAAAACAAACATTTGGAGAAATTATTGAAATCATTAGCAGAATGAAAAGAAAATTGTTTGAAGCTTCGCTGATGGCTGTTACTAAACACACCATAGGGTGTACACTAAGTTATACTAATTATAAATATTCCATCTTTAGATTGAGTTAAGGTAACTATTCTCAGCTGGAGCAGCAGCAGATGCACGCTATTAGCTTTATTGTCCTGGGATTAGGAAGGGAAAATATCAGTCAAAATTGCTTATCCTAATCACTGTCTGAGTGCATAGTCGAAAATTAATATAAATAGGAACCAGTAGGTAAGCAATGGAACTGAGTACTGTTGCTTCCCACAATGAATGTAAACTGCTGCCATTCATTGCCGAAGTACTTGTACAAAGTACTAGTGACGAGTAGTATCATTGGAACAGTTTCACAGAATGAGTTATCACATCCTACGGAGGGACAAAATTACAGCAACTTACTGAAAGCATACAAACTTATAAATTGGATAAATTCAAATAGTCCAGTCATTCCATCCAGTTTTCATCAGTACATCTGAACGTATAACTAACCTTTTTATCTCGGATGCAGACTGTCTATATGCAAATTTGACGATTTCCCTTGTGCCCTGGGAATTATTCTATGGTGCTGTATTGCCCCCCATTGTGTTGCCCACCACCATCCTTTCAGTGGGAATCCTGAGGAATCCCCTGCATAAACTTTTACTTGCATCTTGCAGCAAACAACTTTGTATTGTTGTATGTCACTTAAATAAAATTCCGCTGAAGTTACTGGATATTGCATGTTCTCTAAAGAGATAACATGTTTTGACGGTTCCGGGTGCGGCGATGACCAGCTAAGTCGCACGTTTCGGCAGCTCCCTGTGAAACGGACTTTTGGGCTCTTGATAGGAGCCCCAACGGCAATTTTAACGGCTAAAAACACCGTGCGGTAAACCAGGAGGGTGTTCCCCCTGGACACGGATGGAAAAAGGAGAGGAAAGTTGCCAGATTGCAGCGGATCCTTTGGAACAACGGCAAGGAAGGCAAGCAAAAACCAAGATGGCGTCGGAAGGTGGCAGTTTCATATGGGGCCCTGAACAACAAGAGTTCTTGAAATGCTGCGTGGAGGAGAAAAAAAAGGAAATGAAGAAAGAGTTGTTGGCCCCGATACTACAGGCGATCGAAGGGCTGAAAGAGGAACAAAAGACCCAGGAGCAGGAGCTTCGGGTCGTGAAGGCAAAAGCAGCCGAGAATGAGAACGATATACAGGGCCTGGTGGTGAAGTCGGAGATACAGGAGGCACACCAGAAACGATGTGTGGAGAGGTTGGAGGCACTGGAAAACAATGCAAGGAGGAACAACCTGAGGATTCTTGGCCTTCCTGAAGGTGTGGAGGGGGCGGACGTCGGGGCATATGTGAGCACGATGCTGCATTCGTTAATGGGAGCGGAGGCCCCGACGGGTCCGTTGGAGGTGGAGGGAGCGTACCGAGTTATGGTGCGAGGATCGAGAGCAGGAGAAACTCCCAGAGCCATAGTGGTGAGATTCCTCCGTTTTAAGGATAGAGAAATGGTCCTTAGATGGGCGAAGAAAACTCGGTGCAGTAAATGGGAGAACGCGGTGATCCGCGTTTATCAAGACTGGAGTGCGGAGGTGGCGAGAAGGAGGGCGAGCTTTAATCGGGCCAAGGCGGTACTTCACAAAAGGACGATAAAATTTGGAATGCTGCAACCGGCAAGACTGTGGGTCACATATCAAGGGAGGCACCACTACTTTGAGACGGCGGATGAAGCGTGGACTTTTATTGTAGAAGAAAAACTGGAATGAGTGGATTATGAAAAAGAACGTTTGGACAAAGTGGTGGGGCGAATGGGGGGGGGCGAAGAGGGGTTTTATGTTCTAATCCTGCGGTATGGTAACTTTTCTTTCTCCCACAGGTGGTGATGGGGGGAGGTGGGGAGGGAGAGGAGATGGGGCGTTGGCCATGGGAGGCGGGGCCGAGGGAGAGGCGCGGGCTTGGTTCCCGCGCTATGATAATTATGGCGGGAATAGAGAAGCAGGAAGGAGGGGGCGTCGCACGGTGCGAGCCGTGATCACGGGGGGAAGCCGAGGTCAGCCAGAGTTTGCTGACTTCTGGGAGCAACATGGGGGGAGTAATTACGCTAGCGGGGGGGGTGGGAGGGGGGAATTACTGGGTTGCTGCTGCTGGGGAAAGGGGGGAGTGGGTACGGGAGAGGATGGGCGGGGGGGCACCGCCTGGGGGAGATACAGCTGCGTGGGAACTGGGTGAGAAGCTGGAAAAAGATGATGGCTAACCGGCAAGGGGGGGGGGGTGGGAAGCCCCCCAACTCGGCTGATCACGTGGAACGTGAGAGGGCTCAACGGGCCGATAAAGAGGGCACGAGTACTCGCACACCTTAAGAAACTTAAAGCAGATGTGGTTATGTTACAGGAAACGCACCTGAAACTGATAGACCAGGTTAGGCTGCGTAAAGGATGGGTGGGGCAGGTGTTCCATTCGGGGCTGGATGCGAAAAACAGGGGGGTGGCTATATTAGTGGGGAAGCGGATAATGTTCGAGGCAAAGACTATAGTGGTGGATAACGGGGGCAGATACGTGATGGTGAGTGGCAAATTACAGGGAGAGATGGTGGTTTTGGTAAACGTGTATGCCCCGAACTGGGATGATGCCAACTTTATGAGGCGAATGCTAGGACGCATCCCGGACCTAGAGACGGGAAAGCTGATAATGGGGGGAGACTTTAACACGGTGTTGGAACCAAGGCTGGATAGGTCGAAGTCCAGGACTGGTAGGAGGCCGGCAGCAGCCAAGGTGCTGAGGGATTTTATGGAGCAGGTGGGAGGTGTGGACCCGTGGAGATTCAGTAGACCTAGGAGTAAGGAGTTCTCGTTTTTCTCCTATGTCCATAAAGTCTATTCGCGCATAGACTTTTTTGTGTTGGGTAGGGCATTGATCACGAAGGTGAGGGGAACGGAATATACGGCTATAGCCATTTCGGATCATGCCCCACACTGGGTAGACTTGGAGATAGGGGAGGAAACAGGAGGGCGCCCTCCCTGGAGAATGGACATGGGACTAATGGCGGATGAGGGGGTGTGCCTAAGGGTGAGGGGATGTATTGAAAAGTACTTGGAACTCAATGACAATGGGGAGGTTCAGGTGGGAGTGGTCTGGGAGGCGTTGAAGGCGGTGGTTAGGGGGGAGCTGATATCAATAAGGGCACATAAAGGGAAGCAGGAGAGTAAGGAACGGGAGCGGTTGCTGCAAGAACTTTTGAGGGTGGACAGACAATATGCGGAAGCACCGGAGGAGGGACTGTACAGGGAAAGGCAAAGGCTGCATGTGGAATTTGACTTGCTGACTACAGGCACTGCAGAGGCACAATGGAGGAAGGCGCAGGGTGTACAGTATGAATATGGGGAGAAGACGAGCAGATTGCTGGCACACCAATTGAGGAAAAGGGGAGCAGCGAGGGAAATAGGGGGAGTGAGGGATGAGGAAGGAGAGATGGAGCGGGGGGCGGAGAGAGTGAATGAAGTGTTCAAGACATTTTATAAAAAATTGTATGAAGCTCAACCCCCGGATGGGAGGGAGAGAATGATGGATTTTTTGGATCGGTTGGAAATTCCCAAGGTGGAAGAGCAGGAAAGGGTGGGACTGGGAGCACAGATCACGGTAGAAGAAGTGGTGAAAGGAATTAGGAACATGCAGACGGGAAAGGCCCCGGGACCGGACGGATTCCCAGTTGAATTTTACAGAAAGTATTTGGACTTGCTCGCCCCGGTACTGACGAGGACCTTTAACGAGGCAAAGGAAAGGGGACAACTGCCCCCGACTATGTCTGAAGCAACGATATCGCTTCTCTTAAAGAAGGAAAAGGATCCGCTACAATGCGGGTCCTACAGACCAATTTCCCTCCTAAATGTGGATGCCAAGGTCCTGGCCAAGGTAATGGCAATGAGAATAGAGGAATGTGTCCCGGGGGTGGTTCACGAGGACCAAACTGGGTTTGTGAAGGGGAGACAGCTGAACACGAATATACGGAGGCTGTTAGGGGTAATGATGATGGCCCCACCAGAGGGTGAAACGGAGATAGTAGTGGCGATGGATGCCGAGAAAGCATTTGATAGAGTGGAATGGGATTATCTGTGGGAGGTGTTGAGGAGATTTGGTTTTGGAGAGGGGTATGTTAGATGGGTGCAGCTGTTGTATAGGGCCCCAGTGGCGAGTGTGGTCACGAATGGACGGGGATCGGCATATTTTCGGCTCCATAGAGGGACAAGGCAGGGATGTCCTCTGTCCCCATTACTGTTTGCACTGGCGATTGAGCCCCTGGCGATAGCGCTGAGAGGTTCCAAGAGATGGAGGGGAATACTTAGGGGAGGAGAAGAACACCGGGTATCTTTATATGCGGATGATCTGCTACTATATGTGGCGGATCCGGCGGAGGGGATGCCAGAAATAATGCGGATACTTGGGGAGTTTGGGGATTTTTCAGGGTATAAATTGAACATGGGGAAGAGTGAGCTGTTTGTGGTGCATCCAGGGGAGCAGAGTAGAGAAATAGAAGACCTACCGTTGAGGAAGGTAACAAGAGACTTTCGTTACCTGGGGATCCAGATAGCTAAGAATTGGGGCACATTGCACAGGCTAAATTTAACGCGGTTGGTGGAACAGATGGAGGAAGATTTCAAGAGATGGGATATGGTATCCCTGTCAATGGCAGGGAGGGTGCAGGCGGTTAAGATGGTGGTCCTCCCGAGATTCCTCTTTGTGTTTCAGTGCCTCCCGGTGGTGATCACGAAGGCTTTTTTTAAAAGGATAGAAAAGAGCATCATGGGTTTTGTTTGGGCCGGGAAGACTCCGAGAGTGAGGAAGGGATTCTTACAGCGTAGTAGGGATAGGGGGGGGCTGGCATTACCGAGCCTAAGTGAGTATTATTGGGCCGCTAATATTTCAATGGTGAGTAAGTGGATGGGAGAGGAGGAGGGAGCGGCGTGGAAGAGATTAGAGAGGGCGTCCTGTAGGGGGACCAGCCTGCAGGCTATGGTGACAGCCCCATTGCCGTTCTCACCGAGGAACTACACCACGAGCCCGGTGGTGGTAGCTACACTGAAGATTTGGGGACAGTGGAGACGACATAGGGGAAAGACCGGAGCATTGGGGGGGGTCCCCGATAAGAAACAACCATAGGTTTGCCCCGGGGGGAATGGATGGGGGATATGGAATGTGGCAAAGAGCAGGAATAACGCAACTGAAAGATCTATTTGTGGACGGGAAGTTCGCAAGTCTGGGAGCGCTGACCGAGAAATATGGGTTGCCCCAAGGGAATGCATTCAGGTACATGCAATTGAGGGCTTTTGCGAGGCAACAGGTGAGGGAATTCCCGCAGCTCCCGACACAAGAGGTGCAGGACAGAGTCATCTCAAAAAAATGGGTGGGGGATGGTAAGGTGTCGGATATATATAGGGAAATGAGGGACGAAGGGGAGACTATGGTGGACGAACTAAAAGGGAAATGGGAAGAAGAGCTAGGGGAGGAGATCGAGGAGGGGCTGTGGGCAGATGCCCTAAATAGGGTAAACTCGTCGTCCTCGTGCGCCAGGCTAAGCCTGATTCAGTTTAAGGTATTACACAGGGCACATATGACTGGAACACGGCTCAGTAAATTTTTTGGGGTGGAGGATAGGTGTGCGAGGTGCTCGAGAAGCCCAGCGAATCATACCCATATGTTTTGGTCATGCCCGGCACTACAGGGGTTTTGGGTGGGGGTGACAAAGGCGCTTTCAAAAGTAGTAGGAGACCGGGTCGAACCAGGCTGGGGGTTGGCTATATTTGGGGTTGCACAAGAGCCGGGAGTGCAGGAGGCGAGAGAGGCCGATGTTTTGGCCTTTGCGTCCCTAGTAGCCCGGCGCAGGATATTGCTAATGTGGAAAGAAGCCAAGCCCCCGGGGGTGGAGACCTGGATAAATGATATGGCGGGGTTCATAAAGCTAGAGCGGATTAAGTTCGTCCTAAGGGGGTCGGCTCAAGGGTTCACCAGGCGGTGGCAACCGTTCGTCGAATATCTTGCGGAAAGATAGATGGGGGAAAAAAGAAGGCAGCAGCAGCAGCCCAGGACTTGGGGTGGGGGGGGGGGTGGGGGGGGGTATAGCCTGTGACAAGGCAGTTGCCAATTAGGGCTAGTTTTCATTTTTGTTATTTAATATTTATTTATTTGTTGTTTTTTGTTTATATTAAAAAGGTCATTATTATCTGTATTGTTATAATGTTGTGTAAAGGATGCACAATGTACTGTGTTGGTTGACCAAAAATTTTCAATAAAATATTTATTAAAAAAAAAAACATGTTTTGACGGATATTTTTCTATTTAAAGTATTCAAGTAATTCACCAACTAACTTCATTTGACTATTTTAGGTCTCTTGTCGCGAAACTGGCAGCAGCAAATTGCTACAAAAAGGATAGACATCTGGACCAGAAGGAAAACTGGCAGTTGGTGGAAAAGGCCAAAGTATATTATATTGCAGTAAGTATGCTTTACATATTGTCTAAAAATAATTTTTAAACTTAAAATGGAACACTTCAGGAGCAGTGGTTAGCACTGCTGCCTCACGTCGCCGGCCCCGGGTCACTGTGTGGAGTTTGCCCATTCTCCCCTGTCTGTGTGGTTCTCACCCCCACAACCCAAAAAGATATGTAGAGTAGGTAGATTGGCAACGCTAAATTGCACCTTAATTGGGAAAAAAAGAATTGGGTACTCTAAATTAATTTTTTTAATGAAACAGTTCACCTAACTTACTTATTCCAGGTATCTGAATTTTGCTGTAAATCAAAATCAAACATTGGAAAATAAAAATGGGCAACATTTGCCACGATCACAATAGCTAAATATGGAACAAAGCTATTTATCTAAAGTTCCTTGGTGCCTAAAGAGTTCTATATGAGCATGTAAAATGATGGACAGGAAAGGAGCAACTGGACCATCCAGCCTTGCTTACACAATGTCTCTTAAGTATCGTATTTAACAACAACAACCCCACCCTTACACCAACAACAAATTAGTTGCCTGGGAGAGGAAAAACAAAACAGACTTTTAAAAGCAAGATCAATTTAGGAGGAAAAATTCCTGAAAATAGTCCTTTGACCTCCTTGGATGATCAAGACCAGTCCAGGAGATAATATTTGACATGCTTCATATTACTTGGGATTTTACCTAACTTTTGGCTTATGCCAGAAACACTTCCAGCTCACTTGAAAATGTCTAGCAAATCAACATACGAGCCAGCAATTACTTTTCTCAGTCAACTAGTCCGTGGGGGGAAAAAGAAACCGACTGATACATCTAACTTAGTTCCAGCCGTTTGTAACTTATATGCATGATCCTGGTCCTCCCTAACCTAATCAATTGAAATGGTCTGATGTGAAGACTGTCTTGTCTCTTCATTATTTAAATACCTTGATCAGGTTACTTATGCATCAATGCATCTCTAAAGTAAAAAAGACACAACCTGTCTGGGTCAGGAAGTTTGAAATTGGGTATCATTTTTACTTGTGACCCCTCTTTGATCCTTTTCCAATGCTTCTATAATGCTCATCTTGAGAGGAGACCAGAATTGGACGCAGTAATTTAAGTGATAACTAACCAAAGCCCCGTAGAGGACAAATTGGTGTGTTTTATTTTGTGTGTAAAATTCTCCTGACAGTGCAACCCAATACTATTTGCTTTAGCTAACACCACACCATTGTAAACATTGAGAGAATTATATACCATAACACAGATCTTTCTTTCACAACAGACTTCAATTATGTACCCTGAGGATAAAAGTATATTTGGTATTGGTCCTGCCCACATGCGTGACACAATATTTAACAAAGTTAAATACCATTCATGCAATGTCCATTGGCCATCTCATTAGCATCCATTTGTATCCATAATCCTAACACTTACAAAAGTCTTCATATTGTCCTCAAATTTGTGGACCATTTCTCCAACACCTACCTACCTTCAGCCTATGAATGAAGGTAGCAAAAGCAACTGTCCTGACACTGATTGCTGCAGATCATCACGAGAAGCTAATCTCCACAGAGATGTACAACAGTTAACAATTAGTTTCTGCCAGTGGAAGCCAGTTCTCAATCCACTGACCAACAAAGAAATTTATTCAGATTCAAGGCTCTCCGAGAATCAAAAATGCTGTCAAACACACTGATCGGCTTTACTTGTATTTTATGTGATAATTGAAAACTGAACAGATTCAAAAACCATGTAATTGCATCTTGGGAAACTCTGAGAAAATATATTGTAAAAATCAATGTGTTTTACCATGCTTGCTCTCATACTTAGGCACATTAAAGCTAATCATGTAAAGTTCCCTGATTAATCAATTAGCAGCAATCTATTTTGCATTGATTATCATAGATTATCATAGAATTTACAGTGCAGAAGGAGGCCATTCGGCCCATCGAGTCTGCACCGGCTCTTGGAAAGAGCGCCCTACCCAAGGTCAACACCGCCACCCTATCCCCATAACCCAGTAACCCCACCCAACACTAAGGGCAATTTTGGACACTAAGGGCAATTTATCATGGCCAATCCACCTAACCTGCACATCTTTGGACTGTGGGAGGAAACCGGAGCACCCGGAGGAAACCCACGCACACACGGGGAGGACGTGCAGACTCCGCACAGACAGTGACCCAAGCCGGAATCGAACCCGGGACCCTGGAGCTGTGAAGCAATTGTGCTATCCACAAGGCCACCGTGCTGCCCGATTATTTTCCAAAAAATGTTCTCGTGTGTTACTTCAACATAAAACTAAAAGTAAATCCTTGCATTTATATAGCGTTATATATAATGTCATATTAAAATGTCCCCAAGTACTTTGTGCAAGGAAATACTTTGGAATGTCTGACTGCCATTATGAAAAAAAAATACATGACCAGGTGTGTAGATGAGGGTCATTTGACTTAGTCTACTTTGACTTCAGCAAGGCTTTTGATTAGAGAGACTTTTAGCGAAGGTAAGAGGCCATGGGATCCAAGAGAATTTGACAAATTGGATCCAAAATTGGCTGATTGGCGGAGGGTGAAGATCGAGGGGTGATTTTCTGACTGGAAACCTGCGTCTCGTGGGGTCCCGCAGGGATCAGTGTTGGGGCCATTGTTGTTTGTGCTTTATAGAAATGATTTAGATATGAATGTAGGAGGATTGATCAGTGAGTTTGCGGGTGATATGAAAATTAATGGGATGGTAAATATTGAGGAAGGTAGCCTTTGATTACAGAAAGATATAGACGCGCTGGTCAGATAGGCTGATCAATGGCAAATGGAATTCAACCCGGATAAGTGTGAGGTGATGCACTTGGGCAGGACAAACAAGGCAAAGGAATACATGATAAATGTCAGGACCCTGGGAAGAACCCAGAATCAGCGGGATCTTGGTGTGCATGTACACCGGTCCCTGAAGAAGAGCAGGTGGATACAGTTGTAAAAAAGACATATGGTATCCTTGCCTTTATTAGCCAAGGCATAGAGTTTAAGAGTAGGGAGATTATGCTGGAACTGTATAAAACGTTGATTAGGCCACAGCTAGGATACTGTGTGCAGTTCTGGAATCCACATTACAGGAGGGATGTGATAGCACTGGAAAGGGTGCAGAGGGGATTTACAGGGTGTTTCCTGGGCTGGAGAGTTTTAGCTACGAAGAGAGATTGGATAGATCTGGTTTGTTTTCCTTGCAACAGAGGAGACCGAGGGGACATGATTGAGATGAATAAAATTGAGGGGTATATATAGAGTAGACAGGAACAAACTTTTTTCCCCTTGACGTAGGGTCAATAACCAGGAAACATAGATTTAAGGTAATAGGCAGAAGGTTTAGAGGCGATCTGAGGAAAAGCTTCTTACCCAGAGGGTGGTGGGAGTTTGGAATTTTCTACCTGAAAGAAACTTTCATGACATGTAAGAAGAATTTATATGTGCACTTGCGATCCCAGGGCATACAAGGCTACAGACCAAGTGCTGGAAAATGGGATTAGAATGGTTAGGTGGTTGTTTTTGACTGGCGCAGACGTGATGGGCCGAAGGACCTTTTCTGTGCTGTATGACTCTGTTACTCTATGATGTTAACAGCTATCGAGTTGTTGCATCATCAAGCTGAGGCTAGTCTTGCCCAGCTCCCGCAGTACTTTTTGACAATGGAAAGTTTTTGTATAACTATTTAGAAATGTCATTAGGTGTAACAATGGCAGTTGCTTTCAGAGTTACGGCACATCAACAAGCTATTTTATGCAAATCAAGATTGTGCTGCTGGAGGAAGCTACAGGCCCAGAGAGAGAGACAAATCAGGGAGGGTTTAAACACAAGGATGCAAATTTGAATGGCCAGCCAAAAAGGTTGGGTTGGGCAAAGTGGAAGTTGTTCTTTTTGATGGAAAGGATATGGGGTTAGAATCTCTGGGATGTTGAGCTTGCAATCGGTCTGATTCTGTCTGAGTTAGTTGCTAGGTACTGAATTAGTGGCCTTTGAGCTTCCCAATATATAACAAGGAGATTGTGACCCATTGAAGACTGGAAATTGGACAGGCAGTCTCAGCACACACAGGCAGTGGCAGGGTTAGAGGGTCGAGCTAGGTGTCATCAATGTACATTTGAAAGCTGTCCATGTTTGTGAATGACCTTGCTGCAGAAAGAGGAGGTGAGGATCATGGATGGGTCTGTCAGTGGTGGGACCAGAATCAATATTAGAAACCGCGTTATGATCTGAGGTGTAACGATGGAATCAGTGAGTGCAGTACCACTGAATTGATCATCAGGTGAGAGATGTGAGAGGGGAGGATGGTGTGGTCAACCATTTCAGTAACTACAAAGAAATCAGGGCAAGATTAATGCATTTTGGCCAGTTTGGGATTAAGGCATTATCACAGCAATTTGAAGAATCTGGCAAACTTTCAACATATGGAACCATAATCTTGCCACTTTGAATTCACAATTTAGTGTAACATTATTGCATGAATTTTGATACCTGCTTCCATTTGTATTGAATATATGCTTTTCTTGGTAACAAACCACTGATTTGCAAATTGGGGGGAAAAAAAACAACAGTCAAACTGTAAAGAAAAAAATGAAAGACTTGCATTTAAAAGCACCATTCACAATCTCAGGACATTCCAAAACTCTCTTCAGGCAGGGATGTACTTTTAAAGCATCGTCATTGTAATCTAGGAAAAGGGGCAGTAACTAGCACACAGCAAACCCCTCCAAGAAGTAATGTGACCATGACCAGGTAACTTCATAGAATCATAGAATTCACAGTGCAGAAGGAAGCCATTCGGCCCATCGAGTGTGCATCATCCCTTGCAAAGAGCACCCTACCCAAGCCCACATCTCCACCCTATCCCCGTAATCCAGGAACCCCACCTAACCTTTATGGACACTATGGGGCAATTTAGCATGGCCAATCCATCTAACTTACACATCTTTGGACTTTGGGAGGAAACCAGAGCACCCGGAGGAAACCCACGCAGACACTGGGAGAACGTGCAGACTCCACACAGACAGTGACCCAAGCCGAGAATTGTACCTGGGACCCTGGAGCTGCGAAGCAACAGTGCTAACCACTGTGCTATCGTGCCGCCCGTTATTTTCAGTGTTGTTGATTGAGGGATTAATATTGACCCGGACCGTGAACTGGAATTAAATTTTCACGTGCTTACTGCTGCAATTAAGTTGTAAACTGTTTTTCTAAATTAAATTTTTTATTTGTTGTTTAATGTGTTTTTTATAGAACAGTATTTCATCATATATGTGATATTATTTCTTGGTCTTATTTTCTGCCTTTAATCTATTTTCGTTCAGTTTGTTTATCCTTTACTCTCTGTATCTGTACGTCGTGATTTAGTCCCTATGTGTTTCAATTTTGCTTTTGACACTTGATTACCACTAGTGTACTCCAAAGTACAGTTGCTTCCTTGAAAAACTTACTGTTAGTTACAAATCTGAAATCCAAGACTCACATGGATGGACAAATCCAAGCCTCAAGTGGATGTATAACCAAAATGAAAATCCAACTTGATTGTTCTCTGTAAAAAGAGTTGCCAGTACAGGCCAATTGACTTTGAAACTTTGAAAGTTCTATCTCATCAGAGGGTTATAATGGATCTGAAAAACCATTTTTTAAAAAGAGGATTTGGTGATAGTTGCTTTGTCTGAGTTATCATTTTTAAAAAATAATAAATTTAGATTACCCAATTCAATTTTTCCAATTAAGGGGCAATTTAGCGTGTCCAATCCACCTATCCTGCACATCTTTGGGTTGTGGGGGTGAAACCCACGCAACCACGGGGAAAATGTGCAAACTCCACATGGACAGTGACCCAGAGCCGGGATCGAACCTGGGACCTCTGCGCCGTGAGGCAGCAGGGCTAACCCACTGCGCCACCGTGCTGCCCGTCTGAGTTATCATTAAGCATAGTAGGGTTGCAATTGCTTCAGCTTTCTCAATATTGAACACCCTTTCTCAGATCTAGACTTGTTCAAGGAATGTCATAGTCACTGACTCCTGTCAGCATTGTTACCTCTGTGTACAGCATCCTGAAATTGGGACATGTAGATTTCTGCCCATGCTTGTTACTAAGGTCAGTTCTGAAAGACTCAGTACCGATTGCTACATTGCACTTGTAGCTGAGTCAGCTTGTTGCCATCAAGGCCCCACCCTTTCTATGCATGTCAAACTCACCAATGAGTTGGTTTCTGGGAAATATGTGTTCCAAATCATCTAGGTCACTTATGTTATGGTTTTATAATATGATGGATCAAAGAGACCCTTTCTGATAGCTGTCATGCAAAGGACCATTGTCCCCTTTCAGGATGCTATCCTCATCACTTGGCATCCTCTAGGAACTTAGCTAACATCTCTCTTGAGCCTGGAGGCTCCCTTCTGCTCCTGCTGGTTACATTATGGTTACTAAATAATCCTTGAACACTCGTAGCCAGTGACATGACTGTTCAGAGATCCATTTGGAAAATCTGTTGATATACTGCCGCACAAGGTAGAATTTCCAAAGAGTGGATTGTCTGACCTAATTTTCTATTGAAAAACAGCCATATTGTTTGTCAAGTCAATAGTTTGTGTTATTAATTTAACTATCTGTTGTAGTATTTGCAGTATCCATCTATATCTCTGTGAATGAATTTCATTTCATAAATGTTTAGCTGTTTTATACTGGTCTGAAGAACAGCACTGTTCTGTGCTATTCTTCAGCTTGACATTGATCAATTTTCTGCTACTGTGCTCTCAAGTACCTGCTAGGGCAGTTAGGAAAGCCACTTAAGTCACTTCATAACGCAAACATCTGGTCAAAGTAGGATGCACTCAACCATTTCAGTTACCTGAAACCTTTCACTATTCTTAAACACTCTTTTGGGTTTCATAGAGTTATTTTCAGGAAAGCAATTCACCTTTACAGGAAATATTTCTGCCCATTCGTGAACCTGTTTGTATCAGTAAGTGAGCTGACCATTTTTGCCTTTACACAGGATATAAGGAGTAAGAATAAGTTGGTGTTGATGAGAAATGTTGCCCACTGTTACCTTGAGTGGACTGCATAGAAAGAAAGATATCGCTTCTATTAATATTCTTAATGGCCAATATGCCCCAGGTGCTTCTTTGGCAGACCATTAATTGCATAGAGATTTGTGGCAGAATGGAAGGGTAATGGGCAACCTGTTATGTTCATTCCTACTCTTTTGAAAAATACCCTTCACACATACAGATCCATCACTGCCGCTCCTCACATAGGATAATTTTATTTGAAAAAGAACTTTATTGGAAAGCAGCAGATATTTTGGTTACTCTATAATTTGGTCAGGAGTTGCTAAATAAATTCACGCATGCGTGTGCACATCTGAGACACTTAAGCACTTTCATGCATTTTGATGTGTTGCTAACTTGGTTACATTTTCAGGATCACGCAATCTGAGTGTAGCACAAGCAATTACTCACGAGTCGCGAAGTGATGAAGTCAATCGAGGCTTTATTAAGCAAGACTTGTTCCCCAGCAGCTCAGTTACAGAATGCGGCTGCTGGGAGAACCCGGGCTCTTATACTCCGCCTTACTGGGTGGAGCCAGCAGGCGGCAGATCCAACCAGGACCCAGTGTCTGTCTACCAATAGCCTCTCGGCATCACAGGTACCGTACTACCCCTACATACCACCGCATTCACCCCGTGTTAAAAAGGAACCCGGCAGGGTGGTGGGTCGCATGGTGGTAGGGGTTTACAAAGCTAGTCCTGGAATTATTTTCATACAGTGGCTATGCATTGAGCTCAACAGTTAACTATTTACAGGTTTTGTCAGAATTATTTGCAGATTTTTGTTTTGTCACACGGATTCCACGAGTCGAGCGGGTGCCCTGGTCGTCCTCGTGGATCGTCTCAGCCCCGGTGGTGGTGCTGGCTCGGGCACTGTCATCTCTGGGAGCGTTGCACTGTTTGTCCCTGTTTCCTTACTCCTGGGCGGGCACGGGAGGAGGACTGATCCACCCGGGAAGGGAGCGGCCATGGGGTGCACCGGTGGGAGAGAGGGGGTGATTGGTGTTGGGGGGGGGGGGGGTGGTTCCGGCGGGCGCCAGGTCCCGCAGTGAGACGGTGTCCTGTCGGGGTTGGTGGTACACAGCAACGACTGGATGGAGTGGAGGGCATCCGAGAGGACTTCCTGCCAATGGGAAACTGCGGGATTTCTGGACCGTAGGGCCAGTAGGACGGTCTTCCAGACTGTACCGTTCTCCCTCTCTACCTGACCGTTCCCCCGGGGGTTGTAACTGGTCGTCCTGCTCGAGGCAATGCCCTTGCTGAGCAGGAACTGACACAGTTCGTCGCTCATGAAGGAGGACCCCCTGTCACTATGGATGTACGCGGGGAAACCGAACAGCGTAAAGATGGTGCCGAGAGCTTTAATAACTGTGGCCGCGGTCATGTCGGGGCAGGGGATGGCGAAAGGGAAACGGGAGTATTCGTCCACCACGTTTAAGAAGTACGCGTTGTGGTCGGTGGAGGGGAGGGGGACTTTTGAAATCCAAACTGAGGCGTTCAAAGGGACGGGAAGCCTTTATCAGGTGCGCTTTATCTGGCCTGAAAAAATGCGGTTTGCACTCTGCGCAGGTTTGGCAGTTCCTGGTGGCTGTTCGGACCTCCTCAACAGAGTACGGGAGGTTGCGGGACTTCACAAAATGGTAGAATCGAGTGACCCCCGGGTGGCAGTGGTCCTCGTGGAGGGCTTGGAGGCGGTCTACTTGTGCGTTGGCACATGTGCCGCGGGATAGGGCATCTGACGGCTCGTTCAGCTTTCCGGGACAATACAAGATCTCATAGTTATAGGTGGAGAGCTCAATCCTCCACCTCAAGATCTTGTCATTCTTGATTTTGCCCCGCTGTGCATTATTGAACATAAAGGCTACCGACCGTTGGTCAGTGTGGAGAGTGAATCTCCTGCCGGCCAGGTAATGCCTCCAATGTCGCACAGCTTTCACTATGGTATGGGCTTCCTTTTCCACTGAGGAGTGGCGGATTTCTGAGGCGTGGAGGGTCCGGGAGAAAAAGGCCACGGGTCTGCCCGCTTGGTTGAGAGTGGCCGCCAGAGCTACATCGGATGTGTCGCTCTCGACTTGGAAGGGGAGGGACTCGGCGTTTGCGTGCATCGTGGCCTTTGCGATATCCGCTTTGATGCGGCTGAAGGCCTGGCGGGCCTCTGTCGACAGGGGGAAGGTAGTGGACTGGATTAACGGGCGGGCCTTGTCTGCGTATTGGGGAACCCACTGAGCGTAGTACGAGAAGAAGCCCAGGCAGCATTTCAGGGCTTTGGAGCAGTGGGGGAGGGGAAATTCCATAAGGGGGCGCATGCGTTCAGGGTCGGGGCCTATCACTCCATTATGCACTACGTATCCCAGGATGGCCAGACGGTTGGTGTTAATTTAGCATTTTTCCTCGTTATAGGTGAGGTTCAGGGCGTTAGCGGTCTGGAGGAATTTGCGGAGGTTGGCGTCGTGGTCCTGCTGGTCATGGCCGCAGATGGTTACATTGTCGCGGCATGGGAACGTGGCTCGCAGACCGTGCTGGTCAACCATTCGGTCTATCTCCCGTTGGAAGACCGAGACTCCGTTCGTGACGCCAAATGAGACCCTTAAAAAAAATGGTAGAGCCGCCCGTCTGCCTCGAAGGCCGTGTACTTGCGGTCACTCGGGCGGATGGGGAGCTGGTGGTATGCGGACTTGAGGTCCACGGTGGAAAAGACTTTGTACTGTGCAATCCGATTGACCATGTTGGATATGCGGGGGAGAGGGTACGCATCTAGCTGCGTGTACCTATTGAGGGTCTGACTATAGTCTACGACCGTCCTCTGCTTCTCCCCGGTCTTCACAACTACCACCTGGGCTCTCCAGGGACTATTGCTGGCCTGGATTATGCCTTCCTTCAGCAGCCGCTGGACTTCAGACCGGATAAACGTTCGATCCTGGGCGCTGTATCGCCTGCTCCTAGTAACGACAGGTTTGCAATCCGGGGTGAGGTTCGCAAACAAGGAAGGCGTTCAACCTTGAGGGTCACGAGGCTGCAGATGGTGAGTGGGGGTATTGGGCCACCAAATTGGAACGTTAGGCTCTGGAGGTTACATTGGAAATCTAACCCTAAGAGAGTGGGAGCGCAGAGTTGGGGAAGGACATAAAGCCGATAATTCTTAAACTCCCTCCCTTGCACCGTTAGGTTCGCGATGCAAAACCCTTTGATCTCTATGGAATGGGATCCCGCTGACAGGAAAATCTTTTGGGTGCTCGGACGAATGGAACGAAAACAGCGTCTTACCGTATCCAGGTGGATAAAACTTTCCGTGCTCCCAGAGTCGATCAGGCATGGCGTCTTGTACCCGTTGACCAGCACCGTTGTTGTTGCCGTTTGGAGCGTCCAGGGCCGCAACTGGTCCAGGATCACCAAAGCCAATCGTAGCTGTTGCATCGGGGCGTTTTCTTCAGACCCCGTACATTTCTTATTGGCTGGTTGTAATTCGTCAAACATCCAAGAGTAAACTTGTAGCTAGGAAATAGTTTGTGTTGCAGAGAACCAAAAAGTGACAAGAAAAGAATGTTGATCATTTCTCTTAACCGCATACTGAGATTTCTGGTCAGTTGGAAGGAAAATACTTCCGTTAATAAGTAATTGAAAGGATTTCAATCAAAGTTACCATTACGTCAAAACTTGAATATGTCCTTAAAAATTGGCTTGTGTCAGTGATGTGGAGAAATTAGATCAGTTAGCCATGAAGCTTATGCAGTATAATAGGCACAATTGCTAGTGCGTCACATGCCTGTTCAATTTATATAATTGAACCTTTACCTCCGATCAACTGTCTTTCACTACCTGCTCCATCTTTTTGTTTTAAATCTGGCTAACTCTTATATCACCTCCCCTTGCTTTAAAATAGCCCCGTATCTGCTTAAATTAATGTTCCAGAGACTCATTGGAGGAACCCAGTCAAGCTGGACGATGGCAATTATGCCAATATTCAGGAGCCAAAAACTGTCAGAGCAAGTGAAGGATAACTTGTTGGGAATGTAGGCATTTGTTCAGTACTGAAACTAGCTGTCTCGTTCGCCAGTGGCGCTGAAAGGGGTTAATGGCAAGTATTTAGAGGAGAATGCTGCAATCCTATTGAAGGAAATAGATTGCGCTGAATTGCTATTTCTCAATCATTTGCTTCTCTATTGCATTAGTTTTGACATTAAAAAATTGTGGAAGGTTGGCATCCTATGCTCTCCTTTCCAGGCATCATCTGCTAATTATCTTAGTGTGTATTGTGGTAACATCTGCTTCAAATCCTGTTTTTGCATGGTACTGTCACATGATGTCAGGCGGTGGGAGCTCCTGTGCCACAATAATGTAAAGTGCAGCCAGGGAGAATTATATATAACCTCAAGTGTCATGAGTATATCTTAGCATGATCTAAAGATAGAGACTCTGACACATCTGGCAAATACAAAGTGTGAGTGGTTATAGTTTTGAAGCTGGTCTCTTTGATTGTATGCTCGTGTGTCCCTTCACTGCAGCAAAGCTACTTGATCATTGAGAATAGAGCAGCTGGTGTTAAGTGTGACAATTGATTATACAGTGAGTTCATTGAAAATAATGTTTCAGTTTCTTTCAGCTGGAGGACCATAGTGTTAATGTTTTCTACTGCCTGGAGCTTGTTAATGCTCACTGCTGTGTTCTGGACAACCTTAATCGATCTTGGTATCAAGAGGGAAAAAAAGATTGACACTTCAAAAATGTCAAATATATGTTAAAAAATCAGAATGTTGTACATACATCGGCAACCCTTGCTTAATGTCCCCAATCTAGGCATACAGATAACCAGGTTATTTGCAAGATCAGTTATAATGCAATTTGGGGATAAAATGGGATTTAACATACTGGAAGATAAAAGCATTTCAATGTGCTAGTAAAGCATTAATTTTCCTCTTCAATCTGGAACTTTTCGCCTACACTGCAACAATCATTTTACAGCTCCTGCTATAATTTATTTTCTGCCTCGTATCAAAATCATGTAAAGATATAAATGTTGTATTTGCGATTTTGCTGCAATAAATATTGTTGTCGCTTGAATGGTTTGTTAATATTTTGCTACATCAGTGAAAGAATGCAGCCACCTTGGGTTTTAGTCTTCGATCTGCTTGCAAAATAAACTGCTTTGGGCAGATGATTTATGCTGTTTGGCAGCCACACTCTTGGTGCCTGCTCCTATATCATGTGATTGTGGAAAACTGCATTATTAGAACACTTAGCCAATCTAGCAGTAGCACAGGCAGCAGTGATGCTGTTTTTCAAGAAAAAATGTTGAACTGGAGCCAAAAGTGCAGTGGCAGGCTGTTGCCAGGGAACTGTAGTCTGAAGCAATTAATGAAAGAGCTGGTAATATAAAAGGGGACAGACTTGCCTGTTTTCAGGAACAGTTTGCATTATTGATATTATAAGTACAATATATTCATTAGAATGACCAATTTTACAATTGAGTTTTTAGCAGGTTAGGTTGTGATTCATCTTCTGTCAGAATGTCTTCCTCCCCCACCACCATGTATGCACGTAATCTGTGCTGTGCTGCAGGCTCTTTTCTCTAACCATCTAAGAGTAAGCCTTGTAATTTGATACTGGCTGACAGATGCATTTTCTGTTCTGCCACTCTCTATTAACCTTTTAGGTCCCAAATTCTTACATATATTATTCTACGTTTTGCTGTGATTCACTGAGAGAGATTTGATGGAATAAAATACATGCCAGAGCATTTGCTTTTTTTTAAAGAACTTGGCCTCTGCTCTACCACTGTCATCGTTATCCTTCAAGAATAAGTGTATGACAAATAATTAGTATTATATTTGAACCTCATGCTTATAACATGGTGCAAGTTTTAAAACAGAGGGGAATAACCTGGCTATTGATACTGAATACCGAATAGATAGTGCGAAAGGCAGTGATGAAATAATTCTGTTTTGTTATTTAAAAATCAGCTATTTTATTTTGGGGGGGGGAGGCGAGGAACCAGGTTTGATACTGGCCCTGGGTCACTGTCCATGTGGAGTTTGCACATTCTCCCCGTGTCTGTGTGGGTCCCATCCCCACAACCCAAAGATGTGCAGGGTAGGTGGATTGGCCACTCTAAATTGCCCCTTAATTGGAAAATTAAAAAAATCCAAAATGTCTTGATGAATTGTGGTACAATAGAACCTTAGCAGTGTAGGTTAAATATCTCAAATTCGGTCAGTGGTCAGGGATGTGACTGCAAGTGAGGCAGGCAGGGGGATCCTGAATTCAGGAACGGAGGAGCCTCAGCTCTTGACCTAGCCCAACAGGTATGAGGTGCTTGTCTCTGTGTGGATGAGGAAAAGGGCTGTAGGGATGATGAGCTATCCGATCACTACACCGTGGTACAGGAGGCCATTCAAGCGGGGGAGCAAAAAGACAAATGGTAGTTGTAGGGGATTCGATAATTAGAGGGATAGATAGCATCCTTTGTAAGCAGGATTAAGAGTATGGTATGTTGCTTGCTCAATGCCAGGGTGAGGGACATCTCTGACTGGCTTGAAAGGATAGTGGAGTGGGAGGGGGAGGGGGAGGAACTAGTTGTTATGGTCCACGTTGGGACAAATAACATATTCAAGTTTAGGAAGGAGGACCTGTTGGTGGATTATCAAGCACTAGGAACTAAATTACAAAACAGGCCCTCAAGGGTCATAAACTCTGGATTACTACCCGAGCCACGAGCATATTGGCATGGGGATGAGAAAATTAGGGAAGTAAACACGTGGCTAAAGGAATGGTGCGGGAAGGAGGGGTTTCATTTCATGGGCCATTGGCATCAGTATTGGAACAAGAATGATCTGTACCGTTGGGATGGTCTTCACCCGAACCAATCTGGGACCAGTGTTCTAGCAAAACAAATGGAGTGTGAGAAAGTAAAATCCAATACCAATGTCTTGTGCTTAAACAGAGGAGACTACAATGGGACGAGGGAGGAGTTGGCTAGTGTAGATTGGGAGCAAAGACTTTGTGGTGGGACAATTGAGGAACAGTGGAGGATTTGCAAAGAGATTTTTCACAGTGCTCCAAAAAAATACATACCAGTGAAGAGGAAGGACTAGGAAAGCAGGATTAAGTCCCAACAGTCCAAAGATGTGCGGGTTAGGTGGATTGGCCATGATGAATTGCCCTTAGTGTCCAAAATTGCCCTTAGTGTTGGGTGGGGTTACTGGGTTATGGGGATAGGGTGGCGGTGTTGACCTTGGGTAGGGTGCTCTTTCCAAGAGCCGGTGCAGACTCGATGGGCTGAATGGCCTCCTTCTGCTCTGTAAATTCTATGAAATCTATGAAAAGTACAAACATACAAAATAGAAACATACAAAATTATGAAGGGAATAGATAGGCTAGAAGCAGGGAGGTTGTTTCCATTGGTGAGTGAAACTAGAACTAGGGGGCATAGCCTCAAAATAAGTGGGAGTAGATTTAGCACCAAGTTGAGGAGGAACTTCTTCACCAAAGGGTCATTAATCTGTGGAATTCCCTGCCCAGTGAAGCAGTTGTAGCTACCTCGTTAAATGTTTTTAAGGCAAAGGTAGATAGATTTTTGAAAGGAATAAAAGGTTACGGTGAGCGGGCGGATAAATGGAGCTGCGTCCATAAAAAGATCAGCCGTGATCTTATTAAATGGTGGAGCACACTCGAGAGCCAAATGGCCTACTCCTGCTCCTAGTTCTTAAGTTCCTTATGTTCTTGTTCCAAGATTTCTGCTTATTTCTGCAATGCTACACAGTTAAAGCAACATATAAAGGATGCATTATTGACAGTAGGAACTGGACTATCCCCAAGCCTCAATTGGGCTTAATAGTATGAGGGAACGACGAAGTAGAGATTTGAGCTTCACTCCTTGGTCGAGTGAACTAACTGAGCTGTTGAAATTAGATGTTTATAAGATGAGCAGGTACATAAACTGATATAGGATTTATTTGCACCAGAGCTGTGGAGCTGATGCCAGAAAGGGTGCCCATTGATTTTCCCCCTGGTAAAAACCAGGATTTTTGACGAATCATGCAGCATTAGGTACATGGGATAGGAGCAGATTAGATCATTTGTCCTGTAGAGCCTGCTCCACCATTCAGACAGATCAAGGCTGATCATCTATCTCCTCTTCCATTTTCCCCCAATGTCCCCATATCCCTTTATGTCAGAGGGATTCTCAGAGGAATGACAGGATCCAGAGTTTTAAAATATGCCTCTTTCTGGGTAATGAACAGGAAGAGACCATAGATATTCAAGTGCAACCAATGTCCGCCTAACAAACCTGTAAAATCAAACTCATAAATGGAGAATGGGAAAGTCTTAATCGCGTGTAGTGTGCTGGCCATCAGGTATTTTGAGACAGCTGTAAGTGCACTGCAACTAATCAAGCTTTCTACAGTTTGACTTCTTAAGTTTATATGAAGGCAGCAAAGGTAGAAGAAAAGGACCAGTGCTTGAGGACCTACCATACAAAACCAACCACTGACTTAACACAAGCAAAAATTCCATCCTCAGTGGATGAGGTCACACATCATGAGGTACAAATTATACATTAACCTGTTGGATTTGAAATCACAGCCTCAGGCCTGCAAGAATAACAATTGTTTTTAATTCTCGGAAAATTGCCAATGAGTAAAAATATGGGACTGCAAAGTTCACAGAAAAATGACTGGATATGTGGCATTTAATGCTAAAGCATCAGAGCAACTTCTGTAGTGCCATGTATTACAGGTCAAATGTGTGTTATTCAGGCACTATAAACCAATAATCCTAATTTTACGAAGATAGAAGCATAGAATGAGAACCTCTGCTGAAAGGGAACAGAATTACAGAGTGAGGTTCCAAAAATGTTAAAAATCCTGAAAAATATCCAAAATCCATGTAATAAAAGTGGAATTGGAGTTGGTCACTGGTGTCCGCTATTTTGTTATCTCACCAAGGCTTGATGGTATGTTCAGATTACTGAAGGGAATAGGCAGGCATACTTTGTTTGTACAAAACATGACCAACAGATGAAGATCTATTGTCCCTCCAGCTTGGCCTATGGATTATGATGTTTTAAATTTTGTAAAGCACCAAACGTTTACATATTTGTCTTTACAGCATAAGCCTCAGCTGGCTGAAAGACTGGTTTTACAGAAATGACATTTAACGCGTTGTTATGTTTTGGGACTGTCTCAAAGGTAAGTTGAAGGAATGAATGGGGTCATGTGACCTCTGAATTCTACCTGACAAGCCGGGTGGCTTGGGTTGCTCTGGGGACAAGAGAGGTCTAAGCCAAGAGACCTGCAGAGAATGTTCAATATGTTCACACCTGTGGACAATGGCAAGAGTTTCTGTGATGACTATGGGTAGACCTTTGGTTCCCAAGTCTCCCAGGGAGGCATTAGAAATGTCAGGTTCTATAAATGGTTATACTTCAAACAATTTAATTAAAAGATAAAATGTAATTGGTGGTCTTGAGGATAGCTTAAGTAACATTTCTCAGTGGATGCAAGGCTCATGTGATTCACATTGCCAAAGAGATGAGCTTTGAGAGGGGATGTGTCATGGTAAACCATTGTAGTATTGATATAAAGGGTTTCCGAAGAGATCACTGAATCTTACAGACCCAAATCAGACTGTGAGAATCTATAGAGAGACCGCAAAGAAATGGAGGCAGCTAGGCCTGCGCGTGAAGCAGAGAAAATGCTGACTCTGTTGTTCACCATGCAGAACATAGGTATGTACTCGCATTCAGATTGAAGAGACCGAATTTGTGAGAATAGAGACTGGAAGATTCACCTAGCTTGGGATAGCAAGAAGGAATCTTCGAGTAATCCTCAACAGATGCCTTTTCCAAATAAGTATTCTATCCTGTAAATTGCTTTTCCAGATAAGCTCGGCTGTTACAGCTGATTGCAGGTTAGGTGGGTTGGCCATGCTAAATTGCCCCTTAGTGTCCAAAAAGATTAGGCGGGGTTACAGGGATAGGGTGGAGGTGTGGGGCTTAAGTGGGGTGCTCTTTACAAGTGCCGGTGCAGACTCGATGAGCTGAATGGCCTCCTTCTGCACTGTAAATTCTATGTTCGTATGTTCTATGTTACCATTTAAAAATATATATATTTTGTGGGATGTGGGATTCGCTGACTTGGCCTATCCCTCATTGTGTTTGAATTGAGTGGCTAGGCCATTTCGGAGGACATTTTAGAATCAGTTACATTGCTGTGAAAGACACATTTCCTTCCCTTAAAGAACATTACAACAATCGACAATGGCTTCATGGTCATTATTTAATTTTTAATTCCAAATGTTTATTAAATTCAAATCTCACCATCTGCCGTAGGTCTCTGGATTACTAGCCCAGTGACAATACCACTACACCACTGCCTCCTCAGAGTTTACCTCAAACTATTGATTGGCAGGCTCTTTCCTTTTAATGATTCAGGTAAGTACTTTCATTTCCTGATGAAAAGAACATTATCCTAAAAATAGCATTTGATTGTCATGTTTGTTTTTGTTTTAAGTAGCATGAAAATGTGTTTTGAAATATATGTTCAAAAATACTTTAAACCAATAATTTGTGTAAAGCAGACCTGAAGAGTTACTGTTTCTTTAATTCATGCAGGAAAATGAACCAGCTTAAAATTAATATGTAAATTATTAGTAGAAAATTAAATGGTTCCAGCTTCAATATTGGGCCAGCATCAATTTTTAATAGACAAAGAAGGGCAGATACACCTAAAAATAGCAATGTGGAAGCGACAGAAGAATTCACTCAGTTAATTGAGGCATCACTAAATGACAGGAACAGAGTCACGTGATATACCCAGGTAGATATTTCAGTGAGTGCCGGATATAATTCATCCATCAAGACACTTAAGCATTATACTTCTAATTTTCATTTTTAATCTTAAAACAATTGCTTGCATGCCAGTTTTTGAAGTCTTACAATTGGATTTCTTCCTCCAGTTGTGTGAACAATCGTGTAGTAGTATTATTATTATTATTCAAAAGTGTATCTATGAAGTAGTGAATTATGTTAAAGCATGCAAGTTACTCCTGTTATTATTTCTAAATCTATTTCAGCAACTGCTTTATGAACAGCCTCTTTATAATTTTACATCCTGTTGTCTTTCATTCTCTGGTCTGCGTAAACCAACTAATCTCTGCCAATGGCACTCTGAATTGGCTGTAATGGGTTGTGAAAATGTGACGAGGAATAATTGTGGCTCCATTCACAACACCCTCCCTGCAAGCGAGATTGTAGGTGCTCCTGAATTCATTCCCACAATAGTTAGACTCAGATCAACAACTCACCATGTGTGAAGATTACAGATATAGGTCTGTGCTCTATAAACCTACAGGATATGTATAGGATAGTCATGCTGAATCTTCAAAGACAAACTAATATTGCCAATGCATGTTTGATCACCATTTGACTCAATTGCTTGTTTGAACTGCATGGGAAGAGTCCATGTGGAAGTGTAATTTTTCCAAGAGGTCATTTGGAGAACAAGCCCGCACTGGGCCTCTGCATGCTTCCAGGTCACTCATAGAACATAGAACATACAATGCAGAAGGAGGCCATTCAGCCCACCGATAATGTGATAGATGTGGTCTGGGAGTGGTCACCCACTTGCTGTCTTCTTGCCAGTCATTATCGGACGTTTAGGGGGATAAAACCCCTTTCTACCCACCAGTGCTGCCTCCTTGTAGATTGATAGTGCTGATAAGGTTCACAGAAGAATTGACGGTTTTAACATTGACATGTCTGTAAAAGAGCCACAGATATTTTAAAAGTTTTGGAAAATATTGTACTCGGGCATTTCATGTTGGCATCCTCCAGTCAATTCATTGCAGTCAGCTACAAGGTAAAGCTCCTTCCATTCCAATCTCAGATGACGATCCCCTCTGGATCTTAGTAACACTTCTATTTCTCATACCAGCCACTTTTGTGAGAAATAAGGATTAAATATTTAGGAGATGTGTATGTGACCTTGTGTCCATTACAAATTAGGCCATGATTATCCAAACCCAGCTTAGTGGGAATCCTTACTACCTCACAGAGGCATAAATAATGCTTCTGGATATGTATATTTAATATCAAACAGCAATGTAGTTAACCAATTTGTCACCTAGGTCCCAAACGTTTGTACATGATGTAATTCAAAAGCATGTAGTATTCTTTTGTGCTGTGTCATGGATTAGTCTAGTACCACCAGTAACAAGAACTTAACAAGGCATAATAGGATGGGATATGCCCAGCAACAGGTAGAAATCTGCCTAGCAACAGCAGTAGCCAGCTGCTTTCCCAGTAATGAGATTTGCAAATAGGATCAGATGTGAATCCCCTATTAGTAGGAACAGGTCAGAAACCGTAGAAACGATTGGGAGATCAATGAGATATACACATGTTAATATCTAGAGTCAAGGGATTTGATAGGGGCAGACAGCCAAAGACAGAAGGCAGCATCAAAGTGGAACAAAGATATGATGGCCAGGACCCTCGGAAGTAAGGGAGGTGAGTTGACACCTAGTAGCCTCAGAAGCAGACAAGCTAGTTTCCAGCGAGCAGCCAGGAAGCCAAGTTTCACATCTTGCAGCCTCTAAATCTTAGAGCCAAGGCCGTTCAGAAAACAGTCATAAAGGCACTTTAATATCTTTGGTGGACCAGGATAAGATGTTGCCCAGACATGATTATACTTCACTGTATGTATGATAACTGTAAGCTGTATTTTGACTTGTAGATCTATTTCATTTGGACGTTGTTTGGGGGAAAAGGGGAAGTCCGAAGGAGCTCAGGGCTCGTGTATATATTTTGGAACAAGGAGTACGTTCTACATAAACTGTGTTTAGTAATTCATATACTTAATTGTCTTATTATAGAATAGTCCTGTCCGAGTGTATTTGTCTTTAATTTAATAAATAGACTTTAATGAATTGTTACAGCACGACTGGACTGCTTATTCTCGCTGGGGTTTTACTTGACTCCACACAACATTCCAAAAACAAAACCATTCACACCCACAAACTGGTACTCCAAGTGGGAATACCCTTGCAGTTAGCATCAGCATGGTTCGTGATGGGTGTTCCTGTTCTAAAGGTTTGCAGTAATCCCACGTTTAAATCTGAAATTGCAGCAGCTTTGTCAAAACATTCTAAAATTTCTGGCATGTTGTAAAAGATATGCTTTACATAGCTTTTGTATTGTGAAAATTAGAAATGGATGTTTATCAAAGGCAGTGATATATCGAGCAACTTTAGAATTGGAACATATTTCCAATATGTAACATCTCCTTCCGTTACACACACAAACTAAATTTCACTTATGTACCTTTAATATCAATATTTTAAATAGTCTCTAAAAGGTGGTATTATGCATACGAACAGAAAGCAACTTTTTGCTTTTGGACATGGACAATACTGGCACGGCCATATTGCCCATCTCTATTTACTGCTCATGAGAGATCAGTAAAGGGTAGAAGAATATATTTAATGCACATTAAACATAATGCACATAAATATTATTTTTGTGATTTGTTTGATTATGAAGATTGTTTTAATTGCTTTGTATGGTACCATAACACTACGGTTCTGAAATAAATCTTTCTTAAATGCACAAATTAAAGAAAAATACCAGTAGACATCCAGCTGTTCCCATAAAAAATGGAAATATACTTGCATAAAATCACACAGCAGAAGCATCTGAGCCTTTGATATCTGCATGAAACCCATGCAGTCATCCATAAAATGAATATATGTCATGGCATTAAATTGTTTTGCGTAGCTGTGATTTGTGCCGGGATTGCTCCATATTTTCCTAGTTCTCTCATAAGCTTGAAAACATGCCCAAAATATGAACACTGCAGAAGGATTACAGAAAATTATGTATGTGTAATCTTTTCAGTGAGCTTTCCCAGTATGCTTTCAGATCAGGAATCTTAACAAATCCATACAGACTAGTAAATGTTTTAAGATATTGAGAAAAGCTTGCTTTGAATTCTATCTAATTGACATATAAAGAACTAGAAAGAAAACCATGAACTTTGGCTGACTTCCCCGTTTCTCTCTGCCCTGAGCCAACAGAAGATGCAATTAAATGCGGTACCCTATTCCATCCACAATGAAGGTCATTATCTAGGCACAGATCAGCAATCAAAGTAGGAACCAATCGGGGTGTCCTGTTTAGTGCCACACCATGCAGTGCTTTTACACTGTCTACCTCTCAAGCACATATTTCATTAGTTTTCCTTATTCTTATGAAATATTACACTGCGACTGTGGATAGGCCTTGTGATTAATAACAAAAGTAGATTGTTTTCGGCTAATTTTGGTAACTGAATGGACTGAAAAAGTTGCTTCAGACTCTACTTGAATAAATAATGCGAATGAAATATTAAATAATTTATGTTTGTGGCTCTACTAAATTTCATTTATCTTTCTTTATATGTGCATTGAAAAGGGAAAGCAATCATTTTCGATAACCTGTTAGAAAATTGAAATGATTTATGGTCAGGGCTTCAAGTCTCATCTTTGTTCTGGCAATACAGCAGCAGCTCCACCTGTTGCACCCTATCTGTTTATAAATACTGAATACAGCACGAGTCTTCATTAATAAATAATATTTACCGCAAAAAGGCCTTCACATTCTATTAATTATCTTTCAATTGTTGTAGCTATTATGTATCCCCCACAAACAAGCACAAGAGTAGATTTGTGGGATTTATTTTCCACTTCAACCATGAGAGGTAGACAGTCACTTAGGTTAACAACAACTTGCTTTTATATGACACTTCAAAAGAAAATGAAATCCCATAACCTAATCAGAAATAGATGGAATCCAAGTCAAACACTTGGTGATAGAGGGACTTTAAGGAGGAGAGGGTGGTGGATGTTTTAGGGCTTGGTAGGGAATTCAAATATGGGACCCAGACAGCTGAAGAAACTGCTACCAATTTTGGCATTTACAGCAATGGGCTTATAAAGACCAGAGTTAGAATGACAAGAGTCCATGTGGGTGGATAGTGGGGGAAAAGATTAGGGCTGGAGGAGGTTAGAGGAAAGGAATGCAAAGCTGTGAAAAGATTTAAACATAGGTAAGAATTTTAATCAAGGCATCAGAAATGACTTTCAACTTGGGGTTAAATTGGATGCCACAGCTGGGAAGCCACTGGTTCTGAGACTGTACAGGGAGGGAACAGAATCTGTGGCTGAAGCACAAAGAGGATGGCCTCAGTCGTCCCAATGTTTAACTAGAGGAAATTGCAGCATCCCCAGGACTGAATGTGGACCACCGGTCTGATAACACAGGTGAAATTAACAGGTAGAACTTGGGTATATCATATACTTGCCTTTATTAGCCAAGGCATAGCTTTTAAGAGCAGGGAGGTTATGCTGGAACTGTATAAAATGTTGGATGGGCCACAGCTAGGATACTGTGTGCAGTTTTGGAATCCACATTATAGGAAGGATGAGATAACACTGAAAAGGGTGCAGAGAAGATTTGCTAAGATGTTGTCTGGGCTGGAGAGTTTTAGCTATGAAGAGAGATTGGTTAAACTGGGGTTGTTTTCCTTGGAGCAGAGGAGACTGAGGGGGACATGATTGAGATGTATAAGATTATGAAGAACATTGATCGAGGAGACAGGAAGAAGCTTTTCCCCTTGGTGGAGGGATCAATAACAATAATAATAATCGCTTATTGTCACAAGTAGGCTTCAATGAAGTTACTGTGAAAAGCCCCTAGTTGCCACATTCTGGCGCCTGATTGGGGAGCTGGTATGGGAATTGACCCCGCGCTGCTGCATTGTTCTGCATTACAAGCCAGCTGCTTAGCCCATTGTGCTAAACCAGCCCCTTCTAACGAGGGAGGGCATAGATTTAAGGTAAAGGACGGGAGATTTGGAGCGGAGGTGAGAGAAAGTTTTTTCACTCGGAGTGTGGTGGGAATCTGGAACTTACTGTTAAAAGGGTGGTGGAGGCAGAGACCCTCCTAACATTTAAGAAGTATTTAGAGATGTGCACTTGGGTGGTTGATTTTGATCGGTGCAGGCGTAATGGGTCAAAAAGCCTTTTCTGTGCTGTGGACCTCTGAGTCTAGAACTATTCTGGTGACCTATCAAAACACTCCAAGAAGGTCCCACTCTTGTTACTATACAGGAGCCAGTGTAACAAGCAGTTGGAACATCCTGGACTTTAAACGTTACAATCTCCACAGACAGACTTTAGCACCCAGGGACACAGATCACTGGGTTTCATGACATTGATAATGGTGACTATGAAACTACTGGATTATTATAAAAATCCATCTGGTTTATAAACTTCTTGGGGAGGGAAATCCACTATCATTTCCCAGTCTGGCCTTAATGTGACTCCAGACCCACAGAATGTGGTTGACTCTTAAAACCGTCCTTTGAAATAGTCTAGCAAGTCATAGAAATATTCATAGTGGCAGCTTATCATCACATTTTTGATGACAATTAGCGATGGGCAATATATGGGCCAGCAACTCCCACATCCTGTGAATAATGTGGAAGCTGACCACGTCTTCTGGCTAAAATGTGATTGGTATGAGTGAAACCGAACAAAGGCAATCCTGCAGAGGTTGACCAATAAGGAGAGGTATTCGAGAATGCAGGTGCAGTCAACCATGTAAAGGCTGCAGAGAGTTCAAGATGCATGAGAAATGGGTCGCACACCACATTACAAAGGACGTTGTGCCTTCAACTAGCGTCATTTCAGTGCCGTGGAAGAGGCAGAAACCTGATTGGAAAGATGAGCACACGTTTGGGAGGTGACTGGAGAAGAAAGGAAGGCTGGAGGTGGGGTTATAGTTTCCAAGGATAAGAGCGTGAGTATTTTTCAAGAGGGTGATGACGTAAAATTGAATTAGACTAAGTGAAGTCAAATTAATTTGAGTTTGGCTATTTGGGGCCTCAGACCAATTATGCTTGACACTGTTGTGTAGCTCAAGTGATGGGAACCTTTTTAAACCATTTTTTTTTATTTTCAGGGAGGCAAATATCCCTTGAGCAATTAAAAATGTCACCAGTGTTGCAATTTGTTGAGCATTAGTAGCATCTGTGCCATCCTATCCTTTCTGCCATTGTCCCATCCTCCTTGAAAGTGATGCATGGCTGGCTGGACCATGCTGCTTCAGACCAAGTCCCGGTCGCAAACTTGTATTTGCAGTTTAATGGTGGTATTTAATTTTTTTTTTTAAGTTGGGAGCCCTTTTCTCCCAAAAGAAAGCTGAATGCAAAGATTGGTAGACAAGAATACATCAAAAATTATTTGAGAGGTTTTTAGAAAGGAAGAACAAAGCCTTCCTTTGCCTTGAAAAGATGAGTCAACAAATCACTCGTCTAATGCATCCTCTTGATGCTGCAATCAGGATTTTTAAAATATCTCGCGGCCAATCACATAGATATTTTGATAATTTGCGGCTGGTTGGGAAAGGTTCAGACTATTCTTGGCGTCAGTCAAGGTTCGTTATTGCGTAATCTAGTTTATTGGTCTGATATGTTAATCACTTGGGAAGCTTGTCTTGTCCTCAGCAATTATAGCCTTTAAGCAGGTTAGTTGTGCAATTTTTCTTTAGAGCGTTGCATATATTTTCCTGCATTATGTGCTATCTGACCCCTGCCTATGTAATTTCATCATCAGTTGTTGAATGGTATCTCAGATGAGTCTGCTCAAAGAGAGGGATGAGAAAATGTATGGCTCTGCTCACTGCTCCTCGGCACTAGTCAGAGTCAAACATTTGACTCATGGGACTCAAAGTTGAACACTCATCACTCATTATATACTTCATTTTCTGTCAATACCAATGATGCAATTTAACTTGGGGGACTTTCTTGTGCAAGATGGTCTGTGGGTTTTGATCAGTTAAGTACATGGAACCACAGAATTTCAACAGTGCAGAAGGAGGCCATTCAGCCCATCGAGCCTGCACTGACCCTCTGAAAGAGCACCCTACCTAGGCCCATTCCCTGCCCTATCCCCGTAACCCCACCTAACCTGTACTTTGGAAACTGAGGAGCAATTTAGCATGGCCAATCCATCCAACCTGCACATCTTTGGGGACACAAAACATGTACATTATTTATTTGAAGAAAAAGATCTTTTGGAGAACCGTTTATTAATGTGATAATTTCATTCATTTCAGCATTACGTAGATATATTTTCCTTTTGGTTAAGTCCTTTTTGAAATCATTCTGTATATTTTTTTAATGTAAATGTAGAGTATCCAATTCCTTTTGTTTTTCAATTGAGGGGCAATTTAGCGTGGCCAATTCACGTACCTGCACATCTTTGGGTTCTGAGGGTGAGACATTCTGTATATTTTTGCTTGAACATGATGTGGAGATTAGGCAACTTGGGCTGGGATTCAATGAAGTAACTAGCTGGTTATGTTTTCTGCATCTAGTATAAAAAGGCAACAATTGTCATTTCTATACCTAGGAAAACCTTGTACAGTAAAGTAAGAGAAAAATGAATGCTGAGCCAAAGGGAGAGGTGAGAAACGGTGATCGAGGTTGGCCAAAGATGGATTTTAAGGACAATCTTTCTTCTCTTTTAAGATAGAGAGAGACATTGACACATTGATGGAGTGCTTCCAGGGTGTGAGGCCAATGCAATTTGAGGCCTGCTCACCGGTTGGGCAAGAAAAAATGGGGATTGACTCATGATGCTGAAATAAAAGGAGAAGGACGAGTTTGGGATTGGTAGGAAGAGTTTACAAAGAGAAAAGAGCAGCCAAGAATGGGTTTAAAGAGCAGAACAAGTGTTTTAAAATCTGAAGCACTGTGAGGACTTAATGTTTGTCTGCCATCATAGGTTTGATGGGCAAATCGGACTTGATGTAAGAAAGGGTAAAGGCAGAATTAGCTGGGATTCAGAGGGTGGAACGTAGGTAGTTCTGTCAGGAGAGCATTGGAATAATCAAGTCAGAGTGAAAAAGGAAAGCATGTTGATGTCAACAACAGATGGGCTGTGGTTGTGTTATGCACAATTTTGAAAGTTATTGCTCTGGAGGTTGAGTATGTGGAAGTTTCAAACAGTCTTGTTTGGACTGACACAGTGATCAGCGAGAGGGTTGGAGTTGGTGTACGGTTGCAGCATTTATTGTTGGCGCCAAAGACAATGGTCTTGGTCTTTGAACTGTTTAGCTGTACAATAATAGCTCATCTAAGATATTGACATCAGACAATCATGCATGTTTTCGAAATGCATCAGATTTTGCAATAATCGGTTTGTATTTAATAGCCTTAATGTTCAGTTATTATATCAGATGAAACAAAGCAAATTATCTGTTATAATTTATTTTTTTTAAAGAGTATGGATACCTTTCGCTAATGGTTGGAATGAATAATCTTTGTAATCCTTGTACATATTTCCAGTTTGACAACTCAGAAGCCAATCATAATTGAACACGGAGTACAAAATAGGTTTCCGTTTCTGCTGATATTTTATTGAACTTGTCCACAATTACAAATGTTCTGAAAATGCTGTGTGGATTCTTCGCCGCCTTCTGAAGGTGCTAATTCTTTCCAGGGTTTAGTTCCATAGCTGTTTACAATATTCCCTAGATGCTCTAAGTGACATATCTTCATGTGTGAGCTTACCCTGTGACTGTTAGCCACTTGAGTTTAAGACGCATTACCAGCTAGACGCAAGCATGTCATTCGCACACTTTTAAATTGGATACAGTCAAGTTAATGACATTTTGTGATTCTCCTCCTGTTCCCATGAGTGTTGTGGCCAATTATATCACCCCTACTATTAGCTCAACTGAGATGAACTAATTTAGCACTAACCAAGGATTGAATAGCATCTTTCTGCCATGTCTGTGTCAGTACTGCTGAATGTTTCATGTACCATGGACTCTCGGGAAAGCTTTTATTTATTTTACAGCTAATTCTGTTTGCACAGAAAAAAATTTCCAGTTTATTTTTCTATGTTTTTCACGTTAGTTGAAGTCCACTTAAGATTTTAATGTTTACTTGTTTTTGAGGAATGGTGAAAACTTGCCCAAAACTTCACTGACGAGCTGTTAGTGGAAAACCATTTTTCAGTCTATCACTCCTCGCCCCGTGCCATTATTGTGTAGCATTGTCGAAGTTATTTTTAATGTTGTCTTACTCTATCAAACCTTATAGGGGAAGATGGTGGTCTAGTGGTAATGTCACTGAGCTAGTAATTAATTACTCTGGGGATGAGGGTTCAAACCCCACCAAGACAGTGAATAAATCTGGAATATAAAGCCAGTGGTGACAATCATTGATTGTTGTTTTCAAAAAAAAACATTTGGTTCGCTAATGTCCTTCAGGGAAAGAAATCTGCCATCCTTACCCAGTCTGTCCCACAGATGACTCCAGACCCACAGCAGTTTGGTTGACTCAACTGCCCTCTGACATGTTAACGGGCAATTAGGGATGGGCAGCAAATGTTTTTTTTCTCCCAACGGTGCATGAAAGGATAAAGAAAAAAATATTATTTAAAGTGTGACAGCACGTGCTCAGATGTTTGTTGATCTGCAGTGCGTATGTATACATCAACTGATTTTTCAGAGAAATCAGGTGGCAGCATATAGAGAGCAGCCACACACGAGGTGGCTCCTGCCAGAGTACTTTGATTTTGGCCCTTTTCGCCCGGTTTATGAGGGTGATTGGGGGAAACCTTGTTCGTTCAATTGGAAACAATTCCCATGTAAAAGGAATGCCCCAAAAAAATACAAAACCAGGTAGCAGACAAGTAAAGAATAGTCATCCGACTCAGAAGACTTTCGCGCCTTGTCTGTTGAGAAAATGGCGGAGGCTCCTAGTAAGACTTTGGCCACTCTGCTGACGGCCGAGAATCTCATGGGCATTTGGCGGTGGAGCTTAAGATGTTAGGGCAGGCTGTCTCTGAGGACCTTGGCAAAGCAATCAAAGGGGTCCTGGTCACCATTCATGCAGCCTTGGCAAAAATGGACCAGGTGGTAAAGGCGCAAGGGGCGATGATACAGGATGTGGAGGTAGCCCCCTCGAGGCAGAGTGACCAGATCACCACCCTGTAAGCGGAGTTGGAGAGGGTGCCGGGGATAATAAGGCGCTGAGGGCCAAGGGGGACGATCTGGCAAATTGCTCCAGGAGGCAGAACATGAGGATTGCAGGGCTGCTGAACGATCTGCAAGGCCCGAAGCCAATGGGATACATACACAGATGTTTGGGAAGATAGTGGGGGAGGGTGGGTTGAGATCTCCTCCTGAGTTGGATCGGATCCAGAGGTCGCTCAGGCAAATGTCCCGCTCTGGGGAGCCACCGCGGGCGAGCATCATGTGGTTTCATAGTTACCAGAAGAAGGAGCAAGTCCTGCAGTGGGAGGAGGAGTGAATCCTATGGTGGGCGATGGACCATCGGGACAATAAATGGGAGTGTCATGTGAGAGTACCTTTAAGAAATGGGTGTTTATCAAATAACTGCAGTGATGTCAGAATGTGGGTGGAGCTGGGCTGTCTGTCTGCTTCACTTTCGTTTTTGAGCTGGCAGTGTGTTTAGTTTTGTTTTCAGAATTGGAGCTGCATCCACCAAAACAAGATATAATTTTGATCTCTCTGAATGAAAAGAATGCCTTTAGATCACTTGCTAATTTAAAAGTGATAACTCAGTAGAGAATTTAGAACCTGCTATCTTTGTTAAAGAGGGTCTTATGGATGTTGCTGGAAAGATTAAGCGTTACTTATAGAGTACTTTAGTCTTTGGGGGGAGTATTTGAGTTGATAGTTGCTAAGATATTTATTGCGTGTTTATAAAATGTTAACTGGATTCATAGAATAAACATTGTTTTGTTTTAAAAGTACTTTAGATCTCTGTTGCATCACACCTGTAGAATGGGCCCTTGTGCTCCCCATAACCAAAGTCTATTAAACGTTGTGGGTCAGGTGAACTCCATGATACACTTTGGGGTTCTCTAAACCCTGGCCCATAACAGGAGGACCATGCCATTAGGCTCTAGCAGCATGTGGGAGTGATTAAGAGGCGTGCGGCATTCAACAAGGCCAAAGCCGCGTCGTACAGGAATAATGTTTGATTTGGTGTGATACACCCCGCACGCCTCCCGAGTGACTTACAACTCGAAACACTACTACTTTGATGTGCCGGAGGAGGCTGATGCATTTGTGAAGAAGTGTGGACTGTGGTCAGGCAAACTGTAAATTGTATTTATCGTGAGATCTCTGTTTAGGGAGGGTGTGTTATTTTGGGGATTTGTTGGGGTATTTTCTGGGCATTTTGGAGTTTGTGATTGTGTTTGTCCTGCATATTTATGGGATGGGTATTGTGCTTTTTTCTTTGGCTATTAAAGTTGGACATGGTGGGGGATTGGTGGTGTTATGATTATTTGTTTTGTTTTTACTCTGAGCGGGGGCCTTCCTGCTAGTTGTCGCGTTAGCTAACGGTAGCTGAATGGGGACGACGGTGGGGGGATTAACTGCAGCTCGTTACATTAGCAGAGCTTTAATGAAGAATAAGACCATATTTTTTTAACGTTATTTTTACCATGAGCAGAAAAGTAAGCACCTCTAAAGCTGTGCTTGTTGCAGTTGCCATTACAAAAATGGAACTGGAAGATTTGTATGCACTTGGAATATTATCGTAAGCTTCTTTAACTGTCTCTTTCAATATTGGTTGCATAGAATGTCCGGTTTAAAGGATATTCTTCGAAAGTAATTGAAATGAGAGTCGCCTGGTGCACCATTACACATTAAAATTTACTTCCCCTAGTTTGGCATTTATTTCTATTAAAAAATGGTTGTAAAGCTAAGAACTGTGATTATCTATTACTTTCAAGTGTTTCACAGTCCTATTCCTGATTAACAAATCAAATTGGAGTGTGTTGTACAATATTACCTCAAAATAAGGGGGAGCAGATTTAGGACTGAGTTGAGGAGGAATTTCTTCACCCAAAGGGTTGTGAATCTGTGGAATTCCCTGCCCACTAAAGCAGTTGTGGCTATCTCGTTAAATGTTTTCATGGCAAAGATAGATAGATTTTTGAACAGTGAAGGAATAAAAGGTTATGGTGAGCGGTAAGTGGAGCTGAGTCCACAAAAAAAATCAGCCATGATCTTATTAAATGGCGGAGAAGGCTTGAGGGGCCAGCTGGCCTACCCCTCCTAGTTCTTATGTGGCATTAAAGATGAACATAGTGCCAGAGTTTTCACAATGTAGATTTTTTGTAAAGTTCTGCCATATTAGAACAACTTGAACAAGAATGACCAGACGTTCGAATTTATGTAGAGATATATCAATTATGTGAATTTTAAAAATTAAATGCTTTTGGACCAAGGGACGGTAATGGTGGTGATCCTGATCGTCTGTTATCGTGGAGTTCGATGGTGCGCTGCGGCTTTGGGATTTAGGCTTAAGTCCAATGTATGAAAAACAGGTGATTTCCAATGCAATTTGTGTGGAAAAATTTTTTTTAAAGCCCATAGTGATTCTAATCTTTCTATGGCATGATTTGCAATGGCTTGGGTGGGGATGGGTCCGGGGGAGGGGCAACGAAGATGATGTGGAAATGCGTAGGCGCCGTCAATTTTTAAAAAAATTACTAGTGAATTTCCTCTTCTGTTTTAAAAATATATTGCTTCCTCTTTAAAATTACTTGTTTTTTTAAAAGAGGAACACTGTACAGAATTACCAAATCAGCTTCTTACTCGGGTGAAATTCTAATCACCAGATCTTTGTGGTGGAAGGGTGAAGAACTATCATACAAGCTGAAAACTTGGAAGTCATAAAATGAAGTTTGAAAACATTACCGCTGAGAATGCAAACAATTGAACAAAGTTACGCACTTGCACATACATAGTAAAACAATGCCTTGGACAATCTTGAGCATTACTAGCTCGACTGAGCCTTTATTCACTGGAATTTTGTTGCATAAGAGGGGGTCTCATTGAACTGTAGAAGCTTCCGACAGGGCTGGACAGACTGGATGCATGGATGTTATTTCCTCTGGCTGGAGGGAGTGAGGGCAGTCAGGACAAAGTGTCACAGTCTCACGATATGGGGTAGGCCATGAAATGAAATGAAAATCGCTTATTGTCACAAGTAGGCTTCAAATGAAGTTACTGTGAAAAGCCCCTAGTCGCCACATTCCGGCGCCTGTTCGGGGAGGCTGGTACGGGAATTGAACCGTGCTGCTGGCCTGCCTTGGTCTGCTTTAAAAGCCAGCGATTTAGCCCAGTGAGCTAAACCTGGGCTAAACCAGCTCACTGGGCACATTTGGTACTGAGATGAGAATTTTCTTCACTCAGAGGGTGATAAACCTGTGGAATTATCTACCGCTGAAGGCTGTGGAGGCCAAAGTACCGAATATATTAAGAAGTAAATAAATTTTGAGACTCCACAGTGTGGAGGGGTATGGGGAGAGTGTGGGAAGTATGTTGTTGAGGTAGAAGATCAGCCTTGATTATGTTGAATGGCAGAGCAGATTCAAAGGGATGAATGACCCACTCCTACTCCTATTTTCTGTGTTTCTATAAATGACTAGCCTTGTAGCAAGTTATCTTGACAACCTAGAAGGCCACAAATTGGAATTTTCCCCTCAATTCCTGCTCTTGTTGGGTGAACCTGAATAGTTCTGAAATCGGCCACTAGATGGCATGCTTTGTGGCAGCATCACATACCATTTGTTCAATCTCTTAGTACCTCTACTGCAAATAGTAGGCCTCTATTCCAGATATTCCACTACTTCATGTGAATGGAGCCATTTGAGCAGAATGTCATGATTAAGTTTTAGAGGGAAGAGAAAGGAGAATTCTTAGCCATGCATCTAGTTGTTTAGACTAGGGACATTTTGATAAACTAATTTTTGTGATTGATTTCAAACTCACCAATCACCAATATATTACTCACCAATCACCAATATTTAACTCGAGCATCTGCAGTAGTTTGCTTTTGCATGGATATGAATCATATATCTTGGTTAGGTGCAATATTGATTGTTGGTTCAATGTTCTAATCAAGATTATCTTCATTCAGTCGTACTGGTGTCTGAGGTTACAAGGACTAGTTGGGGTGGTGGGGCAGGGATGTGTAAGGATTTAGTAACTTCCTGAATGCTCAGCTGTCAAATCTGAACGTTGTGGCAATTAAAAGTTGCTATGCTAATAGCTTTTCAGCTTGTTTGCACAGGACATTTGTTTTGCACTTGCTCATGCACACTTTGTCTATCTACTTCACCCTTTTCAAAGTGTGAATCAGAATGTTGCAATGAGTGTCAGTGCGTTGACTTGGTACTCCAAAATCTCCTTTGCAATATAACTCATGCACAGCATTTGGAGCCTTGGACAAAATTACAGAAATTTAAGAGAAATTCACATTTGGATTTGACACAGTTGTGCTGCATGTGCAATTTCTGGCCATGCCAAAATGCTGGAGAAGATGAGGGTTGCGATGTTTTTGGCAGAGATTGTATGCACTACCAAGCTCCAAGAAACTTTCAGAACAGGATCTCTTGAAGTTTGATGATTGGTAGTCAGATTGGTTGCTATAAATAAAAATTATAAATTATACTTTCTTTTGTGTCAATTTGCTGGATGCCTGTTCTGAAAGTGTGCCCCATTTTGTCTTTGGAACTGATTTTCTGCAACCTGAAGAAGCCAGAAGTTCAGTATTGCATAATGACATATATTGCATATAAATGTTTATATAAACTTTCCAGCAGACATGCATGTATTTAAATGCAACCAAAGTAAAAGGTCTGTTAAAATTAGAAAATTTTGTTTTCAATACTACAACCCACATTTGTTTTATAAATGTATACGGCTGGTTAGGTGTGGTTGTTGGTTGGATGGGTGTTACTCACTTTGTTGTTTTTCCTCTTGAAACTGTTGTTAAAAATTTATAAATGGCTTAATAAAATGTTTTTTTTAAATAAATGTGTACGACTTTCACAAATGAAACATCAGTGCTAAAGTAGGTAGTCAATCCAGATTCTCTTGTTAAATGTTTTATGATTTGCACAATTTATGCCACAACACTTCTTTGTGATAGTTGCAGTCTGTAAGTTTCACTTCACTTGGTAATCCAACTCAAACAGGTTTGCTTTTAATTAAAATATTTTGTATTCAATTAAGTTAAATTGGAACATGGATGCAATAATGATAAATTCTTAAAGTTAGAAGGTTTTTCATAGGGATATTCTTGATACAGTATTATTTGCTCTCTCCAATGCACTTTTTACATCAGCCAGTATTTACACTCCTGCAAAATAATGTATGATTTTCTGGTGGAAACAAAATCACCGTATGTTATTCCTTTGAACCTGACCGAATCTCGCTGTATTTTATCATCTTTATTAGTGTCACATGTAGGCTTACATCAACACAGCAATGAAGTTACTGTGAAAATCCCTTAGTCGGCACACTCCGGCGCCTGTTCGGGTACACAGAGTGAGAATTCAGAATGTCCAATTCACCGAACAAGCACGTCTTTCGGGACTTGTGGGAGGAAACCGGAGCGCCCGGAGGAAACCCACACAGACACGGGGAGAACATGCAGACTCCGCACAGGCAGTTACCCAAGTGGGAATCAAACTCGGGACCCTGGCACTGTGAAGCAACAGTGCTAACCCCTGTGCTATTGTGCTGCTCATATCTAAAATTCCTCAAATTAAAATTGTATATGATCTGCTATCTTACTGAACAGCTTCCATACCTCGCCTTAGTGTAATAAAAACTGAATGTAGGAACGTTCCAGCAATTCAGATCATGTTCCGTTTCTGAATTTACATCTTTGTAAGATTATCATATTTAGAAAAAAAGTAATTTAGTATAGATTAAGTGATGCCTGATGGAAGTGTCCTCTATCTACTGGTTATAAGAAACTTTTGACATAGGTTTGGACAATCTTGACCTCACTTCCAGTTGAGCATGTGTTGTAATTCTCCCACATTTAGAATCAGAGAGGCCTTATGGAAAATGTCTGGTGTTGGCAACATTTTGTTGAAGTTGAGACAAATTGTTAGATCTTTAGGTGTTCTGTGCTTGTGATGACCCCCCCCCCCCCCCCCCCCCGCCCCCCTCAAAATACAGGCAATGAACAGTTGGTCGAGAATGTATTTGAACATTAATCTTAGAAGTTCATAAGAAAGAGGAGCAGGAGTAGGCCATTCAGCCCTTCGAGCCTGCTTTGCCATTCAATGAGATCATGGCTGATCATCTTTTTCAACACTCTTTTCCTGCACTATCCCCAAATCCCTTGATGTTTTTGATATGTAGAAATCTATCAATCTCAGTCATGAACACATTCAACCACTGAGTCTCCATATCCCTCTGGGCCAGAGAATTCCAAAGATTCACTGCCCTCTTAAGTGAAGAGATTACTCCCCAACTCAGCCGGAAATGGCCTTCCCCTTATTCTGAGACTGTGTTCCCTGGCACTAGACGCCCCCCCCCAAACCGCTAATCAACAAAATATTCTTCCTGTTGAGCCCTAATAAGAATTTTATATGTCTAACGTAGATCATCTCATTCTTCTAAACTTCAGATTTGAGTAAAAGCTGTAAAATTGTTTGTCTCGGCATGTCTAGTATTTCTGTTTTATTTTGATAAAGACTGCGGCTGCCAACCCAAAATCTGCAGCCATTTTATGTTTGCTTACAGTTTTTGTCACTTTTACATATTTAACTCCAGTTTACAAAACATAAATATCAAATGAGAACATATCATTCAGTTCATCATGCTTGTTTTCTATAGAATTCCAGACACAATTTAGTGTGGTGTTCACTGAGCGGCAACATCAAAATATAGAGCTGGTTGAAATTTCTCCTTGTACCTAAAGAGAATCAAGCAAAATTACTAAGTAATTACTAAAGTTTCACAACTGTATTTGCATTCGAAACTGGCTTGCGTGTTTGCAAAAAAAATCATATTGTTGGTAATCCTGCTAAAATGGAGCCATTCAGTCATTCTGGTGCTCTTCTTTCTCTCTCTCTCCCCCCTGCCCCAGCTCAGCAGTTCAGGCTGGCACTTTCTGTTCCTGGTTTAGGCTGGAATCTTTCACACCTCATTTCACAGTCATTATTTCCTTTTTTTTCCCCTCATCCCTCTCCTTAAAATTGTAGAATTACTCTTTCTGCTCTTCATTATTACTCCTGATTCTCACCTGTGAATGCTGCTACAAGAGCTTATAACGGTTAGATTGCCTGGCCAGTAACAGGCACACACCAGGAAAGAGGCAAGTCAGTAGTGCTCTATATATGGGTGGACGTTTGGTAGAATAGTGAAGGTGAAAAGCTTTGAATTTACAACACAATTTGATGCCAGGATGGTGAGTGTACAGATCCTTTTCAAGGTAGATGAACTAATATGGCCTGAGTGGTTCACCTCATTTGAATTTAGCTTATGATCTTAACCTTTTGAAACATATAAACAGATATTTATACGTGTTTAAAGGAGTTAATCCACCTAGGCATGAATGTTTACTTGAAGTCGGTTCTATATGTTCACGCACACACTTGCTCGTGGGGATCATGCTGAGTCTTGCTTGGACTTGACCGTTTTTTACTCATGTTCCCTAGTGTTGTAACCAAAAACAAAGTAATATGGTTACTTGCTATATCAATTTCTTTCCGAAGTCCTAACTCATAACTATACTTGAAAATAAGGTCAGGTTTGGATCTCTGCAACTTAGAAACATGAGCAAAAGATTGAAATCTTCTTTTCTCCAAAAGTTCAATGTTCTTTTGAATATACAGTGCTCTAAACTGTACATTATGCACTAAGAGTAATTTTTGCCTATGTATAGTAACAGGGTTAAAATAATTTATAATCAGTTATTTTCCATGACTCCTACTTCAGATTCTTTTCACTTCCTTCTTTCTTCCCCTTTTTTATGTGTGATTTCTGATAGAAGCAGCCTGAATACATTTGTTTAAGGAACACAGGATGAGCAAACAAAGCCTTGGCTTGATTCTAGGCCTATCAGTAATTCTTGCTGGGGTGAGTAGGACTTCCACGCAGGTTTCACAACAGTTGAACTTGAGCAATCAGCAAGGTATGTTTAGTGGAATGTTATGCCAATTGAGTCTGCGGCCTGGGAGGAATTTACTCTCATTGCAAAATTAGGTTGTGTAAGACAGAAAGAAGATCTATTTTGGGGGTGCTGTCATGGTCAGAATGACTGAAGCTTAGAGCACTGGTTATTTGTTAAAATGAGGAGTTTTCTATGTGCTGGTACGGGAGAACAGAATAGTAATAAGACATGGCATGCACCATCAGAAAGATAATGTTGAATTGTATACTTAGTTTAAAAAAGAGAACGAAAAATAATTTGTATGAAAAGTTAACTGTCAGAATAAATGACAGTCCCATAATTAGAATTGCAATTAGGCACACCTTTGCATCACAGCAAATATTTAATCATGGTTAACATTCTTACTATTCACAAAGTATAGAGAAAACCAGAAATCATTGCTGACCAATAGAGGCAGAAGATTGAATGTTCTTTGAAACAAATACCGAGTTCTGCTGGCAATCAAATGAGTTACATGGTCCATTTAGTATGATGTAGTTTCTATTTTGCTGGTTTAAAAAAAAATATATATATATGATGTTGTGGCATTCAAACTGTTCCAGGAGTACAGTTTGTTCTTGATGATTTAAGGTAATTTATTCGTGCTCTGATGTACAATGTTAGGAAATTTTGTTTGACTGGAAGAAGTATGAGAATGAAGTGCCACATTTACAGGTCTGCCAGCTTCATAAATCTACCTCTTCCACACCAGATTCTACAGTTTCCATTTCAGGACTTTTGTTTCTGAAATGTGTGTATTTAAGAGTTTTCTGTAATTTTCGTCTGCCATTATTGGCAAAAGTAGTGATTTTATGTTGATTCCATGTTTTTTTTTAAATATGTTTATTAAATTTTTTTCATAAATAAAATCATTCAAAACAATTAGCCAAAGTTACACAATAAAAGAGCAAGACTAATGAGCAAAAGCTTATGTTAACTTAACCCCCAAAACCCAAACTAAACCCCCTAACAGCTGGCGGTGACTAGCTCCTTAAAAACAGGGATGAATGGCTGCCATCTTGAGTAGCACCCTTCTACCAACCCTCTAATGGTGTACTTAACTTTCTCCAAACATAAGAAAGACACGAGGCCACGCAACCAAGCCGAGGCACTGGGTGGAGTAGGAGACCTCCACTCAAGCAGAACTCGTCTCCAGGCTATCAACGAAGCGAAGGAGAGAACATCCACCTTCACCCCTGTTATGAAACACTGGCTGAATACCCCAAAACTGGCTACCAGCAGACATTGATCCAAGTCAACATTGAATATTTCCGACATGATGTTGAAGAAAGATGCCTAAAAGCTTACCAACTTGGAACAGGATCGGAACATACGAGTGTGGTTGACTGGCCCCCAGAGCAACGCTCACCCTCCACCCCAGAAAATAATCCACTCATCCTCGCTTCAGTCAGATGTGCCCTATGCATCACCTTGAATTGAATCAGACTTAGCCAAGCACATGAGGACGTGGCGTAGACCATGTGAAAGACTTCAATCCATACTTCATCATCCAGAATGGGATCCACCTCGCCCATTACGCCCTCACCTCAATGGAGCTGACTCCGTTAAGAGTATATGGTCATATATGCCCAAAATAGACCTCCCACCAGACCTGGCCAAAGACAAAATTCTCTTCAACAGGGAAGAGGGTGGTGCCAAGGAAAAGGAGGAAAAAGCCTTGAATGAAAAATTGGGAATCTGAAAAGACTGGAACCAGGCAGTTAGCAATTCCAACTCCTTAAAACTGATGAACCTCCCTTCCACAAACAGGTCGCCAAACCTCTCCAAACTCTTCTCCTCTCATGGCTTAAATGTCGAGTCCAAACCCACTGGCAGAGAAAAGGCGGTTATTGCAATGGGAGCTAGCGAAGACAGGGAAAAGAGCTTAAAATGCTGCTGAACTGCTTCCAGATTCTTAGGGTGGTCACCACTAAGATTCAGGGAAAATCTTACCAGAGAGAAAGGCAACGATACTGTTACTATTACACCCAGGCTAGAAAATATGCAGGAGCTCACTTCCATTTGTCCCCAAATGGAACCAGGATCATGGAACCACGACATTATCTTCTGAATATTGGCTGCCCAATAGTAAAACAATAAATTGGTACAGCCAAAGCCCCCTGATTGCCAATCTCTTTGGAGCAAAGCCCCATGGATCCTTGGAATTCTACCCGCCCAAATAAAGGAGTGTATTAATTTATTGACTTTGCCAAAAAAAAGGGAGACATGGAAAGATAAATAAACTCAGTTTAATAGTCTGAACCCGGCCCAGGTTTCTTGACACTATCAACCAGACTAGTATAATTTAATTAATGAAGCGAGGCCCAATTGTGGGCCACCTGGACCCTCTGATAACAAAAGCTAGTCTTGGCAACGCAAATAGATAGCGTCCCCAGATGGGCTCTCCTCCGCAGTGAGTTAACCGGGAAGGAAACCCAATGCTCCACCCTTTCCCAATTTATCACCCTCCACTTAACTGAGGACCTCAGCACTATAGCAAGCAGTTCTATTGCCAAAGCAAACAGGAGGGGAGACAGTGGACACCCCTGTCTTGTGTCCCTATTCAACAGGAAGTAGCCAGAATTCAGTGCATTCATACAAACACTAGCAGTGCCCTATACAGTAGTTGAATCCGGGAGCTAAACTTCCTAAACATCTCAAACAGATATTCACACTCTACTTTTATCGAACACCTTTTCGGCATCTAGGGAAACAAATCAAATCCGATTCGGACATCGAGGAATTTGAGTTGATTTGATTTATCATTGTCACATGTAGTATGTAGTGAAAAGTATTGTTTCTTGCATGCTATGCAGACAATACATACCATACACGAGAGACTACAGAATGTAATGTTAAAGTCATAGCTAGGGTGTAGAGAAAAGATCAACGTAATACGAGTTAGGTCCATTCAAAAATCTGAGGGGAAAGGATGACCGTTAGCAGGTTACGTATATTACCCAACAATTGTTGACCCTTAAAACGTATCTGATCCTCCGAGGTCACCTCTGGGAAGCAGGCTCCAGCAACAGCGCCAACACTTTGGCAAGTAACATCTGCATTTAAAAGTGAGATTGTTGATACGACCCGCACTCTATTTAGTCTTCGTCTTTCTTGAGAATCAGAGATAATAATCTTTATTAGCATCACAAGTAGGCTTACATTAACACTGCAATGAAGTTACTGTGAAAATCCCCCAGTCACCACATTCCGGTGCCTGTTCGGGTACACTGAGGGAGAATTCAGAATGTCCAATTCACCTAGCAAGCACGTCTTTGGGGACTTGTGGGAGGAAACCCATGCAGACATGGAGAACGTGCAATCACCACACAGACAGTGAGTCAAGCTTGGAATCAAACCCGGGTCTCTGGCACTATGAAGCAACAGTGCTAACCACTGTGCTATCGAGCCTGTGTAAGGGTAGAGAGCAACAAACCTCAGAATAAGGAATTAAAGGTACCAACTGCTCCGCAAACTTCTTTAAAAGTTCAATGGGGAAGCCACCTGGGCCAGGGGCTTTACCAGTCTCCTTCAACACAATGCATTTCACAATTTCCCCTGGACCCAATGAGGATTCCAACTCCTCGCTTCTCTCCCCCTCCACATCTGGGATGGATAAGCTGTCCAAAAAGTCAGTCATGACCAATCCCCCAGATGGAGGCTCCAAACTAGAGAGACTCAATAGAACGATTCAAAATCGACATTAACCTGAAGAGGAACGCAAACCAGGCTGCCACTCGAGTTACGTACCTGTACGATCTCCCAGGAAACCGCCTGTCAATTCAGCTGGCCTTCTCCCTCTATTCATAAAAATAACTCTCGAGGGTCACAACTGGTCCACCGCTCTGTCTGTTGACAATAGCTCGAATTGTGTCTGCAGCTTTTCCTTACTTGCCTATAACTCCGGGGTTGGGACAAGTGAGTACTGGTGGTCCACTTCAAGAATGGAGTCCACCAGCCTCTGCCGCACCGCTCTCGCTGTCTTCACCATGTGCACTTTGTGGGAGATAATCTCCCCCCTGAGGATCACCTTAAGGGCTTCCCACAGCATAGAAGGTGAGAATGACTCAGTTTTATTAAATTTTATATATTCCCCAAAAGGGTGGAGATGCTTTAACAAAATCTTTTGTCCACTAATAATGCCGTGTCCAATCTCCTGGGCGGGAGCAGGAGAGTGGACTTCAGTGCCAAATCAAAAAGTGCGGAGCATGGTCCGAAATCACAATTGCTGAGTAACCAGCCGCCACCACAAAGAAAGTCAATCCATGAGTATACCTGATTGATGTACATGTGAGAAAAATGAAATATCCTTCGCACCTGGGTGCAAAAGGTGCCAAGGATCAACCCATCTGTTCCATGAAAACAGCAAAGCCCTGGCCACCTCTGATGGAGTCAGAGATTTGGGCTTGGACCGATCCAGATTCGGGTTCCGAACAGTCCGCAACCAAAATAAGCTGATGCAAAACCAAATCAGGGAGTGAAGCCAGCAGATTCTTAATAAAATTTGTGTTGTCGCAATTTGGAGCATAGATATTAGCCATAACCACCGGAGTGCCTGCCAGAGAGCCACAGGCAATAACATGTCTGCCATTGAGGTCGGCCAAGACCTTAGCAGCAGAAAACCGAACCCTTTTGTTAATCAATATTGCCGCACCCCGGGTCCTACCATCGAATCCCGAATGAAAGACTTGTCCCACCTATCTCTTCCACAGCCTTGTCTGTTCTCTGACCCCAAAATCAGCCTGTTGCAAAAACACTACGTAGGAATTTAAACATTTTTAAACACATGTTTTTATTAAAGTTTTCATTTTATAAAACGCAAAATAAACAAATCCATACAAACCAAATACCATTTACAAACCCCTACCCTTGAAGGAAAAAACCCCAGCCATAAATCTCCGTCCCAATACCCACTGACTGTGATCAATTCTTAAAGATAAAAGACAACGGTCACCACCTCTGGCAGGACCCACCCAGGACAGCGACCAACCCCGCCCAAGGACGAGATGCATAAAGTCCCAGGCAGATCCCAGAACCCCCCACCCCCCCATTACCCTGAAAAAAGCTTTCCAAATAAACGACTCCGTCCTCTCTCTCCCGCCCACCAAAAAAATGAGCTGGGCTCATTGAACCTTGTCCAAGCAGGTCGAACAAGCCGCAGCTCTCCCGCCCCCCCCCACCTCACTCTCGTTCACTAGCTGAAACTTCACAGCTCACATTTTTAGCCCCAGTCTCTGAGATTTCTTTGCTGAGTTAATTGTCAAAGCTGAATTTTTGAAGGTGCTTGTCCGTTGGTGCTCTCCCTGGAGTGTTTCTATGTAAGACCATACAGGTCACCATAAACGCAAGGTTTTCAAAGGTTTGAGTTATTTGTGGTATCTTAACATATATTCTGCTATTAAACATTGTTTAACTTAGTTTTTCTGTTCACAAGTTGATCTCAAGAAAAGGAGGAAAGTGTTTTAACTTATAAATAGAGATATGACGATGTGCCAAAACAAATTCAGAAAATACAGGATAAACTGATTAGGTCTGGCAGCATCTGTGGAGAGAGAAACAGAGTTAATGTTTTGAGTTCTGTAGAAGAGTCATGGACTTGAAAACTCTGTTTCCCCGCAGATGCTGCCAGACCTGGGTTTATCCAGCATTTTCTATTTTTATTTCCGATTTTCAATGTCCACAGTATTCTGCTGTTATTTGACTACATGATGCTTGAGTTTAATTGTTAGTGTCAGGTTAATGCAAGTTATAAGGATTGGATTCCCAATTGGTAGCTAACTCAACTTTCTGTGGGTGTGCATGTTTTGCTAGTCCTACTCATTGACTTGCTTTCCACACCGATGAAACAGCCTCCAGTGGACTAACTAAGTGAAAGCACTGATTACAGATGCAGTTGGAAATCTCCCAATAGAGAATAGTTAGATGAACATTGGGAGATAATTTGTAGGTCTTTCTGGTCAATTATATCCCCTGGAATGAGACTTTAGAAATATTAGTGATTTCAAAATTACCTCGTACGTGTGGAAACAAAAATAGTTCCACCTGTGTCAGCTTTTAGTTTCTAAAGTATTTTGTTCTTATTAAAAAAAAAAGTTGCAACTTGTGATGTGAAGAATTGTTTTTATATGTAGTGAGTGGGAAGCACACTTTTATAAATTGTGGCCAGTTTTCATTTTGAAATTAGAGATATAATTGATTGACCAAAGGAAAAAAGATACATTTCGGATCAACCTGGATTAATAAATGTAGCAATACTTTAAAATGAAAATACTATAAAAATGACAGACAGAAAAATAAATTGGAAAACCAATGATTAAATTGTCAGGTATGTCATGCAGTGAAAAAGAGATTGCCGTTAGTCGTGCTAATAGCCACAGAACAAATCTGTCAGCAATAAATGTATTAAAAAGTGGATTCTGCTGATCTGTTATAAATTTGTAATTATTCATGATTTCCTGGTAGATTATTTTTAACCATTGATTTAAAATCTGACAACTGCTGAGTAAATGACAGAAATTTGTTGGCTGTGCTGCTCTATTATGCTCATCTTCCAGTCAGTTTCATAAATATGAGATTAGTCATTATGAATCCTCAAACTATTGTAAATATAATATTCATCAAAGAGGGTTTAATATTGGTGTAGACAAATACAATCTAAGTATGCTAAGGGATGAAGAAAATCATTATAGTGGTATGGCAGGGCTGCAGAGATATCTTATTCAGGTGCCATATAATTTAGAATACATTTGTTGAAACAACTTCATAATGCATGGCAAAGGGTCTTTTAGAATTTTGGTTGCACACTGAATCAAAAGCCGTGCACTTTATAGAAAAAATTGGTGAGCAATCAAACAAAACTCAATTGTGCACGTTGACACCTTTTATATATTCAAATTTATAGCCTCTAAATGGCAGTAATTAGTCAGGTTTTGATTACCTGATTTCCTTTGCAGTGTTGAAAATATTAAATTGCCACTTGTAGACAATTGTCAACAATCAAACATTAGAGAAAATCAGGTGCTAGAGATAATAGGAATTTTTTCTCGTTTTGCAGGGATCTGTTCGTGAAGTATAATTATTGAACTGCGAACCCGAGATGAATCAGAAACCCAGAATGAGAACCAAATAAATGTGTTTTCTCCGTGGGAGAGGTTGAATTTAGATAGCAAATCATATGTTACATCATATCAGCAAATCTAGGAGCTGGTTAACTCCAGGCTGTTGTAGAAAATTTCTGATAGCAATCCGTTGTGTGTTCTTATAAGTAGATTGACAGTATCACTTGAACTACATCTGTGTGTACAAGATCTCTACATGACAAACTGAGGAAATGGACTTTAAGTATTAGCATATAGATGATACACTCTTGGGAATGGCGAATTACTCAGTTTGTTCTATGAGTGAACTGTGAAGGTCGTCTTCATGCAGGAATAAACTAGATATTTCAGTATTCCCCATTGTATATGTTGATGGATTATTTGTACTGGATTGTTTTGGAACTCTGTTCATGTGTCACCAACTACATCATTTCCTTTATGACTGAAGCATTCATGTTTGTCAGAGGGGAACAGAAACTATACAGATCAGAATTTGTGCCACAACTGTAGAATTAATTTTTTAAAAGCTGTAACCCAAACCAGACCAAGATGCCTCCTGTGAATAGGCACTGTATTTTCTGCCCTTCAATATGCCTTCTGTTTCCTTTAATACTTTTTTTTCTGGCTAAAGACTGTTCTCACTGTTCAGAAAGCACTATTTCTTCCACTTCGCAAAGTGTAGAAGCAATTGTTTTATTGATTAATAGAAATAATTTGCCTTAATTGTGTTGAAGAGGTGCTAGAGGAAATATATCAACACATTGCCACTTGTATTTAAGACTCTGTGAGTTCCAAGGATATATGAGGACTGAGTATTTCACAATAGCGTGCGGGAATCCACTGTTCCCTTAAGCTGATTATATTACATAATAGTAATGTAGTGTTAGTTATATTTGAAATTCAGCTCCCATATGGAAATTAATTAAGAGTAAATTTCAACATACGCCTTTGGAAGGCCTGTCCTGAATTAAGTTAATGGTTATACTTGCCTTTGTCCCAGATTTCATTTGTGTTTGATGAAAGCAAATGTACTACTTATGTCTTTAGCTAATTTAGCATGGCTGTTTCACACTGCTATTATGCAGTGGATACGCAAGTGGTATTTTCCACTAACAGGTTGCAGCCGTCAGTCCAAAAATACATTCTGCCTACCACGCAATTGGGCAACATCGTGTAAGAATTTCAGTGCCAGCTACATGGGCCATATGTCCCAACAAATGATTGGCTGGTCGAACCAAACAGCATGTCCCTTCACTTGTTCATAATAGGCAGAGTACAAACTGTATTCAACCAATCTGTGCTTGCAAAACACAAAATAAAATGACCACTGTTAGGTGTGATTCCACAATTGGGCAGCACTTGCTGAACAATCCTGAGTGTGCTAATAGCTACACTCACCGCCAATTTAAGATAATCAGTCGAGGTTGTAACGTAGCTCATTAATGCTTGCTAGAAGTGACTTGCATTCATGCACAGGAACTTGTTCTCTACAAACTAAAGGAATTTAAAACATAACATAGAAAATACTAGCAGGAGAAGGCCATTCAGCCCTTCGAGCTTGCTCTGCCATTCATGGTTGATCATCCAACTCCGTAGCCTAATCCTGGCTTCCCCCCTCCCACCCCATATGCTTTGATCCCCTTCGCCCACTGTGTCTTGAAAACATGCAACGTTTTGACCTCAACTGCTTTCTGTAATAACGGATTCCACAGGCTCACCACCCTGGGTGCAGATATTTCTCCTCATCACTGTCCTAAATGGTCTACCCCACATCCTCAGATTGTGAGCCCTGGTTCTGGACACCCCCACTATCTGGAACAAACTTCTTGCATCTACTCTGTCCAGTCTTGTTAGAATTTTATAGGTTTCTGTGAGATCCCCCCCTCAATCTGCTGAACTCCAGCAAATACAATCCTAACTGACTCAATCTCTCGTCTTACATCAGTTCCGCCATCCCAGGAATCAATCTGGTAAACCTTCACTGCACTTCCTCTATAGCTAGAACATCCTTCCTCAGATAGGGAGACCAAAACTGCACACAATATTCAACATGTGGCCTCACAAAGGCCCTGTATGCTTTCGGCAAGACATCCCTGCTCCTTTACTCTAATCATCTCACAATGAAGGCCAGCTTATCATTTGCCTTTACCGCCTGCTGTACCTGCATGCTTACCTTCAGCGAGTGGTGTACGAGGACACCCAGGTCTTATTGCATATTCCCCTTTCCTAATTTATGGCCATTCCGATAACCATATGCCTTCCCATTTTTGCTACCAAAGTGGATAACTTTGCATTTATCCAATTAAATTGCATCTGCCATTCATTTGCCCACTCACTCCAACTTGTCCAAATCAAACTGAAGGATCTCTGCATCCTCCTCACTGCTCACCCTCCCACCCAACTTGGTGTCAGCTGCAAATTTGGAGATATTGCATATTGTTCCCTCATCTAAATTGTTAATATATATTGTGAATAGCTCGGGTCCTGGCACCAATCCCACTCGTCACTGCCTGCCAATTTTAAAAAGACCCATTAATTTCTACTCTTTGTTTCCTGTCTGCCAACCAGTTTTCTAGCCATCTCAATACACTATCCCTAATACCATGCACTTTAATTTTACACACTAATCTCTTATGCGGGACTTTGTAAAAAGCCTTCTGAAAGTCCAAATAAACCCTATCCACTGCCTCCCCCCCCCTTCATCAATTCTACTCGTTACATTCTCAAAGAATTCCAGTAGATTCGTCGAGCATAAAACCATGCTGATTCTGTCCAATCCTGCCACTGTTTTCTAAGTGCTTTGCTATAAAACCTTTGTAAGAAGTCTTACAACACCAGGTTAGAGTCCCAACAGGTTTGTTTCAAACACTAGCTTTCGGAGCTAGTGTTTGACAATATATATATGTTTCTGGAACATACCTCTTCATTCCCCTGAGGAAGGAGCAGTGCTCCGAATGCTAGTGTTTGAAACAAACCTGTTGGACTTTAACCTGGTGTTGTAAGACTTCTTACTGTGCTCACCCCAGTCCAACGCCGGCATCTCCACATCATAAAACCTTTGATAATGGATTCTAGAATTTCCCCCACTCCTGACATTAGACTTGCTGATCTATATTTCTCTGTTTTCTCTCTACCTCCCCTTTTAAATATTGGAGTTATATTAGCTGCCTTACAATCTGTAGGAACTGTTCCAGAGTCTATAGAATCCTGGAAGATGACCACCAATGCATCCACAACTTCTAGAACCACGTCCTTAATAACAGTCTTTGTTATGTCACAAGTAGGCTTACATTAACACTGCATTGAAGTTACTGTGAAAATCCCCTAGCTGCTGCACTCTGGCACCTGTTTGGGTACACTGAGGGAGAATTCAGAATGTCCAATTCATCTAGCAAGCACATTCTTTCGTGACTTGTGGGAGGAAACCGGAGGACCCGGAAGAAACCCATGCAGACACTGGGAGAATGTGCAGAATCCGCACAGACAATGACCCAAGCAGGCAATCGAACTCAGGTCCCTGGCATGGTGAAGCAACAGTGCTAACCATTGAGCTACAAAGTACTCTGTGATGTAGATTATGAGGCCCTGGGGATATAGCAGCCTTCAATCCCATCAATTTCCCCAACACCATTTCTCTGCTAAGATTGGTTTTCTTCAGTTCCCCCTCTCACTAAACCCTGTGTTCACCAACATTTGTGGTGTCTTTTTTGAATCCTCATTTGTGAAGACATAACCAAAGTATGTATTTAGTTGCTCAGCCATTTCTTTGTCCACATTATAAATTCCCCTGTTTCTGACTGTCACCAATCTTTTTCTCTTGTATCTATTGAAACTTTTACAATCAAATTTTATGTTTCCTGCACGTTTACTCTCGTATTCTATTTTTCCTTAATCAATCCCTTGGTCCTTCTTTGCTGAATTCTAAACTGCTCCCAAACCTCAGACTTGTTATCTTCGTTGGCCAATTTGTATGCTTCTTTCTTGGATCGAATACGGTCTCTAATTTCCCTTGTAAACCATGGACTGGCCATCTTTCCTGTTTTTCTTTTGTGCCAGACAGGAATAAACAATTGCTGCAGTTTCCCCATGCGGTCCTTGAATGTTTGCCACTGCTTAGCCACAGTCATCTCTTTAAGTAACGTTTCCCAATCAATCATAGCCAACTCATGCCTCATAACACTGTTGTTTCCTTTCTTAAGATTCAGGACCCTAGTCTCAGGATCAACGACTTCACTCTCCATCTTGATGACAAATTCTACCATATTATGGTCGCTCATCCCCAAGGGAATAAATTGCCAATGATTCCATCCTCATTACAGAATACCCAGTCTAGGATGGACTGTTCGCTAGTTGGTTCCTCAACATATTGGTCTAGAAAACCATCCTCTATACACTCCAGGATTTCCTCCTCTATGGTATTGAGACTAATTTGATTGGTCCAATCTATATGCAGATTAAAATCACCCACAATTACAGATGTTCCTTTATCGCATATATTCAAGCCTTGCACCTTTTTTGAATTTCCCATTGGTTTGGGGTGCCTATAGTTCCCTGTTGCTTTCTCTATCGGCCAACCAATAAACCCACTTTTCTCCTGTAATATAAATGGTTGTGATCGTTTGCAATTTGGCATTCTTACATTTGTCCTGATGAGTGCAAGCGAAAAAGCTTCAGCAACATGTCTCTCTTCAGCAGCAACTTGAATTGGCTTTTGAAGTACTTTAGAAAATTATTTTTTATGCAGAACGTGCAAAAATTAATTTGGATTAAACTTAATCTGAATGTTAGTATAAACAGAGCTGAAGTGGTGCTGTTTTACATACACAATAAGGTGAGATTGACAACCTAGTGTAAACTGGCAGGGATCCAGCGAGTAATGATAGAAGTGTGTAGAAATTAAGAAGCATATCTCAAAAAACATTTTGTCGTTGAAAATTATTCAAATGAGAACATCCATGCAGAAAAATCAGCATTAAGGCAAAGCAGTCAGCAATGGACAGAACGATTTTACATTTAAATTTATTGACCAGTTTCAACTTTGTGTGGAGAGGTAGCAGATGAAGTGTTGAAATTCTCCAATTGTGGGGTTGCAAATCAAAAACTGAATCACAAGAATTTTCTCAAAAGCCTTTTGGCTGGCCATGGTCGCAGTGTTGGATGGAAGGTAGCACATAATTCTCAACTAGGGTTAATATGTGGCACAGAAAAATCAAGTTGAGGGGTTTTAACCTCCTGAATAAAATTTGGGCAAAACAATTGTGCACACCAGAAAAAAATCTCAACATTTATTTAGCACATTTTACAATCTTGGGACAGTCTGAAGACTGTCATGGCCATTGAATTTCTTTTGAATTGTGATCACTGTTAAGTTAGCCAATGTGGCAGCAAATCTGACACTGCAGTCCTACATACAGATTTAAATAATGAACTTTTTTTTTAGTCGTGTTAATTGAGTGATAAGTATTCTGTAAATATTGTCATGGAGTATTTTATGTCCACCGAAACAAGTCGACAAGGTTGACTGATGCATCTGAAAGATGACATTTGCAAGATGCAGCACTTTTGCAGTTTGGTCCAAATTGTACTCGTGGCTTGGAGTACCCACAATCTTCCAACTCTTGAGGCGTGTATTCTGTCACTGAGCTACTCTGGTGGGATTTGAAATCAGCTCTCCAGATCAGCATAACCATTATGTTATCATTCCCTCTGCATTTTTCAGAATGAATCCTCTGACATTCCAACACTTGAGTCTGCATGTATGGAGCCCTTCTTTCCTGTGTCTGCTGCAGAGAAGGCAACATCTTTTGTGCAGCCTGGTCACATAGCTTTCAATCAAGTAACCGTTCAAATAATTCCTGCAGTGCAACTACATTATACCATGCATGAAATGAAATGAAATGAAAATCGCTTATTGTCACAAGTAGGCTTCAAATGAAGTTACTGTGAAAAGCCCCTAGTCGCCACATTCCGGTGCCTGTTCGGGGAGGCTGTTACGGGAATCAAACCGTACTGCTGGCCTGCCTTGGTCTGATTTCAAAGCCAGCGATTTAGCCTTGTGCTAAACATGCATTTGTGTTGTTGTAGAATTGTGAATATCTTTCAGAAGCACATGTAAAGTATGTTCTTGTTCCCTTCAGCTGTTTTTTTTAAATCAAAGCCACTGGATGTTAATTACCAGAATAAATATATCACTGAATTGTCCCTTAACTGTATCCTTGAATATATTGTTTAAAAATTATTTTGAAAAATAGAGTACTTGTTACTGGACTTAAAACTGACCTGACTATACTAATTTTGTATTTGAATGTTTTTTTGTCTTAATATCAAAACAATGGCCCAGATTTTCCCCTCACTGATGACGCATCAACTTTTGTCATTCACCTCGCACATAGTTGCCTATAGACTTTGAATGGGCTGTCAGGTGAGATTTCTGTTATGGCATCTGTGGTCAGTATGAGTCCCCATTGGCGATCTTTGGCATCTGTTACCAAGGGAAAGCAACGGCGTGGCTCTTCATCTAATCGGATTGAAGAATTGTCATTGTGTGACACAGAATAAACCAGAAAACCAGAAATATAAATTAGTGTACAGGAAGCAAAATAAAGATTGGGAAATGCAAATAGGACTAAGAGATAAAAGGCAGAAAAAAAGTTGATTTAAACATTTTTTTTTACATCTCCAATTCATCTGAGGTAATGATTCTCCACATTTGTAAAATGTACTTTCTTCACAACCAGAGAGGTTGTTCAACAATTGTTGGACTTCTGTGTTTAACTGCACCTGTGTGAATGTCAGAAGTTGTCAGATTTATCCTCTACTAATGGCAGACAGGCTTGCCATTATTACAGAAAAATCTTGGCTAATAATGTTTAAATGTAATGATATTGATGCTCAATCTATTAATAGTGTTTGATATCATTTCTTGCGTTCATGCTAGTTTCTTGCATAAAAGTTCTGTTGTTGCAAGTATGTTCCCCTGCAGCCAGTAACCATGTGCGTTTTATGTTCTCTTCCAGGGATTCTTTATTACAGTATCAACAGAATCCATTCTGAAAGTGGCAAATCATGCGTCTGAAAACAATAAGATCATGAGTATAAATCTATCAGCCCCATTCATCTCGCAGTTTTTTAAGGAGGACCTGATGAAAATTTTCCCCTACGTTGATATCCTGTTTGGAAATGAGACGGTTTGTGTCTCCTTTTAGTAAATATGGTTGATTTACATGAAGTTAACTGGAAATACAGCACTCATTACATTGACAAAAAACACTCATGCTTTCTTTACCAATTTCACTCTGAGTTAGACTGTGTTCAGAACAATAGCAACTTACATTTATGTAGCTCCTTTAACATAGTAAAATGTTTCATTACACTTCAGTGGTATGTTTTATATACCTGCACTTACACTTGAGAATTATCTATTCGAATCCGAGTCTTTTTAAAATTTCTATCTTTCCACTGAGTGTGCGCTCCAATTCTTAGTTTTTCTTCCAAGACATTTAGCCTCAAATATATCCATGCTTAATCGTATCTGCACATTCTACTAATTGTTTTCTGAATGTCTTTTGCAGTTATTGTGTGTGTGCCAAAATGTTCCATTCATCAAACAAATTCCAATTCAATATAGACTGCTATATTTCTTTGTATGTTGTACTGTCCGCCTGAATTTTTTGTAACTCGCCTTCTCTAAAACTGATCAAAAGCCTTCTAAAAATCCATGTGAACCACATTTACTGCAGTCTCTATCCATCCATTCATTAAAAACAACCTCTTTCCTTACCTCAAGTCAATTAGAAAAAAAAGTTAATTTAGTGCACTTGGCACATGTAACATGATATAGTTATTAAAAATGTTCACATTCATTTGCAGAATGACAATGTTTTATTTTCCTTTTGTATTGACAATTTATACCGTTGTGTGCACCAACCTGGGAATTTTTCTAGCTTAGTAATACCAATTTCAATCACTTAAAAATCACAAGCATATCAAATATATTGAACAATATTTTATGAAGTATTAGTGCCTTAATCATTGGCACATTTCCTGAGCTATTGGGAAATCAAAAGAAAATGAAAATAAATTATTTATTGATCATTTAGATCTTAATTCATCAAATTCTTATGATTGGCACTTTCAGTTCGATGACCATAAAATGTCGATAAGCATACAACGGCAGTAACTGGATCTGACTCCAGTTTAATGCAATGTTGAAAAATATTCAAGTTGAATGCTTTAGTGGTAAAATTGCTGTGAAATTATAAACTGTCACTGTTAACATTAGCTACTGCATCCGTTTTGTGGGGACCTCGATTTTATTGACAATTAGATGGTGATGCATACTCTTGCTATGTGACTTCTGTGACAAGAAAATGGTGTACATATGTATGGAATTCTTTTGGAAGATGTGGCAATGAGAAGGAAATGACAATTACATTTTTAGACATTTAAAAACATCTGGAATTAAATAATGCAAGAGATGGCAGTATACAGGAATTACTTTGTTGGTAAGATTAGCCATAATGTTTAGGGGGGATTTTGAAAGAAAAAATGCTTGGTTTATAATGGTATTTCTCATTTTTGATAGGAAAATTGCAGAATTAATCACATCAGTTCTTCTTAGTTTTAATTCAGTTGCCTTTCCACCGTGGCTGCCACCCCCACACCCTGGCTCTTGCAACAATTTTAGTTAGTTATCCATAGAATTTCTTTGGTTGACTAACACTTTGACTGTACCACTGTTGCTCTGACATGTTGCAATAACATGTTGAGATTACCAGCTCTGAAATTTACTTTGCTTAGTAGGCTGAGGTGACTGAGAAAACAAATTTAGAAATGGAACAGCTGCATATTTTGTTTTCCAAAAATGAACTTAGTGAAGGGAAAAAAAGATGTTTTATTGCAAAAACATCTTGGGCAATTCACCTCAAAGCACAAGGTCCTGTCATTCAGTCTTGAATGTTGTGCTTCACTTTTGGAGAACTCCAAATTAGGGTTACAATATTTTAACTCTGCCGCTGACCTGTACACTCTTTGATCAGGACCTCCATGCTAGAATTATTGAACTGCCCCTGAAATATATTGCAGACACTTCTTATGCTTTGAAAATTATTCTCAACTAAAATTCACACACTAGTTTTCTGTTTCCTATGTCTGGATGCATTGGAACTGTTTCAAAGTCACTGATGTTTTATTTCATTGCTACATACGTATCCCTTAGGCAAGTAAAGCTCTCACCATCCCATAGCCAAGAGGACAGACGGGTACCGTTTTCCAGCCATCTATTTGACTTTTAATCGGTCAAAATGTCTCCTTGAAACCCCAGCTTAAGGTTCATAAGTTGCAGTATAGAATCATGCTGGTGTGCCTTTGCAGTTAAACAATTGGCGATCATTAAAGGTTCACTGTATTTAAAATAGTTTAATGTCAAGGTTCATTGAAGCTTATGGAATGGATCAAATTAATTGGTAGCACTTGTGAAACTTGGTATGGTGAATAATGACTATATTATAGGTAAAGAATAATAAAAATGTATCACGTTTATTTAATTAGTCATTGCCCAAATCATCATAATGCTATTCCCATAAGGGTTTACTTGACTTTGCTTAATATTGTCCAAGGATTCCTGCAGTGATTAACAATCTGCAATGTGAGTCATCATTTGATTCAACAATGTACTTACTAAGAGATTCATCAGGAAAGAAAATCGATTGTTGGATCCAGGGAGTTCAGGGAGTTTTAAGAGTAGGTTCATCCAGAGTATCAAATGTAATTTGTCGGGTGGGAGATATATTGGTTAGCAATGTGATCTGTAAGAATCGTTTATTTGAGACAGTAGTGTGATACATTTTCCACTTGTCTTGCGTTCCATTCGCTGACACTGAATGCCAATTCAGTTTTAATGTTGAGTGAGCCAGCTGTCCCATTGCCTTGGTTAATATTGATAAATAAAATTCCAAATTGACTGCATCTGAGCCATAGTTCTGCGGTAATAGGCGGGAAGTCAAACCAAATAAGACTGAAGGCTATCCTACTGAAGTGCACTTTGGATGATTTTGCACTCAAATTACAGCAAATTTGACATAATTCACCATGATGCAGGCTGTAGCATATATTGGCCTTTTCGTTGCAATTATTATATGTGCAATACAGGAGCTTATGTAGTTCAAGTAAATCACTAGATTATTTTTTTTTAAATAGAATTGCCCACAATGACATTGAGAGAATGATAAAGTCAGCAGTGACTTCATCCTACTTAATAGCTATAGTTTTTGACTAGGACAGTCACAGGTTGCTCAAATAAATCGATGTGTATTCATCAAGCAGGCAGCACTGTGAGTCACTTAATAATATACAGCAAATAATGTTTGGAATTGCCTTCAAGTGGTTGTATGTCCTTGCGTTTCACATCTTTACAAGGCGTCATTGACATCATTGTTAGCCTTCATCACGCAACACTGCACTTTGTTTTTCTGTGCAGTAGAATTGAATAACCTGACATTGAAGAAGGATGGCATTTATATGTACCTCTTAGAGATATTTAAAAATCTAGAATTGCAATAGAAATTATTATTTTGCTTAAATAATTAATTTCTTCAATGTAGAGTTACAAAACATGGAAAAAACATACAAGACATTAACAAACCCCAAGCAAGATTTGAGGTGAGAGAGATTTAGTTCCCAACATCGTAGTGGATATTTAGAATAGACTTTAAATGTCATCATTCAGATTTCATTAAAGTTTAATGTTGGATATGTGAAATTCCACACTGCCCACTTGAACTGTGAAGAACATTTACTTGACATAAATGACACTTTTAAGAATTTGTTTCCAAACTTGAGATGTAAATGGAGTAAACATATTCAGCTTTATAACACTGGTGAGAGACAATTTTAGATGATGGATTATGATCATTCCACTATAAAGTGTATAAACTAAGATATTGCACAGAATACTAAATAAGCCCTGTGGTAGCACTGCTGCCTCACGGCACTGAGGACCCGGGTTCTATCTCAGCCCCGGATTACTGTCCGTGTGGAGTTTGCAAATTCCTCCCCGTGTCTGCGTGGGTCTCACCCCCACAATCCAAAGATGTGCAGGGTAGGTGGATTGGCCATGCTAAATTGCCCCTTAATAAATTAAAAATATTTTTAAAAAACGAAATGAGCCCAAGACCAAATTTGGACTTCGAGCTAAAACAGTTAATATGTTGGAAATAAGGGCAGCACGGTGGCGCAGTGGTTAGCCTTATTTCCTCACGGCGCCGAGGTCCCAGGCTCGATTCTGGCCCTGAGTCACTGTCTGTGTGGAGTTTGCACATTCTCACCGTGTTAGCGTGGGTTTCACCCCCACAACCCAAAGATGTGCAGGGTAGGTGGATTGGCCATGCTAAATTGCCCCTTAATTGGAAAAAATTAATTGGGTACTCTAAATTTATTTATTTTTAAAAATATGTTGGAAATGCATATGGTAAAAACAAATGAATGACTATTTAATATGTTGTTGGATTGATGGAACCATAGGTATATTCTGCTGTGACACAAGGAGGTGATTGGCCCACGGTGTGTTTTCTTTTATTCGGTCACGGTATGTGGGCATTGCTGAGAAGTCCAATATTTATTGCCCATCCCAAATTGCCCTTGAGAAGGTGGAGGCGCGTTACCTCCTTGAAACATTGCAGTCTCTGCTGCAGGCATACCCACACTACTGATAGGAAAGGTGTTCTAGGATTTTGAATCAGCAACAGTGAAAGAATAGCAATATAGTTCCAAGTTAGGTTGGTGTGTGGCTTGGAGGGAAATTTGCCGGATATGGTGATCCCGTGCATTTTTTGCCTTTGTCCTTTTAGATAATCAAGGTCACAAGTTTGGAAGGTGCTGTCATAGGAGCCTTGGTGTGTTGGTGCATTTTATCTTGTAGATGGGACACACTGCTGCCACTATGTGTCACTGGTGAAAAGAATAAATGTAGAAGGTAGTGAGTGAATTGCTAATCAGGGAGGGTGTTTGGTCCTGGATGGTGTTGAGCTTCTTGAGTGTTATTGGAGCTGCACTCATTCAGGCAACGAGAAAGTATTCCATCACACTCATGACTTGAGTCTTGTAGTTGGTGGACAAGCTTTAGGGAGTCAGGAGGTGAGTTACTCTTTCCTCCTGACCTACTGTTGCAGTCACAGTATTTATATGACTGGTCCAGTTCAAGTTCATGTCAATGGCAACTCCCAGGATGTTGATAGTGGGAGATTCTGCAATGGTAATGCCATTGAATGTCAAAGGAAACAAATTGGATTCTCTCTTGTTGCCGATGGTCATTGCCTAACACTTGAATGGCGTATATGTTACTTGCCACTTATCAGTCCAAGTCTGAATGTTGTCTAGAGCTTGCTGCATATGGGCACAGACCGCTTCAGTATCTGAGGCGTCAGGAATGGGGATAAACATTGTGTAATCACCAATGAACATTCTCATTTCTGACCTTATGATGGAGGGAAGGTCATTAATGAAGAAGCTGAAATTGGCTTGGCCTAGGACACTATCCTGAGGAACTCGTGCGTGATATCCTGGAACTGAGATGATTGATATTCAACAACCAGAACCATCTTTGCACTAGGCATGACTCCAGCCAGTGGGGCATATCCCCCCTCATTATAATTTTCTATCATTTTGCTAGGAATCTTTGATGTTCTACTTGGTCAAATGCTGCCTTAATGTCAAGGACATTCACTCCCATCATGCCTCTGGAGTTTAGCTCTTTTGTCAATGTTTGGATCAATGCTGCAATGAGGTCAGAAGCGGATTGGCTCTGGCAAAACCCAAAATGAACATCCTTGAGCAGGTTATTGCTGAGAGTGTCCCTTGTCAGTACTGCCAATGACACCTTCCATCATTTTGATAGTGAAGAATAGACTGATAATACGATAATTAGCTGGGTTGGATTTGTTCTCCTTTTTTTGGACAGGACATACCTGGGCAATTTTCCACATTGGCAGGTGGATGCCAGTGTTGTAGCTGGAAGAACTTGGCTAGGGGCACAGCTAGTTCTTGAGCCCAATCTTCAGTACTATTGCCAGAATGTTGTCAGGGACCATCGCCTTTGCAGTATCCAGTGTCTTTAGCCATTTCTTGACATCACGTGAAGAAAATCGACTTGGCTGAAGGCTGGGATCTGTGATGCTGGGTACCTCAGGAAAAGGCCAAAATGACTCATCTACTCAACACTCTGGCTGAAGAAGATTGCAATGAGTCAGCCTTGACTTTTGCACTGATGTTCTGGACTTCCCCATCATTGAGGATGGAGATATTTGTGGAGACAACTCCTCCAGTTAGTTGTTTAATTGTCCACCACCATTCAAGACTGGATGTTCCAGGACTACAGAGCTTAGATCTGATCCATTGGTTGTGGGATTGCTTAGATACGTCTTTTCCATATTGCTTCGACTGTTTGGCAGACAAGTAGTTCTTCATTGTAGCTTTGTCAATTTGACACCTCATTTTTAGCTATGCCTCGTGCTGATCCTGGACTCTTCAATGCACCAGGGTTGATCCTGCAACTTGATGGTAATAGAGTGGGGGCTAGGTCACTGCTGATTGTGTTTGAGTACAATTCTACTGCTCCTGATGGCCCACAACACCTTATGTTTGCCCAGTTTTGAGTTGCTAGATCTGTTAGAAGTCTATCCCATTTAGCATGGCGGTAGTGCCGCACAACACAATGGCATGTATCCTCAATGTGAAGATGGAACTTCGTCTCCGCAAGGACTGTGCGGTGGTCACTCTTACCAATGCTGCCATGAACAGGTAAATTAGTGAAGATGAGGTCAGGTAGGTTTTTCTTGTTGGCTCCCTTTCTACCTGTCACAGATACATTCTGACAGCTATGTCCTTTAGGACTTGGCTAGCTTGGTCAGGTGCTACCTGGAAACTTCATGGGGTCCAGAGTTGACGTTGAGGACTCCCAAAGGAGCTCCCCCCCAGACCACACTATGGTGCCACCACCTCTGCTGATGGTGATGCCTGTGACATTGTGCAGTATGGTTCCATGACTGACTCCTTGTCAGGCTATTGCTTGTCTTATCTGTGGGACAGCTGTCACAACTTTGGGCATTTGAACCTGGGTCTCCAGAGCATTAGCTTGAGCCAATGAAATGCTAGTCTTGTGACATTACCACGACACCACTACCTCCTTCAGTGATGTACTGTTTAGCTTTAGGAGAAGTAGGAGGATGTATTATAGAATCTTTCTTCGGAAGACAAAGTCAGATTCACGTTGAAACAGATTGATTGTGATTATTCAAAAGTTGATGAATAGGAGCTGAGGCTGCACTTTGGGTTTTGTTTTTCTACTTGCTGGATTGCAACTTGGAAGTGAAATCTTAAGTGAACATCAGAGTTTTCATGCATAAATGAAGAAGCAATGGAGATGCCTTCAATGTCACTGACCAAGTGCAAGAGTGACTGATCAATACCAAATAACTTGCTGGAGCATGTTTTTGATTAAGACACTGAAACAGTAAAATTTGAATGTACAGTGTCAGCTGGTAGTTCCATCACACACTTAGAATAATGGGTATTGATAAATGCATCTTGTGTCTAATCGAATATCATATAGCATTGAGCAAAGTATTTTTTAAGGATGAGGTATTTTTACTCCAAATTCCTCTCTTTATGCTAAGCCCTTTCCCTAGATGAAATAGCTATAAGCAATCTGCCCTCAGGTTGAAAGGAGCAGGAGGGACAAAAGTACGCAATTCAACATTTCTTAATGAAGTTACGCTTGATTTCAGCTTTGTATTTTTCATTCAATATTTATTTAGTGTATGGAATTGCAGTACAGCATCGAGTAGAAAATGAGTTTTGCTGAAAAAAGACAAAATGTCGAAGCTTTTTTTCTTGCACTCATCGAGATAATTCGCAAGAATACCAAATCTAAAGGGAACAACAATTTATGCTTCATGGGAAGAGAGTGCTGATTGTGAAATATCAATCTCATCATCAATACTGAAGCAGAAAATATTGATTCTGTAAGGCACAAGCACCTGCCATTATGTGTTTCTCAACATCATAATGTGGCAATGATATTGTCAGATAATCAAGATACTCCTTTGCCGCTCCATCCCGGTTTTAAGCCCTGTACTACACTGCTGTCACACAAAGCTATTGCCCTTGTGTGTAGGTTTTAAGCTACCTGAGCAATAAACCACACAAATGTTCAAGTAGTTCAAGAATTAAAGAAACATGGTTGCATTTCATTTTCTTGAATTCTAATAGTTTTTGTGATGGTACCCAGAGAAACAGGAGCAGGTCATTCAGCCCCTCGAGCCTGTTGTACCGTACAGATGAAATTGTGACTGATCTGTATCCCAACTCCATTTACCTGCCTTGGCTCCATATCCATTCATACCCTTGAAGTCTACCAATCCAGAATTTTCAATTATTGTTTGAACTGCCGTCTCTTTTTTTGTGGGAGATAGTTGCGCACTTGTAACATCCTTTGCATAACTTCTGAATGGCCTGGCTTGATATAATGTTAAATCCCCTTGTCCTAGATCCCCCTACTAACAGAAAATGTTTTTCTCTATCTGCTACAAATTTCTTTCAAAATTCAAAAACCTCAATCCTGCCATTCTAAACTTCCATACAAGCCATATTTATTAGATCTCAATTCAACACTTTAAGCCTTAGTAACATTCTGGTGAATCTGCACTGCACTCCTTCCGAGGTCAAACAGTGTATTATTTCTGAAGTGCAGTGCCAAGAACTGTACACAGTACTCCCTATGTAGTTTAACCAGCGTTTTGGGTAACAACATTTCCCCTCCTATATTTGAACCCTTTGCATATAGTAATGAATATGACATCAGCCTTATTAATTATTTTTGGTGCCTAACCATTACATTTTAGTGATTGATTTACATGAACATCTAAATTTGTTTGAACTTCCAGTGTTCCAAATGATTTACCATTTAAATAACACTTGTATCGATACGTTTTGATGCAAAATGATAGCCTCACATTAATCTGCATTTCAATCCTTCTGCCGCAGTTTTGTCCACTCACTCACTCTATTGATGCTTCCTTGTAGTTTATGCTGCTTTCTACACTACTTACTATGTTACCAGTCTTTGTGTCATTGATAAACCTGGATACATGGCTCCCTAATGCAAATTCTAAGCCATCAATAAACATAGTAGATGGGTGAGGCCCCAGCACAGTTTTTTGTGGGATATAAGTCACTTCCTTCCCATTCAAGATTACATCCATTATCCCTGTTCTCTTCTACCTAACCAATCTCCTAGCCAAATCAATACTTTGTATTTAATTTGAAGAGCTTTAATTGTGGCGAACAGTTACTTATATGGAATTTTATCCGTGCCTCCTGGAAGTCCATATAAACTATATGCACCACCTCCAAGTTCCCCTTGAAGTCACAGATCATCCTGACTTGGAAACAACCCCACATTCCTTCTTCATCACTGATTCAAAATTCTGGAACTTTTTAGCGAATGGCATTTTCAAATTACCTTCACCCCAAGGACTGCAAAGTTTAGGAAGACAGCCTCTCACCATCTTAAATGCAATTTGGGATGGGGAGTGAGTACTGGCCTTGCCAATGAAGCTCGCATCCCTCGAATAAATAACTAAATACAAACATCCATCGACATTCCTCTGTACATAGATTTAAGGTAAGGGGCAGGAGGTTTAGAGGGGATGTGAGGAAATTCAGGAATATTATCCTATTCCTGTACTGTGGAGACTGAAACAAAGTATTTATTCAACAAGTCTGCCATTTTCTTATTTTCATTTGCAATATTCTCCACATCTGTTTTTTAAGCAACCCACATTACCCTCTAATATAAACATAAAGCCTTCTTCTGTTCCTCTTGATTTCCCTTGCAATATTCTTCAGTGGTATCCACAGCTAAAATAATAACTTTCTGGTCTGGCACTGATGGCAAGAGGATTGTCACCTTTAACAAGAGTAAATACATTTATAATATGAGCAACTGCATTTCCATGGTATAGTGCATTCTGGGGTCGATTAGGCCACTGTAACTTTGTTTGGATTTATAAGAGGCACAATAAACCTCCAACAGAAATTTGGCTTCAACTTTCATACACTATAAACTAAACTTTTTATGAGCCAGCAATGTCTGGAAAATTGTAAAACAACTACCAGTGTTGCCAACTATCACAATTTATGGAGCATGTGGCTATTTCATATATTTGTAATCGCATTACTTAACCTTGTGATCTACTTATTTTCTGAATTTTATTTTAAGTTGGTACAGACGTTCATCCGAGTGAAGAAAGTTAGTGCACTGGAGTAGAATATTTTTTTCCTGCTTTCATGGAGTACAGTGCTGACTTCACTGTTTAATTGCCAGATACGAACTAAATTCCCGTGTAACCTCCCAAAGTGTGTTTTAACCCCTTATGATACCAGTGTGATAGATTTTAATTTTTCATCTGTTGCTGACATCTGAGTGAGGTTGCCAACATGCAAAACTCCTCAACGAAAAATTATATTGAAGCTATATAGCTGAAAGCCTTTCATCTAGAACATGGAAAGTGCCCAATATGTCCATAGGTCACAAAGTAGGTTAATTGGCTTTTTTATTTAGATTCTTATCCACACCAGCAGACCATTTCATCCTTTTCGTGACTTAATACCACATCCATATCTTTCTGCTTCCTAATGTCCAGCACCGTTATTTAAATCTTCTATATACTTAAGAGGGAACCTTTTAGGTCACTCTTTTCTATTTGAGCTGAGATTTGATTTTCCTCTTTCATTTCGAGAGCAGAAGCCTGGATCCTTGTTTTTCAGTATTCCACAGATACCAAAACCCAGGAATTACAAAAAGGGATTGTGTTGGGAATTAGCTGTCAGAACAGCTAACCTCAATCATAGCTTCAACATTATACCCAGTTGAGTCCATGTGTAAACATTGACATATGCTAACCTGGACAAGCTTATATACCAGACAGTATGGCCTGAGGGAACTGTGATTTTTTTTTTTTGGTGGGGGGGGTGGTTGGGAATAATTCTGATTTCATAATGTAATCTAGTATTTTACTTTTTAAACTGTCTTTTTGAAAGAAATTGAATATTTAAAGCAAAAGAAACAAATCTTTATACTGTATCTGAGCAGTGGAGCATTTGTTAAATTAATTGGCTTCAATAAACAGTGCCTCAGTATACCTAGATTGTAGTGTTATTTTCAGCAGTCTCGACAGCACTTTATAATTAACTGCTCATTCCTTTTGCAGGAGGCTGCCACTTTCGCTAGAGAGCAAGGTTTTGAGGTGAGTTGACCCTCAATTGCACACTAAACAGATCCTAAAGGATTTTGCTGATAATGAAGTTCTTTGGACAGTGATTGATGTGCTATTATACTCTCCAGTCCTCGCAGTTGTTACTATGGTTACCTGGCAGTCATCCTGGTTTCTTTGTTCTGCCAGCATGATGTATGACGCACTGTGCTAGGCCTGTACCCAACATCTCTTACAGATGTTATTCACTGAATTCTGAAAAGGCTCTTGGGAAGTAAAGAGGCTGGGCACTGGTTAAGGCTTCCTTTGCAGATTGTCTGTCATTTCAACTATTAAATAGCAACTTCTTCCACTTAATTTTATTGTGCGAAGGTTCTTTTGCAGGCAGAGCAATTTGCAGACTATTGCAGAATGAAAATTAATACCAATGACTCACTTCCTACTTGAAAGAAATCTGAAAGTGGTTCTCTAAGAATGCACAAAAGGCATAATGTTGTGAAGTGAGACAGATGCCTTTTTCGTAGTTATTTTGGGTGAAATCATCCAGTAGGGTGAATTATGTTTGATTCTTATTTTGGGCATTAGTCTGCATAAAATCCTGATCATTGATTCATTCAACCACAAGTAACGAAACATTTGCAACAACAAAGTTGCTTAGCTTGGGGCTGAATGTAAAATAAGTAATAAAATGATTAGTGGCCTTGTGATAAACTACTATTATTCATGATTGAGAAAAGGACTGGAATTTAACAGTATATTATAACTGCAGAAATATTCCATTAACAGAACTGGGTCACAGGTGGACACTGATTTTAATTTTGTCATATGAAATGACTGTCCTGAAATATCATGTTTGAAATGCATCCATCTATCATATTTTCATCTGTTTAAAAACTGACATCACACTGTTTATGCAGTAGCTGTCACTTTAACTAAAATGCCACTTACAGGCACTTTCCTCCTATATGTTACCTTAATTATGAACATGTGTGTCCGGGAATTTTTTTCCTAACTTTATTATACAATGGCTCCTCTCTCTGAGGCTGCCTTTGGGAATCATGCATTTTTAACAAAAGTGTGTTTATGTGGCTTCTCTGTCCAGTATGTATTCTGTTATTGAATGTTGCAGTGAAGGAGTAGTGTGCAGAGCACATTATTACTGTCGCTGTATGCACAGGAGTTGAAACATTTTGGGTTATAAAATGTTAACTCTTTCTTGTTCCACTATGTGTATTACTGTATATATTCAACATCATGGTCGATCTCATGTGAAAGTCGACCCCCGACTTCCCAAGGACACTCCCCTCCAACTAAGCTGCCCCACTCTGCATTCAGAGTAATACACCAGAGACCAGGATTTGAAGCAGGAGTTTTCTGATCTTTCTGCATCAGATCACCCCACTGAGATATCAGGGAACTTTAGTAAGAGTTTAATTTTCAATTGAAATGACAAGAGGTAAGATTCGAACAAACTGCAGAGTCAGCATGCACCAACCCTAGAGGGATCTCTGTGGAGTCACCAGCTGGCTGTGTGAGCCATGCGCGTCGGAAGTTGAAAGTAAGTCCCTCAAAAACAAATTGGAACAGACTGAAAATCCTGCACAATTCCCTTCTGACTGTGAGGGCCGGGGGTATTGGTAAGCCCCTCAAACATTACCTGTGTAAAAGTCAATCCCTTAACCTTTTGCCTAAAATCAGGCCTGAAAATTAAACTTTTACACGTATATACCATTGCCTTGCAACTAAATACAGTTCTATGCAAAAATGCAAGATTTGCTGTTTTAAAAAAAAAAAGTCAAATGCCAATTATCTGGAATGATCAATTTTAGCGTGGGAAGCTATGTCAGAAAACTATGATTTTTGGCTGCTGAAAATTAGTTGCTCATAAAATTATATATGAGCAAGTAACTCTACTTCAAGATCACAGTAAAGGAAATTATGACTGAAATTGTTTGGTAGTATTATTGATTCATGCATCACATTTTTTTTGCAGTCTTTTACACTACTGCTGAAAATAACAAGAATAATAGATTAAATGATTAAATTGCTGGAGTGATTTCTGGAGGTAATGTTAAAGTGGAGATATTTTTAACAGAGGCAGCCTTCCTCAACAGCAAATTTTTGCAACTTTGGTTTTGGTCACATCAGCAACCATAAATATTTCAAGTTCCGCCAGTGTATCAATCATTAGGGCCCAAGTTGGAATCTTCCTTCAATTACTGTTTGGATTTGGCATCCACATTGAGGAGAATTTTTGAAACAAGAGTATTTCCTTCAGACGGGGAAAGAAAACCAACTAAGTGAATGATCCTGCCCTTAAATAAAAACATGTCTCCTGTTTTTGTTTGGTACCAGCTCTGGCCTGTGGGCAAGATTTTGGTTGTTTACCGTCTGTCGTTCACATTTCAGACACTATCTTATGAAAAGAATACTTTAAGGTGGAAGAGGAGAGCAGAGAAATATTTTAAATATATATAGCAAATGATCGATGATAGGTGGACAATTGGGCATGCTCTCTTTTTATAAATTGCTGTGGCATCTTGGTGATAAAGTAGTGTTCACTAATTCTCCAAGCAAGACATTTAAGAAAAAAATGCTAGTCGTGAATTGTGAGCTATTAATTCATCTAACCTTGAATCGTATGCAAATAGTGTGCTTTCTCGATAACCTATTAGAGTTAACATATACACAATTTTCTGACCCACATTTTCAGTCTTTATACTAACCATTAAAATATACAGTGACTGGATTAAGTTCTTAAATTAGTTCAAACGTGCCTAAATAAAATGATTCCATGTCCCCATTTCCTTTGCTGCCAGCAGACAGAAGATATTAAAGAAATTGCCAAGAAAACCCGGGGTTTGCCGAAAGTGAATGAAAAGCGACAACGTATTGTAGTTTTCACACAAGGCAAAGAAGACACCATTGTGGCCACAGGTAAACCTGATAGTGGTAAATAGTACACCCTTCATCTCCTCTCATTTGTTGCTCCTGAGCAAAAAGTTCAACTTATGGGTTAACCTCCTGTCACAAGAGTATTAAATGTGAAGTAGAGGGAGGCAGAAATGTGGCAGTGTCAAACACAAAGTAACAAAAACAGAAATGATTAATGTTTAAAGAATTGCAGTGCCTCAGGAGAAGCTTTGTTTTCGAATAGAAATAGAAGTCTATTGCTTCAATCTTTTTTTAATTCACAACAGCAAAATGGATGTCAATAATAAAATGAAATTAGAGATTTTCTTTTCCCAAAGGCACCTTTCTAATACTGCATGATCCTTCATTTTGTCTGTAATTCATACATGCATAGGGGTGCAATCATTCTCTTGGCTCGGAGTGTCATGTTAAGTCATTTAATAATGATTAAGGACATAAAAATGCTTGGCCCATAGGGCAAATCTCAAAAGAGATGCCAATTTATTAGTTTTTTTTACATTTTAGTTCAGACTTCCTTACCTGCTGGCATTAAACCGCTTAATGAACACAAGAAGAAGAGAGTTGTATTTAATTTAGCATCTAGTGACACCACAGAACCACACAGGGCATAACTAATACACTTATTAAACCACTAATTAGGCTCATTGTATTCTGAACTTTACAGTGTGGATGACTAATAAATGATCGCTGGTAAAATTGCAGGATTTATACAGCCATGTATATGAAGCAGAAGACTTCAATTCTTTGTACAGCTTAACAATCCCAAGCTATTAAACCTCAACAATGTGCTATTTGTGCCTTTTTGCTGAAGTGCATGAACATAATTTTGAAATGGTTGTCTGATATGTTGGGGTAATGAAGCATCATCCAAATAAAGCACAAGTATTGGATATTTGGTGGAAGTCAGGACAGTAGTGCTGTTTCCTGGCATCATAGTGATTTTGTTGGTCTATTCGAGAGTGGCAATGTACATGTAATTGTTTTTTTCCCCCCCTTCTACAATGAAATAGATTTTCACATGAATTACATTTTTTTTAAATTAATTTACGGGATGTGGGCGTTGCTGGTTAAGCCAGCATTTATTACCCATCCCTAGTTGCCCTTCAGAAGGTGGTGGTGAGTTGCTTTCTTGAACCGCTGCAGTCCTTCAGGTGTAGGTATACCCACTGTGCTGTTAGGGAGGGAGTTCCAGGATTTTGTCCAAGTGACAGCGAAGGAACGGCGATATATTTCGAAGTCAGGGTGGTGAGTGACTTGGAGGGGAATCTCCAGGTGGTGGGATTCCCAGGTACCTGCTGCTCTTGTCCTTTGAGATGGTAGCGGTCTAAGGAACCTTGGCGAGTTATTGCAGTGCATCTTGTAGATGGTACACAAGGCTGCCACTGGTCGTCGGTGGTGGAGGGGTTGAAAATTTGTGGAAGGAGGAGCAGTCAAGCGGGCTGCTTTGTCCTGGATGGTGTCTAGCTTCTTGACTGTTGTTTGAGCTGCACTCATCCAGGCAAGTGGAGAGTATTCCAATACACTCCTGACTTGTGCCTTGTAGATGGTTGACAGGCTTTGGGGGTCAGGAGGTGAGTTACTCACCGTAGGATTCCTAGCCTTTGACCTGCCCTGGTAGCCACAGTATTAATATGGCTAGTCCAGTTCAGTTTCTGATCAATGGTAACCCCCAGGATGTTGACTGTGGGGATTCAGCGATGGTAATGCCATTGAATGTCAAGGGGTGATGGTTAGATCCTCTCTTGTAACAGATGGTCATTGCCTGGCACTTGTGTGGCGCGAATGTAACTTGCTACTTGGCACGAATGGTGCTGAACATTGGGCAGTCATCCGCAAACATTCTCACTTCTGATCTTATGAAGGGAGATAATTGATGAAGCAGCTGAAGATGGTTGGGCCGAGGACACTACCCTGAGGAGTGATGCCCTGGAGCTGAGATGATTGACCTCCAACCACCACAACCATCTTCCTTTATGCTAGGTATGACTCCAACCAGCGGAGAGCTTCCACCCTGATGCCCATTGACTCCAGTTCATCTAGGGCTCCTTGATGCCATACTCAGTCAAATACTCTTGATGTCAAGGGCAGTCACTCTCACCTAACCTGGCATTCAGCGCTTTTGTCCATGTTTGAACCAAGGCTGTAATGAAGTCAGGAGCTGAGTGACACTGGCGGAACCCAAACTGAGCGTCCGTGAGCAGCTTATTGCCGAGTAAGTGCGCTTGATAGCATTGTCGATGACTCCTTCGATCTCTTTGCTGATGATGAAGAGTAGACTGAGAACGCGGTTATTTGCAGAGTTGGATTTGTCCTGTTTCTTGTGTACAGGACACACCTGGGCAATTTTCCACCTTGCTGGTAGATGCCAGTGTTGTAGTTGTACTGGAGCAACTTGGCTAGGGGTGCAGTAGTTCTGGAGCTCAAACCTTCAGTGCTATTGCCGGAATATTATCAGGACCCATAGCCTTTGCAGTATTCAATGCCTTCAGCCATTTCTTGATATCATCTGGAGTGAATTGTATTGGCTGAAGACTGACATCTGTGATGCTGGAGACCTCTGGAGGAGACCGAGATGAATCATCCACTCGGCACTTCTGGCTGAAGATTGTTGCAAATGCATCAGCCTTGTCTTTTGCATAAATGTGCTGGGCTCCTCCATCATTGAGGATGGTGATATTTGTGAAGCCCCCTCCTCCAGTGAGTTGTTTAATAGTCCACCACCATTCACGGGTCGATGTGGCAGGACTGCAGATCTTAGATCTGATACGTTGGTTGTGGAATCGCTTAGCTCTGTCTATTATTTGCTGCTTATGCTGTTTGGCACACAAGAAATAGTCCTGTGTTGTAGCTTCACCAGGTTGACACCTCATTTTTTTGGTATGCCTGGTGTTGCTCCTGGCATGCTCTACTGCACTCTTCATTGAACCAGGGTTAATCCCCTGCCTTGGTGATAATGGTAGAGTGGGGTATACGCCAGGTCATGAGGTTGCAGATTGTGGTTGAATTCTGCTGCTGTTGATGGCCACAGCGCCTCATGGATGCCCAGTCTTGAGTTGCTCGATCTATTCGAAGTCCATCCCATTTTGCACGGTGGTAGTGCCACACAACATGATGGAAGGTCCTCAATGTGAAGACTGGACTTTGTCTCCACAAGGACTGTGCAGTGGTCACATTGGTGAGGATGAGTTAAGTATGTTTTTCCCTCTTGTTGGTTCCCTCACCCCCTGCTGTAGTCCCAGTCAAGCAGCTGTGTCTTTTAGGACCCGGGCGAGCTCGGTCTGTGATGGTACTACTGAGCCATTCTTGGTAGTCCCCCACCCAGAGCATATTCTGCACTTTTGCCACCCTCAGTGCTGCCTCCAAGTGGTGTTCAACATGTAGGAGTACTGATTCATCAGCTGATGTTGGCCGGTATACGGTAATCAGCAGGCGATTTCCTTGCCCATGTTTAACCTAAAGCCATGAGACTTCATGGGGTTGAAGGTTGATGTTGAGGACTCCCAGGGCAACTCCCTCCCGACTGTACACCACAGTGCCGCCGCCTCTGCTTCGTCCGTCCTGCCGGTCAGACAGGACATACCCAGAAATGGTAATAGTGCTGTCTGGGATAATGTCTGAAAGGTATGATTCTGTATTAACTTGTCTGTGAGACGGGACTTCCGGGTGCGGTTATGCAGAGCTAGGTCGCATATTCAGCAGCTCCCGCTTGGAACGGACTTTTGGGCTCTTTTACAGGGCCCCCACGGCATTTGTTTGACATTTCCCGGTGTGGGAAGAAGGCTGCAGCATTCCCCTGACAGTGTCCCCCAGGAGTGTTGTGTCTTTTGGCTACCAGACCCAGCAGAAACAGTGAAAGATTTGGCTTGAGCTGCAGCAGTAGACGAGGGCCTCTTCCAGCATGCAGGCGGGGGAAGGGCAAGCTTAAAGCTGCAATCTGGCTTGACTCTATCAAAGGTGAATTCTAGCAGCAGAGGGAACAACTGTGAAAAGATCTACCAGGGCCATTGAAGAAGCAGGGACGAGGCCTCTGGTGGCGGCCATGGAGGAGTAGGTCGCGCATTCGGCAGCTCCTGTCTGGAGCCGACTCTCAGACCTTTTTCAGGAGTTTCCATAGACTTTTTGGGGCAGACTGGTGAAGCAAACACTGCCAACTTCTATGAAACGGACCAGAAGTGTAACGGCCAAAGGAGCGGCACTGGAGCAACGGGAGAAGCGAGGGAAAGAAAACAAAATGGCGGCGGCCAGGGACAAAGGGGAGCTGCAGGAGTTCATCAAGCGCTGCTTCGAGGAGCAGCGCGAGGAGATGCGCAAAGAGATGTTGGCGCCTATGCTTTCGGCAATTGAAGGACTCGGGATCACGCAGAAGGCCCACGAAGCTAGGACCCAGGAGGTACAGAAAAGAGTCAGTCAGAACGAGGACGAGCTCTTGGGCCTGGCGGTGAGAGTGGAGCGGCACGGGGCGCTACGCAAGAAGTGGGCGGGAAGACTCGAAGACCTGGAGAACAGGTCGAGGAGAAAGAATCTGCTAATCTTGGGTCTCCCTGAGGGAGTGGAGGGGGCTGATGCCGGGGCATACGCGAGCACGATGCTCGAGGCGATGATGGGCACGAAGGCCACTGCTGGGTTGCTGCTGCACTGACCGAAAGGGAATGGGACACACAAGAGGTGGTCGGGACGGGGGTCCCCCCTCTGGGGGACTGGAGGGTGAGGGATGCGTGGACACGGGACTGGCCCAGAAAAGGAGATGGCTAGTCGGCGGGGCGTGGGGGAGGTGAGAGCCCCTCCAATCCGGCTGATAACGTGGAATGTGAGGGGCCTGAATGGGCCGATGAAGAGGGCTCGAGTGTTCGCGCACTTAAAGGGACTGAAGGCAGACGTGGCCATGCTCTAAGAGACACATCTGATGGTGGCGGACCAGGTCAGGTTAAGAAAGGGATGGGTAGGGCAGGTATTCCACTCTGGACTGGACGCGAAGAATAGTGGCAATATTGGTGGGAAAGCGGGTGTTATTTGAGGCCAAGACTATTGTAGCGGACAATGGAGGGCGATATGTAATAGTGAGCGGTAGGCTGCAAGGGACGTGGGTGGTGTTGGTAAACGTATACGCCCCGAACTGGGATGATGCAGGATTCATGAAGCGCATGTTGGGGCGCATTCCAGACCTGGAGCTAGGAGGCCTGATAATGGGAGGGGACTTCAATACAGTGTTGGATCCAGCATGGGACCGCTCCAAATCAAGGACTGGAAGGAGGCCGGCGGCGGCCAAGGTACTTAGGGGGTTTATGGATCAGATGGGGGGAGTGGACCCATGGCGGTTTGCAAGGCCGCAGGCCAGGGAATTATCTTTCTTCTCCCATGTACACAAAGCCTAGTCCCGGATACATTTCTTTGTTCTGGGTAGGGCGCTCATCCCGAGGGTGGAGGGGACGGAGTATTCGGCTATAGCCGTTTCGGACTATGCTCCGCACTGGGTGGAACTGGAGCTGGGAGAGGAGAGGGACCAATGCCCGTTGTGGCGGCTGGATGTGGGACTGCTGGCGGACGAGGTGGTGTGTGGGAAGGTGAGGGGGTGTATCAAAAGGTACTTGGAGGCCAACGACAACGGGGAGGTGCGGGTGGGGGTGGTATGGGAGGCGTTGAAGGCGGTGATCAGGTGAGAGTAAAAAAAAACTTTTTTTAACTTGTCTGTGAGACAGCTCTCCCCAACGTTGGCGCAACCCCCAGATGTTAGTAAGGAGGACTTTTCAGGGGCGACAGTGCTGGGTTTGCTGTTGTCGTTTCCGGTCCCTGGTTCGATGATGGGTGTTCCGTCCGGTTTAATGTCATTTCTATGTTTTTGTAGCATTTGAATACAACTGATGGCTTGATAGGCCATTACAGAGGGCATTTAAGAGTCAACCACATTGCAGTCCGGGTAAGGATGACAGATTTCCTTCCCTAAAGGACATTAGTGAACCAGATGGGTTTTTACGACAATCGACAATGGTTTCATGGTCGTCTTTTAATTCCAGATATTTTATTGAATTTAAATTCCACCCCCTGCCATGGTGGGATTCGAACCCAGTTCCCCAGATAATTATCCTGGGTCTCTGGATTATTAGTCCAGTGACAATACCACTACGCCACCGCCTCCCGCAGCAAGAGCTGTTCAATAATTTGAACAGTAATTCATAACTAAAATATATTCTATTATTATGATTTCACTGTGAAAACATCCAGATTATAAATGGTGTCTCTGATGCATAAAGGTCAGTAAGGGCCAGGTTGAGTCTCAGGCTGCATTAGAATTGATCGCTGCATCGGCTATGCAGCACAGAAAGAGGCCATTCATCCTAACCAATCCATTCTGGTATTTATGCTCCCCTCCTTTCTCACCCAATTTGATCAGCATATCCCTCCATTCCCTTCTCTATCATGTGCTTCGCTAAGTCTCCCCTTAAATGCATCTCTATTATTCACCTCACCTACTTCCTCTGGTTGAAACTTCCCCATTCTTTTTAAAAAAAATATATTTCATTGAAATTTTTCAAACAGAAATTTTCAGTTTTTACAACTTAATAAAGGAATATACATTAAACGTTATTTAAATCATATATTAAACTAACAACAAATGAAAAAAGAGATAAACCAAAAAGCAAATATCAACAACTGGCAAAAAACAAAAACATGGGATAATACTCTTTCCCCCCCCCCCCCCCCCCCCCCGGGTTGCTGCTGCTGTCTTTTCTGTTTTTCCATTATCGTTCCGCGAGATAGTCAAGGAACGGTTGCCATCGCCTGGTGAACCCCTGAGCCGATCCTCTTAACGCATATTTTATTCGTTCCAGTCTTATGAACCCTGCCATGTTGTTTATCCAGGCCTCCACGCCCGGGGGCTTCGCTTCCTTCCACATAAGTAGAATCCTTCGCCAGGCTACTAGGGACGCAAAGGCCAAGACGTCGGCCTCTTTCGCCTCCTGCACTCCCGGTCCTTCTGCAACCCCAAATATAGCTAACCCCCAGCCTGGTTTGACCCGGACCCCCACCACCTTTGAAATCACTCTTGCCACACCCTCCCAGAACTCATGCAGTGTCGGACACAACCAGAACATGTGAGTATGGTTCGCCGGGCTTCCTGAGCACCTTCCACATCTATCCTCCACCCCGAAGAACCTGCTCAGTCTTGCTCCCGTCATATGCGCTCTGTGTAGAACCTTAAATTGAATCAGGCTAAGCCTGACACACGAGGACGAAGAATTTACCCTACTTAGGGCATCTGCCCACAGCCCCTCCTCGATCTCTTCCCCCAGCTCCTCTTCCCATTTTCCCTTCAGCTCCTCTACCATCGCCTCCCCCTCGACTCTCATCTCCCTGTATATTTCGGACACTTTACCTTCTCTAACCCATGCCCCCGAAATCACTCTATCCTGGATCCCTTGCGTCGGGAGCTGCGGAAATTCCCTCACCTGTTGCCTCGTAAATGCCCTCACTTGCATGTATCGGAAAACATTCCCTGGTGGCAACTTATATTTTTCTTCCAATGCTCCCAGACTCGCAAACGTCCCGTCTATAAACAGGTCCTTCAGCTTCCTAATTCCTGCTCGCTGCCAACATTGAAATCCCCCATCTATCCTCCCCGGGACGAACCTGTGGTTATTCCTTATCAGGGACCACACCGAGGCACCCGTCACTCCCCTGTGTCGTCTCCACTGCCCCCAGATCTTCAAGGTCGCCACCACCACTGGGTTTGTGGTGTACCTTTTCGGGGAGAATGGCAGCGGCGCCGTCACCAGCGCTTTTAGACTCGTTCCCTTACAGGACGCCATCTCCAACTTTTTCCATGCCGCACCTTCTTCTTCCCTCATCCACTTACAGACCATCGACACATTAGCGGCCCAATAGTAATCACTCAGACTCGGCAGTGCCAATCCCCCTCTGTTCCTACTGCGCTGCAGGAACCCCCTCTTTACCCTCGGGGTCTTTCCCGCCCACACAAAGCCCATAATACTCCTGTCTATTTTTTTGAAAAAGGCCTTTGTAATCAGGATGGGGAGGCACTGAAACACGAAAAGAAACCTCGGGAGGACCACCATTTTAACCGCCTGTACTCTGCCCGCCAATGACAGGGGCACCATATCCCACCTTTTAAAGTCCTCCTCCATCTGCTCTACCCAGTTGCGTCAGGTTAAGTTTATGTAGGGTTCCCCAGTTCCTGGCCACCTGAATCCCCAGGTATCGAAAGTTCCTTGCCACTCTCCTCAGCAGCAGAGCATCTATCCCCTGCCCTGTTCCCCGGGGTGCATCACAAAAAGCTCACTCTTTCCCATATTTAATTTGTATCCCGCAAACTCTCCAAACTCCCTGAGTATCTGCATTACCTCTGGCATCCCCTCTACCGGTTCCGCCACATATAGCAGTAAGTCATCTGCATATCGTGACACTCGATGTTCCTCTCCCCCTCTAAGCACCCCCCTCCACCTCTTAGAGTCCCTCAGCGCTATGGCCAATGGTTCAATTGCCAAAGCGAACAGTAAGGGGGACAGGGGGCACCCTTGTCTTGTACCCCTATGTAATCGAAAGTATCCCGATCTTTGCCTGTTTGTAACGACGCTTGCCACCGGGGCCCCGTACAAGAGTCTAACCCATCTAATGAACCCCTCCCCGAACCCAAATCTCTTCAGCACCTCCCACAGATAGTCCCACTCCACCCTATCGAATGCCTTCTCTGCATCCATCGCCACCACTATCTCTGCCTCCCCCTCCGGTGGGGGCATCATCATCACCCCCAGCAGCCTTCGTACATTGGCATTCAATTGTCTCCCCTTTACAAACCCTGTCTGGTCGTCATGTACCACCCCTGGGACACAATCCTCTATCCTTGTCACCATCACTTCGGCCAGCAGTTTGGCGTCTACTGCAGCGGGTCTTTGTCTCGTTTCAGAATTAGCGATATCGTCGCCTCCGACATTGTCGGGGGTAATATCCCCCTTTCTTTAGCCTCATTAAAGGTTCTCGCCAAGAGCGGGGCCAGCAAGTCCATATACTTCCTATAAAATTCCACCGGGAACCCGTCTGGTCCCGGGGCCTTCCCTGCTTGCATGTTCCCTATTCCTTTGATCACCTCATCCACCTCAATCTGCGCCCCCAGACCTGCCACCTCCTGCCCCTCCACCCTCGGGAACTCTAGCTGGTCCAAAAAGTGTATCATTCCTTCTTTCCCCTCCGGGGGTTGGGACTTGTACAGCCTCTCATAAAATGTCTTGAACACCTCGTTCACTTTCCCTACTCTCTGCTCCATCTTTCCCGTTTAGTCCCTAACTCCTCTGATCTCTCTCGCCGCTCCCCTCTTCAGAAGTTGTTGGGCCAGCAGCCGGCTCGCCTTTCCCCCATATTCATACTGTATCCCCTGTGCCTTCCTCCACTGTGTCTCTGCCTCTCCCGTGGTCAGCAGGTCAAACTCCGTCTGTAATCTTCGTCTCTCCCTGTATAGCCCTTCGTCTGGGGCCTCCGCATACTTCTTATCCACCCTCAAAATTTCCCCCACTAATCTCTCTCTTTCTTTACCCTCTTGTTTCCCCTTGTGGGCTCTGATGGAAATCAGCTCTCCTCTAACCACCGCCTTCAGCGCTTCCCATACTACCCCCACCTGGACCTCACCATCGTCATTGACCTCCAGGTATCTTTCGATACATCCCCTCACCCTTCCGCATACCCCCTCGTCCGCCAGTAGTCCCATGTCCAATCGCCAGAGTGGGCGCTGCTCCCTTTCCTCTCCCAGTTCCAGATCCACTCAATGCGGGGCGTGATCTGACACGGCTATAGCCGAGTACTCCGTTCCTGCCACCTTCGGGATCAGTGCCCTTCCCAAAACAAAAATGTCTATCCGGGAGTATACCTTATGGACGTGGGAGAAAAAGGAAAACTCTTTACCCATTGGTCTGGCGAATCTCCACGGATCTACTCCCCCCCCATTTGTTCCATAAATCCCTTAAGCACCTTGGCCGCTGCCGGCCGTCTCCCGGTCCTGGATCTGGACTGGTCCAGCCCTGGGTCCAGCACTGTGTTGAAGTCCCCCCCCATTAACAAGTTTCCGACTTCCAGGTCCGGGATACGTCCCAGCATTCGCTTCATGAATCCTGCATCATCCCAGTTCGGGGCATATACGTTCACCAGCACAACCGCCTCACCCTGCAATCTGCCACTCACCATCACATATCTGCCCCCACTATCCACCACTATGGTCTTAGCTTCGAACGATACACGTTTCCCCACCAGTATTGCCACCCCTCTGTTTTTCGCTTCCAACCCTGAGTGGAATACCTGTCCCACCCATCCTTTCCTTAGTCTAACCTGATCCGCCAACTTAAGGTGCGTCTCCTGGAGCATAACTACGTCCGCCTTCAGTCTCTTTAAGTGCGCAAACACCCTTGCCCTCTTAATCGGCCCATTTAAACCTCTCACATTCCACCTGATCAGCCGAATTGGGGGGCCATTTACCACCCCCTCGTCGACTAGCCATCCCCTTTTTTAAGCCATCTCCTCACCCAGGTCTCACGCACCCGTCTGTCACCCAGACGGCACCCTCCCGTCCCGACCACCTCGTCTCGTATCAGCTCCCCCTTACCCTCAGCAGCAGCAACCCAGTTAATCTCCCCCCCCGCTAGATCCCCCTCTAGCTTGATTACTCCCCCCATATTGCTTCCGGAAGTCAGCTAACTCTGGCTGACCTCGGCTTCCCCCGTTCATTCTTTGACCTCCCTGCGTGTGAGGCTCCCTTCCTTCCTGCGCCCCTTTTACCGCTATAATTTCCATAACGCGGGAAAATACCCGCGCTTTCCTCTCGGCCCTAATGGCACAGTTCCCTCATTCCCCTTCCCTGTCCCCTTTTCCACCGGCGCCCACATTTCTTCGTGTCCCCCCTCATCGGGGGGAGAAATATTCCCTGTCCAACATTAGTATACAGTAGCCCTCCCCTCTCCCCACTTTACATTTCTGTACCACCACCTCGCTACCTCCCTTCGGACATCAATTTCTCAAGTCTAGTCCAATTTCTCATCCTGAATAAATGTCCATGCCTCCTCCGCCGTCTCAAAGTAGTGGTGTTTGCCCTGATGCGTGACCCACAGTCTCGGCTGCAGCATCCCAAATTTGACTTTCTTCCTATGGAGCACCGCCTTGGCCCGGTTGAAACTCGCCCTCCTTCTCGCCACCTCCGCACTCCAGTCTTGGTACAGGTGTATCACCGCGTTCTCCCATTTGCTACTCCGTGTCTTCTTAGCCCAGCTCAGGACCATCTCTCTGTCCCTGTAGCGATGGAACTTCACCACCATTGCTCTTGGTGTTTCCCCTGCCTTTGGTCTTCTCACGAGGACCCGGTACGCTTCCTCCACTTCCAGGGGGCCCGTTGGGGCCTCAGCTCCCATTTGGGTATGGAGCATCGTACTCACATACGCCCCAGCATCGGCTCCCTCTGTTCCTTCAGGGAGACCTAAAATCCGTAAGTTCTTCCTCCTCGAGCTGTTCTCCAGGGCTTCCAGCCTTTCTATGCACCTCTTATGTAGTGCCTCGTGCATCTCCGTTTTTACCACCAGGCCCTGTATCTCATCTTCGTTCTCGGCTGCCTTTGCCTTCACTCCACGGAGCTCCATCGCCTGGACCTTTTGTGTTTCCTTTAGTCCCTCGATTGCCAGTAACATCGGCGCCAGCACCTCTTTCTTGAGCTCCTCCACACATCGCCGGAGGAACTCCTGCTGTTCCGGGCCCCATACCATCTGGGCTCCCTCGGCCGCCATCTTGCTTCTCCCTTCTCTTCTCTGCTTCTGCTCCAAAGGATCCTCCATAATCTGGCCGCTACTGCCGCTCCTTTCCATCCACCCCCGGGGGGACTCCTTCCTTCGTCACCTCACAGTGGGTTTGGCCAAAAAAGTTCCCGTTGGGGCTCCCGATAAGAGTCCAAAAGTCAGTTGAAACAGGAGGTGCTGAAACGTGCGGCTTAGCGATGCATCGCCGCAACTGGAAGTCACTTCCCCATTCTAACCACTCTCTGGGTAAGATGTTTCTTCCGTTTCCCTATTTAATTTCTTGGTGATTATCTTCGAGAGATGACCTCTTAGTTTTGGGTTTCCCCACAACTGGTAACATTCTTTTGGCTCTACTCTGTGCAGAGAAATAGTGAAGGCTCTAAATTTTTCACAGTGCCCGTGGAGCAGGAAGGGGAAGTTTGATCATTTTCCTGCTCCCAGTCACCATCTAGCGATATTTGAAATGGCTATGTGTGGATTTTGGGTGAGAAAATATGTGCAGCATTAGTCGTTCAGTAGGCAACATAGATTGGTGGCACTCGCTGTCAGGCTCACATGTGGATAGCCACTACTTCAGCAAGCCATGAGCACAACTGTCATATGTGTAGCCATATTTACACACCAGTAAAGGTAAAATTGCAGAGATAAAATGTGTAAGTGTTGAGAAAACATTCAAATTAGTTTTATCCCCTTGTTATTTAACAAAACCTATAGTGCTTAAAAGATTGTATCCCACTCTCCCCTTAAAATGTTTACACAAAATGCATATTAACATGATCTATAAATGTGTACATTTGGAGGAAGCAAACACTACAAGATTTTAATGTTTTAGTGTTTACATTTAAATTGAAATGTAAGTGGTCCAATAGTTACTGTGTTAAATTGCATTAAATGTGAGTGGTTCTTCTTTGCATTGTTGTGTCATGTCTTGCCAGCTGCTATGTTTCTTCTCTTCACCTCTTTTCACTGCTGTCCACCAGCTCTTGGCAGTCGCTGGCAACTTGCTCCCAACACTTGTGGTCCATGTCACAGGGCTTCAGTTCCTGAGAGGCCTAGATAGAATGGACCTAATCGTGCTCTTATATCTTATGGTCTTATGTCATGTTTGCAGACTTCTTTGAAGCGAAGGGATGGGTGGCAAGTGGGCCTAGTGCCTGTGGCAAGCTCACTGTAAAATATGTCCTTGCCATCCCCCATGCGGCTCACATGTCCAAGCCATCTCACACGCCACTGGCTCAGTATGGCGTAAATGCTGAGGATGTTAGCCACCTCGAGGACTTCTATGTGGAGATGTGATCTTGCTGCATGATGCCGAGGATTTGTTGGAGGCAACGAACGTGGAATACTTTGAGGTGTCATTCTTGGCACCTCATTGTCCAAGCCTGACTGCCATAAAGCAGGATACTGAGGATGCCAGCTCGAAACACTCAAACTTTTGTGTTGTGTGTGAGTTTGCCATTTTCTTTCTTGGTCAGTCTGCACATAGCAACAGGCTCCTTTCCAATGCATCAGTTGATTTCTGTGTTAAGAGACAGGTTGCTGGTAATGGTTGAGCCCAAGTAGTTAAACTCGTGAATGACTTCCAGAGTGTGGTCACCAATGTTGATTGATGGGGCGTTTCTAACGTCCTGTCCCATGATGGTCATTTTCTTGTGACTGATAGTTAAGTTGAATTTGTTACAAGCTTCCGTAAGCCTGTCAATACGTCTTTGCAGACAATCATCCCTGTGAGATGTTAATGCCGCATCGTCAGCATGGAGGAGTTCCCTGATGAGAACTTTTGTCTTGGCTCTAAAGTGGGCAAGGTTGAACTGGCTGACATCTGATCTTGTGTGAAAGAAAATTCCTTCTTCTGCAGACGTAAAACGCATGAGAGAGCAGCAGTGAGTGGATCAAAGTCACCGTTTGCCGGATATTACAATAATTCCCCTGAAGACATTGACCACTTGCTTGGGATATAGTTTCACAGTTCGCATTTGATAATTTTCACAGGCGTTAATTATTCATGCATGAACACTGGTAGGCTATCCAACTGAGTGGGAATCACACAAATCACATTCTCAGCTAGTGCATTCAAATGTGCACGTCAGGAGTTGGCGGATCAAAAGCAGGAATGGTATCTAGTTTTCCTCCCAAACCTCAGGGTATCTTGGCCATATTGGTAAGATTTTTGAGAAGGAAGTTATGATATAAGAATTACAGGAGCCTGAGAAGAAGGGAATATATTTGATATTCAGAAGATATGATAGATCAGAGGACAGACAAGGCACAAAGTAGATAGGTAGCTTCACAAGTTCGGGAGAAGTTGAACATTAAAGAAGGCAAGTTGATATTCCTAATGAAGGCACAAAGTTAAGTTTTCACAGGATTACAAAGGATATACAACACAGAAATAGGCCATTCAATCTAACCAATCTATCTCAATGTTTATGCTTCACTTGAGCCTCCTTCCATTTGTTTTCATCTAAATCTATTATCATAACTTGCCTTCTCCCTCATATGCTTGTTTAGCTTCTGCTTAAATGCACCTATTTTGTTCTCTTCAACCACTCACTGTGGTAGCAAGTTCCACATTCTCACCATTCTTTGGATAAAGAAGTTTCTTCTGAATTCCCTCATGGATTTCTGAGTGACTACCTTTTAATAATAATAATCTTTATTATTGTTACAAGTAGGCTTACATTAACACTGCAAAGAAGTTACTGTGAAAATCCCCTAGTCGCCACACTCTGGTGCCTGTTCGGGTACACAGAGGGAGAATTCAGAATGTCCAATTCACCCAACTTGCACGTCTTTCGGGACTTGTGGGAGGAAACCGGAGCACACGGAGGAAACCCACGGAGACACGGGGAGAACAGTGACCCAAGCCAGGAATTGAACCTGGGACCCCAGCGTTGTGAAGCAGCAGTGCTAACCACTGTGCTACCATGCAGCCCTCAGGATGGTCTTCAGTGAAATTTGTTTTCACCACAAAAGGAAAAATTGTCTCTGAATTTGCCCTATCAAAACCATTCATAATTTTTCAAAGAGGAAAAAGACCCAGCCTGCCAATTATTTCTTGATGTGTATACCCAGGTATTTTTGGTCTCATACTTCTTAATCTTCTCTGCATCCTCTCCAGTGTCACTATATAATTTTTTTAATATGCCAACCTGAACTGCAGGGAGTATTCTAAATGTGGTCTAACCCAGGTTTAATTCAGTTTTAGAATAACTTCCCTACTTTTCCAATTCTACCCCTCCAGAAATAAAGCCTAGTGTTTAGTCCTTTTTTATGGCCTCATTAACCTGTGGCACAACTTTTAGTGACTCAGAGTGTTTGCACTCTGAGATCCCTTGGTTACTCGACCCCACCTGGACTTGCATCTTTCAAATGAAAAGTGACCTCTCCATGCTTCCTACAAAAATGTACAACCTTGCATCTAGCTCTGTTGAACTTTATTTCCCATTCTGAAAGCTTACCTTTTGCAGTCCTCCTCAGAATTGACTATCCACCCCCCCCTGCTGAATTTGGTGTCATCCACAAATGAAGTTGCCACGTTAATGTAAATTGTGAACAGCAGTAATCTTGGTATTGATTCTTGTGAATCACCGCTTCTCACCTTCAGCCACTCTAAATAACTACCCTTTACTCCAACTGACATCCTCCTGAGGTTCCCAGCATCACAGACATCAGTCTTCAGCTAATTCAGTTCACTTCATGTGATACCAAGAAACTGAAGGTACTGGATACTGCAAAGGCTATAGAGTCCAACAACATTCCAGCAGTGGAATTGAAGTCTTGCTCTATAGAACTAGCCAGGCCAACCTCACCAGAACAAGCTGTTCTGGTATAGCTTCAACGCTGGCATCTAACCGACAGCATGGTATATTGCCCAGGTTTGTCCTGTCCACAAAAAACATGGCAAATCCAACCCATCAGTCTACCCCCCCTTCAGCACCAAAGTGATGAAAAGAGGCTTTGCCGATGTTGCCACTTAGTTTTTACTCAGCAATAACCTGCTCCGTGACGCTTTAATTCCACCAGGGACATTCAGCTCCTGACCTCATTACAACCTTGGTCCAAACATGGACAAAAGGACTGAATGAGAGTGTGGGTGCCATTGATATTAAGACTGCATTAGACTTGGTGTAACATCAAGGAACCCTACACAAACTGAAGTCAATGGGAATCGGGGAGGAAACGCTCCGCTGGTTAGAATCATATCTAGCACAAAGGAAGGTGGTGATGGTTGTTTGGAGGTCAATCGTCTTAGTCTCAGGAATCGCTACAGGACTTCCTCAAGTTGTGTATTAGGCCCAACCATTCAGCTGCTTCATCAATGATCTTCCCTCCATCATAAGGTCAAATGTGAGAATGTTTGCTGTTGGTTGTGCAATATTTGGTACTTATTCACAGCTCTACAGGTCCTGAAACAATTGTTTCTTGCAGCAAGATCTGGGCATCATTCAGGCGTGGGCTGATAAGTGGCAAATGACATTCGTGCCACAAGTGCCAGACAATGATCACCTCCAACAGGAGAGAATCTAACCTTGACATTCAATGGCATTACCATCGCTGAATTCCACACTGTCAACATTCTCCGGTTACCATTGATCAGAAACTGAACTGGAATAGCCATGTAAATATTGTGACTACAAGAGCAGGTCAGAGGCTGGGAATTTTGTGGCAGCATGGTAGCACAAGTGGATAGCACTGTGACTTCACAGTGCCAGGGTCCCAGGTTCGATTCCCCGCTGGGTCACTGTCTGTGCGGAGTCTGCACGTTCTCCACGTGTCTGCGTGGGTTTCCTCCGGGTGCTCTGGTTTCCAGTGCAAAGTGCAGGTTAGGTGAATTGGCCATGATAAATTGCCCTTCGTGTTCAAATAAAAGGTTAGGAGGGGTTATTGGGTTACGGGGATAGGGTGGAAGTGAGGGCTTAAGTGGGTCGGTGCAGACTCGATGGGCTGAATGGCCTCTTTATAGGGCAGCACGGTAGCATTGTGGATAGCACAATTGCTCCAGGGTCCCAGGTTCGATTCCGGCTTGGGTCACTGTCTGTGCGGAGTCTGCACGTCCTCCCCGTGTGTGCGTGGGTTTTCTCCGGGTGCTCTGGTTTCCTCCCGCAGTCCAAAGATGTGCAGGTTAGGTGGATTGGCCATGATAAATTGTCCTTAGTGTCCAAAATTGCCCTTAGTGTTGGGTGGGGTTACTGGGTTATGGGGATAGGGTGGAGGTGTTGACCTTGGGTAGGGTGCTCTTTCCAAGAGCCGGTGCAGACTCGATGGGCCGAATGGCCTCCTTCTGCACTGTAAATTCTATGAAATCTAGTAACTCATCTCCTGACTCCTCAAAGCCTGTCCACCAGCTACAAGGCACAAGTCAGGAGTGTAATGGAGTACTCTCCATTACACATGAGTGCAGCTCCAACAACACTCAAGAAGCTTGACGCCATCCAGGACAAAGCAACCAACTTGATTGGCACCCCATCTACCACCGAAAATATTCGCTCCCTACACCATCAATGCATATTGTCAGCAGTGTGTACCATCTACAAGATGCACCACACCAACTCGACAAGGCTCCTTCAACAGCACCTTACAGCCTCCCAACCCCTCCCACCGAGAACAAAGGCAGCAGATAAATGGGAACACCACTATCTGAAATTTCCCCTCCAAGCCACACACCATCCTTAATTAGAACCAAATTGCTGTTCTTTCACTGTTGCTGGGACAAACTCCTGGAACGCCCTCCCTAACAGCACTGTGGATATACCTGCTCCACATGGATTGCAGACGTTCAAGAAGGCAGCTAACCCCAATCGAGGCAATTAAGGGGAACAAATGCTGGCTTAATCAGCAATGTCCGAAATCCTTGCTGACTCGTGATTATTTTGTTTCTGGATCCTCTATTCTCTTAGTGGGGATTCCATCATTTTTGTTGTCACCAATGTAAAGCTAACTGGTCTGTGATTTCCGGGATGTGTCCTGACCCCCTTCTTAAATAGAAAAATTACATTAGCTATCTATCAGTCCTCTGGAACGACACCTTTTTCTAAAGTATTATTAAATTTGTGTATTGCCTCTGCTACCTCTTCCCAGATTCTTCTCAAATACATGGATGCAATCAATCCAAACCAAGTGCATTTCGAGTTTGTATACATCCCCTTTTTATTTTAAATGCCCTTATCTCATTGCTGAAATCTCACGGCTTACTGGTGGAAGTGGTCTGTACTCCACAGCCCTTCAAGAAAGGGGTTGACAGGTTCCTGAGAACAGATGATATTTCAGATGTGAATTAATAAGCAAGTGGAGGCCAGGATTTACAACAGAAAGCTGCCCCAGTTCCCCCTGAGCAACACGATGATAATAACATTGATAAGATTAAATATGATATACAAAACAATGCTGGTTTCATAATGAGTAGCTCCAATTAAGTGAAATATAAACTGGGAATTCCTTAATGAGCCTGATATTTCAGAATCTGAGCCACTGAATGCCTTGCAAGATGCATTTTTAGCCAATAGAACTGAAATTTTGTTGTGACTCAGGTAATTCAGTAAAACATTTGGAGAAAAAAAAATGTTTTCTGCTGTCATCAGTACTGTTTATTTTAACCAATTTTGCTCAAGTAACTCAAAAGTGTAATCTATTGATGCATATTTATTAATGTTACATTGAACAATATCAACCCTCATATCTAAAAGATGGAAAACACATTTAGATCTGGTTCTTGCTGGTGAACGGGTTTCCATCCGTAAATAAAGTGAAATGAAACATTTGTGCATCAAAGATCACAATATAACTAAATCAAGATTATCTGGCAATTAACACCATTTAAGGAGCATGTAATTTTAAAAAGAAACACTTCACAGGAATGTATTAATCTATTAGTATTAATCTAATTTGTTTAGCTCATCTAAGTTTTTGTTCAGCCAAAGTTATTTTTATTCATTCATGGATATGGATGGCATTTTTTGCCATCCCTAATATCCCTTGAGAAGGTGGTGGTGAGCTGCAGTCTTGAACCGCTACAGTCCACGTGGTGTAGGATAGTGTGTGCCTTGGTGGGGAACTTGTAGGCCATTGTGTTTTCTTACATCTGCTGCCCTTGCCCTTCTGGGTGGTAGAGATCATGGGTTTGGAAGGTACTATCGAAGGAGCATTGCTGCAGTGCATTTTGTAGATGGCATGCAGTGCTGCCACTGTGCATTGGTGGTGGAGGGAGTGGATGTCCCTTGTGGTGGATGAGGTGCTAATCAAATGGGCTCTTTCTCCTGGATGGTGTCATGTGAGAGTACCTTTAAGAAATGGGTGTTTATCAAATGGCTGTAGTGGGTGTACCTTTAAGAAATGGGTGTTTGTCAGATAGCTGCAGTGATGTCAGAGTGTGGATGGAGCTGGGCTGTCTGTCTTTCACTTTTGTTTTTGAGCAGGCAGCTACAGGGTGTGTTCAGTTTCGTTTTGCAGATTGGGAGCTGCATCCAGGAAAACCAGGTGTAATCCTGATTTCTTTCTGCATGAAAGGAATGTCTTCAAATCACTTGCTAATTTAAAAGTGATAACTGCTCTCAGTAGAGAATTTAAACTGGTGTCTGTGTTGAAGAGGGTATTTGTCTTATGGATTTTGCATAGGAAAAATTAAGGGTTACTTATAGAATATTGTACCTGTGGGGCTGATTGGTGGTGATAGTTGTTAAGATGTTTACTGTGGGTTTATAATGTGTTAACTGGTTTCATAAATAAACATTGTCTTAATTTAACAGTACTTTAGCTCTCTGTTGCACCACACCTGTAAAGTAGGCCCGTGTGCTCCCCATAACCACAATCTAATAAAAGTTGTGGGTCAGGTAAACTCCATGATACACTTTGGGGTTCTCTAAACCCTGGCCCATAACTGAGTTCCTTGCATTCTGTTGGAGCTACACTCATCCAGGCAAGTGGAGGATATTCCATCCTGACTTTGTACCTTGTAGATGGTAGATGGGATATGAGTTACTTTCAGGAGCTGAGTTACTTTCTGTAGAGCTCCCAGCTTCTGACCTCTTTTTGTAGCCACAGTATTTATTTTATATAGCTCATGACTTTCATTTGTAGGTGCTGAATTCTGTGCAATCATCAGTAACATCCCCATTTCTGGCCTTGTGATGGAAGGAAGTTCATTGATGAAGCAGCTGAAGATGGTTGGACCTAGGACACCATCCTGATGAACTCCTGCAGTGATGTGCCGGAGCTGAGCTGATTGACCTCCAACCACATAGCTATCTTCCTTTGTGCCAGATATAACTCCAACCAGTGGAGAGTTTCCCCTCTGATTCCCATTGACTCCAGTTTTGCTCAGGCTCCTTGATGCCATACTCAGTCAAATGCTACCTTGGTGTCCAGAGCAATCACTCTCACCTCACCTAGTTCAGCTTTTGAGGTCAGGAGCTGAGTAGCACTGGTAAAATCCAACTGAGCATCTGTGCACAGGTTATTGCTGAGTAAGTGCTGCTGGTAACACTTTTGGCGACACCTTTCACCACTTTACATATGATCCAAAGTAGACTGATGGGGCGATAAATGGCCGGGTTGGCTTTGTCCTCATTTTTGTGTACAGGACATACCTGGATAAGTTTCCACATTGCTAGGCAGGTGCCACTGGTGTAACTGTACTGGAACATCTTGGCTAGAGGGACGGCAACAAGAAGTCACAGCTGAGTTTTATGTTCAAATTAAAATATAATGTAATCTATACAAAACATTTTCACATATGGAAATAAGAATGAGAACAGATCATCTGATTTATTCATGCTTACCCTATGCATTAGATGGTACAATCTCATCCATCGTTCTCGAAGGTTGCTGGTAATACAACTTTAGAGGAACTAAACTTTGACCCCTTTCCGGGAAGACCTCTGTGGGACGTCTCCGTAATTTCAGAAGACAATTGAGCAGGAGTAATTTGATGCCATGGCACATCACTAGTTCAATATACCTAACCCACAAATCACCACCCCCAGTATCCTCTGCTCTGAGGACCTTATCAAATTCAGTTTTGAAGGATTGTGTGCGTGGGCCACATCCACGAGTAAGCTATTGCAATTGATCAGAACCATCTACGGAAATAAGTATTTCCTGGAACGTATCCAGACTTTCCAACAATATGTTGACCTCTAGCCTTGTTAACACGATTCATTTTGAACATTTTATCCAAATCTATGTCCAATCATGATTTTAAAAATATCACTTGTATCCCCTTTAACGTACCATTTCTCCAAGATGGATCATCATAATAATCAAGAGAACTAATTTAGATACCATCCTACTTCCCTTTCTCTGCACTCCATGTGCATCACCAGAAATGCAGACTTGGAAAATCGGAGCACAGTACTACAAGTGCAGCTGAAACCTAGGTGGCCTACATTTAATTTTGTAATTCACCAATCTAGCAGTAATTTTCAGAACCTTATTTGAACATTTAGTGAATGTCAATAACTACTTTCACGTTCTTAATAGATGTTCCTTCAGTTGCCTGATCTATGTGTATAGTGCATCTTTTATTCACATTAAATTTGCATGTCATTCTGAGCCTGTCTGTAACTTATCAAAATCACCCTATGGTTCACAATATTATGAAACCATTTACATTTTCCAAAGTTTGCAAAAATAGTAGAGTGCAATTAATGCCCAGCAAAGGAATACATTGGAAGATTTGTTTCACCGACAAATTAAAACACAATGCTTACCTGTACCATAGTTTTAGATTAGCTTTAGATTTATTGTCACGTGTATCGAGGTACAATGAAAAATATTGTTCTGCGTACAGTTCAGGCAGATCGTTCCATATATGAAAAACATAGGATATACATAAATACACAATGTAAATACATCAACATTGGATGAAGAATACGGAGCGTAGTGCTACACAGTGATGTGTTATGTACTCTGGGATAACACAAGCTGCAACTGGATGCAGCTTTAACCAAAAGATACTCCAGGCCTTAAAGTTAGTTCAATCTGATTTATTGAACAAGTAGCACAGTTCTCTATGAGTTCGACTCTCTGCTATCCCAAGTGTGGTTACTCTGTCTGAACCAGACTAGCTCTTAGCCACGTGCTGGAGGTGTGATACTGTACATACACCCTGACTCACTCTGTAGATGTTCATCAGTGGAAAGAGGCGGAGTGTGAGTGCCTCGTGCCTTTTATAGTGAGATACCACCCCTGAGTGTCCTGCTTGCTCATTGGTCATGTCCTGTTCTCTGTGTTCAGCTGCCTGTCTGTGCCTGTCTGTACATCATTATCTGCATGTCTGCATATCATGACACACAGTAGAGAAAATGCGTGGAGAGATCAATTCAGTCCATTAGGGGGTCATTCAGGAGTCTGTTAACAGCGGGAAAGAAGCTGTTTTTTAATCTGTTAGTGCGTGTTATCAGACTTCTTTTGCCCGATGGACGAGGTTGGAAGAGAGAATAACCCGGGTGGGAGGGGTCTTTGACATAGAACATTACAGCGCAGTACAGGCCCTTCGGCCTTCGATGTTGCGCCGACCTGTGAAACCAATCTAAAGCCCATCTACACTATTCCATTATCATCCATATGTTTATCCAATGACCATTTAAATGCCCTTAATGTTGGCGAGTCCACTACTTTGATTATGCTTCCCAACTTTCTCAAGGCAGTGGGAGGTGTAGACAGTCAATGGGTGGGAGGCGGGTTCTCGTGATGGACTGGGCTGCACTCACGACTCTGTAGTTTCTTACGGTTTTGGGCCGGCTGTGAATGGATATTTGAAAAGGAATATCTAAGAAAGTACGATTAATATGGACAGCTCCAATTGAAGACCTAGCAGTGTGACATATGGGTCAGATCCTTGCCTTATATCTTGTACCTTCTAATGCCTCAGGATCAAAACTGACAAACTGCATAGAGAGTGCTTCTTAACAGGGCTTGGTGAAATTTTGATGTGCAGATTTGAAAAGCTCTCTGCTGGATCCTGTCCTGTGCTTGGTGGTTATCCTGCACAAATTTAAATGAGCATGTTCAGTCCATTTCTTCCAGAGCGACTGCAGTGCCCACTGTAAGGTGCCGTTGTTGCTACTTAAAGTATCAGCACCAGGGGCCACAGACCAGGCGATTTAGGCATGACCCCATGGATCAATCACAACACTCCAAAATTGGTAGCCACCTGATTGCTTAGAAGGGAAACTCAATTATTTCCCTCTATCATAACCAGAATTAGTCCTTCTAGGAATTGCGTTTTGCAATTATTTGTTTGAAATGGTACAAGATTTAAATGTTTTCTGGTTGGCAGCTTCCCATAGTTAGCTCAATAAGAAGTTTTTTTGTATACTTAATGCCAGTACCTGTACTAACTTTTGATGTATTTCTGTGATGATTTTTGTGTGGTATTCTGTTCGAAGTGTGTTAAGGAGACATGCAATTTCCTAGAGGTGACATACTGTTAAATCAAAATAAAATCTCTTGACAGCAATTTTTTTTTTTAATGCATAACGTTCTTAACAATGGCAACATCGTTGGAGAGAACACAATTAATATGTAAGCAATTGAGATTTTTATTCCTAGAATGTTAAAAAGAAAGCCCATTATGCAAAGTACTGATAACATTTGGGTATTTCTCCAAATAACTAAAAGTAGTTTACAGAAGAGGATAGTTAATTTTCCTCAACTTTTGCTTGAATCTTGTAGTGGAAAAGGAATTTCCCAATTGTTTTTCAGGTTGGTTACGTACAGTGAAACTGAGCACAGAACAAAAGGAAACCAGGTTGTTTAATGCTACGGGGAAACGTATCGATGCTGGAAATTTAGCATCAAAGAAATTAATGGTAGGGAATTAGTGAGTTCATCAAATGCTTGAGATGTCTTATGATCTGTTTTCTGGACTTGAACAAGCAACAGAAAGAGGAGGAATTGAGAACTGATGATGGATTTAGACTGATTCCAGCCTTTGTATTAAGAAACACTAGTGTAATTTACCTTTATGGACACCGATCTTGAATGAGTAGGCAATTCCAATAAAAAGATTTTCCAAAAAAAAAATGGTAGGCAATAATGAGAAATGCTAACGGGTCCATTGGATTGTAAGTCTATCTTGTCAGTCTGAAAATTTGGTCTCCATGGTATGGAAATACAGATTCTATTGCAATGTTCATACCAAGACATTGACGCGTAATAGATCTGTACATGGATTGGAAGGACCTCCCAGGTTATTGAATATAGGTTATAATTGGGGAAGTTTCCAAATAAAATTGTGTCTGTGTATATCTTTGCATGCTCAAAGATTTTGTATATCCATGTACATTTTCTATGTCTACTTTTGTTGCTGTCAATCGGAGAGATCGGTTAACTGCAGGGCCTGATATGGGAAAGCAAGTACTGAGTTGATCATTGTTATAGACAGAACAAAGAAAGGAGGTTTAATCTCATTTTGTTCTTGAGAAAGCCAAATTGGCGCAAGTACAAAATTGCTTGTGTCTAGTTTATATTGACTCTGCTTTTGAATGCATAAATTGGTCTGTATATTGAATGTTTTTTCTCTAATGTTATTCTGAGCTCCAAAATAATGTAGCACTACAGCATAAAATTACAGAGAAAGCATTTAATAAAATATATCCGCTCCTCAGAGCTACAATGCACCTGCTTCCTCTGGCATGTGAGAGAGACTAGTAGTGGTAGAACAAGCACACATGTCTGTATGCTAAATGATATTTTACTGCTTAAACATCTCATTATGTCAGCATCTTGGGGAGCACATTGTTTTGCCAGCTGGCACATTACTTCTGATTTTTGCTTTTAGTGAGAACACACGTGTTTATCAAAAATGTTTTGTCATAAATTGACTTCTTGGCTTAAATTTGAGGTTATGTTAACTGCTTGTGTGTTTTTTAAACCGAATGTTTTTCATAATTAGTTGAATATTTGGAGCTGGGGGTGTTCATTGCTGAACGCAGTGTTGCAGTTTGAATTGTCAGTGGTGCTACAGCTCAGCTGGATTACATATATCACTGAATACATAAATCTATTCCATCGCAAAGTAATGAAAGTATATTTTAGTGTTTGTTTTGATATTATAGTTAAGGTCTTATGGAATAGGATTCAAATACTGCATGAAATTAACTTTCCTGTAAAGTGTTTATACCTTGAGTGCATAATTAGTTTACAAGTAGTTAATTTATAAAGCCAGTTACTCTATTACGGTATAAATTAAATTAATCCTGTATTAGCAGAAATCTTTTAGAATGCAAAATGGTACAGTAATATTTTAGAAATATTTCACAAACCTTTTCAGTAATACAGCACCATTTAAAATAGCGTTGCTTAGAACAACAGTGGTCACAAGTAATAAACCACAAATCTGTGTATGGTTTATCTATGTTGGATTTTCTTTCTAGTAGCATATAGCTACAAAATGGCATTAGCAGAGACCTGGAAGGAGATCACATACCATGGGGAATCTTTTTCTGAGATAAAAATAGAGAAAAATACATTTTGTGCAGGCTGTACTTTTAAGTGAAGATTGTATTATGAAACACTGGAGATGTTTCGATAGTGATCTTATAAAGCATCAGCGTATAAGAAGCAGGTTCATTTTCACAGTTATATGGAGATTGTATTTGAACGGACTCTATAAATGAGAGGAAAAGATGCACAGAGACAGTATGAGGAAAGTTTATGTTCTGGTGCATAATTTTATTGAGTTTGTCGATGAATGAGATCAATCCAGAATACACGGTATATTTTTATAATCCAAAAAGGATGCTTTTTCTCGAGTAGTTGGTACATCTGCAAGCTGTGTCACACCACTTAGCACAGCTGTTTCCATATTTTTATTGTTAATCATGTCACTGGAAGCAGCCTGCAGAACACCACACGATGTTGTAAGAACCATCCAGGGTATTATGCATCATTAAACATCAAAGTCATACAATGCAAGACTTTTTTTTTCATCGTTTCACCACAAGTTATTTTCTTTCTGTTCTATACCCGGATGAGCAGATGGCCAACCTCTTCTTGGGTGTGCGCCTGTGCCATGCTTTAACTAGTGATTGAATGTGTGAGAGTGGTGCAGTTTGATTTACCCTTTGATTTTGTATTTCCCACTCTACCTGTGGAATCACATGCTCAGACTGATTGGCAGAGATGAGGAAGTTGCTCAGTGAGAGAGCCTGTGTGATCCAACCCCATCGAACTATGCAGCAACAGGTGGAACCATGTGTATAGCTTTCCTACAAACCTATTTTATCGTTGTTACTTTGCATAGTAACCAATTGGGAAGTTTGCTCAGGTGCTCTACTTATTTGAACATTTTTTGAAATAATGGGAAGAATGGCATAAAGCATTATGTGTTGCTAAGTTAAATCAGAATTGTTGCTTTCATTCACTGTTGCAAAGGTACATATGCAGTCTGAGTGTCCTCTGTGGCCTTTTTTGCCTTTACAGTGACACTGGGAGAATTTGAAACCAGACTCCTAATCATATTTCTGTTCCTGTTGCCAGTTACAGCTTGCACTTGCCAAGACTTGCAACTTAAGGCACCGTTTGTTGAAGTTAAATTTAAATGAAAGTCCTTTGAGGGAAAACATGTATGTTTACTCGAGGAAGTAGCCAGATCTCGGTCTCTGCTCATACACAAAGACTGAACAGTTAGTTTATCTTTTTGTATTGTTTATGTCCTTTTGTACAGTTGCAGCCAGGTATGAAATTCCTGTATGCCTGTGCCCCAGGTGTGAAATCTCAAGCTTGCCTGTACTCTGCAGTGAGAAATTCCTACCCTGGTCACCTGAAACAATGTTCACCGAAACACTGATCATTTAAAATGTACTGCTTATACCTACAACGTAACAAAAATAATGTTGAGTTGAAATATGAAGCTGAAATGACACCGATTATGTTTTGAATTAACTGGGATTTGGGGGCCCCGCACTTAAATCATGAAGAGTTAGTGCACAGGTACACAATGTAATCACAAAGGTTACTCCAGTGGTAACCTTTATTTCAAGGGAGTCGCAATTCAAAACAAAAATGATGCTTTAGGTGCATGGAGCTTTTTTTAGAACCCCCGTCTGTCGAATTGCGTTCAATTACCCTCAAGAAAACATATATATATATAATTTATAAGGTTTCTGCTTGAGAGAGCCACAGCTTACCAGTTAAGCCCTAACAGTGTGTAGCCCTTCAAAGCCCAATATACCCTCCCATAGTAACTGAACGCAGTAATCCAGATGGGATCTGGCAAAGCAGCATACAACTGAAGCATAATTTCCTAGGCTTTGCAACGTTCCTAAGATAAAGGCCACCTTTGAATAGCCTTTCTGAATACATTTTGTACCCGTGCACTAACATTTCATGATTTATGTACCCAAATTCCTGCTAAACTATAACATAACTTATGAAATAGGAGCAGGAATAGGCCATACAGCGCATTGAACCTGTTCTGCCACTCAGTCAGATCGTGGCTGCTCTCCTACCTCAGCTACACTTTCCTGCCCTTTCTCCATATCCCTCGATTCCATTTGTGACCACAAAGCTATTGCTCGGTCTTGAATATACTCAATAGCTGAACGTCCATAGCCTTCTAAGACAATTACAAAGACTCACAAATCTTTTTGAGTAAACAAAGATTCTCCTCACAGCTCCAACTGGTCGACCCTTATCCTGACATTATGACCGATCATTGTAGACTCTCCAGCCAGGGGCAACATATATCCTGTAAAGCCCCCCCAATGAGATCACCTCTCATTCTCCTAAACTCTAGGCAAGTCAACCTAGACTACTTAATCTGTCCCAATAGGATGATCCCTCATGCCAGGAATCAGTCTCTCATCTTTTAAAAATTACTGTCTTCCTATTTTTCCAACTAAAGTGGAAACTTCTATCTGCCACTTTCTTGCCGGTGAACCTGCTAAAAGGTGGCACAGTGGTTATAGCACTGTTGCCTCACAGCTCCAGGGACGCGGATTCAATTCCGACCTCTAGCCGACTGTCTGGGTGGAGTTTGCACATTCTTCCCGTGTCTGTGTGGGTTTCCTCCGGGTGCTCCGGTTTCTTCCCACAGTCAAAGATGTGCAGGTTAGGTGGAATAGATATGCTAAATTGTCCCTAGGTGAGGTTACAGGTATAGAATGGGGGATTGAGCCTAGGTTAGGGTGCTCTTTCAGAGGGTCGGTGCAGACTCGATGGGCCAAATGGCCTCCTGTAGAGATTCTATCATACCACTTTGCGACCTCTTTGTGGTGTCCTCAAAGCTTTCTTTCTCATCTAACTTTGTATCGCCATGAAACTTGGGCACGTTATGCTCAGTCTTCTGATCTAAGTCATTGATATAAATTGTAAATAGCTGAGATCAAGCTCTGATCTTTATGACACACTATTAGTTATAACCTGCTAACTGTCACCCATTTATTTATACTCTGTTTTCTCTCAGTTTATTGATCCTCAATCCAATATTTCCCAATCCCATGAGCCCTAAAGCTCCTGTCATAACCTCTTGTGTGGCACCTGATCAAATGTTTTTCGAAAATCCAAATGTACTGTACCATTGGTTCCCCCTTAACTCCCCTGCTAGTTACCCCTTCAAAGAAAAGTTCCAAATAAGTTTAAGAAACTTGAATTCTCATTCGTAAAATTGTGCTTATACTGCCTAATTGTATAATTTTCAAAGTGCCATGTTACCACATCTCTTTTTAAAAATAAATTTAGAGTACCAATTCATTTTTTCCAATTAAGGGGCAATTTAGCATGGCAAAATCCACGTAAACGGGGAGAATGTGCAAACTCCACACGGACAGTGACCCAGAACCAGGATCGAACCTCGGCGCGTGAGGCAGCTGTGCTAACCACTGCACCCCTGTGCTCCCTTGTTACCACATCTCTTCGGAATAGATTCTACCATTTGCCTACTACTGATGTCGGGCTAACTATAATTCGCTGTTTGCTATCCCCCTCACTTGAATAATTAGGCAAGCTGTATTTGTGGAATCAATCTGTAAATTAGATACAATTGCGACAAGGGGCAACAATTTGAAATGAAATGCTCAATTCTATGGTCACACATTTAAAAGAAATATATAATGTATTACAATAGAGATATTGGTGCTCCATTGATTTGGGAGATGAAAAATGTTCAGAGTGCTCTGTTCTGGAATCATATTTAGAGGATACATTCAGACTAAGGGGGAAAAATCATGACTTTAAATTTCTGACAGCATTTCCTGTTGGGGAAATCTCTAAAGGTTATGGATCCAAAGGTTCTTGTGCTGATCTATGTAGATACGCATGAAGCTAGAAAAAAATGAGCGTTATAAATTTGTAGGAGACGATGAGAAGAAAAGATAGCTCGTGTGGTGCAGACTCATGCCACTTCAGTCAGTGTTGTAATTTAAATCGGGTTTTGATTATTAAATATGGCACATGAACTGAAAATATTATGCTGTGTGTTGGCCAAACTGATCTGGGGTCCCATGTTCAAGCAGACCTTGCATACATCAAGCAATTATATACTGTTATTCCAAAAATGTGATCGAAATTGCAAACAGGATACAACATATGGGAATAGTATTTTGTGAAAAAGTTCTGATTACCAAATAAACAATGTTTTGTGTCACCTTTCACCATACTTTTCATATTCAAATCGTGTCTCCATGCACGGTAGTTGTAAGAATGAAGCAGAGTTAACGGCTGGGATTCTCTAATCCGAGTTCGCCCACGCCGCCAGCGAGGACGTAGACTTTTGTGCTCAGCCAAAACTCCAGACACTGCAGCGAGGCTAGAGAATCCCCCCGGAGTGAATGGACGGGGAATCCCGCTGGAGTGAATGGAGGGAGAATCCCGCCGTAGTGAACGGACGGGGAATCCCCCTGGAGTGAATGGACAGGGAATCCCGCCGGAGTGAACGGACGGGGAATCCCCCTGGAGTGAATGGACAGGGAATCCCGCCGGAGTGAACGGACGGGGAATCCCCCCCCAGAGTGAACGGACGGGGATTCCGCCGGAGTGAACGGACTGAAGAATCCCGCCGCAGTGAACGGATTGGAGAATCCCGCCGGAGTGAACGGACTGGAGAATCCCGCCGGAGTGAACGGACTGGAGATTCCCGCCGGAGTGAACGGACTGGAGAATCCCGCCGCAGTGAACGGACTGGAGAATCCCGCCGCAGTGAACGGACTGGAGAATCCCGCCGGAGTGAACGGACTGGAGATTCCCGCCGGAGTGAACGGACTGGAGAATCCCGCCGGAGTGAACGGACTGGAGAATCCCGCCGGAGTGAACGGACTGGAGAATCCCGCCGGAGTGAACGGACTGGAGAATCCCGCTGGAGTGAACGGACTGGAGAATCCCGCCGGAGTGATCGGACGGGGAATCCCGCCGGAGTGATCGGATGGGGAATTCCGGCCAACTTGTCTGCCGATTTCAAGTTCTAATAGTATGTGAATGAGTGTGGTTTTGTTTTAAATAAAGCCAAAAAATGCCTTGATTGAAATAGTCCCATATTTATTCCCACCTCTGCCAATGAAACACACAGCTGCAACGCTGGCAGTAGTGGCTGGGGGCTGGCAGTCGTGGTGAAATTTGCAAACTGGTTGATAAAATTATCTAAGTAATGCTAATTAATAGCTAAAATTATTCAATTAGTTTGAACAAGTATATTGCTAGTACATTTTCTTGGAAGCGGATAGAGGGACTTCCCTGTTAATCTACCCAAATTATCTTCACCAAAGTTCTTACTGAATTGAGGTGTTTTTCCACCTGCTCCTACGCAGATTGAGTATGTTCATTTTTCAGTAAAGTTGTCGAACAATGTTTGAAATAGCCGTAATTTGAAACATCAGACTAAGGATTGTGAAGAAGTACAGAAATTAAATTTGCAAAACTTGATCAATAGAGATCTGAATTCAAATTGCCAACAGTGTACAATATTTGGTTCACTTAATTGTTCTCTTCCTTTTAATTTTCTGTAAAAAGTCATGTGCACTCATTGAGAGTTGAAATTTATTAAATTAAGTTCACAATATACCCTGGAGAATTGGGAACAGAATAAAAGTCTGGAGTCTATTTAAAACTAAATTCTTCCCATTGTAAGAAATGTACATAAAGATTAGGCAGTATGCTTTGATCAAGACAACTTAGACTTGTTAATTAACTTTGAACTGAAGAAACTTATTCGTGTCAGGGTATCAATTGCACAAACGGCAGATATATTGCACAAAGGGCGGAATTCTCGCCATCTGAAGCCCGATGGCAGGGGCAGAAATATGGGGCGGGATTCTCCGATATCGGCGCGATGTCCGCCGACCGGCGCCAAAAACGGCGCGAATCAGTCCGGCATCGCGCCGCCCCAAAGGTGCGGAAGTCTCCGCATCTTGAGGGGCCGGGCCCTCACCTTGAGGGGTTAGGCCCGCACCGGACGGATTTCCGCCCCGCCAGCTGGCGGGAAAGGCCTTTGGTGCCCCGCCAGCTGGCGCGGAAATGACTTTGCCGGGCGGCGCATGCGAGGGAGCGTCAGCGGCCGCTCACGGCATCCCCGCGCATGCGCAGTGGAGGAGGTCTCTTCCGCCTCAGCCATGGTGGAGACCATGGCGAAGGTGGAAGGAAAAAAGTGCCCCCACGGCACAAGCCCACCCACGGATCGGTGGGCCCCGACCGCGGGCCAGGCCATGTGGGGGCACCCCCCGGGGCCAGATCGCCCTGCCCCCCCAGGACCCCGGAGTCCGCCCGTGCCGCCGTGTCCCGCCGTCCCAAAGGTGGTTCAATACACGCCGACTGGCGTGGGTTGACAGCGGCGGGACTTCGGCCCATCGCGGACCGGAGAATCGGCGGGGGATTCCCGCCGACCGGCACGACGCGATTCCCGCCTCCGCCGAATCTCCGGTGGCGAAGAATTCGCGACACGGCTGGGGCGGGATTCACGCCGGCCCCCGGCGATTCTCCGGTGGGGGGGGTCGGAGAATCGCGCCCATGCAGTGTTTTCTTCTATGGAGGCCGGCGAGAAACCTCGCCATATCTTCCGGCTCTGACCTAATTAATCATGCAAACGGGTGTCTTGCGCCATATTTCAAGGTGGGACAGGCCTGATGGTGCCACCGTATCTGGGCATCATATTGAAAAGGTGCCTTACTACTGACCCACTCTGGAAGAAAGAAGATAAAAGCCCTGAAAATGAAGATGGATCTCCGGGAGCATTCCGAGGCTGGAAGTTGGACCTCCTGAGAAAGATGATGGATCTCCAGGAACTTTCTGAGACTGGAAGATAGATGACAGCGAATTTGGAAGATCCACCTGAAGTTGCTTCCTCCGCCCACTACTGTGGTGTTCCGGGGTTGAGGGTTGCTGAAGGCCTCCATTCCGAACTCCGAAGGCAGCTCCAGGGATTGTTTGGCTGAGCCCTGACATCTGCACGCTGTGTTGTTCCAGGCATGTTTTGCACTGTTGGGTTTTCCCGTTGGCATCACGGAGAAATGAGCATGGGTGGGAGATTCTGGCCAGACCTTCATCTGCATTCCATCAGTGAGATGCAAATCAGTTTCACGCCGGCCTCCAACGGGCTTCACAATCCGCCATAGCGGGCACCAGCGGAAAATACAGTGGGAAATTCACACGGACACTCCCGCAAATCCATTGGGTTTGCCCAAAGTGTTTGGTATCTTCGAGAATACGTTTTGTCTTCTCAAATGTTTCCCCATTATCGACTATTAAAATGCATGGTGGGGTTTCAACACCAAAGCAGGAGATTACAAAACCAGGACAATTTTAGGTGATGGTTCACTTGTACCCCACCCCAGCCCTAAGGGTATACACAGCCTGCAAGGATGGTATGAACAGATTCAATAACTTTCAATGGGAAATTGGTTAAATAATTTAAGGGTAAAACATTTGCAGGCTATGCAGAAGGGGCATGGCAATGTGACAGTATGAATCTCGCTTTCAAAGAGCTGACACAGCCTCCTCCTCCTGCTATATCATTCAATGTTACAATGCAATACGATACGGAAAGCGTTGCAAGAAAACAAACAAAATTGAATTTGTTGTGCTAGAAACAAGGGCTACCTTTCTGAAAATCTTACCAGGAATTCTATTCTCCCCCGTAAGATGTTCTTCCTAAGATTGCTTGAACTATTACAAATGGGAGTGTGTAATATGCATACTATGCATTTTTGGTAATATTTTGCACTCTGATTAGCTGAACGTAAAACAAGAGCATATCAGAACCAAAGTGGTCGAGAACATTTCTGAGGAAAGCAACTTGGAAACTGGCATTAAGAAATGACTGGGGAATCCTACTTAACTAGTCATCAGAACCTAACACTAACAGAAAAGAACAAGTGAACCAATGGAATCACTTTCTGAAAAAGATTTTGGGCTGGAATCTTCGATTCTGAGGCTATGTCCAGAGGAAGTGTCTAGTTTTATGAAGAAAAAGTCGACGACACTCCGCACTGATGATCCGCCCGGTGGGGGGCGAGCAGCCGCACCACGTAAAACCCCCGGCGTTCCCGACAGAAACGGCCAGAGAATTGCGATTTTGGCGTCAACAAGTGGAGAATCCCGCCCCTAGTCTTGCTATTTTTTCCTGAATAATTAATGTCAAAATTAAGGTTTTAAACAAAATCTAAACATTAAAAATAATACAAGTTGATCAATATAATCCTGCATCAGTTGGATTGTACTTTGCATTTTTTTTTTTAAATTCAAGATCTCAATGTGTCTCAAAAGCCATGGCTTTGTTTTTTCCCCAGATCAATTGAAGGGTACAACCAACACCTGTGCAGTCTGTACATGCAGAGTTTGCAAAGTTACTCATGAATCAGTAGCTTTCTCTTGAGCCAAGCACTGTAAAGGAATGTTGTCTCATCCTATGAGGGTTTAAGAGTTTTCACCAATGACCTTTCAGTCCTGGGACATTGTGACCCACGAGTAGGAGAGTTCTGCAGCCATGCCAGCATTTTGGCTCGTCTGCTCAGTACAGGTTTCCCAAATAACAACTTGAATGTGTGCTCTCTGGGGGACGAGAATCATTCATACTGGGTAGGTAATCCTTCAGTGTTGTTTGCTGTAGTCTGCAAACCGTGTTTGTCGATCTAATTTTTCAAATAAAGTTCAGTAAATGTAACACTTGATAAATCTAGTAGTAGATTATTGCAAGTAGTGTAACTGTTCATCCCTCCAGATCATGGGAATCATAGAATGTTACCATACAGGAGTAGGACACACAGCCCGCCCAGTCTGTCCCTGCTCTTTCCCCAGAGTCCTGCTGATTTAATTCCTCTTTAGAAAGAGTACAATTTCTGGATAGCAGGGAGAAGATTCATTTTCAGGATCCACTGTAGAAACATTCTTTGGGAGCAAAAAACAAAATTAGAACATGCTAAATATTTTTTTTCAATATGCTATCATTTATTTCTCACATCATATAAGAAAAAGAAAATGCAAACGGGTAGGATGCAGTTGAAAGAGAAAAAAGAATGACCTTTCAAATGAAGAGAAGGTAGCAAATACAAAAAGCAACTCTACAGCCCTGGGTCTGTCAGCCTCTAAACGGGTAGGGATCATTACCTCCCATCTCTCTCCCTCTCCTAATAAAGGTTTGGTACAAGTAAACCAAATGCTTTCTGTTAGTTAAGCCACTTCACTGGCTGATTAAAATTAACAGTCATTTTAATACTCAAATCAAACCCCTAACCCCCCCCAAAATAAATAGTCAACTTGCACTTTTTTTTTAAAAAAAAGAAATTTCATCACAATGATTTTCATTTCTGACATTTGTCAGTCCGCAGGTACGGATGGGGGTTATTTCTCCCCAGCTTGGCCTGAAGCACCCCCTCCCCTCGGCCACTACCCAGCTGATTATGAGAATGCCAGCTCTAATCCTGTCCCTGCCTGCAGCCCCCTGCTCTTCCTCGAGCCCGATTTTGCGAATGGTGACGATTTATTTGCGAGCGGTGGCGGATGGGAGTGCTTTGAGGCAGAGTGTTCACCACAGCGAGCTCTTGTACTTGAAGTTGAGCTTCTGCAGTTACTTCATAGAACATAGAACATAGAACATAGAAAATACAGCACAGAACAGGCCCTTCGGCCCACGATGTTGTGCCGAACCTTTGTCCTAGATTAATCATAGATTATCATTGAATCTACAGTGCAGAAGGAGGCCATTCGGCCCCCTGAGTCTGCACCAGCTCTTGGAAAGAGCACCCTACCCAAACTCAACACCTCCACCCAACACCAAGGGCAATTTGGACATTAAGGGCAATTTATCATTGGCCAATTCACCTAACCCGCACATCTTTGGACTGTGGGAGGAAACCGGAGCACCCGGAGGAAACCCACGCAGACACGGGGAGGACGTGCAGACTCCGCACAGACAATGACCCAAGCCGAAATCGAACCTGGGACCATGGATCTGTGAAGCAATTGTGCTATCCACAATGCTACCGTGCTGCCCTTAAGAACAAATAAATCTACACTATATCATTTTCCCGTAATCCATGTACCTATCCAACAGCTGCTTGAAGGTCACTAATGTTTCCGACTCAACTACTTCCACAGGCAGTGCATTCCATGCCCCCACTACTCTCTGGGTAAAGAACCTACCTCTGATATCCCTCCTATATCTTCCACCTTTCACCTTAAATTTATGTCCCCTTGTAATGGTGTGTTCCACCTGGGGAAAAAGTCTCTGACTGTCTACTCTATCTATTCCCCTGATCATCTTATAAACCTCTATCAAGTCGCCCCTCATCCTTCTCCGCTCTAATGAGAAAAGGCCTAGCACCCTCAACCTTTCCTCGTAAGACCTACTCTCCATTCCAGGCAACATCCTGGTAAATCTTCTTTGCACCTTTTCCAGAGCTTCCACATCCTTCCTAAAATGAGGCGACCAGAACTGTACACAGTACTCCAAATGTGGCCTTACCAAAGTTTTGTACAGCTGCATCATCACCTCACGGCTCTTAAATTCAATCCCTCTGTTAATGAACGCGAGCACACCATAGGCCTTCTTCACAGCTCTATCCACTTGAGTGGCAACTTTCAAAGATGTATGAACATAGACCCCAAGGTCTCTCTGCTCCTCCACAATGCCAAGAACTCTACCGTAAACCCTGTATTCCGCATTCAGATTTGTCCTTCCAAAATGGACAACCTCACACTTTTCAGGGTTAAACTCCATCTGCCACTTCTCAGCCCAGCTCTGCATCCTATCTATGTCTCTTTGCAGCCGACAACAGCCCTCCTTACTATCCACAACTCCACCAATCTTCGTATCGTCTGCAAATTTACTGACCCACCCTTCAACTCCCTCATCCAAGTCATTAATGAAAATCACAAACAGCAGAGGACCCAGAACTGATCCCTGCGGTACACCACTGGTAACTGGGATCCAGGCTGAATATTTGCCATCCACCACCACTCTCTGACTTCTATCGGTTAGCCAGTTCGTTATCCAACTGGCCAAATTTCCCACTATCCCATGCCTCCTTACTTTGTGCAGAAGCCTACCATGGGGAACTTTATCAAATGCAGCAGAAGCCTACCATGGGGAACTTTATCAAATGCATGTTCATGTTCACTTCATGTTCACCTGGGCCACATCGTACACTATGTACTCGTTGTACTGCAAACTGGAGTTTGTGACTGGCGTTTAGACTCCTTTCCCCAGTGTCACATCCACTCCGCCCATCTTGATAGCGCTGGGATCCGGAGCGGTCTTCCTAACCCCTTTCACGCTGTGTTTGCCATGCTAAATATTTTAACAGTTAACTGTGACAATGCTGATGAACCTAAAAACCACATATGATTAAAACCATATTGAATGTGCTCTGAAAGGAAATGATTAACATTCCTGTTCTACTTAAAATTGCATTGCTCTGTGCCCCGAGTGTGTTTTTGTTCCAAATTGTGCTGTATTTCAAATTATAGATACTTTTCAAAAACATGCTGTAGACAAAGGGAGTTATGGTGCAGTCTGCTTTTTTCAGTGACCAGTGCTCGTGTTGGAATACATCTTCATCACCAAAAGGAGGAACATATTAAAAATATTTGCCTCTGTTATAATCCCATGATTGGCATAATGTTTCTCATTGCATCAACATCAAGTGTGCACTAAGTGCTGCCAATTTCTAAATTGGTGCCGGTAGCAAATGCACTTGAAATCCGCTATCTTGTACCCTTCATGCTACTGTCATCGATGGGCAACTTCAAATTTTAGAACTTGGGTATCTTGCTGTGTCATTTTAAAATTTTGAATGATAGTAAAGAGCAGACTGTCTCATCAGCTTTTTCCTATGATTAAAAATCTCATCGATGGCAGAAACCCGAGGCAAAATAGAACTGCTTTTTCCACAGCAGTTTAACCATGGCTTCTCACTCAGGCCTTGCATGTGAATATTTGTTGTAGACTTCCAATATGAATTTGAAGAACTGGATAGCTAAAAAAGTTACCATTTTTAATGGATTAATTTTAAATATTGTAACTATGATACTGGGAGAAAAGAGGGCACCATTGGAAGAAGATGATAATGTCACTGGACTAGTAATCCAGAGGCCCAGAATGATCTTTGTGGGGGGGGGGGGGGGGGGGGGGGTCAAATCTCACCACAGCAGTTGATGGAATTTAAATCCATTTAATAAATCTGGAATGTTAAGCAGTGGTGACCATGAAACTATTATAGCTCGTTGTGAAAACAACATCTCATTCACGAGTGTACTTTAGGGAAGGAAATCTGCCCTGGTTTGGCCTCCATGTTATTCTCGGCCAATATGGCTGACTCTTAACTGTGCTCTGAGTTGGCCCTGTAAACCACTCCATTCAAGAGCAATTAGGGTGGGCCACGATGGCATGGGGAAAAGAAACATCAGGGGCTGGATTCTCCGCCCCGCCGCATTTCTGTTTCATCCCTGCGATGGGATGCTCCATTACACCAGCCAGTCACGGGTTTCCCACTTGTGGGGCAGCCCCACGCCGTCGGAAAGCCCCCAGGCTGCCTGCAAAACGGAGAATCCAGCCCTCGGTGTTGCTTTCTCTCTAATGCAGCTGCACCAAATATTAGCAAGTTTCAAAGCCAAGGGAAACATCTTAAAAGGTTGGTTTTAATTTCATAGTTTTGCAAGGAAATTAATCAAGATGATAGTTAACTAGTTGTTTGACTCTCTTGTACAAAATAGAATTGGTTATGTACGTCCAGAATGAAGCACACTATTAAAGAATTCTCCCAAATCCTCGGCAGCGGATACGATGGTAGGCTTGGGGGGGGAGAATATGGCGAGATCTCAGAAATCGGTTTCACACTGGCTTGAATTTACAGCAGGATCTTCCGCTGGTCCCAGCCATGGGTCAGAAAACCTGCCAGAGGCCAGCGTGAATCTTATCTGCATCCCATTGATGGTGATGTTGGACGCCTTTTCAATATGGCACCCGGTGGACTACGCGGCATCAGGCCTGCCCCACCACTGAGTGTGTCGTAAAACATCCAGGTGTATAATTACTGAGGTAGGACCAGGAGATTTGGCGTGTTTTCCCGCCAGTCTTTGCAGCAGGAAAAACTCCATGTTCCTGCCCCCACCACGACATTTTGTCTCAAAGTGGGAGAATTCTTCCCAAAATAATTTACTTGGAATCCAGGTTAAAAGCAGGTTCTCAAGAAACATGAAAGAATCCTAGAATCTACGGCATGGAGACAGGCCCTTCGGCCCAAACTGGTCCATGGTAACCAAAAAGCCCATCTATCAGTTCATTCGTTTCAGTTCTTTAGGAGCCTGGTGATTTTCCTGTTTAGTGTTGTTCTTATTAATTTATCTGTTTTCTCCCTTTAGCAAAGAGGCACTTAATTTATATTGAATTACAAGAGAATAATATTAGAGTTTATATTTATTGTCTGCAATCTCAAAAACTGACCTACAATCATCAGAAACGTGTCATCATTATATTTTTCTTGCTGAAATATTATTTTGTGATAAAATAGCCATGACTTAATAAAAAAACTGAATCTGAAATGATGACATTTCCGTTTCTTCAGAAAAGGCTTGCAGTGAACGAAAATGGGTTTACCCAGAGTAGAGGGATTTCAAACTTGGTTTGGGTGGGAAGATATCTCTGCTGGATCAAGGAAGGAAAATTTAAAACACATGATAATTATGGGTGAGGAATGTTATTGGACCCATTTCAATTCATCCTTGTGCGGAGTCTGCACATTCTCCCCGTGTGTGCGTGAGTTTCCTCCGGGTGCTCCGGTTTCCTCCCACAGTCCAAAGATGTGCAGGTTAGGTGGATTGGCCATGCTAAATTGCCCTTAGTGTCCAAAATTGCCCTTCGTGTTGGGTGGGGTTACTGGGTTATGGGGATAGGGTGGAGATGTGGACCTTGGGTAGGGTGCTCTTTCCAAGAGCCGGTGCAGACCCGATGGGCCGAATGGCCTCCTGCACTGTAAATTCTATGATAATTTCAAAGAGATGCTGGAGCTACTGCCACCCCTCAATTACAGTATGAAATGAAAATGAAAATCGCTTATTGTCACAAGTAGGCTTCAAATGAAGTTACTGTGAAAAGCCCTTAGTCACCACATTCCAGCGTGTGCGCGGGGAGGCTGGTACTGGAATTGAACCATGTTGCTGGCCTGCCTTGGTCTGCTTTCAAAGCCAGCAATTTAGCCCTGTGCTAAACCAGCCCATCATTTCTTAAATAAATGTTTCAAGGGTTTCTCCTGCACTATTTTATGTGGAACTCAATTCCCTATATTAATTACTATGTGAAGATAATGTCCTGAATATCAGTCTTAAATGTACCCTTTACTGTCTCAAATGTGTCCCTTTGGGCTACCCTCCCAATTTAATTTAAAGTAATCTTCCAAATTTACTTTTTCCACTCCCGTAATTAGACATGTGCAGTCATAAGATCACCTATCAGCTGCCTCCTTTAAAGATTGAAAGGTCTGATTCTTTGCAGCCTTTTCTTATAGTTTACCCTATAAGAATCGACTTTGTGCACTATCTCTCATGCTCCAGTTAACCTCGTGTTGCAGTGACTTGAACTAGATGCAGCACTCAAATGCAATCTGTCCAGAGCATTTTTCAGTTTAGTCCTAATGTCCTCTGATTTGAATTCTACAGTCTGACAATGTATTTCAATTTTGTTGTTTTGATTATGTTGAATGTTGAGCCTACTGAGATTCGTAGGTCTCTCTTAGCTTGTTCCTTGGCTATTTCGATACCTTTCTTGAATTATGTATGTCAGATTTCCTCCCGGGGCAGTGTTTTTGTCAGCACTAAATTACGCTGCCCATTTACCTATTTTAACCAACCCACTATGTAATTTCTTTCCTCGTTCAAATGACACTTCTGATTTGGTATCATTGGCAAACGATAGCACAGTGGTTAGCACTGTTGCTTCACAGCGTCGGGGACCCGGGTTCAATTCCCGGCTTGCGTCACTTTCTGTGCAGAGTCTGCACGTTCTCCCCGTGTCTGCGTGGGTTTCCTCCGGGTGCTCCGGTTTTGTCCCACAAGTCCCGAAAGACGTACTTGTTAGCTGAATTGGACATTCTGAATTCTCTCTGTGTACCCGAACAGGTGCTGGAGTCTGGCGACTAGGTGATTTTCACAGTAACTTCATTGCAGCCGACTTGTGACACTAATAAAGATTATTATTATTAAATCCATGTCATTTTTGTAAATTCGAAAACAGCCCAATATTGAGACCCCTCATTTGGAGATTTGTCAGATGTCTTTCAAAAGTCTAGATCCTCACATTATCAGACTTGCACAGATCCACTGGAAATTACTGAGGCTGCAACAACTCATGGCCCCTTTGTGGCACGGTCGCACAGTGGTTAGCACAGTTGCTTCACAGCTCCAGGGTCCCAGGTTCGATTCCCCGTTGGGTCACTGACTGTGCGGAGTTTGCACTTTCTCCCCGTGTCTGCGTGGGTTTACTCCGGGTGCTCTGGTTTCCTCCCATAGTCCAAAGATGTGCAGGTTAGGTGGATTGGTCATGTTAAATTGCCCTTAGTGTCCAAAAAAGATTAGGTGGGGTTACTGGATTACAGGGATAGGGTGGAGGTGTGGGCTTAGGTAGGGTGCTCTTTTCAAGGGCCGGTGCAGACTTGATGGGCCAAATGGCCTCCTTCTGCACTGTAAATTCTATTTTTTTTAAATGGACTTTGTTGAAACAGCATCTAACTCTATGCTGACTATTATTAGACTAACAGTGTGACACTTCAGTGCATTGTCGAGGAGGTGGTGAAGTTGAGGTAAGATATGAAATGGAGATCCTGTTTGTATTCTCAGATAGATGACTGCTTGAAAAGAAGCTTCAGAGTTCCACCAGTGTCCCAGTCAGTATATATCTTTAAACTGACACCTCCAGAAATTACCTCGACATATGTCTCATTTCTATTTATGAGACATTGCTGTGTGTAAATTGGTTCCTGCGTTTTCCTACATTATAACATATGCAACGTTTCAAAGGTATTTAATTCAGAAATGTGTAAAATGGAATAGACAGGTTGAGGGCTCTGTCAACCACTATGGAGGGCAAACCTCAGTTAGGGCAAAAAGCGAATTTGAAGGGCTGGTCTGGAAAGTGGCAACAGATGAAACTGAGAGAGCAGGGGAGAGTCCTTTTCAGCCAGTAGGTCGGGAGGAATTATAATCAAAGTCGTTCTGAGACTCCGTGAACTTATGGTGGAGAACTAGTGAGGGGTCCAGCTGAAGGGCAGCAAAATCTTTACTAAAGTTCACAGTAAGTCGAAAAGAAGCCCACTTCCAGTGTTCCAGCACTTCCTCGAAATTGGCTGAAGAGCAGCATTTGTGTCAACTTGAGAACAGGTAACATGCAGCCCATCACAGCTAGTGAATGGCTTGCATGGACCAGAGAGAGACAAGGAGGAAGAACAATCAGTTTGTGGATGTGTGGAGGAGGGAAGCTATTTTTGAATTGCGACAAATTACTACCAGGAAACTGAAAACAAACGTTTGTTGACTGTGATTACAGGCACATTAAATGTAATTACCCAGGTGTGAAAACATGTTCATGTCAGTTAATCAGCTCGAATGCGTCTGTTTTATCCCTTCATTAGCATTGAGTATGGGCATTTATTCTGTGTGTCAGAGCATCAATTAAAATATATACGGGTCAAATAACGTGTCTGAGCGAGAATCTAAATCATTTGCATTTTTAGCACAGATTTTGCGAGATAACACAACTCTGCCCTGTAGTCATTTGTATGTTTTGTCAGTCTGCACCATCCCGATTATCATTGTAATAAAAGATATCATAACTGGGGCAGCACGGTAGCATTGTGGATAGCACAACTGCTTCACAGCTCCAGGGTCCCAGGTTCGATTCCGGCTTGGGTCACTGTCTGTGCGGAGTCTGCACATCCTCCCAGTGTGTGCGTGGGTTTCCTCCGGGTGCTCCGGTTTCCTCCCACAGTCCAAAGATGTGCAGGTTAGGTGGATTGGCCATGATAAATTGCCCTTGGTGTCCAAAATTGCCCTTAGTGTTGGGTGGGGTTACTGGGTTATGGGGATGGGGTGGAGGTGTTGACCTTGGGTAAGGTGCTCTTTCCAAGAGCCGGTGCAGACTCGATAGGCCGAATGGCCTCCTTCTGCACTGTAAATTCTATGAAACACCTTTGGTGTGTCTGCAGTTGAATAGACGGGGTGGTATTTGAAAACAGTGATAACTGTCCTGGGTATTTGCTGATCATGTGTTTTGCTTCAGAAATATATAGTTGTACCTCCTCTGTGTTCTCAATCTAGTTTGTCTTCTGGGAGTGTATAACAAAACTGGCCAACAGTTATCTGAATCTTCTGAGTAATGTTACCTAGCTTGTGTGTCATTGTATAAGCAGACTCCAAAGAGGGAAAGGATGTCCCAGAGCCCCATAAGACGGTTCAGAATAAGTTAATGGTAATTTAAAAGCACCTCTCACTACTTAATACGGGTTAATAAAACTAATATTTTAAAATAAAGGTAATATCTTTATTATTGGCACTCGCTGGGAATGGGTGTTGCTGGTTAATGAAAAATACCAGTTAATAGAGCATTCCATTTACCAATGGAATACAGCGCAATACATGTAACTTGAACTGAGATGCAAGTATTGAGGAAGCAAAATACTGCAGATGCTGGAGATCTGAAATAACAGAAAATGCTAAAAGAAAAAAGCTCAGCTGACCTGGCCGCACCTGTGGAGAGACAAACCGAGTTAATGTTTCGAATCAGACACGACGACTTTAAGGAAGTCACATTGGACTCCAAAACGTTAACTCCGTTTCTCCTCACAGATGCTGCCAGACTTGCTGAGTTATTCCAGCACATTCTGCTTTATCTAAGTAAAGAAACATATTATTTTTACTTTTAAATCTTCAACAGTATATTAAAACATGAACTAAAGCATAAAATAATACAGTATACAGCTAAGGGTTCCAAATAATTTACGAACATACGAAATAGAAGCAGGCGTAGGCTATTCAGCCCCTTGAGACTGTTTCATCATTCAAGAAAATCAAGATTGTGGCCTCAAATCCACATTCCTTGAGACCATAAGGAATAGGAGCAGAATTAGGCCATCGGCCCATCGAGTCTGCTCCGCCATTCGATCATGGCCGATATGTTTCTCATCCCCATTCTCCTACCTTCTCCCACACCCCCTGATTAATCAAGAACTTATCTATCTCTGTCTTAAAGTCACTCAGTGATATCGCCTCCACAGCCTTCTGTGGCAATGAGTTTAACAGATTCACCACCCTCTTGCTGGAGAAACTCCTCCACATCTCAGTTTTAAAGGACCATCTCTTCCGTCTGATGCTGGACCCTTGGGTTCCAGTCTCCCCTGCTAGTCTAAACATCTTTTCCACTCTATCTAGGCCTCTCAGTATTTTGTAAGTTTCAATGATATCTTCCTTGTTCTTCTAAATTCCATAGAGTACAGGCCCAACCACTCCCCATATGATAAGCTCTTCATTTCTGTGATCATTATTGTGAACCTCCTCTAGACCCCCTCCAAGGCCAGCACATCCTTCCTTAGATACGGGATCCAAAACTGCTCACAATATTCCAAATGGATCTGACCAGAGCCTCAACGGTACTCTAGCCCTCTCAAAATGAATGCCAACATTGCATTTGCCTTGCTAACTGCCAACTGATCCTGCATGTTAACCTTAAGAGAAACCTGAACTGGGACTCCCGAGTCCCTTTCTGCTTCAGATTTCTAAAGCCTTTTCCCATTTAGAAATTAGTCTCTGCCTCTATTCTTCCTACCAAAGTGCATAACCTCACATGTTTCCACATTGTATTTCAGCTGCAACTTCTTTGCCCACTCTCCTAGCCTGTCCAAAGTCCTTCTACAGCCTCCCCACTTCCTCAATACTACCTGTCCCTCTTCATATCTTTGTATCATCTGCAAATTTAGGAACAATGCCCTCAGTTCCTCCTTCCAGATCGTTAATCTATATCGTGAATAGTTCCAACACTGACCCCAGCGAAACATAAGTCACTGGCTGCCATCCTGAAAACGACCCCTTTAACCCCACTCTCTGCCTTCTGCCAGTCAGCCAATCTTCTATCCATGCCAGTACTTTGCCGCTAACACCATGGGCTCTTATCTTATTTAGTACATCCTGCACTGCACCTTGTCAAAGGCCTTCCGGTAATCCAAATAGATCATGTCCACTGGCTCTCCTTTGTCTAACTCCCTCGTTACCGCCTCAAAGAATTCTAACAGATTTGTCGAGCATGACCGTGGCAAAACCGTGGTGACTCGGCCCTATTTTACCATGCACTTCCAGGTACTCTGCAATCTCATCTAAGGGGCTGGTTTAGCACACTGGGCTAAATCGCTGGCTTTGAAAGCAGACCAAGGCAGGCCAGCAGCACAATTCAATTCCCGTACCAGCCTCCCCGAACAGGCGCCGGAATGTGGTGACTAGGGGCTTTTCACAGTAACTTCATTTGAAGCCTACTTGTGACAATAAGTGATTTTCATTTTCATTTCATTTCCTTAATAATAGACTCTAAAAATCTGACCAGCAACAGAAGTCAGGCTAACCGGCCTATAATTTCCCGTATTCTGCCTCCCACCCTTCTTAAACAGGGGTGTTACATGAGCCATTTTCCACTCCTCTGGGACCCTCCCTAAACTCCAGTGATTCCTGAAAGCTCACTACCAATGCTTCCACAATGTCCTCAGCAATCTCCTTTCGAATCCTGGGATGTAGTACATCCGGTCCAGATGATTTATCCACCTTCAGACCTAAGCTTCCCCAACACCACCTCCTTGGTGATGGCCACTGCACTCACCTCTGTCCCTGACTCTCTTGAAGTTCTGGTATGCCACTGGTGTCTTTCACCCTGAAGACTGATGCACAGTACCTATTCAGTTCCTCTGCCATTTCTTTGTTTGCTATTACTACTTCTCCAGCCTCATTTTCCAGTGGTCCATTGTCTATTCCTGCCTCTCTCTTACCTTTCATATATCGAAAAAAAACTCTTGCAATCTCCTTTTAGATTACTAGCTAGCTTACACTCATATTTCATCTTCTCCCCACTTATTGCATTTTTAGTTGTCCTCTGTTTGCTTTTAAAGGCTTCCCAATCCTTAGCTTCCCACTAATCCTCGTAATCGCTTTGGAATTGCTTCCGGTTGGTAAAGTGACAATTTGTATTCAGGGAACATCAAAATTCCGCTGAGTAGTGAAGTCCAGGTGGCAGAGAGCTGGGTAACATAAGGTTTACTGTATTTGATTACAATTTTTCATTATAATATGTATCATTTTCCATCTTTCTCACAGTTGATAATGTAATAGCCTACCCTGTCCTGGATATTAAACAAGATGAGATTGTCGATACTAATGGAGCTGGTGATGCCTTTGTTGGAGGTAAATATCTTCGGTGTTTGAGTTGTATGCCAAAAGATGTAATTTTGTGAAAAATGCCGTCTCAAAAACACTGCATGTTTATTACCTTCCTATTCTTGTTCAAACCAGTATCTGAGCAATTTAAGCCATCAGGGATCATTGCTCCAATAAATACTGTGAAACTTATCTGTGCCAAAATTGTAACTGAAAATATGAACTTGGCATTTAATTTTTGACGCAGAAATACAAAATATTTGTTTACTAGTACACATTTATATTGTCAGAAAATGACCACTGTTGTTTACCACATACATAAATTATTTGATCTTGGGAATCGGAGGTGTGTGCTATTAAAATTTGCAAATGATCCCAAACTCCAAGGATATCGCCATTCACATAAAGGACTACACTAATATAGGGGAAGACATAAACAGGTTTTGAGTGGGTGGAGGTATTCCATAGCAAGTGTGAAGTGGATCATTTTGATAGGAGGAATAAGGAAGCCACTTATTGCTAGAAGCTAAGATGCTAAGTGGGTTGGCAGAGCAGAGATTTGGAAATACAGATGAATAAATTTCTAAATATAGTAGCACAAGTTGACGAGACCATGAAGAGTGCAAGCAAAGTACTAAGGTCCCATGTTATAGAAACCGAATATAGAATGGGGAAAATTATAAACTTATGTGGAACCTCGGCCAAATCACACTTTGGAGTGCTGTGTACGGTTCTGGTCTCCAGACTAACAAAATTACATTGAAGCAACAGAGACTGCAGAATACGTTTACAAGAATTATACTAAAATTTGGAAGAAGCAGTTATCGGAAAAAGATTGAGTAGACTGCGGCACGGAAGCACAGTGGGTTCGCACTGTTGCTTCACAGCACAAGGGTCTTGGTTCGATTCCTGGCTTGGGTCACTGTCTGTGTGGAGTCTGCACGTTCTCCCCGCGTCTGCGTGTGTTTCCTCTGGATGCTCCGGTTTCCTCCCACACGTCCCGAAAGACATGCTTGTTCGGTGAATTAGACATTCTGAATTCTCCCTCGGTGTGCCCGAACAAGCGCCGGAATGTGGCGACTAGGGGATTTTCACAGTAACTTCATTGCAGTGTTAATGTAAGCCTACTTGTGACAATAATAAAGATTATTATGAGATTATTAGACTGGAGCTCTGTCCTCAGGAAATTAAAGACTAAGAGGAGACTCTGGGATATTCAGAGTGATGAAGGGCCATGCTAACGTGGATATAATTACCACCTGTCAATGCCCAAATCAAGGGCGCACAAGATAGACATGATCTGGCCAAAGGACGTAGGAAGAATTTATTTTCAGAGAATGTGGCACTTGCTGAAACAGCTAGCATTAAAGCATTTAAGGGGAAGCTTGTTGGATATGTGAGGGAGAAGGAAACTGTGAGATATGGAAGGAGAAATATACAATCTGGCATTCACCAGTTTGATTAAAATGGTGTGGTTCTGTGCTGTAAATTTGATCTAATATGTAATTCCCTAACTAAGAGGGTAAGTGGATGATTTGTTTCATGGTCCACTGACTGCTGATTTGAGTCTACCATTATAGGACAGGCACATGAACAGCCTGTGTTGACTTTCTTTCCATTTGGCAGGTCGCTGTCTCAGAATCTGAAAATGCCGATGATCCTGAGAACTGCCATGTGGTGTACTGTAGGCTGTAGTGTAAACGCACAGCCTTCCAATCTGTGGTGCAACATCTTAAAAAGTTAGCACATTATGACTGGGGTGGTCCACTACAGACTAAACTGATAACAAATGAAGTTGAATCTGTGCAAGCAGGGCATGTGAAATAGGAGCAAGATTGCTAGATCCTTCGTTCCCTGCTATTTCTTGAATGTTTTTTGTGTCTCCAGATGCAAAATATTTGTTTCTTTATTCCTCATTGGAATTTCTTCTGTCGCTGCGTGTAAGGGATCGTGTTTACTTTCGCTAATCCCTTCCTTTTTACATACTCATAGAAACTTTTCTAATCTGCTTTCTCTCTATCAATTCCGTGGCTATCCTTTCAATCCTCAAGATTGCTATTCTTTTTGGTGACATTCTAAGCCGCCTCTTTATTCTGACACTATCTTTAACTTCTCTTAGCCACATTTCAACCAGTTTTCTTTTGCTGTTTTTATCCCTTAACATAATGTATATTTTCTTTGAGATTTGAAATTTGTGAACTGCCTCTTCATACAGTGCTTGGTATTGATAGCCTTTGGCAATATTTATAAAATCCAAAAGTTACACTCAACATCGTAGCACCGTGTCTGAGCAAACGTAAATTCTGGATGTCCATGGGATAGAATTTCAAACCTCCTATAAAGGTGAACTCAGTCAGATGAAAGGCACTTGAATTGGGAGAACTAGTTGAGGACTATGAGGAAAATTTGAAGAAAAAAATGATAATTTTGTTCCATGTAAATTCAACAGAATAAGATGAAAAGATTTGTATTCCTAATGCTGAATTAATTTCCCTGTAGGATTACAATAGATCGCTAGAGTAATGGAAAATATAGCTTCTTTGGAAGTGGTTACCATGTTTATGACAACGGATGCAAAATTATTGAATTCATTACAAACTTATTGATCCTTAAGCTGCAAGCAGTTCAGGCCAAACAAACTGACTCAAATGGTTTTGTAATCTTATTCAGTTTACATACCATCGTTTTGAAGAAAGGAAGCTGGTAGTAAACCAAATTATTCATCAAAAAAACTTGATTAAGGGGAAAAACGTAGATTAATAATAGAACCTTTGTTGTCCTCAAGTTATCTAAAATTGCTTCATAGCCAGTGAACACCGTTTGAATAGTAGTTATGATGTTGTTATGCAGCAAAACACAACAGTTTGCATATATCAAGATTCCGAAAACACAAATTAGGTAAATGTCTTGTTTTTTTTTTTAAATAATATTTTATTGAAAATTTTTGGTCAACCAACACAGTACATTGTGCATCCTTTACACAACATTGTAACAATACAGATAATAATGACCTTTTTAAATTTAAACAAAAACAACAACAAATAAATAAATATTAAATAACAAAAAATAAAAACTAGCCCTAATTGGCAACTGCCTTGTCTCAGGCCACACCCCCCCCCCCCCCCCCATCCCCCCCATCCCTCTCCCCCCCCCCCCCCCCCCCCCCCCCAAGTCCTGGGCCGCTGCTGCTGCCTTCTTTGTTCTCCCCCATCTATCTTTCCGCAAGATATTCGACGAACGGTTGCCACCGCCTAGTAAACCCTTGAGCCGACCCCCTTAGGACGAACTTAATCCGCTCTAACTTTATGAACCCCGCCATATCATTTATCCAGGTCTCCACCCCCGGGGGCTTGGCGTCTTTCCACATTAGCAGTATTCTGCGCCGGGCTACTAGGGACGCAAAGGCCAAAACATCGGCCTCTTTCGCCTCCTGCACTCCCGGCTCTTGTGCAACCCCAAATATAGCCAACCCCCAGCTTGGTTCGACCCGGACTCCTACTACTTTCGAAAGCACCTTTGTCACCCCCATCCAAAACCCCTGTAGTGCCGGGCATGACCAAAACATATGGGTATGATTCGCTGGGCTTCTCGAGCACCTCGCACACCTATCCTCCACCCCAAAAAATTTACTGAGCCGTGTTCCAGTCATATGTGCCCTGTGTAATACCTTAAACTGAATCAGGCTTAGCCTGGCGCACGAGGACGACGAGTTTACCCTGTTTAGGGCATCTGCCCACATCCCCTCCTCAATCTCCTCCCCTAGCTCTTCTTCCCATTTCCCTTTTAGTTCGTCCATCATAGTCTCCCCTTCGTCTCTCATTTCCCTATATATATCCGACACCTTACCGTCCCCCACCCATTTCTTTGAGATGACTCTGTCCTGCACCTCTTGTGTCGGGAGCTGCGGGAATTCCCTCACCTGTTGCCTCGCAAAAGCCCTCAATTGCATGTACCTGAATGCATTCCCTTGGGGCAACCCATATTTCTCGGTCAGCGCTCCCAGACTCGCAAACTTCCCATCCACAAATAGATCTTTCAATTGCGTTATACCTGCTCTTTGCCACATTCCATATCCCCCATCCATTCCCCCCGGGGCAAACCTATGGTTGTTTCTTATCGGGGACCCCCCCAGTGCTCCGGTCTTTACCCTATGTCGTCTCCACTGTCCCCAAATCTTTAGTGTAGCTACCACCACCGGACTCGTGGTATAGTTCCTTGGTGAGAACGGCAATGGGGCTGTCACCATAGCCTGCAGGCTGGTCCCCCTACAGGACGCCCTCTCTAATCTCTTCCACGCCGCTCCTTCCTCCTCTCCCATCCACTTACTCACCATTGAAATATTAGCGGCCCAATAATACTCACTTAGGCTCGGTAGTGCCAGCCCCCCCCTATCCCTACTACGCTGTAAGAATCCCTTCCTCACTCTCGGAGTCTTCCCGGCCCAAACAAAACCCATGATACTCTTTTCTATCCTTTTGAAAAAAGCCTTCGTGATCACCACCGGGAGACACTGAAACACAAAAAGGAATCTCGGGAGGACCACCATCTTAACCGCCTGCACCCTCCCTGCCATTGACAATGCTACCATATCCCATCTCTTGAAATCTTCCTCCATCTGTTCCACCAACCGCGTCAAATTTAGCCTGTGCAATGTGCCCCAATTCTTAGCTATCTGGATCCCCAGGTAACGAAAGTCTCTTGTTACCTTCCTCAACGGTAGGTCTTCTATTTCTCTACTCTGCTCCCCTGGATGCACCACAAACAGCTCACTCTTCCCCATGTTCAATTTATACCCTGAAAAATCCCCAAACTCCCCAAGTATCCGCATTATTTCTGGCATCCCCTCCGCTGGATCCGCCACATATAGTAGCAGATCATCCGCATATAAAGATACCCGGTGTTCTTCTCCTCCCCTAAGTATTCCCCTCCATCCCTTGGAACCTCTCAGCGCTATCGCCAGGGGCTCAATTGCCAGTGCAAACAGTAATGGGGACAGAGGACATCATGCCGATCCCCGTCCATTCGTGACCACACTCGCCACTGGGGCCCTATACAACAGCTGCACCCATCTAACATACCCCTCTCCGAACCCAAATCTCCTCAACACCTCCCACAGATAATCCCACTCCACTCTATCAAATGCTTTCTCGGCATCCATCGCCACTACTATCTCCGTTTCACCCTCTGGTGGGGCCATCATCATTACCCCTAACAACCTCCGTATGTTCGTGTTCAGCTGTCTCCCCTTCACAAACCCAGTTTGGTCCTCATGAACCACCCCCGGGACACATTCCTCTATTCTCATTGCCATTACCTTGGCCAAGACCTTGGCATCTACATTGAGGAGGGAGATTGGTCTGTAGGACCCGCATTGTAGCGGATCCTTTTCCTTCTTTAAAAGAAGCGATATCGTTGCTTCTGACATAGTCGGGGGCAGTTGTCCCCTTTCCTTTGCCTCGTTGAAGGTCCTCGTCAGTAGCGGGGCGAGCAAGTCCAAATATTTTCTGTAAAATTCAACTGGGAATCCGTCCGGTCCCGGGGCCTTTCCCGTCTGCATGTTCCTAATTCCTTTCACCACTTCTTCTACCGTGATCTGTGCTCCCAATCCCATCCTATCCTGCTCTTCCACCTTGGGAATTTCCAGCCGATCCAAAAACTCCATCATTCTCTCCCTCCCATCCGGGGGTTGAGCTTCATACAATTTTTTATAAAATGTCTTAAACACTTCATTCACTCTCTCCGCTCCCCGGTCCGTCTCTCCATCTTCGTCTCTCACCCCCCCTATTTCCCTCGCTGCTCCCCTTTTCCTCAATTGGTGTGCCAGCAATCTGCTCGCCTTCTCTCCATATTCATACTGTACACCCTGCGCCTTCCTCCATTGTGCCTCTGCAGTGCCTGTGGTCAGCAAGTCAAATTCCACATGCAGCCTTTGCCTTTCCCTATACAGTCCCTCCTCCGGTGCTTCCGCATACTGTCTGTCCACCCTCAAAAGTTCTTGCAACAACCGCTCCCGTTCCTTACTCTCCTGCTTCCCTTTATGTGTCCTTATTGATATCAGCTCCCCCCTAACCACCGCCTTCAACGCCTCCCAGACCACTCCCACCTGAACCTCCCCATTGTCATTGAGTTCCAAGTACTTTTCAATGCATCCCCTCACCCTTAAGCACACCCCCTCATCCGCCATTAGTCCCATGTCCATTCTCCAGGGTGGACGCCCTCTTGTTTCCTCCCCTATCTCCAAGTCTACCCAGTGTGGGGCATGATCCGAAATGGCTATAGCCGTATATTCCGTTCCCCTCACCCTCTGGATCAATGCCCTACCCAACACAAAAAAGTCTATGCGTGAATAGACTTTATGGACATAGGAGAAAAACGAGAACTCCTAGGTCTACTGAATCTCCACGGGTCCACCCCTCCCATCTGCTCCATAAAATCCTTGAGCACCTTGGCTGCTGCCGGCCTCCTACCAGTCCTGGACTTCGACCTATCCAGCCTTGGTTCCAACACCGTGTTAAAGTCTCCCCCCATTATCAGCTTTCCGGTCTCTAGGTCTGGGATGCGTCCTAGCATTCGCCTCATAAAATTGGCATCGTCCCAATTCGGGGCATACACGTTTACCAACACCACCATCTCTCCCTGTAATTTGCCACTCACCATCACGTATCTTCCCCCGTTATCCGCCACTATAGTCTTTGCCTCGAACATTACCCGCTTCCCCACTAATATAGCCACCCCCCTGTTTTTCGCATCCAGCCCCGAATGGAACACCTGCCCTACCCATCCTTTGCGCAACCTAACCTGATCTATCAGTTTCAGGTGCGTTTCCTGTAACATGACCACATCTGCTTTAAGTTTCTTAAGGTGTGCGAGTACTCGTGCCCTCTTTATCGGCCCGTTAAGCCCCCTCACGTTCCACGTGATCAGCCGAGTTGGGGGGCTTCCCACCCCCCCCCCCCTTGCCGGTTAGCCATCATCTTTTTCCAGCTTCTCGCCCAGTTCCCACGCGGCTGTATTTCTCCCAGACGGTGCCCCCCCGCCCATCCTTTCCCGTACCCACTCCCCCCTTTCCCCAGCAGCAGCAACCCAGTAATTCCCCCCTCCCCCCCCCCCCCCCCCCCCGCTAGACCCCCCGCTAGCGTAATTACTCCCCCCATGTTGCTCCCAGAAGTCAGCAAACTCTGGCTGACCTCGGCTTCCCCCCGTGATCACGGCTCGCCCCGTGCGGCGCCCCCTCCTTCCTGCTTCTCTATTCCCGCCATAATTATCATAGCGCGGGAACCAAGCCCGCGCCTCTCCCTCGGCCCCGCCTCCCATGGCCAACGCCCCATCTCCTCTCCCTCCCCACCTCCCCCCATCACCACCTGTGGGAGAAAGAAAAGTTACCATACCGCAGGATTAATCATACAATCCCTCTTCGCCCCCCGCCCACTCGTCCCACCACTTTGTCCAAACGTTCATTTTCGTAGTCCAATCATTCCAATTTTTCTTCTACAATAAAAGTCCACGCTTCATCCGCCGTCTCAAAGTAGTGGTGCCTCCCTTGATATGTGACCCACAGTCTTGCCGGTTGCAGCATTCCAAACTTTATCTTTTTTTTGTGAAGTACCGCTTTGGCCCGATTAAAGCTCGCCCTCCTTCTCGCCACCTCCGCACTCCAATCTTGATAGACGCGGATCACCGCGTTCTCCCATTTACTACACCGAGTTTTCTTCGCCCATCTAAGGACCATTTCTCTATCCTTAAAACGGAGAAATCTCACCACTATGGCTCTGGGAGCTTCTCCTGTTCTCGATCCTCGCACCATAACTCGGTATGCTCCCTCCACCTCCAACGGACCCGTCGGGGCCTCCACTCCCATTAACGAGTGCAGCATCGTGCTCACATATGCCCCGACGTCCGCCCCCTCCACACCTTCAGGAAGGCCAAGAATCCTCAAGTTGTTCCTCCTTGCGTTATTTTCCAGTGCCTCCAACCTCTCCACAGATCGTTTCTGGTGTGCCTCCTGTATCTCCGACTTCACCACCAGGCCCTGTATGTCGTTTTCATTCTCTGCTGCTTTCGCCTTCACGACCCGAAGCTCCTGCTCCTGGGTCTTTTGTTCCTCTTTCAGCCCTTCAATCGCCTGTAATATCGGGGCCAACAACTCTTTCTTCATTTCCTTTTTTATCTCCTCCACGCAGCGTTTCAAAAACTCTTGTTGTTCAGGGCCCCATATTAAACTGCCACCTTCCGACACCATCTTGGTTTCTGCTTGCCTTCCTTGCCGTTGTTCCAAAGGATCCGCTGCAATCCGGCCACTTTCCTCTCCTTTTTCCATCCGTGTCCAGGGGGGAACACCCTTCTGGTTTACCGCACGGTGTTTTCAGCCGTTAAAATTGCCGTTGGGGCTCCTATCAAGAGCCCAAAAGTCCGTTTCACAGGGAGCTGCCGAAACGTGCGACTCAGCTGGTCATCGCCGCACCCGGAAGTCATGTCTTGTTAATCTGTTTTGGTGGTTTGATAGTTAAATCTTGGTCAGAGCCCTCTTCTTCAAATGGTGCAGTGCGATCTTTTATGTTTAAATGAATGTGTAAAGCACAATTCAAATACAAATATAAACATCACTTTGCATCCTGCTATCTCTCTCTTTCTCCCATTTCCCATCGTTTGGCTTATTTATCCACCCAATCCTTCTTTCAGTGTCATTGATTTTACTCCTTTCCTGAAGTCAGATTACTTGTGTTGTTTTGGCAGGTTAAAATCTTTGGACATGGGCCTAGCCAAAAAAAACTTTAACTAAAGATGACGTGCTACAAATTGTTGCCTTCCCTTTTCTTCTTCGCTCTTATCCCTTTTGGAAAGGTGTTCCCTGTTTAGTCATTAAACTGTAATCAAGACATGGGATTATAACAAATACTTGAATAGGATGGAAATAGAGGGATACGGACTCCAGGAGGTGTAGAAGATTTTAGTTTAGACAGGCAGCATGGTCGGCACTGGCTTGGAGGGCCGAAGGGTCTGTTCCTGTGCTGTACTTTTCTTTGATGTGGAGATGCCGGCGTTGGACTGGGGTGAGCACAGTACGAAGTCTTACAACACCAGGTTAAAGTCCAACAGGTTTGTTTCAATGTCACTAGCTTTCGGAGCGCTGCTCCTTCCTCAGGTGAATGAAGAGGTATGTTCCAGAAACACATATATCGACAAATTCAAAGATGCCAGACAATGCTTGGAATGCGAGCATTAGCAGGTGATTAAATCTTTACAGATCCAGAGATGGGGTAACCCCAGGTTAAAGAGGTGTGAATTGTATCAAGCCAGGACAGTTGGTAGGATTTCCCAGGCCAAATGGTGGGGGATGAATGTAATGCGACATGAATCCCAGGTCCCGGTTGAGGCCGCACTCATGTGTGCGGAACTTGGCTATAAGTTTCTGCTCGGTGATTCTGCGTTGTCGCGCGTCCTGAAGGCCGCCTTGGAGAACGCTTACCCGGAGATCAGAGGCTGAATGCCCTTGACTGCGGAAGTGTTCCCCGACTGGAAGGGAACATTCCTGCCTGGTGATTGTTGCGCGATGCCCGTTCATTCGTTGTCGCAGCGTCTGCATGGTCTCGCCAATGTACCACGCTTCGGGACATCCTTTCCTGCAGCGTATGAGGTGGACAACGTTGGCCAAGTCGCACGAGTATGTACCGCAGTTCATTGTACTTTGTTCTTTGTATTACCGGCATGAAAGACAAACAACCTGACGATAACAGCACAAGGGAACAATATTAATGCGATTCCGTGCATTCATATAACATACAATGCAGAAAGAGGACATTCGGCCCATCGAGTCTGCACCGACCCACTTAAGCCCTCACTTCCACCCCATCCCCGTAACCCAATAACCCCTCCTAACCTTTTTGGACACGAAGGGCAATTTAGCATGGCCAATCCACCTAACCTGCACGTCTTTTAACTGTGGGAGGAAACCAGAGCACCTAGAGGAAACCCATGCAGACACTGGGAGAACGTGCAGACTCTGCACAAACAGTGACCCAGCAGGGAATCGAACCTGAGACCCTGGCTCTGTGAAGCCACAGTGGTAGCCATTTGTGCTAACATGCTGCCCCATTCATCAACGTTTTTCCAACATGATGGATTGCTCTCTGCATTGTGCTGCCATGTATATATCATTTTGTACCGGCATTTTATAACGTGCCTCCAGCTAACACCTATGTGTTTAAAGTGCAATTCAGTACAGTTTTACTACCTGATATGTTGGTGGTTCCGTGACTTTTGCAAGATGTCCACATTATTTTCAACTGTGATTTAGGGGTAGCACGATGCAGTGGTTAGCACTGCTGCCTCACAGCGTAGAGGTTCCAGGTTCGATCCCGTCTCTGGGTCACTGTCCGTCTGGAGTTTGCACATTCTCCCCCCTGTTTGCGTGGGTTTTGCTCCGAGAACCCAAAGATATGCAGGCTAGGTGGATTATCCACGCTATATGCCCCTTAATTGGAAAAAATGAATTGGATACTCTAAATTACAAAGAAATAAAAGTATTGTTGATTTAGGCTCATTGGGAGCCCCCCCCCCCCGCCAAAGCATATTTGCAGGCAGGGGACATGTAAAATAGAACAATCAGGTGGTTAATCCCACCCATTTCTGGTCCCCTATTATGTGGTGGGCGAGTAGGGTGCCAGCCAACCCACCTGCCCTCAGGCCTATTGAGGCCCTTACCTGGCAAATTAATGGGCAAATTGCCACAATAACACATGCAACTGGGGAAGGTGGAATGAAGGAGGGTAGCACGGTAGCATTGTGGATAGCACAATTGCTTCACAGCTCCAGGGTCCCAGGTTCGATTCCCGGCTTGGTCACTGTCTGTGCGGAGTCTGCACATCCTCCCCGTGTGTGCGTGGGTTTCCTCCGGATGCTCCGGTTTCCTCCCACAGTCCAAAGATGTGCAGGTTAGGTGGATTGGCCATGATAAATTGTCCTTAGTGTCCAAAATTGCCCTTAGTGTTGGGTGGGGTTACTGGGTTATGGGGATAGGGTGGAGGTGTTGGCCTTGGGTAGGGTGCTCTTTCCAAGAGCCAGTGCAGACCCGATGGGCCGAATGGCCTCCTGGTGCACTGTAAATTCTATGATGAACCTGCTGTTGCATGACCTCGAGCTAAAGGGTGTGCCCATTGGAGGCACATTCTAAGATGGGCACCCCCTTTGTGCCAGCCTCCAGAACCCTCTACTAGTGGAGAGTTTCAAGCAATACCAGGACAAGGCTAGTCCCCCCCCCCCCACACACACACACACACATTAAATTCACCCTGTTTTTTTGGTGCATCTGCAGAGTAGGTTATTCCGTTCCGAATTACACAACGATTTGACTCAGAATATTATTTCTCAATGTTTTAAGTTAAACAATTTATGATAATTAGCACAAACTGCAAATTCAATTAGTCTCTCTATCTTTTATATTCGTTCTTTAACTAGTAAGCCATATTTCTGGCAAAAGTGTTGCCGCTAAATTATTGAGAGAATGTGGTGATAGATAACCAAGCCTCTAGCACCTAGAGTTGCAAAATTCTGGGGGATTGTTAACTATTGAATATGGAGATATTATCGATGCTCCCAAGTGTTCCAGTTCCTGGCTACTTTTGTTGAGTAACACCTGATTACTTGTGTGCATTAGGCTGCTTTGTAACCAGGACATCAAGTAGATGTTACAGAACAAGCAGATCACTCTAATAAAGCTTTAACTTTGTTTACTCAAACACTGTATTGATTTAACTGCAAGAGAAGGAAATTGGTACTCAGCCGTGTGTCCGAGTGGATGAATTTAGCTGCAGTTTTTTATTTCATCATGTTTTGGCTTTATTTAAATATACTCGAGAAAGTAAAAGGCTGATAAATGTTGCTTCAAAAATATGAATATTGAAAATCTGGTCTTTGATCACATTTCTTTTCCTCCATTCAGAAGATGTGATGAGAATTATTTGCCTCATCCCAATTAGTAGTTTATTTAATAATCTTCCGAAAAGAAAACTGATTTACTATGTGTATGTGAATTGAATATTTGAAGAAAACCTCCTTTGACTCATGATTACTTAAACATTTTGTTGCTCATTCTTGCCCTCTCCTAATCATTAATAAATAATTTAGAATGAAGAAAATGCACATTGTGGTGTGTCAGACTCTTGGAATCAGATTTAACAAGATAAGGAACACGGGGGCAGGGGGGGGGGGGGGGGGAGATGTCCCTATATTCAAAGAGAAATCCCAAAAATACAGTTATTTTTGTATTATCTTTCAAAGGATGAAGAATAATATTTATATTTCCTCTCCACCAAACCACTTGTGGACATGATATCTTAAGGCAAAAACATTTGATTGTTCCTCACCTGTGTGGGCAATCTTCCATACAGTGAGTGCTGACAAACTGTTGAACTGTGAGAGGCATCACCATCAAGTCCTACCCTAACCTCTCCCTGCACCACACTAGTCTGGGTAGCACTTGAGGCCAATTATCAAGAGAGTCCATTACCACCCGAGATCTGCTATTACAGCACAGACAGGGAGATGAAAGTAATGAATTTTCTGGTTTCTGTGTCTCGGTGCAATGTTATGGGATCCATTTATCCATTGCCCACCAAAGGGAGTCATGGGACCTTCCTATTAAATTGCACATCTTGAAATATCAAGCTTCAAAGTATGCCACACTGCATCTCATCAAGTGTTATTCTTAAAGCAGAAACAAGTCACAATTTAACATTAAGTTGTGAAAAGAAAAGCTGCAATTCCTTTGTACTGACCTTGATAGCCAGGCCACTGCCCAAAGATAAGAAGGTGAAGATTGACAAAAGGCTGGTTTTATCAATGGAAAATATAATCAAGTGCCCTGCATGTATCTATGACCTGTGCAAAAACAATGTGGTGTACTTACTTGTGTATGTAAAGCTTTTTAATGCTTTGCCTGTTAATTTTTACTGTTTTTCTTTGTAGGTTTTCTGTCGCAACTGGTTTATGATCATCCTCTTGAAAAATGCATCCAAGCTGGTCATTATGCAGCAAATGTCATCATTAGGCGTTCAGGTTGCACATTCCCAGAAGCACCAGACTTTCATTGATGTTTTCATTAATATAAAAATAAGTGGGATCAAGAAGTCCTTTGTTAAATCTAAGAATAGGAACTGCTGTCCATTTAAAAAGTAACCTCTCCTTACTTCCCACACCCTGCATTAAGAATTCTGTACTTAGCTTTTCATTTGTTTTTGTCAATCTGCTACTAAAAATGAATATTCAGAAACTGTGAACACCTTAAAGAGTAGATGACAAAGCCTTGAAAGTGTTTTGATCAAGTTGGTGGTCATGAACTATCTTCTTGATTGTCTTTTCATGATTTTAATTTGCATCTCTCGATGAAACCATGAAGTGTTGATTTTGGCAGTGAATGTTTTGGGAGTTAATTTTTTTATCAACCTGGCAGTAATTATGGCATTGGTAATGGAAGAAAGTATGAGGTAAAAACCATGTTGGCTGTTTTCTTCTTTCAGAAAACTTCAAATTGCATAACTTGTTTATTTTTAGTTTATTTCGACAGTTTTTAAACTCGGCCCAGTTGTAACTGACCTCAAGATATTTGTCATTTGAAATTTGTGCAACTTACCATCATGAAATGGTATCCGCTTAGCAGATTACCTCAGTCTCTTCTGTTTTTTAGTTTATTCAGAATAGCAAACTTATATAGTGAGAATAAAATAAAGTGTAGCACAGAAATATTTATGCAGGCAAATGTTGCTGTAAAATACCAAATCAAATCTGCAAACGCACAGTTTTTAAAATCCTTAAGCTCTGGAGTTATTTGGGCACTTGTAATATTGTTCAAAGAAAGACAACTGTATGCCATTATGACAACATTCTTTTCTTTATAATTTGATATTGACAATAAACAAAGATGATTCTCGTCAATGTTTCCTTGCCTTTAGTATTTTGTTTTCAGGAAATTAAACATAGTTGCACCTTTTGACATTTGGGTAGCATTTAAAACGCTATTGACGGATTCCAAAAGTATTTAGCTACCTTAACTAATTTGGCTTTTCATTACATTGGAATTAATTACTGGTTAAACATTAGAGAACAGATCAAAAAGTAGCATACCACCTTTAAACACAACATCCATTGAAACCACACCGTGTCTGAGAGAGCACACAGTGAGAGCTGGGAGAGCTATTAAGGAGAGGGACAACTTAATATTGAGTGTATGTAAAATCATTATCTTCTGAGGCTGGAAAAACGGAGTTGTCTTATTCGCCAGATCTGCTTAAATGCTGCTATTTACGATCAAAGGAAACCCAAAAATCTACCAGCATGCGCAGTGGCACAGTGGTTAGCACTGCAGCCTCACTGCGCCATGGTCCCTGGTTCGATTCTGGCATTGGGTAACTGTCTCTGTGGAGTTTGCACTTTCACCCCGTGTCTGCATGGGTTTCCTCCGGGTGCTCCGGTTTCCTCCTACAGTCCAAAGATGTGCAGGTTAGGTGGATTGGCCATGCTACATTGCTCCTTCATGTCCAAAGGTTAGATAGAGTTACAGGGTTAGGGGATAGGCCAGGGGAGTGGGCCTAGGTAGGGTGCTTCTTTGAAGGGTTTCATTTAAGGACTTTAAGGATTTCATATAAGAGGTCGATTGGGTCCTTTATGGACAAAGAGGGTGATATATGCTGAGCGGTGCAGGGCAAGGGTGGAATACTTGATGAGTTCTTTGTATTGCTGTTTACTCGGTAAGGAAAAATTATCGATCGAAACAGAAAAAGTGAAGACAATGGATAGTGTGAAAATTGAAAGGGAGGGAATTCCTGATAGGTTGGCTATGCTTGGGGTAGATAAATATGCCACTGCTCCGGGCGGTTTGCAAACCCAGGTTGTTGAATGATATGAGGGATAGGATTGTCTTAGTTTTTCAAACTTCCCTGGATATGAGGTCCAGAGGATTGGAAAGTTGCAAATGTGACATCCTTATTCAAGAAAGGGTGCAAAGACAGTCCCAGCAACTACAGACCAGTTAGTCTAATGTCAAGTCATGAGTACGGTTTTGGAATCCTTAATCGGGCAAATAGTCGACTGGTATTTAGAGAGGTTTGAGTTGATTAAGGAGGGCCAGCACAGATTTGTAAAAGGCCAATCATGATTAATGAGTTCATTTTTTTTGATCAAGTAACCGAGAAGGTTAATGAAGGGAATGTGCCGAATGTTGTCTACGTGGATTTTAAGAAAATGTTTTACGGACTTCCGGTTGTGGCGATGCGGAGCTAAGCCGCACGTTTCGGCAGCTCCTGCGACAACGGACTTTCGGGCTCTCCAGAGGAGCCCCAACGGAACCTTTTTGATTTGATCCCGTGTGGGAAGGTGCAGTAAGGTCCCCCCTTACGGTATATGGCCGAGATCAGCGGTGGAGCGGCAAGTAAAGAGGCTCTGGAGCAGCGGCAAAAACGAGGGGGGAAAAGCAAGATGGCGGAGATCGAGCAGCATGGGGGCTGGACCAGCAGGAGTTCCTTAAGCGCTGTGTGGAGGAGCTTAAAAAGGAGGTGCTGGCGCCAATGCTGTTGGCGATCGAGGGGCTGAAGGAGACCCAGGCGGTGGAGCTTCGTGAGGTGAAAGATAAAATGAATGATAACGAGGACGAGATCCTGGGCCTGGCGGTAAAAATGGAGGCGCACGAGGCGGTGCACAGGAGGTGGGCCGAGAGAATTGAGGTCCTGGAGAACAGGTCGAGGAGGAAGAACCTCCAGATTCTGAGTCTTCCCGAAGGAGTGGAGGGAGCTGATGCCGGGGCGTATGTGAGTACGATGCTCCATTCGCTGATGGGAGCGGAGGCCCCTCCGACCCCCCTTGAGTTGGAGGGGGCTCACCGGGTCCTGGCGAGGAGACCCAAGGCTGATGAGCCGCCAAGGGCGATAGTGGCAAGGTTCCATCGCTTCGCGGATAAAGAAAGTGTGCTGAGATGGGCCAAGAAGGTGCGGAGCAGTAGATGGGAGAATGCGGTGATCCGAGTTTACCAGGATTGGAGCGCGGAGGTGGCAAGGAGGAGAGCTGGCTTCAACCGGGCTATGGTGGTGCTGCATAAAAAAAGAGTCCGGTTCGGCATGCTGCAGCCTGCGTGACTGTGGGTCACTTATCAGGACCGACACCAATCCGGCTGATCACGTGGAATGTGAGAGGCCTAAATGGGCCGGTTAAGAGGGCCCGAGTGTTCGCGTACCTAAAGGGACTGAAGGCAGACGTGGTCATGCTTCAGGAGACACATCTGAAGGTGGCAGATCAGGTCAGGTTAAGGAAGGGATGGGTAGGACAGGTGTTCCATTCGGGGCTGGATGCGAAGAATAGGAGTACAGGTCCACAGGTCATTGAAAGGGGCAACACAGGTGGAGAAGGTAGTCAAGAAGGCATAAGGCATGCTTGCCTTCATTGGCCGGGGCATTGAGTATAAGAATTGGCAAGTCATGTTGCAGCTGTATAGAACCTTAGTTAGGCCACACTTGGAGTATAGTGTTCAATTCTGGTCGCCACACTACCAGAAGGATGTGGAGGCTTTAGAGAGGGTGCAGAAGAGATTTACCAGAATGTTGCCTGGTATGGAGGGCAGTAGCTATGAGGAGCGGTTGAATAAACTCGGTTTGTTCTCACTGGAACGAAGGAGGTTGAGGGGAGACCTGATAGAGGTCTACAAAATTATGAGGGGCATAGACAGAGTGGATAGTCAGAGGCTTTTCCCCAGGGTAGAGGGGTCAATTACTAGGGGGCATAGGTTTAAGGTGAGAGGGGCAAGGTTTAGAGTAGATGTACGAGGCAAGTTTTTTACGCAGAGGGTAGTGGGTGCCTGGAACTCGCTACCGGAGGAGGTGGTGGCAGCAGGGACGATAGTGACATTTAAGGGGCATCTTGACAAATACATGAATAGGATGGGAATAGAGAGATACGGACCCAGGAAGTGTAGAAGATTGTAGTTTAGTCGGGCGGCATGGGCTTGGAGGGCCGAAGGGCCTGTTCCTGTGCTGTACATTTCTTTGTTCTTTGTAATAGAGGGGTGGCAATACTGGTGGGAAAGCAGGTGTCGTTTGAGGCCAAGAACATAGCGGACAAGGGAGGCCGATACGTGATGGTGAGTGGTAGGTTGCAGTGGACGGAGGTGGTACTGGTGAATGTATATGCCCCAAACTGGGACGATGCTGGATTCTTGAAACGGATGTTGGGGCTTATTCCAGACCTGGAGATGGGGAGCTTGATAATGGGTGGGGATTTTAACACGGTGCTGGACCCAGCATTAGATCGCTCCAGATCTAGGACGGGGAAGAGGCCGGCTGCGGCCAAGGTGCTTAGGGGGTTTATGGACCAGATGGGGGGCGTAGATCCGTGGAGATTTGCCAGGCCTTTGGCCAGAGAATTTTCTTTTTTCTCCCACGTACATAAGGCCTACTCCTGGATAGATTTTTTTGTTCTGGGCAGGGCACTGATCCCGAAAGTGGAGGGAACGGAGTATTCGGCTATAGCCATTTCAGACCATGCCCCGCATTGGGTGGAGCTAGAGCTGGATGAGGAGCGGGACCAATGCCCATTGTGGAGTTTGGATGTGGGATTACTGGCAGACGAGGAAGTGTACGGGAGGGTGCGGGGGTGTATCGAAAGGTATCTGGAGGACAACGGGGAGGTGCAGGTGGGAGTAGTATGGGAGGCGCTGAAGGCGGTGGTCAGGGGAGAGTTCATCTCCATCAGGGCTCATAGGGCGAAGAGAGGGCAGGGAAAGGGAGAGGTTAGTGGGGGAGATTTTAAGGGTGGACAGGAGCTATGCAGAGGCTGCATAAGTCTCCAAACGGAGTTCGACCTGTTGACCACAGGGAAGGCAGAGACACAGTGGAGGAAGGCACAGGGGGCAATATATGAATATGGGGAGAAGGCGAGTCGGATGCTGGCACATCAGCTCCGCAAGAGGATGGCAGCGAGGGAAATAGGCGGAGTCAAAGATGGCGGGGAACTACGGTGCGGAGTGCAGGGAAAGTGAATGAGGCTTTTAAGGCCTTTTACGAGGAGCTGTATAGGTCCCAGCCCCCAGGGGGAAAAGACGGGATGAGGCAATTCTTGGACCAATTGAGGTTCCCAAGGGTGGAGGAGCAGGAGGTGGCTGGTTTGGGGGCGTCAATTGGGGTGGAGGAGCTGGTTAAAGGACTGGGGAGCATGCAGGCAGGGAAGGCCCCGGGGCCAGATGGGTTCCCGGTGGAGTTCTACAGGAAGTATGTAGACCTGTTAGCCCCGTTGCTGGTAAGGACCTTCAATGAAGCAAGGGAGGGGGGACCCTGCCCCCGACAATCCCGATCTCTTTGATCTTGAAGCGGGATAAGGACCCACTGCAATGGGGGTCGTATAGACCGATCTCGCTCCTTAACGTAGATGCTAAGTTGCTGGCAAAAATGTTGGCGACGAGGATTGAGGACTGTGTCCCGGGGGTGATTCATGAGGACCAGACGGGATTCATAAAGGGTAGGCAGTTAAACACTAATGTGCGAAGGCTCCTAAATGTGATAATGATGCCATTGGTGGAGGGAGAAGCGGAGATAGTGACAGTCATGGACGCGGAGAAGGCCTTTGATCGGGTAGAGTGGGAGTATCTCTGGGAAGTGTTGAGGAGGTTTGGGTTCAGGGGAGGGTTTATTAGTTGGGTTAAGCTCCTGTATAAAGCCCCGGTGGCGAGTGTGGCCACGAACCGGCGGAGGTCGGAGTATTTCCGGCTGTATCGAGGGGCGAGGCAGGGGTGCCCTCTGTCCCCTCTGCTGTTTGCATTAGCAATTGAACCTTTGGCCATGGCGTTAAGGGAGTCTGGGAAATCGAAGGGGGTGGTTCGAGGGGGAGAGGAACATCGAGTGTCGCTGTACGCAGACGACCTGTTGCTGTACGTGGCGGATCCAGTGGAGGGGATGGTTGAAGTAATGCAGATCCTACGGGAGTTTGGAGACTTTTTGGGCTGTAAGCTCAATGTGGGAAAGAGCGACTCTGTGATCCATCCAGGGGACCAGGGAAGAGGGATAGACGACCTACCGTTGAGGAGGACGGAAAGGAGCTTTCGATACTTGGGGATTCAGGTAGCTAGGAGCTGGGGGGCACTGCACAAACTTAATTTGATGCGGCTGGTGGAAGAGATGGAGGAGGATTTTAAAAGGTGGGACATGCTGCCACTCTCGCTGGCGGGTAGGGTACAGTCGGTTAAAATGGTGGTCCTCCCGAGGTTTCGTTTTGTATTCCAATGCCTCCCAATTGTGATTACTAAGGCCTTCTTTAACAGGGTAAGCAGGAGCATTATGGGATTTGTGTGGGCGAGCAAGACCCCGACGGTAAGGAGAGGGTTCCTGGAGCATAGCAGAGATAGAGGAGGGTTGGCATTGCCGAATTTGGGTGGTTACTATTGGGCAGCCAACGTGGCAATGATCCATACGTGGGTGATGGAGGGAGAGGGGGCAGCGTGGAAGAGGTTGGAGATGGCGTCCTGCAAAGGAACGAGCCTGGGGGCGCTGGTGATGGCACCGCTGCCGCTCTCGCCGACAAGGTACACCAGGAGCCCGGAGGTGGCGGCAACGCTAAAGATCTGGGGGCAGTGGAGACGGCACAGGGGTGCGACGGGAGCCTCGGTGTGGTCCCCGATCAGAGATAACCATCAGTTTGTCCCAGGAAGGATGGACCGGGGGTTTCAGAGCTGGCATCGGGCAGGGATTAGAAGAATGGGGGACCTGTTCATTAACGGGACGTTTGCGAGCTTAGGGGCGCTGGAGGAGAAGTTTGGGCTACCCCCGGGAAACGCTTTCAGGTACATGCAAGTGAGGGCGTTTGTGAGGCGGCAGGTGAGGGAATTTCTGCTACTCCCGGCACAGGGGATTCAAGATAGGGTGATTTCGGGCGTATGGGTCGGAGAGGGCAAGGTGTCGGCGATATACCAGGAGATGAAAGAAGGGGGGGGGGGGGGGAGGCTTTGGTAGAGGAGCTGAAGGGTAAATGGGAAGAGGAGTTGGGGGAGGAGATTGAGGAGGGGCTATGGGCTGAGGCCCTAAGTAGGGTTAATTCCTCTTCCTCGTGTGCCAGGCTTAGCCTGATACAATTTAAGGTGGTTCATAGAGCGCATGTGACGGGGGCGAGGCTGAGTAGGTTCTTTGGGGTGGAGGACAGATGTGGGAGGTGCTCAGGAAGTCCGGCGAACCATGTCCATATGTTTTGGTCATGCCCGGCACTGGAGGGGAGTTGCGGGAACAGTAAGGTGGTGAAAGTCCGGGTCAAGCCAAGCTGGGGGCTAGCACTATTTGGGGTAGTGGACGAGCCGGGAGTGCAGGAGGCATACAGCCTTTTGCGTCCCTAGTAGCCCGGCGAAGGATCTTGCTAATGTGGAAGGAGGCGAAACCCCCCCAGCGTGGAGGCCTGGATAAACGATATGGCAGGGTTTATCAAGTTGGAGAGGATAAAGTTTGCCTTGAGAGGGTCTGCACAGGGGTTCTACAGGCAGTGGCAACCGTTCCTAGACCATCTCGTGGAGCGTTAGATAATGGTCGGGGAGCAGCAGCAGCAACACGGGGGGGGGGGAGGGGGGACATCATTCGTGCGTGTGGGGGGGGGGGGGGAGGGAGGAGGGAGGGAGGGGAAGGGGGGTTTCTCTGGGGGGCATTTGAGCAAGAAAATACATGAATGAACCGGGAATGACATGTACGGGAAGAATCCAATGTACAAAATTCTGTATCTTAGTGACTTGCCATGTTCATGTCTTGCCACACGAGCTTTCTTTATTTCCTTTGTTACGGGGGGGGGGGGGGGTTTGTTTGGTGGAAAATATTGTTGAAAAATTCTTAATAAAAACATATTTTTAAAAAATGTTTGACAAGATACCACGTAAAACGCTGGTTAACAAAACTGAGGCCCTGTTGCCTCACGGCGCCGAGGTCCCAGGTTCGAATCCCGGCTCTGGGTCACTGTCCGTGTGGAGTTTGCACATTCTCCCCGTGTTTGCGTGGGTTTCGCCCCCACAACCCAAAGATGTGCAGGGTAGGTGGATTGGCCCCACTAAATTGTCCCTTAATTGGAAAAAATGAATTGGCTACTCTAAATTTATTTTTTCTAAACTGAGGTGTATGCAAAGGAGAGACTGTGTGCAATTGGATAAAATGTTGGCTTAAGCGAGTTGTGGTGGATGGTTATTTTCAGACTGGCGAATGGTGGACAGTGTTAAGTAATGGGTTAAGAGACATTGCAATTAGTTGTCTCATTTATGTTAAGTATCCATTAATTGACACTGATATGTAAAAGGGCTTCAGGTGGCCTTTGTCAGGGGATGTGTAGTTAGTGTTTTGTGCAAAGGCTGTTGGAATGAAATAAATGTGTGTTGACGAAAACGGAACAGAACTTTAGACTCTTCATATCACAGCAACTAAAATGTCTAACAATTGGTAGCAGAGGATGGTTGCTGTGTAAATGTGAAGGGTTGAAAGATGCAACTTTTCCAGATCAAACCAGTGAGTGAGAAAAGAAAAAAAGGGATATATGGCTGAACCGAGGATAAAAATGGCTGGATATGACTATCCTCCCTTATTTTCTGAAAGAGAATTGTACGACCAATGGAGAAGCGCAGTAGTTATGTGGACTAAGGTAACTGCTTTGCGAAAGAGAAAACAAGGTATGGCATTGGCTCTTACTCTACCATATAGCAGTAAAATCCGAAACAAAGTGCTTTCTGAGCTGGAATTGGAAGAGTTAGACTCAGAAGAAGGTCTGGAGACTTTATTACATTATATGGATAAGATTTATAAGAAAGATGACTTGTTAAGTGCGTATGAAGCATGATCGGATTTTGATAAGTTCCAGAAAATGGAGGATATCTCCATGGAAGACTATATAATGGAATTTGGCAGATTATATAAAAGGCTGCAGAAACACAACCTGGAATTTCCACAGTCTGTGTTGGCCATTAAATTACTTGACTGTGCTAGAGTGAGCAACATGGATAGGCTCCTGGTTTTGACAGGAGTTCAGTTTACTGATAAGGATACCTTATTAGAACCGATGACAAAAGCTTTACAAAGGTTTCTGGGGAAACATTCGATTCCGATGGCTCTGATGACCCAAATAGGTCAGTCTGCAATAAGGCAGAATATGGAAGATACACTACTAACAGGATGGCGAAATCATATGGCTACGAATGTTATACGTTTTAGTTACCGTTGTATGAAGAGTCAAAAGTCCTGTTCCTTTTCACCATAACACCATTTATTTCACTTCCACAGCCTTTGCACAAAACCCTAACAAATCACCTGACACAAGGGCCACCTGAAGCCTCTTTACATATCAGTGTCAATCATTGGATACTGAACACAAATGAGACAACTAATTGCAATGTCTCTTAATGCATTACTTCACTCTTAACCCATTACTTAACAGTCCCCCCTTCCTTGGAGAAAAGAATAATTAGGTGAAAACAAAATTTCAAGAAACTCAAAAACACCCACGTGATTTCCCCCCCTTTTTTTCCAATTTTTTTTTTTCGAAGAAATAAAAAGTCACAGAAACAGGCGCCCTTAATTAATAATATCCAAAAGTTAAATTTCTGTCAATATCTGAGATATATAAAAGGCAATATCCACCGCCTCTACAAGGCTTAACGTCTCAGCAGCCAAAGTGCTTTCGACCACTTTCCTTATTTTCTTTGTTTCCCACACAAGAGGACAACATTTGCATTGTGGATAGCACAAATGCTTCACAGCTCCAGGGTCCCAGGTTCGATTCCCGGCTTGGGTCACTGTCTGTGCGGAGTCTGCACGTTCTCCCCGTGTGTGCGTGGGTTTCCTCCGGCTGCTCCGGTTTCCTCCCACAGTCCAAAGATGTGCGGGTTAGGTGGATTGGCCATGATAAATTGCCCTTAGTGTCCAAAATTGCCCTGAGTGTTGGGTGGGGTTGCTGGGTTATGGGGATAGGGTGGAGATGTGGACCTTGGGTGGGGTGCTCTTTCTAAGAGCCGGTGCAGACTCGATGGGCCGAATGGCCTCCTTCTGCACTGTAAATTCTATAAAAATTCTTTAAAAAATAAAAAAAATTACCATTGTTCCCCAAAAGGAAAATTATAAAACCTCCTGTGCTTGATTTGCATAGGACGCATCACTATAAACTATGAATTTCAAGTGCCTAAGGTCACCTAAAACCGGGAACTTCAAAACACACTCCTGCATTTTTAGTTTCGCCAAACGCTTTATTTGTTCTTATAATGTCTTCCACTTTGGGATTATTCATTTTTGTACTCGACTCTAAGACATCAAAACTCACGTCCGGTCTAGTCTGTCTATCTAACCAATTCAGTTGCCCAATTAAACTTTGCAGTTGCTCTTTTTCCATCTTTGAGACCTTGCATCTTTTTGTGAAAACCCGGCCACAACTAATTGCTATTGGGCTGATGCTTTCCAAATAAGATTGCCGACGTAAAGTTGCCCCTAAATTAGTCTGTCCAATTCCCAGTCCAATATATTTAAATGCACCGGAAGCCTGACCTCCAACCCTGAATTCTTTCCTCAAACCAGAGATTGCAAAAGCTTCAAAATCACTAGTCCCACCCCACAAAAATTATTTGACATGCATCATAAAGATGCCAGAAAGGTTCCCTTTATAGTGCCAGTAAAACATTACCGGATCTACTTTCAACTGGTAACAGCCTAACTTTAACAAAACTGACCTTACCGAAAAATACCAGACTCTAGAGGCAACATTTAAACCACATACACATTTGTTCAACTTCCAGAATCCCCCTTCTGTGTTAGCTGCTTCTTTAGGAGTACGGAGAAAAATGTCTCTCTGGAGCAAGAAGGCAGCTTTCATATCTATAGATTTGCATTCCCATGCCTTTGTGGCTAAAAGAAGATTTTTAAAATTAACCTTTCCAGCTGTAGGTGAATCTACCCTTAAATCCTGATCTTCTAAGCTTTCTTCAAATCCCCTTGCCACAAGCCTATTCGAACCTACAATAGAAAGATGAACCCCAGAAATGCACGGGGCATGATAAATCGATGTTTGCGATGTGACTCTCAATACCATTATGTTTTCAACTGTCAAACTCGTTATAATAGTGTTTGAAGCGACACATGACACGGAAGAGTCAGAAGAGGAAAAAGATAGTGACCAGAAAGAAGGCATTGTCCTATTGACAAGCAGTTTTATGCCGGTAATTAGGGTGTTGGTTGCAGAATCCTTCAATTGTGCTGTATTGGACAGTGGCTGCACATCTACTGTGTGTGGAATTGACTGGTTAAAATGTTGTCTGGACTCCTTGAATGCAGAAAATCATAACAAGGTTAAGGAATTTGAAAGTTCCACAAGTTTCAGGTTTGGGGATGATAATACTCTGAAGTCGCTGAAAAGAGTGCTGATCCCTTGCAATATTGCCGGAGTGAATCATTTCATTAGCACGGATGTTGTATCAAGTGAGATACCTTTGCTTCTGAGCAGACCGTCAATGAAGAAAGCACACATGAAACTGGATATGGAACAGGATAAGGCAACAGTTTTTGGAAAGACGGTGGACTTACAATTTACACAGTCGGGACACTATTGTATTCCATTACTGACAAATAATATTTCAAGTAGAGTGGTTAAGGATGTGTTAATGGCAGTTGAAAATGGGACTTTAGCTGATAAAAAGCTTGTATTAAAACTGCATAGGCAATTTGCACATCCGTCTCCTCGGAGGCTGAAACATTTATTAAAGGATGCAGGGGTAAGGGATGACGAATATACTAAACTGATAGAACAGGTTAGTGACCGCTGTGAAGTTTGTAGGAAGTACAGAAGGACACCAGCACGACCGATAGTAACCCTACCTTTGGCCAGGGTTTTTAATGACATTGTGGCCATGGACCTTAAGATCTGGGATAAAGCAAATAATATATTTATTTTGCATTTTGTAGACTTAACAACCAGATTTAGTCAATCAACGATTGTACGAAGTAAAGAAAAGAGAGTAATTATGGATCAAATCGTGGAAAAATGGACAGGGACAGGAATGGGTCCACCGGCAAAATTCCTTATGGATAATGGGGGAGAATTTGCTAATGATGAGTTTAGGAATATGTGTGAAAACATGAATATCACAGTTATGAATATGGCTGCAGAAAGCCCATTTAGTAATGGTGTCTGTGAAAGAAATCATGCTGTCATCGATGACATGCTTAGAAAGATTTTGGCAGATCGACCAAATTGCAGGCTAAATTCAGCTTTAGCATGGGCGGTACATGCAAAGAATTCATTGCAGGTGGGTTGGGGGCTATAGTCCTTATCAATTAGTGTTTGGTAGAAATCCAAAAATTCCGTCCATTTTGGATGACCAGCCTCCAGCTTGGGAGGGGACTACAATTAGCTCTGATTTTGCTGAACATTTAAATGCATTACATAGCAGTCGAAAAGCTTTTTTGGAAGCAAAAGTCTCTGAAAGAATTCGCAGAGCTTTAAGACATAACATACGGCCATCAGATGCCGTTTTTCAGCAAGGAGGCATGGTATACTATAAGAGAGACAATTGTAATGAATGGAAAGGCCCAGGGAAGATCATAGGCATAGATGGCAAAACAATTACTTTGCAACATTCATCAAGGATAATGGGTACAGATTACAAATTTTCAAATTTAGACAGAGCAGACAGACATGACGAGGAACCAGAGTCATCTGGTACGCATGTGTTACAGAACTATGAGGACCAGTTAACTGATATAGACAGGGTTTCTGTAGAGGAACACACCACTTCTGATGAATTAGAACAGGCCATTTTTCCGAAAGGGCAACTGCCGAAAGTTGGTACAAAAGTGACACTTGCCTGAAGGGTCTAGTCAATGGAAGGATGCAACTGTTATTAGTAGAGCAGGGAAGGCCACTGTAAAGTATCAACATTGGTTGAATGCACAGCATTCAGGGGAAGGAGTCAAGACAATATTTTGGGAAAACAAAGTTAAAAAATGGAGGGCACAGAAACGCAGTACCAGTTCAGATAGTACATCGGATAGTGAACAGGTCCGCAGGAAAAGGTCGAGAACTATTGAAAGGACATCCCACAGCAGAAGGGAAAGATCAAGCAGTAGCAGTACAGAACGAGATACCAGGCGTCGTTTATCAAGATTTTGGAACATGAGTAAGACTACGCATACTAATAGGAGTAGAAGCCCACATGCACGTGAGATTTTGGTGGCTTCAAATAAATTAGATGAAAAAGTTATCAAAGATGCTAAACAGGACTTCCGGGTGCGGCTATGCAGAGCTAGGTCGCATATTCGGTAGCTCCTGCTTGGAACGGACTTTTGGGCTCGTTACAGGGCCCCCACGGCATTTGTTTGCCATTTCCCGGTGTGGGAAGAAGGCTGCAACATTCCCCCGACAGTGTCCCCCAGGAAGGGTATGTCTCTTGGTTGCCAGACACAGCAGAAACAGTAAAAGATTTGGCTGCAACTGCAGGATAAACAGGGCCTCTTCCAGCATGCAGGCGGGGGAAGGGCAAGCTTAAAGCTGCAAGCTGACCTGAGGGCCTGTATCAAAGGTGAATTCTAGCAGCAGAGGGAACAACTGTGAAAAGATCTCATCAAGGCCACTGAAGGGACTTCCGGTTGCAGTGATGCTAGCGGCTCCAGCTCCGATGGACCTTCGGGCTCTTTTAAGAGCCCCAACGGGGAATTTTTTGACGACGCAACCCGGTGTGGGGTGTGTGAGAAGGGAGTCCCCCCCAAACGAAGGAGGAAAAAAACGGCGGCGGCGGCTGCAGCGTGAGGAATCGTCGACCAAAGGGTCAGAAAGAGAGAAGTACAAGATGGCGGCGGAGAAAGCGCAGGCGACATGGGGGCCCGAGCAGGATGAAATCATGAGATGGTGCGTGGAGCTGCTGAAGAGGGAGGTGCTGACCCCGATGCTACAGGCAATTGAGGGACTCAAGGAGACATTAAAGACCCAGGAGACTGAGCTCCGCGTGGTGGAGCAGAAGGTGACAGATATTGAGGACGAGATCCTGGGCCTGGCGGTTAAGACTCAGACGCACGAGGCACTTCATAAAAAGTGTACTGAAAGGATCGAGGCCCTAGAAAACGGAGCGCGAAGGAAGAACCTTCGGATACTAGGTCTCCCTGAGGGTGTGGAAGGAGTGGACTGTGGAGAGTACGCAAGTAAGATGCTGAGCTCACTGATGGGTGCTGAGGCCCCTGCGGGCCCCATGGAGGTGGAGTGGGCAAATCGGATTCCGGCGAGAAGACCAAAAGCGGGAGAACCACCAAGGGCGATAATCGTGCGATTTTACCGCCTTAAGGTCAGAGAAGAGGTCCTGAGATGGGCTAAAAAGGAGCGGAGTAGCAGATGGGAGAATGCTGTGGTCCGGATATACCAGGATTGGAGTGCGGAGGTGGCGAGAAGGAGGGCGAGCTTCAACCGAGCCAAAGAGGTGTTGCATAAAAGGAAGGTGAAGTTTGGGATGCTGCAGCCGGCAAGACTATGGGTCACGTATCAAGAGAGACACTATTATTTCGAGACGGCGGAGGAAGCATGGACCTTCATCAAAGAAGAGAAGTTGGACCGGAACTGAGGGACTGATGCTGCAGGAAATGTTATTGTTATTGTTTTTGTTAATGTTATGGTGGAAGTTAATTGAGAAGTAAACGGGGAAGGGGGGAGACATTGGGGAAATGTGGGCGCCGGTGAGGGGGGAAAGACGAGACATAGTCGGAGAATGGGGGAGGGGAAAGGGAGCTGCGCCATAAGAGGCGGGTCAGGTAAAGGGATGTTCCCGCGCCAGAAAGAATAAGGCGGGAAGACAGGCGCAAGGCGGATGGGAGTTCCCCCACACGGGGGGGGGTCGAGGAGTGAGCAGGAGTAGCCGGGGTCAGTTGAAGTCAGCTGACTTACGGAAGTGATATGGGGGACGCAATCAAGCTAGATAGGGATCTAGCGGGGGAGGGGACAACTGGGTTGCTGCTGCGGAAATCCAAAAGGAAATGGCTAAAGAGTGGGTGGGCGGGGATGGTGTGCGACGCTGGGGGAGCGAGCGGGAGCGCGGAGGCGGGATATGGGACTGGCCTAGAGAAGGTAATGGCTAGTCGACACGGGAGGGGGGCAGGTAGTCCCCTAGTGAGGCTGATCACGTGGAACGTGAGAGGCCTGAACGGACCGATAAAAAGGGCCCGAGTGCTCGCGCATTTGAAAGGACTAAGGGCAGACGTGGTTATGCTCCAAGAGACGCACCTAAAGGTGGCGGACCCAGTTAGGCTAAGGAAAGGATGGGTGGGACAGGTGTTCCACTCAGGACTGGACGCAAAGAACAGAGGGGTGGCCATTTTGGTGGGGAAACGGGTAGCATTTGAAGCAAAGAACATCGTAGCAGATAGCGGAGGTAGATATGTAATGGTGAGTGGTAGGCTGGAGGGAATGGAGGTCGTGTTGGTTAATGTGTATGCCCCAAATTGGGACGATGCGGGATTCATGAGACGGTGCTGGGGCGTATACCGGACCTGGAGGCAGGAAACTTGATTTTAGGAGGGGATTTTAATACGGTGCTGGACCCGGGGCTAGATAGATCCAGCTCAAGGACCGGAAGAAGGCCGGCAGCGGCCAAGGTACTTAAGGGGTTTATGGACCAAATGGGGGGAGTGGATCCATGGCGATTTCTTAGACCTAGGGCTAGGGAGTTTCCCTTCTTCTCCCATGTCCATAAAGTGTACTCCCGGATCGATTTTTTTGTGTTGGGAAGGTCGTTGATCTCTAGGGTGGAAGAAGCTGAGTACTCAGCCATAGAGGTTTCGGATCATGCCCCACATTCGGTGGACCTGGGAGTAGGAGAGGACAGGGAGCAGAGAACACTCTGGCGATTAGATGTGGGACTGATGGCGGATGAGGGAGTGTGTGTGAGGTACCCTCAATAATGATGCTTAGAGATTAAACAGTAAAGAAGGCTTTATTATGCTAATAACTATGCTACAGATTTGGATGAGAGCTGACTGCTATACAGACCATGAGGCAGGCCTTTATGTATGGCTCCCAGATGGGCGGAGCCAGTGGCGGAGTCCCCAGGGTTCCAAGCCTGGTCTTAAAGGGGACATCACCTTACATGATGATAAGGCAGTAACCGTTCATCACATTCACCCCCTGTTTAAAAAGGAGTCCGGCGGGGGTGAAGTGCCATCATAGGTCCATCCGTCTCAGCGGCCGGATCGTCCTCCTCGATCTCCTCAGTTCGGGCGGTGGTGCGGCGGGCACGGACGTCCTGGTTGAGGGCACATCCGGGAGCACAGCGGTCGGAGCTTCGGTCCGGGTCGGGGCAGAGGAACTAGGGAGGGCCGGGGGTAGCGGAGAGGGCGCCGGCGGGGTGTGTAAAGGGGGGGCGCACGGTAGGAGCTCACCAACGGGTGGTAGGGCCAGAAGAGGGTGTGTTGTAGGGGGCGACGGGTCCTGCAGGGGAGCGGCGCGGGAAGGGGCGTCTGTGATGGAGGATCCAGCGGGCGCCAGATCCCGGAGGGAAACCGTATCTTGCCTGCCGTCGGAGTACTCCACGTAGGCGTAACTGGGGTTGGCGTGGAGCAGTCGGACCTTTTCAACTAGGGGGTCCGTTTTATGGCTCCTCGCGTGCCTCCGGAGAAGAACAGGTCCCGGAGCCGTCAGCCAAGGTGGAAGCGAGACCCCGGAGGTAGACTTCCTGGGGAAGAGAAACAATCGCTCATGAGGGGTCTCATTTGTGGCCGTGCAGAGGAGTGACCTAATGGAGTGTAGGGCATCGGGTAGGACCTCCTGCCAGCGGGTGGTTGGGAGATTTCTCGACCGCAGGGCCAGAAGGACAGCCTCCCACACGGTCGCGTTCTCCCTCTCCACCTGCCCGTTTCCCCGTGGGTTATAGCTGGTCGTTCTGCTCGAGGCGATGCCTTTGCTGAGCAGATACTGACGCAGTTCATCGCTCATGAATGATGTACCCCGGTCGCTGTGGATATAAGCAGGGAAACCGAACAGGGTGAAGATGCTGTGCAGTGCCTTAATCACCGTGGCTGAGGTAATGTCGGTGCAGGGAATGGCGAATGGGAAACGGGAGAACTCATCGATCACGGTGAGGAAATAGGCATAACGGTTGGTGGACGGGAGGGGCCCCTTGAAGTCCACGCTCAGTCGCTCAAAGGGGCCTGAGGCCTTCACGAGCCGAACCTTGTCTGGCCGATAGAAGTGCGGTTTGCACTCCGCACAGACCTGGCAGGCCCTGACCATGGCCTTGACCTCCTTGGTTGAGTAAGGTAGGTTGCGGGACTTGATGAAATGGACGAGCCGGGTAACCCCCGGGTGGCAGAGGTCATTGTGGATAGCTTGCAGGCGGTCCTCCTGCGCGTTGGCGCATGTGCCGCGGGACAGGGCATCTGGGGGCTCGTTGAGCTCCCCTGGACGATACTTGATATCGTACGAGTAGGTGGAGAGTTCGATCCTCCACCTCAAAATTTTATCGTTTTTTATTTTGCTCCGTTGCGTGTTATCGAACATATAGGCGACCGACCGTTGGTCGGTGACGAGGGTAAACCTCCTACCGGCGAGGTAGTGTCTCCAGCACCGCACAGCCTCCACAATGGCTTGTGCCTCCTTTTCGACTGCAGAGTGTCGAATCTCGGAGGCGGTGAGGGTTCGGGAGAAGAACGCTACTGGTCTGCCTCCTTGATTGAGGGTAGCAGCCAGGGCGATGTCTGATGCATCGCTCTCTACCTGGAAAGGGATGGTTTCGTCCACCGCGTGCATGGCGGCCTTGATGATGTCGGCCTTGATGCGGTTGAAGGCCAATTGAGCCTCAGCCGAGAGGGGAAAAGTGGTGGTCTTTAGGAGTGGGCGGGCTTTGTCCGCATACTTGGGGACCCACTGGGCGTAATAGGAGAAAAGCTCCAAGCACCGTTTGAGGGCCTTGAGGCTGCGGGGGAGAGGGAGTTCCTTAAGGGGGCGCATGCGGTCGGGGTCGGGACCTAGGACCCCGTCTTCCACGACATAGCCGAGGATGGCCAGCCGGGTGGTGTGGAAAACGCATTTGCCCTCGTTATAGGTCAGGTTAATGGCTCGGGCGGTCTGGAGGAACTTTTTGAGGTTAGCGTCATGGTCCTGCTGATCATGGCCGCAGATGGTGACATTGTCCAAGTACGGGTATGTAGCCCGCAAACCGTACTGGTCCACCATTTGGTCCATCGCCCTTTGAAAGACGGAGACCCCATTTGTGACACCAAAGGGGACCCTGTGGAAGTGGAAGAGCCGGCCGGCTGCTTCGAAGGCAGTATAGAGGCGGTCTTTTGGTCGGATGGGGAGCTGGTGGTAGGCAGATTTGAGGTCGACCGTGGAAAAGACTCGGTATTGGGCGATCCGATTTACCATTTCCGCGATGCGAGGAAGGGGGTACGCATCAAGCTGCGTGAGTCGGTTTATGGTCTGGCTATAATCCACGACCATCCGTTTCTTCTCCCCGGACCGGACTACCACCACTTGCGCTCTCCAAGGGCTGTTGCTAGCCTCGATGACCCCCTCTCCCAGTAACCGCTGGACCTCTGACTTGATAAAAGCCATATCTTGGGCACTGTAGCGCCGGCTCCTGGTGGCGACGGGCTTACAGTCGGGAGTGAGGTTAGCGAATAGCGAGGGGGGGTGCGACTTTCAGTGTCGCAAGGCAGCACACCGTGAGGGGGGGCAAGGGTCCGCCGAACTTCAGTGTCAGGCTTCGGTGGCTGCACTGGAAATCCAGTCTGAGCAGCAGGGGGGCACAGAGGTGAGGGAGGATATGAAATTTGAAACGGGTGTATTTGGCACCCTGGATCGAGAGATCCGCAATACAGTACCCCGTGATTTGTACCGAGTGGGACCCAGATGCGAGGGCTATGGTTTGGGATGTGGGATGGGTGCGTAGGGAGCAGCGCCTTGCCGTTTCAGGGTGGATAAAGCTCTCCGTGCTCCCAGAGTCGAAGAGGCATGCAGTGTCGTGCCCGTTGACCTGGACCTGCATCATGGAGTTCTGCAGGTGTTTTGGCCGAGTTTGATCGAGGGTGATCGCACCCAGTCGCGGGTAGTCGGAGTCGTAAAATGGCCGCTGCCGTTGGTCGCACGTGTCGGGTCAAGAAGATGGCCGCCGACCAGATGGCCGCTCCCATGATTCGCACGAGGCTGATGACGCGTCAGAAGAGGACATGTCGGGTCGGTGCGCAGCAGCATTGCGAGGCCTACGGGCCTGAGAGCCTGATTTTCGGGCCGGCTGTTCTTTGTTTTTCTGGCCCCTGGGTCTGGCCAGGCAGACCCTCGCAAAGTGCCCTTTCTTCCCGCAGTCGCTGCAGATCGCGGAGCGGGCTGGGCAGCGTGGGCGTGGGTGCTGGCCCTGCCCGCAGAAGTTGCAAGGTGTGCCCCCATGGTGAGCGGGTCGCCGCGTGGCGCAGGCCTGTAATACGGGCGAGTCTGAGGAAGTCCGGGGGGAGCTGGCAGAGTCCACGGGGTACGTACCCAAGTTATGTCGGGCCACCGCCAGCGAGGAGGCGAGCGTTACCGTCTCCTGGAGGTCTTTTGCCCCGTTTTCGAGAAGTCGCTGCCGGATGTAGGTCGAGCGAATGCCGGACACGAAAGAATCTCTGATGTGCAGGTTCATATGGACTTCCCTTGTCACATCCTGATGGTCACAGTCCCTGGCCAGCGCGGTGAGTTTCTCAACAAACTCGTCGAGCGATACCCCCGAGTGCTGCCGGCAGGTAGAGAGCAGATGCCGGGCACCTCATTGACGGGTTTGACAAACCGCTTGTGGAGCAACTCAATCGCTTCCTCATAAATCGTCGCCTTTTCGAGCGTGGCGGAGATTCTGTGACTAACCCGGGCGTGGAGTAGACGCAGCTTGCGTGGCCCCAGGATGGGAGTCTCTGCGGAGTCCAGGTAGGCCTCGAAGCACCGCAGCCAGTATTTAAAAATTTCCTTTGCCTCCGGCGTTCGTGCTTCCAGATTGAGCTTCTCTGGTTTTAGGCCTGCGTCCATCCTGAATCTAGTTTAGCCGAATAAATTGAGGTACCCTCAATAATGATGCTTAGAGATTAAACAGTAAAGAAGGCTTTATTAGGCTAATAACTATGCTACAGATTTGGACGAGAGCTGACTGCTATACAGACCATGAGGCAGGCCTTTATGTATGGCTCCCAGATGGGCGGAGCCAGAGGCGGAGTCCCCAGGGTTCCAAGCCTGGTCTTAAAGGGGACATGACCTTACATGATGATAAGGCAGTAACCGTTCATCACAGTGTGCAAGAGTGCGGGGGTGTATTGAGAGATACCTGGAGGTCAATGACGACGGCGAGGTCCCTGTGGGAGTGGTCTGGGAAGCATTAAAAGCGGTGGTCAGAGGAGAGCTGATCTCTATTGGGGCCCACAAAAGGAAAACAGAGGCCAAGGAAAGGGAAAGATTACTGGGGGAGATTTTAAGGGTGGACAGGGAATTTGCAGAGACCCCGGAGGAGGAATTGTACAGGGAGAGGAGACGTCTCCAGACGGAGTTTGACCTTCTGACCACCAGAAAGGCGGAGGTACTGTGGAGGAAGGCACAGGGGAGGAGGTATGAATATGGGGAAAAGGCTAGTCGCCTGTTGGCGCATCAATTGCGAAAGAGGGCAGCAGCGAGGGAGATAGGAGGAATTAGAGACGAAAGGGGAGACACGGTGCGAAGGGCAGGAAAGATAAATGAGGTGTTCAAGACCTTCTATGAGGAACTGTATAGGTCTCAACCCCCAGAGGGAGAGGAGGGGATGCGGCAGTTCCTGGGCCAATTGAGGTTCCCGAAAGTGGAGGAGCAGGAGGTGGCAGGCCTGGGGGCGCCGATTGAGGGTGGACGAGGTTATTAAGGGACTGGGAAGCATGCAAGCAGGGAAGGCCCCGGGGCCAGACGGGTTCCCGGTGGAATATTACAGAAAATATGTGGACTTGTTGATGGCGAGGACGTTCAATGAGGCCAGGGAAGGGGGGACTCTACCCCCGACAATGTCGGAGGCGACGATATCGCTAATTTTGAAGAGGGACAAAGATCCGTTGCAGTGCGGGTCCTATAGACCTATTTCACTATTGAACATGGACGCCAAATTGCTGGCAAAGGTACTGGCATCGAGGATAGAGGACTGTGTCCCGGGGGTGGTGCACGAAGACCAGACAGGGTTCGTAAAAGGGAGACAACTGAATGTTAACGTGCGACGACTGTTAGGGGTGATAATGATGCCCCCAGTGGAGGGGGAGGCAGAGATAGTGGCGGCAATGGACGCAGAGAAGGCATTTGATAGGGTGGAGTGGGAGTATTTATGGGAAGTGTTAAGGAGGTTTGGGTTTGGGAACGGGTTTATTAGCTGGGTTAGACTTCTTTATGGGGCTCCAACGGCAAGCGTAGTTACAGGTCGACACAGATCGGAGTATTTCCGACTATACAGGGGAACAAGACAGGGATGCCCGCTGTCTCCATTGTTGTTCGTGTTGGCAATTGAACCTCTGGCCATGGCGTTGAGAGACTCCAGGAAATGGAGAGGGGTGATTAGAGGGGGAGAAGAACACCGAGTCTCGTTATACGCAGATGACCTATTGTTATACATGTCGGACCCAGCGGGGGGGATGATAGAGGTTATGCGAATTTTGAGGGGGTTCGGGGAATTCTCGGGGTATAGGCTAAACATGGGGAAGAGTGAATTATTTGTGATACATCCAGGGGACCAGAGTAGAGAGATAGGAGGCTTACCGCTAAGGAAAGTGGAAAGAAACTTCCGATACCTGGGGATTCAGATCACTAGGAGCTGGGGAACCTTGCATAGACTTAATCTGACACGGCTGGTAGAACAAATGGAGGAGGACTTCAAGAGGTGGGACATGCAGCCTCTATCGCTGGCGGGCAGGGTGCAAGCAATTAAGATGATGGTCCTCCCGAGGTTCTTATTTGTATTTCAATGTCTCCCTATACTAATCACCAAGACCTTTTTTAATAAAATAGACAGGAGCATCACGAGCTTCGTGTGGGCAGGGAAAGTTCCGAGAGTAAGGAGGGGGTTCCTTCAGCGTAGTAGGGACAGAGGAGGACTGGCACTACCGAACTTGGGTGATTACTATTGGGCCACCAATGTGGCAATGATACGTAGCTGAATGATGGAGGGTGAGGGAGCGGCGTGGAAAAGACTGGAGAGAAAGTCCTGTAAAGGGACGAGTTTAGAGGCGCTGGTGACGGCGCCGCTACCGTTCTCACCTAAAAAGTTTACCACGAACCCGGTGGTGACGGCAACACTGAATATCTGGGGACAGTGGAGGCGACAGAGAGGGGTGCGGGGAGCCCTGGTGGGGTCCCCAATCAGGAACAACCATAGGTTCGTCCCAGGAAGAATGGATGGAGGATTTCAGAGCTGGCACCAGTTGGGAATTAGGAGGGTGGGAGATTTATTTATAGATGGGACTTTTGCGAGCTTGGGAGCATTGGAGGAAAAGTATAAGTTGCCCCGGGGAAATTTCTTGCGATATATGCAGGTGAGGGCGTTTACTAGACAACAGGTGAGGGAATTTCCGTTGCTCCCGACACAGGGGATACAGGACAGGGTGCTTTCAGGGGTGTGGGTCGGAGAGGGCAAGGTGTCAGAGATTTATAGAGAGATGAGGGAAGAGGGGGAGGAGTCGGTGGGCGAACTAAAAGGAAAGTGGGAAGAAGAATTAGGGGAGGAGATAGAGGAGTGTATGTGGGCTGATGCCCTAAGCAGGGTAAATTCCTCTTCCTCATGCACCAGGCTTAGCCTGATTCAATTTAAGGTGCTACATAGAGCACACATAACGGGGGCAAGATTGAGCAGGTTCTTTGGAGTGGAGGACAAATGTGGGAGGTGTGGCGGGAGCCCGGCAAACCACGCACATATGTTTTGGGCGTGCCCGGCACTGGAAGGGTATTGGAAGGGAGTGACGGGAGTGATTTCGCGGGTGGTGAAGGCCCGGGTAAAACCAGGCTGTGGGTTAGCTCTATTTGGAGTTGCGGAAGAGCCGGGAGTGCAGGAGGCGAAAGAGGCCGACGTTGTGACCTTTGCGTCCCTAGTAGCCCGGCGCAGGATCCTACTCATGTGGAAGGAGGCGAAACCCCCCGGACTGGAGGCCTGGGTAAATGATATGGCGGGGTTCATTAAACTGGAGCAGATAAAGTTTGCCCTGAGAGGATCGGCTCAAGGGTTCACCAGGCAGTGGCAGCCATTTCTCGACTACCTAGGGGAACGTTAGAGGGAAGACAGATGATCAGCAGCAGCAACCCAGGGGGAGGGGGGGGGTTTAGTTTAGTTTAGGTCAATAGACAATGGGGTTTTGTTACCTGTGTATTGTTAAATATTTCTGTTTTGTTATTGTTTCGTTTGCTTTGTAAGAGGGAAAAATTGTTGTTTGGAAAAATTTTTCAATAAAATATATTTTTTTAAAAAGATGCTAAACAGCAAGAATTGCATGGTTGGGGTATACACGGAAGTACCGGATAGGGGACAAAGAGCTCTATCCCACAGATGGATTTGCACGGAAAAGGTTCTTCCAGATGGAACTTATAAGGCAAAGGCCAGGCTTGTGGCAAGGGGATTTGAAGAAAGCTTAGAAGATCAGGATTTAAGGGTAGATTCACCTACAGCAGGAAAGGTTATTTTAAAGATCTTCTTGGCTCTATTAGCCACAAAGGCATGGGAATGCAAATCTATAGATATAAAAGCTGCCTTTTTGCAGGGGCTTCAGCTCCAGAGAGACATTTTTCTCCGTCCTCCTAAAGAAGCAGCTAACACAGAAGGGGTACTCTGGAAGTTGACCAAATGTGTATATGGATTAAATGATGCATCTAGAGTCTGGTATTTTTCAGTAAGGTCAGTTTTGTTAAAGTTAGACTGTTGCCAGTTGAAAGCAGATCCTGCAATGTTTTACTGGCACTATGAAGGAAATCTTTCTGGCATCTTTATGATGCATGTCGATGATTTTTTGTGGGGTGGGACTAGTGATTTTGAAGCTATTGTAATCTCTGATTTGAGGAAAGAATTCAGGGTTGGAAGTCAGACTTCCGGTGCATTTAAATATATTGGATTGGAAATTGGACAGATTAAGTTAGGGGCAACTTTACGTCAGCAATCTTATTTGGAAAGCATAGACCTGATAGAAAAAGAGCAACTGCGAAGTTTAATTGGGCAACTGAACTGGTTAGGTAGACAGACTAGACCGGACGTGAGTTTTGATGTCTTAGAGCAGAGTACAAAAATGAATGATCCCAAAGCGGAAGACATAATAAGAGCAAATAAAGCGTTGGCCAAACTAAAAATGCAGGAGTGTGTTTTGAAGTTCCCGGTTTTAGGTGACCTTAGGCACTTAAAACTCATAGTTTATAGTGATACGTTCTACGCAAATTTATGTGATGGGGTTTCAAGCGCAGGAGGTTTTATAATTTTCCTTTTGGAGAACAATGGTAAATGTTGCCCGCTTGTGTGGGAAACAAAGAAAATAAGGAGTGGTAAAAAACACTTTGGCTGCTGAGATGTTAAGCCTTGTAGAGGCGGTGGATATGGTCTTTTATATAAGTCAGATACTGACAGACATTTTGGGAGTAGGGGCTTTGGGTAACATACCTATTGACTGTCACATTGACAATAAATCCCTGTGGGAAAATGTGCACTCCACAAAAAGTGTCAATGAAAAGAGGTTACGGATAGACATCGCAAGTTTGAAGCAGATGTTGGACAGAGGGGAAATAACAAAAATTAAATGGGTCGACAGTAGCTATCAACTGTCAGACTGTTTTACGAAAAGAGGGGCGGGTTCATAGAAACTTTTGGATATTGTTAATGAAGGGCGCTTGTTTCTGTGACTTTTTTTCTTTCTCATCCAAACAAAAGAAAACTGAACAAATAAAAGTGGGGGAAATCATGTGTGTGTTTTGAGTTTCTTGAAATTTTGTTTTCACCTAATTGTTTTTTTTCTCCAAGGAAGGGGAGACTGTTAAGTAATGGGTTAAGAGACATTGCAATTAGTTGTCTCATTTATGTTCAGTATCCATTAATTGAGACTGATATGTAAAGGGGCTTCAGGTGGCCTCTGTCAGGGGATGTGTAGTTAGAGTTTTGTGCAGAGTCTGTTGGAATGAAATAAATGTGTGTTGGTGAAAAAGGAACAGAACTTTAGACTCTTCATATCACAGCAACTAAAACGTCTAACAGACAGTGGTGTTCCTCAAGGGTCAGTGATGGACCAATGCTTTTTTATTGCTATGTATAAATGGCTTCTATCTTAGAAGCAGAGTAAAATGTTAAAATTTGTCAAAATACAAAACTTGGACTGGCAAATGATGAGGATGATACGAATTGCAACAGGACACTAGCAGAATGGGCAGTCAAGTGGCAGATGCAATTCAATATAGGCACGTGTGTGGTGATGCATTTTGGCAGACGGGATAGGGAGAGGCAATATAGACTTAATGGAGGACGCATGTGCATCGACCTTTGCAGGTGACAGGACTTATTGAGAGAATAGTTAAAGCATGTGTGATCATGGGCTTCAGAAAGATGGGCATTGAGTACAAAAGTACAGAAGCTATGTTGAAATTATATAGGCTCTGGTGGGGCCCCAGTAGAGTATTGTGTTCAGTTGTGGTTATCACACTGTAGGAAAGATGTGAAGGCCCTTGAGAGGATGCAGAGGCGTTTTACCAGGCAGTCCCAAGGATGGGGGATTTTAGTTACAAGGTTAGGTTGGGAAGGCTGAGTTCTCTTTCGGAAATTGAGAGGAGTTTTGATCGAGGGATACAAGATTAATCCAGGCTTAGATAAGATGGACAAGGAAAACTTCCTATTAACTGATTGTACAAGGACTAGGGACCACAGTTTTAAGATTTTAAGCAAGAGATGCAAGGAAAATGTGAGCATTTTGTTTTTACACAGCGAGCGGCAATTGCCTGGAATTCACTGCCCATAAGAAAGGAAATTGGAAACTGACCATGGAAATTGGATGGGCACCTGAAGCACATAGACTTGCATGAGGTCCCCGACAGAAACATCTTTGCTTGTCCCTATGAATTTGTGACAAGGTTGGACTGCATCTGCAATCTTTTATGGTTCTTGGTTACTGTTCCACTCTGACTTAAAGGTGATATTACTAGGTAAGCTACCTTGTGCCCAGTAATAGCATCAGATTAGTATTGACTGCTTCCTGCTGTTCTCCAAGCAGGTCTTCAATATTGTACTACAATCTTGGTTACAAAAGGCCTTTTGCAAAAACAGTTACACTTCTATATCAATTTAATGTTCTGGTTACCTGAATTCAAGCTCAGTTCAGATTTAAAGCCCAGTTCTCCATTCAGCAGTTTGGATTATTAATATTTTTGGGGGGGGTGTAGGCATCACTGCTAAGGCTGGCAGTAGTTGTCTATCCCTGATCGCTTGTGGGCCAGCCTTGAACCACCAGAGTCATGGGGTTGAGGTAGACGCATCGTGCTCTTTTCTGTAGCAATTTGGTACAACCAAGTGGTTTGCTGTGCCGTTTCAGAGGGCAGTGTAAACCAGACTGGGTAAGGATGACAGATTTGCACCCCCCCCCCCCCTCCCCCCAGTAAACCACATGGGTTTTCACCACAATCCAGTAGTTTCATGATTATTATTAATGAAACTAGCATTTTATTCCAGATTTATTAATTAAATTTAAATTCCCTCAGCTACTAAGTAAAATTCGAACTTGTGTCTCTGGTGCATTAGTTCCAGGCCTGTGGCTTGGAGGTCCATTAACATTATCACTGTGCTTTTGACCCACTATCATACAAATACATGGAAATGATGGGAGAGGAAAGGATGCACTGGTCTATATAGTTTCATGCATCATGTATTACAACACAGCCTCCCCACCTAGTCCAAAGCCATGTAATCTTTAGCAGAGGCAAAATAAAAAAATCTCAAACCAAGCCAATGAGGGGGGAAAGACCTGGTAAAGCAATAACAAAGATATAACTTATGTCATATTGTTACACGACTAAAATGCCAGTTTAAAAGCCTAATTAAAAGAATACAATGATTTCTAAAATTGTGAAATGTTCAAAATTTTAATTAGAACGTTTACATTCAATGATTTTTTTTGCAATCACACTGGTGATTGGTGTTCCAATATGATATTACAATTTTGATTTCATAACCGTTTTCAAGGCACTACTTTTACAATTATCAGGGAGAAGTTCATTTATAAATCTATTTCCTGCTCAATTTTAAGAACAAAATTAAAATGGTAGCATTTATCAACTCCCCATTTAATGTTAGCAATGACTAGTAAAACAGTAAATGCAATTATGCATTTGAATAATCAATCTGGAAAATTAATTGCCTCCATCATGACGGGCAATTCAGTAATCATAATTCATAATTTTGAAGTGTGTTAAAATCGAAAAAAAGTATTTTAAATAAATGACAAAGGAAAAATCACGATCGGACCATTTGGGTGCAGAAGATAAACTCTCAGGTAATGACAGTGAAATGGCAGAAATATTGAATAATTACTTTGCCTCATTACCTAGGGAGGCGACAAGGTAAGGTGGACTTGACATTCGAAGAAAACATCAAAGACCTCCAAGACAGGAAATGGGGGCGATAATTTGTATTATAAAGTAGTTCAGCTTAGAATAAAACATTTGGTCAGTATGTGCATATTAAAAGCAGCTAGGGAAGAGATAGTGACCATCATAATTATAAAATTCATCAGAAAATGTTAAACTGACAGAGGAATATAGAACATTATTCCTATATTTAAAAATGGAGCTAGAGCAAGTCCAAAGAACATTAGATTGCATAGCTTAACATTGTGGAAATGCTCCCTCTCAGCTGAGCAGCCCAGCGGCAACTGACAAGACCCCACACAGGCTGAACACATGCTGGCGCATGGCCACAACCACAGACAAAAAAAATTAAAAGTCCCATGCACTTAAATTTAAATGTAGGCAATGTAAACAAACAAAAAATTATGAGGGGACATTAGTTAGTGATGGGAAAGATAATGGAATCTTTACTCAAAGGTGCAATAAAATAAATCATCTCTGAACCCAACATGTAACAAAGAATAGCCAACATGCATTTCAAAAGGATGGCCATGCTTGACCAACTTTACTAAATACAGAGACAAAGAAGAGACAAAGAAATATAGTGGATGTCGTATATTTGGATCTTAAGGTCCTTCATAGGTCATGACTAAAGTTAGAGCTTTTACCGATGATTTGGGCTCGGGAGCCAAAATACAATTTAAGGATGACACCGGAGGGAGACTGTGACAAAACACAGGAAGATGTTAATGAACTTGCAGAATGGGGAGTGTACATGGTAGCACCGTGGTTTGCTCTGTTGCTTCACAGCTCCAGGGTCCCGGGTTCGATTCCCGCTTGGGGTCACTCTGCGGAGTCTGCACGTTCTCCCTGCGTCTGCGTGGGTTTCCTCCCACAAGTCCCGAAAGACGTGCTGTGAGGTGAATTGGACATTCTGAATTCTCCCTCTTGTACCTGGACAGGTGCTGGACTGTGGGCGCCGAGGGGATTTTTACAGTCGCTTCATTGCTGTGTTAATGTAAAAGATAATCATTATTATGTAAATGGCAAATAAATTTTGATGGAGATAATTGTGAAGTAGTGCATTTTGGTAGAGTGAGAAACCAGGCCATATAGCTCCTTTGAAAATAACAATCTGAATGAGATAGAAGAGCAAAGTGATCAAGAAATACAGAGACACAAACCATTAGAAGTAACAGTGCAATTTGGTAAGGTCATTAAAATATATAAACCAAGGAGTGTGTTTCATTTCAAAAGGAACAGAACTGAAAAACAAGGAAGTTGTAGCAAATTTGCATATAAACCGAGGTTAGACCACACATGGAGTACTCTGCAAAGTTCTGGTCTAACATTAAAAAAAAGGATATCTAGGTTCTGAAGAAAGTGCGAAGACGATTCACAAAAATGATGCCTGGACAGAGAGGTTAGAACTACTAGAAAAAACTGAATAGACTGGAGCATTTTTCTCTAGAAAAGAGAAAACTGAGGTGTGATCTCTTTGTTACATGTTGGGTTTAGAGATGATTTATTTTATTGCACCTTTGAGTAAAGATTCCATTATCTTTCCCATCACTGACTAATGTCCCCTCATAATTTTTTGCTTGTTGTACATTGCCTACATTTAAGTGCATGGGACTTTTAATTTTTTTTTGTCTGTGGCTGTGGCCACGCGGTCTTTAAAATTATGACTGGTTTTCATAGCATAAGCACGGAGAAGATGCTCCCACTTTAATGGTGAGTCCAAAACAAGAAATTTTCAATATAAGATAACCAATAATAAACCCAACAAAGAATTCAGAAGAAAGAATGGTTGGAATGTGGAACTTGCAAGCACATGAAATAGTTGAGGTAAATAGCGTAAATGCAAGTAACAAGAAATTAGATAAATATATGAGGGAGAAAGGTATCAAAGATTATGCAGATAAAGCTGAGTTGGAGGAGGCTCGTATGGAGCATAAAGAGCATAAACACCAACACAAAACAGTTAGTTGACCCTGTTGGCCCCTTCCTGTATTGTGAATTATATGTAAAAATGGTTGAATATTTATTATGCATCCCTCAACATAATTGTTGAATCCTAATCTGTTTTAAAATCTACTGGTCATATATTGGCTCATATGTTTCGGAAGGAACCTAATTTATACAATCATCAAGCAGCATTTTCTTAGGTCATTGAAATATTTCATGTAACTTTCATAAACCGTTGGAAAATAGGCTGAATCATGAAATCAAGCCATGGAAGTAATTAAATATCAGCACAGGATCCTTCAGTTAACTAATATTAACTATATTGATGGACAAGTATTGATTACATTGTCATGTTAATCACATTATATCAGTTGTTGGTGTATACAAGCATTTCAAGAGGTTTTGAAATAACACTTAGTGATCACTTATTGTCACAAGTAGGCTTCAATGAAGTTACTGTGAAAAGCCCCTAGTCGCCACATTCCGGCGTCTGTTCGGGGAGGCTGGTACGGGATTTGAACCCACGCTGCTGCCTTGTTCTGCATTACAAGCCAGCTATTTAGCACACTGTGCTAAGTACTAGATAGGGATAGATTTTTATCCGAACAGCTGTTCTTTTTTCATACTATTCCTTCACATTCTAGCCACAGTTGCGTATTGGCATTTTGATGTTTTTAACTTGGATCATTTACTTTGAAGGTTCCGTGTCGAATACAGAAAAAGGAATACTAGTTTTGGTTGTGACGATGGAAACAAATGTACAAAGTGTAGAAAGTCTCTGAAGTTCACAAACCCGACTATAGAAGCTTACAAAAAAATAACTTGCAACAGGAATGATTGTACAGACTGATATTTCTATTACCTATGTACGTGAATGTGGGAGAACATACTTACACATAGCATTTGTCAAATTAAATTTTCCTGTTTCGGTGCATAAAATGCACTTTACAAAGAGAATACTCTGGGGAACTATGGAATAATAAAAAGCATGTTGAACTGCAGTATGAGTAGGCAGCCATACATTACCTCATCATAATACATACAGAAATGTTTGTGCAAAAAGGTGAACTCTCTGGAATCTGAAACACACATATAGGACTGCTCAGCCCTCTTATTGCCAATAAAAATTGATTTTGGTTAAAAAGAGGTGACTGGGTATATTTTTTGTAGGTTAATGAAGGAATGTAGCCTCTTTAGGACGCCGCTCCTGTGGGCCAATGACTGAAGTACCTTTGGGCCAGTCCAGAAACAAATATGTTCATCTTGCACATGAAGTAAAGTAGCTGGATTTGTGGTGTACCAGATTCCTGGTGTTCTGCAGAGATATTTTTTAGTTATTCTGTTATAATTGGTTTGGAATTCCCTTCCCCATGAGGTTGTGGAGGCTGGGACAATTTGAGCTTTCAAGACCGAGAAGGAGATTGATAGATTTTTGTTAGGTGAAGCTATCCAGCAAAATGGAACCAAAGTAAAATGAAGTTGAGGTGCAACTAAACCACGATAATAATCATAACCATTATTAGTGTCATACATAGGTTTACATTAACACTGCAATGAAGTTACTGTGGAAATCCCCGATTATTATTATCTAATTGAATGGTGGAACGGGCTAGATCTGCTGAATGGGTTGTTTCCTATATTTACAGTTCATGTTGAATTTTCTCCTCAAATTTATTTTAAATTGATGAAAAAGGGACTGCTACAAATTAGAAATAAATCTCAATTTGTATTGTAACAGTTCCATTCATTTGTTGAATAAATGTTGCATTCAGTTCACTTTGTAGGATTTTATTGGTGTAATTTAAGTGATCCACCTTCAAAAAATTATAATTGCCTTTTACAACTGGGGTTTTAATTTGTTAATGCTTTTCTTCGCCAATGCTATAGTTATTCAGCATGAATTTCAGTACTTACAGCTGTACCAGCTGTTTGAATTTGTTACAACTGCTGATGGCTCTGGAGAAAGTCATTTTTGATGTTTTTCACACGTGTGTGTGTGTGTGTGTATAATAAATGTGTTCCTACTCGTGAGAATTTTGTGCATGATGCGATATCGATACCCACAAATGGGGCTACTAAACAAAACTTTATTAAATTGTTCAGTGAAGTATTCCACGCATATCATAGGGGCTGGGAGCAATGGGCACCATGGGCGGGATTCTCCAATAATGGGGTTATGTCCCCACTCCAGCGTCGAAACGCCGGCGTTCCTTGAAGAAAGTCCAGAGTGATTCTCCAACCTGAAGGGGACTAGCAGGACCCCGGAGTACTCCAAGCAGCTCTGCCTGCCGATATGGGGCCCTGCACTTCCGGTCGGGAATCCACGCATGCGCATGGCGGTGGACTCCGGCGGCCACCCCGCACTACATGGCGGACGAACAACACGGAGCGGCCCCGAAAATATAGCCCCCCGGTATCTCGCACGCCCGCGGATCGGTGGCCCCCGACCGCTAGCCTGGCCGTCCCTGAGGCTACCCCCCCACCCCGGTGAAGGATCCACCGCCCCCAAACAGGGTGGCCGCGTACTGAGTCCGCAGCCGCCGCCGACTGTTCCTGACAAGCAAAACATGGTTAGAACCACGCCATCGGGAACTCGGCCAGTTGTCGTTGGTGAATCGCGGGGAGGGGGGGCCTCTGTCAATGGCCCCTACCCACGCCGTGTAGACCGTACCCGCGCGATTTTCCGGGGACGCGATTTTGGCGTGGGGCCTCAGAGAATTCCACCCCGTATATATTTGGGGAAATATACACACTGTGGCCTCACAGTGCCAGGGATCTGGGTCCGGTTCTGGCCTTGGGTGACTGTGTGAGTTTGCACGTTCTCCCCGTGTCTCCATGGGTTTCCTCCCGTTGCTCCAGTTTCCTCCCAAAGTCCAAAGATGTGCACGTTAGCTGGATTGGCTATGCAAAATTGCCCCTTAGTGTCAAAGGTTAGGTGGCTAGGCAATCACCAGTGCACTGATAGGGTGGTGTGGGTCTTGGTAGAGTGCAATTTCAGACGGTCATTGCAGACCCAATGAGCCAAATGGTCATCTGAACTGTCAGGGATTCTATGGATTCACAGGCGGCCACGTGCATAGCTGATTTGCAGACGTATATTACAAATTTAAGTTGGAAAGTGTGTGGTTAACATACAAATGTTTTTTTTAAATTATTTAAAAAATAATAATGTTTATTAAAGATTTGCATAAAATATCAATAACAAAATGAGAAAGAAAAAAGAACCCAACAGGGTTAAGTACAAAACACAATCTAAAAAAGCAACCCCCCAAACCCCTCCCCCCCGTACCTAAATAATAAATTAACATTAACACCCCGACTTAACACAACAGGAGTATACACCCCCTCAGACCCTCCAGTGTAAATAACATAAACAAAAATAAAGTAAACCCCCCCCCCCCGAGCTGCTGCTGCCATTGACCAATGACTAGCGTTCTGCCAGAAAGTCTAAGAACGGTTGCCACCGCCTAAAGAACCCTTGTACCGACCCTCTCAAGGCGAATTTCACCCTCTCCAATTTAATGAACCCTGCCATATCGCTGATCCAGGATTCCACGCTTGGGGGCCTCGCATCTTTCCACTGAAGGAGAATCCTTCGCCGGGCTACCAGGGACGCAAAGGCCAGAATTCCGGCCACTTTCGCCTCCTGCACTCCCGGCTCCTCTGCCACCCCAAATATTGCGAGCCCCCAGCCCGGTCTGACCCTGGATCCTACCACCCTCGACACCATCCTCGCTACGCCCTTCCAAAATTCCTCCAGCGCTGGGCATGCCCAGAACATATGGGTGTGATTTGCTGGGCTCCCTGAGCACCTAACACACCTGTCCTCACCCCCAAAGAACCAGCTCATCCTTGTCCCGGTCATGTGTGCCCTGTGCAGCACCTTAAACTGTATGAGGCTGAGCCTCGCGTACGAAGAGGAAGAATTCACCCTCCCTGGGGCATCTGTCCACATCCCCTCTTCGATCTCCTCTCCCAACTCCTCCTCCCACTTACCTTTCAACTCCACCACCGAGGCCTCCTCCTCCTCCTGCATCACCTGCTAAGTTTCCGAGATCTTCCCCACTCCCACCCACCCCCCCGAGAGCACCCTGTCCTGTACTGTGTGTGGCAGTAGCCATGGGAATTCCACCACCTGCCGTCTGGCAAATGCCCTTACCTGTAAGTACCTGAAGGTGTTCCCTGGGGGGAGCCGGTACTTCTCCGTACTTCTCCTCCAGTTCTTCCTGGGGCGAACTGGTGGTTCCCCCGTAATGGAGTCCACGCTGAGGCCCCAACTTCCCCCCCATGCCGCCTCCACTGCCCCCAAATTTTGAGGGCCGCCACCACCACCGGGCTCGTGGTATACCTCCTTGGAGGGAGCGGCAGCGGCGCCGTTGCCAGTGCCCCCAGATTCGTACCCACACAGGACGCCGTCTCCAGCCTCTTCCATGCAGCCCCCTCCCCCTCCATCACCCACTTGCACCATTGTCGCATTGGCGGCCCAGTAGTACCCACAGAGGTTGGGCAGCGACAGCTCCCCCTATCTCTACTCCGCTCCAGGAACACCCTTCTCACCCTCGGAGTCCCTCGCGCCCACACAAACCCCATTATGCTCCTGTTAACCCGCCTGAAAAAAGCCTTCGGGATAAACACGGGGAGGCACTGGAACAGGAACAAAAACCTTGGGAGCACCGTCATTTTGATTAACTGCACCCTACCCGCCAAGGACAGTGGCAACGCGTCCCCACCTCTTGAACTCCTCCTCCATTTGCTTCACCAGCCTTGTAAAGTTAAGCCTATGCAGGGCCCCCCAGTTCCTGGCCACCAGGACCCCCAAATATCTGAAGCTCCTCTCCGCCCTTTTTAGTGGGAGCTCGCCAATCCCCCTCTCCTGGTCCCCTAGCTGAACTACGAACAGCTCGCTCTTCCCCATATTGAGCTTGTACCCCGAAAAGTCCCCGAATTCCCTAAGGATCCTCATTACCTCTGGCATTCCTCCCACCGGGTCCGCCACATACAGCAGCAGGTCGTCCGCATAAAGCGACACCCTATGCTCCTCCCCACCCCACACCAACCCCCTCCAGTTCCTCAACTCTCTCAGTGCCATAGCCAGGGGTTCAATCGCCAGTGCGAAGAGCAGGGGGGACAGGGGACACACCTGTCTCGTCCCTCGGTGCAACCGAAAGCACTCGGGCCTCCTCCTATTTGTGGCCACACTCGCCATCGGGACCTCATACAACAGCCTAACCCACCTGACAAATCCCTCCCCAAACCAGAACCTCTTCAGCACCCCCCACAGATACCCCCACTCTACCCTATCGAAGGCTTTCTCAGTGTCCATCGCCACCACTATCTCCGCCTCCCCCTCCCTCACCGGCATCATGATAACGTTCAAAAGCCTCCGCACATTCGCGTTCAGCTGTCTCCCCTTCACAAACCCCGTCTGGTCTTCATGGATGATCTGCGGCACACAATCCTCAATCCTCGTGGCTAAGACCTTCGCCAGCACCTTGGCATCTACATTTAGCAAGGAAATCGGTCTGTAAGACCCACATTGCAGGGGATCCTTGTCCCGCTTCAGGATCAAGGAGATCAGTGCCCGGGACATCGTCGGGGGTAAAGCCCCCTCCTCCCTTGCCTCATTAAAGGTCCTAACTAACCGGGCCCAACAGGTCCATATATTTTTTATAGAACTCGACCGGGAAACCGTCCGGCCCCGGTGCCTTCCCCGCCTGCATGCTTCCTATCCCTTTGATCAGCTCCTCCAGCCCAATCGGGGCCCCCAGTCCCGCCACCAGTCCCTCTTCCACCTTTGGAAACCTCAATTGGTCCAGGAAACGGTCCATCCCTCCCTCCTCCCATGGGGGCTCGGATCGGTACAACTCCTCATAGAAGTCCCTGAAGACCCCATTGATGCCAACCCCACTCCGCACCACGCTCCCTCCCCTGTCCTTAACTCCCCCGTTTTCCCTCGCTGCGTCCCGCTTCCGAAGCTGATGCGCCAGCATCCGGCTTGCCTTTTCCCCATACTCGTAGACCGCCCCCTGGGCCTTCCTCCACTGCACCTCCGCCTTCCTGGTGGTCACCAGGTCGAATTCGGCCTGGAGGCTGCACCTCTTCCTCAACAATCCTTCCTCAGGCTCTTCCGCATACCTCCTGTCTACCCTCACCATCTCCCTCACCAGCCTCTCCCCCCGCTCCTTGTGGGCCCTAATGGAGATCAGCTCTCCCCTCACCACCGCATTCAGTGCCTCCCATACCATCCCCACTCGGACCTCCCCATTGTCGTTGGTCTCCAAGTACCTCTCTATACTTCCTCGGATCCGCTCGCTCACCTCCTCGTCCGCCAACAGCCCCACCTCCAAGCGCCACAGCGGGCGCTGGTCCCTCTCCTCCCCCATCTCCAAGTCCACCCAATGCGGGGCATGGTCCGAAATGGCTATTGCCGAATACTCGGTATCCTCTACTCTCGCTATCAGCGCCCTACCTCAAAATGAAAAAGTCGATTCGAGAATAAGCCTTATGGACATGTGAGAAGAATGAAAATTCCCTAGCCCCCGGCCTTGCAAATCTCCAAGGGTCCACCCCTCCCATTTGGTCCATAAATCCCCTCAACACTCTAGCCGCTGCCGGCTTCCTACCCGTCCTAGATCTGGAGCGATCCAGTGCCGGATCCAACACCGTGTTAAAGTCTCCCCCCATTATCAGGCCCCCCACTTCCAAGTCTGGGATCCGACCCAACATACGCCGCATAAAACCCGCATCGTCCCAGTTCGGAGCATACACATTGACCAGTACCACCCTCTCTCCCTGCAACTTACCACTTACCATTATGTACCTACCGCCATTATCTGCCACAATGCTCGACGCCTCGAATGACACCTTCTTTCCCACCAAGATCGCCACTCCTCGATTTTTGGCATCTAGCCCCGAGTGAAACACCTGACCTACCCACCCTTTCCTCAGTCTTACCTGGTCTGCCACCTTCAGGTGTGTCTCCTGGAGCATAACCACATCCGCCTTGAGCCCCTTCAGGTGCGTGAACACACGGGCCCGCTTAACCGGCCCATTCAGTCCCCTTACATTCCAGGTTATCAGCCGGATCAGGGGGCTACCCGCCCCCTTCCCCCGCCGACTAGCCATGACCCCTCCTCGGCCAGCCACGCGCCCCACACCCAGCCCGTTCCCCACAGCGGCATACCCCCATCTCGACCCCCCCCACTCGCTCCAGCTCCTCCTTGGCCTTAGCAGCAGCAACTCGATTCCCCCCCCCCCCCCCACCCCCCCCCCCCCGGCTAGGACCCATCCTAGCTGGTTTGCTCCCCCCATTGCACTTCCGCAAGTCAGCCGACTCCTGCTGACCCCGGCCACTCCCGCCTCCCCTTCGACTCCTCCCATTGTGTGGCACACCCTCCTCTCCCACTCCCCATCCACAGGCTCTCCCCCTCCCCCCTCCGTTCTAAGCGTGGGAATCAATCCTCGCTTCCCCGCACTGGCCCCGACCCCCCCAGTCTTCGGCACGGGAAAAAAGCCCCCGCTCTCCACCTACCAGGCCCCGCCACCAACCAAAACAGTGCCCAACCCGCCCCATCCACCCTCCCCAACCCGAAAAAGAAAAACACAGAGAAAAAGAAACCCAAAACAATGCAAAGGCCCCCCCCCCCCCCCCCCCCAAACCAAAAATAGGCATAACATATCCACCGCAGTCCCCAATCGCCGATCCCGACCCTCAGTCTGTGTCCAGCTTCTCGGCCTGAACAAAGGCCCACGCCTCCTCCGGAGACTCAAAATAATGGTGCCGGTCCTTGTAGGTGACCCACAGTCGCGCCGGCTGCAACATGCCAAACTTCACCCCCTTCCTGTGCAGCACCGCCTTCGCTCGATTGTACCCGGCCCTCCTCTTCGCCACCTCCGCACTCCAGTCCTGATATATCCGAACCTCCGCATTCTCCCACCTGTTGCTCCTCTCCTTCTTGGCCCACCTGAGCACACACTCCCGATCGACGAACCGATGGAACCGCACCAGCACCGACCGCGGAGGCTCGTTAGCCTTGGGCCTCCTCGCCAACACTCTATGGGCCCCTTCCAGCTCCAGGGGCCCCTGGAAGGACCCCGCTCCCATCAGCGAGTTCAACATGGTGACCACATAGGCCCCCACATCCGGCCCCTCCAGCCCCTCCGGGAGGCCCAGAATCCACAGATTCTTCCGCCTCGACAGATTCTCTATCTCCTCAAATCGCTTTTGCCATTTCTTGTGGAGCGCCTCGTGCGTCTCCATCTTTACCGCCAGGACTAAGATCTCGTCCTCATTGTCAGAGATCTTTTGTCGAGCCTCTCGGATCGCCACCCCCTGGGCCATCTGTGTCTCCAGCAGCTTATCAATAGAAGCCTTCATTGGCTCTAGCAGGTCCGTTTTAATCTCTCTGAGGCAGCGCTGGATACGCTCCTGTTGCTCCTCTGCCCACTGCCTCCACGCTGCCTGGTCTCTGCCCACCGCCATTTTGTCCTTCTTCCCTCCCTTCTTCAGGTCCACCACCACCTTTATTGTCGCCCCGCTCCTAGTTAAAGCCATATACTGACGGGGAGCTATTATTAACTCCTTCCCACACCGGGAAACATCAAAAAAGTGCCCTTGGGGGCCCTGAAAAGAGCCCAAAAGTCCGTTTTTGCGGGAGCTACCGAATGTGCGACTTAGCTCCGCATAGCCGCAACTGGAAGTCAACGTACAAATGTTGAAGCGTGCAGCATCCGGGTTAACAAAAAGGGGAGTGAATAGGGATTGTATGATGTAAACATTCTGTGATTCTATGTAGCATAAAAGGGACATAACCGTGAGCCATGGTTAATGGTTGGCATGGTAGCACCGTGGTTAGCGCTACTGCCTTACAGCCCCAGGGACCCAGGTTCAATTCCAACCTTGGGTGACAAGTGGATTTTGCACGTTCTCCCTATGCCTGCGTGGGTTCCCTCTGGATGCTCTGTTTTCCTCCTGCAGTCCAAAGATGTACAGGTTAGATGGATTGGCCATGATAAATTGCCCCTTAGTGTCCAAAAAAGAGGTTAGGTGGGGTTACGGGGATAGAACGGGGGCATGAGCCTGGGTGGGGTGCTCCTTCGGAGGGTCAGTGAAGACCCGATGGGCTGAATGGTCTCCTTCTGCACTGTAGTGATTCTATGAACTGCTGGTATTCCGCACACTGGTACTTAAATCATTCTGTTTTTAGTTGCTATGTATTTAACAAATACACACAATGTTTATACATGCGCTGTATTCTCTGAAAATTGAACTTAGATTCCACTCGGTTACAAAGTGGGAACACTGTCCACTGGCAAAGTGTTCTAGTTTCATTCATTCTTTATGCTGTGTTGTTTCATTTGGAGCACATTTCTGATAGTTCATATTTCGTTACTACGCCTTGCAATATGAGGTTCCACTGTGTTGTGAGCCTTGTATAACAAAACAGGATTCTCTCCGACTGAACTCGTGCGTTTCAAAGTAGTCATTCCCATTTAACAAGTGCTCAGGTGCATGAACCTAATTAAAATATGAAAAAGCTGGTACCAACCGCACAAAATGATACAATATTTTTCATGTGACTTTTGATCAGTAAATCTGAACCATATTTCTGAACTTGAGAAAGTATTGGAACTATTGTCATCTCATAGTTTGCTTGCATACAGTTTAGGCTCTCAGATTGACCCTGAATCTTTATTCTTCAAATAGTCGATTAATATTTGTGTGCATATGACCATTTCATCCATTCGATTTGGAATTCCAGGCAGCAGGAGCAACTCGGTTTGTAGATGGCATCGAAAAAAATCCATATTGATGTATCAAGGTTAGCGGAGGGCAATAATATTGCAAAACACATTTTTGCTATAATTAGGGCTTATTTAGTTTGAGACAATGGCTAACTGGTTAGCCGGCGAGAAAGAACATCCCCTAATGTGCATCAAAGTAGAAAATGCAAGTGTACATAGACAGTAGATCTCAAATACAGTTTTTAAAAAAAACGAGGGTTGGAAGAAATGCCCTCAGAATGAATGATGGGCTATTTTGTGTGGTTTACAGTATCTCGCCTGTGTGGTTGATACGTGTGCCATCTGTTACCCTGCGTAAGAGATTGAGACAGCTGGCACATAGCACCAGATCTGAGCCAATAAGCCACCAACCAGGTCTGAAAGCCTGTTTACTGGCAGGTTATTAAGAGGAGGGAGAGGAGACAAATAAATATATCCCCCCCCCCCCCCCCCCCCAAATGACAGTGGCAGACTTGGAAGGGGGAGGGGGGGGGGTTGGGGAAAGGACAGTGGCAGACTTCAAAGCAAAAGCTGGGGGCAGAGGTTGGCAGAGTGAGGGCTGCCTGACAAAACAAGGGCAGAGGAGGCCAACTGGCACTAGCTTGCGGAGGCGCGCACGCACACCATCTTTCGTGGGGGGGGGGGGGGGGTGATGGAGGTGAACAGGCGGCTGCGGGAGACCGAGTCTCGTGAGCGGCGGTTAACATCAGCCAGCAGCCGCCGCCGCCGCGTGGCGGGCCCCGCCCCCCCCCGGGAGCGCGCAGGGCTGACCGGCGCGCGCCGCCCAGTCAGGCAGCGGCCGTTGGGCGACACTCCCGGCGGGGAGCGGGCGGGCTCCGTCCTTCCCCAAGCTGCCAACCGCCTCACATCTCTTTCCTGATCCCCCGGCCCAAACACCGAGGGATGCAAAAAAAAAATAAAGACTTAAAAAAAAAAGAGGCGGGGGAGCCAAGTGCCACTTCCGCGTGTTTTCTTTTATTACAACACATTACAAACGGATGCGCCATCCCCCCCCCGGCTGAGGTGGAAAAACGCAGCAGCTCGGAATGCTGTTTGAAATTTTCAAAAGCAGCGCGAGCGCAGCACCAGACAAGCCGACTCCGATAAATATTAATTTGCGGAGTGAGGAAGGTGGGGGGAACGGCCCACTCGGTCGTGTCGATTCATTCTCCCCTCCCCTTTGCATTACAGGGGGTGGTGGCTGGTGCCGGCCAGGGCAGCAACGCTGCGTTTACACCCCCCGTCCCAGCGCTTGATGCAAAACATAAATAAATCGATCTCTAGTTTAACAGATTCCAGTCCGAAAATAGTAGATTCGGCGGGGGCGCTCCAAAGGCCGCCCCGCGAAGCAGCGGCCGCGTTGCAGGACCACTGAGGGGAGGGGGAACTTGACATTCAGCCGTCGCGGGTGAAAAGCCTCAAAAGGAAATAAAAAAAGAGTTTTAATTCCCTCACGCCGTTTTTGCTCAACTTTAATCGATCCGGGGTTTTGCGGTTCTCGAGACCTGCTTTTGAAGAGAGATTTTTTTTTTTGGGGGGGGGGGGGGGGGAGACGAGAGAGAAATAATTTTGGGGGATTGGGCCGCCGAGCGAAATTAACTTGGGCGGCAGCGTGTCAAACTTAAAATTTCACCTCCAGCTTTGGCCAGTGCGCAAATGACATAAATACCGTGGGCCAACCGAACCTGCTGTGTGTGTGTGTGGGGGTGTGTGTACGGGGGGGGTAATTGACAGGGGGACCTGCCAATCGGGCGGGTGAGGGGGAGTTGATTGACAGGGGGACCTGTCCAATCGGGCGGCTGGAGGGGGGGGAGCGGCCAATGCAGGGGGGGAGCGGAGGCGGGACTTCCCGGCCAGCCAGCAGGTTAGGTTGCGCGCCCGGGCTGTAATGGGACTCCATTCGGCTGTAATCAGTGTCATGTCGCTCTGGTGCACACTCCGGTGCTCAAACATGGGAACAAAATGGCGGCCGCTCCGCTAGCTGTTCGCCGATCCTGCGTTGGAGTCTGAACGGGAGCAAGGTGCGTGATCGGGTTTCCCCCACCCACCCCCCCAAAAGCTGTTTTGTTTCGAAGCCAAGCCTTTCTCCCCCCCTGTTGGAGGCCGGGGAGACTCCGCATTCTGGGCTACCTGAAGAAAATAATGCGGAAGGCTATCTTATCGGCTGCCGTGATTATGGTTAATGACGAGATGTCTTAAAGAAGGATCCTCCTTGAGCTGTAACGCGGCGGCTCTCGGGCATTTGCCGGTGTGAGGCTGAATGCTGATGGTGCGGTACTGAGGCCGATTCGGGCACCGCAGGTACCCCCTCCCCCCCACAGCAGATTGGGCATTTTGTCCCTCTCTGCACTTTCTGTTATCATCATACTTATTATTTCTCATTGCTCCTTCGGAAGACCCGAGCTCCAGGGTGAATGGGGGAGAGAGGTTAGGCAGCCAACGCTTTGCCAAAGTTGCTCACCTGCAAATCCACAACTGAGACGTGATGCGGCCGAGTTTTCTCACTTTATTGATTTTGTTTTGTTGGGTGGGGGTGGGGGGGGGGGGATAGGCTGGGGAGTGACACCATGCCCTAGATATTTACACCAACAATCTGCAGCCAGGCCAAGCCCTTGCACGTGTATTTACAATGGTGACATTCTGATGTAAACATGAGGGGTTTGACATTGTCAATCTAACAGACTGATCATAACCTGCAGATCTGTTGTTACATGTCATGTAGGAGATAAGTTGCTCGTTTTGTGGGGGTTTTTTCCCCCCTCTTCACTGACCTGTGAATTTTGCAGAGGACACATTTGACATTGTTTACCTTTTGCCTTACAGGACCTCCTCCAATATTTACGACTGGTTCCATTGGGAGTCTATTGGAAACCTGTTGGTTGAACCGTCTGAAGATTCTCCTCTTGTCAGGCTAATTGGACTCAGTGCAGCTTTGATGGATATTTTGGACTGGCAAACATGTTTCAGATGTTGGTGCTAAGGCAGGTTCTTGTCCTCACTTCAGTGAATTATTTATTTTCCCAGGAAGCCTTTTAGTTCCTGGCATGGGATTGATCGAATGCAGAGATGAGGAGTAATTTCTATGCCTAACATTGGAATTGAACAACATATGAATGGTCAACCATGGTAAAGCTTGCAAACCCGCTATACACTGAATGGATTTTAGAAGCTATTCAGAAGGTGAAAAAGCAAAAGCAAAGGCCCTCAGAGGAGAGAATTTGCCATGCAGTATCCTCTTCACATGGATTGGATAGGAAGACGGTTCTAGAACAGTTGGAACTCAGTGTGAAAGATGGCACTATTCTTAAAGTTACAAATAAAGGGCTTTCATCCTACAAGGATCCGGAAAAACCTGGACGTTTTACACCCATTAAGCCTTGCAGTCTTTCAAAATCCACACAAGGGTGTACATCGAGAAACTGCATTGACATTAGTAATGTGGACTGGAATAAGATACTCAAGAGAGCAGTTGAAGGATTGGCAGAACCAAATGGTTCCTCACTTAAGAACATAGAGAAATATTTGAGAAGCCAAAGTGATTTAGCCACTATTACCAGCAGTTCCACATTTCAACAGAGGCTTAGACTAGCTACCAAGCGTGCTGTGAATAATGGGCGAATATTAAAGGATGGACCCCTCTACAGAGTGAATTATGGAAATTCAGGAGGCAGGGGAGCAACAAAATACAATAATTTTTCCCCTTCGTCTCTCCTACCAGTCACCCATCTTCCTCATGAAAAGGAAAAGGTAAGTTCACTGCTGATGTATGGGTGGGAAAAGAGAATCCTAACCAATTAACTTGAATTGTTCGCTTAGTTTTGGACATGATGCAGAAATGTTAATATTAAGAAACTGATATAGGGAGCTGTCAATTTAAGGGATCTCTTTGGAATGAGATTTATGATCATAACAAGTGAGGCAAGTTGCAAAGCTATTTAAATGCGAGTTGTGTTTATATTTCGAGCCAAATAAGCACAGTAAACAGTTGGATGAAGCTTGACGGGTTATATTCCTTGGAGTGGGGAACTTTTCTGCATTGGTTGATGTTTGACACAGCAGACCACTCAATAGTACAAAATTGAAGCCTTTTATGATGATGTAATGATCTTAGTGATGTTGATGAGATCTAAGGAGGCATTTAATAGATTATGTTTGAATGATCTGATTCAGTGCTGAGGATGCATTAATCACTTCGAGCTCCCACAGAAGTGGTCTTTCCTGTTTACCTCTGATGAATGTGACTAATTATAAATGGTTGTTTGTCACTTTTACCAGTTCGAACATGATGTCTGACTGGCCTCTGAAGGTCAAAGGTTAAGGATAGCCCAAATGAAGAGTACGATGACCTTACAATCACTTATTTTTCATTATTTTGAACTATTCTAACTACAGATTGGTTTATATTATGAATAGGCGAGGGAAAGAAAGAACTTGTGTTTTATGTGATCCATGTTATAACATCCATCTTCCATAGTGTTTCACGGCTAATTATTTACTTTGGAATGAAAACACTGTCATTGTGGCAGTCAAGTTGCACACATCAAGGACCCACCGACAGAAATAAAATAAATTGTCAAAAGGTTCTATTTGTGATGTCTTGGCTAATGCTTATTCCCCAAGACACTGAAAAAAAACTCCTGATATTTCTGATTACATGAAATCAAAGTATTTTCACATGCAACTGTGATATACCCATAACATCTGCAGCATATGAAAGTAACCTGCTACAAACATTAACAAGATCAGTGACTAGCCAATCTGAACTTTTGATGGCATTAGCTGAAGGATATTTGCAAAGCAAGGTAGTTACTTACCCCTACAAAAATATCCATTGTAAATAAATGTAACAACCAGACTCCCAGGAAGGATGCAAAATAGATGGAAACTTAATCAAAAGTACTGAGGGTATAGAACTTTTTACTTCACTTTGTTTTATATAATGTAAAACGAGTTACCATAAGAGTTTTGGTTAATGGAGCGGGATAGAAAATTGGTTAATGGTCAGAAAGCAGAGAGTAGACAAGGCAGGGATGCCCTCTGTCCCCATTATTGTTTGCACTGGCGATTGAGCCCCTGGCGATAGCGTTGAGGGGTTCCAAGAAGTGGAGGGGAGTACTTAGGGGAGGAGAAGAGCACCGGGTATCTTTGTATGCGGACGATTTGCTACTATACGTGGCGGACCCGGCGGAGGGGATGCCAGAAATAATGCGGATATTTGGGGAGTTTGGGGATTTTTCAGGGTATAAATTGAACATGGGGAAAAGTGAGTTGTTTGTGGTGCATCCAGGGGAGCAGAGTAGAGAAATAGAGGACCTACCGTTGAGGAAGGTAACAAGGGACTTTCGTTACCTGGGGATCCAGATAGCTAAGAATTGGGGCACATTGCATAGGTTAAATTTAACGCGGTTGGTGGAACAGATGGAGGAGGATTTCAAGAGATGGGATATGGTATCCCTGTCAATGGCAGGGAGGGTGCAGGCGGTTAAGATGGTGGTCCTCCCGAGATTCCTCTTTGTGTTTCAGTGCCTCCCGGTGGTGATCATGAAGGCTTTTTTTAAAAGGATTGAAAAGAGCATCATGGGTTTTGTGTGGGCCAGGAAGACCCCGAGAGTGAGGAAGGGATTCTTACAGCGTAGCAGGGATAGGGGGGGGCTGGCACTACCGAGCCTAAGTGAGCATTATTGGGCCGCTAATATTTCAATGGTGAGTAAGTGGATGGGAGAGGAGGAGGGAGCGGCGTGGAAGAGATTAGAGAGGGCATCCTGTAGGGGGACTAGCGTACAGGCTATGGTGACAGCCCCATTGCCGTTCTCACCGAGGAACTACACCACAAGCCCGGTGGTGGTGGCTACACTGAAGATTTGGGGACAGTGGAGACGGCATAGGGGAAAGACTGGAGCCTTGGGGGGGTCCTCTGATAAGAAACAACCATAGGTTTGCCCCGGGGGGAATGGATGGGGGATATGGAATGTGGCAAAGAGCAGGAATAACGCAACTGAAAGATCTGTTTGTGGATGGGAAGTTCGCGAGTCTGGGAGCGCTGACCGAGAAATATGGGTTGCCCCAAGGGAATGCATTCAGGTATATGCAACTGAGGGCTTTTGCGAGGCAACAGGTGAGGGAATTCCCGCAGCTCCCGACACAAGAGGTGCAGGACAGAGTGATCTCAAAGACATGGGTGGGGGATGGTAAGGTGTCAGATATATATAGGGAAATGAGGGACGAAGGGGAGACTATGGTAGATGAACTAAAAGGGAAATGGGAAGAAGAGCTGGGGGAGGAGATCGAGGAGGGGCTGTGGGCAGATGCCCTAAGCAGGGTAAACTCGTCGTCCTCGTGTGCCAGGCTAAGCCTGATTCAGTTTAAGGTATTACACAGGGCACATATGACTGGACCACGGCTCAGTAAATTTTTTGGGGTGGAGGATAGGTGTGCGAGGTGCTCGAGAAGCCCAGCGAATCATACCCATATGTTTTGGTCATGCCCGGCACTACAGGGGTTTTGGATGGGGGTGACAAAGGTGCTTTCAAAAGTAGTAGGAGTCCGGGTGGAACCAAGCTGGGGGTTGGCTATATTTGGGGTTGCACAAGAGCCGGGAGTGCAGGAGGCGAGAGAGGCCGATGTTTTGGCCTTTGCGTCCCTAGTAGCCCGGCGCAGGATATTGCTAATGTGGAAAGAAGCCAAGCCCCCGGGGGTGGAGACCTGGATAAATGACATGGCGGGGTTTATAAAGCTAGAGCGGATTAAGTTCGTCCTAAGGGGGTCGGCTCAAGGGTTCACCAGGCGGTGGCAACCGTTCGTCGAATACCTCGCAGAAAGATAGACGGAATGGGAAAAAGAAGGCAGCAGCCCAGGATCGGGGGGGGGGGGGGGGGGGGGGGGGGAGAGAGGAACCAGAGGACTCTCAGGGTTGTTAATATATACTGTATAGTATGTATAGGTCGTTGCTACAGATAATTATATATTGGACTGTTAAATTATATTTTTGGAGAGTGTTACTTGTGACAAGGCAGTTGCCAATTAGGGCTAGTTTTCATTTTTGTTATTTATTATTTATTCATTTTTGTTTATAAAATAGGTCATTGTTATTTGTGTTGTTATAATATTGTGTAAAGGATGCACAATGTACTATGTTGGTTGACCAAAAATTTTCAATAAAATATTTAATTAAAAAAAAAGAAAGCAGAGAGTACGGATAAATGGCAGGCTGTGGCTAGGAGTGCCACAAGGATCAATGCTGGGGCCTCAGCTATTTACAATCTGTATTAATGACTGAGACAAAGAGACCGATTGATGTATCTTGGGTTTGCTGATGATACAAAAGCTAGGTGAGAATGCAAGCTGTGAAGACGATACACACAGGCTGCAAACAATATAGACAGGTTAAGTGAGTGGGCAACAAGGTGGCAGATGGAGTATAGCGTGAGGTTATTCGCTTTCGTCGTAAGAATAGGAAAGCAGAATATATTTTAAAAGGTGTGAAACTTAAAATTGTAAATGTTCAGAGAGGTTTGGATATGATTGGACAAAGAACACAAAAGTTAGCATGCAAGTACAGAAAGCAATTAAGAAAACAAATGGCTTGTTAGACTTTATTGCAAAGGGGATGGGTTACAAGAATAAAAAATACATTGCTTCAATTAAATGGGACTTTGCTGAGGCCACACTTGGAATATGACGACTTTGGTCTCTGTTTTTGAGGAAGGGTGTACTTGCATTGGAGGTGGAACAGAGAAGCTTCGCAAGACTTGTCCTTGGGTGAGAGGTTTCTCCTAGGATGAGAGGCTGAGTAAATTGGGCTTATGTTCTTCGAGATTTAGAAGCGTGAGTGGTGATCTCAAACTATGCAAGATTCTGAAGGGGCTCGACAAGGTAGATATTGAGATGTTGTTTCTCCAGGCTAGAGAATTTAAAACACAGACGCAGACTCAGGATAAGGGGCTGACCATTTAGGACTGAGATGAGGAAAAATTTATTCTCAAAAGGGTTGTGAATCTTTGGAATTCTCTACCCCGCATGGTTTAGGATGCTGCATCGTCGGATATATTTTAAGGTTGTGATGGACATATTTTTGGTGGCACACTGAGTCGGGATATGTGGAGCCAGCGAGAAAGTGGAGTTGAAGCCCGAGGTCAGCCATGGTTGTATCGAATATGGAACAGGCTTGATGTACTGCATGCTTTATCCCTGCTCCTATTTCTTATGTTCTTGTTTATTCAGATTCTAATCTGGAATGAGGATTTGGAGCTAATTAAAGTCCATTGTTGAACTGTAACCAACTCGATATATGATCATATCAAAACAAACTGCAAAAACTGAATGGTTGCACTTTTCCTATCTGTTTAAGTATGTAATTGTTTGCTCCATCACAAACTCCACAATCTTACTCATCCATAACATTGCCTGCACCCGTCCAGTCTCAGTCTGTTTGCTGCTGAACTCCCCATCCACATGGGCAGCACGGTAGCACAGTGGTTAGCACTGTTGCTTCATTCCCGGCTTCGGTCACTGTCTGTGCGGAGTCTGCACATTCTCCCCGTGTCTGCGTGGGTTTCCTGGGTGCTCCTGTTTCCTCCCACAGTCCAAAGATGTGTAGGTTAGGCGGATTAGCCATGCTAAATTGCCCTTAGTGTCCAAAAAGGTTAGGTGGGGTTACTGGATTACGGGGATAGAGGGAGGTGTGGGCTTAAGCAGGGTGCTATTTCCAAGGGCCAGTGCAGACTCGATGGGTCAAATGGCCTCCTTTTGCACTGTAAATTCTATGATTACCACTTCCAGACTCTGCTATTCTAGTGGTGTCCTTCCACCGTTATACACAGCAAATTATCTGTCCCATCCTCTCCTACACCATTCAGTAGTCAACTCTGACTAACTTGCATTGGCTCCTAGTCCCCCAGTGTCTCAAATTTATGAACGTACGAAATAGGAGCAGAGGTAGGCCGTTTGACCCCCTCAAATGTCAAATTCTGGTGTTTTTATCTTTTTGTAGCCTCTTTGTCCCTCTTATCACTGTAACCTCCTCCAATCCTTCCTTGTGTTCCTATGATTAGCCTCTTAACTGTCCATGTTTCCAGATCCCCACAGGCACCATCTGCCTTATTCCAGTACTGCTGCCTGTCCTTCAGTCCCTTGGGCATATCTGTTGATGCTTCTGAGTAGTGCCTTTGGGATGTTTTCAACAACAATAATAACTTTTATTTGCGTAGTGCCTATAACGCAATAAAACATCCCAAAAAATTTCACGACAAATTCCACAATGGCAGATAATATGTTAGATAACAAAAAGCTTGTTTAAAGAGGTAGGTTTTAACAGTGTCTTAAAGAAGGAAAGTGTGGTAAGGATAGTTTTCCAGAGCTTGGGAACAAGGCAATTGAAGAATCAGCCATTAAAATTAGGGATGTACTAGAGACCAGAATGAAAGTATAGATATTTCAGAGAATGGTGATGCTGGTGGTTTTAGAGAGGGGTGAGGCCATGGAGGGATTTGAAAAAGGGGATAAGAATTAAAAAATCATGACGTTTCTCAAACTGGGGACCAATGTAGGTCTGAGTACAGGGATCACAGGTTCAGCAACAGATCAGTGGACCTGGAATGAAGTTGGACAATGTTACTCAGGTGGAACCTGGTGGTCTTAATGGCGCAAATATATGGTCAGAAGCTTATTTGGGGGTCATATGTGACAACAAAATTGTGATCAAACTCTTTTAATCTTTGACTGTTGCCAGATAGAGGAATGGAGTCAGTAATTGCAGAATGGAGTTTGGAGCAGGGAACAAAAACGATGGCTTTCTCCTCATTCAGTCCCCAGTACTGGATGTGGGAGAAACAGTGTGGGAACTTAGCAACAGTGGAGGAGTTGCGAGAAGTAGTGGTGCAGTAGGGCTGGGTGTTGTCAGTGGTGGTGCGGTCGAGCTGGGTGTTGTCAGTGGTGGTGCGGTCGAGCTGGGTGTTGTCAGTGGTGGTGCGGTCGAGCTGGGTGTTGTCAGTGGTGGTGCGGTAGAGCTGGGTGTTGTCAGTGGTGGTGCGGTCGAGCTGGTTGTTGTCAGTGGTGGTGCGGTCGAGCTGGGTGTTGTCAGTGGTGGTGCGGTAGAGTTGGGTGTTGTCAGTGGTGGTGCGGTAGAGTTGGGTGTTGTCAGTGGTGGTGCGGTAGAGCTGGGTGTTGTCAGTGGTGGTGCAGTAGGACTGGATGTTGTCAGTGGTGATGCGGTAGAGCTGGATACCAGTGGAGGTGCGGTAGAGCTGGGTGGTGTCAGTGGTGGTGCGGTAGAGCTGGGTGTTGTCAGTGGTGGTGCAGTAGGACTGGATGTTGTCAGTGGTGATGCGGTAGAGCTGGATACCAGTGGAGGTGCGGTAGAGCTGGGTGCTAGTGGAGGTGCGGTAGAGCTGGGTGTTGTCAGTGGTGGTGCGGTAGAGCTCGGTGTTGTCAGTGGTGGTGCGGTAGAGCTGGGTGTTGTCAGTGGCGGTGCGGTAGAGCTGGGTATTGTCAATAGTGGTGTGGGAGGGCTGGGTGTTGTCAATAGTGGTGCGGTAGGGCTGGGTGTTGTTAGTGGTGATGCTGTAAGAGCTGGGTGTTGTCAGTGGTGGTGCGGTAGAGCTGGGTGTTGTCAGTGGCTGTGCGGTAGAGCTGGGTGTTGTCAGTGGTGGTGCGGTAGAGCTGGGTGTTGTCTGTGGTGATGCGGTAGAGCTGGGTGTTGTCTGTGGTGATGCGGTAGAGCTGGGTGTTGTCAGTGGAGGTGCGGTAGAGCTGGGTGTTGTCAGTGGCGGTGCGGTAGAGCTCGGTGTTGTCAGTGGTGGTGCGGTAGAGCTGGGTGTTGTCAGTGGCGGTGCGGTAGAGCTGGGTATTGTCAATAGTGGTGTGGGAGGGCTGGGTGTTGTCAATAGTGGTGCGGTAGGGCTGGGTGTTGTTAGTGGTGATGCTGTAAGAGCTGGGTGTTGTCAGTGGTGGTGCGGTAGAGCTGGGTGTTGTCAGTGGCTGTGCGGTAGAGCTGGGTGTTGTCAATAGTGGTGTGGGAGGGCTGGGTGTTGTCTGTGGTGATGCGGTCGAGCTGGGTGTTGTCAGTGGTGGTGCGGTAAGAGCTGGGTGTTGTCAGTGGTGGAGCGGTAGAGCTGGGTGTTGTCTGTGGTGATGCGGTAGAGCTGGGTGTTGTCTGTGGTGATGCGGTAGAGCTGGGTGTTGTCAGTGGAGGTGCGGTAGAGCTGGGTGTTGTCAGTGGTGGTGCGGTAGAGCTGGGTGTTGTCAGTGGTGGTGCGGTAGAGCTGGGTGTTGTCAGTGGCGGTGCGGTAGAGCTGGGTGTTGTCAGTGGCGGTGCGGTGGAGCTGCGTCTTGTCAGTGGTGGTGCGCTAGAGCTGGGTGTTGTCAATAGTAGTGTGGTAGGGCTGGGTGTTGTCAGTGGTGGTGCGGTAGAGCTGGGTGTTGTCTGTGGTGATGCGGTAGAGCTGGGTGTTGTCAGTGGTAGTGCGGTAGAGCTGGGTGTTGTCAGTGGTAGTGCGGTAGAGCTGGGTGTTGTCAGTGGTAGTGCGGTAGAGCTGGGTGTTGTCAATGGTGATGTGGTGGAGCTGCGTCTTGTCAGTGGTGGTGCGGTGGAGCTGCGTCTTGTCAGTGGCGGTGCGGTAGAGCTGGGTGTTGTCAGTGGTGGTGCGGTGGAGCTGCGTCTTGTCAGTGGTGGTGCGCTAGAGCTGGGTGTTGTCAATAGTAGTGTGGTAGGGCTGGGTGTTGTCAGTGGTGGTGCGGTAGAGCTGGGTGTTGTCTGTGGTGATGCGGTAGAGCTGGGTGTTGTCAGTGGTGGTGCGGTAGAGCTGGGTGTTGTCAGTGGTAGTGCGGTAGAGCTGGGTGTTGTCAGTGGTAGTGCGGTAGAGCTGGGTGTTGTCAGTGGTAGTGCGGTAGAGCTGGGTGTTGTCAATGGTGATGTGGTGGAGCTGCGTCTTGTCAGTGGTGGTGCGGTGGAGCTGCGTCTTGTCAGTGGTGGTGCGGTAGAGCTGGGTGTTGTCAGTGGTGGTGCGGTAGAGCTGGGTGTTGTCAGTGGTGGTGCGGTAGAGCTCGGTGTTGTCAGTGGCGGTGCGGTACAGCTGTGTGTTGGTGAGGTAGAGCTGGGTGTTGTCAGTGGTAGTGCAGTAGATCTGGGTGTTGTCAGTGGCGGTGCGGTAGAGCTCGGTGTTGTCAGTGGCGGTGCGGTAGAGCTCGGTGTTTTCAGTGGTAGTGCGGTAGAGCTCGGTGTTGTCAGTGGCGGTGCGGTAGAGCTCGGTGTTGTCAGTGGCGGTGCGGTAGAGCTCGGTGTTGTCAGTGGCGGTGCGGTACAGCTGGGTGTTGGTGAGGTAGAGCTGAGTGTTGTCAGTGGTAGTGCAGTAGATCTGGGTGTTGTCAGTGGCGGTGCGGTAGAGCTCGGTGTTGTCAGTGGCGGTGCGGTAGAGCTCGGTGTTGTCAGTGGCGGTGCGGTAGAGCTGGGTGTTGTCAGTGGCGGTGCGGTAGAGCTCAGTGTTGTCAGTGGCGGTGCGGTACAGCTGGGTGTTGTCAGTGGCGGTGCGGTAGAGCTCGGTGTTGTCAGTGGCGGTGCGGTACAGCTGGGTGTTGGTGAGGTAGAGCTGGGTGTTGTCAGTGGTGGTGCAGTAGAGCTGGGTGTTGTCAGTGGCGGTGCGGTAGAGCTGGGTGTTGGTGAGGTAGAGCTGGGTGTTGTCAGTGGCGGTGCGGTAGAGCTGGGTGTTGGTGAGGTAGAGCTGGGTGTTGTCAGTGGTGGTGCGGTAGAGCTGGGTGTTGCCGATGTACATATGAAAGTTAATGCTGTGCTTTAACAGGAGGTGGGTCCTGTGAAGATAATGAACTTGGAGAGGTAAAGGAGAAATAGGAGAGACAGTAGAGGAAGATGCAGGTTGAGGGCTTGGGGAGAACACTGGGGAAATTTGCCAAGTTTGGCTAGTGGTATGGAGAGAGACATGGTGTAGACAGCTGATCAGATGGATTTTAGCTTTGTGATGAAGAAGTTCATGAGCTCCTTGTACTTGTTGGATGGGAAAGGGGTTAAGACGACAGTTTGCAGTCGAGAAAATTGGTTCGGAGGGTATCTTTGCATTCCAGGGTGATGCTGGTATAGGCTAGAGGTCATATTAGGAATCCAGCCATATCTGGCAGTGGATGGTTAACTGAAATCTGTGTAGTTTGGATTTGAGGGAGTGGCAATGAAGCCAGTACTCAAGGCTGGGAGAGAGTAATGGCTTTATTGGGGATGAAGATTTCGAAGGTGGAGGTGAGGGTTATGAAAATCAGTAACTCCAGAAATATGGTGATGAATGCAGGGCCAAAGGCTGGATAATTGAGTTTTTGAAAGTGCAGATGTAATTGAATTGGGGATTCGTTTTAAAAATAAGAGAGGAACAAGGTTAAAAATTTTTACAACATTAAAGCCCCTATATAAATTCAAATTGTAATTGAAAAATTGCTGTTAGCATTCCAATTGTTGCAACAATTGCATGCTAACACTCTATATTTTGGAGGTGTATCTTAATTTCTTTTTACTCACTTATTAACTTGTCCCGACTATTGTTCCAAGTTGAAGCAAAACTCTTTATTTTTGGGTCAAATCTGGAAAAATACTTCCACAGAAACATAGAAAATGGGAGCAGGAATAGGCTATTCGCTCTTTGAACCTGCTTCACCATTCATTATGATCATGGCTGATCATCCAACTCCGTAACCTGCTCCCGCTTTCCCCATATCCTTTGATTCCTTTATCCTCAAGAGCTATATCTAACTCCTTGAAAACATACAATGTTTTGATCCAGTTGCTGTCTGTGGTGATGAATTTCACAGGCTCACCACTCTCTGCTTGAAGAAAATTTTCCTCATCCCAGCCCTAAATGTTCTACCCCATATCCTCAGACTGTGACCCCTGGTTATGGACAGACCCACCATTGGGAACACTCTTCCTGCATTCTACCCTGTCTAGTTCTGTTAGAATTTTATAGGTTTCGATGCTATTTCCCACCCACCCCCATTCTTCTAAACTCCAGCGAATATAATCCGAAAAAACTCAATGTCTCCTCATACGTCAGTCCCGCCATCACTGGAATCTGTCTGATAAACCTTTCGCAGCACTCCCTCCATAGTACGAATATTCTTCCTCCGATAAGGAAACCAAAACGGCTCACAATATTCCATGTGTGGTCTCATTAAGGCCCAATATAACTACAGCAAGATATCCCTCCTTCTGTACTCTGATCCTCTGAAGGCCAACATACCATTTTCTTCCCTCACCACCTGCATGCTTACTTTCAGCGACTGGTGTACAAAGACACCCATGTCTCGTTGCACGTTCCTCTCTCTCTCTCTCTGTCTCTCCATCTAGCCATTCAAATAATAATCTGCCGACCTTCTTTTGCTACCAAAGTGGATACCCTCACGTTTATCCACATTATATCGTATCTGCCATGCCCACTCGTTCAACTTGTCCAAATCACACTGAAGCATCTGTACATACTCGTCAAAGCTCACACTCCCACCCACATTTGGAGCTATTGCAACTGCCTGCCACTTTCAAAAAGACCCATTTATTTCATTTCCTATCTGCCAACCAGTTTTCAGTCCATCTTGATGCAATACCCACAAACTCATCGCTTTAATTTTACAAGATAATCTCTTTGTGGGACCTTGTTGAAAGCCTTCTGCAAGTCCAAATACATCACATCCATTGGTTCCACCTCATCAGTTCTACTTGTTACATCGTCGAAGAATTTCAGTCGATTTGTCGAGCATGATTTTCCCATTGTAAATCCATGCTGGTCCTGCCACTGTTTTCCAAGTGCTCTGCAATCAAATCTTTTATAATGGACCAGCATTTTCCCCACTTCCAATGTCAGGCTGACTGGTCCATAATTCCCTGTTTTTTCTCTACCTCTCTTTTTAAATAGTGGGGCTCAGTTAGCTGCCCTCAAATCGGTAGGATCTGTCCCAGAGTCTATAGAAATCTGGAAGATGACCACCAATGCATCCACTATTTCTAGGGCCATTTAAGTACTCTGGGACGTAGATTGTCAGGTCCTGGAGATTTATCAGCCTTCAATCCCATCAATTTCCCCAATACCATTTAGTTACTAATAATGATTTTCTTCAGTTCTTCACCCGGTGTTCCCCAACAAGGTACGTTTTTTATGTCCTGTGTGAAGACGGAGCCAAAGTATGTATTTGGTTGGTCAGCCATTTCTTTGTTCCCTATTGTAAATTCCCCTGTTTCTGCCTGTAAGCAACATTTGTCTCCAATTCTTTTCTCTTCACATTACCTGACTGTTATCACGTTCCCCACAAGTTTGCTCTCATACCCCTTAATCAATCCCTTTGTCCTCCTTTGATAAACTCTAAATTGTTCCCAATTTTCAGGTCTGCTGTTTTTCCTCGACACTTTGTATGCCTCTTCTTTGGATCTAATGCTATCACTAATTTCCATTGTAAGCCAAGGTTTGGCCACTTTTCCTGTTTTATTTTTGTGCCAAACAGAGATAACCAGTTGTTGCAGTTCACCCATGTGCTCTTTGAATGTTTGCCATTGCCTAACCATTGTCATCCCTTTAAATAAGGTTCCCCAATCCATTGTCGCCAACCCGCGCCCCATACCATCTTACTTCCCTTTTATTTAGTTTCGGGACTCTAGTCTCAGAATCAACTATGTCACTCTCCATCTTTTTTTTCCAATTAAGGAGCAATTTAGCATGGCCAATCCACTTACCCTGCACATCTTTGGGTTGTTGGGGTGAGACCCACACAGATATTGGGAGGATGTCTGGACTCCACACGGACAGTAACCCAGGGCCAGGATCAAACCCAGGTCCTCCGCGTCGCTCTCCATCTTGATGAAGAATTCTATCCTATCATGATCGCTCATCCCCCAAGGCTAGATTTCCCATTATACCATATCCAGTCTAGGATAGCCTGTTCTCTAGTTGGTTCCTCAATGTATTGGTCCGGAATACCATCCCGTACACACTCTTAAGGATTCCTCCTTAACAGTATTGTTACTAATTGTATTTGTCCAGATTAAAGTCACCCACAATTACTGATGTTCCTTTCTTGCACGCGTCTCGAATTTCCTGTTTAATGTCATCGCCCAGCATCATCGTCACTGTCTGGGATTCTACATGCAATCCCCACTAACATATTTTGCCCCTTGGTGTTTCTCAGCTCTACCCATACAAATTCCACATCGTTGGAGCTGATTCCTCACTATTGCATTAATTTCCTCTTTAACCAGCAATTCAACCTTTTCTTTTTTGCCTGTCCTTCTTAAATACTTCCAGTTCCGGTCCATGGCCACCTTGCAGTCATGCTGCCGTAATCCTGACTATATCATACCCGTCTACATCTATTTACGTGATTAGTTCATCCACTTTATTATGAATTCTCCACGCATTAAGGCACATGGCCTTAAGGCTTGTCTTTTCAACGTTCCTTGCCCCGATCCCATTTTTCACTGTGACCCTGTTTGCTTTTGGCCTTAATTTGTCTGCCTATCACTTTTCTTATTCTCCTTTCTGTCTTTTGTTCTTATCCTTGTTTTTACCCACCTCCGACTCCCACTGCCTAGGACATCAGTCCCAGTCCTGCCCAAGTACAACCCGTCTAGTTGGTACTGGTTGTGCCTCCCCCAGAACTGGTCCCATATCCTAGAAAGCTGAAACCCTCCCACCTTGCACCAACTCTTCAGCCACACATATGATACATCCTGCTATTTCTGCTGTTGCTAGCACGTGGCACTGGTAGTAATCCTGACATCACTACCTATGCAGTCATACTTTTCAACTTGCTTCCTAACTCCCTATATTCTGCTTTTAGGACCACATCCCTTATTTTGCCTATGGAGTATGTACCAATGTGTACCACAACCATTGGCTGTTCACTTTCCCCCTCCAGAATGTCCTGCAACCGCTCCTAGGCACCTTGACCCCAGCACCAGGGAGGCAACAAATCATCCTGGAGTCTTGTTTGCAGCCACCACAATGCCTGTCAATTTCCCCTTAAAATTAAATCCCCTTTTGCATTCCCAAACCTTTTTTACTCCTCTCTCTTGCAGCAGAGCCAACCATAGTGCTCAAATTTGGCTGTTGTTGCTGCTTTCCCATGAGAGGCCACCCCCCCCCGCCCGCCGCCCCCCCAACAATATCCAAAGCGGTTTATCTGTTTTGCAGAAAATGTTCACAGGAGATTCTTGCACTGCCTGACTAGTCCTCTTGCTCTGCCTGGTGGTCACTGCAGCTGGCCATACTTCCAGGTGGTCTTTTGAAGAGTCGGTGCAGACTTGCTGGGCCAAATGGCCCCTTTCTACACTGTAGGGAATCTAGATGACCTCACCTTCTCAACCTTGTCCCTCTCCTGAGGAGTAGTGACCCTCGGGTCACATCCCCACCAGTCAGCTCTACCTCTCAAAAAGGGGGAGAGCAGCCTATGGTCCTCTGGGACTTTGGCGACTTTCACTTTTCATATAAAAGGTTACTGTTCACGAAGAGCTCATGGTGTTGGGCTTATATATTAGCAAGGAAAGAGGATTGACTCACTAACAAGAAAACAAGTTGGCATAAATGGGTCATTAGCATCTTGGCAAACGTAACTTGTGAATTGCTGCAGAGGTTTGTGCAGGGGCCTCATGTTAAAGACACAATGAAAGAAGCAAATGTAGCCAAATTTGCTGATGATACAAAGATGGGTAGGAACAATACAAAAAAATCTGCAAAAAGGTATGCATAGATTAACTGAGTTGGCATAGATTAACTGAGTTGGCAAAGATTTGGCCTGTGGAATATAATATGGAAGAATGTGCAGTCGTCCACTTTGGCAGGAAGAGTCAAAAAGCAGAATATTTTTTTAAATTGAAAGAGACTGCATATATATGGGTGTCCTTGTATATGAATCACAAGACATTAGTATGCAGATCAAGCAATTATTTAGGAAGGTAGGGCAGCATGGTGGCGCAGTGGTTAGCATTGCTGCCTCACAGCGCCGAGGTCCCAGGTTCGATCCCGGCTCTGGGTCACTGTCCGTGTGGCGTTTGCACATTCTCTCCGTCTTTGCGTGGGTTTCGCCCCCACAACCCAAAGATGTGCAGGGTAGGTGGATTGGCCATGATAAATTTCCCCTTAATTGGAAAAAATGAATTGGGAAATCTAAATTTAAAATAAAAGGGGGGGGGGGGGAGAAATAGGAAGGTTAATGGAATATTGACATTTAATGAAAAGGGGATGGAGTATAAAAGTAAGGCAGTCTTGCTACAGGGTATTATCACCTAGAATACAATGTGCAGTTTTGGTCAGATGAGGAAAGGTTAGGCTTATACTCATTGGAGTTTAGAAGAGATGGGGGTCGAGAATGAGGGGGCACAGTCTTAAAAACAAGGGGTCTCCCAGACGGGCAGGAATGTGGAGTTACGGCCACAATTGGAGTAGCCATGTTATTGAATAGTGGAACAGGCTTGATGGGCCAAATGGCATCTCTTGCTTCTCTTTCTTATGACCGACAACTATAGTATCATTAGCAGTTTCCACTCTAGAAAAATAATAATTTCTCTGACATTTCATAGAAGGCATGCAGCACAGACGAGGTAATTCGGCCCATTGAGCCCATGCTGCCTTCTGGTGCTTATTCAATTCCCATTTGAAAGCCACAATTGAATCTGCCTCCAATTTTTAAAAAGCAAAATATAATCAAATGTGAATTAGGTGATTAATAGAATAATGGACGTCATGTGTTGCAGTGCTGGCGTCCCTACCTGTGGGCCACTGCTGTGTCTTCAAGTCCTACTTCAGGACTTGATGGCCATGGAAGGTGAATTTGTAACACTGGCAAACAGATTGATTATCAGTCTGTGAATCCTTTCAATGTGCCTGATATCAGGTGTTAAGGAGCAGGAGAGTTTCCTGGTCAACCATCCTGCAGAAGGCAATGACAAACCACAGCATTACTTTGCCAATTATGATCATGACCAATCCCATGGGAGTCTTTGGTCACCAGCACCCTCTTGGAGCATGGGACCTGAAGGAAGAGGAGAGTAACAGGTCTAGGCCATGTTTGCACTGAAGTGAGAGTTACAGTACATTTTGTGCATACTGGCAACATTTGGCCCTCAGAGCCTGCTCTGTAATTCAATAAGATCAGTCTGCTTTTCTACCAGAACTCAATCTTCTTGCACTATCTCTATACCCCTCAATTGTCTGAACTCTGCTACTTTTTTTCTGAATTGTATATCCATTTGTTTAGTATCTGACTACCAACGATCACCAGTGACAGATTTGTAACCAGTATGTCCCTTGATGTCCTATCATTCCAAACGCATTTCATTCAAATTATGTGTGCTATGTTTGCCTGAAGTCAGACCCTTGGTTCATTGTCTACTGATATTTCATTCTGAGCCATTGTTTTCTTGGCAGTTTTTGTCAGTGGCGGTTTGCCATTGCTTTTCCCTCTCAGGGACAGGACAAGGAGGCAGGTCCCAAGTCTACCTCAGCTGGAATAGGAATTGAACCGGTGCAGTTGGCATTATTCTGAGCCATACTCTAGCTATATGGCCAACTCGGTTAACCCAAGAATGATATCCGTAGTCAAGTAGCAAAGTAAAATGTGTCTTGACAGATATTAAGTCACACTAAACAGCAACAGAATTCTGCCTCTTTGCCCTGTCTCGTAGTTTTTGAAAGTTGCACTACTTTTGATCTACTTTGGGTCTCTTGTACGGTTCTCAGTTTATCAGGGCAATGCATTCTGACTGGAAGATCTCAGCTTTTCAGTACTTTTCAATTGTTTTTCATACATTGGACAAACTTAACTGATTTTAATTGAGTGGCAATACTGCACAAACCTGCTGTATTTTCTCATGGAGTTTCCAGATGCTAGTCAGGGCAATGAAGAAAAGCAGCACAATAATACAAAACAAGTCCATGCAAGAAAGTTTAAAAGGGCTGAAGTTGGAGCAGAGAAACAGTTTTGCGTCCAAATGACTGAACTACTTAGGTGGCTTTCAACTATCCAAAATTGGGAAGTAATTCTTCGAGATTTTGTTTAACCCTGATGCCGCCAATCTTTGGCAAATATGAGCGAAAGTTTTCTTTCTAAAATAAACTGCAGGTTTTCTTAGCAGAACAAAGCAGAGATGGTGACAATGGCAGAGGTTATAATGGGATAATCCCAGTTGAAGGAAAATAACTTGATGGTGAAAATGAAATGAAAATTGCTTATTGTCACAAGTAGGCTTCAAATTAAGTTACTGTGAAAAGCCCCTAGTCTCCACATTCCGGCGCCTGTTCAGGGAGGCTGGTACGGGAATTGAACCGTGCTGCTGGCCTGCCTCGGTCTGCTTTTAAAAGCCAGCTCTTTAGCCCTGTGCTAAACCAGCCCCTTTCTGACTCCCAAGGACTGAAAGTAGAAATTCCTTTTTGAGTTTGTCATCCAGTGAACATGTTTCAACACTTGTAATGCACACAACAATTGTATTTGCACATGTAAGCAGCTTATTTGTCGCAATAGATTCCCATGTGTAAAGTTCAGTAGATATTCTGGAAGGTAATGCACTCATTTTTACTCTAAACCAGTAATCCTGTTGACTACTGATTTGCAATGTTGACTTTGAGAGCACTTGGCTTGTCATTTGAGTTGAAGCTTTGATTGTAATTAAGTTCTGAGTAGCAAGAAAGAACAAACTTACATTTATTAAAGAGCCGTTCACGATTTCAGGACATCCAAAGCACTTTACAACCAATTAAGTATTTCAAAGTACAGTCATTGCCACAGTGAAGGATAATGCGGCAGCCAATTTGTATACAAAGCAAGATGCCATAAACAGCAGTGAGATAAATGGGCAGCGGCATTCCTTGACATGTAAAATGTTGGACAGGAAGCCAGAACTCCAGTGTTCTTTGAGTAATCCCATAGTCCAATAAAATCTACAATAGAACATCCTTGAGAGTGCAGCACTTGCTCTGTTCTGCAGTAGAATATGTATTGAGATTGTGCTGAAGTCTTGGTGATCTTCGAACCCACAACTTTCTGACTCCAGACTTCCGGTTGCGGTGATGCACTGCTAAGCCGCACGTTTCGGCAGCTCCCGTTCTAACGGACTTTTGGGCTCTTTTCGGGAGCCCCAACGGAAATTTTTTCAGACCAAACCCAGTGTGGGGTGACGAAGGACGGTGTCCCCCCGGGGGTGTATGGAAAGGACCAGTGGCAGTGGCCAGATTGCGAAGGATCCTTTGGAGCAGCGGCAGAGAAGAGAAGGGAGAAGCAAGATGGCGGCAGATAGAGCCCAGACGACATGGGGCCCGGACCAGCAGGAATTCCTCCGGTGTGTGGAGGAACTAAAGAAGGAGGTGCTGGCGCCGATGCTATTGGCAATCGAGGGACTGAAGGAAACACAAAAGGTCCAGGCGATAGAGCTCCGTGGAGTGAAGGCAAAGGCAGCTGAAAATGAGGATGAGATACAGGGCCTGGTGGTAAAAACGGAGACACATGAGGCACTACATAAGAGATGTATCGAAAGGTTAGAAGCCCTGGAGAACAGCTCGAGGAGGAAGAACCTACGGATTCTAGGTCTCCCCGAAAGAACAGAGGGAGCTGATGTTGGGGCTTATGTGAGCACGATGCTCCATATGTTAATGGGAGCTGAGGCCCCAACGGGCCCCCTGGAGGTGGAAGGAGCGCACCGGGTTCTTGTGAGAAGACCAAAGGCGGGTGAAATACCAAGGGCGATAGTGGTGAGATTTCACCGCTTCATAGGCAGAGAGGCTGTTCTGAGCTGGGCCAAGAAGGTACGGAGTAGCAAGTGGGAGAATGCGGTGATACGAGTGTATCAGGATTGGAGTGCGGAGGTGGCGAGAAGGAGGGCGAGCTTTAATCGGGCCAAGGCGGTGCTTCACAGGAAGAAAATAAAATTTGGGATGCTGCAGCCAGCGCGATTGTGGGTCACGCATCAGGGCAAGCACTACTACTTCGAAAAGGCGGATGAGGCATGGACCTTCATCCAAGAAGAGAAACTGGACTAGAACTGAGAGTTTGATGTTGGGGGGGGAAACAACGAGGTTGTGGTACAGAAATGTAAATTGGGAAATGGGAGGTTTATTATATAGTAACGTTGGATGGGGAATTTCTCTCCCCTTGATGGGGGGACACGAAGAAACGTGGGCGCCGGTGGAAAAAGTGACAGAGAGGGGGGGTGGGGAATGAGGGAGCTGCGCCATAGGGGGCGGGTACCGATAGGAAAGCGTGGGGTTTTTCCCGCGCTATGGAGATGATGGCAGGAAGAGAGGCGCAGGAAGGAAGAGAGCCCCACACGCAGGGGGGTGAAAGAGAGAACGGGGGAAGCCGGGGTCAGCTAGAGTTAGCTGACTTTCGGAAGCATTATGGGGGAGTAACCATGCTAGACTGGGATCTAGCGGGGGGGGGGGGGGGGACTAACTGGGTTGCTGCTGCTGCTGAGTGCAAGGGGGAGCTGGCAAGAGAAGAGGTGGTCGGGACGGGAAGGCGCCGCCTGGGGGACAGGTGGGTGTGCGGGACCTGGACGGGGGGCTGGCCCAGAAAAGGGGATGGCTAGTCGGGGGGGAGGCGGGGTGGGGGGGGGGAGAAAGAGTGGCCCCCCCCAAATCCGGTTGATCACTTGGAATGTGAGAGGCCTAAATGGGCCGATTAAGAGGGCCCGGGTGTTCGCGCACTTAAAAAGACTGAAGGCGGACGTAGTCATGTTCCACGAGACGCATTTGAAGGTGGTGGATCAGGTTAGGTTAAGAAAAGGATGGGTGGGACAGGTATTCCACTCCGGGTTGGACGCGAAAAATGGGGGCGGCGATACTGGTGGGGAAACGGGTGTCGTTCGAGGCTAAGAATATAGTGGTGGATAACGGGGGCAGATATGTGATGGTGAGTGGTAGATTGCAGGGAGAGGCGGTCGTACTGGTAAATGTATATGCCCCGAACTGGGATGACGCGGGATTTATGAAGCGGATGCTGGGACGTATCCCGGACCTGGAGGTGGGAAGCCTGGTAATGGGAGGGGGGGGGGGGGGGGGGGGGGGATCCGTGGAGGTTTGCTAGGCCGTTGGCCAGAGTTCTCCTTTTTCTCCCATGTCCACAAGGCATATTCCCGAATAGACTTCTTTGTTGAGAGGAGAGGGAGCAGCGCCCACTCTTGCGACTGGATGTGGGACTATTGGCGGATGAGAGGGTCTGTGGAAGGGTGTGGGGGTGTATTGAGAGATACCTGGAGGTCAATGACGATGGTGAGGTCTAGGTAGTATGGGAAGCGCTGAAGGCGGTGGTTAGGGGAGAGCTAATCTCCATTAGAGCCCACAAGGAGAAACAAGAGGCAAAGAAAGGGAGAGATTAGTGGGGGAGATTTTGAGGATGGATAAAAGATATGCGGAGGCCCCAGACGAAGGACTATATAGAGAAAGGCGAAGACTTCAGACGGAGTTTGACCTGCTGACCACAGGAAAGGCAGAGGCACAGTGGAGGAAGGCACAGGGCATGAGATATGAGTATGGGGAAAAGGCGAGCCGGCGGCTGGCCCACTAACTTCGTAAGAGGATAGCGGCGAGAGAGATTGGGGGAGTTAGGGATGAAACAGGAACTATGGAGCAGAGAGCAGGGAAGGTAAATGAAGTGTTTAAGACCTTTTATGAGAGGCTATATAAGTCCCAGCCCCCGGAGGGAATGCTACATTTTCTGGACCAACTAAGGTTCCCGAGGGTGGAGGAGCAGGAGGTGGCAGGTCTGGGGGCGCCAATCGAGGTGGACGAGGTGACTAAGGGACTGGGGAACATGCAAGCAGGGAAGGCCCCGGGACCAGACGGGTTTCCGGTGGAATTCTACAGGAAATATGTGGACCTGTTGGCGAGAACCTTTAACGAGGCCAGGGAAGGGGGGATATTACCCCCGACAATGTCGAAGGCGAGAATATAATTAATCTTGAAGCGGGATAAAGATCCGCTGCAATGCTGGTCATACAGGCCTATCTCACTCCTAAATGTAGACGCCAAACTGCAGGCAAAAGTGCTGGCGGCAAGGATAGAGGATTGCGTCCCGGGGGTGGTGCATGAAGACCAGACAGGGTTTGTAAAGGGGAGACAACTGAATGTCAACGTTCAACGGCTGCTGGGGGTGATGATGGTGCCCCCAGCGGAGGAGGAGGCAGGGATAGTGGCGGCGATGGATGCGGAGAAGGCATTCGATAGGGTGGAGTAGGAGGTACTGAGAAGGTTTGGGGAGGGGTTTGTCAGATGGGTCAGACTCCTATATGGGGCCCCAGTGGCAAGTGTAGTCACAAACCGGCAAAGATCGGAGTATTTTTGGCTACACAGGGGAACAAGACAGGGGTGTCCCCTGTCCCCATTACTGTTCGCATTGGCAATTGAACCACTGGCCATAGCGTTGAGGGACTTTAAGAAATGGAGGGGGGTGGTTAGAGGGGGAGAGGAGCATCGAGTGTCACTCTACGCTGATGACTTACTGCTATATGTTGCGGACCCTGTAGAGGGGATGCCAGAGGTTATGCAGATATTGAGGTAGTTTGGAGGTTTCTCGGGATACAGGCTAAATATGGGGAAGAGCGAGCTTTTTGTAATACACCCCGGGGACCAGGGAAGAGGAACAGACGCTCTGCCGTTAAGGAGAGTGGAAAGGAGCTTCCGATACTTGGGGACCCAGGTAGCTAGGAACTGGGGAACTCTACACAGACTTAATCTGACGCGACTGGTGGAGCAGATGGAGGAGGATTTCAAGAGGTGGGATATGCTGCTGCTCTCATTGGCGGGCAGAGTGCAGGCGGTAAAAATGATGGTCCTCCCGAGGTTTCTTTTCGTGTTTCAGTGTCTCCCCATTCTGATCACAAAGGCTTTTTTCAAAAAAATAGACAAGAGCATTATGAGCTTTGTGTGGGCAGGGAAGACCCCGAGGGTAAAGACGGGGTTCCTGCAGCGCAATCGGGATAGAGGGGGACTGGCGCTGCCGAGCTTGAACGACTATTACTGGGCCGCCAATGTGGCGATGGTTTGTAAGTGGATGAGGGAGGGAGAGGGGGCGGCGTGGGAGAGGCTGGAGATGGCGCCCTGTAAAGGAACAAGCCTAAAGGTGCTGGTGACGGTGCCGCTGCCGTTCTCCCCGAAAAGGTATACCACAAACCCAGTGGTGGTGGCAACCTTGAGGATCTGGGGGCAGTGGAGGCGACACGGGGGTGACGGGTGCCTCGGTGTGGTCCCCGATCAGGAATAACCACAGGTTTGTCCCAGGAAGGATAGACGGGGGGTTCCAGAGTTGGCAAGGAGCAGGAATTAGGAGACTGAGGGACCTGTTTATAGACTGGACGTTTGCGAGCCTGGGAGCGCTGGAGGAAAAATATGAGTTGCCCCCGGGGAATATCTTCAGATATATGCAAGTGAGGGCGTTTACGAGGCAACAGGAGGGAATTTCCGCAGCACCCGACACAGGGGATCCAAGATAGAGTGATTTCGGGGGTATGGGTCGGGGAGGGCAAAGTGTCCGAAATATATCAGGAGATGAGGGGGAGGCACTGGTAGAGGAGCTGAAGGGAAAATGGGAAGAAGAGCTGGGGGAGGAGATTGAGGAGGGGCTGTGGGCTGATGCCCTAAGTAGGGTAAATTCCTCGTCTTCGTGTGCCAGGCTTAGCTTGATTCAATTTAAGGTCCTACATAGAGCACATATGACGGGAGCAAGAATGAGCAGGTTCTTCGGAATGGAGGTCAGGTGCGGGAGGTGCTCGGGAAGCCCGGCGAACCACACACACATGTTCTGGTCGTGTCTGGCATTGGATGAGTACTGGAGGGGAGTGGCAATGGTGATCTCGAAGGTGGTGAAGGTCCGGGTCAAGCCAGGCTGGGGGTTAGCGATATTTGGGGTAGCGGAAGAGCTGGGAGTGCAGGAGGCGAAAGAGGCCGATATTCTGGCCTTTGCGTCCCTGATAGCCCAGCGAAGGATCCTACTTATGTGGAAGGAAGCGAAACCCCCCTGGCGTGGAGGCCTGGATAAATGACATGGCAGGGTTCATAAAGCTGGAACGAATGAAATTTGCGCTGAGAGGATCGGCTCAGGGGTTCTCCAGGCGGTGGCAACCGTTCCTTGACTATCTCGTGGAACGTTAAGGGAAAATAGAGTGACAGCAGCAGCAACCCGGGGGGAGGGGGGGGGGGGCACTATTTTTTGTCACTTTGTTAGTTGACTATATTATTTAAATAATGTTATTTATCAGTTATTGTATTATTTTTATGTTGATTTGTAAAAACGGAAAAATCTTGTTTGAAAACTTTAATATAATATATATATTTTTTAAACTTTCTGACTCCAAGGTGATAATGGTCGCACTGAACCAGGTTAGTTTGTGCGTTTATATTTCAGCATCCTCTGGGTTCCCTAATATTTCATTAGATTGTTTAGAACAATTGTGATTAACTCTTTTTGTTTTTAGAAAAAAAACCAGATAGTCCATCAGTGCATTGATAAGTTGTGCATTGAAATTTAGGATCGTCCTTTTAATTTGGGCAGAACAAATGAAAGGAGGGCCATTCTTTTCTGGATTAGGGCGGCACAGTGGCACAATGATTGGCACTGCTGCCTCACCGTGCCAGGGACCCAGGTTCAATTCCGGCCTATGGTGACTGTCTGCGTGGTCTCAGCACTTTCTCCCTGTGTCTGCGTGGGTTTCCTTCGGGTGCTCCGGTTTCCTCCCACAGTCCAAAGATGTGCAGGTTAGGTGGATTGGCCATGCTAAATTACCCCTTAGTATCCAAAAGGTTGGTTGGGTTACGGGCTGGGCCTAGGCAGGGTGCTCTTTCCACGGGTCAGTGCAGACTCGATGGGCCAAATGGCCTCCTGCACTGCAGGGATTCTGTGAAAATAATGATTTCAGTTTGGCTGATTTGGGGATTCTCATCAGTTTGAGCAGTGGGGTTAATTGATCATAAATTGTCATGACCAGCCTGGTCAGGGGGTTCCCCACCTCCTTCCCCTGTCGATTAGCAATACCCCGGCCCACGTCACGTGCCCTTCCAGGCCAGCCCTTGGATCTCCACCATCATTGATCTCTTCCAGACTGCGCCACACCAACCACACTTATGTCAGCAACCCTCTGCCCCCACCCTCAAACATAAAACCAACTCCCTCCCCCATACCTTCCTCCTGGCAACACTGGTGACTGCAGTTGAGATGTTATTGCACTGACCTCTTGCATACTCAATTAAAATATGGTTTCCCCTTCGCGTTGAATACTTCTGCATGGATATAAAGTAGGCAACAAAGAACAGTGCCTGAACTGAGAATTACTGGATGAATGGAGACCTGTTTTCTGGAAACAAGCATTGACAGTTGCTAAGCGATAGATTTTGGCATTGTTCCTCTGGTGGCAATTGTTGCCCATTGTCTTACAGGGAGCAAGTTCTACTATCTTGTACATGGTTACAGGTATTGTTGGTTTTGGATATGTTGCTTATTACTTCATTGCGCTGCTATATTGTGCATTTTAAGTGTATCGATACCCGAGTAGTGGAATATTCAGTCCTTAAAGCTGAATTAAGGCCAGCAGCCTGCTTTCGCAATTGAAAATTGTTATAATTTACTTGGTAATGACTGCAGTAAGTAGTGTATATATTTTGTTTCTTTTTGAATTGACTGCTAGAATTATTATAATTCAGCATTCATTATTACTTCTCTGTAAATGAGTCTTCAAGTTAAATTTACTTTTCTAAAACCAAGACACAGACTTCCAATTTTAGGTTGTACTCATGCAATTTTTTATTTACTGTCAAAAAATAATTGCAAATCAGGGGCGGAATTCTCCAGAAACGGCGCGATGTCCGCTGACTGGCGCCCAAAACGGTGCAAATCAGACGGGCATTGCGCCGCCCCCAAAGGTGCGGAATGCTCCGCATCTTTGGGGGCCGAGCCCCAACCTTAAGGGGCTAGGTCGGCGCCGGACGAATTTCCGCCCCGCCAGCTGGCGGAAAAGGCCTTTGGTGCCCCGCCAGCTGGCGCGGAAATGACATCTCCGGGCGGCGCATGCGCGGGAGCGTTAGCCGCTGCTGACAGCTTCCCACGCATGCGCAGTGGAGGGAGTCTCTTCTGCCTCCGCCATGGTGGAGACCGTGGCAAAGGCGGAAGGGAAAGAGTGCCCCCACGGCACAGGCCCGCCCGCGGATCGGTTGGCACGATCGCGGGCCAGGCCAACGTGGGGGCACCCCCCGGGGCCAGATCGCCCCGCGCCCCCCCCAGGACCCCGGAGCCCACCCGCGCCGCCTTGTCCCGCCGGTAAGGTAGGTGGTTTAATTTACGCCGGCGGGACAGGCATTTTAGCGGCGGGACTTCGGCCCATCTGGGCCGGAGAATCGCGCGGGGGGGGGCCCGCCAACCGGCGCGGCGCGATTCCCGCCCCTGCCGAATATCCGGTGCCGGAGACTTCGGCAACCGGCGGGGGCGGGATTCACGCCAGCCCCTGGCGATTCTCCGACCAGGCGGGGGGTTGGAGAATCTCGCCCCAGATGTTAAAATTATATAATCCTCACAGATGCCAGTTAGCTTTCCATTTGTAAGGATTTTTTTGAATCAGCATGGCCTTTGGAGCAGCTCTGAGTAGTTACCACCAGCATCCATAGTCATTCAATAATTCTTTTTTCTAGTAATCCTTTGATTAAATTCCACAAATTTTGCCTTGAATTTGCAGAATGCCATAGATACTGATTAAGACCATAAGACATAGACGCAGAATTAGGCCACTCGGCCCATCGAGTCTGCTCCACCATTCAATCATGGCTGATATTTTTTTCATCCCCATTCTCCTGCCTTCTCCCCATAACCCCTGATCCCCTTATTGATCAAGAACCTATCTATCTCTGTCTCAAAGGCACTCAGTGATTTGGCCTCCACAGCCTTCTGCGGCAAAGAGTTCCACAGATTCAGCACCCTCTGGCTGAAGAAATTCATCCTCATCTCTGTTTTAAAGGACCATCCCTGGCTGGGTGAGACAAATTAAAGGAAATCTCTTACAAAAAAAAGCTGCACGCTGCTTTTTCTGATTTGCTGATGACTTTTTAAAAAAAATAAACTTTAGGATTTGCAAATAGCATGTATATAATTTGTTTGTTTGTAAAATGCTATCTATTGTTTGACTTAAATCAATGTTTACCTTGGAAAGTAATCACTTCTATTATATTCAGGTTGTAATAGGGTGCGTTCTTGATACTGGAAGTTCATGTGCTAAAGGCAGACTCGAGGTTCTAACTAGAAAACCCTTTCAGATCATTTAAAAAGGCAGAAATGGTGTATTGGACTGAGAAGCAGTTGGCCTCTGTAGTGGCTGAGATGGGTGTGATGCTGGGGAGCCAGAAAAGGCTGAGGGAGAAGGTGGAAAATTTGAAGAAACGCTCCAGAAGGCAAAACCTAAGGATTGTCGGGATGCCTGAAGGCATTGAAGGTGCAGAGGCCACGGTGTATGTGGCAAAGGTGTTGGAGAAGTTGATGGGGTAGGGGGCCTTTGGTCGACCCCAGGAGGAGGACCGGGCACACAATGCTCTGCGGGAGGCGGCTACAGGTGGGTGAGCCACTGAGGGTGATGATGGTGAGGCTGCGCCACTTTCTGGACAAGGAGAAGATCCTTCGGTGGGTGAGGCAGACCAGGAAATGTATCTGGGAAGGGAGGAGCTATGGGTGCACTAGGACTTGGGTGCAGAGCTGGCGAAGAGAAGGGCCGGGTTTAACTGGATTAAGGCTGTCCTCTTTAAAAGGGGGTCAAGTTTGGGGTACTGTACCCGGCCCACCTGTGTGTGACTTTCCAGAAGCGAGAGTAGTATTTTGGCATGCCAGAGGAGGCGATGGAATTTATGAGGGACAATGAACTGGGAGGGTTGTGAGTTTTTGGCTGTTTGTTAAAGTGTTGGGTGGTGGGTTTTTGGGGGGCAGGTTTTGACGGAAGAGCAACGATGGTGAGTGTGTGTGCCTTTTGTTACTCTTTGGGGTTAGATGGTTGGGTTGGTTTGGGCGCAGTATAATTGGAGGGAGGTAGGATGGTTGAAGGCCTTGGGCGGGGGCCACCATGCTAGCTGGGTGGGCTAGTTAACAGAGTGAAGTGGGGTGTTGCCAGGAGGAAGGCATGGGGGACTGAGTTGATTTTTTGTTTGGGGGGGGGGGAGGTTGCTGACATGGGTGTGGTTGGTGTGGCGCAGTCTGGACAAGATCGATGATGGTGGACATCCAAAGTCTGGCCTTGAAGGGCACGTGACATGGGCCGGTGTATGGCTGATTGACAGGGGAAGCGGGTGGGGAACGTAGGCTGGTCATGTAGAACGTGAGGGTGCCGGTGAAGCGATCACGTGTTCACTCACCTGAGCAGTCCAGGGGGCGAGAGAGGCTAATGTTTTGGCCTTTGTCTCCCGTTAGCCCAGAGATGGATTTTGCTCGGAGCCGCTTAATGCGGGGGTATAGGTGAGCGACCTGGCGGAATTCCTGAGTCTGGTGAGGGTCAGGCCCATCTTGAGGGGGCCGCCAAATGGGTTCACCTTGAGCTGAAGCCGTTCACTGACTTCTTTAAGGAGGTTTGAAAGGTCAGCAAGGGGGGATGGTGTGGAAGGGGGTTAAAATGGGGAAGGCGCGATGTGAGAAGGAGGTGGCTCGGGAGTGGGGGTTGGGGTGGGTTGGAATGGATGTTGGTTGTTTATTGAGTTGTTTGGTTGTTCTGCTTTTGTTTGTATATATGAAAATGCCTTAAATAGAAATATTTTTTAAAAAATGCTTTCGCTCTTTGGCTCAAAAGCAATTTGTTCCAGTGTCAACTAGCGACTGACTCCATCCTTCTCCCTAGCAATAATCAGGTAAAGCCAGCCTGTTTGCAACTTTTTGGGAAAGGGAATTATCTGGTCTACTAGATACTTTGCACATGATTTCAAGACAAGCTTCTGATTTCATATTCATGCCATCATTAAGATCACCTATTTCCACCTGCATAACATTACCCAACTTCACCTTGGCTCAACTCATTAACTGTTGAAACTCACATTCATGTCTTTGTTACCTCCAGACTTGACTATTCCTGGCTGGTCCCTTATGTTCTATCCTCGTAAATACTGGGTTATCAAAAACTTTGCTGTCCCTGTCTTATGGCAAATCTCACTCCCCGCAACCCATGTGCTTGCTGACCTGCATTCGCTCCTAGTCAAACAACATCTCCATTTTAAAATTTCAACTCTTGTTCCCAAATCTGACCACGCACTTGCTGCTCCCTCTCTCTGAAATATTCTCTGCTTTTCTCTTTTTGGCACTGCTTAAACCAAGCTTTTCATCATATGAATTAATACCTCTGTGGCTGTTTGTCATACTTCATTTTATACTGCCCTTGTGAAGCACCTTGAGATGTTTTATTATGTTAAAGGTGCTTTATAAATACAGTTTGCTACCAAGCCTTCTGTTATAAGCAATGTTCCCATCAAAGATTACTTGACCATAGCCAGTTTATTCTGTGCATGGTTCCTCAAGTCCTTTTACAGTGATTGAACATACATGGTCACTATCACCTGAGCAAGGCCTGTGAAGTATCTTCCAGACTCCTAAGCATCCACACCCCTTAGCATGAAAATTGGTTTAAATATATACCTCAGGAACATACCCTTTGCCTTCCTGTCAGTTTCTTGTTTTCACTTTTTGGGAAGGGGAATTATCTGGTCTACTAGAGTTCCTCCAAAATATTTGATAGTTTACTGGAATTGAGTAGTTAAACATCTGTATTCCTAGCAAAGATTGCTGATTCACAAAATTCTGTCAAAACATCAACATCTGTTCACAGAGGGAAATGATTCTGAATTTGTTTTTGCACTACAATTAATTAACTAGAGGCATCCCGCCAACTGCAGTCTGATGTGTCATATTAAGAAAATTAGATGGCTACTAATGTACTAAAGTCTTGATCCTGATGCAATCTTTCAGATTTGTGATAAAATGTCAGTGCTACATTACATATGAAATATTTGAACTTCTTATTCTGCCGCACTATTGTTCAAAAATAATTGTCACTTCCTGGTTAAAATAAGACTTCTCATTATATCCTTGGAAGCAAACATTTTGACTTTTAAACGGTATGTTTGTTTCAGTAATTTGTTTTTATGACAAAAGTGCTGTTACTCAATTGTTTATTGAGTTTTACATCAGCAATAGCTTTAATACTTTTGCTGAACAACATTCATGTGACACAGTCCTCCTTTCAATTATATGCTGCAGCTTTTATTGCTTGGCATCCTTATTTATTCCATGTCTGTCCTAATGTCAATGCAGTTCTGACGTAACTGTTTACTATTTTGTAGAATTTATTATCAAAGCACAAGTATTATTGTTTCTGCGTTTACTTTGTAAAATATATTATGTATTCAGAAAAAAATATTTTGTGCTCATCAAGGTAAGGAATGCTATTGCTGCAAATGGAACTGTTCCCATTTCAGGCATGTGTCCACATGAAGCACTCCCATCTAGGATCTAGCACAGCTAAGGTAATACTTCCACTTCACTGTCCCAACATCTGAATGCTACTGTGTTAGGAATTTTTTTCTCCTAATATTCCACTACCGCTAACAATAAATACCCTCAATAAATATTCATTGGAGTTTAGGAGGTTGAGGGGAGATCTAATAGAAACTTACAAGATAATGAATGGCTTAGATAGGGTGGATGTAGGGAAATTGTTTCCATTAGCAGGGGAGACTAGGACCCGGGGACACATCCTTAGAATAAAAGGGAGTCACTTTAGAACAGAGATGAGGAGAAATTTCTTCAGCCAGAGAGTGGTGGGTCTGTGGAATTCATTGCCACAGAGGGCGGTGGAGGCCGGGACGTTGAGTGTCTTTAAGACAGAAGTTGATAAATTCTTGATTTCTCGAGGAATTAAGGGCTATGGAGAGAGAGCGGGTAAATGGAGTTGAAATCAGCCATGATTGAATGGTGGAGTGGACTCGATGGGCCGAATGGCCTTACTTCCACTCCTATGTCTTATGGTCTTATTGGCCCTGAGTGAGAATGCCAAGTTACGGCCGAAACCAAAACCACAAACAAAATCAGGACATGACAATGGCATGGTGAAACAAGTTCAGATGCTTAGGCAGATCAGAGAACTTATTGCAAAATTGCTTCTACAAGGAGACCAAAATCATTATTGTGTCGTGTGTTGCATCACATCTGCAGAATCCTGAGATCAAATATACCCTCTTCTGTCACCATGGATATCAATTGTCTCAACTGGTCATGCGATAATACTGTTCATAAGTAAACTTGTTGGACTTAAATTTATTCGTCTATAGTCATTTTCTTTTTCCCATTTGTGAGCTGATGCATGCGTTCAGTGTTTTTTAGCCCAATTTTTAGCCCAGGGCTTCCCTTCATGACAGTCTCTGGTTCAAATCTTGTAAAGCCAATTCTCATACTTCTTGCAAACATAAGTGCGCTGACTCATCAATACCCTGTGCATGCCTCTCCGTACAGTGACAATCATATAGTTCCTTGTGATAGGTCATGTTATCATTCCCAAATGCTGGCGCCGGATGCTGACCACACCGATCTGGAGTCCGATTGGTAGCTGCTTCTTTCGGTTAGTCATCTGTCACACCTCTGCAGGACAGAAATGGAGTAATTGAAGTCCCTCTTACCACATGTATTGTCCAGTCAAGAAAGACCTTTATCGAGACCAGTCAGGGAATTCATGGGTGTTTTTACATGGAATTTATAGCACAGAAGCAGACTATTCAGGTTTATGCAGTGCTTCCTTTACAGGGTATTCCTCTTATTTTACTTCATCTCGGACAATGACTATTATTTTAGTCCTTTCTCCCCAATGTACTTGCCTCGTTTCAAATGGACTTATGCTGTCTGTCTCAATCACCCTTAGAAAATAGCTAATTAGCTATAACAGCTAAACATTAATCATCTTAGCTGCTATATTCTCAAGCAGCCATTTTTCAAAAATGCCTCTAAGATGCCTTCACGTGCTTTATTAATGCTGTGTCATGAATGGATAATGTTACCTGAAGCATTATCCTTTGCAAATTGATAAAAAACAACCCAGATGTCATTATATATTTATTTAAAAACCTGAGAAGATGATACATTAAGTTAATTTTATTGCGGAAACTTTTGCTGACTTGATTGAAACTACCAAGTCACTTGTGCCAGAAGATCACAGACCATTTAGCTCTTAGAGCAGAAGATCTAAATAAAACTGCAACAAGTTATTACCCTCTTAACTTTAAATGCATTGACTCATCTTCACCCTACATTTACATTCAATTGTACCCAGGATCAAAATCCTGGTTCAGTTGTACTCATAATCAAAATCCTGGCATGCTTACCTTTCAATAGAGTGGGAGGATTTTGTGTGAATGTCCCAAATATCTCACAATTGAATGCTTATGGACAAATTACTTAATGGCAGTTTCCATGTCTCGAGCTCCTTTAACAAATTAAATATTTTCATTGCCTTCCTGAGGTATAAAAAACACACCTACCTGTCAACATTAGAATATTTTTTTAAAAAGATGAGAAACCCTATATTTTATGCAAACTTGTTTCAACTCTGGAATACTGTATTGAGATGAAAGTAGTAAGCAGCTCATTTGCTGAGCATAGCATCTCTTGGACATTATATGAGTCATAGCAGAGGGCAATCAAAGACCACTGGAGTTGGAATGTGTATCAAACAAATATGACTACTGGTTACTAATGTCCTTCATGGTTAGCACTGGTCGGTAATGTCCTGCATGTCTGAATTCCTGTAGCATAGCACACATCCTGCCAATCCTAGTTTAGAAAATTAACTCTCTTGATGGTTATCTACAGGTAGGAGAGAGAGTAAGATAATAATACTGCCAAGTTCCTCAGATCGGGGATACAACATGAAACTTTGACTTGTATTCTGTGCAGTTTTTGTAAAATGATGTATTACAGCACTTACGTGTTTTTGGTATAACCAAGTAAGTCAACAGAGACTCATGTCGAACTTGAGAATTTCCTGGCTGGCATGGTTCAGCTCCAAAGGTCGTAACAGGAACTATTTTTATGAATTTATTTCTTCATGCTGAAGCACACACCAGTTTTAATCTTATCTAGAATTTCAGCAACTGCACTCAAAGCGTGATCAGCTTGGACTTGTTTTGAAGCTTTTATACTTATTATTGATTTTGTACTGGAACTCTTCTGGAAATTTCAACATGAGCATGTAGTAAATGACCTGTAGATGAGATTCAAATTATTGGTGTTTGAGCATCATTAAGGAATCAGTTCATAAATTTCTTCCAATAACAGGGTTGGTTTCAGTTCATCCCGATAGGTTAGGACACACTGTCTGGATATGGAGGTCTGAATTAGGTGATAGATTAGATGACAGTGTGATTGTAAGATAGTGGAGGTGTTCAGAGAGCAGAAGTGCTGATAATGATTAATTTCCTTTTGTGATAAACTCCCAGTTGGCCACCATGTCAGCAACTGAAACAAATTTATTGACTTTACATTATGCTTGGTTTGCTACACTTGACCATCTCGTTGAGGTGGAAAGTAAGGTACTAAAAGATTCTATTTATTTTCCATGTTTCTGATGTATTTCTTGTAAACGCTTTAAAAATGGTACCCTTTAATATTAAATGGAATTGTGTGATATTTGTAGGTTTAAAAAAAAGCCTGTGACTCAATTAACCGTTATCTTTTAAATTAGTCATACAGATATTCAAAAGCCCCATTGATTAAATGCAAAGCAATAAAAAAGAATTTTATTCTTTTGACAAAAAAAAGCAGCACTTACTATCATAAAGTGTTGTTATTATGCATAATCTTATATAAATCCATTGCTGTGTCATCAGTAAGTGCTGTGACACCATTAGTTGTTGTTACCGGTGTAGATTCTTATTTAAATATCGTTAGTTCTAATTATATTCTGTAGTGTTATTTTGACATTTAACTAGCTGCTCCTATTTTGAGTCCATTCTGTATTTTCAATTTCGTTATTTTTATATATTAAAGAAGATTAACTTATAATGTGTTTTTGAGTATCTTTTTGTGGTGAAGTTACCACATTCTTTTGGCGACGAGGATTTTTAAAAATTCATATTTCAGCACGTTCAACACACAGTTTTACTAAATTTACAAACTGAATACCAGTTAGCAGTACCATGGCTATGCGGCTATGCTTTGGTCTATCAGTGGAAGAGAATGAGAACTGGATTGATTACGTGGAAAGGTTGGAACACTTATGGGATCGCAGATGATACTTTATCGTGTGTGTGTGTGTATAAAGGCACATGACCACCTTTTAAAAATCATAAATTTAAAGCTGCAATCCCAATATATTATAATCATAAACCTCATAATTATAACAATACTAATTAATCTTTTATTTAAATTCACCAATTTCAAACTAACCACAGCCATAAAATGAAACAAATTACTGAAATGATTTATTTGCATTGGTTTCAGCAGCTTCCTTTCTTCAGTCAGACCAGTTAACAGATTTACAAAAGAACCAGAGACATCATGAGGAAAAATAATATTGTTGTGATCTAAAATGCACTGCCTGAAAAGATGTTGAATACAATTTTAACAGTAACTTTCAGAAGGGAATTTGATAAATATTTGAACAGAACACATTTTCAAGGCTATCGGGAAAAATTAGGGAGTGAAACTAATTGGGTAGCTCTACCAAAGAGCTGGCATTGAGTTGATGAACCAAATTGTCTCTTGTGCTGTGCTGTATGAGTTCCTGAAAGAGATGCCCACATAGGCCAACATCTCTGTCTGAGCAGCTTAAATTGGAAATGTCACTTGAACATTCAGAATTTCTAGCTGTGACAGACTAACTCTATGTGGAAATATGAGAGGAGCAGATCATGTGTATTTCTCGCCGTTTTTTTGGCAACCTGTGCTATGATTGGACAAGATAAAGTATGGAAGCTGGAAAAGGATTTCTAATTTTTCCATAATTTTATGCCATTCATATAGTCAGAGGGAAGTGGATGTTTGGGAACGGATTGTTGCACGTTCAGGAGTGTTATGAACAAAGTGTAGTTGGTCAGGATAGGATGCAAACTCTGGGCCTCCGTTCCTGACTGAACTTAATTCCTGGGTTAAACACTGGTCATTATAGATGCCTTTTAAAAAAAAGTTTAACTTTGAAAATCTATTTTCATATGCCAATTACATCATTTGTTTTTTAACCTGGATGCAGGCAACTGACAAATAATACAGCCCTAATAAAGTGCAATTACATCGCCACTACCAGTCTTCCAACACCAAACCTTTAAATTAAAGTATCAAAAAAGGCCGCTGCCATGGCTCACAGCACTCCAGTCGAAGCCCCCCGGACCTACAGGATACTGGCCTTGGTTGGAGCATTGGGTTTTAAGCTCCCACTGTACATTTCCTATTGGGTGAGCTACCGCCCGCTTCATTTAACAATCCCCTGTATGCTTTGTAGCCATCATAACGTGTCTCTCTTCCTCTCTCCTTTCTCTTCTCTCTTTCCTCCACCCCCCCCAAAGTACATTTTGCCTTCAGTGGTCCTGTGGCAAGGAAATCTCTTCCGCCGCTTAGCAGTCTGTCCGAGGTCTGGCGATGCGTAACTAACACAGACTCCTCTTTGAGGTCTGCATCAGTTAGCTCACCAGCTTTGTCTGTTTCCATCGCTGAACCCATGCCCTCATTGTCAGGGGTGACAGACGCAGGGTTTGCTTCGGGCTGCAGGCCCATACTCTTGGCGGCACCCTCCATGGTTGGTAATGAAGCTTGCTCAGGGATGGACTCCCTATTTCTGAAATGGTCTGCATTTTTCCTGATGACCTTATCCTGCCCCTTCACTTTGCACTTTTTACACCAAGCTCGACCGCCAAGCCCTCCTTCTTGACTTGAAAATATCTCTGCTTGATATTCCAAAGTTTCCTCGATGTCTAAGTAAAGGCCTTTCTGTTGCGTCTTTGCAGCGATGTGAAAGTACTGCCCAACCTTGCAAGGGGCAGTATTAAATATCAGGATTAGTTCCTTTTGGGGTTTGAAATGAGCCAATAAATTGGACGACAGCAGCTGTTCACTTTCTCGAAGGTCTTCATCTGTGGCACCTCCGAAGACCGTTTTTGGTACTTTCACAGTAGTGTATGTAGGGGGGTCAGCAAGGAGACCAAATTTGGGATAAACTTTGCATACTAACCCCAGGAAGGATTTCAACTCTGTGGTATTTCTTAGAGTTGGTGTTTCCCTGATGGTCTACACCATGTCCTCTACTGGATATAGACCTTTTTCAATCTGCCGAATAGCCCAAATAGGTCACTTCACTCACTTGGAAAACACATTTTTCCTTTTTCCGACTTACCCCAGCTTTCGAAAATGCCACAAGACCTCTTCCAGGTCCTCTCGTTCTGAAGTCCTCATGACTAGAATGCTGCTTTGGAATAGCACATGCTGGCAAGACCCTGAGGGCAAGCGAGTACACTCCTATCTGCCCTTGTGCGTATTGATAATAACATACTTGCAGGAAGGCTCATCTAATTAGAATTGAAGATATGCATTGCTTATATCTAGCTTGGTAAACATCTGGCCACCTGCTAGCTTGGCATACAGGCCTTCAATGCAAGGCAAGGGTTACCTATCCAGCTTGGAAATCCAATTAACCGCTCGTTTATAATCTCCACAGAGGTGGACTGATCTGTCTAGTTTAAAGACCGGGTGACAGGTGCTGCCCATACTGCAAATTGTATGGGTCTTGTTATATCTAGATTTTCTAGGCACCCAAGCTCAGTCCTTTTTCCAGTAGGGAATGTGGAACTGGTCTTGTTCTCAAATATTTAAGCGTAGCATCAGGATCGACATAAATTTTGGCTTTGGCTCGTTTCATTTTTCAAGGCCTCCTGGAAGACCTCAGGATATTTGCTGATGACTTTGTGCAATCCTCCCACTTCCAGTATAAAACAATGTAGCCAATTCAGCCTGATTTGCTGGAACCAATCTCTTCCCTTAAGAGTCCTTGCCCTTGCGTAATAATGAGTTGGGCTGATCGCTGCCTGTAAGTCACTGGGGTCATTGTAGTGCCCTTAATCCACAAAGGTTCTCCCATGTAGGTGGTTAGTCTGCCCTTCATGTCTTCTGAACGCAAGGCTGGATACTAGTTTGGAGGCGATTAAATGCCTGCAACCCAATGGCCAAGACTGGTCATTGTGTCCTAGATCCTGTGTCCACCGCATTTTCAATGGATGGCCAATTACCAGCAGATCTTGGTCATGAACATGCGGTTTAATTGCAATTTTTGGAAATGGGTATACCTGAATGGTATGGCCTTGGTGCCCTTGAGTAGCACGTATTTTGCCGTTAACTTGCCCTTGGCTGTGGCCGCGGCAGTGTTTGCAATAGTTCATTGTCTTCCGGAGCAGGTTCCCGCCATCTTTAAGACTGACATAATTATTCCTTGATTGCCAGGGGACCCAAGCTGAGCTCTGATTTTGTAATGGACTATTTACACAGACCCTTTCAGTTGAGGAATGGACACTTTTACATGAGGCCCCTCCCCCAAACCAGAGGACATTCCTGTCTGATGCCCTTTGTAGCTGCTGAACCCCCTTTTCTGCATTTTCCAGCGTTAGAGCTATTTCAATAGCTTTTTAAAAATCCAGATTGGGTCTGCCAATAACATTTTTGGACTTGTCACATTGCTCATCCCACGCACCAATCTTATCTGCGCTATTTCGGTCGTGGATAGTCCGAATTCACAATTTTCTGCTAATTTCCTCAATCAAATCCGGTGACTGGTATCCCCGGGGTTTTACCAACCATGTTAAAGCGATATCTCTGAAAAATGATGGAGGGCTTTGAGTTGGAGGGAGTTCGCACCAGGTCTACTAGCTTGTCAAAGTTTCGGCAGGTCAGTCATTTTATAAAGCTGAATGTTGGGACACCGCATTCTGTCAGCAGGATTGCTTTCTTCTTCTCATCTCCCACAATGTTATTAGCTCAGAAGTAATGCATGTGTTCCATGTATTGGGCACAGTCTTCCCCACTAACGTCATAGGATTGAGGTTTACCAAAGAGAGGCATTTTATTTTCTGACCAGAGAAGCTGCTTGCTCAACACTGAAAGCTGCTCGGAAAAAACTGTTACACCTCATCACCAATGTAATAACTTGGTCAAGACCAATCTTCCAGCACCAAACCTTTTTATCACAGTATCGAAAAAGGCTGCTTACAACACTCCAGTCCAAGCCCGGGGACCTACGGGCTACCAGATCGGGTTGGAGCTGTGGGTTATAAGCTCCCGCTTTGCATTTCCTATTGGGCAAGCTACCACCTGTTTAATAGGAAATTTATTATTCCACGAAGCCCATGGGAAGATCTATTGATGATCCTTCGTGGCCACTATAACATAAAGAATATAATGTTAAACCCATTGTATTCCTCCAGCCCAGCCTTTTCTGTTTTGTGAGCGAAATCTAAATGCTGATGATGCTGGAAATCTAAAATAAAAATACAACATGCTCAGAACATACAAGAAGACAGATAGAACCTGGTGAGAAAACATGAGTCAAATGGCATTTTGGGTATAAAGCTTCACACAGAATTTAGTGAGGTAAAATCTATACCTTAAACACTAACTGATTTGTGTTTTCACAATGGATGCTGCCTGACCTGTAAAGTGTCTCCAGTGTTTTGTTTTTGTTCTCATTTTCTTTTAAACCTTTCCACATCACTCAACTCTCATTCCTGCAAATATTCTTATGAATCTTCACTGTACCATTTCCATGACGCCAATATTTGCATAACAGTTTGTCCACAGTTGTACACAATAGTCCTTCCTTGTTTTTTTTAATTCATTGTTCCTATCTAAGAAATTTAAAATTCCCTTTCTATCACTGTAGTGCCACTTTTTAAAGATTAATCTATCTGCAGCCTTAGTACTTTCTGTTTTCCAATCTGTGGAAGATATACTTGAACATAAATGTTCACGGTATTTTGTTGTTCTTTTCTCCCAAAGTATATTACTACACATTTCACAGCATTGACCAGCATCCCTGCTAGCCTTTTGATATCCTGGAATTGCCTGCATTTCTCCTCCCATCATGCCATGTCCTTAATTTGTATCATTAGCAAACATTGACATTTTTCTTGTTAGGATCCTGAACAAGGACCCAACTATTTTCCATTTTAAAACTAGCATGAGAAAATATTACTGCACTGCAGGATTGATAACACTGACCAATTGGTGTATTTTGTGTTGCAACAAACTTTAATTCAACCACAGAATTAATCACATTACCAACAAAGAAATAGTTTTTCAGTTAACAGTTCTTAAGTAAAAGAAGAAACCTTAACTAACTTCTTAAACCTGCTACTATAGTTCAGTTAAGAAAACCAATATATATTGATAACACCCAGGGTTTTATTTGCTTTTCTTTGAACAGTTCTCTTCAGACAAACCTGGTCCCTCCCATTAGCTACACCATCTGTGCCCAAAGCATAAGGCATTCTTTTGTCTCTTCTTACAAGATGTCATAGATTATCATAGAATTTACAGTGCAGAAGGAGGCCATTCGGCCCATCGAGTCTGCACCAGCTCTTAGAAAGAGCACCCTACCCAAGGTGAACACCTCCACCCGATCCCCATAACCCAGTAACCCCACCCAACACTAAGGGCAATTTTGGACACTAAGGGCAATTTTAGCATGGCCAATCCACTTAACCTGCACATCTTTGGACTGTGGGAGGAAACCGGAGCACCCGGAGGAAACCCACGCACACACGTGGGTGTCCCTTGACTTATTTAGCCAGGACCAATGCAATACCACTCAAATTATTTACACCCCAGGGGTCCATTAAACCGTGACAATATTCCACTAGCTAGCTATCTGTAAACAAGTAAGATCTATTAGCAGGACACATCACCTGCAAATCAATTATCAACTCACGTTTCCAACACCTTAATCATTGCTCCAGCAACCATACTGTCTGTAGGCATCTTAACACAGGTTTCATTAACATTACTGCAAAAAATATAAAATATGACAATTTCTTATATTCATCACACTTGTTCCTGTGTCCAAATCATTGTATTTAAATGGAAAGTGAGAAGTGCAGACACAAATCCCTGTTGTTTAATATTATGTAATTGTAGTAACGCAAAGAAAACATCCATGTGCTTTATCGTTAGTAAGAAAACTGTTATTACTGTTGACACCCTTTTCTGTTTTTAAGTCATTATCCAAGCACAAGCAGGTATTTAAATGTCAGTTTTTGAAGCGAGCATGATTAAAAATGAACAGATCAAAGAGAAGCTGAATCATCATTTGGGGATTGCATTCATGTTTCTTATTAAAAATACAGGTTTTGAAGTACATGTGAAAAGATTTGATGTAGCTGTATCGTATTCATTCCACTGCAGACTCCATACAAGTACTGATAGATAGTGAAATAACCTTTCCATCTAGCTTGGCGTTGTACATATTAATTGCCTGCTCAGCAATGATCCAGAACACTTTTATTCTTCTGTATTAACTGATGCAAATGATCCTGTTTAATTATTAAGAATGGCTCAAAGTATCTCTTTGACTTTTGTAAGTTGACCTGACAATGATGTACCTGCAGTAAGAACCTTGGTACTTGACCTTGTTCAAAAAAAGCTGTAATTCAACTAATTTGCAATCTTTAGGAGAGAGTAAAATGTTGTCAGTGGCTTCAATCAGCTGTACACGAACTCTAATGCAGTATGTAATTATTACAATACCAGACCCCGACAGTGGCTAGGATACTAGATTTAAACCTATTGAAATTTTAGTTTATTTTAAGACTGGTTATCATATGTATTTGGAAATAAATCTAGAAAGTAGATTTAATCTGTATTCAGTGGGGGTAATATTTTGAGTAAAAACAGAATTTGGAGATGACATAGTGGTAATGTCACTGAACTAGCATTCCAGAGGCCTAAATTAATGATCTTGAGACATGGGTTCAAATCCCAGCACAGCAGCTTGTGTAATTTAAATTTAATTAATACAAAATATGGAATATAAAGTTTGTTTCCGTAATGATGCCAACCAAACTATTAATTATTGTAAAAACCCGACTGGTTCACTGATGCCCTTTAGGGATGGATATCTGCTGTCCTTACCTGGCCACATGTAACCCCAGACCCACAGCAATGTGGTTGACTCTTAACTGCCCTCTCAAATGGCCTAGCAAGCCACTCCATTGGAGTGGGCAGCAAATATTGGTGTCATCAGTGTTGTCTAAAAAATTGCGAGATGAAAAAAGGACAAATACAAGTTCACAATTCAACCTAAGTTTATTTTAAAACACAATAAAACAGCTATCCCTTAAATTACCCCAACTACAGTATGCCTTAAGATTCTTAATACTACCCGTGTGGATGAACTGGATCGAGTTGCTGATTCAATCCTGAGTCTCGGTTGTCTCAAGGACTTCATCTGCGAAGAAGGATCTTGCTCGCTGCTTCCTTCTGTCCTCTGGTCCACTGCCTCTGCGTCGGGTCTTCGCTGGGGAGGTTCTCTCGATGCCTTTTCCTTATACCGCACTTCGCGTCCTTCCAGAAGCTTCTGTGGCCCTCCACCAATGAGATCTCGGGATGGAGGTTGCAACACCCAATGGAGTTGCCAAGTGCAACTCTGCCGGACAGCAGGAACCCACCCCCAGGGGACCATGTTCAGGTACATTGTCTGCACGCAACCTTATCCCACATATGGTCGTGGTGGAAAATCGAGGTGACAGCAAGTCTGGTTTCACCTGGGCAATCCACAACAATCAATCCATTTGAATGAGACTGATAATCTTCCGATGTCTTGTCTACAGGGCAGGCCCAGACTTGCCCCGGCTGTTTATGTCCGTCCAGTATATTCAAACTTAGCTGTTTGAATACCCATCAGGTCTCTGTGGTTCTGACTGTTGCTTAAATTAAAATGTCCAATTAATTTAAAGTGTCCAATTCTGTATAAGGGCCTAAAATTTAGGCCATTGGCCATTTTACCACATCAGTGATGAAAGAATAAATAAGTGTGGATCACGCATCTCTACTAAATAATGATAATAAGGCGGGATCACACCACACGGAGCCATGGTCTACCGATTAACTATTAAACTCATTTCTATTGTGCCAGAAGCATGATTTACCTCATCACTTTGAGGTGCAGGTTTAAACTGGTATCTTCTGGTGCAAGGTGAGAAAAACATTCAGCAGGTCAAGCAGAATCTGTGAAGAGAGAAACTGGTTGTTGAGATTTGATCAGAAAATCACGTTATTTATGTAAAGTGCAAAATGTTATACTATAACTATTCAAGCTGCTTTATGAGCCAAATTCTTGTGTAATAAATTTAAACCCTTTGTTGTTTTTATATTTTAAGACGTTAACGTAGCCATTCATTGTGTGTGAGGTACATATTTTAACCTGAATCTTATGGTCCAGATTTATGTTCTTATGTTATTATTTGCTAGGGAAGTAATGTGCATGTTCTTATTAGTTTATAAATAACCCAATCTTTGGTGAAGAAGAGATACCCCATGAGTTGGGAATCGCCACAAATTCCTGGGCGATTACTGCTACTCTGTTGTTAGACTTGCAGAGAAACCAGAGTTCACCCTCAACATCACTGAGTTTCAAGAAATTGCTGCATTTGTACTGTTAAAATAAATTAAATTTGCCTCTGAAAGTTATGGCTGGGACTTAACATAAGGACCGTTTTAATGACTCGGTTTATTTTCCTGTAATGGTACTCGACCTCAGAGGCCCAGAAAGGGAACGATTGAAATGCTGGAGTCTCCTGCAGTCTGCAAATTATTCCCAGAGGTATTTAATAAATAAACTTTTAAAGGCATTTACTTGCTCTCCACTTGTCTGTCCTCTGTCTGTCTCTCTCTCTCTCTCCCTCTCTCTCTCTTTAGTCTTTCTTTCCCTTTTTTACTTTATGTAGCTAATTTGCCTTTTAAGTCACCTTATTCCTTTGCTATTATGCATCTGTTTCTTATCCTATCCTTAAATTTTGTTGGTTGGGGGCAGATTGTTGACCCTGTTGTTCACCACAAATCCCAGATGCCTCATTGACCTCAATGCTTCCAGCAATTTGTGTTGCAAAACCTTTTTGAGCTGAAGGGTGAGGGAAAGCAGTGCAAATCATGAGGCATGGCTTGCCAGATAACCCGCTCCAGAAAATTATTCGCCATTTGATTTGTGTTGAGAAATGCACTGCAGCAAGTATTTTTGAACCAATCTCCATAATAATCAAATATGTCAAAATTATTTATGCATGAAAGAGCTGGTGGACTGTGTTGTACCATATTAATAATAATAATCATTTATTGTCACAAGTAGGCTTCAATGAAGTTACTGTGAAAAGCCATATTGCACTATTATCTGGTTTGCTGTTTTCCAAGATTTTTTTTTTTTTGATATATGACCGATTGTGGAAAAATGTGCTTTGATTTAAAATGGGCAGCAAGTTATTTCTTGTAGGTTAGCTATTAGAATTACTGTGTTCCAGGTATTAAGGAGTGACCGTACAGCACTGGAAATGCTCGTAGGATAATAGACATCTGGGAACTTGTGTATTCCAAACTTTTTAAAATTCATTTATATGATGTGGGTATTGCAGACCAGCATTTATTGCCCATCTCTAATTGCCCTTGAGCTAATTAACTTGCTCGGCCATTTCAGAGGGCATTTAAGAATCAACCACATTGCTGTGGATCTGGAGTCACATGTAGGCCAGGTAAAAATGACCGATATCCTTCCCTGATTGCTTTTTACGACAATCAACAATGATTTCATTGGACTTTTAATTCCAGATTTTTACCGAATTCAAATATCACCATCTACTATGGTGGGATTTGAACCAGGTCCCCAGAGTATTACCCTGCAACTCTGGATTGCTAGTCCTGTGACAATACAATAACACCACTGCCTCCGTTTAAAGCAGTAACTGTCTATTTAATAGCTGAAAAGATAATTCTCTTTCCGGATCAGTTAATAAAATGAACTTTTTAATATAGTGGTAGTGGTGTGTTATAGATAACTTTGGAAGGCCAAGTTATTGTAGCAACATGCACTTGTATAAGCATGTTGTAATTAGGGGCTTTAAAGGGGTAGCAGTAGCAGAGGCTTCAACTTTCTTTCATGACATGGCTGACTAGGAATCTCATCCACTATTTTTTTTATTAATGGGCAATTTAACATGGCCAATCTACCCACCCTGCACATCTTTGGATTGTGGGAATGAGACCCAGGCAGATACTGGGAGAACGTGTAAATTTCACACGGACAGCATCCCGGAGCTGGGGTCAAACCTGGGTTCTCGGTGCCATGAGGCAGCAGTGCTAACCACTGCGTCACCGTGCCGCCCTCTCTCCCACTCTTCCTGTCTGGGATTGGCTTGTCTTGGAAGGATTTGCAGGTAGAAAATCAACCTGTTTGGCCACGATATGAACGTGCCTTCCTTGGCCATCAAGACTTGGGGTGGGCCCCCAATCCAGCCCATCTAGCTCAGAGGGAGGGACACTACCCATTGTGCCAAAAGACCTATATCATATAGAATGAAGTATAAATACCAGAAAAATTTAGGTTTAATCTTCCATCAAAGCTGATTTAGTCAAGAATTTTGGCATTGGGCGTTTGTTTTACACTTGATCACTATCTAGTCATTGGTTCTGTAAATGACTGTGAATATTGGATGAAGATTTTTCTGAGCTGTGGTAACTATCAAAACTAAATAACTTGCTGATTGTACAGCTTCACATTTGATAAAATAACTTTATGATAAGGTATACATCAAGCAGAAGTCAGCACCTTCAGGAGTATGAGGCAAGAAATGGCGAAGAATAAGGTGTGAAAAACATGGTGTTCTACATTTGTTTCTTTAAAAATAAGAAATGTGCCCAATTTTGTATCTGATGACAATCAGTTGCAAGTCACTCTTGCTCTTTCTGTCCTGAACTACCTGTCTTCTACTCCTTGGGAAAGTGCTGCACTATCTGCTCTGGAATTTTTAAAAATGCACTTTCAGGAAGTATGTAATTAAAATGCTAACATTTGACATACATCATATGTTGACAATGGGGAAAATATCATGAAGCTTGAGGAAAATGTTCATGTCTGATTAAGCATTTTTGAATTGACTGGAATCATAAATGCAGAAACTATTTTTACACTCACTAAAACTGAGCCAGTGAACATCTGCAGAGGACTTCAAAAACAACCAATGTCCAAAAAATGTGAACTCCGTTGAACAGACATTTTGCTTCTCTACCCACCGTGTAAGCAAATACTTAAACCGTTTGAACACAAAGGATCATTATTTTTTCTTAAACAGGGGCAGCACGGTGGCGCAGTGGGTTAGCACTGTGGCCTCACGGTGCCAAAGTCCCAGGTTCGATCCCGGCTCTGGGTCACTGTCCGTGTGGAGTTTGCCCATTCTCCCCATGTTTGCGTGGGTTCCGCCCCCACAACTCAAAAATGTGCAAGCTAGGTGGATTGGCCACGCTGAATTGCCCCTTAATTGGAAAAAAAATGAATTGGGTACTCTAAATTTCTAAAAAAAAAAAAAAAAAAATCTTAAATTGCTTGTCCACTGAATGGCTCAGAATATGGTTTGCATATAGCCAGATTGGAATCGTAGAATATTATTTTTTTTAATTGAGGGTGAAGTACTAAGAATAGAAATGAAGAGACCGTCAAGGTAACAAATCATTGCTGTAGTAGACTTCCACCTCAAGTTGAATGGATGGTTAATTGTTGTGAATTTCAATATTCTGGATGTCAAATGGACAGATCAGAGAATTGATTAGCTGCAAAGTAGGTGAAGCTCAAACATCACCCAAAGTAGGAACAGATAGGCACAGCCTAGGTCTAGGGACCTCTTTCTCCCCCCCCATCCCCACAACCAAATCACGGCTGGACAATAATGGCACGGTGGCATAGTGGTTAGCACTGTTGCTTCAGAGCACCAGGGACCCATTTTCCCAGCTTGAGTCACTGTCTGCTGAGTCTGCACGTGTCTGCATGGGTTTCCTCCCACAAGTCCCCAAAGACGTGCTTGCTAGGTGAATTGGACGTTCTGAATTCTCCCTCCGTGTACCCGAACAGAAACCGGAGTGCAGAGATTAGAGGATTTTCACAATAACTTCATTGCAGTGTTAATGTAAGCCTACTTGTGACACTAATAAAGATTATTATTATTATTACCTTCGAAATCATTCTGAACTAATTTCAACCCACTTCAAGGGGGAAGGCTAGTTTAACTTACTGTACTGTACCACTTTCACATAAATTGAACAAATGTTTTGCAACTTAATTTTCTTTTAGTTTCCAGGATTTAAATTTGACTTTGCCACCTTTCTCATTGTCTTTGGAGGCTGGATTGTCCAATTATGCAGGAATGTTTTTTCTCTCACCCTGAAAATAATTCATATTTGGAGAAAAATTGGGCTATAGAGAGACCATATTCTATGGGGAACAAACCAGAGCTGGCTATGCAAATAGCACAGCTAGATTTAGCCTGAAAAGGCAATCAGAGAGAAGTTGATGTTGGGAACCAAAGCTGCATCGATGTTGGTGAAACTTGAAGCAGATAGTTAGTGTTTTGCTGACATTGAGTTGTAGAAAATTAAGTTCTCTACAGACTTGATTTCAAATAGGTTGTTAGAAATGTCACAATATCAAAGATTGAGATGTCAAAGCTGGCATATGACAGCAAATAATTACTTGTACTGGACGATGGTTCACAACACCAGCACCTTTCAAGTTACCGTACATCATTTGAGGTATGGGAAGCTATTTGACTATGGCACCCCCACTTGTCTTAGATCAGTTAAGAGTGCCGGTCCATACAAACTTATGTCTTCGGTTATAGTTATTATGTAATTTTGGTTAAATCAGGTTTAACACATTTTTCGTTATTTGCTAACACCTTAGCTTTCTCCTAATGATGCTACTGTACCCAATAGTGTCTGAAGTTACCAGCTGATTAAACAAACTTCCATAGAATCTCCACTGTGCAGAAGGAGGCCATTCGGCCCATTGAGTGTTCACCAACCCTCTGAAAGAGCAGTCTACCTAGGCCCACCCCCCTGCAATCCCATAACCCCACCTAACATTTTGCACACGAAGGGACAATTTAGCATGGTCAATCAACCTACCCTACCCCACGCAGAACCGGGGAGAAAGTGCAAACTCCACAGTCATCCAAGGTCGGAATTGAACTGTGAGGCAGCGGTGCTGCCCGTCTTTGCAGTGACGCCCATTCGTTCCATTCTGTAAAGTTTTAAGTGGGCAACACTGGCATCTATGTATCTGAGAGCAACAAAGTATTTCGCTTTAGACATGTAAATGTTCTGGGAATCTTTAGTCAATATTTTCTACTCTTAACAGATTTTGGTTCAGAAATACATTTCCTGAAACAATAAGCGGGAAGAGAAATTTGAATATCTGTGACGTTCTGTGAAAAACAATTATGTTAAGTGGTTTCTACTGTGTGAAGAAGTGGGGTTTAAAGTGTCACCATGCTTTCAAAATGGTGTATATTGTGTATAAGGTCAGTGAACTTAAATGAGGATTATATTTTTTGTGAATACAATTAGATTTTATCAGGAAGTTAAATTTACTGCAAATATTTTTGCGAAGTTTGTGTGCGCTGAGCTACTTTGATCTTGCTGGAACCTTCTTTCTTAAATGTAGCATGGTGGTCTATCGGTTACATATTTAACATGATCACTGAAACGCTGTAATTCTGCAGTAATTGAAGAGAGCCATCGCATTTTAGCCATCAAGTGGTTTCCATCCAGCTTGGTTCCACAATACCAGGGTCCGGAGGGGATTACCAGCATCAGCAGCAGTTCGCTTTTGACAGCAACATGCCCTTGTTGCTATTGATTGGGTTGTTCAGTGGAGTGAGAAACATTGATTTAGTCTTAAAACTGGTAGTTATGTGATAATCTTGAAGATGAATGGATGTCAAGTAAGATATTGGTGGGATGAAATCAAATAAACTTGGAGTTATTTATTCCTATTTTGCAACAATAATAGTGATGTTGAATTGTAGCTGCATTTGCTGGGTTCTTGACAGCACCATTAACTAGGAAATACCTACATTCATAGATTGCCTTATGCACAAAGAACATTTGTGCTATTGCAGATGAGGTTGAATGATTTTATCCCTCCGTTTTAGCTCTTTCATTCTTTCGTAAAGACATTGATTCCTTGTTGAGGTATGTGTGCATGAGTGCCAGACACCATCCATAATTCAACCTAGTAGTCATTATTTGGCTTTTTGCAATTTGCAGTAAGTTCCTATCCAAATTCCCAGAGAAAATCTCTGGGCAAAGGCAAGTACAATGAACTGCCGGTGCCTTTGGATAGCTACTGAAAGCAAAATGCAGCCTAATAGCTTGTTTCCATTCTGAGGTAAGCAAACTGGAATGCATTTTATTCCATTACCATCAAGTCAGATCTCTCACTCCAGATTGATATAGGTGTGAACATTATTGCGATCTACTGTTAAGGCTTATTCACATATAATGGCCACTAGGTTATGATTGTTGTGGAATAATTAAGAACAAAGAAAGTACGGCACAGGAACAGACCCTTCGGCCCTCCAAACCTGCGCCGACCATGTTGCCCGACTAAGCTATAATCTTTAACACTTTTGGGGCCCCTATCCCTCTATTCCCAAACTATTCATGTATTTGCCAATGTCCAAGCCCCTTAAATATCGCTGCTGTACCTGCTTACGATACCACCTCTGACAGCGAGTTCCAGGCACCCACTACCCTCTGTTTTTTAAAAAAAAGCTTCCCTCACCCATCTCCTCTAAACTTTATTCCTTGCATCTTAAACCTATATCCCCTAGTACGAAGTCTTACAACACCAGGTTAAAGTCCAACAGGTTTGTTTCGATGTCACTAGCTTTCGGAGCGCTGCTCCTTCCTCAGGTGAATGCAGAGGTCTGTTCCAGAAACACATATATAGACAAATTTAAAGGTGCCAAACAATGCTAGGAATGCGAGCATTAGCAGGTGATTAAATCTTTACAGATCCAGAGATGGGGTAACCCCAGGTTAAAGAGGTGTGAATTGTATCAAGCCAGGACAGTTGGTAGGATTTCGCAGGCCAGATGGTGGGGGATGAATGTAATGCGACATGAATCCCAGGTCCCGGTTGAGGCCGCACTCATGTGTGCGGAACTTGGCTATAAGTTTCTGCTCGGCGATTCTGCGTTGTCGCAGGTCCTGAAGGCCGCCTTGGAGAACGCTTACCCGGAGATCAGAGGCTGAATGCCCTTGACTGCTGAAGTGTTCCCCGACTGGAAGGGAACATTCCTGCCTGGTGATTGTTGCGCGATGTCCGTTCATTCGTTGTCGCAGCGTCTGCATGGTCTCGCCAATGTACCACGCTATATCCCCTAGTAATTGACTCTTCCACCCTGGGAAAAAGCTTCTGACTATCCACTCTGTCCATGCTCCTCGTAATTTTGTAGACTTCTATCAAATCGCCCCTCAACCTCCATTGTTCCAGTGAGAACAACAAGTTTATCCAACCTCTCCTCATAGCTAATGCCCTTCATACCAAGCAACGTCCTGGCAAACCTCTTCTGTACCCTCTCCAAAGCCTCCACATCCTTCTGGTAGTGTGGCAACCAGAATTGAACACTATATTCCAAATGTGGCCTAACTAAAGTTCTACACTGTTGCAACATGACTTGCCAATGTTTATACTCTATGCCCTGTCTGATGAAGGCGAGCATGCCCTATGTCGCCGTGACTATCTGGGCTGGTTTAGCACAGGGCTAAATCGCTGGCTTTGAAAGCTGACCAAGGCAGGTCAGCAGCACGGTTCAATTCCCGTACCAGCCTCCCCGAACAGGCGCCGGAATGTGGCGACTAGGGGCTTTTCACAGTAACTTAATTTGAAGCCTACTTGTGACAATAAACGATTTTCATTTCATTTCTCCACCTGTGGTGCCACTTTCAATGACCTGTGGACCTGTATACTCCGATCCCCCTGCCTGTCAATGCACTTAAGTGTTCTGCCATTTATTGTCTATTTTCCACCTGTTGGAGACCTTCCAAAATGCATTATCTCACATTTGTCCACATTAAACTCCATCTGCCATCTCTCCGCCCAAGTCTCCAACTGATCTATATCCTGCTGTATCCTCTGTCAGTCCTCATTGCTGTCCACAATTCCACCAACCTTTGTGTCATCCTCAAACTTACTATTTTCTGGGTATTGTTGCCTCATGACATCAATATAGTTCAATGCCAAGTAGCTCAGTATGGTTTTCTATTTCCACATTTAATTGTCATATGTGATTGATAAGGGTCAATAACAAGGGTACGTTGCTCTAGGGTGAGGGACAGGAGGTTTAGAGGAGAATTGAGGATATTCTTTTTCACTCAGAGGATGCTGGGAGTCTGGAATGCAGTGCTTGGGAGGGTAGTCGAGGCAGGAAACCTTACAACCTTTTGAAAGTGTTGATGAGCACTTGAAGTGTCATATCATTCAAGATTATGTACCAAGTGCTTGAAAGTGGACTATAGATTTTGTGTAGTTTTGTTGGTACAGATTCGATGGGCCAAAGGGCATCTTGTGTACTGTATGACTTTATAATAGCTAATGACACATAAGGCAGACAAAGTATGTGTTTATGTGAGCTATGGATGCATTTTCCATGGCTATCAAGTACTGGTACTTGAACCCTGAGCTCCTAGCTCAGAGGTAGGGACACTACCCACCGTGCCACAAGGCCGCCTGAGCACTGTTAACCTCGCCTTTCATTTTTCAGGAATATCTAACCTATAATCCTTTGAGCTTCTTCCCCCAATTATGGTTATTTCTAGTAAAAGTTTTTTCACAGAAAATATGAATCAGTGGACAAACGAATAAATGTTGCCTCTCCGACACAAACAAATAAATGTTGGATGTGTTATTCCTTGCATGTTCACCAAAATGTTTGGATGTTAGCCTCTGAGGCAGGCATGTCCAAGCTTATTGTCTTTATGGGCGGCATCATTGCATATCATAAAGCCTTGGTGTTGTGCAATAAATCCAATTTCTCATTTATTTATCTAAACTCTTGTTACTGATATTAACAGATTTTGATGTTTGAATATGACAATAAGGTAATAACGGTTGTCAAATAAAATTAGATTGAATTGAACAACATGGGACTAAGTTGCCTGATGTTCAAGGCACATATGGCTGAGATTAGTGGGTTATCAGACAAGTTTGACACTCCTGTTGTAAGGAGACCTAAAATCGAATGGCACTTCAACATTTTTAGTTTATTATTACTTGTAGGTTTGTCTATTCTACCAGGCTCCTGGGCAGCCTCATACATTCTATCCTCTGTGAACATAAGTTGAATACTTGAACACAATTTCTTATGCTTTGTGAAACCTGAGGTGGTTTTTGGCAATCTTTAGACAGAATGAAAGGTAGAAACTAGTAATGTATTGCTTTACTTTTTATATAGTATCAAGTGTATTATGTCCTTTTCATTTGTGGATTCCATCTCTAGTCCAATTCTTGTCAATTACATAATCCCAATTTTAAGACCCATTTTTTAATAATGGCAATGAACTTGTATTATCATAGTTGTAATTAACAACGATTATTTAGATTTTCAACACAAACATTTATGTATACATCAGTAATGGATTTGAGTCATTCGAGCAATGTGCACCAAGAGGCGTCTCCATCATTATAATATGTAAATTGAGTCCTGTTTCTCAAATTATAGCAGCCATTAGAATTTAACATTAGACGGCCATATTTTCCCAGGCTCAAGAAAATCTGGCAGCTAAAAGGAGGCAGGAGCAGCCACACCCATCAGCTGAGTGTTTTGTAGAGTACTGCTTGTGGATCAGAGGAACAGGAGTGTTCCCCGACCCATGGCTCCTCTTCCCTGTACCCTAACCACCTCTTTCGTCCCTCCAGCCCCTCAAACCTGCTGCAACAATTAGCTGTCCATCCCTCATTCCAAACCCATAATCTATCCCTGGTCCTTCCCTCTTGAATGCAGACCTACCCTAAACCTCAACCTCATCTGTTTTCTCTCCTGCTTTTTGGGGACTGTCCCCAGTGCTGGCTTTCCCATGTGATAGCTGACCAGCTTCAGTCTGACCGGCTGCTCGGCAGGAAACAGAGTGAAAAAATGATACCGAGGTACCAACGTTTTTGGGTTTCTTTCTGTATCCCATAAATGTGCATCTTGTTCCCTCCTCACCCCTTCATAAATATAAGGGCTGTGGACACTAGTTCTAAAGCTGCAGCTTCTTAGAGCAGTGCATTGCCCCTCACTTAATATGTTGGTTTCCACATGTGGCCATGAGGGCAACAGCTGACGAATATAAAAAAAGGTCTGGTGTAGAGATCTACCATGTGGATTTAGTGGCACTTGCGAACACTAAAACTCAGTAGAAATTTGAGTTAACACTTCTCAGATGCAAATAAGAATAGTTTTATTTGTCTCTATCGATTACAATTGCGAATCATTTAAATCTTATTCTCTAATAAGTCCAGCTAGCAAAAGGACTCCAAGAGAAGCAATTTTGTAGATAATTCAACTTTCAAATAATGCAGAAATTATTTTCTTGCTTACGCAAACATGTTGCAATAACTTAAAAAGTCAGAGTTAGAAAGTGAAATATGAAAGACAGAGAGACAGCGAATAGTTAAGTCAAAGTATAGATTGATTCCAGAATGGAATATGGCCGTACGAACTATCACGGTTATACTAAATCATATCAGTCTTTAGCCATCTAGCTATACCCCTATGTAATCCAATTTGGTTTGGGTTAGAATCAAATAAGTTTGATTCGACGTTTAGCTGTCATGTGCAACATTGACTTGAAATGTTTCATTAATGAATTCTTATATGTGCTATGGAATGCGATTCAGTGCCGTTATCGCAAGCAGCCTGAACTGGATTATTGCTGACTTGACGGTTAAGGCAATGGCTCCTTTAGGTTCTATGCTGTTGTCATGGAGCCTGCCCTGTCCTTGGTCACTTTATCTTGTAAATGTATTTGTTAGCTGAATAAGAATGCTGTTTTAATCTATCTGTTTCTGTGTTCTGTTGAAGCTATGTTTTGCATGCTGAATATGTGTTTTGAAATGACCTGAGGTTATGAGTGAGTTTTAAAATGGTATTTAATAGACATGGGGCTTAAATAGCTATTTAAAAAAACAAAATTTTTTAGAGTACCCAATTATTTTTGTTTTCCAATTAAGGGACAATTTAACGTGGCCAATCCACCTAACCTGCACATCTTTGGGTTGGGGAGGTGAAACCCATGCAGACATGGGGAGAATGTGCAAACTCCACACGGACAATGACCCAGAGCCGGAATTCGAACCCGGTTCCTCAGCGCCACACTCCCAGTGCTATCCACTGCGCCACATGCCGCCCTTAAATAGCTATTTTTGTCCTATAGAAAATAGCTGGCTTCTACAGTCGGCACTTTTGATAAATCGAAAGAATAAGTGAGATATTATCACAATAAGATAAAAGACACTGTTAATGCAATAGGATAGGTAAAAGCGCAAAGAATAATTATCATTGCAATTTTAAACAATAGAGTGGATAAACATTGCATTACAAGCATTTCAGCAATAATTATTATAATTCGTAAAGAATCATTATAAAATAACAATTAATAAATTAATCAAATTTGATACTACTGATTCAGTATTAATAAATTATATAATATGTTAATAATGCAGTCAAATAATTGATTGATCAGTAACATTTCAACAATAATATCTCATTTCGCGTTCATCTAATGGTGGTGTAGTTGGGTTAGTGTGAATTATTCTGATATTTGGTCCCCTGCATTTTGCGATTAGTTCTTTGATGCACTTAACACATTGGTATGTTATGTAAATGATGAATCCTGCTACACAGGAGAGTAAAATTATTCTTACTGTGGACATTCCAATGTGCCCCAACCACCCGCAAAGTTTATCCCAGAGAGGGATAACTGGGGGTGGATCAAGTTTCTTGATTTCTTTTTTGGATATGTGATGCGAGGTCTTTAACTTCTTTTGAGTTATCTGGAATGAAGGCGCAACACTCCACACAAATCAGGGCGCAGGTGCCACCTTTTTCAGCAAGCACATAGTCACGTGCCATTCGATTTTGCAATGCCACGGTTCAAATTGCTCGCATTCCGTCAGAAATTTTACCTAGGGCAGTGGCGGTGTAATCTGCTACGTTTTATATGATGGTCGTTAGTTTACTAAATTCATTGCCCATCCTTATTTCCCAATAGAAAGGGATAATTCTAGCATAAATTGCATCTCTTAAGGTAATGGAACGTTTATTTCTTCGAGTGGCTGGTTCTGAAACATAAGGGAGATGAGCAAAATGATGGATAGCAGGTACTAAGTATCCTAAATAGCAAAATCCTGACCAGTATTTTGGGAGCCAGGGATATGCTCTGTCATCACCAATAAAATAAGTCCCATTATAAGTAAATATCTTCTAAGTACCAATGATCTGAGAATGTTTTATTATTTGTGAGATTGTGTATGCCTGTTATTGTTGAGGACTGTTTAATTATTTGTAATAAATCTTGCGTACATTTATAGGCTGTGTTAACATCTAAATAATTAGTACAAACACTAATGCCCTATTTCATCCCTTTAGAGTGATTACTAATGAGGCATATTGATCCTTTTTGTTTAATATTAGTTGGGAGGCTAATATATTGAGGCTTTTTGTTAGGGTTAGAACATAGAGCAGTACAGCACAGAACAGGCCCTTCGGCCCTCGATGTGCCGAGCTTTGTCCGAAACCAAGATCAAGCTATCCCACTCCCTGTCATTCTGGTGTGCTCCATGTGCCTATCCAATAACCGCTTGAAAGTTCCTAAAGTGTCCAACTCCACTATCACAGCATTCCACACTCTAGCCACTCTCTGAGTAAAGACCTACTCGGACATCCCCTCCTATATCTCCCATCCCGAACCTTATAGTTATGCCCCCTTGTAACAGCTACATGCACCTGAGGAAATAGTCTCTGAACGTCCACTCTATCTATCCCCCTCATCATCCTATAAACCTCTATTAAGTCGCCTCTCATCCTCCTTCGCTCCAATGAGAAAAGCCCTAGCTCCCTCAACCTTTCCTCATAAGACCTACCCTCCAATCCAGGCAGCATCCTGGTAAATCTCCTTTGCACCCTTTCCAATGCTTCCACATCCTTCCTATAATGAGGTGACCAGAACTGCACACACTACTCCAAATGTGGTCTCACCAGGGTCCTGTACATTTGCAGCATAACCCCACGGCTCTTAAACTCAAGCCCCCTGTTAATAAACGCTAACACACTATAGGCCTTCTTCACGGCTCTATACACTTGAGTGGCAATCTTCAGAGATCTGTGGACATGAACCCCAAGATCTCTCTGTTCCTCCACATTCCTCAGAACCCTGCCGTTGACCCTGTAATCCGCATTGAAATTTGTCCTACCAAAATGAATCACCACGCACTTATCAGAGTTAAACTCCATCTGCCATTTTTCGGCCCAGATCTGCATCCTATCAATGTCTCTTTGCAGCCTACAACAACCCTCCATCTCATCCACTACTCCACCAATCTTGGTGTCATCAGCAAATTTACTGACCCACCCTTCAGCCCCCTCCTCCAAATCATTTATAAAAATCACAAATAGCAGAGGACCCAGCACTGAGCCCTGTGGTACACCGCTGGTAACTGGTCTCCAGTCTGAAAATTTTCCATCCACCACCACCCTCTGTCTTCTATGTGATAGCCAGTTACTTATCCAATTGGCCAAATTTCCCTCTACCCCACACCTCCTTACTTTCTTCATGAGCCGATCATGGGAAACCTTATCAAACGCCTTACTGAAATCCATGTATACGCCATCAACTGCTCTACCTTCATCGACACACTTGGTTACCTCCTCAAAGAATTCAATCAAATTTGTGAGGCAAGACTTGCCCTTCACAAATCCGTATTGACTATTCTGGATTAAGCTGCATCTTTCCAAATGGTCATTAATCCTATCCCTCAGGTCCCTTTCCACTAACTTACCGACCGCCGAAGTAAGACTAACCGGCCTATAACTACCAGGGTCATTCCTATTCCTTTTCTTGAACAGAGGAACAACATTTGCCACTCTCCAGTCCTCTGGTTATATTTAAGTTGGTGCCATCCTGAAAAGGTATTTAGCGGATAGCCTGCAGATTTCCATAAGTTAATAAGTTTCTGTAAATAAATCTTGTACCTTTTTCACATGAATATGCTCCAGAACGGACCACTACAGAGCGAGGGACGCTTTGATAGATGTACCATTCTGCTGTTTCTGAAGCATTAAAGGGAATAGTTAGAAAGGGAATACCCTCTCCTGAGTTAGTAGGGGTTGCAATGCATACCCAACAATTGGAAATGTTGACATTTTTAGCATATATCTTAGATGTGTAAAGGAATGTGTTCTTATTCAGTTCTGGTACAACATTTACAAAGCCAATCAAATAACTGAAAATGAATATTACAGTAAACGTTTTACAAGATCTTAATATTTATACGCGCTTCACGTGTGATGCATGAATCCAACTTTTCTTTCCTCTTAACTTTACAGCGGATTGGGTGGTGAGAAGGATTACGAATAGTCCTTCCCACGTTGATCCTAAGGGTTCTTTCTGCAGCTTTTTAACGTAAACTTCTTCACCAGGCACCAGGTCATGCCCACCTTCTGGAGGATCTCCCCACGCAGCTAACACCTGTTGAGAAGCAGAACTAACAGCATTTGTTAGATTTTGACAAGTCAGCAAAGCATCACTCATTAAATGACAGTCTGCTTTCCGCAAATCAATAGTTCCTTGCAGAGACATTGGTCTGCCTGTGATGATTTCAAATGGACTCAGGCCTGTTGTTCTGTTTGGTGTAGCTCTAATACTGCATAATACTATTGGCAAAGCTTGGACCCAGCCTTCCTGGTTGTATTTAGACAGTCTTTCTTTCAAAGTTCTGTTCATACGTTCCACTTGTGCTGATGGTTGTGGATGATAAGGACAGTGTAATTCCAGTCAAAGTTTAGTAGTCTACAGACTTCCTTACAAACAGCACCTGTGAAGTGGGATCCATTGTCTGAGTCAATGCTAGCTGGTACCCCCCACCTGGGGATAAAGTCTTTGCAAAGCACTTTGGCTGTATGGAGCAGCTTCCACCCATCTGGAGAATGTATCCACTATTACAAGGACGTCATTGTATTGTTGACATTTAAGAAGGGTGATGTAATCTACCTGTATAACCTGGAATGGTCCTGCCGGAGCAGGAGCTCTTAATTGAGGCATAGATGTTATAGGACCCAAGTTATTCTTTTGACAGGTTACACAATGGTTTTATACTAATTGTGCATATGTTTTTTGAATCCTTTACCACACCAGTTTTATGGAATCGAGGTTGTTGAGGTGATATATGTCCCCATGAATGAATATGTTGAGCTAAGAAGGGCATTAGTGATTGTGGTGCGACTCGTTTATAAGTTTGAACTTCTCTCCAAATTTCATCATCATATGGCTGAATACCTGATTCTAACCATGTAAATTTTTCTTCCATTGTGCAAGCATTCTGCATTTCATGTAAATCATGTAATAAGGTGGTTACTCCCAATTTGTAAATGTGACTGAATTCCTGATGCCGTTGGGACGCACAAAGGGAGGCAGCATCCCTTGCTGCTTGGTCCGCAAGAGCATTTCCTCTTGCTTCCATAGTGTCCTCATGAGTATGGGCGTTACAGTTTAGAACTGATACTTCTTTTGGTAAGGCCATAGCTTCTAGAAGATCTCGTACTTCCTTTCCATTTCGGATAGGTGTACCTGCTGTTGTGAAAAATCCTCTTTTTCTCCACAGGTGGCCAAAATCATGCGCTACTCCAAAACCATATCTGGAGTCAGTATAGATGTTAGCAGTTTTATCTCTTGCCACATGACATGCTTCTGTTAGTACTTTTAATTCGGCCTGCTGAGCTGATGTACCTGGGGGCAAACTTCCTTCAGCTAATACTTCGTATGGGCTTGTGACTGCCCACCCAGCTTTTTTGATACCCTTGTCAATAAAAGGGGAACCATCAGTGAATAGGACTAAATCTGGGTTCTGTAGTGGCTCTTCGTCTACCAAGCGTACTCCTTCCATTTTCTCTATTATTTTCACACAGTCCCTCTCCTCCCTTTTGTTCCTCGGGAAGCGGGAGCAAAATTTCATATGATGGGTTTATAGGACTGGCTTTGTGAAAATACAGGTTGGGAGATTCCAAAACTGCTGTCCATCTAGCTGATGTAACTTGTGACACTGTTCATGTATAGGAGAGAATGGACTGAGTGTGGACATTTAATAGTTAACTTTTGGTCTAGGACAAGCCCTGATGTTGCCATTGCAGCTCGACATGTGGCTTCCATGGCTCGTAAACAATTGCCAAATGCCAGTGCTACATCGTCAAGTTTAAGGGAATAGTATCCAACCCGGTCTTAACAAATCACCATGTTCCTGAGCTAATACTGCAGTCATGTAACCATCTTTTTCATGAACAAACATGGTAAAAGATTTTCCGTTGTTTGGAATACCTAAGGCAGGTGCTGAACACAGGACCTTTTTCAAATTTAGAAATGATTGCTTCGGTTCTAAATTGAGATTAACTGGATCCTTTGATATTCTGTTTCCTTTTAAAAGATCATTCAATGGCTGGGATAACTGAGTGTAAGAATCAATCCAATTTCTGTTAAAATTACAGAGTCCCAAGAAAGATCTAACTTCCTGTACAGTTGAGGGTTCTTTAGCTGCTTTGATGGCAGCCGTTCTGTTTGGAGTAAGTTCCCTTTTGCCTTTGGAAATTTTCTGACCCAAGTAAACAACGTCTTCCTAGGCAATTTGTGCTTTGGCAAAGCTAACTTTGTGACCATTAGTACTGAGGTGGTTCAGGACCACTCGTAGATCTTTCTCATGATCATCTTTATTGATGGACGCTATCAGAACATCATCAACATACTGGATAATGGTGGAAGGCAGATCAGGCAGTTGCCTGAGATGATTCTGTAGAGCCATGTGGTAAACAGTTGGGCTATTGTGAAAACCTTGCAGTAGTCTAGTCCATGTGTACTGATGTTGATTAACTGTAAAAGCAAACCATGGTTGTACTTGCTTAGCTAGTGGTACTGACCAGAAACCATTTGCCATGTCAATGACTGAAAACCATTGAAGGTCAGGAGTTAAAGATTGTAGATGGATCTGCTACTAAAGGAGCTTTGATTTGCTCTTTTGTGGTCAATAGTAAGGCGTCATATGCCATTAGCCTTTTTTACAGGCCACACAGGGCTGTTTGATGAGCTGTGAATGCGTACTAAAATACCCCTTTCTTCAAGTTGTTTTATTATAGGTAGAATGCCTTGAATTAAAGTTTTATTAATAGGGTATTGTTTGGTACAAGGTGGAGCGGATCCCATAAAAGTGACTGGTTCCATTTTCAAAAGGCCACAATCATTTTATCTTTTGCCCAAATTGGATGATTTTGTATTTCATCTTTTTTTGATGTGTCTAATGGACCAGGTGATTTTTCCATTACTTTAAACTGTATTAGGCTGAGCCTGGCGCAAGAGGAGGAAGAATTAACCCTACTCAGGGCATCAGCCTGCAGACTCTCATCTATCTCCTCCCCAAGCTCCTCCTCCCACTTGCCTTCTCCAACCCATACACCCGAAATCACCCTGTCCTGAATCCTACGTGCTGGAAGCAGCGGGAATTCTCTCGCCTGCCGCCTCACAACGCCCTCACTTGCATGTACCTGAAAACGTTTCCCGGGGGTAGCCCAAACTTCTCCTCCAGCACCCCTAGGCTCGCAAACGTCCCATCGATAAACAGGTCCCCCATTCTTCTAATCCCTGCCCAATGCCAGCTCCGAAACCCCCCATCCATCCTTCCCGGGACGAACCAATGATTCTCCCGAATCGGGGACCAAACCGAGGCTCCCATCTCGCCCCTGTGTCGCCTCCACTGCCCCCAGATCGTCAGCGTCGCCGCCACCACCGGACCCGTGGTGCACCTTGTCGGCGAGAGCGGCAGCGTTCCTTCACCAGCGCCCTCCGGCTCGTGCCCACACAGGACGCCATCTCTAGCCTCTTCCACGCCGCCCCCTCTCCCTCCATTACCCACTTACGGATCATCGCCACATTGGCTGCCCAATATAAGCCACATAGATTGGGCAGCGCCAGCCCGCCCCCCCCGTCCCTGCTACGCTCCGGAAACACCCTCTTCACATGCTCCTCCTTACCCGTTTGGAAAAGGCCTTGGGGATCAAAATGGAAGGCACTGGAACACAAAGAGAAACCTCGGCAGGACCGTCATTTTGATCGACTGCACCCTACCCGCTAGTGAGAGTGGCAGCATATCCCATCTTTTAAAATCCTCCTCCATCTGCTCCACCAAACGCGTCAAATTGAGCTTGTGCAGGGCCCTCTAACTCCTAGCTACTTGGATCCCCAGGTACCGAAAGCTCCTTTCCGCCCTCTTCAGCGGTAGCTTGTCTATCCCCCTTCGCTGGTCCCCTGAATGCACCACAAAGAGCTCACTCTTCCCTACGTTGAGTTTATACCCCAAAAAAGTCCCCAAACTCCCTAAGGATCCGCATGACCTCCGCCATCCCCTCCACTGGATCCGCAACATACAACAACAGGTCATCGGCATACAACGACACCCGGTGTTCCTCTTCCCCCCCCCCCCCCCCCCCCCCCCGAACCAATCCCCTCCATTTCCTGGACTCCCTCAGTGCCATGGCCAGCGGCTCAATTGCCAGTGCAAACAACAAGGGGGTTGGTACAGCCCCCGGTACAGCTGAAAGTACTTCGACCTCCGCCGGTTCGTAGACACACTCACCACAGGGGCTCTATATAGCAGCCTGACCCAACTGATGAACCCCTCCCCGAACCCCTGCAACACTTCCCAAAGATACTCCCACTCCACCCGATCAAAGGCCTTCTCCACATCCGTGGCTGCCACTACCTCCACTTCCCCCTCCACCGAGGGCATCATAATCACATTGAGGAGCCTCCGCACATTAGTATTCAGTTGCCTACCCTTCACAAATCCCGTCTGGTCCTCCTGAATCACCCCCAGGACACAGGCCTCAATTCTCGTAGCCAGCACCTTCGCCAGCAACTTAGCGTCAACATTGAGGAGCGAGATCGGTCTGCACGACCCACATTGCAATGGATCCTTGCTCTGCTTCAAAATCAAAGAAATCAGTGCCCTGGACATCGGGGGCAAGGCCCCCCCCTCCCTCGCCTTATTAAAAGTCCTCACTAGCAACGGGCCCAGCAGGTCCACGTATTTCCTGTAAAATTCAACCGGGAACCCATCCGGCCCCGGGGCCTTCCCCGCCTTCATGCTCCCCAGTCCTTTAACCAGCTCCTCCAGCCCAATCGGCACCCCCAAACCAGCCATCTGCTCCTCCTCCACCCTCGGGAACCTCAGTTGATCTAGGAATCGTTGCATCCCCTCCTCCCCCGCTGGGGGCTCAGACCTGTACAGATCCCCATAGAAGTCCCTAAATACCTCGTTTATTCTCACTGCACCCCGCACCGTACTCCCTCCTCTATCCCTAACTCCACCAATCTCCCTCGTTGCCTCCCTCTGACGAAGCTGATGTGCCAGCATCCGACTCGCCTTCTTCCCATCCTCATACGCCGCCCCTTGCGCTTTCCTCCACTGTGCCTCTGCTTCCCCCGTGGTTATCAGGTCGAATTCCGTCTGGAGGATCCGTCGCTCCCGAAGTAGCCCCTCCCCGGGGGCCTCTGTGTAACTCCTGTCCACCCTTAAAATCTCCCCCACCAACCTCTCCCTCCTCTCGCTCTTCTCCCTGTGAGCCCTAATGGAGATTAGCTCTCCCCTGACCACCGTCTTCGACGCCTCCCAGACTACCCCCACCTGCACCTCCCCGTTGTCGTTGGCCTCCAAGTATCTTTCAATACATACCCGCCCGCACACCCCCTCATCCGCCAACAGTCCCACATCGAGGCACCACAGCGGGCGCTGGTCCCTCTTCTCCCCAACTCCACCTCCACCCAATGCAGGGCGTGGTCCGAGATGGCTATGGCCGAATATTCCATTCCCTCCACTTTCGGGATTAGCGCCCTACTCAAGATGAAAAAATCTATCCGGGAGTAGGCTCTATGGACGTGGGGAAAAAAGGAAAATTCCCTGGCCAGCGTCCTGGCAAACCTCCATGGATCCACTCCCCCCATCTGGTTCATAAACCCCCTGAGCACCTTGGCCGCAGCTGGCCTCTTAGCCGTCCTGGACCTAGAACGGTCCAGTGCTGGGTCCAGCACCGTGTTGAAGTCCCGTCGTCTTCCCCCCCCCCCCATTCGGGGCATATACGTTCACCAGTACCACCCGCACCCCCTGCAACCTACCACTCACCATCACATATGACCTCCATTATCCGCTACAATATTCAGTGCCTCGAACGACACCTGCTTCCCCACCAGTATTGCAACCCCTCTGCTCTTCGGATCCAGCCCTGAATGAAAGACCTGCCCTATCCATCCCTGTCTCAGCCTAACCTGATCTACCACCTTCAAATGTGTCTCCTGAAGCATGACCACGTCTGCCTTCAGTCCTTTTAAGTGCGCGAACACCCGGGCCCTCTTGACCGGCCCGTTCAGACCCCTCACATTCCAAGTTATCAGCCAGAACAGGGGGCTACTCGCCCCCCCCCCCGACTAGCCATCTCCTTTTCTAGGCCAGCCACGTGCCCGCGCCTCCCGCACTCTCCAGTCCCCCAGGCGGCGGACCCCGCCCCGACTACCTCTCCTACTTCCAGCTCCCCTTTGGCCAATGCAGCAGCAACCCAGTTCCCCTCCCTCCCCCTCCCCCTCATCTAGCCATTTTGTCCCCCCCCATGACACTCCCGTAAGTCAGCTGACTCCTGCTGACCCCGGCCTCTCCCGCCATTCCATCGACCCCCCAGTGTGAAAATCCCCCCCACCCCTTGGCAATCAGTATGTGCTCTTCTCCAGCACCGCCCTCTGCCCCCCCCCTGGCCCCGCCATCCTTCCCGAACGCGGGAAAAAGCCTGCGCTTTCCGTCTGAGACAGCCCCGCCCCCTCTGGCGCAGCTCCTTTTTTGCGGCCTTACCCCAACTCCCCATCCCCGGGCCTCCACCCCCCCCCTTCCACCGCGGGGCCCTGCCCCTCCAACACCGACGCCCACACTCTCCCACAGCCCCCACATCAAATCCATTCACCCATCCCCACCCAGCACTCAACCAATAAGAACATTCCCCAAACGCAGTAAACACCCCCCCACGACAAACCCTCAGTTTGAGTCCAACTTTTCAGACTGGATAAAGTTCCATGACTCATCAGGGTCTCAAAATAGTGGTGCCGATCTTGGAACGTGTCCCACAATCGCGCTGGCTGCAGCATCCCGAACTTCACCCCCTTCCGATGGAGAACCAACTTAGCCCGGTTAAAACCAGCCCTCTTCTTAGCCACCTCCGCACTCCAGTCCTGGTAGATTCGGATCTCTGTGTTCTCCCACCTGCTGCTCCGTTCTTTTTTGGCCCATCTCAGGACGCACTCTCTGTCCATAAAGCGGTGGAACCTCACCACTACAGCCCTTGGCGGCTCGTTGGCTTTGGGTCTCCTTGCCAAGACCCGATGAGCCCCATCCAGCTCCAGAGACCTCGGGAAAGCTCCCGCGCCCATCAGCGAATTGAGCATCGTGCCCATATATGCCCCGGCATCGGGCCCCTCCACTCCTTCAGGGAGACCCAGAATCCAAAGATTCTTCCTTCTCGACCTACTCTCCAGGTCCTCAAATTTTTCCTGCCACCTCTTGTGCAGCGCCTCGTGCGCCTCCACCTTCACCGCCAGGCCCAAGATCTCGTCCTCGTTCTCCGAGACTTTTTACCGCACCTCCCGGATCGCCACCCCTTGGGCCTTCTGGGTCTCCACAAGTTTCTCAATCGACGCCTTCATTGGCGCCAGCATTTCTGCCTTCAGCTCTGCAAAGCAGCATTTGAGGAACTCCTGCTGCTCCTGCGACCACTGCGCCCACACTGCTTGGTCTCCACCCGCCGCCATCTTGCTTCTCCTCCCTCGCACTTTCCACTGCACCAGAATCACTTTCTTAACCGCTCTACTCGTGGTTCAATCCATACAGTGCCGGGGGAACCTTGCTGTCACCTTCCCATACTGGGAGCCGTCGAACAATTGCCGTTATCCCGCTAAAGAGCCCAAAAGTCCGTTCCTGGCGGGAACTGCCGAACGTGCGACCTACCTCGGTATAGCCGCAACCGGAAGTCCGGGCAGCTGCAGTGTTATAGATTGCCTGGTTATGCATACCGCGATCTATCTGAATGCATCTGTCAACTATGTCGCGATAGGTACCAGCTGTGGCCCAAGTTGGTAAAATCAAATACCGGCTATAAAAACCATTTTAATTGGATCTAAAATGCTTGTGTCCCAAGTGTCAGTTTCATGTTCCAGTCTCATTCCTGAGTATTCTATCCAAGCATGTAAAAATCTTTCTTCGAAATCCTGAATATCTTCAGTATATTTTTGAATGCAAGATGTGATTTTAGACCAATCGGTTCTCGGAGGGTGAAATTGTAATAGCCAATTCTTAACTGCAGCCAAGCAGGTTCTAAATCTTGCAAATTATCACAAGGGCAACTTCTACCTCTTCCAAGAGTTGCACTGGCACGAGTGCCTACCATAATAGTCAAAATTTGTACTCCATCAAATGGATGGAGATGGTAAATGGATTGCAATCTGTGAAGTTGATCCCATGTGGTCATACCACCCCTTTTTAGGGTGTTCAAGATCTTTGGACCAACTGTCAATTTTTTCAGGGTCTGCTGGTTCATGAATCCAATGGTGGTCAAATATGGTTTTAGTGATAGTTTCACCTCCCTCCTCTATTTTTTTGCTTCCAACTCTAACCCGTTTGCGTTTTAAAGGGGCTAGTTGAATTAATTCAGCATTTTGCATTCTGGAAAAACGTGTTTCATCACTATCTTCATCTGATTCAACTGGCAAATGAAATTTAGATTTTGATTTAGTCCTGATTCTTGTCATGTGAGAGTACCTTTAAGAAATGAGTGTTTAAGAAATGTATCTTTAAGAAATGGGTGTTCATCAGTGATGTCAGAGTGTGGGTGGAGCTGGGCTGTCTGTCAGCTTTTTACTTTCGTTTTAGGCTGTTTGCTACAGGGTGTGTTTTAGTTTCATTTTCAGTGTTGGAGCTGAAGCCAGACAGAGCAGGTGTACTGTTGATCTCTCTGCCATGAAAATACTATCTCTTGATCATTTGGTGAATTCAGAATTATAAATGTTCTCAGTAGTGACTGTAAACCTAATGTGCTTCTGTGAAAAGGTGTTTCTTTTGTCTTTTGGATGTTCTTTGGGAAGTTATTAAGCATTATTTAGTGTTGTATTTGAATTAATGGTTGCTAAGATGTTCACTGTATGTTTTAAAAAGGTTAAATTGGGTTCATAGAATAAACATTGTTTTGCTTGAAAAAATACTTTTCCATTTCTGCTGTACCACACCTGTAGAATGGGCCGTGTGCTCCCCATACCACAATCTATTAAAAGTTGTGGGTCAGGTGAACTCCATGATACACTTTGGGGTTCTCTAAACCCTGGCCCATAACACACTTGATCTCGCTTGTGGAATTGGAGCTGATTGTACAACTGGGGCTGCTTGTTGAATTGGAGCTGGTTGTACAACTGTTTGAGAAACAGCAATTGTTTGTGAAATTGAATTTGGAGGTGAAACCGGATTTGGAATAGTGTTGCTTCGAGTACTTACTCCAGCATCAGAACTGACATTCACGTTTGTGCTTCGGTTTAAATTATGAGCTGCAAGGCTGTCTGCCAGGATTTTGCAGTGTCCTTTAAAATTGTTCATTTCACCTTCCAAAATACATCTTTCTTCGATTAACTTGCAATTTTCAATTTCGACCAGCTCAGTTTTTGCTTGTAACTGATGGTATTTTGAATCTGTTAAAATAACTTTACGTTGCAACTCTCCATTTTGAAATGATAGTTGTTGAACTTTAAAGGACTCGTTTTCCAATGTTCTAATCTCAACATAATGCTCAAGTTTAGATTTTGCATCTCGTAATTCCTCAACAACTGCGGCTAGCTGATCTTTAGTGGACTTAAGGTCATGATCGCTTATATTTTTAACAGTTACTTCTTGCTGTCTGCGAAACTGTCCCATTATTGCAAGAGACCATTTTGCACATTCTTCACCGTGCAAGCGTGTGGTTTTTTCCCCATGCCCTCTTGATATTATCGAGGGACCACTGTCCTCTGGGGATATCATATTTTGATTCAATTTTTCTTGAAATTTTACATAGTCCAAATGGTCTATGAATCAAAGATCCAAAATCACCCAATATATCATCAATAGAGACATCTGGTACAGCGCTACCTCCCTTGGACGTTGTGGGAAGTAGTTCTCTACCATTTGAAGGTCCTGAACCTATTTTAAAAGTCATGTCCGCCATAAACTCAGCCTTACACCCAATTGTTTGGTCGTCAACTATGTGTAATCCGTGGACACAACAGTGACTATTTTTTCAGTCCCTTTTTATTTTAGTTTCAACGACCGGTACCCGATTGAATTAACACAGTCTATAAAAAGGTCCTTTCTAAGGGATCGAAGCAGTGCTTGATGCGGCTTTAAGACTTTTAATGGGAGAAAAAGATGTTTCTTACCCCAGTCTAGCCGTTTTTCTTTGGGTCTTCTGTCCTTCTGGTCTTTCTTTGGTCTTCTGATTTCTTCCTGGCTGGCTCCTTCCTTTTTTGCCGAACTAAGCCAGTTGTAGAGATCAACCATGTGGATTTAGTGGCACTTACGAACAGTAAAACTCAGTAGAAATTTGAGTTAACACTTCTCGGGTGCAAATAAGAATAGTTTTATTTGTCTCTATTGATTACAATTGAGAATCATTTAAATCTTATTCTCTAATAAGTCCAGCTCGCAAAAGGACTCCAAGAGAAGCAATTTTGTGGACAATTCAACTTTCAAATAATACAGAAATGATTTTCTTGCTTACGGCAAAAGCTTGCAATAACTTCAAAAGTCAGAGTTAGAAAGTGAAATATGGAAGACAAAGAGACAGCGAATAGTTAAGTCAAAGTATAGATTGATTCCGGAATGGTATATGGCCACACGAACTATCACCGGTTATACTAAATCATATCAGGGGTATAGCTAGATGGCTAAAGACTATGTAATCCTAATTGGTTTGGATTAGAATCAAATAAGTTTGATTCAACGTTTAGCTGTCTGTCTGTAATGTGCAACATTCACTTGAAATGTTTCATTAATGAATTCTTATATGTGCTATGGAATGCGATTCAGTGCCGTTATCGCAAGCAGCCCGAAATGGATTATTGCTGACTTGACTGTTAAGACAATGGCTCCTTTATGTCCTATGCTGATGTCATGGAGCCTGCCCTGTCCTTGGTCACTTTATCTTGCAAATGTATTTGTTAGCTGAATAAGAATGCTGTTTTAATCTATCTGTTTCTGTGTTCTGTTGAATCTATGTTTTGCATGTTGAATATGTGTTTTGAAATGACCTGAGGTTATGAGTGAGTTTTAAAATGGTATTTAATAGACATGCGGATTAATGCTAAATAGCTATCTTTTACCTATCACTATAGAAAATAGCTGGCTTCTACATGATGCCCCTCACTTAATATGTTGGTTTCCCCCCCCTTGGTACATGTGGCCATGAGGGCAACAGCTGAAGAATGTAAAAAAAAGTCTGGCATAAACAAATACTCTGTATACATTAATATTCTGCTTTCTTGTGACTGGTGGGAACATTTCTGATGTCTCGTGCCCTGTCCTGCCCCAAAAGTAGTTAGTGATGTGTTGGTTATAGTTTTCTCAGCATGCAAATAAAGTCCCTTTCTCTTGGGGATTGGAGAATGCGAGAGGAGGTTTACATGAATAGTTCCAGGGATGAAAAACTTCATTATGAGGATAGATTGGTGAAATATGGATCCTATCCTGGAGCAAAGAAGGTGGAGAGGAGATTTGATGAACGTATTCAAGATCAGGAGAGGCCTGGGCAGAGTAAACTGGAGGATACTGTTCCCACTTGTGAAAGGATTGAGAATGAGGGAGCACAGATTTAAAGTAATTTGTAAAAATGAGATGAGAGGGAACTTTTTCACACTGTGGCTAGTGTCTGGAATGTACTCCTGACACTGTGCTGGAGGCATATTCAATCAAGGCATTTGAAAGGTAATTAGATGATTATTTGAAAAGAAGCAATCTGCATGGTTACGCGGAGAAGGCAGAAGAAAGACTAGGTGAAATGTTAATTAGGAATGGCCCTCCTGCATTGTAACAATTCTGAGTTTTTTCCTTTTCCAGAAGTTAATGAAGTATATGGAGTCCAGGGTTTTATTTATAGAGGCATAATGCACAAAAGATCTGTTTAGCTTAACTTCCTATGTAAAACAATTTTGTTCCCAGCTGGAGTATTGTGGCCAGCTCTGGGCACCATACTTCCAGAAGGATGTAAAGGCTTTGTAGAGGGTACAGAAGAGATCTGTGGGGTGTTTCCAAGTATGAGGGATTTCAGTTGTGGAAAGACTGGAGAAGCTCGGGTTGTGTTCCTTAGAACAGAGACAGCTAAGGGAGATTGTACAGAGGTGTTTAAAATTCTGAAGAGTTTAGCTAGATAGAGAGAAACTTTTCAGTGGTTGAAGGGTTGATAATCAGAGAGCACAGGATTGAAGTATTCGCAAACCAGGCAACATGTGTTAGTTAGGATTTGTTAGGATGGTAATATTCAATTGAATGAATACAAGAGGAAAGCAATTGCAGGGATATGGAGAAAGAGTGGGTAACTGGGCCCTAACTGGATTTCTCAGCGAAATAGCTGGCGAAGACTTGATTAATCAAATGGCCTCCTTCTGTGCTGCACTATTCCATGATTCTGCTGCTCTTGTCCAAACTCGCACCAAGACCCATCACATTTCACTGACCTACATTGGCTCCAGGTTAAGCATTGCCATAGTTTTAAAATTTCCTTTGTAGTTTTTAAATCCCTCTTTACCCCTCTCTTTACCTCTGATCTCTTCCAGCCCCACTACCCTCGAGATCTGCGCACTCTGATTTTGGACTCTTGAACATTCCCGAATTTCAGTCACTCCACAGTTGGTGGCTGTGCCTTCAGATGCCAAGGCTATAAGCTCTGGAATTTCATAGCTTCTCTTTCTACCTGCTTTCCTCCTCTAATACAGTCTTTAAAATCTATCTCCTTGCTTTTGGTCATCTGCCCTACAATCATGTGTAGCTTGGTGTCAACCGTTGGTCAATAATGCACCGATGAAGCACCATAGGACAGTTTATTACATTAAATGCATTATTAAAAAGAAGTTGTTACTTTTGCTGTTCAATATTCTGTCTCACTATTGCCTAGCTACCCTTTTTTTTTACAGATAGTGCTGCATCCCTTCTTTCCTGACCGGTCACTGTAATACAACTAGGTTTCAGAAATAGCTGCTAAATTCTTTATGGAAACACTTGCCTACCATCCTGCACTCCCTTTCTAGTATTATCATAAAATCATTTCGAGGAATTCCATTTGTTGTCAGTCAATTAAGTGTTGCCATAACCAAACAGGAGAGCCATTACATCTAGTGAACAGCTTGAAACGTGAGCAGTAAAAGTTTGTGTTTGTAACAAAAAAAAATCACATTTTCCAGGGAAGTATGTGGTTCATCTCCATTGTTTGGCCCAATCCCACCTCCAAACAAAAAGCAGTCCAATACTTCCAGTTCAAAATTTTCTGTTCTGTGCCAAATCCCTTCATGGCCTTCCACTTCCCCAACTCTATACCCTCCTTTTGCCATCTAGGGCTACACTGGAGCTCTCTCCTTTTAACCCATCTGCCTTTCCAATTCATTTTCTTCCTTTGAGACCCTTAAAACGCATGCCATTGACGAAACCCTCCAAATATTTCTTCCTTTGACTTAGTGCAATTTGGCCTGATTACATCTCTTTAAGCTGATGTTGATGGATAACAGTTTTTAACCCAACGTTTATAGATAATTTCATGAAACTAAGCAACACGATGAGCAGATATTTTCTCATGTATATGTAACAAAAAGCAAAACGGAGTCATTCAAATTCAATGTGCCAAAATTCCACATATAATTTGTAATTGGATTTAATCACTTTTGTCAATCATTGAGTCTTAACAGTCATCTGAATGAAGAAATGTATTTATCTTTCCAGCAGCTGCTTCCAGGTTTTCGCAGCTGTGCCGCATGGTTTTGGTCAATATGATTTCAAATATGTTTTTAAGTTATTGGAAAGTAATTAGAGACTTATTAGAAAGTTATGCCTCGTCTTATCCATTGGGTTTTAATTCTGATTATCTGAGAGGAAATCATGCACAATGTAAAGGAACTATAATAGAACATAGAACATTACAGTGCAGTACAGGCGCTTCGGCCCTCGATGTTGCGCCGACCTGTTAAACCACTAAAGCCCATCTACACTTTTCCCTTATCGTCCATATGCCTATCCAATGACCATTTGAATGTCCACGACTGTTGCAGGCAGGGCATTCCACGCCCTTACTACTCTTTGAGTAAAGAACCTACCTCTGACATCTGTCCTTTATCTATTTCCCCTCAATTTAAAGCTATGTCCCCTTGTGCTAGACATCACCATCCGAGGAAAAAGGCTCTCGCTGTCCACCCTATCTAATCCTCTGATCATCTTGTATGCCTCAATTAAGTCACCTCTTAAACTTCTTCTCTCTAACGAAAACAGCCTCAAGTCCCTCAGCCTTCCCTCATAAGATCTTCCCTCCATACCATGCAACATTCTGGTAAATCACCTTTGCACCCTTTCCAATGCTTCCACATCTTTCCTATAATGCGGCGACCAGAATTGCACGCAATACTCCAAATGCGGCCGCACCAGAGTTTTGTACAGCTGCAACCTCACGGCTCCGAAACCAATAAAAGCTAACACACCGTACGCCTTCTTAACAACCCTCTCAACCTGGGTGGCAACTTTCAGGGATCTATGTACATGGACACCAAGATCTCTCTGCTCATCCACACTACCAAGAATCTTACCATTAGCCCAGTACTTTGTCTTCCTGTTATTCCTTCCAAAATGAATCACCTCTCACTTTTCTGCATTAAACTCCATTTGCCACCTCTCAGCCCAGCTCTGCAGCTTATCTATGTCCCTCTGTAACTTGTAACATCCTTCCGCACTGTCCACAACTCCACCGATTGTAGTGTCATCTGCAAATTTACTCCCCCATCCTTCTACACCCTCCTCCAGGTCATTTATAAAAATGACAAACAGCAGTGGCCCCAAAACAGATCCTTGTGGTTCACCACTAGTAACTGGACTCCAGGCTGAGCATTTCCCATCAACCACCACCCTTTGTCTTCTTCCAGCTAGCCAATATCTGATCCAAACTGCGAAATCACCCTGAATCCCATGCCTCTGTATTTTCTGCAATAGCCTACTGTGGGGAACCTTATCAAACGCTTTACTGAAATCCATATACACCACATCAACTGCTTTACCCTCATCCACCTGTTTGGTCACCTTCTCAAAGAACTCAATAAGGTTTGTGAGGCACGACCTACCCTTCACAAAACCGTGTTGACTATCTCTAATCAAATTATTCCTTTCCAGATGATTATACATCCTATCTCTTATAAACCTTTCCAAGACTTTGCCCACAACAGAAGTGAGGCTCACTCGTCTATAGTTACTGGGGTTGTCCCTACTCCCCTTCTGGAACAAGGGGACAATAATGTATGAGCAAAGTCAATGTTTTGTAGCTGACTTGTGTTGTGTAATGAAACTTTTGACAGTTTTCATATCAATCAAATCAAAAATGTTACCAACCAATTTTTGTATTGAAAATTCTGAAACCAACTTTTTTTTTATTGCCACACAGTAGCCAAACTGTGGAAGGTAAGTTCCCTAATTTGTTCCTCTTGCATCCATCTAGTTTATAGTTAAATCAGTGATTGTCTTCCCTATCGGAAGTACTTGACCTTTGCAGGGCACATCCCCAATAACAGCTGGAGAGGCTTCAAAAATGCAGCTTCCCAGTCTATGGCACCATGCTTTGATGTCTTTGAGCCTTGTTCTGCTATGGGACACGAGAATCATTAACATTCAAGCTTACTTGGGGTTTCTAAAATGCAAGAGTACTAAGTTTTTGAAAATTGCCGTTTAATAATTTTTTAATTGACTGCTAGTTGTACTTTTCAATCTCCTCTTGTAAGTGGTTGGAATAGGGAAGATGGTTAAACATTCTGACATCAAGAATAAGAATGGTGTAATAATTGCAAGTATGCTTCAGCTTTTAAAATTAATTAAAAATCTATTCAGCATTTTTCTTTTATTCAGTCTTGCTTTTTCTAAACATCCTTATTTTTTTAACTAGATGATCACAGACAGCAAGCTTTTGATCTTTTGTTTCATTGGGTGATAAACATTTATCTCCAGTATGTGAAACTCTGAAGGGGTTAAAAGCAATTTCCTGTAATAAATTACTGAACTGGTGATTTGAGGAAAAGGTTTTTTCCCCTCTGTACAATATTTGTAAAATGTGACTTCTGGCTTATTATAGGTGATTGTTGTTGGTCATTGTTCATTGCTCTTTGTACCCACAGGTTTAGGATCATGCATGATTAGATTTATTAATTCATGAAAACTCGCTGTAGGGAAAATGTCAAGCTGGTGCGAACAGTGTAAGCTTTTGTCATTGATTAGATGTGCTGTTATTATTCTCTGAACCTCAAATGTAGGAAGCTGCCAAGCTTTCTGTTAGAAATAAGTCAGAAAAAAAACCCAACCAGGTATTAAACCATTTATGAAATTATGAAATTACTGAAGTGACAGGAAAAATATTAAGGGGGAGGAAGGTTGAACAATTCTATTTCCAAGTACCGTTGCTGTTTGTCATTATGTCTGTAACCTAGTTTCATAGAATTTATCATAGAATTTACAGTACAGAAGGAGGCCATTCAGCCCATCGAGTCTGCACCGGCTCTTGGAAAGAGCACCCTACCCAAGGTCAACACCTCCACCCTATCCCCATAATCCAGTAGCCCCACCCAACACGAAGGGCAATTTTGGACACTTTAAGGGCAATTTATCATGGCCAATCCACCTAACCTGCACATCTTTGGACTGTGGGAGGAAACCGGAGCACCCGGAGGAAACCCACGCACACACTGGGAGGATGTGCAGACCACGCACAGACAGTGACCCAAGCCGGAATCGAACCTGGGACCCTGGAGCTGTGAAGCAATTGTGCTATCCACAATGCTACCGTGCTGCCCCACTTCAGAAGTTGCACTCTGAAGTGAATTTCAGCAAACCAAATCATACAAGTAGAAGTTCATTATTTTTTTTTTATTTTTTTATTTTTATTTTTTGCCTTTTTTTTTTATTAAATATTTTATTGAAAATTTTTGGTCAACCAACACAGTACATTGTGCATCCTTTACACAATATTATAACAACACAAATAACAATGACCTATTTTATAAACAAAAAATGAATAAATAATAAATAACAAAAATGAAAACTAGCCCTAATTGGCAACTGCCTTGTCACAAGTAACACTCTCCAAAAATATAATTCAACAGTCCAATATATAACTATCTGTAGCAACGACCTATACATACTATACAGTATACATTAACAACCCTGAGAGTCCCTCTGGTTCCTCCTCCTCTCTTCCTTCCCCCCCCCCCCCCCCCGATCCTGGGCTGCTGCTGCCGCCTTCTTTTTCCCATTCCGTCTATCTTTCTGCGAGGTATTCGACGAACGGTTGCCACCGCCTGGTGAACCCTTGAGCCTACCCCCTTAGGACGAACTTAATCCGCTCTAGCTTTATAAACCCCGCCATGTCATTTATCCAGGTCTCCACCCCCGGGGGCTTGGCTTCTTTCCACATTAGCAATATCCTGCGCCGGGCTACTAGGGACGCAAAGGCCAAAACATCGGCCTCTCTCGCCTCCTGCACTCCCGGCTCTTGTGCAACCCCAAATATAGCCAACCCCCAGCTTGGTTCGACCCGGACTCCTACTACTTTTGAAAGCACCTTTGTCACCCCCATCCAAAACCCCTGTAGTGCCGGGCATGACCAAAACATATGGGTATGATTCGCTGGGCTTCTCGAGCACCTCGCACACCTATCCTCCACCCCAAAAAATTTACTGAGCCGTGCTCCAGTCATATGTGCCCTGTGTAATACCTTAAACTGAATCAGGCTTAGCCTGGCACACGAGGACGACGAGTTTACCCTGCTTAGGGCATCTGCCCACAGCCCCTCCTCGATCTCCTCCCCCAGCTCTTCTTCCCATTTCCCTTTTAGTTCATCTACCATAGTCTCCCCTTCGTCCCTCATTTCCCTATATATATCTGACACCTTACCATCCCCCACCCATGTCTTTGAGATCACTCTGTCCTGCACCTCTTGTGTCGGGAGCTGCGGGAATTCCCTCACCTGTTGCCTCGCAAAAGCCCTCAGTTGCATATACCTGAATGCATTCCCTTGGGGCAACCCATATTTCTCGGTCAGCACTCCCAGACTCGCGAACTTCCCATCCACAAACAGATCTTTCAGTTGCGTTATTCCTGCTCTTTGCCACATTCCATATCCCCCATCCATCCCCCCGGGGCAAACCTATGGTTGTTTCTTATCGGGGACCCCCCCAAGGCTCCAGTCTTTCCCCTATGCCCTCTCCACTGTCCCCAAATCTTCAGTGTAGCCACCACCACCGGGCTTGTGGTGTAGTTCCTCGGTGAGAACGGCAATGGGGCTGTCACCATAGCCTGTAGGCTAGTCCCCCTACAGGACGTCCTCTCTAATCTCTTCCACGCCGCTCCCTCCTACTCTCCCATCCACTTACTCACCATTGAAATATTAGCGGCCCAATAATACTCACTTAGGCTCGGTAGTGCCAGCCCCCCCCTATCCCTGCTACGCTGTAAGAATCCCTTCCTCACTCTCGGGGTCTTCCCGGCCCCCACAAAACCCATGATGCTCTTTTCAATCCTTTTAAAAAAAGCCTTCGTGATCACCACCGGGAGGCACTGAAACACAAAGAGGAATCTCGGGAGGACCACCATCTTAACCGCCTGCACCCTCCCTGCCATTGCCAGGGATACCATATCCCATCTCTTGAAGTCCTCCTCCATCTGTTCCACCAACCGCGTTAAATTTAACCTATGCAATGTGCCCCAATTCTTAGCTATCTGGATCCCCAGGTAACGAAAGTCCCTTGTTACCTTCCTCAACGGTAGGTCCTCTATTTCTCTACTCTGCTCCCCTGGATGCACCACAAACAACTCACTTTTCCCCATGTTCAATTTATACCCTGAAAAAACCCCAAACTCCCCAAGTATCCGCATTATTTCTGGCATCCCCTCCGCCGGGTCCGCCACGTATAGTAGCAAATCATCCGCATACAAAGATACCCGGTGCTCTTCTCCTCCCCTAAGTACTCCCCTCCACTTCTTGGAACCCCTCAACGCTATCGCCAGGGGCTCAATCGCCAGTGCAAACAATAATGGGGACAGAGGGCATCCCTGCCTTGTCCCTCTTATGGAGCCGAAAATATGCAGATCCCCGTCCATTCGTGACCACGCTTGCCACTGGGGCCCTATACAACAGCTGCACCCATCTAACATACCCCTCTCCAAAACCAAATCTCCTCAACACCTCCCACAAATAATCCCACTCCACTCTATCAAATGCTTTCTCTGCATCCATCGCCACTACTATCTCCGTTTCTCCCTCTGGTGGGGCCATCATCATTACCCCTAACAACCTCCGTATATTCGTGTTCAGCTGTCTCCCCTTCACAAACCCAGTTTGGTCCTCGTGGACCACCCCCGGGACACATTCCTCTATTCTCATTGCCATTACCTTGGCCAGGACCTTGGCATCTACATTTAGGAGGGAAATAGGTCTATAGGACCCGCATTGTAGCGGGTCCTTTTCCTTCTTTAAGAGAAGCGATATCGTTGCTTCAGACATAGTCGGGGGCAGTTGTCCCCTTTCCTTTGCCTCATTAAAGGTCCTCGTCAGTACCGGGGCGAGCAAGTCCACATATTTTCTATAGAATTCGACTGGGAATCCATCCGGTCCCGGGGCCTTTCCCGCCTGCATGCTCCTAATTCCTTTCACCACTTCTTCTACCTCGATCTGTGCTCCCAGTCCCACCCTTTCCTGCTCTTCCACCTTGGGAAATTCCAGCCGATCCAAGAAGCCCATCATTCTCTCCCTCCCATCCGGGGGTTGAGCTTCATAAAATTTTTTATAAAATGTCTTGAACACTCCATTCACTCTCTCCGCTCCCCGCTCCATCTCTCCTTCCTCATCCCTCACTCCCCCTATTTCCCTCGCTGCTCCCCTTTTCCTCAATTGGTGTGCCAGCAACCTGCTCGCCTTCTCCCCATATTCGTACTGTACACCCTGTGCCTTCCTCCATTGTGCCTCTGCAGTGCCTGTAGTCAGCAAGTCAAATTCTACATGTAGCCTTTGCCTTTCCCTGTACAGTCCCTCCTCCGGTGCTTCCGCATATTGTCTGTCCACCCTCAAAAGTTCTTGCAGCAACCGCTCCCGTTCCTTACTCTCCTGCTTCCCTTTATGTGCCCTTATTGATATCAGCTCCCCTCTAACCACCGCCTTCAACGCCTCCCAGACCACTCCCACCTGGACCTCCCCATTATCATTGAGTTCCAAGTACTTTTCAATGCACCCCCTCACCCTTAGACACACCCCCTCATCTGCCATTAGTCCCATGTCCATTCTCCAGGGTGGGCGCCCTCCTGTTTCCTCCCCTATCTCCAAGTCCACCCAGTGTGGAGCGTGATCCGAAATGGCTATAGCCGTATACTCCGTTCCCCTCACCTTCGGGATCAATGCCCTACCCAGCACAAAAAAGTCTATTCGCGAGTAGACTTTATGGACATAGGAGAAAAACGAGAACTCCTTACTCCTAGGTCTACTGAATCTCCACGGGTCTACACCTCCCATCTGCTCCATAAAATCTTTAAGTACCTTGGCTGCTGCCGGCCTCCTTCCAGTCCTGGACTTCGACCTATCCAGCCCTGGTTCCAACGTATTAAAATCTCCCCCCATTATCAGCTTTCCCATCTCTAGGTCCGGAATGCGTCCTAGCATCCGCCTCATAAAATTGGCATCATCCCAGTTCGGGGCATATACGTTTACCAAAACCACCGTCTCCCCCTGTAGTTTGCCACTCACCATCACGTATCTGCCCCCGTTATCCGCCACTATAGTCTTTGCCTCGAACATTACCCGCTTCCCCACTAATATAGCCACCCCCCTGTTTTTCGCATCTAGCCCCGAATGGAACACCTGCCCCACCCATCCTTTGCGTAGCCTAACCTGGTCTATCAGTTTCAGGTGCGTTTCCTGTAACATAACCACATCTGCCTTAAGTTTCTTAAGGTGTGCGAGTACCCGTGCCCTCTTTATCGGCCCGTTCAGCCCTCTCACGTTCCACGTGATCAGCCGAGTTGGGGGGCTTCCTACCCCCCCCCCCCCCCCCCCCTTGTCGATTAGCCATCACCTTTTTCCAGCTCCTCACCCGGTTCCCACGCAGCTGTATCTCCCCCAGGCGGTGCCCCCCCGCCCATCCTCTCCCATACCAGCTCCCCCCTCTACCCAGCAGCAGCAACCCAGTAATTCCCCCCTCCCACCCCCCCCCCCCCCGCTAGATCCCCCGCTAGCGTAATTACTCCCCCCATGTTGCTCCCAGAAGTCAGCAAACTCTGGCTGACCTCGGCTTCCCCCCGTGACCTCGGCTCGCACCGTGCGACGCCCCCTCCTTCCTGCTTCTCTATTCCCGCCATGATTATCATAGCGCGGGAACCAAGCCCGCGCTTCTCCCTTGGCCCCGCCCCCAATGGCCAACGCCCCATCTCCTCCACCTCCCCTCCTCCCCCCCCCATCACCACCTGTGGGAGAGAGAAAAGTTACCACATCGCAGGATTAGTACATAAAACCCCTCTTTGCCCCCAACATTCGCCCCACCACTTTGTTCGAACGTTCTTTTTAATAACCCGCTCATTCCAGTTTTTCTTCCACAATAAAAGTCCACGCTTCATCCGCCGTCTCAAAGTAGTGGTGCCTCCCTCGATATGTGACCCACAGTCTTGCCGGTTGCAGCATTCCAAATTTTATCTTCTTTTTATGAAGCACCGCCTTGGCCCGATTAAAGCTCGCCCTCCTTCTCGCCACCTCCGCACTCCAGTCTTGATAAACGCGGATCACCGCGTTCTCCCATTTACTGCTCCGAGTTTTCTTCGCCCATCTAAGGACCATTTCTCTATCCTTAAAACGGAGGAATCTCACCACTATGGCTCTGGGAATTTCTCCTGCTCTCGGTCCTCGCGCCATCACTCGGTATGCTCCCTCCACCTCCAACGGACCCGCCGGGGCCTCCGCTCCCATTAACGAGTGCAGCATCGTGCTCACATATGCCCCGACGTCCGCTCCCTCCACACCTTCAGGAAGACCAAGAATCCTCAGGTTGTTCCTCCTTGCGTTGTTTTCCAGTGCCTCCAACCTTTCCACACATCGTTTCTGATGTGCCTCCTGCGTCTCCGTCTTCACCACCAGGCCCTGTATATCGTCCTCATTCTCGGCTGCCTTTGCCTTCACGACCCGAAGCTCCCGCTCCTGGGTCTTTTGTTCCTCCTTTAGCCCTTCGATCGCCTGTAGTATCGGGGCCAACAGCTCTTTCTTCATTTCCTTTTTGATCTCTTCCACACAGCATTTCAAGAACTCTTGTTGTTCAGGGCCCCATGTTAAACTGCCACCTTCCGACGCCATCTTGGTTTTTGCTTGCCTTCCTTGCCGCTGTTCTAAAGGATCCACTGAAATCTGGCCACTCTCTCCTCCTTTTTCCATCCGTATCCAGGGGGGATTCCCTTCTGGTTTACCGCACAGTGTTTTTAGCCGTCAAAATTGCCGTTGGGGCTCCTATCAAGAGCCCAAAAGTCCGTTTCACAGGGAGCTGCCGAAACGTGCGACTCAGCTGGTCATCGCCGCACCCGGAACAGTTCTCATTATTTTAATAATTGTCTAGCCAAAGGTGTCAAGCTCAACAACGTCATATTTATAGTAAGAAGTCTTACAACACCACGTTCAAGTCCAATAGGTTTGTTTTGAATCACTAGCTTTCGGAGCACAGCTCATTCCTCAGGTGAATGAAGAGGTGGGTTGCAGCAACATATATAGACAAAGTCAATGAAGCAAGATGATACTTTGAATGCGAGTCTTTGAGATAATTAAGTTTTTACAGGTCCAGACGGAGCAAATGGAGAGAGGGATAATCACAGGTTAAAGAGGTGTGAATTGTCTCAAGCCAGGACAGTTGGTGGGATTCTGAAGTCCCAAGCTCGTGAATTTCCTCCTTCAACCTCTCCTCCTCACTGTTTCTCTCCCATCCTTCATATATATATATATAAAATAGAGAGAGAGAGAGACTTTGTCTATATATTCGAAACAAACCTGTTGGACTTTAACCTGGTGTTGTAAGACTTCTTATTGTGCTCACCCCAGTCCAACGCCATCATCTCCACATCATCCTATTTATATAATGTCTTTAACGTATTAAAACATTGCAAAGCACCTCACAGAAGCATGAGAAAACAAACTAGTACCACCAAATACGACTGATGACCAAAACTCGGTGCAAGAGCTAAGATTTAAGGAGCATATTAAAGGGAGGGAGAGAGACAGTTGAGGAGGAGAGGTTTAAGGAGGAAATTCAAGAGCTTGGGACTTCGGCAGCTGAAGACATTGTTGCTAATATGGAATGATTAAAAGCAGGGGTGTGCAAACAGTCAGAATTGCAGGAACACAGCGATCTTTAAGGCTTGTTTGGTGGGAGCAGGTTACAAAGATGGGGTGGGATAAGGCTATGGAGCAATTTGAAGACCGTGATAATTTTAGAATCGAGGCATTGATGCAATCAGGGAGCACAGGGTGATGGTTGGGAAAGATTTCCTGACAAGGGGCAATAAGTGAATGGGAAAAGAGAGTTGAATAAGACTATTTGCAACCATGGCAGCCTATCTGACCACAAGTTGAACATCCAACCCTGTAACCTCTTCACTAAAACTCTTAATTCCCTGTCCATAACATTGTTCACCTCTGCCTCTCTGCTACTAAAACACTCAGCCATGCCTTTGCCTTCTTCAAACATGACTATTGCAATGTTTTTCTGGCCAGGTCTCATCCTGTACTCTCCATAAACTTCAGCTCATCTAAGAATCTGCCACCCTATTCTTCACCAAATCCCCGTGCTCGCTGATCTGCATTGATTTTGAGTCTTCCAGTGGCCTAATTTTGAAATACATAATATGTTTCAATCCTTTTATAGCCTCATCCCTCCTTATTGCTGTAACCCTCTCCAGCCTTGCAAACCTTCAAGAATTCCATGCAGTTTCAACTCTGTCATCATGCTTTTCTGCACTCCCTTTGTCACACCATTTGCTGCTGTGCCGTCAGCCATTGTTAGACACTAAATTCTGGAATGCCTCGCTAAATCTCTTACCTCTCCAACTCCCTAAATACCTCTGCCCTGCTTTTAAAATGGTCCTTAAAATGCATGTGCTTAACCAAGTTTTCAGTCATTCTTCTTAATATGTCATTTGGGTTAGTATTGATTTTGTCTAAGTTGCTCCTGTGAGATCATTTTTATGCTGCTTTGTTCCCGATTTCGTTTTTTTCGTTGGCTGTTTACCAGTGGCCAGGAGCTCTGCATACAGCTCACACCAGCATTGCTTTCTCATGCTCTGCACTCTCCTGAGAAGTGCTCTCCAGCAGATTCAGTTGTGAGATGCTCCCCACAACACATTTCCTGTTTGGAGCCTGTTTCTTGGCTCCTCTTCTTTTCCTCCACTTTACTGAGACCGATTTCTGACCCTGTCTATATCCCTACCTCTGGCCTCTTGAGGATCCCTGCTCTTAATCATTCTGCCATTGCTGGCGATGCCTTCAGCTGTCAAGATCCTAAGCTCTGGAATTCCCTCCCTTAATCTCTGTGTCTCTCCCTCTTACTTTTAAAATCCACCTCTTTGACCGAACTTTTGGCCATTTGCCTTAATAATGTCCTATGTGTCTCGGTGCATAAGTACCGCTCTTCTGCAGTCCTTTAGGACATTTTATTACACTAAAGGTGCTAATATGTTGTAGTATCTAAATACTAAGGATTTATTGTGTTCAAACTGGCCATGAAGGGCTTTTATGACCATTTGGGTTTTTAGTTCTGATCACTTGACTCAATATAAAATGGTACATTATCAGTTTAAGATGTTGTTGTCGAATCTGGCACACGTTAATTTAATAATTCCTGTCCCCAAAGGATTTGCAAAATGCGTTTGAATGCAATGACAATATGCTGTAGCAAATCACATTTAACCAATAAAAAAGGGAAAGGCGGAAATGACTTGAATTTATATGGTGCCCGACTTGACCTCGGGAATTACCGAAGCACTTTGCAGCCAATTAATTATGTTTGAGGTTAGTTACTGTTGCTTTATCCAGAAACAAGTCACCCAGTTTACACATTACTGAGTGATAAACAGCAAATGAGAAGAACAACTAGAAGTATTTTCCAGTGGTGTTTATTGAAGAATGAACATTGGCCTTAATGCTGGGAGAATCTCTGCTCTTGGGATAATAGAATGAGATCTTTTACCTCCACCTTAACTGGCAGATGGGGTCTCTGAGTAGCGCCTTTAAGGTGTTAGCCTAGTTTATGAGCTCAGTTCCTAGAGTATGTACTCAGTTCCTAGAGTATGCTTGAATACACAATCTTTCTGGCTCAGAAGAGAGAGTGCTACCAACTGAGCTGAGTTGGTATTCAATGATAGTTTAGTAAGCCAAATTTATTTGGCTGTGTCAGACTTGAAAGTAAACACAGTTCATGTAAAATTTGGCGTCAAGAATCTGGGAGCCTATATGTTAAAAGCTACATGTTACGAAGGAACAATATCTCTGCAACTTTATTTTGATGAGCTAATTTTAGTTTCCGTTCAAATTGGTTATGGAGATACACTTGTTTAAATGCATTCCCTGAAATGTTTTCTCGTGTTATCACTTTCTGGTTCCACCAGCAGCCTGCACCTGAGAAATCCTAGGGATCAAGCTTAGCTGTCAATGAAATTGTATCACTTGTGGCCTTGTTGAACAGAATAATTCATGATGCTTTTCGGTATCTGCAGTTTGTTGACTTTAGTGTCTTGAGCATGGAAGAGTTATAAATTGTAAAGAATGCAGGGATCAACAGAGATCTGATAATTCAAATTTGAATTATCAGACCTTTGAAGTTTTGTTTGCAAAGTCAAATCCAAATGTTTGGTTCTGCCAGCAGTGCAGATATACTCGACCACATCCTGCTGCTTGTGTTACACAAGGAAACTGACATGCCTTCTGATGCCACTGATCAGGGTGCCATCTACACCAAGAAAAACAGAAGCACCTTCGCTCAACATTGGACACCATTCCAGATACTTGTATAGGAATCAAAGTGTCATTGTAAGCATCTGAAATACTGCGCACAGTTTTGGCCTCCTTACTTGAGGAAGGATGTAAATGCATTAGAGGTGGTTCAGAGAGGGTTCACTAGATTGATTCCAGGGATGAAGGATTTGTCTTATGAAGAGAGATTGAGCAGTTTAGGACTCATCTCGCTGGAGTTTATAAGAATGAGAGGAGATAGAATTGAGGCATATAAGATGCTAAAGGGGATTGACAGGGTAGACGTAGAGCAGATGTTTCCCCTTGTTTGCCATTCTAGAATAAGAGAACATAGTTTTAGGCTAACGGGTAGCAGATTTAAAGCAGAAATTAGGAGTAATTACTTCACTTGGCAAGTGGGTCATGAAACTGGAATTCTCTACCCCAGAGTGCAGTGGACGTTGAAGTACTAAACAAATTTGAGGAGGAGATGGGTAGGCTTTTAATTAGTAGCGGAATGAAAGGTTATGGGGAGTGGGGCAGGAAGGTGGAAATGAGGCCAAGATGAGATCAGACATGTTCATATTAAATGGCAGAACAGGCACAAGGGGCTGACTTGCCTCCTCCAGCTCCTAGTTCTGAGAAAAGTCCTATGTGTTTGTGTTATTCTGGACATGACAACATTTCATTCTCATGGCATCAGATTATTTTTCTGGAAGATGAAGACATAAATAATAGCCTAAATGATTATAATTACATTTTGTGAACATCTTCATGCTTAAGATCTATCCAAAAGAGAAACCCTGAATCACAAACGACTTGAAAGCAAAGAAGAAAAGATGCATATAGGGATACATTGTATAACTATTTTTGCACAAATAATACCAGGTATGCATGAAAGCATATGTATAAAATGTCAGGTTTCATATCAAAAAAGAGAAATGACCCTTTTTTCTCTGCAGATAAGCCTCATGATGTTCTGACTGAATTGAACAGATTTTGTAAGTTGGTTTGACATGATAAATTCAAGGAACATGTGATTGTGCATCACGCTTCACTTTGTGAACTAGAAAGATCTCGTGTTACTATATAGCTATCAACAAATAAGAGGTAGAGAAGCAATTTAAACAAGTGAATCCAAGAAAGGATGTGGCCCAAATCAGAGGAAGAATTCTAAAGGAATGTGCTCATCAGTTGGCAGTTCCTTTCTCTCTGGTCTTTTAGAAATCATTTGACAGGCATACTATTCCTTGTTGTTGGAAATCAACCGTAATCGTCCCAGTTACCAAGTCGCAGCCTGCTGAGCTGAATGATTACCAACCAGTTGCTCTTGCATCGATAGTCCTGAGTGTTTCGAGCACATTGTGTCAAAGCATCATTTAGATCCTCTTGTTCTACATATTGATCAGTTATAGATTGCCTATCAACCTCATAAGTCAGTGGACTATGCTGTTCTGCCCTTGGCCCATCAGATTCAACAGCACAGAGATTAATTGGCCCATCAGATTCAACAGCACACAGATTAGGCAACTAACTTTGTTGATTGCTCTTCAGTTTATGCCATGCATGCAGCCATTCAAGCTTGTTGAAAAATTTTGAAACTTTGATATGAATCCTATTCTCCAAATTTGGATCAGTGATTTCCTTCACAACACCCAACGGGTGTTAATTTCCGGGATTCACTCCGGGATTCATGTTGAAGAGTACTGGATCTTCTCAGGCTTATGTACTGTCGCCTCTACATTTCATCCCCTACTTGAATGATTATTGATCAGAGTACAATGACATAACCATCCTCAACACCGGAGCCCCGCAAGGATGTGTGCTCAGTCCTCTACTGTACTCCCTATACACACATGACTGTGTGGCAAGATTTAACTCCAACTCAATCTATAGGTTTGCGGATGATACGACTGTGGTGGGTCATATCTCAAACAACAACGAATCAGACTACAGGAGGGAGATAAATCACTTGGTTGCATGGTGTATCGAAAACAACCTCTCTCTAAATGTTGGAAAGACCAACTGATCGTCGACTACAGGAAGGGTAGCACGACACACACTCTCGTCTGCATCAATGGCTCCGAAGTGGAGATGGTCGAAAGCTTTAGGTTCCTGGGGGTCACCATCACCAACAGTCTGTCCTGGTCTACTCGCGTTGATGCAACAGTCATGGGAGTGTCACTTTAAGAAATGTTTGTCTGCTCAAATGGCTGCAGTGATGTCAGAGTGTGGGTGGAGCTGAGCTCTGGCTCTGCTTTTTAGTTTCTCTTTGAGGAAAAGCTTGGGTGTGTCTGTTTTTTAGTTTAGTTTCCGCGTTGGAGCTACAGCCAGCCAAAGAATGTGTAATTTTGTTCATTCTGGCATCTAAAGACTATGTATCGCTGGCTTTGAAAGCAGAACAAGGCAGGCCAGCAGCACGGTTCAATTCCCATAACAGCCTCCCCGAACAGGCGCCGGAATGTGGCGACTAGGGGCTTTTCACAGTAACTTCATTGAAGCCTACTTGTGACAATAAGCGATTTACATTACATTTACATGTCTTGATCATTTGGTGAATTCAGAATGATAACTGCTCTCAGTAGAGAATTTAAACCTGAAGCGCTTCTGTAAAAAGTTTTTTGTCTTCTGGATATTAAAAGGAAAGTTTAAGGATTACTTAGAGTGTTGTATTCTTTGGGGGTTGGATTTGAATTGATGGTTGCTAAGATGTTCACTATGTTTTAAAAAGGTTAACTGAGTTCATAGAATAAACATTGTTTTGCTTTAAAAAATACTTTTAGATTTCTGCTGTACCACACTTGTAGAGTGAGCCGTGTGTTCCCCATACCACAATCCAGTAAAAGTCGTGGGTCAGGTGATCTCAATGATATACTCTGGAGTTCTCTAAACCTGGCTCATAACACAAGAAAGCCCAATAATGTCTCTACTTCCTACAGAAGCTAAAAAAAATTGGCATATCTGCATCGACTCTCTCAAACTTCTACAGATGTGCGATAGAGAGCATCCTTTATTAGACGTTTAGCTGCTGTTGTATAAAGAGTCAAAGGTTCTTCTCCTTTTCACAAACACCTTGATTTCACTAACAGAGTCTGCACAAAACTCTATCTTTACATCACCTGACACAAAGGCCACCTGAAGCCTTTTTACATATCAGTGTCAATTATTGGATACTTAACATAAATGACACAACTAATTGGAATGTCTCTTAACCCATTACTTAACAGTCTCCCCGTCCTTGGAGAGAAAAAAAATTAGGTGAAAACAAAATTACAAGAAACTCAAAAACACACACGCAATTTTCCCCCAGTCACAGAATCATTAATAATATCCAAAAGTTTCTGTGAACTAGTCCCTTTTTTTTGTAAAACAGTCTGACAATTGATAGCTACTGTTGACCCATTTATTTTTTGCTATTTCCCCTCTGTCCAACATCTGCTTCAAACTTGCGATGTCTATCCTTAACCTTTTTTCATTGACATTTTTTGTAGAGTGCACACTTTCCCACACGGATTTATTGTCAATGTGACATTCAATCGGTATATGACCCAAATCCCCTAATTCCAAAATTTCTGGCAATATCTCAGATATATAAAAGGCCATATCCCCGCCTCTACAAGGCTTAACGTCTCAGCAGCCAAAGTGCTTTTGACCACTCTCCTTATTTTCTTCGTTTCCCACACAAGAGGCCAGCATTTACCATTGTTCCCCAAAAGAATAATTAGAAAACCTCCTGCGCTTGAAACCCCATCACATAAATTTGCATAGGACGCATCGCTATAAACTATGAGTTTCAAGTGCCTACGGTCACCAAAAACCAGGAACCTCAAAACACATTACTGCATTTTTTGTTTGACCAACGCTTTATTTGCTCTTATTATGTCTTCCACTTTGGAATCAATCATTTTTGTACTCAACTCTTTAAGACATCAAAACTCACGTCTGGTCTAGTCTATCTACCTAACCAATTCAGTTGCCCAATTAAACTTTGCAGTTGCTCTTTTTCCATCTTTGAAACCGTTGCGACTTTTTGTGAATCCTGGTCATGACTAATTGCTGTTGGGCTGATGCTTTCCAAATAGGATTGCTGACGTAAAGTTGCCCCTAACTTAGTCTGTCCGATTTCCAGTCCAATATATTTAAATGCACCGGAAGCCTGACTTCCAACCCTGAATTCGTTCCTCAAACCAGAGATTACAATAGCTTCAAAATCACTAGTCCCACCCCACAAAAAAACATCGACATGCATCATAAAGATGCCAGAAAGATTTCCTTTATAGTGCCAGTAAAACATTGCCGGATCTGCTTTCAACTGGCAACAGCCTAACTTTAACAAAACTGACCTTACCGAAAAGTACCAAACTCTAGACGCATTATTCAATCCACATACACATTTGTTCAACTTCCAGAGTACCCCTTCTGTGTTAGCTGGCTCTTTAGGAGGACAAAGAAAAATGTCTCTCTGGAGCTGATGCCCCTGCAAAAAGGCAGCTTTTATATCTATAGATTTGCATTCCCATGTCTTTGTGGCTAATAGAGCCAAGAAGATCTTTAAAATAACCTTTCCTGACATTGGTGAATGTACCCTTAAATCGTGATCTTCTAAGTTTTCTTCAAATCCCCTTGCCACAAGCCTGGCTTTTGCCTTAAGTTCCACCCGGAAGAACATTTTCCATGCAAATCCATCTGTGGGATAGAGCTCTTTGTCCCCTATCCGGTACTTCCGTGTAGACCCCAAATTCACTCCAATATGCAGTTTGTGCTGTTTGGTATCTCTGATAACTTTTTCATCTAATTTATTGGAAGCCACCAAAATCTCACGTGCATGTGGGCTTCTACTCCTAATAGTATTTATAGTCTTACTCATGTTCCACGATCGTGATAAACTACATCCCCTCCCCCACCTGGTATCTCGTTCTGTACTGCTACTGTTTGATGTTTCCCTTCTGCTGTAGGATGTCCTTTCAATGGTTCTCGACATTTTCCTGCGGACCTGTTCACTATCCGATGTACTATCTGAACTGGCACTGCATTTCTGTGCCCTCCATTTTTGTACTTCGTGTTCCCAATCCATTGTCTTGACTCCCTCCCCTGAATGCTGTACATTCAACCAATGTTTATACTTTCCAGTGGCCTTCCCTGCTCTACTAATAACAGTTGCATCCTTCCATTGACTAGACCCTTCAGGCAAGTATGTCACTTTTGTCCCAACTTTTGGCAGTTGTCCTTTCAGAAAAATGGCCAGTTCTAATTCATCAGAAGTGTAGTGTTCCTCTACAGAAACCCTGTCTATATCAGTTAACTGGTCCTCCTAGTTCTGTAACACGTGCGGACCAGATGACTCTGGTTCCTCGTCATGTCTGTCTGCTCTGTCTAAATTTGAAAATTTGTAATCTGTACCCATTATGCTTGATTAATGTTGCAAAGTAATTGTTTTGCCATCTATGCCTATGATCTTCCCTGGGCCTTTCCATTCATTAAAATTGTCTCTCTTACAGTATACTATGTCTCCTTGCTGAAAAACGGTATCTGATAACCGTACATTATGTCTTAAATCTCTGCGAATTCTTTCAGCGACTTCTGCTTCCAAAAAAGCTTTTCTCCTGCTATGTAATGCATTTAAATGCTCAGCAAAGGCAGAGCTAACTGTAGTCCCTTCCCAAGCTGGAGGCTGGTCATCCAAATGGACGGAATTTTAGGATTTCTACCAAACACTAATTGATGGGTACTATAGCCCCAACCATCTGCAATGAATTCTTTGCATGTACCACCCATGCTAAAGCTGAATTTAGCTTGCAGTTTGGTCTATCTGACAATATTTTCCAGAGCATGTCATCTATTACCACATGGTTTCTTTCACACGCACCATTACTAAATGGGCTTTCCGCAGCCGTATTCATAACTGTTATATTCACGTTTTCACACATATCCCTAAACTTATCATTAGCAAATTCTGCCCCATTGTCTGTAAGGAATTTTGCCGGTGGGCCCATTCCTGTCCCTATCCATTTTTCTACGAATTGATCCAGAATTACTCTTTTCTTTACTTTGTACAATCATTGATTGACTAGTCTGGTTGCTAAATAAAGATATTATTGGCTTTATCCCAGATCTTAATGTCCATGGCCAAAAGTCGGGTTACTATCGGTCGTGCTGGTGCCCTTCTGTACTTCCTACAAACTTCACAGCGATCACTAACCTGTTCTCTCAGTTTAGTTTTGTCTTCATCCCTTAACTCCTGCATCCTTTAATAAATTTTTCAACCTCCGAGGAGACGGATGCGCAAATTGCCTATGCAGTTTTAATACAACAAGCTTTTTATCAGCTAAAGTCCCATTTTCAACTGCCATTAACACATCCTTAACAACAGTACTTGAAATATTGTTTGTCAGTAATGGGATACAATAGTGTCCCGACTGATTAAATTGTAAGTCCACCGTCTTACTGTTGCCTTATCCTGTTCCATATCCAGTTTCATGTGTGCTTTCTTCATCGACGGTCTGCTCAGAAGCAAAGGTATCTCACTTGATACAACATCAGTGCTAATGAAATGATTCACTCCGGCAATATTGCAAGGTACCGCCACTCTTTTCAGCGACTTCAGAGTATTATCATTCCCAAACCTGAAACTTTGTGGAACTTTCAAATTCCTTAACCTTGTTATGATTTTCAGCATTCAAGGAGTACAGGTAACATTTTAACCAGTCAGTTCCACACACAGTAGATGTGCAGCCACTGTCCAATACAGCACAATTGAAGGATTCTGCAACCAACACCCTCATTACCGGCGTCAAACTGCTTGTTAATAGGACAATGCCTTCTTTCTGGTCACTATCTCTTTCCTCTTCTGACTCTTCTGTGTCATGTGTCACTTCAAACACTATTATAACGTGCCGGACAGTTGAAAGCATAATGGTATTGAGAGTCACATCGAAAACATCAATTTGTCATACCCCGGGCATTTCTGGGGTTTATCTTCCTATTGTAGGTTCTAACTGGGTTTCTGTCTTCATAATTTCCGGGTCCAGATCTCCTTCTATAGTCTTGGAACCTGTTTATAGCCGTGTGATTTCCCCATATCTTCCACATTCTGCTTTATTTGGGTCATCAGAGCCATCGGAATCGAATGTTTCCCCAGAAACTTTTTAAAGCTTCTGTCATCTGAGCAAATAAGGTATCCTTATCCGCAAACTGAACTCCTGTCAAAACCAGGAGCCTATCCTCGTTGCTCACTCTCGCACAGTCAAGTAATTTAAAGGCCAACACAGACTGTGGCAATTCCAGGTTGTGTTTCTGCAGCCTTTTATACAGTCTGCCAAATTCCATTATATAGTCTTCCATGGAGAATTCCACTATTTTCCGGAACCTATCAAAACCCGACCATACGCACTTAAGTCATCCTTTTTATAAACCTCATCCATATAACATAATAGAGTCTCCAGACTTTCTTCTGAGTCTAACTCTTCCAATTCCAGCTCAGAAAACACTGCTTCGGATTTTACTATCATAAGGTAGAGAAAGAGCCAATGCCATACCTCGTTTTCTCTTTGCCAAGGCAGTTAACTTAGTCCACATAACTACTGCACTTCTCCATTGATCGTACGATCCCTTTTCAGAAAATAAGGGGGGGGTAGTCGTATCCGGCCATCTTTATCCTAGGTTCAGCCATATATCATTTTTTTTTCTCTTCTCAGTCCCTCCTTGGTTTTGTCTGGAAAAAATGTATCTTTCAACCCTTCACATTTGCACAGAACCATCCTCTGCTACCATTTGTTAGACGTTTACCTGCTGTTGTATAAAGAGTCAACGGCTCTTCTCATTTTCGCAAACACCTTTATTTCACTCTAACAGACTTTGCACAAATCTCTATCTTCACATCACCTGAAACAAAGGCCACCTGAAGTCTCTTTACATATCAGTGTCAATTAATAGATACTTAACATAAATGAGACAACTAATTGGAATGTCTCTTAACCCATTACTTAACATCCTATCTGGCTGAATTACAGCCTGGTATGGCAACTGCTCGGTCCAAGATTGCAAGAAACTGCAGAGTGTGATGAACTCAGCAAAACGATTCACACAAGCTTGCCACCCCCACATTGATTCTGTATACACTTCCTGCTGCCTCAGGAAGGCAGACCGCATTATCAGAGACCTTTCCCACCCAGGCATTGCCTTCTTCCAGATCCTTCCATCAGGCAGAAGTCTGAAGGCTCGCACATCCAGACATAGGAACAGCTTCTTCCCCACAGCTACATGACTTCTCAACGACTCCCACTCGGACTGATCTGTTCTCTGTAAGAACACTATTCACGACGCCCTGTGCTACTCTTGCTCATGTATTTGCTTTGTGTGGCCCCTTGTTCGGCACTGTAACCAATCAGTTTGTCGATGTACCATTTATCAATGTTCTCTGTCGATTATTATTTTGTCTACTATGTACGTACTGTGTACGTTCCCTCAGCCGCAGAAAAATACTTTTCACTGTACTTCAGTACATGTGACAATAAATCAAATCAATCAATCAATTATACGATACTTGTGGGTTTCATCAGGAATGATAAAGGAAACTGAAGAAGTTTGGAAAATGTGCACGAACAATTCTCTTAAACCGAATGAAAACAAGATGAAAAAACTAGTTATACACTTTGGCAAAGCAAACAGTTAATATTGTTCCTCTGGAGATTCATGATGTGGACATTGAAATAGTTGCTAATTACAAGTATCTAGGTGTGGAAGTAGATGAAGTGAGTTGAATTCGGTGTACGGATGTTCTGGCCAAGGGGCAATAATAATTGTACTATCTCAAAAAATGTAATTCTTTTTGAGTAGATCCTACAATTATGAAACTCTTCTGCAGAGCTTCAGTTGGGTGTGCTATGCTTTTTGAATGTCTCGCCTGGTACAGTTGTCTTAGGAAAGCAGACTCTTTAACAGTACAGAGATTTTTGAACCAGGTAGGAAAGGATCTTTCTTGATTATATCTGTTCTTATTTGATGAGAGTGTCATGAATGATGAGAATCGCCCTGTTATCTTCTTATTCCTGTTGGATGTCTTCAGGGAAAAGGCTACAATCCCTCAGATACAGAACAAATCTGTTTCTGAACTAATTTGTGCCCTTCACGACGTTTAACAAGAGTTTGATGTATGGATGAGGATATTCACCCATGGTGGGACTTACTGACTGATTATTTTAATAGGTTTTAATACATATTTAATTAAAGTTTGATCTCTGATGGAGTAGTTTTCTTTTTTTTTCTTAATATTCATTTATATGCATTTTTTAAAAAATGAACGAGCGATGTAGCCCAAAATGGATTTCTATCTGGATAATAAACAAAATTGAGAATCAAGAATGAACACTAATGCCCACAATCTACTCTCTCCATTTCCCTATTGTTGGAAGAGAACATCAATGTCACAGGAATGAGAAATCTTCAAAAATATTTCATGAGAGTCAGCATTTGGGTATAACTATGACCACTTTGAAAGAATTTATCAATCTCACTGCCCATGAAACTTGGTCCCTTTTCGATTCAGCTAGGAATGGGGCACAAAATAAAGCTGAAAGAAAAAAAAACTGCGAGCAGGTGAAGTGTAAAAAAAGAATTAGATGGTCAATTGGCCAAAGAAAATCTTGAAGCAAACAACAAAAACCCCTTCGTAAGTGGTCATAGTTATATCCGTAACCTGATTCTTATGAAACATTTTTGAAAATTTCTCATCTCCGTCACACTGATGTTCTATTCGAACTGTAGAGAAATGGAGACAGTAAGTTATGGGCATTTGTGTTAATTCTTGATTCTCCATCCGCAATGATGGACCTGACAATTATGCTGGGTATAACAGGCAGCTGTGAATGCCTTTGATTTTACTCTACCAGTCAGTGATGGTCCTGTTGTGATAAGGAGTTGACTGTGTTAGAAGTCAGTCTGAACCTTGGTTATTAATCTCTGTTACTACGCAACAGCAATGCAGCATGCCAGTATATACTTTTTAATTCTAGTATTTTTCTCCCTGCCTATTTCTCACTAATTCATCCAGAAGAACATTACACTTGACTATAGCTGTCATACTATTTAAACATTATAATCACATCCTCCTAAATCTCTTTAAGTAAGAATAATTTGAACTCTCGGACCCATTTTTCATAACTAGCTAAATTGGGCTACTTGATTTCAGAATTTATGATAGGAATGAGAAATATAATTCAGCTAATTTAACTTTCCATATTAATTAGGTCACATTCAGCAATTTTACACACTTTCTCTTTTGCCAAACACCCAGCATGCACCCTGTGTTCCATGTTCAAGTGAGAGTTTCACTTTGTGTTTCAGTCTGAAAACTATGGAGCAATCTCACTTGTGACAGAACTCTTCTGGCGGTTATCATGGGACGCATACACTAAGAACATATGTGCTGGAGACCTACTTTCTAATCAGAAAATAGGCAGCATTTCTGTGGAATGTATGGGTTAATTGCTGCTTTGTACATCGCAGTATATCCCGATTTAAATATGTTTGCAAAGCTTCTGTAATATTCATGTGGCTCTGATCTGGTTTACTTTGACTCATGTGTGAGATCTTGGATCAAGCTGTGAGATGCATGTGCTGGTTAGGTGGATTGGCCATCCTAAATTGCCCCTTTGTGTCCACGGATGTGCAGGTTAAATGGGGTTACAGAAATAGGGCGGAGGAGTGCTCTTTCTGAGGGTCGGTGCAGACTCAATGGACCAAATGGCTTCCTTCTACACTGTAGGAATTCCATGATTCATGTATACACCAAACCTGATGAGGAGGACAGATTTCCTTCCTGAAACATTAGAGAACCAGATAGGTTTTTGCAACAACCTGGTTTTTGGGTGGCACAGTGGTTAGCACTGCTGCCTCACAGCGCCAGCGACAAGGGTTCAATTCCTGCCTCAGGTGACTGTGTGGAGTTTGCATTTTCTCCCTGTGTCTGCGTGGGTTTCCTCCGAGTGCTCCGGTTTCCTCCCACAGTCCAAATACTGGTTAGGTGGATTGGCCATGCTAAATTGCCCCTTAGTGTCCAAAAGGTTAGGTGGGGTTACTGGGTTGCGGGGATAGGGTGGAGGCATGGACTTAAGTAGGGTGCTCTTTCCAAGGGCCAGTGCAGTCTCGATGGGCCGAATGTCTCCTTCTGTACTGTAAATTCTATGAACCTATGCATTTGTGGTGGAAAAAGAGTGAAATTGTTTCAAGAAGTGCAGTGCTGATAAGCGTTGACTTTTATTTGGTAAACTGGTGAGGGAGACAAACTCTCAGCAGGCACATCTTTGCCAAAATCCCTCCTAGAGGTTCGAATTAAACAATTGGTTATGTATAAACCTGGTGCATAGCATTGTGCTTCCTTGGCTAGAACTGCAAAGTGGTTAGCACATTGCAAAGTGTCATGCTGAATGATGGCCCTAAAGCTGTCAAAGAAACTCTTGGGTTTGTGATAACTGCTGATGAAATCATTTGCAATGAAGGCAAGTATGAGAATAAACGGCAAGCTTAGGGTTTGTTGGCCAGCAAGTTTTCTGAGAATTTGAGGCTTGGCTCCGAACAGTGTCTTTTTGAGCCACCGTCCTTCACAGAAGTTTGAGTTTGTTTGTTGTGGGGGGAGGTGAGTGTGGCGATGGTTAACCGCCAGATGCAGCAGTTCCTCTTGAAAGAGTCAGCATTTACCCTGATGGAAGATCTGGGATCTCAGAGTACAGAGGAATACCGGGATCTCCGAGTACAAATATATCAATCACTAAATGCTGAGCTTTATTTCTAAAAGTGTGGAATTGAAAAATGGTGAAATTATGTTCTTTCTGTATCAAACTGTGGTCAGGCCACACTTGGAATACTCCGTGCAGTTCTGGTTACCATGTTATAAAAAGGATATAGGGATACGGGAGACGATGCAGAAAGGATTAATGAGGATGGAACCAGAAATGCTTGGGTGTACATATCAAGAAAGGATGGGCAGGCTGACTCTTGGCGGAAGGTGGGGGGAACGGAACGGCAGAGGGGCGACCAATCGAGGTATTTGAAATTATGAAAGGTTTTGATAGAGGGGATACAGAAAGAATGTTTCCTCTTGCAAGAGCATGACTAGAGGCCAACAATAGAAGATATCTTGTATCTAATAGGGAACTCGGAAGAAATGTCTGTACCTAAAGAATGGTGCGAATATGGAACTTGTTACCACAAGGAGTGAGTGAAATGATTAGTTCCGATGCATTTGAAGGGAAGCTAGACATATGAGGGAGAAGGGAAAAGACGATTACGATGGTTGATTTAGATCAATAAAAATAGGAGAAATCCGAAGAGCATAAATGCTGACATGGACTTTTTAGGCTGAGTGGCCTCATTCTGTGATGTAAAGTTGCCATAGTCCCAGATGACCATAGGCTGTTTTCCCCTTTGAGGGGGGAGAACTGATTGATAATTTAACCTGACCCTATGTAGTGTACTTTTTTTTCCCTATTTGACATCCCATCAAAAATATTGTATTACTTCTCCACTGCGCTGAAGCTTTACCCTAAATTATAATGCTGTTCTCTGGATTGGTATCTTCTGGCACAGTCATGGCTGATGCTAGTTTGCACAGGCAGTTCATTGATTTTTTTTTTAACATGTTGTGAGGAAAATCAATTTTTTTTTGTTCCCATTCTGATACTAAATATCCTAATTGTTTGACTTATTAACGGCATTATTAATGTAGAACACTGGTAATGTTCACTGTATGACTCGGAGAAACCTGAGTGTTTGCTCCTATTAATATCCCTATTTTAACAAGATTAGAGGACTCCAAAACAGCACACCAGTTTTCTTCTGTGTCTGCACACAGGAATATTTAAGACCCTACTTGAGTAACCGAGTAGGGAAAAACTCGACTGAAGGGTCCAGCGGTCAAGTAAATTCTGGGGTGTGTGATGGTGGGGAAGGTGCAAAGAAGGATTGGAAGTCAATCAGATATGAGTGGTCCTGAAGTTACACTATTGGCAATGGAAGATGAAAGCAAAATTAACCCCCCATTGCACACACTCTTAATGTGCGGGTTTTCTATAAGTTGTAGGCTTTTTCTTCTTCGCTAGGATTTCAGTAACGGTTCATGAAATCTTTGTACCAACAAAAGAAAATAAGAAATTTGGGCAACGTTGAGTTTTGGTATTGCAAAATTGTGGAGCAGCTTTCTCGAAAGTCCAATTACTGATAACCACTTATGTGCCTCATGTGTTTATAAAATCCACACTTTTATATTGACAGTAACGTGTAGCTGAGGCACAATCACAATGAAAGTCGATCTGGGTACCCCTGGCAGGGTCAGCATTTATTACAGATCCATTCCTAGTTACCCTTGAAAAGCTGGTGGTGGACCTTTTTATTAAACTGCTGCAGATCATGTGGTGTTAAATGTGCTCTCCCAATGCATAAGGAAGGGTATTGACCAAGTGACGGTGAAGGAACAGTAATATATATCCAAGTCAGAATTGTGTGTGGCTTGGAAGAAGGACTTTGAGGTAGGTGTTTCCATGCATAAGCTGCTCTTGGTCTTCTAAAGATGGAAAGAAGGGAACCTCTTAATTGAATTGTTTGTTGGAATGCTTAATGGTTGGTATGTGAAACTGTGTATAAATAAAATCTGGGGTAGAAAATTTAGCTCCGAGGTGTAATCTGCTATAACGTTTTATCTTTCTGAATTTTAGATGAATTGTATGTCATTTACAATATCAGCTTAATTCTGTATCACCAAAATGAGCAATTTTGAGGTAATTTTTGACAATTGCAGTCTTTTCAATTCCTGTGGAGCAAGATCTCCAAATTAGGTAGTTACGATTGCGCTAATCTCTTCTATTTAAACTCCCACCACAACCAACCCTTGCTCTGTGAGGTTGAAAAAGAAAGAGAATGTCTAAGGAAGTATTTTATAGTAAGATGGTGAGATAATGCATTGAGTACAATAATCACATTGAACAGTTAAAATCTGGGGTAGAAAATTTAGCTCCGAGGTGTAATCTGCTATAACGTTTTATCTTTCTGAATTTTAGATGAATTGTATGTCATTTACAATATCAGCTTAATTCTGTATCACCAAAATGAGTTAAAATTAGATTTATTTTCCTGAGCAGCAATTTTGAGGTAATTTTTGACAATTGCAGTCTTTTCAATTCCTGTGGAGCAAGATCTCCAAATTAGGTAGTTACGATTGCGCTAATCTCTTCTATTTAAACTCCCACCACAACCAACCCTTGCTCTGTGAGGTTGAAAAAGAAAGAGAATGTCTAAGGAAGTATTTTATAGTAAGATGGTGAGATAATGCATTGAGTACAATAATCACATTGAACAGTTTGAATTATGACATTACTGCAATCTTCCAAAGTTAATTTTTTTTAAGTCAACGCTATTTCAATCCCAAGGACCTTGGAACATATTCCAAAGTCTGCTATTTTCTGATATAGATGTTTTTCATCCCTCCTCCTGTTAAACAGGACTATCACAGTAAAGAGCAATGAAGACATAAACCCTGAAATCAAATAAAGACTTCAAAAGTAGCATTATTATCCCTTGTGCCTTAACAAGAAATTAAATTCTGACAGCTTTGAATAAGACTGGAGAAAGTTACAGCTTTTCTATACTTATCCCAAGTTTTGTTTGGCTCTTTGAAAGTTTATTATCGTCAAGTTGCCTGGTACATATCCATTATGTTTAGAATGCTGACTGTTGGTACATTTTTCCAGTGATAAATCCATACATCAAAAAAAATCAATACAACCTGGTGAAACATCGCTCTATTGGAACACACGTGCAATTATTTATTGAGCTACTTCAGGGATAAGGGTGGAGTGACAACAAAATTATCCACACTGATATTTATGAAGATGCTGTGTCATCTAATAATTTTCATTTGTTCTGCTTTTGGTTAGGTTCAAGGTTACGATATCTCCTTAGCAACAACAACCATTCAATAATTCAAACCTATTTTCACAGAAAGATAAACTGCTTCCTAAGTATTTCTCAAAAGCAAAGAGGCAATCGGTAACAATCCTTAATAAAATTTATTTTGATACTTTGTTTCGAGAGAGTTCAACAAGGGTCCATTAAACTGATTCCTGGGATGACGGAATTGTCATACGAGGAAAAATTCTGTAGACCAGAATAAAAGCAAAATGGATGCTGGAGATCTTAAATAAAAACAGAAAATACTGGAAAACCTCAGCAGGTCTGGCAGCATCTGACAAGAGAGAAACAGAGTTAACATATCAAGTCTGTCTGACCCTTCAGAGCTGAAGAGAGGTAGAAATGCGATGTGTTGTATGCTGTTGAAAGGGGTGGCAAAGCGGGTTTACGAGAGATTAAATGACAGGATGTCATGGACACAAGACAAAGGGAGCAATAATCGGTAATGATGACGTTAAAGACTAAAGCAGATGTTAATGGCGCCTAGGCACTTTACAGCTTCTGGACTTAAGTAAGAAGTCTTACAACACCAGGTTAAAGTTTGTTTCAAATCACTAGCTTTTGGAGCACTGCTCCTTCCTCAGGTGAATGGAGAGGTAGTCTTCGGGTAAGTGTTGTCCAAGGCGGCCTTCAGGACGCGCGACAACGCAGAATCGCAGATCAGCAACCTATAACCAAGTTCCGCACGCATGATCTTCGGGTAAGCGTTCTCCAAGTCGGCCTTCAGGACGCCGACAACGCAGAATTGCAGAGCAGAAACTTATAGCCAAGTTCCACACACATGAGTACGGCCTCAACTGGGACCTTGGGTTCATGTCGCATTACATTCACCCCCCACCATCTGGCCTGGGCTTGCGAAATCCTACCAATTGTCCTGGCTTGAGACAATTCACACCTCTTTAACCTGGGGTTACCCCTCTCTCTGGCTCTGTAAAGACTTAATTATCTGCAAATGCTCGCATTCAAAGTGTTGTCTTGCATCTTTGACTTTGTCTATATAAATGTTTCTGGAACCTCCCTCTCCATTCACATGAGGAAGGAGCAGTGCTCCGAAAGCTAGTGATTTGAAACAAACCTGTTGGACTTTAACCTGGTGTTGTAAGACTTCTTACTGTTCTCACCCCAGTCCAATGCCAGCATCTCCACATTCTGGACTTAACATTCAGTTGAGAACTTCAGACTATAAACTCGGTCTTCCAGTTTGATTCCAACCTCAACCTGCGCTAGGCTGTTTCTTGTTCCCATGTTTCACTTTTCAGAAAGTGCTGAAATACATTCTGCTATCTGACCTTTTATGCTGCTATTAACATCCGATTTAGTCTTTCACACTATCATTCCCACTCCTTTTGTCTTGTGCCCATGGCATCTCCAACCTCTCCCTGACCTCTTCTGCTCTATGCACTTTCAACAGCATAAAACTAATCACATTTCTTCAGCTCTGAAGAAGAGTGATACAGACTCAAAATATTAAATATGTTTCTGTCTCCACATATGCTGCCAGACCTGCTGAGATTTTCCAGTATTTTCTGATTTTTTTTTGTGTAGACCAGGTCCATATTCCTTAGAGATTAGAAGAGTGAGAAGTGATCCCATTGAAACGTATACGTTCTTGAGGATCATGACAGGGTAGATGCTGGGAGGATGTTCCCCCTGCTGGGAGCCCAGAACTAGGCATGTGAGAGTACCTTTAAGAAATGGGTGTTTATAAATGGGTGTGTATATAAATATCTGTAGTGAGAGTACCTTTAAGAAATGGCTATTTAATACTCAGTGATGTCAGAGAGTGGGTGGAGCTGGGCTGTCTGTCAGCTTTTTACTTTCACTTCAGGCTTTTTGTTGCAGGGTGGGCTTGGTTTCATTTTAGTTTTGGAGAAGCTGCAATCACAGCAGGATGTGTATGAATCTCCGCAAGCTTATGAATGTTCATTTGCTGATTTCAACGTGGTAACTGTTCTCAGTAGTGAAGTTAAACCTGAGGTGCTTCTGTTAAAGGCTTTGTTTATAAGTCTTATGGATGTTAAAAGGAAAGCTTAAAGGATTACTTAGTGTTGTAGTCTTTGGGGGTGTATTTGAATTAATGGTTGCTAAGGTGTTCACTGTATGTTTTAAAAAGGTTACCTTGAGTTCATAGAATAAACATTGTTTTGCTTTAAAAAATACTTTTCCATTTCTGCTGTACCACACCTGTAGAGTGGGCCGTGTGCTCCCCATACCACAATCTATTAAAAGTTGTGGGTCAGGTGAACTCCATGATACACTTTGGGGTTCTCTAAACCCTGGCCCATAATAATGTTGACAATTTAGATCTGACATGAAGAGAAATTTCTTCACTCGAGGACGTTTGAACCTTCGGAATTCTTTATTGCAACAAACTAAAGACACCTGGCTGTTGAGTATATTCAGATCAGATCAACAGAATTTTAAATGCTGAGAGATTCGAGGATATTGGGAAAATGGGTGTAGAAGAAGATTGGCTGTGACCGTACTTAATGGCACAGCAGTCTTGAAGGCCCAAATGGCCGATTTCTGCTCCAATTTCTTCTGTTTTTGTCCTTCAAAATAGGGTAATCAGTTGTGCTTATCAAAATACATTTCTTTACTGATGCCTTATTATAAACAGACCTTTTTGATATATTTACAGATGGAAGTACTAACATTTTAGTTTGAGAAGTTGAACATTCTATTAAATCGTGTAGAATAATTTAAAATGTAATCTGAGCTGACTAAATTATTTTGCAGGCTGCCTTAGCCATGCATAGCATTGTTCATTGCTGGGTTCAGTAGGTTGACTAAAAAATATCTACTGAACCAAATTAATATTCAATATACCAAAATGAACAAGTTAAATCGATAAGTTAAGTCATACATTTTTAAAACAAGCAGGTTGTATAATGGGTGAATAATTGTATACTTTGTAAATTATAATGGAAACTCTTATAACTCATAGCTTTTTTTAACATTTCGGATTGTCACACTTGTATGGCGAAAAAAAAAAATTAAATGAAGAAAACCTCTTGTTTCTAGCCCCGTGCAAATCCCTTTCCAATCTGCAGTTTCTGCTTGGGGACAAAGGAGTACAATCGAGAGAAAAAACCAGAAGACCTCATCTCCTGCGCAGACTGTGGAAGCAGTGGTGAGTTGAATCATTTATACATCAGTATTCGGCAAATAAAGAAAGATTTTATACTGAGGGAATTTCATTTACCAGCAGTATTCCTTGTGAGATATTTTTTCCTGCATTAACATGCTGGATTTTAAGCACAGTTCAGATATGAAACCCGTTGTGATGCTCAGCAGGCATTTGTTGCATTTCAGATTTGGATGCTATTCCTTAACATTCTCTTCATTTGTGAATCCATGCAGGGGGAAAAAATCATGAAAACAAACTCAATTAAGACCTAGTCGGGAATATAGGAAGTGAGAGAAACAGTCAAATAAGAAACTTAATATCTCTACCCCACCATGCCCATGTACACTGCCAAGTTTGTACTAGAATCAAGCCAGAACCCATTTTGTATCTCAAAATAAATATATTAATGTTGGTCACCTATTCCTGCCACATTGTATCTTTGTAAATGTCAGTTCTTATCTGCAATTATTAGATTTTAAAAGTCCAGTCCAGGTCTGTGTTGATGTACGAAAGCTGAAGACTAAGAAACAGTCCTTCTAAATGTAACAACGACTTGTAGTCTTTAATGTAGCAAACCAACCCTTTGTGCTTTACAAAGAAGATCAGAGAATTTGCGATGGGTGGGAAGTAGCGGAACATGCAGTCAGAGAAATAGAATATTGATATTGAATTGTGGACGGGGAGAGAAGGCATAGAAAGAAGAGGTTTAGGAAGAGACATGGTGATTATGAGATTAGTGAGGAGACTTTTAAAAAATTAATCAAGGCTAGGAATGGTGAAGAAGTGAATAAGGATTTGGCCAGTGTGGGAAAGATAGAAATTTGGGAAGATGATATAACCAAGGTGGACGTCAGCTATCCTGGAATGTGATGGGTGAGATGCAGGGATTGCACAGGATAGTGGAGTTATTCAGCGTGTGGTGCCCAGTGTCTGGGAAGGGGGATGAAACTGGAATACAAGTTTATACTGTGTCGGGGGTTCCTGAGATACATAATAAGAGTCAATGTGAGCTCACCAAATAAAGGATGAGAAACAAGAACATCAGGAAATGATTCCGGGTTCTGTGTTCAGGATGAAGATAATCTTGGTCTTATTTTTTTTTAAATTTAGAGTTTCCAATTCTTTTTTATTTACAATTGAGGGGCAATTTAGCATGTCCAATCCACCTACCATGCACATCTTTGGGTTGTGGGGGTGAGACCCACGCAGACACCAGGAGAATGTGCAAATTCCACACCGACAGTAACCCGGGATCGAACCCGTGTCCTCAGCGCGTGAGGCAGCAGTGCTAGCCTCTGCACCGCTGTGCTGCCCTGGCTCCTCTTATTTAAGGAGTTTTCTTCACAGCTTGAGTGATTTGTAAAAGTTGCCATCTGTCTCCTAAGTGTTTAACTATTGGGGGAAAGATTTCCCTTGATTGCCTGGTCGTTAACCACAGTCTGGGTAAAGTGCAGGCGGCCACTCTGGCAGGAGGATTGCATGTCTCTTCCAGAACCTGTATGGATTTCCTTTCATTAATTTCTGTTGGAAGATTGGTTTTGTTAGCATATGATCCTCCCTTCTAGATTTTCCATTCTGCACTTTCACCAGTTGTCCTTATTGAGAGGGACAAATCATGAGATGAACCCTATTTGCAGAGTTGTGTATTTGCTGTGGGAATAATTAAAATTGTTGAATTGTCCAAGAATGACACAAATGATGTTGCAGACTATGAATGCCTGAATACTCCAGTATGAAGTATATGTTCATTTGGCATCAGGAAGTTACTTGAAGTTATGTAAATATGCAGATAAATGACCGGGATAAATACCGCATGTTAAATAAGGATCCTGGACAAGAACCAGAAGATAATGTAAATGATGTATGAAAGACGGTGGCATAATGGTTAGCGCTGCTGCATCACAGCGCCAGGGACCCGGGTTCAATTCTGGCCTCTGGTGACTGTGTGGAGTTTGCACTTTCTCCCCGTGTCTGCATGGGCTTCCTCCGGGTGTTCCAGTTTCCTCCCACAGTCCAAAGATGTGCAGGTTAGGTAGAGTGGCCATGCTAAAATTGCTTCAAGGTGGGGCTATGGGGATAGGATGAGGGATTGGGCCGAAATGGAGTGCTCTTTCGGTGGGTCGGTGCAGACTTGATGGGCTGAATGGCCTCCCTTCTCTGAAAGAGGGAAAAAGAAAGGGCCAGAGCTGTAAGCTGGAGACTGTCTGCCTGGAAAGCTGCATTTTTTTCTCCTGCAGTGCAAAACTTTAAAAAAATGTCTTTTAGACTTGGTTTTTAAGTCTTCCCCCCCCCCCCCCCCCAACACTCCCGACATGCCGTGCGGCAGCAGTGCTAACCATGGCGCCACTGTGCTGCCCTAGCAGGACTCCTATTACATAAAACTACCCACTTATTAGCATTGGCGATCTAATTCAGATCATAAGGAATCATCATTGAGGAAAGAGAGTTCATAGCAAAGAACTAGTGGTACATTTGTCTGGTAGATTAATGAGACTATGATCATTTTATTCTACATCTTAGTCCTGAAAGTGGATGACAAAGTTAAACAAGCTGCTAGGTGGTGATTGTCATTGTAGCTGTGGGGGTAAAAGAGTGGTTAAAAATTCCCCACATCGTGAAGTTATCATTGTAAAACTTCAAGCAAATGTTTTGGGTCTGCTCTGGATTGTACAAAAGGGCTTGTATTTGAGAGCAGTGCGCCCCATTTCTTTTTGGGTGTTGAGCCCTAGTTTGTACCTGGATCATTATAGATGAGATTATCGGAGGTAATTTTTTGGTGGAAGATACCAGGTTTGGTTTAACAGGCCTGTGCTTTGAAGTCTTTTGTGTTTTTCAGGAAAGTGGGTGAGATGAAGGGCGTAATACAGTCTAGATTCTGACAACTGGCGATGGAAGTATTTTTTCCCTCCGCCTCAAAATATCTTGTAATAATAATAAAAACATTGACTTGATAAGGTGTGAAGTGTGCAATATAGTCCACTTGGAACAGCAAACTGCAATTGGCAACTTTTGTCCAGTGCTTTTTTGCAGTTTGAAAAGTAAATCTAACTCTCCCCGGCATCCCCATAATCAGAAAGCAAGAGAGTAAATACAAATATATCACAAGTAAAGCAATCAAATGCAAGAAGATCTGAAAAATAAATTAAATTAAATGGATTGATTTTTACATTAAAAATTTCACATGGAACTGAAATGAAAAATTAAGCCAAAAATGAAATAAATAGACCATGTGGCAACAGTTTGAAAATTTGATGATTTAATGTGCATTAGCAGAGACCAGTAAGATTTGTTTGCCTATGATTTTTTTCATGGCAAATTCAAGCTGTGTAATCAGAAATACTTTGCAGAGAAATGAGAGGTTCCAATTATTTTGATATTTTCTTGTGACGCCATCATTGGAACTTCATTATTAAATTATTTTAAACTGGATCATACATTCTCTCATGTCAGTTTGTAGCACAACATATCAATGGCAATAGAAGGAAAAATATAATTGTGATGATGTTCATTAATGTTAACATCCTTGGTTTCCTTTTTTACTTATTGCTCATAACCAATAACCAAATTGCCCAAATTGACTTTTAGAATATTTTTGTAAAATTGTAAATGCAGTGAGCTGGAGTTGAGAGTTAATTATGTAAAATAGACCTCTAGTAGTTATGAGAGAAGATGGAGATTTTGTAGGCAAGTCTTTATATGACTTTCATGGATCGACTTACATTTGAATTAATGCTGATACCCGTTCTGCCTCATTAGGATCAAATTATCTTTAATTAGCTGCACAGATGTATTGGGTGATGCAGTGCTTTCTGAAAGAATAATGAAATGTGGAGTTGCATACTTAGCATCATTGATAGGGCATGCTAATCTATTATACCTGACTAACCGTACTCGTACATATTTTTTCCAATAGATTTTTTGTAATCAAGAAGAGATTTAATGAAGTTTAATAGTCATGGTTTGGTTGCTGGAAAGTATTAATGAAATTTATTGTTCAGGGCATCTAGTGGTTAATGCAGAACTGTGTCCATTATGCATTTTTTAATGTGCAATGCATTGCATCTGCTTTGGGCTGGAAATTTTGTTAAGATATTATCAGTTAGAATACTATGCATGAAATAGGAAGAATATTTTGGTGCGACATGAGTAACATCTGTTTCAGATCATCAAAAGTATGTGATTACTTTTTGACCAAATTTTAATACTCGCATAGGTAACTTGAATGTCTATGTTCTCTTTGTTATAAAATATTTCCTGACTTCAAATATCAACAAATAGCATGACAGCGCATACATAATGGGAGATTGCTTTGCCCATTGAGTATCTGAGTATAATGTTTCTTCTTCACTTCAAAAATCAACTTCAGTTTCTTTTCTACTTGTAATTACATGCCTTTTTGTAATTTAGTATTCCAGTCTGTCAAATTTCTATTTTTATATCAGTTGTTAATCCAAATGTGCATGACTCTCTTTTGTCCATATTGTTACCACCACTTATGAAGTAATGATTTCTTGACAGCATATTCTACATAAAGCATCGGGTTTTAATCTGTTTAATTTTATGATGGTATGATAAAATGTTAATTACTGAACTGAATGTATGTAATTTTTTCCATATGTCTAAAATTCAAGGATTCTTTTCCAGAAATTCTTTGCAACAATTAATTTGCTTAGTTAATTCTGCCTCCTTAAGAGGAATGGTAGAGCATTGCGTGACTTAAAATAATTCCTTAATTGATCACCATGATCTGAAATCTGAAATAATAATGAAGGAAGCAGACAAGTGTGCTCCTTCTATTTAATCAAGCAGATTTATTTTTCTCAGTATTATTGGGCTATTTGCTGCTCAAGTACTGAAGTATCTTGGCCATTATATTTTCAATGTGAACTTCCCAATTAACACTGTACATTCAAGAGCAAATTACTGCAAATGCTGAAAATCTGAAATAAAAACAACATTTTGGAAATATTTAGCAGTTGCTGGCAGCATCTGTGGAGAAAGAAACAGAGTTAACATTTCAGGTCGGTGACTGTTTGTCAGAGCTCTATTTTTATATTACTATACACATACTTCTACTGATAGAATTTATATGGCGCCTTTCCCAAGGCACTTCACAGAAGTATAATCAGACAGAAATAGACAACAAGCCAAGATTGGGATGGATGACCAAATCTTAGTCAAAGAGGTGGATTTTAAGGAGGGCCTTAAAGAAAGAGAAGAAAGTGGAATGATGGTGAGTCAATGGAGTTTGGGCAGGAAATTCCAGAATGTGGGGCCTACCCAACTGCAAGGCATTACCACCAAAGATGGGATGGAAGGAAGGAGGTACAAACTGTCAAAATCACACTCAGTGGATCCATAAAGAATTAAATATATTTAAATATATTTTTTTGTTGTGGGGGGGCTTTAATTTGTCTTGTGGCAAGTCAGGTCACATGCAAAAAAAAAAAATCAAGTGTTAAAAACATTTGCATATCATGGTGTAATTGAGAAACTAAGCTATATTTGTAGAAAATGCCTTTTAACGCAAAGCAGTTGGGGATATTTTTCACTCGGGTAAGGCTCAAAATCTCTTTTTAAATGAAATACTTGTTACAGAGCAAACAACATTTGGCATTTCACATAAACTAGAACTAAAATTGTGATCATCAATATTATTAAAACTCATTCCAACAGCAAATGGAAAATAATGTTCAAGTATAAATCATCATGAGTTGGTTAAGTGACAACATAATGGCTTCTTTGAAATTTAACAAAATACTTTGAACACTTTTCACTTAAAAATCCTAGCTTTCCATTGCCAAAACTGATAATATTTTAATGACAAATGTGTAATATTTTAAATGATGCATTTGACATTCACATCAACGGATTGGCAGTAAATGGAAGTAGTCATTTTTACTCTTTAACTCTTTTGCTGCTTTTCCCCCCCTCTTTTTACTATTTCTCTCATCCCAAGATTTTGAATTGTGTTTTCTCTGCTTTACTCTTGTGTGCTTTCTCTTTTGCATGCAATCTCTATCTTTTTCTTGTCTTTTCAGTATTGTCCACACTCTCTCGCTTTCTCTTGCTTCAACTTTCACCTGCGCGCGCGCGCGTGTGTGTGTGTGTGTGTGGACCTGCTGTCTCCATCTCTTGCACATGGACACACTTTCTCCCTCTCATTCACACTTGATTTTCCTTTTATTCTGAATAAAGCATTTAATCACTCATTCTTTCTGAAACAAAGGGTATTTATGTGGTAATTATCCATTCTATTATATGGTCTGCTGAATTTTGCCACATAACTAAATTTTCACCTCCTAATTCCTCGGTACAAATCTTTGTCCGCCAGTAACCTTCAATATTTTATGGCAGTTCAAATGCAAACCTGGTCAGTGAGCATCTGGAAACTAATAGGTGAACAGAGTCCTGTTCCTAGCATCACTCCATTTCGATACGCGCATATAAGGGGAATCTTTTCTGATTTTTCTCTCCATTTCGGACAATCTGTGGCACCCCAGTACAGCTGATGTTGCGACAGCACAGACGAGGGATTAATTTTGGGAATATTTTATGTAATTTATTACCATATTCTGTGGTGAATCCACCACAATGAGCCATCATGTAAGATAAGCACATGATAAAATAGAATAACTATAGGTACTCCTGTACCAAGATCAGCTTTTAAAATTGTTTTTCTCTTTTGAAGGGCATCCATCATGTTTAAAATTCTCTCCCGAGTTAACAGCCCATGTGAAGACCTTAAGATGGCAATGTATTGAGTGCAAGACTTGCAGTGCTTGTCGCGATCAAGGCAAAAATGCTGTAAGTATTTAAAAGGAAGATACTGCGGATGCCGGAAATCTGGAATGAAATCAGAAAGTGCTGGAAAAATCCAGCAGCACCTTTGGAAAGAGAAAGAGTTCCAAAGAAGTCCTACTCGACTTTCAGCGTTAACTCTCTTTCTCTCTCTGTAGATGCTGCCAGACCTGCTGAGTTTTTCCATCACTTCCTGTTTTTATATGTTGTAAGTATGTTTTCAGTAATAACTTGCAATGTAATATTTCTTCCCAGTGACCTAAACAATATCCTTACAGTTCCACATGTTGTTTTGCACAGAAAGAAGTAAAGGAAGTTTAATATCATTTCTGCCAACTTCCTTCACAAAGGTTAGGCACAAGGAGAATTGCAAGCATATCATCTGCTAAAAATGTTTGTTTTTGCTCATATTTTGATGCTATGACTTAAGGATGCCTCTCTGAATGTTGTTACCTTTTGCTGCACTGTAGGCTTCTAACCTTTCTGTTTAGCTCCTTGCATCGTTCAAGATGAAACAAAGAACTAGTTTACGTAGCATCTTTCACAATCTCAAGATTTTCTGAAGCACTGCACAGTTACTGAAGTACTTTCAAAATGTTGGCACTGTTGTGATGTAGGAAAGCACTATAACCAATTGATATACAGCAAAATCTCAGAGATGGGGTAAGCTGTTTTAGTTGTTTTGGTTGATGGATAAATGTTGGTCAGGGCATCTGACTTTGACTTTGATCTGTTTCCAGGATCAGGAGCAGGTTAAGTTATCAAGTTCCTGGTATTGTGTTTCAGCCTCAATAAAATTTTACCCTTCATATGTGCATGTCCCCTCTCCCTCTCCCTCTCTTGCATGCTGTATTGCTCTCTATTTCCTTGTGTTCTCTAGGGCAGCACGGTAGCACAGTGGTTAGCACTGTTGCTTCACAGCACCAGGGTCCCAGGTTCGATTCCCGGCTTGGGTCACTATCTGTGTGGTGTCTACACGTTCTCCCCATGTCTGCGTGAGTTTCCTCATGGTGCTCCGGTTTCCTCCCACAAGTCCCGAAAGACGTGCTGTTAGGTAATTAGGACATTCTAAATTCTCTCTCCGTGTACCTGAACAGGTGCCGGAATGTGGCGACTAGAGGCCTTTCACAGTAAATTCATTGCAGTGTTAATATAAGCCTACTTGTGACAATAAAGGTTATTATTATTTCTTCCCCCTCTCCGCTTCATCCGCCAGAATTTTCTCCCACTGTGCCTCATATGTTCTCATGCCTTTCAAGGTGATGGTGCGCAGCCATCTTGAACCACTGCAGTCCATGTGGTGCAGTAACACACTCAGCGCTATTAAATAGATAGGGGATAGGGAGTTCCTGGTGACAATGAAAAAAACAGTGATATAGCTACCTGTCAAGATAGTGTGCGACTTGGTTTGGGGGGGGGGGGGGGGATTTGCATGTGGTGGTGTTCACATGCACCTGCTCCACTCATCCTTCTAAGTGGCTGAGTTGCTTTGGTGGATCTTAAAAGATTGTGCTCACTGTAGCCACAGTGCATTGAGTGTGGAGGGAGTGAATGTTTATGGTGATGCATTGGGGTGTCAATCAAGTAGGCTGTTTTTCCCTGGAATATGTTGGACTTCTTTGTATTTTTCTTCATTATCCTGACTTGTGCCTTGAAAATGATGGAAAGGTTTTGGGGAGTCAGGAGGTGAGTTATTCACTGCAGGATACCCAGCCTGTGACCTGCTGTTGTAGCCATAGTGGCTGATCAACGCTGACCTCCCGAGGATGTTGATAGTATGGGATTCAACGATCGTAATGTCATGGGGACGCAATTTGACTGTCTTCTGGAGATGGTCTTTCCCTGGCACTTGTATGATGAGAATGTTACTTGCCACTTATCAGCCCAGCCTGAATGTTGCATAGGTCTTGCTACTTGTGGATAGAATGCTTCATTAACTGAAAAATTGTGAATACAACTGAACACTACAATCATTAGCGAATATCCACTTCTGACCTTATGGTGGGAAGCTCATTGTGAAATTAGCTGAAGATGGTTGGGCCTAAGACATTACCCTGAGGAACTCCTGTACTGCTGTCCTGAGGTCATACAACCATAGAATCCCTACAGTGCAAAAGGAGGCTATTCAGCCCATCGAGTCTGTACCGACCCTTCAAATTCGCACTGTGCCCATGCCCACTTTCTCCTTCCTTGCCCCCCCCCCCACCACCACCCAATCCCTGTAACTCCATAACCTAACCTACACATCCCTAGACACTGGCAATTTAGCATCGCCAATCCACCTAACTTGCAAATCTTTGAACTGTGGGAGCAAACTGGAGCACCCGGAGGAAAACAATGCAGACACGTGGAGAAAGTGCAAACTCCACACAGGCAGTGACCATAGGACGGAATTGAACCTGGGTTCCTGGCACTGAGAGACAGCTGTGCTACCCATTATCTTTCTTTGTGTTATGTGGCACCAGCCAATAGAGCATTTCCTCCTGATTTACAGTGATTTCAGTTTTGCAAGGGTTCCTTGATGCCAAATCTGGTCAAATCCTGCTTTTAGATCTTGGGCAGTCACTCTTAGAACATAGATAGAACATAGAACATTACAGCGCAGTACAGGCCCTTCGGCCCTCGATGTTGCGCCAACCTGTGAAACCACTCTAAAGCCCATCTACACTAGTCCCTTATCGTCTATCTGTCTATCCAATGACCATTTGAATGCCCTTACTGTTGGCGAATCCACTACTGTTGCAGGCAGGGCATTCCACGCCCTTACTACTCTCTGAGTAAAGAATCTACCTCTGAAATCTGTCCTATATCTATCTCCCCTCAATTTAAAGTTATGTCCTCTCGTGCTAGACATCACCATCCGAGGAAAAAGGCTCTCACTGTCCACCCTATCTAATCCTCTGATCATCTTGCATGCCTCAATTAAGTCACCTCTTAACCTTCTTCTCTCTAACGAAAACAGCCTCAAGTCCCTCAGCCTTCCCTCATAAGATCTTCCCTCCATACCAGGCAACATTCTGGTAAATCTCCTCTGCACCCTTTCCAATACTTCCACATCCTTCCTATAATGCAGCGACCAGAATTGCACGCAATACTCCAAATGCAGCCGCACGAGAGTTTTGTACAGCTGCAACATGACCTCATGGCTCCGAAACTCAATCCCTTTACCAATAAAAGCTAACACACCGTACGCCTTCTTAACAACCCTCTCAACCTGGGTGGCAACTTTCAGGGATCTATGTATATGGACACCAAGATCTCTCTGCTCATCCACACTACCAAGAATCTTACCATTAGCCCAGTACTCTGTCTTCCTGTTGTTCCTTCCAAAATGACCTCACACTTTTCTGCATGAAACTCCATTTGCCACCTCTCAGCCCAGCGCTGCAGCTTATCTATGTCCCTCTGTAACTTGTAACATCCTTCTGCACTGTCCACAACTCCACCGACTTTAGGGTCATCTGCAAATTTACCCACCCATCCTTCTACGCCCTCCTCCAGGTCATTTATAAAAATGACAAACAGCAGTGGCCCCAAAACAGATCCTTGTGGTACACCACTAGTAACTGGACTCCAGTCTGAACATTTCCCATCAACTACCACCCTTTGTCTTCTTCCAGCTAGCCAATTTCTGACCCAAACTGCTAAATCACCCTGAATCCCATGCCTCCGTATTTTCTGCAGTAGCCTACCGTGGGGAACCTTATCAAACGCTTTACTGAAATCCATATGCACCACATCAACTGCTTTACCCTCATCCACCTGTTTGGTCACCTTCTCAAAGAACTCAATAAGGTTTGTGAGGCACGACCTACCCTTCACAAAACCGTGTTTACTATCACTAATCAAATTATTCCTTTCCAGATGATTATACATCCTATCTCTTATAAACCTTTCCAAGACTTTGCCCACAACAGAAGTAAGGCTCACTGGTCTATAGTTACCGGGGTTGTTTCTACTCCCCTTCTTGAACAAGGGGACAACATTTGCTCTACTCCAGTCTTCTGGCACTATTCCTGTAGACAAAGATGACTTAAAGATCAAAGCCAAAGGCTCAGCAATCTCCTCCCTAGCTTCCCAGAGAATCCTAGGATAGATCCCATCTGGCCCAGGGGACTTATCTATTTTCACACTTTCCAGAATTGCTAACACCTCCTCCTTATGAACCTCAAGCCCATCTAGTCTAGTAGCCTGAATCTCAGTATTCTCCTCGACAACATTGTCTTTTTCCTGTGTGAATACTGACGAAAAATATTCATTTAGCACCTCTCCCATCTCTTCGGACTCCACGCACAACTTCCCACTACTGTCCTTGACTGGCCCTACTCTTACCCTAGTCATTCTTTTATTCCTGACATATCTATAGAAAACTTAAGGGTTATCCTTGATCCTACCTGCCAAAGACTTCTCATGTCCCCTCCTGGCCCTTCTTCGCTCTCTCTTTAGGTCCTTCCTAGCTAACTTGTAACTCTCGAGCACCCTAACTGAACCCTCATGTCTCACCTTTACATAAGCCTCCTTCTTCCTCTTGACAAGCGTTTCGACTGCTTTAGTAAACCACGGTTCCCTTGCTCGACCACTTCCTCCCTGCCTGACAGGTACATACTTATCAAGGACATGCACTAGCTGTTCCTTGAACAAGCTCCACATTTCCATTGTGCCCATCCCCTGCAGTTTTCCTCTCCATTCGATGCATCCTAAGTCTTGCCTCATTGCATCATTATTGCCTTTCCCCCAGATATAACTTTGCCCTGCGGTATATACCTATCCCTTTCCATCACTAAAGTAAACGTAATCGAATTGTGGTCACGATCACCAAAGTGCTCACCTACCTCCAAATCTAACACCTGTCCTGGTTCATTACTCAGTACCAAATCCAATATGGCCTCTCCTCTCATTGGCCTATCTACATACTGTGTCAGGAAACCCTCCTGCACACATTGGACAAAAACGGACCCATCTAAAGTACTCGAACTATAGCCTTTCCAGGCAATATTTGGAAAGTTAAAATCCCCCATAACAACTACCCTGTTGCTTTTGCTCCTATCCAGAATCATGTTTGCAATCCTTTCCTCTACATCTCTGGAACTTTTCGGAGGCCTATAGAAAACCCCTGACAATGTGACCTCTCCTTTCCTGTTTCTAACCTCAGCCCATACTACCTCAGTAGACGAGTCTTCATCAAGTGTCCTTTCTGCCACCGTAATACTGTCCTTGACTAACAATGCCAACCCTCCCCCTCTTTTACCACCTTCCCTGAGCTTACTGAAATATCTAAACCCCGGCACCTGCAACAACCATTCCTGTCCCTGCTCTAACCGTCACCTCTGCCTTCAGTATTTCCAATATTTTTAAAAGGTATTTTATTCCAAACATATACAACATGAACAAATTACACAGTCCACGAAAGCATAATCAAAAGTTTTTTTAAAAAATATTTTTATTCTCCTTTTTCACATTTTCTCCCACATTTACACCCAACAATAAACAATGATCAGTACAAATGCAATGCCAACCCCCATATCAATAACATCGATCCCATCCTCCCACCAAACCCCAAACATTAGCCCGCATGTTAACATAAACAAATAACAAAAGGGAATCGAGAATCGCCCATAGTCACCATTAATGCATACAGTCCCCTCCTCCTCCTCCTCCCCCCCCCCCCCCCCCCCCCCCCCCACTAATGTTCGATGTAATCCAAATCTTGAAAGAGCATAATGAATAAAGCCCATGAATTGTAGAACCCCTCCATCCTTCCCCTCAGTTCAAATTTGACCTTCTCAAGAGTCAAGAATCCCAGCAGGTGCCACGCCAGGGAACAGGGTGGCGAGGTTGATCTCCACCCCAACAGAATCCGCCTTCGGGCAATCAACGAGGCAAAGACTACAAAATCAACCTCCGCACCCATTTCCAACCCTGGCTGGTCCGACACCCCGAATATGGCCTCCCGAGGGCCCGGGTCCAGTTTCACGTGCACCACTTTAGAGATTACCCTAAAAACCAAAGCATAATCAAACGTTTGTACAGTTTTCCTCTTTTAGTCATCCAGTACCCAATGTTGGATAAGCAATGAGATAATTGAGCCACAGTGGAGGAGTCAAGGAGGTGATAGTGAAGTAGAGCACAAAATTGCTGATAACTGAAAGCTTGCCATAACTCTCATGTGATGATTGGGATTTCCCTTCCACTGAGTTGTTTCATTCCAGTATTTATCATAAGCACGTAAATTACTTGATGGTTTTAAATGAACCAAATAAATTGGAGTGGTACCAGAAAGATTGAGTTGAATTAGCAAATTGGTAAAATGCATAGTCATTATAGGTTGAACCGAAAGAAGGTTCAAATGAACTACTCAGTAACTTAGCATTTGGCAACCCTTGAGTATAATTTAAACACCAAAGTGAATTTGTGTATTGAAGTACTTTGCAATTTTTCTCCTCTCCAGGACAACATGCTTTTCTGTGATTCCTGTGACCGAGGGTTTCACATGGAATGCTGTGACCCACCACTCTCCAGAATGCCAAAAGGTATCACTCATCCAAATGTTTTGGTGATTTACATGATTTGTTATTTTCAAAATGTACTTGTACTTTCGACATAGCCAATGGAATGGAGGTCTTCCCTTTTCACACTGTGCCCCATTTTAATTCTTCACACTCCGTGCGATGCCAGAAATTGGGAAGTGGAGAGTGGCTGTTGGAGGGAGTCAGTGGAGATTGGGGGGAGGGGGGAGTTCATATTGCTGGAGAATAGGTACACCTGAAACCTTACAGACTTTGTTAATGGCAGAAAGCAGCTCACTTCATTAAAGCCACACCTACCAGCCAAAAAGATTGTGCAAGTTTAAAGGGCCTTGCAGCCAATCCCAGGACTGCCAAATCTTACTCTCCGTTCCCCAGCTGGCATTGCTGCCTCAGCGTATGAGACCTGAATTGCTCATCCCACAACTACAATGGGAGTCACGTCCCACAGTTTGGGAAGCCCTGGAATCGGGTTTGTGCCACTGGAGTAGTATTCCAGAGGTCTAGGCTAATAATATAGAGATGTGAGTTCAAATGCCGCCATGGTAGCTGGGAAGTTCGATTAATTAAATAAATATGGATTGATAATCGCTTATTGCCACAAGTAGGCTTCAAATGAAGTTACTGTGAAAAGCCTCTAGTCGCCACATTCCGGCGCCTGTTCAAGGAGGCTGGTACGGGAATTGAACCCGCGCTGCTGGCCTTGTTCTGCATTACAAGTCGGCTGTTTAGCCCACTGTCTTGAACCAGCCCCTAAAATGCTATTATCAGTAATGTTGATCATCATAACTACCATAGAACCATTGAATTCTTACAGTGCAGAAGGAGGCAATTTGGCCCATCAAGTCTCCACCGACCCTCTGAAAGAGCATCCTACTTCGGCCCGTAACCCCACCTAACCTGCACATCCCTGGGCACTAAGGGGCTATTTAGCATGGCCAATCCACCTAACCTGCACATCTTTGTTCTATGGGGGAAACTGGAGCACCCACGCAGACTCCGGGAGAACGTGCCAACTCCACACAGTCACCCGAGGCCGGAATTGAATCCGGACCCTGGCACTGTGAGGCAGCAGTGCTAACCTCTTTGCCACCATGCCACCCAAAAAACAGGTTGTTGCAAAAACCTATCAGGTTCTCTAATGTTCGAGGAAGGAAAACTGCCCTCCTTATCAGGTTTGGTGTATTCATGAATCATCAAATTTCACAGTGCAGAAGGAAGCCATTCGGCCTATTGAGTCTGCACCGACCCTCAAAAAGAGCATTCCCCCGCCCTATTTCTGTAACCCCATTTAACCTGCACATCCCTGGGCACGAAGGGGCAATTTAGGATGGCCAATCCACCTACCTGCACATCTTTGGACTGTGGGAGGAAACCGGAGCACCTGGAGGAAACCCACGCAGACACAGGGAGAAATTGCAAACCCCACACAGACAGTGACCAAAGGCTGTAATTGAACCCGGGTCCTTGGAGCTGTGAGGCAGCAGTGTTAACCACTGTACCACCGTGCCGCCCTCCAGAGCCACTGATTCTTAACTGCTCTCTGAAATACCCAAGCAAGTTACTCCATTCTCAAGAAGGCAGTTCAATTCTACCTTATCAAGAATAGTTAGGACAATAAATGCTGGCCTTGCCCGTGATCCTGTGAATGATATATTTTTTTTAATCTGCAGAATACATTTAGAACTAATGTAAATTGGTATGTTTTTAACTCCAGGCCATTCGATAAATCTTTCTGTTCCAAAGGAAATATTGCTCCACTTGTGTAACTGAACAGTTTGAAGCAAAAATTATTTCTTAATGGTGAATAATGTGAACTGAGAGATATGAAAAAAAAGCGTTGAAGAAGAAAAGGCCGCTATCCCATTTAACTGTTTCTTACGCAGATCATGTACAATCTATCTTCTGAGATTTACCCCTTTTTAAATATTTGGAACCAATTATGGATTTATTCTTGCAGTCTCAATTATTATGCGGCCTTGCGCCAACACATCAAGGACTATTGAAATATTGAAGCTTCGTATTTGGTAATCTCAGTTTATACTGGTGTCTATTACCACTGATCCTTTCCCAATTTATTAATTATTGGCTGACTTTTGGATTTAATTAATGCAATATTAACTGCATTTGCAGTTGATTTGATTCTAATAGCTTTACCCACAAATGTATAACCTGACATGAGGTTTGTTAATTTTATGATTGTAGGCCTATTATTGTTGATGAACAGTAGAGCATAGTTCTGTTGTTCACTGTGACTGTATTCTCGGTCCAGGATTGGAATTTCCCCCTTTAGCTTGCCCTGTTCTCTAAATTCCAGAGCTTCTGTGGATTAACCGGATCATTAGTTGAATTGATAGGATGCCAACCACTCAGGAATTTCAGTCATTTGATTGATCCCTGGCACTTAGGTTAGAGAGCAAAGGCCTTCATGAGTCAGCGAAGCCAGAATGCTGAGCATTTAGAGGGTGCTATGGAATAAATCTTGCCTTTTTAGACGATATAAAATGAGGTAAACCTGTTTTGGGAGCATTTTTGCTTCCTTTATGACTTCTACCAAATCTTATTTTTAAGAGTGCATTTTATATTTAAAGGAGCACATGTAGCAGATTGGATGAACAGCTTCAAAACTATACATAGCACAGAAAATGTTAATCATTTGAAAGTTTCACCAATCATAAATTATGACAGAAAGATTGCTCTATGATCTGGTTGGTTGAATGGGCAACTTGAAGGAATACTGACTTATTGAGGGTAAAGTGAGACAAGCGTGGAAATGCAAAACAAGCATTGATCATCTGTATTATGTCCCGCCCAATAGTCAGTTCCATTGATTTCAATACCGTGCAACTGCCGCAAAAGCCATCCCGCCAAACCTACCTGTCCGTCCCGTGTTCATTTCACTCCTTTTGTATCTGATTGGATAACATTCTGGAATATAATTTGATCTGGGGACAGTCGCATTTGCTTTCTTATGATGAAACTACCTCTACAACACAATTTTAACAATGTATAGACAAAATTGATTCTCTAATTCTATTCATACCGAGTCTAAGTCAAATAACCTGGTCAGATATGCAATCCCAAAATCCAGAAGAGTAAATTGGAACACGCCTGTTTAAGAAGGGAGGGAGGCAGAAGACAGGAAATTATAGGCCGGTTAGCCTGACTTTGGTCATTGGTAAGATTTTAGAGTCCATTATTAAAGATGAGATTGCAGAATACTTGGAAGTGCACGGTAAAATAGGACTGAGTCAGCACGACTTCGTCAAGGGGAGGTCATGTTTGACAAAACTGTAAGAATTCTTTGAAGAGGTAATAAGGAAGTTAGACAATGGAGAACCTGTGGATGTGATCTATTTAGATTTCCAGAAGGCCTTTGACAAGGTACGTATAGGAGGCTGTTAAATAAGTTAAGAGCTCAAGGTATTAAGGATAAGATACTGGCATGGATAGAGGATTGGCTGATTGGCAGAAGGCAGAGAGTGGGAATGAAGAGGATTTTTTCAGGATGACAGCCGGTGAACAGTGGTGTGCCTCAGGGGTCAGTGTTGGGACTGCAACTTTTCAGAATATAAATTGACGATCTGGAAGAAGGGACTGAGGGCAATGTTGTGAAGTTTGCAGATGATACAAAGATATGCAGAGGGATAGGTAATGCTGGGGAGGCTGTAGAAGGACTTTGGACAGGCTAGGAGAGTGGGCAAACAAATGGCAGATGGAATACAATGTGGAAAAGTGTGGGGTTATGCACTTTGGAAGGAAGAGTGGAGGCATAGACCATTTTCTAAATGGGGAAATGCTTAGGAAATCAAGCACAAAGGGACTTCGGACTTCTTGTTCAAGATTCTCTTAAGGTTAATGTGTATGTTCAGTCAGTAGTTAGGAAGGCAAATGTTAGCATTCATGTCTAGAGGGCTTGAATACAAGAGCAGGGATGCACTTCTGAGGCTGTATAAGGCTCTGGTCAGACCCCATTGGAGTACTGTGAGCAGTTTTGGGCACCATATCTGAGGAAGGATGTGCTGGCCTTGGAAAGGGTTCAGAGGCGATCCCAAGAATGATCCCTGGAATGAGGAACTTGTCTTCTGAGGAACAGTTGAGGACTCTGGGTCTGTACTCGATGGAGTTTAGAAGGATGAGGAGGGAATCTTATTGAAACTTACAGGCTACTGCGAGGTGTGGACGTGGAGAGGATGTTTCCACTTGTAGGAAAAACTAAAACCAGAGGACACCATCTCAGACTGACGGCACGATTCTTTAAAAGTGAGATGTAGAGGAATTGCTTCAGCCAGAGGGTGGTGAATCTGTGGCAACGCCGAGAAACCTATCGCTATCTAATGTGACTCTGGTTAGATAAAGGGGCCTCAGCGGGGAATGTGCGGCCGGGCTGCACTTAGTTCAGCTTCCTGCACTGAGGAGCCCCGCTACCCAGTGCAGGGAGAGATCGGGATGCCATTTTTAAATAGTGTCCCGATCTCTCGACTCTGATGTGACCCCCCAACCACTCAAAGCCCCAATTCACCTATAAGGGGTCCCAGCATCCCATCCCACATGCACAGGGTAACCCCGGGCCCGACCACCACAGCGCAGAAGTGACACACCCTGGCATTGCCCCTGCCAGCTGGTGGTGCCACCTTGGCAGTGCCCAGGCTGGCACCAACAGTGCCAGAGTGCCACCCTGCCCAGAGGGCTATTACCTGGGGACGTCCGTTCCCCTGCGAGACCCCCCATGAGTGATGTTCTGTCTGGTCCCGATTTGTGGTGACCAGTATTGAACAGTGCTCGCCCGCAGTTTCCAAGGCTAAGGGGATTTGGATAGGTTAAGTGAATGGGCTAGGCTGGCAGATGGAATACAATGTTGACAAATGTGAGGTTATCCATTTTGGTAGGAATAACAGCAAAAGAGATTAGTATTTAAATGATAAAATATTAAAACATGCTGCTGTGCAGAGAGACCTGGGTGTGCTAGTGCATGAGTCACAAAAAGTTGGTTTACAGGTGCAACAGGTGATTAAGAAGGCAAATGGAATTTTATCCTTCATTGCTAGAGGTTTGAGTTTAAGACTAGGGGAGGTTATTCTGCAATTGTATAAGGTGTTAGTGAGGCCACACCTGGAGTATTGTGTTCAGTTTTGGTCTCCTTACTTGAGAAAGGACGTACTGGCACTGGAGGGTGTGCAGAGGAGATTCACTAGGTTAGTCACAGAGCTGAAGTGGTTGGATTACGAGGAGAGGTTGAGTAGACTGTACTCGTTGGAATTTAGAAGGATATGGGGGGATTGTATAGAAACATATAAAATTATGAAGGGAATAGATAGGATAGATGCGGGCAGGTTGTTTCCACTGGCGGGTGAAAGCAGAACTAGGGGGCGTAGCCTCAAAATAAGGGGAAGTAGATTTAGGACTGAGTTTAGAAGGAACCTCTCCACCCAAAGGGTTGTGAATCTATGGAATTCCTTGCCCAGTGAAGCAGTTGAGGCTCCTTCATTAAATGTTTTAAGATAAAGATAAGATAGTTTTTTTGAAGAATAAAGGGATTAAGGGTTATGGTGTTCGGGCCGGAAAGTGGAGCTGAGTCCACAAAAGATCAGCCATGATCTCATTAAATGGTGGAGCAGGCTCGAGGGGCCAGATGGCCTACTCCTGCTCCTAGTTCTTATGTTCTTATCCCAACACCTTGCTTACCTCAAGGAACTGCACATTAGAGTGAGACTAGCTGTCGTGCTCTAATATGCAGATTTGCCAAAATGTGACACAACCTACAACGCAACGTCTCGCGAGACCATGTTAGAACCTGTGAAGCGTGGCGAGCCAAATAGGTCCCGGGAATGGGTCTCCCATCATTAACAAGCCGTTGCGCGCTGCTCTTCGAGTGCACCGTGATCGGTAGACCGTGACTGTGGTCATTTTTCTGAGTCTTTGGGGGTTTCTCACCGGTCAATCTCACACTGGGAATTTTCTTCTGCACTGGGGAACTAAAGTCGTCTGCCCGACCGGCTCCTCCGAGACAGGGGTGCCGTTTTGAAAAGGTACCTCGAATGAGCTTGGGAATACCCCACACACCCTCACTCATGCACAGATTAACCCCCCGCCCACTGCAGATGTGGGCAACACCCCCAACATTTGACCCCCCCCCCCCCCCCCCCCCCCCCCCCCCAGCAGGTAAGCCCCCCCTCCCCCCAAAATCAATAAACGCAAGGCCCCTCCCCTTCCCATGCCCATCCACCCTTGTGAGCATCGGGGGCATTGTTCCCCCCCTCCCCCCCACCGCTCCAAGTGAGTATACCCTGCTATGGGGTTGCTAAGGCCCCCCCCCCCTTTCATATCCCTTTGCGCTCTCTTCCCCCCTCCTCTTTCATTGGCGTTTGCTCTCCTCAGGCCTTGGCACTGGCACCCTGGGCAGGGCCAAGGTGCTCAGATGCCAGGCTGCCCTGTCCCTGACTAGCCGGGGGGCACCGAAACCCCCCAGAGTGGTCTTCACACCTGGCCTCCACTTATGGAGACCAGTACTGATCTGCAGCCAGGAAAATGCGGCATCAACCCAGCCGTGAATATTTAGGTAAGCTTAATGGCTGATTTAATATCATTAAATAGATAACACCCAGCGAGGGTGTGACCCAGATCGCACTGGGCACCGTGGCTCAGGCGAGTCGTGTACGGTTTTCGGCCCAGCCCGAAGCTCGTTTTGGGTCTCTCCTGCGATGCTCCCAGCAGAACGGGGTCGGTGCCGGGCACAACGTGGTGAGAAAATCGCATCCGCAGAATCTTGTCAAGTTACCCCATTGTTCCCACTACCTACATTAAAAACCTCATCCCGCTGCCATTGGTATTAATCCAGGGGGGAAAGACACGCATACCTTGCAGGGAACATGAAAAGCAAACTTATATGGGGTTGTTTGCGGGGTCCAGGGCTCCCTCATTCAAAAGCAAGGATCGAAGGATCGATTATCAGGAAGAGTCATCCCTGCCATTGCTGCTCACCCAATCCTCTGAAATTGCTCCCGCACCGTGCCCCCTCCCACAAACTTTACTCAGTGACCTGTGATCCTTGGTGGGGATCATATCAGCAGCAGCCACCGTTACTGGTGTTGCTCTTGCATAGAGCTGGCAGCTTGTATAGAGCTGGCAGGGGCTGTTTAGCACAGGGCTAAATCGCAGACCAAGGCAGGCCAGCAGCACGGTTCGATTCCCGTACCAGCCTCCCTGAACAGGCGCCGGAATGTGGTGACTAGGGGCTTTTCACAGTAACTTCATTTGAAACCTACTTGTGACAATAAGCGATTTTCATTTCATTTCTGATTGGGTAGAACTTCTGGCCTGTGGGCTTGTTCCCAAGAAGACAGTTGAGTGCCAGAGTGGCATTAATGCGGCAGGCATTGCCTAAAAGAGGCGATGCAGGGCTGTCGTCTTCTCCCCAGCTGGCGGGCAGCACCTTTGTTGCCGTCACTAAATACCACTCTACGCCTTAGATTCTTTAGATTACTTCAGCAAGTTACTTATTGCACTTGTTGTTTCCTGTTTTAGCAGATCTCTTCCCAACTTCTCCTTTTAAAGACTCATTTAAAGACATGGGGCTGGTTTAGCACAGGGCTAAATCGCTGGCTTTGAAAGTAGATCAAGGCAGGCCAGCAGCACGGTTCAATTCCCGTACCAGCCTCCCCGAACAGGTGCCGGAATGTGGCGACTAGGAGCTTTTCACAGTAACTTCATTTGAAGCCTACTTGTGACAATAAGCGATTTTCATTTCATTTTCATTCATCATTTGTTTTACATGCCTTGCTCATCTAACTGAGGGTTATCTTTTGGTTCTTTTTAATGCTCCAGCCCTTTTAAAAATATACATTTAGTCATCATCCATTTTTCTACAGCTCTCACAGCTTACTTATTTATTTTTTAATATTTTATATGTTTCTATTTGACCTTAAAGGTAGTTTGGTGTTAATTTATTTTGGTTTTATTCTGCTGATGTGCATCCATTTTTTTTTTTCTGTCCTTTTAATTTTTAATTTCTTCTCACTCGGTCCTTTGTGCAATTTTCTGATAGTTCTTAAAGCTGTGCATCTCTGTCCACCCAACGACCCAGTGCTTAATCTCCCCTACTTGACTGTTCTCCTGAGACATGGACTCCTTTTGGGGTAAAATTCAGCAGGCCTTAACAGTGAAATTCCTCATGTTTCACTATCAGAGAATCTCAGAAATTCCTAATGTTTCACTATTAGGGAATCTCAGCTAAGCCCAGTCATCTCCTCTCCCATCAATAGATATTTGAATGAGAATATGATCAGGTAATGGAGTCTTGAGTTTATTGTTCTCCTTCATAAGGTTCGGTACTGTACCTGGTTGTAAATCTTTACTATTATCCTGGCTGAGATCAAAAGATTCCACACAAACTGGGAATCAGACTTTGGACTTCCCTGGCCTCTGTTGGTTAGCTGAACCAGCTAATCTGTTGTCGTCGTGAGCTTATCCTTTTTTCATAATTTTTCGAATTTAACCACATCATCAACAACCTACATCTAGGTGGTAATTCCAGTTGCTGAGCACCAAATTTACTTTCAACTCTCATGTGATATTTTTGAAATTGCATGTTCAGTTCCAACTGCTCATTCTCATCTCTCATCTGACCACTTTATTTCTGAGACATTGACATCCCTCACTGTGATATAATTAATTCTTGCTCAAATGAGTCTATCTACTGACTTAATTTGAGCTGCTGATGGGCAACAATACAAATTATTATTGTATATTGTTAATTTCCACCCAAATAGTTTCTGTCCTCCATCTTTTACCAGTAACATCATTCCTCAACCTTGATTCACATATTTATTCTGTCAAAAATGGCTTCTTATAACAACTCCAAAACATACTCAGATGCTCAGAGACATGAGTTTATAAGAGTGGCACATATTTTGGTGAACAATTTTTCCACATGGCTTTGTAGCTATTTTATAGTTTCTATTCTGTTTTTGTTAGTGATCTGTATGAGTTACCCCACCATCTGGCCTGCGAAATCCGACCAACTGTCCTGGCTTGATACAATTCACACCTCTTTAACCTGGGGTTACCCCATCTCTGGATCTGTAAAGATTTAATCACCTGCTAATGCTCGCATTCCAAGCATTGTCTGGCATCTTTGAATTTGTCTATATATGTGTTTCTGGAACAGACCTCTGCATTCACCTGAGGAAGGAGCTGTGCTCCGAAAGCTAGTGACATCGAAACAAACCTGTTGGACTTTAACCTGGTGTTGTAAGACTTCGTACTGTATGAGTTAAGGCAAGAGGAGGAAGTGTAAAAGGAGATTGTGTTAGAGTTGGAGCAGAAAATCCATCACCCAGTACCCTGAGGCGAGTCCATTTCCAGTTGCAGCTTATTAGCTTGCAATTAAATCATGTTATCTCCCGCTCTGCCTGCTTTTCTGTGTTCTTTGTGGACTGCTCTCTACTTCACTGGCAAGCTCCTTATTATTCTCTAAGATTTATTTCCCGTAATTCAGTAAAAGCTACTTCGTATTCCAGTTAGAAGAGATCTCAACATTAAGTGGGATGAAAATGTTTTCCGTCATTGATGTGAGTTATCTGGCTATGAAGTGACGGTTGTGGGAGAAGGGGGCATCTAAGCCCCTGGTGATATTGTGGAACGTCTTCCATGCTTGTGCACAGCATTATTAAATAGGAATTTGGTTTATAATGGTGAACTAAGATGCAAATTTAACAAGTCTCATTTCATGATGTTCTCTAACTGGTATATTTCAGTTGCAGGAGTTGATTCGAATTTGTACCTGATTTGTCGACCTTAAACATAAATGGAAGACATGGCACAGATTGGCATGTTTGTTGAGAAAGCTAATTGCTGTATTCTTTACAATAGGAATGTGGATCTGTCAAATCTGCAGACCAAAGAAAAAGGGAAGAAAGCTACTGCATGAGAAAGCTGCACAGATCAAGCGTCGGTACGCCAAACCAGTAGGACGACCCAAAAATAAACTAAAGCAAAGAACCATGTATGTTTACCCTTTGGAATAAATATAACAAATGATTCATGATATTTGCAATATTTGAAAGAAGTGGAAGTATGTCGGATTGTTTCCCAATAATTACCATGTCTTCAAACCCAAATGCTATCTCCTAGATTGAAAGAGAATCTAGATACACACGGTTGTTTAAAACAGTAGTGTAGCTTTTTTTTAAAAAAATGGATGCTCCACCCTTTAAAATATTTTTTTCCAATTATCAATAAATATTAAACAGCAGCAAAAATTTAAATGTCTACTTCATTACTGCTTCCTCTCATTATACCATGCTCCTTCCTACATCTGGTTGTAGTTCAAGTATTGACTTAAATGATTTGGGCACTGACCCAGTAACTAGGACATTTTATATTTTGAGATACTCATCGTATATCCATCAATATCAATCCATGCTGCCACTTTGCTCTTTCGATGAGTGCACTAGTGACGCTGAGCAATGCTTTCTGGTATTAAAGGAATTGAGCAATATAGAGATTGTGCAGGAAGGTGTAGTTGAGGTAAATCAACCACTATTTTATTGAAAGACGCAATATGGCCCAAAGGGTTGAAAGGCCCATTCTTGTTCCTATTTCTTATGCTCCTGTGTTATGTTAGCTTGTTGAAAACTCACAACTCATGAGAATTTTATTTACAACTAAAACACATTGTGTTGATGTATAAATATCATTACTGTTCCTAAATACAGAAAGCAGAGTTCCACACAGGTTGTCATAACAGTTCTGAAACATTTGAATTCTGTTGTCTTAATTTTGTATGGACTTGGGGGGGGGGGGGGGGGGGGGGGGGAGGGGGGAGTGGTGGCACATGTGGTGACTCCCGCCAGGGTACTTGGGTTTTTGCCCTTTCTGCCCGGTTTATGGGTGATTTGTTTGGAGAAATTGATGCAGTTTGATGGCATAAAACTACCTCGTTCGAGTAATGTCCAGTAAAAAATAGCACAAAGCAGAAGTCGGGCAAGAGGTCGTCATCAAACTTAAGTATCCCAAGCCTCAGCAGTGGACGACATGGTGGCGGCTTCAACTGAGCCGATGGCCCCTCAGTAGACGACTGAGAAATTGGTTAGCTTCTTGACGGCAACCACGAACAAGATGGACCGGTGAATTGTGGTACGGGGAAACGATACAGAAGGTGGAGGTGGCGCTCTCTGACCATAGTGATCAGACTGTCTCCCTGGAGGAAGAGATGCCGGTGCTGGCTGAGGAGTGGAGAGAGCTTAAGACCAGGGTTGACGACCTGGAGAACCATTCCAGACGACCAAACTTGAGGATCGTTGGGCTGCCGAAGGGTTCCAACTCCACGGACTATATGTCCAAGATGTTCGGAAAGTTGGTGGACGAGGGGGGCTTTCCAACATCTCCTGAGTTGGACTGGGCTCGGAGATTGCTGAGGCAGAAGCCCAGATTTCGGGAGCCGCCTCGAGCAATCGTAGTCAAGCTTCACCAATAACTGGATAAGGAGTGGCCGGCCCTGAGGTGGGCACAGGACCATTAAGATTGTAGTTGGCGACTTCCGGGTGTGGCGATGACCAGCTAAGTCGCACGTTTCGGCAGCTCCCGGTGGAACGGACTTTTGGGCTCTTAATAGGAGCCCCAACGGCAATTTTAACAGCTAAAAACACTGTGCGGTAAACCAGAAGGGAATCCCCCTGAACACGGATGGAAAAAGGAGAGGAAAGTGGCCGGATTGCGGTGGATCCTCTAGAGCAGCGGCCAGGAAGGCAAGCACAAAGCAAGATGGCGTCGGAAGGTGGCAGTTTAATATGGGGCCCTGACCAACAAGAGTTCCTGCGGCGATGCGTGGAAGAACTTAAAAAGGAGATGAAGAAGGAGCGGTTGGCCCCGATATTACAGGCGATTGAAGGGCTAAAGGAGGAGCAAAAGACCCAGGAGCAGGAGCTTCGGGTCGTGAAGGCAAAGGCTGCTGAGAATGAGGACGAAATACAGGGCCTGGTGGTGAAGACAGAGATGCACGAGGCACAACACAAAAGGTGTGTGGAAAGGCTGGAGGTGCTGGAGAATAATGCGAGGAGGAAGAATTTAAGGATTCTTGGTCTTTCCGAAGGTGCAGAAGGGGCGGACGTCGGGGCATATGTGAGCACGATGCTTCACTCGTTAATGGGATCGGAGGCCCCGACGGGTCCGTTGGAGGTGGAGGGAGCTTATCGAGTTATGGCGCGAAGACCGAGGGCTGGAGAAATTCCTCGAGCCATAGTGGTGAGATTTCTCCGATACAAGGACAGAGAGATGGTCCTCAGATGGGCAAAGAAAACCCGGAGCAGTAGGTGGGAGAATGCGGTGATCCGCGGATATCAAGATTGGAGTGCGGAGGTGGCGAGAAGGAGGGCAAGCTTTAATCGGGCCAAGGCGGTGCTGCACAAAAGGAAGGTTAAATTTGGAATGCTGCAGCCGACAAGACTGTGGGTCACACATCAAGGGAAACACCACTACTTTGAAACGGCAGAAGAGGCGTGGACATTTATTGTCGAGGAGAAACTGGAATAAGCGGGCTAGAAAAAGAACGTTTGGGACAAAGTGGTGGGGCGATTACGTGGGGTGAAGGGGGGAAATGGGGGAAGAGATGATTTCCCAAGTTGTTAATCCTGCGACCCTGTAACTTTTCTCTCTTCCCCATGTCGGGGGGGAGGGAGGATGGGGAGCTGGGGGCGCTGGCCATTGGGGGCGGGGCCAAATGGGAAGCGCGGGCTTTGTTCCCGCGCTATGGTAATCATGGCAGGAACAGGGAAGCAGGAAGGAGGGGGCCTCGCACAGTGGGGGCCGAGGTCGGCCAGAGTTTGCTGACTTCTGGGAGCAACATGGGGGGTGCAATTACGCTAGAAAGGGATCTAGCGGGGGGGGCTGGTATGGGGTGGGGTGGTCGAGGCGGGAGGGCGCCGTTGGGGGGAGATACGGCTACGTGGGAACCGGGAGAGGAGCTGGATTGAAAAAGGAGACGGCTAGTCGACAGGGGGGGGGGGGTAAAGAGCCCCCAACCCGGCTGATCACGTGGAATGTGAGAGGGCTGAACGGGCCGATAAAGAGGGCACGGCTACTCGCACACCTAAAAAAACTTAAGGCAGATGTGGTTATGCTGCAGGAGACGCATCTGAAACTGATAGACCAAGTCAGACTTCGCAAAGGATGGGTGGGGCAGGTGTTTCATTCGGGGCTAGACGCAAAAAACAGGGGGGTGGCTATATTAGTGGGGAAGCGGGTAATGTTTGAGGCAAAGACCATACTGGCGGATAGTGGGGGCAGATACGTGATGGTGAGTGGCAGATTGCAAGGGGAGGCGGTGGTTTTAGTGAACGTATATGCCCCGAACTGGGATGATGCCAATTTTATGAGGCGTATGTTGGGACGCATCCCGGACCTAGAGGCGGGAAAGTTGGTAATGGGTGGAGATTTTAATACGGTGCTGGACCCAGGGCTGGACAGATCGAGGTCCAGGACCGGAAGGAGGCCGGCTGCAGCTAGGGTGCTCAAGGACTTTACGGAGCAGATGGGAGGAGTAGACCCGTGGAGATTTAGTAGACCTAGGAGTAAGGAGTTTTCGTTTTTCTCCTATGTCCACAAAGTCTATTCACGGATAGACTTTTTTGTTTTGGGAAGGGCACTGATCCCGAAGGTGACGGGGACGGAGTACACGGCTATAGCTATTTCGGACCACGCTCCACATTGGGTGGACCTGGAGATAGGGGAGGAAAAAGAACACCCATCCTGGAGAATGGACATGGGATTATTGGCAGATGAGGGGGTGTGTTTAAGGGTGAGGGGGTGTATTGAAAGGTACTAGGAACTCCATGACAATGGGGAGGTTCAGGTGGGAGTGGTCTGGGAGGCGTTGAAGGCTGTGGTTAGAGGGGAGCTGATATCTATCAGGGCACATAAAGGAAAGCAGGAGGGTAGGGAAAGGGAGCGGTTGTTGAAAGAACTTTTGAGGGTGGACAGACAATATGCGGAGGCACCGGAGGAGGGACTGTACAGGGAAAGGCAAAGGCTACATGTAGAATTTGACTTGTTGACTACGGGTAATGCAGAGGCACAATGGAGGAAGGCACAGGTGTACAGTACGAATATGGGGAGAAGGCGAGCAGGTTGCTGGCCCACCAACTGAGGAAAAGGGGAGCAGCGAGGGAGATAGGGGGGGTGAGAGATGGAGGGAGAGATGGAGCGGGGAGTGGAGAGAGTGAATGGAGTGTTCAAGGCATTTTATGAAAGATTATATGAAGCTCAGACCCCGGAAGGGAAGGAGGGAATGATGTGCTTTCTGGATCAGCTGGAATTTCCTAAGGTGGAGGAGCAGGAGAGGGCGGGACTGGGAGCTCAGATTGAGACGGAGGAAGTAATGAAAGGGATTGGAAGCATGCAGGCGGGGAAGGCCCCGGGACCAGACGGATTCCCAGTGGAATTCTATAGGAAATATATGGACTTGCTGGCCCCGCTACTGATGAGAACCTTTAATGAGGCTAGGGAAAGGGGGCAGCTGCCCCCGACTATGTCAGAGGCAACGATATCGCTCCTCCTAAAGAAGGAAAAAGACCCGCTGCAATGCGGGTCCTATAGGCCCATTTCCCCCCTGAATGTGGATGCTAAGATTCTGGCCAAGGTAATGGCAACGAGGATAGAGGATTGTGTCCCGGGGGTGGTTCATGAGGACCAAACTTGGTTTGTGAAGGGGAGACAGCTGAACACAAATATACAGAGGCTGCTAGGGGTAATGATGATGCCCCCACCAGAGGGGGAAGCGGAGATAGTGGTGGTGATGGATGCCGAGAAAGCATTTGATAGAGTGGAGTGGGATTATTTGTGGGAGGTGCTGAGGAGATTTGGTTTTGGAGATGAGTATGTTGGATGGGTGCAGCTGTTGTATAGGGCCCCAGTGGCGAGTGTGGTCACGAATGGACGGGGATCTGCATACTTTCGGCTCCATAGAGGGACGAGGCAGGGATGTCCTCTGTCCCCATTATTGTTTGCATTGGCGATTGAGCCCCTGGCCATAGCATTGAGGGGTTCCAGGAAGTGGAGGGGAGTACTCAGGGGAGGAGAAGAACACCGGGTATCTCTGTATGCGGATGATTTGTTGTTGTATGTGGCGGACCCGACAGAGGGGATGCCAGAGATAATGCGGATACTTGGGGAGTTTGGGGATTTTTCAGGGTATAAATTGAACATGGGGAAAAGTGAGTTGTTCCTGGTGCACCCAGGGGAGCAGAGCAGGGAAATAGAGGATTTACCGTTGAGGAAGGTAACAAGGGACTTCCGGTACTTGGGGATCCAGATAGCCAAGAATTGGGGTACATTACACAGGCTTAATTTAACGCGGTTGTTGGAACAGATGGAGGAGGACTTTAAGAGATGGGACATGGTGTCCCTGTCACTGGCAGGTAGTGTGCAGGCGGTTAAAATGGTGGTCCTCCCGAGATTCCTTTTTGTGTTTCAGTGCCTCCCGGTGGTGGTCACGAAGGCTTTTTTTCAAGAGAATCGAGAAGAGTATTATGAGTTTTGTGTGGGCCGGGAAGACCCCGAGAGTGAGGAGGGGATTTTTGTAGCGTAGTAGGGACAGGGGGGGGGGTTGGCACTACCGAGCCTAAACGACTATTACTGGGCCGCCAATGTTTCAATGGTGTGTAAGTGGATGGGAGAAGGGGAGGGAGCGGCGTGGAAGAGATTGGAGAGGGCGTCCTGCAGGGGGACTAGTCTACAAGCAATGGTGACGGCACCGTTGCCGTTCTCACCGAAGAAATACACCACAAGCCCGGTGGTGGTGGCTACATTGAAAATTTGGGGGCAGTGGAGACGGCATAGGGGAAAGACGGGAGCCTCGGTGCAGTCCCCGATAAGAAATAACCATAGGTTTGTTCCGGGGAGAATGGATGGGGGATTTGGAGCATGGCAAAGAGCTGGGGTAGTACAATTGAGAGATCTGTTCGTAGATGGGACGTTTGCGAGTCTGGGTGCGCTGACGGAAAAATATGGGTTGCCCCAAGGGAATGCATTTCGGTATATGCAACTGAGGGCTTTCGCGAGGCAACAGGTGAGGGAATTCCCGCAGCTCCCGACGCAGGAGGTGCAGGATAGAGTGATCTCAGAGACATGGGTGGGGGATGGTAAGGTGTCGGACATATATAGGGAAATGAGGGACGAGGGGGAGATCATGGTAGATGAGCTGAAAGGAAAATGGGAAGAAGAGCTGGGGGAGGAGATTGAGGAGGGGCTGTGGGCTGACGCCCTACGTAGGGTAAACTCATCGTCCTCGTGTGCCAGGCTAAGCCTGATACAATTCAAGGTTCTACACAGGGCGCATATGACTGGAGCACGGCTCAATAAATTTTTTTGGGTAGAGGATAGGTGTGGGAGATGCTCGAGAAGCCCAGCGAATCACACCTACATGTTCTGGCCATGCGCGGCACTACAGGGGTTCTGGGTGGGGGTGGCAAAGGTGCTTTCGAAGGTGGTGGGGGTCCGGGTCGAACCAAGATGGGGGTTGGCTATATTCGGGGTTGCAGAAGAGCCGGGAGTGCAGGAGGCGAGAGAGGCTGATGTTTTGGCCTTTGCGTCCCTAGTAGCCCGGCGCAGGATATTGTTAATGTGGAAGGAAGCCAAACCCCCGGGTGTGGAGACCTGGATAAACGACATGGCAGGGTTTATAAAGTTAGAACGGATCAAGTTCGTATTAAGGGGTTCGGCTCAAGGGTTCACCAAGCGGTGGCAACCGTTCGTCGATTACCTCACAGAAAGATAGAGGGAATGGAAAAGAAGAAGACAACAGCAGCAACCCAGGGGGGAGGGGGGGGGGGGGGGGGCGGGGGGGGAGGAACCGGATGGACTCTCAGGGATGTCATTGTATATGTATAGACACTTGTTATAGGTACTGTATATTGGATTGTATCTTTGGAGAGTAACTATTTTTGACAAGGCAGTTGCCACTCAGTTTTGTTTTGTTTTTGTTTATATATTATTTATTTATTTGTTTAAAATTGGCCACGGTTATTTATATTGCTTTGTTGTTGTTCAAAAGAAAAACTATGTACTGTTATGTTTGGCCACAACATTTTGAATAAAATATATTTTTTTTAAAAAAGATTGTAGTTGGCAATGCCATCACAATATATCAAGATGTTGGGGCAGAGCTGGCGAGAAGGTGTGTGGCATCTAATAATCTGTACAAGAGCAATGTGAGATTTGTGAGTTAATGTTTCCGAGGGATCGGGTCCACTCCCGCATTGACTTCTTCATGGTGGGTAGGTCTCTGGAGTGAGCGGGCACGGGGTACTCTGGTCGTTACCTCTGATCATACTCGGCATTTTGTGGACATGATGTTGGAGCTGGGCCACACTTGGCGACTCCTGTGGAGATTGGACATTGTGTCGCTCACGGATAAGAGTTTTTGTGTGCGTGTATCCTCTGCCATTGGAGAGTACGTAGAGTTTAACAGGAATGAGACGGTCTCGCTTTACCTGCTCCAGGAGGCCCTGAAGGTGGTAGTTAGGGGGGACATGATCTCTTTTAAGGTGCATAGGAATACATTTGGGAATTTAGAGAGGCAGAGACTGGTGGATTCCATTCTTGAGCGGACGCTCAGTACTCGATTGCCCGCTCCGAAGTTGTTGGCGGACAAAAAGAAATTGCAAATGGGTTTTGAGTTGTTGTCAATGGGTATGGTGGTGACCCAGCTGCGTCGTTTGAGGGGGGACTTTATATGAGTAGGGGGAGAAAGCTAGTTGTCTGTTGACTCACCAGCTGAGGTGGCAGGCAGGCTCCCGGGAGATAGTGCAGCTCAGGGACTCGGGTGGCAGGGTAGTTTCTGCCCCAGAGAAGGTTAATGAGGTGTTTGCGACCTTCTACCGTGGGTTGTATGAGTCAAAGCCTCTGGAGGAGGAATGCATCAATGAGACAATTTTTGGACGGGTTGGCCGTCCCAGAGGTGGAGCAGGAGAGAAGGCAGAAGTTGGAGATGCCGATAAGGTTGGAGGAGATCATGAGTTGTAAACGGTTAATGCAGACGGGCAAAGCATTGGGTCTGGATGGGTTCCCCGTTGAATTTTACCAACGGTTTGCTGGTCGGTTGGTTGCACTTCTGCTGGATATGTTTTAATGATTCTGTTTCCCGGGGTGTGTTGCTGGCCACGTTAGCGCAGGCATCAATTTTCTTGATCCTGAAGAACAAGGCTCCCATGGACTCTGGGTCGTATCGTCCTATTTCCTTGTTAAACGCTGACGCTCAATTGTTGGCAACATGTTTGGTGCCCTGCCTACCGGGTGTGATTTTGAAGTAGACTGGATTTATTAAGGCTGGATTTATTTATTGTCCCCCCCTAACCACAGCCTTCAGGGCCTCCTAGAGCGGGTAAGGCGAGACTGCCTCATTACTGTTAAACTCAACGTACTCTCCAATTGGCAGTTGTCGGCCAATATTAAGAGGTTGTTAAATGTTGTGTTGTCGCCCTCCTTGAGGACAAAGCCAGAGGTGGTTATTTTGATGGACGCGGAGAAGGCATTCGATAGGGGGTACCTCTGGGGTTTGGCTTCAGGCCAAAATGTATTTCGTAGATTAAACTTTTGTACAGGACCTCCACTGCGAGTGAATGCTCTAATGCCCTAAGCTCGGGTTATTTCCAACTGAACAGCGGTGCAAGTCAGGAGTGTCCATTCGCTTTTGTTTGCCTTAGCAATCGAGCCGCTCGCCCATGAGTTGAGATCATCTACCAGAAGGAGGAGGATAGAGCTTGGGGGAGGGGGGAAATAGCGTTTCCCTAAATGCAGACGACCTGTTGCTATATGTTAAGGACACTCTCTCCAATGTGGGGGAGATAATAAGAGTGGCTCAGGAAGTTTGACTCCATTCCGGGGTCCAAGTTAAATCTGGGCAAAGGTTTCCTTTTTTGATACAATGTCAGGGATTTGGGGCGTTCAGGGGGGAAGGGGATTGGGGTCTGGGTGGGTGTAATTGGGGAATAATATGGGGCTGGGATTTGTTGTATTGGTGTTGTGTCTGTAGTAATGAAAATTTTGTTTGAATAAAAATATATATTTTTTAATTGTATGGATGTCTTCACTTTTTAATTATTTTCCCATTAAGAAGTGGGACTTTTAGCTATACAATGGTCTGTTCTTTTAACAGATTTTTCAGCTTGTTATTTTGTGTAAGTTTACAAGTTCTGTATTAATTCTCCTATTTAACCTAGAACTCGTAAATTAAATTTTATGGATGGGATATTCCGCAACCCCCCCGCCCACCAGTGGCCTGTGTTGTGGTGGTGCAGGTGGGCCACCATTGACGGTAATACAGTGGGTAGCACTGTTGCTTCACAGCTCCAGGGTCCCAGGTTCGATTCCAGGCTTGGGTCACTGTCTGTGCAGAGTCTGCACGTTCTCCCTGTGTCTACGTGGGTTTCCTCCGGGTGCTCCGGTTTCCTCCCACAAGTCCCGAAAGACGTGCTGTTAGGTATTTTGGACATTCTGAATTCTCCCTCTGTGTACCCGAACAGGTGCCGGAATGTGGCAACTAGGGGCTTTTCACAGTAACTTCATTGCACTGTTAATGTAAGCCTACTTGTGACAATAAAGATTATTATTATTGACCGGCAGCAGGATCTACCAGCCCAGCCGCTGTCAATGGGATTTTCGTTTGTTCGCACCCTCCACAGCAGGGGGAACCCCTGGTAGGAGTCACAAGATCCCACAAGTAGGAACAGCCAGAAAATCCCGCCCAATGTTTTACTCCCAAATTGGAAACCAAAAACTAGCTTTAAAAGTGGCATCTAAACTTGAAGCTGAATCTATGACATCAGATATAGGACTTGGGAGCAGGAGTTTCAGCACTTTGAGCGTGGTGGTGTTCCACAGGACTCCGTGTTGGGTCTGTTACTGTTTGTTGATTATATTAATGATTTAGATTGGAGGCGTGATTGGTAAATTTTGCAGGTGACACAGAAATTGTAGGTGATAGTGAAGAGGATAGTTGTCGACTTCAGAATGACATCAATGGTTTGGTTGGTTTGAGCAGAGAAGTGGCAAATGGAATTCAATCTGTAAATGTGAGGCAATGCATTTGGGAAGGGCAAGCAAAGCAAGGGAACACTCAATAAACAGGAAGATATTGAGAGGTTTCAGGAAGTGAGACAATGGAGTGCATGTTGACAGGTCCATCAAGGTGGCAGCGCAGGTGGACAAGGTGGTCAAGAAAGCATATGGAATACTTTATTGGGTGAGGTGTTCACGACAAAAACAGAATGTAATGATGGAACTGGATAAAACGCGAGTTGGGTCACAGCTAAAATTTTGGGTAAAGTTCTGATCACCACAGCATAGGATGGAGAGAATTGCTCTGGAGAGCATGCAGAGGAGATCTAGAAGAACAAAAACAGAAAATACTGAACAATCTCATCATGTCTGACAGCATTGTGGAGCGAGAAAGGAGCTAACGTTCGAGTCTGGATCACTCTTTGTCAAAGATTTACAAGAATATTGCCAGGGCTTGAAAATTGCATTTATGATGAGAGATTGGATCGGCTTAGGGGTGACTGGATTGTGGTGTTCAAAATTCTGAAAGACCTAAATGGGGTAGACAGAAAAAAACTTGTTTCCCCAAGCTGAGGAGTCGGTTTTGAGGGGGCACCGATTTAAGGTGATTGGTAAAATGATTGAGGGGGGACATGAGGAAAACCTTTTTGACGCAGGGAGTGGCAGGCATCTGGAATTCAACTGCCTAAGGTGCCATAAATAAAGCTGAAATAATACTCAGCTCTTTTAAAAGGTATCTGTATCTGAAGTGCTGTAATCTGCAAGGCAATGAACCAGGTGCTGAAAAATGAAATTAAAGTGAGCTGCTAGTTTCTTTTTTCTCTTGTTTGGCGCAGACACGATGGGCTAATGGCCTCTTTGTGCATCATACCTTTCTGTGGTTCCACCATTCAACAAGCTCATGGCTGATCTGGTTGTGATCTCAGCTCCACTTTCCACCAACCTATTGTTCCATCAGTTTCTTTACCTTTATTTTCATCTGTACTTTTTACTTTCCTAAGGAGTGTTTACAATTTAGCCTTTTAAAAAGAGAGTGGTGTGTGTTTGATATTGTGCCAGACCTTGAACACATTTCTTTGATCATAATCATCAGTTATGCAACTGAGCACAATCCTATCAATTGTTGGTATGTATAATCTAACAGGGTGTTTCTGAATATCAATAAGCCCTCGTGAAATTTTTTTCCCCCCTCCCTATGGTATACAGGACCAATCATCATGCTCTTATTATTCCCACCTAGGTAATTCAACACCAAACTGGGGGGCAAACTTGAGACCGTTGTACTTTTATTAAATTGTTCAGGATTTTGTGAGGTGTAGGTTGTCTGTATCTTGCTGATGAGGATATCATCTGTGTTAGCAAAGAGGCTAATGATTGAACCAAAGAATTTCACCTTGATTCTGAACTTTAACTGAATTTCTATGCTTAAAAAAACTATGGAGAATTTTTTTTCCTGATTTTGCATTTTTAATTCTAAACCAGAAATCCAGCCCTTTAAAAATAAACTTATTTAAATACCAAAGAAACCTGAAAGATCTATTTAGTGGTGACTGCCCTCAAAACTTTCATTGTTGCCTTGTCAGTAAAGTAATTGAGTACAGACAGCTTCTCCTCCAGTGTTCAAGAACTGTCAAACTGTGTAAAGAGACCTGAAAAATACACATTAATGTCAAAGTTGATGGATGTTGACCTTTTGTCGTTGAAGCAAATACTGTACCAACGTTCACTTCTCCTTCATGACACATTTTCAAAAAAAAAATCTGTCACTGCACATCTCCAGCCAGTGCAGGTTCATCATCCTTCAACTGAACTGAACTCCTGAATTCAATACAAATGACATTCTCATGAACCAGCAGATTCTACTTCAGATGTCACATGCGAATAAAGGGAATGGGGGATATGTGTTTTCCACAGCCTAACAATTCTACTTTACAATTCATTTATTTGATTTTTTTGAAAAACTGTCATCTCTTGTTCTGCACTTCTCATTAAGATCTCCGATGATTCATTTGAGAAATGTGGCTCTGTAAAACAGCCTGAAAGAATCATATCGTCTAATTGTGTCTACAAATACTGCCAAGAACATTGAGCAAATTTCCCCCATGTTTTGGCTGGAATCACTTTCCCATAAGTTGGAAAGCTGATGTATGAGCAAGATGTTTTCTTGAGTGTAGTGAGAGAATATCTAAATGTTTGCATAATGCAAGGTTGTGAATCATGACCAGAGACACAATATCACATAAAACCACTTGTGTTGCTTTCAAAAGTACTTAAGAGCCTCCTTGAAGTAATGTCCTCCAAGCAAAGAATATAATGATATGGATACAGGAATCAAGATGGCAATGGAGGATTTCCCTCCAGAGAAAAGCCAGTTTAGAAGCTATTCATTTGGCAGGCAAAGGACAAATACCCTGGCAGATCCTCTTAATAATTGCTATCAGATCTACTGATCGATTGATGAAATTCGTGAACCACTTATGTGTTTCCCATGTTAATGGAGCAGCAGGAATAAAGATACCACATGAAGGAACACAGACTGAGCCTTGCAGGGAAGGTTAGGTAGAGTGACTGACAACTTGCTCAAGAAGATGGGTTTTGAATTTTATTTTAACGGGTGGTAAGGTAGAGGAAATTTCAAAATAGCACCAGGTCCTGCCACCAATGATAGTATGTAGGAAGCGATAAAGTATAAAATGCCAGTGCTGGAGGATCAAAGTCATGAGGGGCAAGAAGAGGAGAGGACAAGGTAATTAATAGATTGGGTAAAGACAGAAAATGTATGTCAGTGAAAACAACTATTATGAGCAAGCAGAATGTCGTGCGGAACAGGATGTGGGCTGTTTTGAAACAGAGGAGCTGTGCCTGTGTAAAGGAAGCAGCTAAGAATGTTGACTTATGTTATTTTAAAAGTCAGCATCGTGATGATATTGCTAAACTGTTATCTGTTGCCAAGTTCAAAAAACTTTTTTGTTCTTTGGAAAATTGGTCACGGTTGCTTTGTAATTGTAATGTCACATCCTGAGCAATGTAATTTTTTTTTTTTAAGTTACTTTAATCAGCTGTATCACTGCAAAATATCGCAAACTGGTGAGATTCACACCGAGATATCTGGTAGTCAGAGCTACACGGGAGTCTCAGAAACAGGTCGACATCCTGGGAGGGTGACACCTACAATTTGCACAAGGTTTAGCTTGAACCAGGTCAATTTTAAAGTGACAGGAATCACCTCTGTCCAATTCATGGAGCTCACCTCAGTTGTACAGGACTAGGCAGCCTAAGGGGCAACTCTATTATTATTTTTATTAAATAAATTTAGAGTACCCAATTCATTTTTTCCAATTAAGGGGCAATTTAGCATGGCCAATCCACCTACCCTGCACATCTTTGGGATGCGGGGGCGAAACCTACGCAGACAGGCAAAGAATGTGCAAACTCCACACGGACAGTGACCCAGAGCTGGGATCGAACCTGGTACCTCAGCGCCGTGAGGCAGCAGTGCTAACCACTGCATCACCGTGTTGCCCTGTGCAACTCTCTTATAAACCATTGTTGGTTGGTAGGTAGCCTGGAATCTTCCACTCCACCTGTCATTACAATACATGCAGCAAGGGTCAGTGTAGAGGCCTCACAAAAAGAAAACTTGAATTTAAGACTTTATGAAACTTTCTCCCCCCACCCCACTGCCCATGAAGCGCACATCCATTACAGGAAGGGCCGATCCACTTCAGTTTGGGAGAACAGGCTCTGCTCAGGTATTCAGGGTTGAAGTCACACCCCCTACGGGTAAAGCTGGTAATTTTTATTTTTGATGCTTTTCCACACAATGGAAGTTATAAGAATGTGATTTCTGAAATGAGAAAAGGCAATTCAACTTTAGTTAAAGCAATACATTGATTGGATTGATGAATTGAGTGCACTGCTCCTGTTCAGAGGGTCTCTAATTCCCCAGCCTGTCGATCACCAGATAGATCTACACTTATTGGTATTCTATTAACAGGAAATCAGTTGGCAAATACTGCAGTAGAAGTGAACTTAATATGGTAGCCATTATTTGACAATGTCATAGCATTATGCATATCATTTCTTATAAACTCTCACTTCAGTAGCTTCTTAATTCTGATGGCATTCCTCTTGTCCTACATTCCCAAAGAATTCACTGTTACTGATTAAAACTGACATTTCTGCTCACCTTAGTTTAGCTCAAGAAAATAAGCTTAATTTCCCTTGCCACAATGACCAATGCCTAAATCCTTTACATCTATCCTCTGTATCCGTTCTGATTCCACAGTACTGCTTTGGAAGCTTGAAGATCAAAGTTAGGTGTATTATTATAGTGTGATTTCACTAATATATTTGAAAGAGCTGCTACCATGGCAGGATCAGTCAGAGCATGGATTTATGAAGGGAAAATCATGCTTGACAAATCTATTGGAATTCTTTGATGAGATGACCAGTACAGTTGACAAGGGGGAGCTAGTAGATGTGGTATATTTGGACTTTCAGAACGCGTTTAACAAAGTCCCACATAAGAGTTTATTTTGCAAAATTAAAGCGCATGGGATTGTGGGAAATGTATTGAGGTGGATAGAAAACTGGTTGGCAGAGAGGAAACAAAGAGTAGGGATTAATGGGTCCTTTTCAAATTGGCAGACAGTAACTAGTGGGGTACCACAGGGATCGGTGCTGGGACCCCAGCTATTCACAATATATATTAGTGATTTGGACGAGGGAACAAAATGTAACATCTCAAAGTTTGCAGATGATACCAAATTAAGTGGGAGGGTGAATTGTGACGAGGATGCAGGGATCCTACAGCAAGATCTGGACAGGTTGGGCAAGTGGGCAAATCAATGGCAAATGTGGTATAGTTTGGATAAATGTGAGGTTATTCACTTTGGAAGCAAAAATGGTTGTAAATTGGGAGAGGGGAGTGTGCAGCGGGACCTGGGTGTCCTTGTGCACCATTCGCTGCAGGTAAGCATGCAGGTGCAGCAGGCGGTAAAGAAGGCTAATGGTATGTTGGCCTTCATTGCGAGAGGTTTTGAGTATAGAAGCAGGTTTGTATTGCTGCAATTGTACAGGGCCTTGGTGAGGCCACACTTGGGGTATTGTGTGTAGTTCTCGTCTCCTTCTCTGAGGAAGGATGTTCTTGCTCTTGAGGGAGTGCAGCGAAGGTTTACCAGACTGATTCCAGGGATGGCAAGACTGTCATATGAGGAAAGATTGACTAGGTTGGGATTGTTCTCACTGGAGTTCAGAAGAATGAGGGGGGGATCTCACAGAGATTTTAAAAATTCTAACAGGACCAGACAGGGTAGATGCAGGGAAGATGTTACCAATGATGGGCGTGTCTAGAACCAGGGGTCACAGTCTGAGGATTCAGGGTAAACCATTTCAGACAGAGATAAGGAGACATTTCTTTACACAAGAGTGGTGAGCCTCTGGAATTCATTAGCACAGGAAGTAGTTGATGCTAAAACATTGAATATATTCAAGAGGCGGCTGGATATAGCACTTGGGGCGAATGGGATCAAAGGCTATGGGGAGAAAGCAATTAGGCTATTGAGTTGGATGATCAGCCATGATCATGATGAATGGCGGAGCAGGCTCAAAGGGCCAAAAGGCCTCCTCTTGCTCCTATCTTCTGTGTCTCTATGTCTCAGGACTTCTGCTCCATGCTTCTCCCAAAGTGCTCTATCATTCTATTTGTCTTTGATTCATCTCAAATTGATACTACAGCTGTTTAAAAATTGCTGCCAAATCATTGCCCTCTTCCACCTATATCAAGACCATTTATTTTGCTATATTAATATGTTTACTTTGCATTTAACCATGATAAGCTTTGTAAAGCTTATCAAAATCACTTGAAAATTATCCCCATTTGTTATGCATCGTGATCTGTATGTAACTGTGGCATGTAAATCTGGAAATTCTAATTTTTTAAACTATGTGATTTATTGTGTTTTAAGTATAATTCCAAGGGCACATTCTTCAAAGGACATGATTAATTCTACCAGCTTGAATATTACATTTAGTTTTTTATTCGCTGTTCAGCTTTCAGTCAATATTCCTACTTCACTCCTAATTACAGGAGCCGTCTCTTTCAGTGCAGCCCCTCATGAGGCAGTCCTTCAAATGCCTTTTGGAAGAATGGCAATACGTGTCTGACAATATCCACCAACTCAGTCACATTATCATAGTCATTTAAATTTATGAGACACTTGATTCACTTTGTAACTTAATACTAGCATTCGTAAATCATACTGAAACAAAGTTGTGAGTTCCAAAAACATTTGAGTGAATAAATGCAAGGCACATATATAGACAATGCAACAAGGAATAGTCGAACATTTGAGGTGCTAGGTTAAATAACTTATTGCAAGTTTTATTCATCTATTGAATAAATTACCTTATATTGACAGGTGCTCACATTTCCTAGTATACGGAATGGGTGAATTAGATTGAAGCATGGTTATATAGCAACATTGCTTATTGATACGTTCACTGTGTGGCACAAAGTAGTAGAATACAAAACAGTTTTACATGTATGCTTTCCAAGTGGCATTCGTGAATTTTAGCCGAGCTATTTGGAGAATGTGCAGAGAAGAGGAGGGGTATTTCCTTTGAGGAATTTACCTATACTATCTTTGTGCATTTAGCAGTGACCTTAGAAGCAATTTAGTTGCTTAGTTTATTGTGATGGAGAATGGTTTGAGGTGTGGGAATGTAAATGATGAGGTGACAATAACTCCATAATAATATGGAGCAAAGTAACAAAAATGTTCTTAAATCGCTAACATCAAATAGAAATGCAATCTGATGGTGTAATATCCCCCCCACCCCATTTCTATTTCTCGCCCATATATTTTTCTAATTTTAGGAATACTCCTAGAAATGTTGTATATTCTTTCCTGAGTGATAATGCTGTACTTTGCCCTTTCCGCAGATCTGCAGATAATGATGAAGGAACTATGACAATGGACACAGGAAGGGGGTCACCTGGTAGGGGTCAAAAGACTAAAATCTCTACCACACCTTCATCTCGTCATGCTGCGTCTCTGAAGGACTCTAGCAACATATTGGCTCATACAGACCCAATCCTGGCTGGCGCTACCAAACTCACAGTTAACCAAACAACCTATGGTCTTGTAGATGGCTTAACTAAATTTTTTACACCTTCACCTGATGGCCGAAAGGCACGAGGTGAAATAGTAGACTTTTCAAAGTGCTATTTACTGAAAGAAAAGTGCAAGCTGCAATCAGCTACTTTTAACTCTAGATCATGGTCTCCGGGTATTGCTCAAACGTTAACCCCATTCTGTCAATCCTCACTTCCTAGTCAGAGCCCCAGCTCACACAAATCCAGCACCTCTACTTCTGCCAACTCCCCTCAAAGTTCTTCCAGCCAATCAAGCATACTCTCGCTTAGTAACCTTCCTAACAGCAGCCATATAAAGGGACTCTTTGATGGGCTATCTCACATTTACACTATTCACAGAAAGTCTCGTAAAAATAGACTCCCCAGTTATGCACCACCTAGGCATACGCAAAAGCCTGAGTTGACCCCCACACCAAGAGTCTACCCTCATTTCCAACAAAAGAAAGGTAGTAGTAGCTTTATGTTCCCTGCCTTTTCCCAAGGATGGAGGGCATCCAGGACATGCTCACTGAAATCATTTTCTCACTTCAGACAAACTTCTTTCCTTGTAAAGCACAAGATATTAGGCAAATTAAAATATAGATTGACCCCTCAAATGGGGACCCCCTCAGCAGGGATGGGGAGCTTGACACACGGAAGGATTAAACGTGATCAGGACGATGGTAAGCAAAGGTCCAAACCACCGTGCGTCCTGTCCAGTGAAAGTTTACTCTATTTTATCACGTAGCCCTTAGCTTCTTTTCTTGTTCCTTCTTCACTTTTGTAGGAATGTAAACAAACAAAACATCTTGTCCCTTTTTCTGATACTAACTAAATATCTTAACATTATTTTTCAAAGAAACTTGTATCACAGATCAAACATCTTTTTAAATATGCATCTGTTGTAGTACTAAGATTCCCCAAATGCTTGCATAGCACTACTTACAACTTTGTAGAATCGCATGGCCGTCCACTTGTCGTACTACCCTGCTCACTCTTTTAGCCCTTTCCAAATAGTGGAGTGACCATTGTTTGCTTCCAGTGTTAACAGTGAGAAGTGGCAGGTGTGTTAACTGTAGATCTTTCTATTCTGCATTTTACTTAATATTTTTCCTCTGCTTTATTTCTTTGCATAAAGTAATATTGATCATGCTGGATTTCAGCAACAAAGCAAATACTGCAGTTGAATTACTTTGTGCTACTGCCTGCCTTCACTGCATGTCTTGTTTACTTGTGCGATTATTAGTATTTAGAATTGTTCGATGAGCAATGCTAATTTATGTCACCTGAGTAATAAAGCACCAGGAGAAGTTGTGGACTTTTAATGGAGCATATCATTAAATTTACGTGAAGGTCAGTTTTTCTCACGAACATGAACGTTTTTCTTGTGTTGCTTTGGTGAACAGCAGACAACGAAGAAATTAAAAATATCAAAAAGGATGGTGTAGATGGGGGTGCAGCCTGCCACCAAGACAATGTGACGGAGGAGGATTTGGAAATGTTCAGGCAAGCACGGGATCTGTCACTCCAGGTGAGACATTTTATTTGATTAGTGAAACAAATGTCACTGATGTTGCAAATCACACATATGGATTCATGTAATTTATGTGTCTTAAAACTAGTTATGTCAAGGATAAAATGTAACTGTTTCTTGCCTGTTAAACCCTGTTCCATACATCTTTGCTGTTTAGCTAATGATACGTATGGCAATTCTTTAGTGCAAGAAAATTGCAGTCAACGAAGCATGCAAAAATAGGTAAGCTTAACTACAGGGAAAATAATTGATTAAATATGTTCTGTCTGTACCTGCAGGCATATAAAAATCTTCACTCTGGTGTTACACGGGATAACTTATAACTAACAATGTGTTGCAGAAGATTAGTACAATGAAGGGCCCAGTGATCATTTTAATTTATTTTCATCAGCATTACAATTTGATAAATTAGGAAAAATGAAGCACTTAACCATTTTCTGAAGTCATCTGAGATTGTAATGAATCGGCTTGAAAGTAGTTTCATTTTAAATGAATGGTGTCCCCCGAAGACTTTTTACGTATCTTAAACTTCCGTGTGTGACAAATTTTATTTGGTTTCAATTCACCAAAATGTAGAAAATTGAATAACATTCAGTATAAGTTTGTAATTGATATGTGATTAAAATTACTTTTTAAACCAATCACTTTGACCTCACATATGTTGTAGCTTCAAAGGTAGTTTTTATTCTCTCATTCCTAATCGTGGGATCTTATGATTGTGTACATGGCCATCTAAATATGCACATTATTGAATATTCATACCTAAAATAGATGGTGAAGACAGAACTGGAACATGACTTGATATAGATTTGTTTTAAAGAAATGCATGAAAGAAAAAGTGAACTGATTTGTGCGACTATATTGACTTTTATTTATATGTGGGCTCAGTTTGAAAGATTTAAATCAGAATTTTAAATCAGAATTTCTGTAAAATTCAGATCAGTTGTGCTTCTACTCTGATAAGATAAGCTTGCTTTTGAAATGTAACATGCAAATTGTCTCAGAAAATCACTAGAACATTTATGTGAAGATAATGATATTTATTGTGAAATTATTTATTTTGCACTTCTTTTGAATTCTCTACATAGTATCCGTATATTCCATTATCTGGTTTCTTCATGGACAACCTCAGAGAGTGTCCTTTTAAAATGTTTATTTTTTATATTGAGGGCACGGTGGCACAGTGGTTAGCTCTGCAGCCTCACGGTGCCAGGGACCCGGGTTTGATTCTGACCTTAGGTAACTGTGGAGTTTTCACATTCTCCCCGTGGGTTTCCTCCTGGTGCTCCGGTTTCCTCCCACAGTGCAAAGATATGCAGGTCAGGTGAATTGGCCCCGATAAATTGCCCCTTGGTGTCAAAAAAGGTTGGGTGGGGCTACGGGGATGGGGTGGGGGCATGTGCTGGGGAAGATGTTCTTTTAGAGGGTCGGTGCAGACTTGATGGACCAAATGGCTTCCTTCTGCACTGTAGGGATTCTGTGAAGTACCCAATTTTTTTTTCCAATTAAGGGGCAATTTAATGTGGCCAATCCACCTAACCGGCACATCTTTGGGTTGTGGGGGTAAAACCCATGCACACATGGGGAGAATGTGCAAACTCCACACAGACAGTGACCCAGGGCCGGGATTCGAACACGGGTCCTCAGCGCCACAGTCCCAGTGCTAACCACTGTGCCACATGCCGGCCCATGCAGTAGCTAAGATGACCATCAGTGTGGAACTGAATCCCAACTAAGTGTGAATACCTTGAAGGGGGCAGGAGGCAGGAGAAATTAGGTGGAGAGGAGTGCAAAAGAAGAAAAGCAAAAAATAAAGTTGGGGGAATAAATAGAATGGTGTTATTTTACCTTGCCTTACATCTTGCTCCCACAATTCTTCCCATTGGCAACAAGAATAAGGGGAAAAATGAAGGGGTCTTGGTCCTAGGAAAAATATATTTAGTATGTGTTGTATTGATGGCTTTTTTAACGCTAACTGTAAATGTTGATCTCCCATTTATCATGTTGATGGAATATTTTCAGACAAGGCCCACCTTCTCAATCTTGCTAGTGCCATGATGGGATTATACCCAGTCCTAATTTTTATGAGCTTATTGGAAATCCCTTTGTGGCATGTAGCACGACTGTTAAGTTGTGCTTCTCCCATAACTTATTCAGTTTCGTTTTTTTGCCTTGTATTCGGATACCAGACTGGACCCCAACTTTTTTTAGGATACCAGACGAGAACCCCAAACAATTTTTCTATTTGTAAAACTGTGAGGAAAGGATATTTCACTCTAACCAATACGTATCTTTTGTGTTAAAACAAACTTTAATTTAAACACAGAATTAACCATATTACCATTGTTGTGGGCCAGGGTTTATAGAACCCCAAAGTGTATCATGGAGTTCACCTGACCCACAACTTTGAACAGATTGTGATATGGGGAGCACACCGCCCACTCTACAGGTGTGGTACAGCAGAAATGGAAAAGTATTTTTTAAAGCAAAACTATGTTTATTCTATGAACTCAAGTTAACCTTTTTAAAACACACACTGAACATCTTAGCAACCATTAATTCAAATACAACCCCAAAAGAATACAACACTAAGTAATCCTTTTAAGCTTTCCTTTTAACATCCATAAGACTTTAAAACACCTTTTATCAGAAGCACATCAGGTTAAAGTCAATACTGTTATTAGTTTTAAATCACCAGGATCGATTTACAGTCTTTAGATTACAGAGAGAGACTCTAATACACCTTCTGGCTGTGACTGCAGCTATCCAGCTCTGAAAATGAAACTAAAACACACTCTGCAGCAAACAGCCTAAAACGAAAGTAAAAAGTTGACAGACAGCCCAGCTCCACCCACTCTCTGACATCACTGCAGTAATAAACACCCATTTCTCAAAGGTTCTCTCACAACAGATATTTATATGCATACCCATTTATAAACACCCATTTCTTAAAGGTACTCTCACATGACACCATCAATGAAATAGCTTCACGATGATCAGTGAAGCTGAAGGATAAGACATGTCAGTAGAAGCTGTGACCTACTCTTCTTGCTCCATGTGGGAGACCAGGAATGTTTCCAGTTCCCAGGACCAGCATGTGTGCAGGAAGTGTCTCCAGTTGCAGTTCCTGGAAGCTCGGGTTTCGGAGCTGGAGCGGCGACTGGGGACACTGGAACAAGCGCGAAGCAGAGAGTATCGTGGATAGCCAGCTTAGAAAGGTGGTCACACCGCAGGCTCAGACTCAGGCAGGGAATTGGTGACCACCAGGCAGGGCAAGAGAACTGGGCAGACAGCGTAGGAATCTCCTGTGGCCATTCCCCTACAAAACAGATATACCGCTTTGGGATACTGTTGAGGGGAATGACCTCTCAGGGGAAAGCAGCAACAGCCAGAATTGTTGCAACCCAGTTGGATCTGCTGCAGAGGGGAGGAATAAAAAGTGTGGGAATGCAATAGTTATAGGAGATTCAATTGTAGTAGATGGGCATGTCTGTGGCCGCAAACAAGACTCTAGGATGGTAATTTGCCTCCCTGAGCAGGGGGAATCAAGAACAAGAGAAAAAGACAGCAAGGAGAATAAGAAAAGTGATGGGCAGAGAAATCAAGGGCATGTATCAGATAATGACCCTGTAAAAAATAGTCGGGACAGGACAAGGAACGTTAAAAGGACGAGTCTTAAGGTTTTGTCCCTGAATGCTCAGAGCATTAAAAATAAAATGGATGAGTTAGTTGGGCAGATAGGCGTAAAGGGCTATGGTATATTGGGATTATTGAGACATGGCTCCAAGGTGACCAAACATGGGAACTAAACATTGAGGGCTATTCAGTTTTCAGGAAAGACAGACCAAAAGGATTAGGTGGTGGAGTTGCATTGTTGATTCAAGAAGATTTCTTGGCAATGAAAATACATCAAGGATCTGGCCCATTTTCCTGTTTGTCAAAAATGCCAAATACCAGTTTGTTAGCATGCTGACAGGGTTTCATTGTTGGCATGACTTATCATTTGCAGAGAGAATAGCACGCCTTTTTAAGCACAAGCTTAGACATGTTACCCCAATTCAGAGATATTTGAGACTACAAACACAGTTGCAAGGAACTTGACGACAATCTCCATTCATTGGCGGCAGTGAGCTGGTTAGGACCAGTAAATTTATTCTCTCCATTTTTCCACCCCCTACACCTGGAGCTTTGAGCCATGTCCGTTTAAAACCAACGTCTGCAAAGACCAAATGAGAATAATGATAATTTCAGCTTGCCTGTTGACAGTGGCAAATCAGTCTCTCTGGTTTCTCTCGTTAATCATATGTTGAAAGTTGTGGAATAAGTCAGCGAAGATCAAGTCTAACTTGTTTGCTAACAGTTCAGAAATTGCTGCCCTTGGAATCATGGGATGTGAATGCTGCCTTAGGAATTTCCACTTATAGTGCAATATATGAGATGTCATTATGGGGAGGCATTTCATGGAGGTTAAGTATTTCTTCACCAAAAGAGATTGGTTATATAGGTTCTATGGTATATTCTTATATAGGTTCTAGCTAGTTTTAAATATGCAGATACCTGGATACCCATTTCGTGAGCCATGGATAATGTCAAGAAATGAATAACAATTAACAAGGGAGGGCATGTTACCCTGAATAGCATGCAAAAACAAAAATCTCTTTGGATGGTAACACTTGCATTACAGGGTTGTCCAGATTCAAAATGCACTTTGTGCAAGACCTTCATGTGGGATTTCTGGGGATAAGAAAGGAAGAATTGATAATTGTTGATTGTGCTCACATTCAAGTGTAGCCACAAAAATGAGTATTTCTAAAACGCATGTCAATATTGGTAGTCTATGTTTAGGCAGATTGTGCATTTGTGACCCTATGGTGTCCAAATAGAACAGGTCTTGTTGTATGCATTGAATCACCAAACTTAATTGGAGAAGAACCAGTTGAATTGACTTTGATATTTTTTTGAAGGCTGTTTCTAGACATCTTCAACAATGTTTTCTTCCTGATAGAATAGTGGTCTGGACCTTTCTTCAGATATATGATATGTAGGTGATATTATTTCTACTGCCGTGTGAACCATTATTTCACTTGCATTGTGTCTTTACTAATCATCTGTATTCTCCAACCCTAGGTGGATCGTGCCTTGCAGCCAAAGTCAGATTAGGGATGGGATGGAGAGAGGGACATTTCTCCTATAGTCAAAAGAATGCCGATGTTTGTAGTTTGGGCCAGTCTTTGCTGTTCCTCAGCTTTTAAGACGCATATTTTTATCCACTCCTGCAATGCTATACTTTTTGGTTATGTCTTTCATTGTGTGAAGAAGAGCAGTTAGAGAAATACAGTATGTACTTGCCAAATATGTTATCTGTAGAAGAAAGCTTTTTGCCTTTCACTGATTCCGGAAATCTGTCTACATGGTAGATGAATATTGTTGTATTCACTTTACTTTTAAAATCTGAGCAGGGGATTGCTAAACTGGTCATTAATACATATTGAACTTGCTATCGTAGAGATTTCAGAGGTCTGTGGATATGTGTGCAGTTATAATTACATTTTTATCAATATTGTGCTTTCTAAATTGATTCACATTATCATTTCAGTTTCTTCAGCATCATCACTTTAAGTTGACTAACAAGTTACCTGTTCACCAGTGGAATCTTAGTAATGCCCTCTTGAGTTTTCAAAAATTGGTTCAAAATCACAGCATTGAACCTTCTACTTCACTTGTAAAAACAATGTGTAGTATTAAACTGGCTTCTCGGTTAAGTAGATTTGTGGGCCAAATACCCATGCCTGTAGACTCTTACTACACTAAGATAAAAGCAAATTACTGCGGATGCTGGAAACTGAAACAAAAGCTGAAGACACTGGTCAATCTCAGCAGGTCTGATTCTTTGACAAAGAGTCATCAAGACATGAAACGTTAGCTCCGTTCTCTCTCCACAGATGCTGTCAGACCTGCTGAGATTGCCAGTATTTTCTGTTTTTGTCTTACTCCACTAATCTTATTTTCTCAAACATAGAGATGTTTTCTGGGTAAAGGGTGAGCTAAGTATCCCAATTTTGCTCTCTCGTTTCATTGGCCTGTAACTACGTGTGGTGTAAAAGCATGATAAATTAATGAAGACAGAGTGCGTTTCTCAGAGTATTCCTGTTCAATAGTTATATGAGCTCCTTCACTTAAATCCTTCGGATTAGCTGTGCCAGTTATTTTTCCATTTTTCTTTGAGTAGGTCACTAAAGGCTAGTTGCTTTGTAAGTACTCCTGCTGCTCTGAAAACTTACGGAGAGAGGTTTACTGAAGGCCCAATGGCAAGATTATATTAACGATTTGGAGATGGGTGTTCAGGGCAAAATCTCTAAATTCGCAGATTATACTAAGCTAGGGAGAAAAATTAATTGCAAGGTTGGTGCTGAGCGACTTCAGAGGAACATTGACAAGTTGGCCAAAGGGGCAGACACCTGGCAGATTAATGTCAATGCAGAGAAATATGAGGTAATGCATTTTGGGAGAAGAAACAGGGGGAGACAATGTAGGCTGAAATTCGAGGGGAGTATAGGAACAGAGAGACTCGTGTTCAAATGCATAATTCTCTGAAGTGGCCAGGCAAGTTGAAACAGTTAAGAAGGCTGAGAGGATCCTTGGGTTTATAAATAGAGACATAGGTCGTGATACTCTCAAACCATTCCCAAGTTAATTTGTGGCGGCTTTTTCAGGGAGTTTCCGGCTGGTTCTGCCGGTGAGTTGCCCACCGCTATTCAATGACACTTTAGTAACTTTTTTTGGGCCCTGGGGAGTTTCTCACCGGTTTAGGCCACACTTAGAATTTTATCACTGGAGAGCTGAATTCCAAGATCGGGCTGCCAATTTGAAAGGGTGCCCCGATCTCTAAGTTAGCTTGTGGGTACCCACAGCACCACGCATGGGCAGGGTCACCCCCCACACACATGGCCACTACCCCATACCCCCCCCAAGTGAGGACAGGCTGTGATGGGGTCCATGGGGGTTCCCCCTCTTCAGGCCCCCCACAAGCCCCCTTACCAGCACACCCTCCCAGAGGCCCCTATTTACTTGACCTGCACTCCCTCACCCTTCAAACCCTCCCCCCAACACCTTCATTTCATGGGTTTGCCCTCTGACCCTTGGAAGTGCCACCCTGGCACTCGAGCACCTTTGCACTGGCACCTAGGCAGTGCTCCTGGCTGTGCAAGCTGGCCACCTTGGCAGTGCCAGAGTGGCAGTGCCAAGGTGCCCATGTTCCAGGGGGTGGGCCAGGGGGCCACCCTGCACTGACCCCAACCACCCAGGGGTCTCCCGATGGCCAGGACCCCCCCCCCCCCCCCCCCCCCCCCCCCCCCCCGGGTGCCGTTCAGCCTGGTCCACATGTGGACCAGCAGTGATCGGCGCCATGGCTGCAGCCTCCCTGGGGAGGCCGGAGAATCGACAGAGGCCGGTGGATCCCAGGCAGGTAAGTCATAAGTAGGTTTACGATCTACTTCCAGGAGCGGGGTTTGGTCACGTCCATTTGGGGTGGAGGTCCAACTGGTATCTCGCAGGTCTCGGTGAATCCTGTGAGGTGCGGAGCCTGTCGGGAGACTCGCTGCAGGCATCTCCCGGAATTCTCTGGCCGCTTTGTGCTCTCGCTTGAGCGCAATGCGGCCAGAGAACCATGTCCATAGAGTATAAAAGCAAGGAAGTGATGCAGCACCTCTACAAATCAGTGGTCAGACCACATTTAGAATGTTATGTTTAGATCTGGGCATCTTATTTAAGGAAAGATGTTAAAGCCCAAGAGAGAGTGCAGAGGAGATTTACTAGAATTATACCAGGAATGAGAAATTTTAGATAAAGCAAAGGTTAGAGAAATTGGGCTTGTTGTTCTCCCGAGTGCAGAGAAGATTAAGAGGTGACCTTATTGAGGTGTTCAATATTCTGAACAATTTTGACAGAGTAAAGAGGATATTCTGTTTCCACTAGTTGATATGTCAGTGACTAGGGGTCACAATTTCAAGATGGTCAGCAAGAGAGCTCTGAGTGAGATGAGGAGAAACTTCTTTACTCAGAGAGTTGTTGGGGTTTGGAATGCGCTGCCTGGGAGAGAGGTGGAGGCGGATTCCACATGAGGTTTCAAAAGAGAGCTGGATACACATTTGAAAGTGATTAATTTAGAGGGCTGGGGAATGGGACTAGCTAGGTAGCTCTTTTGGGAGCCAGTGCAGACAAGATTGACCATCTGGCGGCCTCCTGTGCTGTAAAATTCTATGATTATTTCAGTATTCAAATAATGAAATATCGAAGTCTATAAAAGGTTAATGAAGAGGAATACTCTAAACATCTTTAAAGATAAGTAAACATTCCTCCAAGGTATGTTGTAGCTTACCAGTAAGTTATATCAACCCTTCTAATATTTCCCAAAGGTCATTGCCAAAATGGAAATAGCCTTTTCAGTTATGGATGGATTACCATAGATCAATTTTTACATCTCTAGACAAAAATTTAACTCCTCTTCCCTCTGTGGTAGATATGTACAGTTGTGGAGTTAGCTATGAATACACTGTGATCTGTTCATTGTTAGGATGCCATTAAAGTCGCTTTGAATTTACGACACTGCCCTCAACATTATAACATCTGAAATCAAATGAGATACAAAAACGAGGATGAACAATGCAACTGCTATGTGGAAGTCAGCCAATATATTTGCCACATCCTATTTGCTAAGTAAGATCACATTCTGGCATACTTTCATATTAGGCTACAGGGATGGTGCAGGCGGGAGGGATTCAGATTTCTGGATAACTGGGGCTCTTTCTGGGGAAGGTGGGACCTCTACAGACAGGATGGTCTACTTCTGAACCTGAGGGGCACAAATATCCTGGGGGGGAGATTTGTTAGTGCTCTTTGGGGGGGTTAAAACTAATGCAGCAGGGGCATGGGAACCTGGATTGTAGTTTTAGGGTAAGGGAGAATGAGAGTATAGAGGTCAGGAGCACAGATTTGACGTCGCAGGAGGGGGCCAGTGTTCAGGTAGGTGGTTTGAAGTGTGTCTACTTCAATGCCAGGAGTATACAAAATAAGGTAGGGGAACTGGCAGCATGGGTTGGTACCTGGGACTTCGATGTTGTGGCCATTTCGGAGACATGGATAGAGCAGGGACAGGAATGGATGTTGCAGGTTCCGGGGTTTAGGTGTTTTAGTAAGCTCAGAGAAGGAGGCAAAAGAGGGGGAGGTGTGGCGCTGCTAGTCAAGAGCAGTATTACAGTGGCGGAGAGGATGCTAGATGGGGACTCATCTTCCGAGGTAGTATGGGCTGAGGTTAGAAACATGAAAGGAGAGGTCACCCTGTTGGGAATCTTCTATAGGCCTCCAAATAGTTCTAGGGATGTAGAGGAAAGGATGGCGAGGATGATCCTGGATAAGAGCGAAAGTAACAGGGTAGTTATTATGGGAGACCTTAACTTTCCAAATATTGACTGGAAAAGATATAGTTCGAGTACATTAGATGGGTCGTTTTTTGCACAGTGTGTGCAGGAGGGTTTCCTGACACAATATGTTGACAGGCCAACAAGAGGCGAGGCCACGTTGGATTTGTTTTTGGGTAATGAACCAGGCCAGGTGTTGGATTTGGAGGTAGGAGAGCACTTTGGGGACAGTGACCACAATTCGGTGACGTTTACGTTAATGATGGAAAGGGATAAGTATACACCGCAGGGCAAGAGTTATAGCTGGGGGAAGGGCAATTATGATGCCATTAGACGTGACTTGGGGGGGATAAGGTGGAGAAGTAGGCTGCAAGTGTTGGGCACACTGGATAAGTGGAGCTTGTTCAAGGATCAGCTACTGCGTGTTCTTGATAAGTATGTACCGGTCAGGCAGGGAGGAAGGGGGAGTCGAGCGAGGGAACCGTGGTTTACCAAAGAAGTGGAATCTCTTGTTAAGAGGAAGTAGGAGGCCTATGTGAAGATGAGGTGTGAAGTTTCAGTTGGGGCGATGGATAGTTACAAGGTAGCGAGGAAGGATCTAAAGAGAGAGCTAAGATGAGCAAGGAGGGGACATGAGAAGTATTTGGCAGGTAGGATCAAGGAAAACCCAAAAGCTTTCTATAGGTATGTCAGGGATAAGCGAATGACTAGGGAAAGAGTAGGACCAGTCAAGGACAGGGATGGGAAGTTGTGTGTGGAGTCTGAGGAGATAGGCGAGATACTAAATGAATATTTTTCGTCAGTATTCACTCAGGAAAAAGAGAATGTTGTGGAGGAGAATGCTGAGACCCAGGCTAATAGAATAGATGGCATTGAGGTACGTAGGGAAGAGGTGTTCGGAATTCTGGACAGGCTGAAAATAGATAAGTCCCCGGGTCCTGATGGGATTTATCCTAGGATTCTCTGGGAGGCCAGGGAAGAGATTGCTGGACCTTTGGCTTTGATTTTTATGTCATCATTGGCTACAGGAATAGTGCCAGAGGACTGGAGGATAGCAAATGTGGTCCCTTTGTTCAAAAAGGAGAGCAGAGACAACCCCGGCAACTATAGACCGGTGAGCCTCACGTCTGTTGTGGGTAAAGTCTTGGAGGGGATTATAAGAGACAAGATTTATAATCATCTAGATAGGAATAATATGATCAGGGATAGTCAGCATGGCTTTGTGAAGGGTAGGTCATGCCTCACAAACCTTATCGAGTTCTTTGAGAAGGTGACTGAACAGGTAGACGAGGGTAGAGCAGTTGATGTGATATATATGGATTTCAGCAAAGCGTTTGATAAGGTTCCCCACGGTAGGCTATTGCAGAAAATACGGAGGCTGGGGATTGAGGGTGATTTAGAGATGTGGATCAGAAATTGGCTAGCTGAAAGAAGACCGAGGGTGGTGGTGGATGGGAAATGTTCAGAATGGAGTTCAGTTACAAGTGGAGTACCACAAGGATCTGTTCTGGGGCCGTTGCTGTTTGTCATTTTTATCAATGACCTAGAGGAAGGCGCAGAAGGATGGGTGAGTAAATTTGCAGACGATACTAAAGTCGGTGGTGTTGTCGATAGTGTGGAAGGATGTAGCAGGTTACAGAGGGATATAGATAAGCTGCAGAGCTGGGCTGAGAGGTGGCAAATGGAGTTTAATGTAGAGAAGTGTGAGGTGATTCACTTTGGAAGGAATAACAGGAATGCGGAATATTTGGCTCATGGTAAAGTTCTTGGAAGTGTGGATGAGCAGAAGGATCTAGGTGTCCATGTACATAGATCCCTGAAAGTTGCCACCCAGGTTGATAGGGTTGTGAAGAAGGCCTATGGAGTGTTGGCCTTTATTGGTAGAGGGATTGAGTTCCGGAGTCAGGAGGTCATGTTGCAGCTGTACAGAACTCTGGTACGGCCGCATTTGGAGTATTGCGTACAGTTCTGGTCACCGCATTATAGGAAGGACGTGGAGGCTTTGGAGCGGGTGCAGAGGAGATTTACCAGGATGTTGCCTGGTATGGAGGGAAAATCTTATGAGGAAAGGCTGATGGACTTGAGGTTGTTTTCGTTGGAGGGAAGAAGGTTAAGAGGAGACTTAATAGAGGCATACAAAATGATCAGGGGGTTAGATAGGGTGGACAGTGAGAGTCTTCTCCCGCGGATGGAAATGGCTGGCATGAGGGGACATAGCTTTAAACTGAGGGGTAATAGATATAGGACAGAGGTCAGAGGTAGGTTCTTTACGCAAAGAGTAGTGAGGCCGTGGAATGCCCTACCTGCTACAGTAGTGAACTCGCCAACATTGAGGGCATTTAAAAGTTTATTGGATAAACATATGGATGATAATGGCATAGTGTAGGTTAGATGGCTTTTGTTTTGGTGCAACATCGTGGGCCGAAGGGCCTGTACTGCGCTGTATCGTTCTATGTTCTATGTTCTATGAATGTAATCATGGAAGCAATCTGTCTATTTTGATACAGGATCTGAAAATGATGCACAACTTTCATTAGATATTTTCTCTCAGTACCAGGTACTAATACCAGAACCATAGAAAGAAAACTGCTTCAGGAGGGCATACTTCTGCCTGTATCCTTATCATTCCCATGTTCTTTCAGATCAGGAGATGCAGTACTTGTTATTTCAGTCACAATCCTAATTTTTATTTTTCCTGAAGTCAAAAACCATAGCAAGTCAGTCCGATATTTTTGACCTTTCTCATGAGGATTTATAATCTGACCCTGTCAGATTCAAGCTTTGTAACTGTAGCTGTTATACTAGAGAGCAGGTATTTATGATGAGTTGATAGGCATGGATATAGCTATTTCTTGTCAGGATTCAAAGGATTTTGTTCAAGGTGCAAGGTCATGAATTACTTTAAATTTATACATTTTCCTTTGCTAAATTTATATATATTTTTTGGCTGCTTAATTCAAATTCAACTCCGATTCCATTGAGGTTTGCTTGGCATTAACCTCAATATTTTCTTTGCCCGTTCAAGTTATTTTGATCAAGCAGCTAGAGTGTCTCATTTAGTGAATGAGTTATGCTAACTCCATCACTATGCTGCTGTCCCACAGTTGCAGCTCCGCATTTGCAGCAGTATTAAGCTGGTAATATATTTCCCCCAGAGTCGTTTGGCTTCGGGCCAGTTCCTGAAACATTCCAGGGTGCTGGACCTTATTGAAATGAATGTGCAATCTCCATAACTGAGGCTGAAATGATTGATCACCATGAAGCAGCATATTCAATGATGTTTTGTAGGAGTAAAGTGTATTGACATTATCTCAATTTCCAATCACCCATCTTCTTATCATTTAAGAATTTTTTCCATCTTCCATCAACAGTTTATATCTCTCCAGTTTTGGATTTCAATAATCAGAAGGAAAGCACTGTCCTCCTCCCAGGATAACCCAAAGTGCTTCACATCCAATGAATTATCTTCAAAATGCCACTGTAAAGCCAATTCGAGCAAAAGGAAATGAGGTGAATCATTCTGATGAAGGCTAAGACACTGGAAAATACTTGTTCTTTGAATAGTGTCACAGGATTTTTTTTTACATCCATCCTAACAGGCAGAATGGGCCATAAAATGAAATGAAATGAAAATCGCTTATTGTCACAAGTAGGCTTCAAATGAAGTTACTGTGAAAAGCCCCTAGTCGCCACGTTCCGGCGCCTGTTCGGGGAGGCTGGTACAAGAATTGAACCGTGCTGCTGGCCTGCCTTGGTCTGCTTTCAAAGCCCAGCGAATTAGCTTTGTGCTAAACAGCCCCTAGTTTAGTATGTCAGCTGAAACAGTCTTTAATGCAGCAGATTATGCACTGACGTATTGGACTTGGGCTTCAACTCACAGCCTCCTGACTACACGTGCTACTAACTAAGCAAAACCTGTCAGGAGACAAGACATCAATAATTGGTTAGTGCTGGAACTATACATGTTGATGATATTTATCAGACTTCTGTCCAGTCTAATTGCTACATTACCCTAAAGATAATGAAATTGGATATCTGTACATGAGCGAGTTATCAAGCGTTTCTTGCCACGTGCTTCTTTTCTATTGAGTTATATAAAATCATAGAATGGTCACAGCTCAGAAGGACGCCATTCACCCCATTGTCTGTGTTTGCTCTCCATAAGTGGAATTCAGCTAGTCACCCACCCTGCCCATTCGCTGTAGCTCTGCCAGTTTTTTTCCTCTTCTGACACTTATCAAATTCCTTTTGAAAGCCATGATTGAATCTAGCTCCACCACCCTCAGGCAGTGCATTCCAGATTCTAATCACTTGTTGCATAAAAAGGTTTTTCCTCATGTCACCTTAGGTTTTTTTGTCAATTAGCTTAAATTAATTCCCTCTGATTCTTGATGCTTATGCCAATAGGAACTGTTTCTCTCCATCTGCTCTGCGTAGATACCTCGTCATTTTCAACAATCACTATCAAGTTTCCTCTCCAGTCTTCCCTAAGGAGAACAACCGAAGATTCTCCAATCTGTATCTGTAACTGAAATCCCTCATTCTTGGAACTATTCTCACAAATATTTCCTGCAACTTTTTATTATTGCCTTCACACCTTGTGGTGCCCAGAATTGGGTCTGTTGAATAATTAAAGTTTTTATAACTTAAGTCCAATTCCCAATATTGAACCAGAACAAACCTTAAAAGCATTTTAATTTTTTTTAAATTCTAGAAAATAAAGTGGACTTCAAATCAGAGATTTTTTAATGTAACTATGGCTGGGGGAAATAACTTTAATTCATTCATTCTGTAAAATTAGAAATGGCTGTCTCCCTATAAGAGACAGATTGAATCACCTAGGGTGGGAATTTCCAGGCCTGCCTGCTGTCAGGATCGTCTGGTTGCTCCAAAAGTCAGTAGACTTTTGGCTGGGCCGCCAAATCTCAGTGGGGCCTGCCATGACAGGGCTGCAAAATCCTGGCCCTAGTTACACTACCTCAAATTCACATGGTTGACCTACCATTTGGGGTTAGGCGATATTTTCTAACAGGCACACGCAGGAGTATGCTTATGCTTTGGTAACAGTGTTGTCTGTAATGTAGAGTTCTCTTCTCCTTCAAAGCCTTTTCAAAAGTTTGGAGTTGCTTGATTTTCAACAAACATTTCCTTGAAGATCATTAGCATGATCTTGACCATTAATCTGTTCACTCAAAGTTAGCTTTCATTCCAAAGGTGTACACTGAGTGTTATGTAACAACTTATCTTTATATGGTGTAGGTCCTCCTGATAGACAGTATCCACAACGTATATGTTACCTGCAGTAATTGTGAGATTTACACATAAAACCTGCTCTAAACTCCAGGAAAGGGCTCTACCTCCCTACTACTTTTACCTGCTGAGAAGCACAGGAACGTTTTGAGAAAAATGTTGAGACTTGAACATCGAGCTCTTTTGATATGCACCAAAAAGAAAGTCTGGTTTACACGATGGATGAAAAGTATTGCAGAGTGGCTGTACTATTCTTGCAAAGTTCTGTGCTCTTTTGACAAGGGAGAATGTGCGGTTGTCCTCCAGGATTCAAACTATCTCTTCCAACATTAACGTGCCCAATCTTGAGATTCAAATTGTTTATGGATGTTGAACTTCCTTCAAGGAATGGGGAATGCCGTGTCAATTGTAGGTAATGTAAAATTTGGTAGTTTAATAATAAGGCAAGCAAGTGTCTGTTCGGACTGCAGGCAAATAATCCATGCCAATGGACCGAAGTAAGTCTTTTAACCACTGCAGTAAAACTTCTTGCTACTGATATATTTAAAATAATGAAGGGAATACATGTTAGTGAAGTGGGAAATTGTTTTAAGTGCAAAATTATTCATTTAAAGTTGCCAATTTTGCTTGCCGCAAACAGCCCTCCCTCCCCAAACTTTTTTTCATTGATACAGGTACTTAGTTGATCAATATAAGACCTTGCTGGCTGAGTTTCTTTCCTTATCCAACTCCGGTGGAATGCTGACCACTATCTAACTGGTGGATTTGCTTTGAAGGGGAAATTATGGGCTTCAGAATCTGATGCACTTGCTGTGGAGTGAAGAGGACTCCCAAGATTTCGGGGTTATTGATAAATTGGTTTTATTGAAAACCCATTTAACACTTTAGGAGAAACTCTCCTCTCTCATTGGACTCTCACTGTGAAGCCTTGTTTAACCCAGATGTTGTGGCCCTTGTATATTACAGCACCCTTCTCCTTAGAGACTTAATAATTTGAATCTTACCCTGAAACAGATGTACAAGACTAGGAGAGGCCCTCACTCTTTGAAACTATCTGATCTCAATGCCAACAAGCAGGGATTAGGATCCAATCAAACCACCAGTAACTGCTGAAGGATTGAACTTTTCCTTTCAATTAGTGCTCTCCGGAAATCATTAAAATCATGTTTTTTTCCTGCATGACCTGTTCTCCAGGTCATAATTCCTTGCTTTATTTTTCTTTGACTTTTGTTTTATCTTTTGTTTGTGGAACCCCAACTCAAATGAGCACTGATTTAATTTCCCCTTTGTTTTCGGCCTTAGCCCTCTCCACAGATGCCAGGTGAGACAAGAGATTAGTGAGGCTGAGCTACAGGGAATCAGTGCTTGAGGTAAGGATTAGTGTATTACCCAAATTGCTTTTTTGGTTCAATACTTGCAGTGGGATTTAATTTGAAGTTTGAGTCATTCTTGAGTTGGCCAAGTTGATTTAATCCTTTAATTATTTGTCTTTTATAATTTATCCCCATCTGGGGATTAATTTTTTGGCCTTATCAAGGTGAGAGATGAGAGTGCTGGGGAAAGGAGCACCTCTCCACATTTAGCATCCAGTTGTCAACAGCAATCATTCGTAGGTACGATATGAAATATCAAATGCAGAGTGAATCTTCCCTGACTAAGCCCCAACAATGTTCCCCAACTACAGTCTTGGAACAGTTCCCTCAGATTTCAACATGTTGTTTTTGTCTCCCACTCTGTGGCCTCACTGCAGTATCCCCAGTTGTGAATTTATTTTGTGGATCTGCACCCACTGGGCTTGGGTGGATCATAATTAATTTCACAGAAAAACCTTGTAGTCAAAAATCCAAGCTAGATTCAAAACCAGATCCTAAAAATTCAATGAGTGTCCAAACACATGTTCCACGTCCTAAATTATTTTATGCTCAAGACAAACTAGTATATAGAGTTACTGAGACATCGTAAAAACCCTCGACCAGCTTTAATTTTAAAATCCATCAGTAGTTTCGTAGTAGAACTGACCTCCTAAATGGAAAAGAATTTCATTTTAATTGATCCTCTAAGGATTATCCAGTTTTGCACACGGTTCTGTTTACTCTTTTGATCTGGTAATCCGGTATAACCTGATATTCCTGACCTGGAAGAAAGCCTCAGTGTAGCTGTAACCAGACATTGGCAATTGATCCTACAAATAATTTTTAAAAAGAAACAATACCTTGATCCTACACTCGACTTTTAGTTCAAACAACTAATGAGTTTGTTGCTGAGGTGCTTTGTTTAAAAGACGCCAGAATCTATTCTTCAAATATTGTTAAAATTGTGCTAAATTCTTCCTTGTTTAATGTTTGTTGTTCAATAGGACGGTGCCAGAAGCTAAATGGATGCCAATGAAGGGAACATTCCTCAGGCTTACACCACATCAGTAGAATTGTGTGATTGTTATGCCCCTGCTGTTAATTTTTTTAAAAATGGCCATTATATTTTAGGTGTCAAATTAGGGTTGTGCATTGAACATTGTAGTTTTAATAAAGTATCTGTTATTTGCCAGAGCCCCTCATTTCCTGTTTATATGTTCACTGAAAAGGAGCATCTGAATCCTAGATAATGTCAGAATATGAATATTGGGTTGTGCCATACTACCATTTAAGAAGAAATAACAAAAGGTTTTCTGGCATGCCAATAATTATCGTTCTACTGACTTGTTCCAATCCCTCAAAAAATTCCTGTTTACTCCACATGTATCAAAAGTACTTACAATTTTGCAGTTTCGACGTGTGTAAAGCAGTGACCCTCCAAATATTATGGTTCAAAGAGCTAACTCTATTAAATTGCTAGGTAGTAGGCTGACTGAAGAGCATCAAATTCCACTATTCTCTCCGTTCACAGGATGTGGGCATCAATGGCAAGGCCAACATTTGTTGCCCATCTCTAATTGCCCTCGAGAAGGTATTGGTACACCATCTTCTTGAACTGCATCTGGTGCAGGTGCACCCACCGTGCTATCAGGCAGGGAGGTCTAGGATTTTGACCCAACGCCCGCGAAAGAACAGCAATATAGTTTCAGATCAGAATGGTGTGTAGCTTCCGAGGGGAACTTGCAGTTGGTGATGTTCCCATGCATCTGCTGCCCTTGTCCTTGGTGATAGAGATTGAGGGTTTGAAAGGTGCTGTCATATAATATATACTGTTGCCATTGTACATTGGTGATGGAGGGAGTGAATGTTTAAGGTGGTGGATGGGGTGCTGACCAAATGAGCTGCTTTGTTCCAAATAGTGCCCAGCTTAGGTGTATGAGCTGCACTCATCCAGGCTAGTGGAGAATATTCCATCTCCCTCCTGACCTGTGTCTTGCAGATGAACAGGCTTTTGGGAAATCTGAGGGAGAGTTACTCACCATAGAATTCCAATCTCTGAGCTGCTGTAGCTACATGGTTGCTCCAGTTAGGTTTCTGGGAGTAACTCTAGAATGTTGATGGTGGAGGATTCAGCAGTGATATTACCGTTGAATGTCAAGGGGAGAAGGTTTGTTCTTTCTGGTTGGAAAGAATCATTGTCTAGCACATTGCCTGAATATTGTCTGGGTCTTGCTGCATTTTGTCCTGGACTCCGTCAGTGTCTGAGGAGTCGCTAATGATACTGAACACTGCAATCATCAAGTCACCTTTAATAACCAAGGTCAGTTGGGTAGCGATGGCAAACAACTTGTGTTTAATGTTGACCATTAACTGATGGCCTCTAGTGTGAGGCCTCTCGCCTACCTACTCGGGTGTAAAGACAGAATCTTTTTCCATTTTCTGCTATTTGAAATTTGTGACGAGATTTTTTTGCAGGGGCATGTCAGGAGGACTGACCAGGAGGAATGATGGCCCAAGAGAGGATTGGGGCCTGGACTGTCTTTTCCTCTGCCCTAGCCTGTCCCTCAGCTTCAAGTTATACTTTTATACAATTAATCTTGAAAGTAGTGTGGGTGGAGACTCCTATGGAGCATAAACATGGGCTAAATACCCTGGTTCTCTGCTGTACGTTGTATGAACTGTATATTTAGAATGTGCAAATGGACCCTGTCTTCATACCTTAACTTCAAATATTGTTGCATTTGGTGTAAGCAGATTGATGGTGAAGCAAGAATTAGTGTCATGGGTGGCATGGTGGCGCAGTGGCTAGCACTGTTGCCTATGGCGCTAATGGCCCAGGTTCGATCCCGGCCCCGGGTCACTTTCTGTGTGGAGTTTGCACATTCTCCCCGTGTCTGGGTGGGGTTTCACCTCCACAACCCAAAGATCTGCAAGTTAGGTGGATTGGTCACGCTAAATTGCCCCTTAATTGGAAAAAAAATGAGCGCTCTAAATTTATTTAAAAACAAGAATTAATGTCAAGTTGCGAGTGAATAATTCTATTTAAGAAACTGTTACTACATTTCTGTCTCCAGCCTGCTGCACACTTTTTCAGTGAGTGCATTTAAGGACTTCGACCTGGTGCATGACTGTTGGCATATTAGCTACTTGCGGAAATTTTAGTGGATGAGAGGAATTGCTCTCCAGGTCTGCAAAAATGTTGTGGCTCATTCATTTCCTATTGCCGCAAAAGCTCCTTTCCCTACCTAACCTTCTCGATCTGCCTGTGAAATGGGCAAATAATGTTATGCTACTCTTTTATAATTGGTAGAGAGTGAGGTATGGTGCTGGGCACTGTCCGCATATAATGAAACCACAGCCCTATTTTGCTTCAAGAACAAAAACCAGTATTGTTTTTGTACCACAAAGTAACAAGTAATCAGTGATGAGGAGAGAGTATTTTTGTAATGAGGCAGTAAATGGAGGAATGGCATGGAGTTCCTTCACAACTGACAACTTGGGTATCCATTAGACCCCAATAATCCCTTCATCAAATAACCTATTCCACTTAGAACTTAATAAATTAATTTGATTGTTATACTGAGTTTTCTCAAAATGTATTCCCTCTACCTTGTGTGCACGTTGTGAAGTTTTGGAAATAAATAACCTCCATCCATCTTCATCGGTGTCTTTTTCAATCTTTAGTTTTTCAAAGATGAGAAATATTTTTGTAGTGAGACTTCATTTTCTTATCAGTCTGCATCCACTTCAGACTTCTCACGTTGTGGAGCCTGGTAAGGACAATCCAAGTCATGGTCTTTGCTCACATGTAACATAATTACTTCAAATCAATAGGTTGGAAAAGACAGAGCAATGTGCAGATTTTTTTTCTCAGGCTACCGCTGTGTAGCAGTATTATTGCCATTGTGTTCTTCATCGCAACATTTTACTTTAGTTTGTGCTAAAACCTCTTTGGTGACTTTTTCAAAAAATCTGTTCCGAGCTTGTGTACTTAGTCTGATCAACGTGAAATGAAATGAAAATCGCTTATTGTCACAAGTAGGCTTCAAATGAAGTTACTGTGAAAAGCCCCTAGTCGCCACACTCCGGCGCCTGTTCGGGGAGGCTGGTACGGGATTTTTTTGAGTACAATCAGATGTGAAAAACTGCACCCATAAACTGTAGTCTCTTTAGCAAGCTGTAGAGGTTTCAAAGTCATATTTGTGTTGACAGGAAGGGGTACACTATGTCCAGAGGCAATTTTTAATTTTATGCAGATAGAATAGCAATAGATTATTAAAGGTGAAGGATAGTTAGTTTATTCAGTGTGTATAAATGTACCTGTTAGTATGTAGGTGTATGCGTGCATGTACTATGAAGTTAGTAAAAAGAGTGCTTTTGATAACATTAAATGCAAGCCATGTTTTGCTAACATGGATTTTGATTGTGGTGTTTCCTGATTTAAGAGGACTAGCTTTAGAGTGAATTTGCAGGTTTAGTTTCCTTTATTAATTACTGTGATTTCTTCTACATCAGCCCAAAAGAGTAATACAAATACAAGATGGTCGGAGTGAAGTAAATTGTTCCAAAATACACATAAAAACATAATTTTAGCTGTCAACCAGAGCAATTAACCAGAGCAAAAAATTTAACCATGTGTCAGATCAGGCCTGAGTTTCTTGCCAACTGAAATCAACCTTGATGTCAGCATAGACTGACTCTCGTATTGTTTGCTTAATGGGTGATCAGTATTGATTCTGCCAAACATTGGAGCTCAAAACAGGTACAGTATAAGAGTCAAATGTAAATTTGGTTAAATGCTGTTTGTTTTCCACTATCTGTGAAATTTGCCACGTCTCTGATCTGTTACCTAATCTATTCATATCAGTAATGATCCCCATTCTTCCCACAACCTTGTCCTCTCTCCTGCTGATAATTCTACTTCACATTTATTTCTTTCAGATTGCATACCTCAGTGCACACGTACACAAAATCTCTTAAAACGCAGTAACAAAATCTCTAAATCGTTATCTCAGCCTAGATGGGGAAGAAAAACTGTTTCTTTCAGTTCCTCAAAGATGCAGCTTATTCTTGTCACTTTCTATTCCTTAATTGCTCCTTTATGTATCAACATTATTCGCCTTACTACCATCTCTGACTTTCGTGGAATTTTCACATTGGCATTCATGGGCGGCATGGTAGCACTGTGGCTTCACAGCGCCAGGGTCCCAGGTTCAATTCCGGCTTGGGTCGCTGTCTGTGCGGAATCTGCACGTTCTCCCTGTGTCTGCGTGGGTTTCCTCCAGGTGCTCTGGTTTCCTCCCACAAGTCCCGAAAGACATGCTGTTAGGTGAATTGGACATTCTGAATTCTCCCTCAGTATACTTGAACAGGTGCCGGAGCGTGGCGACTAGGGGCTTTTCACAGTAACTTCATTGCAGTGTTAATGTAGGCCTACTTGTGACAATAAAGATTATTAATATAAGGCTGCTTCCAGGATATTCCATTTCCACTTCCTTGCCAAGCACTTAATATCCCCCTCAATAATTTGAAACACTACACAGTTTTTTTTTTTGCTGTTTATGCCTTAAAGTAGGACTATAATAAGAACAGAATTATACAACTAGTAAAAGTTAATAAATTACCACCGAGTTAGCATATTTCACAAACTTTGGACAGATTGCCATCTTGACTACAGGTAGGAGTCTTAAAGATATGTGCAAATTGGGGTAAAATGATGCATTCAAGAGCACCAATAGCAACTTCCTCTCCTTTCACATTTCTACTACCCCCTCCTGCCAACAAAACTAGCAGCTAGGAGGTGCCTAATTTCTTTAATTTAAAAGGATCTTGTGGTGATGACCACAAAAAGGTAGTTGAAAGGTGTTGTTAATAAAGTTAATCTTTAATATATAAAAATAACCAAGTTTAAAATACAGCATGGACTCCGAAACTGGAGCAGCTGGTTAAACATTGAAATAATAGTAACGGAACAGAATCCGAACGAACAGCAGTTAAATATGAATTCATACAGCTAACGACAACTAATGATGCCACAGCACTTACTGCTGACATCAGCAATGGATTTAAATAAGAAGATGCATAATAATAACACTCGATAATGCTTCTCCGCCCTTAAATTTTAATCCCCCTTAAAAACAGAAATACAATGAAACTCTTTAATTATACATCAGTCTTCAGGAGCTTTGTGACTGCTCTATGATCTGCGCAGTAACGCTGGTGACTCCGTCAAGTCTTCCTCCACTTTTCCCTTCATGGCATAGGTTCTTCCCTTGGTTTGAAAAAGCGAGGAGTAATCTGAGGATCTACGAACAATTTAAATGTAGTGCTCCACAATGTACCAAGTTCGACTTTCAAAACTTCTGGATATTTTTAGATGATTTTCTCAGTCAATTTTGTGTGCTTTATCTCACCCCAATTCAAATGTCTTTTCCCGAGCCTGTCACGCCCTAATAAACAAGGCCCATGCCCTTTTACTACCAGGAGCTGTGCTCTTGCTTCTTGACTGTTATTTGCAAATTCTGCCTCTAACGTTCCAAGCAATGGCATAGTCTCGACAGTGTACATCCGAAGATTGATTCCTGCCCAAGTACGGGCTGGTGCCTTCTTAGTGCCCCAAATCTTCCTGAAGGTCTCGTCACTGATTACCGATGCAGAGGCTTCTGTGTCTACCTCCATCTTGATTTTCTGTCAATCGACCTCCAATGCAACATAAATAGGCTCTGCACATCCTCCCTCATATTAAACTTGTCCTCATAGTGTTCCTTTCTCTATTTAACATTACTAGTATTGTCAGTTCACCGCTGAGCTTTTCGTCTACATTCCAGGCTTCAAATACATAGTTATACTTGCGGTGATGCAAGAACGAAAAACCGCATGTGTCAGCCATGGCATCAAGTCCCATATTCTAGGCTGACAGGGCAGTGCAGTTCTTGAGGGAGTTAGCGGTACCGCCCTTTAGGTAAATTAAGATCCTGTTTGCTCTCTTGGGTAGATGTACAAGATCCCCTGACACTATTTAAAGAAGTGAAAGGGAGATCTGACTGGTGTCTTGATCAATATTTACCAATGGACCAACATGACGTTAAAAAAACCAGATTAGTTTGTTTGTTTGTTTGCTATTTACAGCACAGAAGGAGGCCATTCGGCCCATCACATCTGCACTGGCTCCCAAAAGAGCAACCTAGTTTGTCCCATTCCCCAGCCCTATCTCCGTAGACCTTTAAATTTATCACTTTCAAATATATATCCAGCTGTCTTTTGAAATCTCCTATTGAATCCACCAGCATCAGGCAGTGCATTCCAAACCCCAATAACTCTCCGAGTAAAGACATTTCTCCTCATCTCACTCCTAGCTCTCTTGCTGACCATTTGAAATGTGCCCCCCCTAGTCACTGACTCACCAACTCGTGGAAACAGAATATCCTCCTTTACCCTGTCAAGACTATTCAGAAATTGAACACCTCAATAAGGTCGCCTCTTTTTCTCCTTGGAGCAAGGAAGATTTGTTGCTGCTAACTTTAGCCTTAGTTTAATTGCTCTGTTCTATCACCTTTGCTCATGAGTCGCCAGGTATCTTTCTGATACCGCCACGTGGTTCAAGTCCAAGTAATGATCAATAATCCAACACACCGCTTAGTAAGAGTTAAATCAACGCCAATTTATTATATACAGTAATCAATGCTTATGCATAAATTCTACTTCTAAGCTACTTCCTACAACTACCAGGCCAATACTTAACTTTGGAAATGGCCCACCTGGTCAGGGAAACGGATGGCCTTTCTTTTGGGCTCTGAGCCTGCGGGATTCAAAGCTGGTACAGATTGATAGCTAGGAGCGCCTATCTCGTAGCGAGCGTTGAATTACGACTTACGATTTGAGCGGCTGTTGCAGAAGGTCAGCAGAAGGGTGCAGGAAGCAGAAGGGTGTCCAAGGGTCGATTTGAACTTGGACTCTATTCTTATAGTCCCCAGGGGCTTCCCGCCTTTCGGGGCGGACCCTGTACCTGGTTCCAAGTGATTGGACTTTGTCCCAATCACTTGGTTCGATATTCTCCAATGCTGGAGCGATTCCTTGAACGATGGGCGGTCTTGGGGTGATCGTTCACCTCCCTTTGTGTAGGCTCCTGTTGGCGCCGAAAAGTCTGGATTGTCTTTGTGTGTCTAAATTGTTGCACATTGTTCCCGGGGATTGCTCATTAATATTCAGATGGCTGGTGTTTTGTTGTGCTGATGGCTGCAGGTATCGATCTTGTTGGCCTTCCCAGAGGCGAATACACAGTTTTACCTGCAGCTGCTTGTTTTAGTCCTGTTGGCTGATTTTCCCATCCGCCTTTTCCGTTCGCCATTTTAAATCGGGGTTAGCCATTCTAAATCGGGAGTTAGCCATTTTAACTGGCTACAGATTAAGCCCAATTTGTCCAATCTTTCCTTGGATATAAAATTTATAAACCCAAGGATGCTATAAGCCTTCTTAACAACTGTTTCAACTTGCCTGGCCACGTTCTGAGAATTATGCACTTAAACCCTGTGGTTCCTCTGCTCCTGTACTCCCCTTAAAGTCGTACCATTGAGCCTATATTGTCTCCCCATGTTTCTTCTACCAAAATGCATTACCTCACATTTTGCTGCATTGAAGTTCATCTGCCCGGTGTCTGCCCATTTGGCATACTTGTCCAGTGTCTCTCTGTAGTCGTTCATTGTCATCCTCACAATTCACTATTCCCCCCTAGCTTAGTAATTTTGAGATTTTGCCGTCAACACCCACTTCTAAATCATTTATATAAATTATCTAATCATTTTTACATTCCTCCTCATGGGCAATGCCCTGTGTAAATTAGCCTTAGGGCAGCCCAGGGCAGCACGGTAACATTGTGGATAGCACAATTGCTTCACAGCTTCAGGGTCCCAGGTTCGATTCCGGCTTGGGTCACGGTCTGTGCGGAGTCTGCACATCCTCCCAGTGTGTGCGTGGGTTTCCTCCCACAGTCCAAAGATGTGCAGGTTAGGGGGATTGGCCATGATAAATTGCCCTTAGTGTCCAAAATTGCCCTTAGTGTTGGGTGGGGTTACTGGGTTATGGGGATAGGGTGGAGGTGTTGACCTTGGGTAGGGTGCTCTTTCCAAGAGCCGGTGCAGACTCGATGGGCCGAATGGCCTCATTCTGCACTGTAAATTCTATGAAATTGGTTGCCTGGTTTCTTACAGTACAACAGTGAGTACTGTTTAAGAAGTACTTCATCAGAATGCCCTGAGTTCATGGAAGGTGCGGTGTAGGTGCACATTCGTCGTTGTTCTTTCAATATGTTCAAATCAAGACTTAATAACAATTTCCTTTTCTAACTCTTTCTTTTACAGGTACTCAAAATGTGGATATTTTCTTTCCTCTTTAAAATCTCCAGGCTATGGAACACAAGTTTGAATTAATTTAATCACTACGATGATTTATCTTTTTTGTACCCTTTTTCTTTTAGTCTGGTAATGTTCTTGAGCTTGGTCTTTCACCCGAGTTTCTCTATTTTAAAAAGCACCTGCTTGAATAATGGTTGTGAGTTAAAAATTATCTTAAATTATCTAATATGAATGTCTGTCAATGTGTATCTCGATAGCAAATAGAAACATTCAGCAACTAAAAGGGAATCCCAATAAAATTTCTCCTTTATCACTTTACATCCTTGAAGATGGTGTTGAGGACTTGTATCTAATGGCACAATGGTAAAGACATTTGAAATTCAAAGTTATTGGTGGTTCTTATAGTTCTGTATATGGACTGCAAGAAGCTCTACGTTGGTCTGGAGATTTCTCTGCATAAGCATCCAGAGAGACGTGGAACCGAGGTAGAAACCAACCATGTGCCTTAAACAAGTGTGTAATTCTGGGCATAACTGAATTACAGAACCACTGTAATACCTCCCCAGTTACCTCCCTCTTTTGCATCGGTCTGTCTAACTTTTTGTCCCAAAACAATCTCTGATCAAGAGTCAGCCTCGCTAAATATGCAAGTATCCTCCAATTGTACGGAAGTCTATTAACATTGTAAACAGCTTTCCAGGTGCAGCAGGAAAGAAAGTCATTATTGTGTTCAAATACAAATCTTTTGACTGTTAATGAAAAAGGATATCCTCACAGTTATTTGCTCTCTATTTTCTGCCTTTCTGGCTGTATTTTTATATCACAGGTATGAGACATATTAAAATTTCAAAAGGTTCCCCAGTTGCAGGTTTAATGAGTTGGCACTTCTGTTTCTTCACGTATGGAAGTTACTCTGCGGGTTTGGTGCTTTCCTGGAGTTCCAATTGTTTACATTGATTGGTGGTTATTTTAAGTTTGAACTTGGTCGAATGGGATTGTCAAATTATCCTCCCATCAGCAAAATGGATCCAACATTGGTGGTGTTTCACTTCTGGGTTGTATCCAAGAAGGAAACTCTAGGGTTATGTGTTTTCTGGTCAAATATCCAGTAATTATCTGCCAAGAATAGCAGTGTATAATTCAGCACGCTGATCTTTTAATCCAATAGATTTCTGCTTCATGATGTGAGCTCCATTCTAGACTACTGCGAAAGACAAATTCTGTTACTGTATACCAAGCAAATATATGATAGAATAGTTTGAAGTTATCATTATATTGCTGTGTTTCAAAAAGCCTTATGTACTTGTAATGAAACTGGCAGTTTTATGATAGTCTTTTCTGCTTGTGCGCTTGTACACCTACTATTCTGCTACGGTTTATCTAGCATTTTAAATTATTTTTCCACGAGATTTCAACATAATAACAGCAAAATCTTCTATTTCCGTGTACATTTACTTTTTTTAATAAGTTAATCATTTTTGATTTTGGGTCAATTTACCCTTCTGATGTTCAGAGATTATTGTTTTGTTACTTCCAGTTAACAGTCAAATCCTCCCATTATGTTGAGTCATTCTTGAATGTATGCTGAGTATAATTTGTCAATCACATAGGTATTTGGGGGATCAATATTGTCATCTGAATTGCATGTCTAGAACATAGACACTGGTTAGTTGTACCAATGAGACTGATCTGGAGAATAAAATAGAAATGAATAGCTATCAATTAGGATCAGGTTAATGCTGCCTTTTAAGTACTGAAATGTAAAGTAACATCGTTATGGGAGTTTCACAGCTATTAGACTATAGTCCCCCCCCCCCCCCCCCCCCCCCCCCCCCCAACTGACCAGATAGTTCCAGTTCAAGCTCTTTATTCAAGCTATAGCAGGGATGCTAAACATCCACCATGTGGCTTGCCAACTCCAAGAACAAAGAAATACAGTAATCACATCTTGCAAGTAATTAACAAAGACCAATCAAAAGAGTACAATTCAAAATTATCTATGTCCATTCACAACTAATAATTAGGATTACATAATGTAAAACATATGAGTATAGTCATCCAATCGCAATTTGGTTGCGTGTACCTATTTATATCACTGAGCATGTATTTTTCTCCATAGCTACTTATACGTATGCTAGGATATGTTTGACCGGTGGTGTACCATATTCTTGAACTTTTGTGTACATAATGTGTGACTAAAACCTCACTATAATTAATATAGCAATGGTTCTTGAATGTTACCTGTCGACCATCTGGACTGAAGCAACTGGTTTCTTATTACTGGTTTTCTGTCTCTCAGCTATTTAGCAGCTAGAAGCTTGTGCGATTTTTTAATTTGTATGACTTTTAACCCTTTCAAGCATTGATCATTACTGTCTTCGAGTTGTCCTTTAATACAGAAAACCGTATTTTCACATAATGGCAGTTTTTCTTTTAGTGCGGTTTGGCCTCAATTTGGCCACTGCAGGCTTCAATTTTTTTTGTAGTCCTGATCTTAAGACCAGCCACAGTAGTGTGCCCTTTACTGGTCCTTGTAACTCTGATAAGATATGCTGGCTTTCTAACTTCAAATAGCTTGCACTTGAAGTCAGACAGCCCAAGTATTTGGCACTGCTTCATTTCAGGGAAAGTCCTTTCTCACAGAATAACATTACAACACGTTTGTCCGCGGCTCAGAAGCATCATCAGTCGGATTGTGCAGCTCTCATCATAACAATGTGTCGCAGGTTAAAGAGGTGCCATGAGTTGAGCGGATATGCAAATTTTTCACAAGTCTTTAAAAAGTCAAGGGAATTGAAAGTTCTGCTGGAAACAAATACTTGAATAACTTCCTTCGCAGAAATTCATTGTGATTGTCCTGACAGTTTGCCTGAGGTGGTGGTGCCAGAGGCTAAGCAAATAAGGTTTGTATAAGTTGACACAAAAGTCCCTAAATTGTATAGGAAGTGCCAAAAAATAAGTCTCTTAGCTTATCCTTCGCACTCAAATTATTTGTCAATATTTCTGCCTAATAACTGCCTATTTCTGCTTCAGTACTGAACCTATTTAACCCTCAATTGATTGCTTTAAGCAAACCAAATCTGGGAGATATCTGGAAAGATTATCCTTCAGCACTAACCACTGTGCCACCGTGCTGCCCTATTTCTTCCTGATCTTAATTTATTTAGAACTGCACACTCCCAGAATTAATTACCTTCATCTTTTTATTTTAGCTTTTAAAGTTTAAAAGAAAAGTAAACTCACTTCATCCATCTTCCCTGTGACACCCTTTCTTCACACCTTGCATACCTTCCTTGAATCTTTTAACAACCTGTTCCGATCCTTTCATGTTCTGTACCCATTCTTACGATATTGCCTTAGGTAAACATCTGTTTGCAGTGTTGTTAGGCTCATTAACACGTCAAATGCACAGTTAGATTCACACAGCCACTCTGTCTCTGCCTTAATTATATACTCACATATTCACACAGTTTAAAATTTCCGACCAGAACATAACAAATATTCCAATTTCTTGGATTTCCCTGATATGTTTTCAAGACACTACATTCGAGGCAAGTTTCTCTGAGATATGGGAGTATTGGTTATCTTTGGAAGATCCAGCCAAAAGTAGTCAAAGCTCTGAAATTGACGATGGCATTTATTTATTTTTTGTTGTCTCACCTGAAGGATATGAGACACTTGAAACTCAATACCACTCACAGAGACAGTGGCATTGCGGTATGTCACTGGAATAGTAATCCAATGGTCGAAACTATTGCTCTGGGGTGGCTTGAGTTCAAATCCCACAGCAGCTGATCAAATTCAATGAATAAATCTGGAATTGAAAATTCAATAATGCCCTTTTGAGAAAGGAAATTTGTCATCCTTACCTGGCCTGGCCTACATCTGACTCCACACCCCCAGCAATGTGGTTGACTCTTAACTGCCCTCTGAAATTGCCCAGCAAGCTGCTGAGTTGAAGAGTAATTAGGGATGGGTAACAAACGCTGGCCTTACACTCACATCACAGGAAGGAATAAAGCAAAATCTTCTTGAAAGTGGCCAGGGTGACACATTAACTTATGGGCTATACTGCAGAGGGTATATTTTTCAAAATTGCTGCCTTCCATGGTGTTTACTACTTTCTCCTCCAGAAGGATTAGTAGCTGAAATAAGTTATTTTTAATATCTTGATATGTGAGTGATGCTGCAAGGCACTTGAACTCAAAGCCTATTCATTTGTCATCTCAGCAAGCAAGTCATGTTACAGTTGTATAAAATTTTAGTTGGGCCACATTTGGAATATTGCATGCAGTTCTGGTCGCCACACTACCAGAAGGACATGGATGCTTTGGAGAAAGTGCAAAGAAGGTTTACCAGGATGTTGCCTGGTCTGGAGGGTGTTAGCTATGAGGTGAGGTTGAATAAACTTGAATTGTTTTCATTGGAAAGACGGAGGCTGAGGGGAGACCTGAAAATTACTAGAGGTATAGACAGGGTGAATAGTCAGAGGCCTTTTCCCAGGGTGGAAGGCCCGATTACAAAGGACACAGGTTCAAGGTGAGAGAGGGAACATTTTTCATGCAGAGGGTGGTGGGTGCCTAGAATGCATTGACTGTGGCGGTGGTGGAGGCAGGCACAATAGCAACGTTTATGGGGGATACAGATCATTTGAGCTGATCTAGGACTACTCCCCCATAAACCTGTAACCCACATATTCTTTGGACACTGAGGGGCAATTTCACATGACCAATCCACCCAACCTGCACATCTTTGGACTATGGGAGGAAGCCGGCGCACCACAGGAAACCCACCCAGACACGGGAAGAACGTGCAAACTCCACACAGTCACCCGTGTCCCTCGCGCTGGGAGGCAGCAGTGCTAACCACTGCCACCCACTGCAGGACCCAGTAATGAATCAGAATAGATAAGAGAAGTAAATACAGTGACTATTAAGGCAACAGCGATCACAACACAATAGGTTTAACATAAAGGTTGAGAAGGGTATTAGAAAGACAAAATCAGTTTGTTTTTCCAATTTATTGTTTTGATGGGATGAGAATGGAAATGTTGCAAATAAACTGGCAAAACTTTGCTGACAAACAAAAGGAATAGAATATCAGTGAGAAACATTTAGAATGAAGATCGCTAGAGTCCAGAAGAAGTATACATCACTAAAAAGCAAGACCAGTCATCAACTATCATAGGTGAGGAAAATAAATAATGGCAAATTTGAACAAGAAAAATAAGGACTGGGCCACCGAAGGATAGATGCAATAAACTCACAGTAATGACAGCAAGTGGTAGAAATTAGTTGCTTAATAATTACTTTTTATTGTTATTTATCAGGGAGATTAACATGATGGACATGACACTAGAAAAAGTCATCAAAAAAGATATAATGACATTTAAGCTCAAAATTAGGGAGATATGCCATAAACTAATTAAACTTGGGATAAAATGCCTACTCCAGATGAATTGCATTCTCACTCCAGTAAGTTAGGTCAGAGATAGCAGAGGCACTATTACATGGTTTTTAAAATTCATTAAGGGAATAGCACTAAACGACCAACAGACAGCTGATGGGATAGCTGTATTTAAAATAAGATTGAACAAGTCCAGGGAACTACAGACCTGTTAGATTAATGTCAGCAGCAGGAAAGATATTGGAATCCTAAAGATGTATTTTTTTTGAAGTCTAGAAGCTGAAAATAGAATTAAAAAGTGGATTTCAAACGGTAACAGCATGCTCAACTAACCTTATTGGATCCTTTGAAGTTTTTTTAAAAAGCGTGGATAAGAATAATGCAGTATTACATGCAATATATTTGAATTTTCAGATCTTCAGTAAGGTATCATTAACACATGACTAAGCTCAGAACATGTGGAGTTAAGTGGCAAGAAGCAGAATAAATAGAAAGTTGGCTACAAATCAGAAAAAGTCAGGGTTAAAGTTAGCTACTCGCTGGCAAAATGTGGAGAAGGTCATTCAGCATCTCAAAGCTGATCTGTCATTCAATTAAATTGCAGCTGGTCTGTGTCTTAACTCTACCTACCCACCTTGGTTCCATAATACGGAACAGAGTTTTCCGCAAGGACCAGTGCTGGAGCCATTGTTGATCACCATCTCAGGAAGTAGAAGTATAATTTCAAAATTTTCAAGTGACAAAATACACAAAAACATTAATAAAACCTACAGACTTGGTATGAATAAATAATAGGCCAATGAACTTCAAAACGTGAGATTGTACATTTAGGTCGGAAGAATAAGGAAGTCACATACTCTATGGGAAATAAATATCTAAATGGGGTAGAAGAGGGATTTGGGATAAAAGCAAAGTGCTGGAAAAACTCAACAGGCTTGACGGCATCTGTGGAAGATAAAGAGAGTTAACATTTTGAGTCCGGTATGATTCACTAAAAGTACTGGCATAGGTTAATGAGGCAACTTTTTTTTAAAAGTAAGCAAAGCATTGGGACTCATTTCTGGAAGGACTGAATTGAAAAGCAGAGAAGTTACATTAGAACATAGAGTATACAGTGCAGAAGGAGGCCATTCGGCCCATCGAGTCTGCACCGACCCACTTAAGCCCTCATTTCCACCCTATCCCCGTAACCAAATAACCCCTCCTAACCTTTTTTTTTGGTCACTAAGGGCAATTTATCGTGGCCAATCCACCTAACCTGAACATTTTTGGACTGTGGGAGGAAACCCACGCAGACACGGGGTGAACATGCAGACTCCGCACAGACAGTGACCCAGCGGGGTCGTATTAAACTCGTATTGAACCTTGGTTAGGCCACATTTAGAGTATTGTGGGCTCCCTAGTGTAAAAAGGATATAGAAACATTGGCAAAAATGATTTGCAAGGAGCTTAGCAGAAGTGAAAGGTACTACCTATGGGGAAAAGATTTGAGGCTGGAACTCTTCTTTACAAAAGGAGGGAAGAGTGAGGGATGATCTGATGGAGGACTTCCAAGTAGAGAAAATGTTTCCATTTGTGAGCGCACTAGAAGAAAAGGCCATAAATTTAAACAAAAATTCCAAAAGTGGTTCAGGAGAAACACCATTACCCAGAGAATGGGTGGAATGTTGAACTTGCTACCACAAAGGGTAATTCAAGTGACTAACATACCATAGATGTCAGCATATATGTCAATCTTTGTAGCCCTAAAATCCTGCAAATGGAGTTTTGCCTTGAATGGCGAGTATAAAAGTGAACCACCAACGTGGGGTGGTCGCCATCTTTGTCATTTACCATGCGGGGTCTGGTCTGTCTGTGTACTTGTATCTTAAACCTCCATGCATCTCCACAACACACCTTATATTGCCTGCTTACATCCAGTTACAAGGTACTGGTAAGTAAAACATGCATTTGTGGGTTGCAAAATTGACTACTAATTAGAGTATGGCTTCTCATGGCTGAAAAGTGGAGATGGAGATTCGACTGATACATCAAGTATGTGCAGAAACATGATTTTTGGGGTGGATAAAAAGGGTTATCTTATACACCGAATCAACTTGTATGCCACAATCTGCGATAGTTACATTTATGGGGAAGCTGGATAAACGTGAGGGAGAAAGGAATAGAGGAATATGTTGATGGGGTTAAAAGAATCTGAGTAGGCAGATGCTTGTGTCGAGCATGTAGCTGTTGAGAAGAATGACCTGTTTCTATGCTGTAGAAACCAGACCCTGCTATACAGAAGGTCCATATAACACTTTAATAATTCATAGAAATGGAGAATTCTGACAATTTATTGGCTTGCACATGATTATTTTATTGTCTGGTGCTCGCTGTCTCATTTTCCCAAACACTTATTGGTTATTATTTTATTTCATCACAAAGTAAAAGTTCCTGAGTATGCCCTCAAACTGACCTCTTGTTGAATGGACTGAAGATATTAATGAGAAAGTGTGGAAAGGGGCAACTGTGGTATGGTCTGCAGAAAGATAGAGAGCCCTAAACTTACAACATGCATGACATACCCATCCATGGTATATGGAGCATGATGTGGTGACACCCACTTCATTTGAGCAAGTGTGTAGTTGTTTCCAGTGAAACAGAAGCCAACAACCTTCTGGTTTCACGGCCAGATATGAATTATGAATTAATCAAATCATTTTACCTACTCCACCATCAATTAATTCTAACATGACTACTTCACATAGAAGTTGATACAAATGGATTTGTGTCATGATTTAACTTTATTACATTCATTGTGTTGCATATTTTTGTGCCACCAATGGAGAACATTGGTTGTTGTATTTAAAATAGTGACTTGTTGGATTTTTCTTGACTGGATGACAGCTCAATTAAGTTACATCATTAAGTACTTTGTTTCTATATTATAATAAGATTGATTGCCCAGTATGAATTTTTCACATCATGCTGTTTGTTGCTTTCAATTGGATTAGAACATAAATTATTCAGAATAATTGCAATATTCAAGTTATTCTGAGGAAGCAGAAAGAGAGTGTGCTGTAAACTGATAAAATTCAGATTGGAAATGACTATATCAATAATGTTTGCAAATCTTGCAAAGGTTAATGCATAAGGATTATCTGCAATTTATGTTGATTACATTTTTAAAATGTTACAAAGAGGTTTAGTCTACTGAATCATTTACTAATGCTGAAGGTGGTGTTTAGAAAACGAAAGAGAAAATGAAGAAATTAGATTTGGAACTTGTTTGCTGACAAAGCAATTAGAAGCAGATGGATGGAACATTGCATTGGATTTTTTAATCAAATTGTTTGGGAACTGAAGACAGTAAGTGCATTGTGTTGGTACAGGTGGACGCTTATGAAAGATTTTGTATTGGACTAATTTGTATCTTTATAAGCTTTATTCTCTATGATTCTATCAGGCCACTTGTGTGACGTCAAATTGTAGTGAGACTGAATTTGTTTTTTGAATTTTTTTAATGAATTTAGAATACCCAATTCATTTTTTCCAATTAAGGAGCAATTTAGCGTGGCCAATTTACCTACCCTGAACATTTTCGGGTTGTGGGGGTGAAACCCACGCAAACACGGGGAGAATGTGCAAACTCCACACGGACAGTGACCCAGAGCCGGGATCGAACCTGGGACCTTGGTGCCATGAGGTAGCAATGCTAACCACTGCGCCACCGTGCTGCCCCATGAGACTGAACTTTCTTCAGTTGATCGAAGTTATCATATTTGACTGCTTCCAAAACCTGGTGATACATACAAATTTAAAATAGCAGGTAGCAAAAGTCCATTTAGCCCACTAAGCCTGCCCCACACTGTCATGATGCCTGAAGCAACCACATAATTATCTGAGAGACACAAAAGCACATTAAAAATCCATGGTCTTGCACAAGGGCACATGGCCTGTTCTGTTTTATATTCAGTAGTCCTGTTCATAACAGTTAAAAGCCTAATCTGAATTGGCCATGAATCTTTCGAGAATTACAATTAAATCTGCACAGTCTTTTTCTCTCATTGATTTCATTTCTGTTCAATGTAAATTGTTGAGTACAGTTGTTGTACTTATCCAAATTAAATGTTATTTGCCAAAGTTTAATCCATTTCTCTGTCCATCTAAATCTGCTTGCAGAAAAGTGTTCTCCACAGTCTAACATGCGCAACTGTTCATGACCATCCAGAGAATTGTGGTCATTTCCCCTAACATCTCTGGAGCATCTGTCCTGGTGGCAACATTTTCATAATCTTTTCTTTTACTCTCTTCACACAGTGATACCGTGTTAAAGTCCTCAGTCATATTGGATATCGATATTGCTATTGTTGTTGGCCTCAGATGCCAAGCTGTTACCATAATGGCTTAACTCCTCAGCAAGATGACTGTAATCATTTTTGGAACCTAACATTATAAAAGTGTGTCTTTACCCCTGTGGTGCAACTGTTGAGATCAGATCAAAAAGTAGTTCTCTCTTCCCATATTCAATATTCCTTCATTGTACTAATTTAGAAAATATGTACTGCACTAAAACAGGATAGATCGTGGGTTTTTTTTTGCATTGCTGAAATATAACTTAATCAATACATTGAACTGTGTAACCTAATTGTGGAACAAAAGGAGAGCGCGCGTGTGTGTGTGTGTGTGTGTATATATTATAATTTTTTTCTTGCTGATGGGAAGATGCTAACTGTTTTCAGTGAAGTTCTGAAATTAAGTGTTTAATATTAAATTTATTTAGTGCAAGACCAGTACTGCTGAAGAGCCACAGGCAGGTTTACAACTTATCTAGAATTTATGACCATTGATCAAGGAAAATGCTTTCGTTTTAATACATTTTGAGCTCAAATTTGCATTCTACGATTAAGACTTTAAAACCAGTATTTTTATAAAGACGTAGCCTAATATTTTTTTTAATATGCATGAACCATAAATGACATCTTCAGTTAACCTTTAGGAAAGTTAGCATTTTAGAGAAGAACCATAAATGTGGTTGAATTTGTTGAACAGGTTTTCTCCCTTAAAAATAAATATATTTGTGAAAATCAGAAAATCTTAAGAATGTAAATCTGCTTATTCTGGACATTATTTCAACTAATTCATTTTCTTCAATCTTGCCGATTTACTTAACAGAAAACAGGAATTATTACGACTGTTGACCCACATGGTCGGTACCCATCTGTAATTGAATTTGGGAAATATGAAGTCCATACTTGGTATTCTTCGCCATATCCACAAGAGTATGCAAGGTAATTTTCCATGCGATGTATTCTTTATGTGAACCTGTGGAGAGTTTCGTACATATATTGGTGTAGTCTGATTATTAATACAGCTTTGTTTTCTCACCTGAAGTCAAGTATCTAATAAACTGCATTGTATGTCTTTATGTATTATATTGATTGCACATGCTTTAAATAATGTAAGTCTTTCATTGTGCAGTGCCCTTAATTTTAGTTTTTATAATATTCAGCTGATTTTACTGAATTGTGATTGACTTGCACTATGTTTACTTAATAAATGCGCTGAAATAGTTTTTATGAGCAGTTATGTGCATTAAGTGACCTGAACAGGATTTAAGTCCTATTAGCTTGGTGGTGTAACAATATATCAGTATATTATTAAGTTTATCAAAAGACTGTACATTATGTTGCATTCGTTCCAATATTCAAAATCTCACCATGCCCTGCCGTTTTCTAACTATATATAGCTAGCTGTCTGCACACTCCAATGTTTTCTAAACTTTTGAAGTAGTGAGCTGTCAAAGTATATACTGAACAATTCAAAATTGATTCACATGGCACTGTTCAGGACAGTGCCACACATTTATTTGCCAAGTTGAAATGTAGCTTTCAATATCCAAACTTGGAATTGTATACAGAAGAAACTGTTCTCGCCCCTTTCTCTCTCACTGTTCATGTTAAGAGATGTGCTGATCTTGATAGAACAGCCTGCCAGTGCCACTACTAAAAAAGACAATGATGAATGCAGGAATTTCAAATATATATTGTATTATATGTAGCTAGTGCAGTAATGGTTAAAAGCCTGGGTTAGGTTGTGTAACTGACTGCTGCAGTCGTTTTTTTTAGCAAATCCTGGTTTGAAAGGCAGCTAGACTTTGGGACTACAGAGGTACAGTTAAATAATTTAAAAGTAAGATAATTCATTCAGCCATGGATATTGTTTGCCGAAGTAGGGCTAATGAAATTTTGTTTATAGGAAGAAGATACCTTGGGGAGTAGATAATGAGAGACATGGGCCAGGATTCTCCATTTGGGAGACTGCGTCTCTGATTTGGGCATGCACTGGGAGTAGCGCTCAGATGCGATTCACTAGCCTGTGCCATGTAAATTTATGCATGTTGGATAGCAAGAGATTCCCTCGCGAATCCTGCTCGCAGTTTGTTTTAATATGCCATATCCTTATTTGTGTGTGGAATCACTCTTGGAGTGAAGTATCTTTTCCTTACAGTTTTACAAATTAAATTAAATATTGGGGTTTCTGTCCGATATTCTCGCAATTTGGGGATCTGATCTGGGATTGTAATACATATTAGCAATTAATGTGCTAAAATGTCACCAAATGCTGCTTGTAGGAGCCCTGGAACAACAATTCTAGGATCTTCAAACACCAATCTCCACAAGTCCATCTTTACATTCTTGTGATACAATTTAAATTTTCAACTATTTGATTAAGATATGAAGACACTGCAAAATTAACAGGTTACTTGAATCAGTCAGCTATAGTAGGTGATGATTGTTTCTACTTGTCAAGTCATATTTTGGCTTGGGACTCCTATGGAACAATGAAAATAAATTGAAACTGCTACAGAATTAATACATCTCCTGATATTTGAATACGAAGATGAAAACTAACTTGTAAAATGTTTGCAGTCTGTTCACTCCTCACCACTTGCGTTACCGTATCGACCAATGATTTTTCTCGGTTTTCTTGGTAGGATGTCAGATATAAACACTATCTGAAAATTTTTTTGCAGGCTACCAAAGCTTTACCTGTGTGAATTTTGTCTGAAATACATGAAGAGTCGGAACATTTTGCAGAGGCATACAAAGAAATGTGGTTGGTACCACCCACCTGCTAATGAAATATACCGAAAAAATGACCTGTCTGTGTTTGAGGTAGGGTGGATCTTAAGTTCCAAGTCTTGCTACTGTTAATTGAGGAAACTGCATAGAATTTCATTTGTTATTTGGTTAGTATTACAAACTATTCTAATGTCAAATTCAAGCAACTTGCTGTCTGTATGAATAGAATTTTAGTTCTCACAAATTTGTAATCCATATGAACACAATCCATTGCTTGGCCAATTCAGTTCACTTATGAGGAAGTAGATATATTTTAATTAATAACTTCTAACTTCCAAATGTCAGTGTCAGCTAATCTTAAAAGAAAATTGATCGTTGCTAGTTATGCAGTAACAGAATAGCATGCTAGTAAATCAAAAATTGCTCTATAATTGTATGCCTTTGAACTAGTATATGTCCATAGTGCAATAGAAATTTTAACCAGAGGACACTCATTTAAAGTGATTGGTAAAAGAAGTAATGGCGACATTACCTTTTCATGGTTAGTGTCTGGGGTATGTTGCCTGAGAATAAAATTCCGTATGGAGTTTCCGAGTTATATCAAACTAAAATTGAAATGCAAATAATTTATCTAGTTTTATAATGTATGGCTACTGAAGTTCTTTTTCAATTTGAAGGTCACTTAATTTGATTCCTTCAGTATGAGCATGGTTGCACTGGAGCATTGGTTCAAAGTTCAAAAGTGGCAATGTAAATTTGACGAACTGCCTCTGAAAGAGAAGCTTTTTAAAAAATTCATCTACGGGATGTGGGCATCGCTGGCTAGGCCAGCATTTATTGCCCATCCCTAGTTACCCTTCAGAAGGTGGTGATGAGTTGCCTTCCTGAACCGCTGCAGTCCTTGAGGTGTAGGTACACCCATCATGCTATTAGGGAGTTCCAGGATGTTGCCCCAGGGACAGTGAAGAAACAGCGATATATTTCCAAGTCAGGGTGGTGAGTGACTTGGAGGGGAACCTCCAGGTGGTGGGGTTCCCAGGTATCTGCTGCTCTTATCCTTTTAGATGGTAATGGTCGTGGGTTTGAAAAGCGTTGCCTAAACTGAATGAGATATCCCCCAAAAAGGGAGTTTTATCTTACTTTGCTTTGGTGTTACATCAGGCCATTACTCCAGGCTTACTCCACAACATTTAGCACAGGTTTGAATTGCACCAATGTTGCTTGAAATGTAAGTATGCTCCAGGACTTACAGATTGAATGGTACCCATTAAAAACTATAATTGGGTCTTTCTGTCTGTGGGTAGCTGTCATTGAATACTGTTTTGTGTTCCATTGACTGTGCCGAGGTATACTTATGCTTCCCAAAATTTCATAATAGTTATGTAGTTTAAGTGATATATGTAACTGTCCTCTCCACAGTCAACAAAAAACATCAAAAAGAGTTTTTGATATGCTGAATTGAGAGGCAATAGTTGCTTGTGGACCAGTGAAAATAATGATTTGGTACTGATTCTAGCCTGATTGTAGCAGCTTTTGTTACTTTTAAGACTACAGGGTAGCTGCTGCCATGGGTTATATCCATGATGAGTTTTACTTACTTACATTTCAATAAGATGTAGCTTCTTTCTTTTGCAGATGAAAGCAAATGTGTTCATTACACTTTCATTCTATTCACAGGTTGATGGAAATATCAGCAAGATCTATTGCCAAAACCTCTGTCTATTAGCCAAGCTTTTTCTGGACCATAAAACTCTTTACTATGACGTTGAACCATTTCTTTTCTATGTGTTGACTAAAAATGATGAAAAGGGCTGTCATCTTGTTGGGTACTTTTCTAAGGTAAGTGTTCCAACTGTAAAGTGTAGAGTAAAACAGCCTATTGTTCCTTACTGATTTTACATTGACACTGAAAGAACAAAAGATTATATCCCTATGATGTTAGTCAAAATATTCAACGCAATTCTATGTTCTGTGTCATTGATTTTGATAGCCTTTGACCGTGTGTAAAGTGATTTTTTTTTTTTACATTCCCATTTTGGTTGTATTTCCCCATAATTCAGTAGTTTTGATCCCTCTTTTTCGGTATCACCATGCAAATTATACTCAAGGGAGGAACTGATGTTAGGCGTTACCTGGCGATCATAAAGATTGATGCATAGCTAGAGGAGAACCCCTGCTCTAATTTCCAAACGTCAGTGTCCGCTAATCTTAAAACAAAATCGATCGTTGCTAGTTATGCTGTAACAGAACAGCATGCTAGTAAATCAAAAATTGCTCTATAATTGTATGCCTTTGAACTAGTATACGTCCATAGTGCAATGGGAATTTTAACCAGAGGGCACTCATTTAAAGTGATTGGCAAAAGAAACAATGGCGACATTTCTTTTTCATGCAGCATGTGGTTAGGGTCTGGGGTACGTTGCCTGAGAATGTAGTGGATGCAGATTCAACCGAGGCCTACAAAAGGGAATTGTCTGAAGAGAAAATAATTGCAAGGCTACAGGGAAAAGGCAAGGGAGTTGGGATTACTAGTACCATTCTACGACATACATCACATATACAAGCGTCACAAAATGTTGATGTCGTTCTTGTACTTGAATATCTCAAGTACTAAGTCACTGTTAAGTTAACTACGTTAATTTGTTCAAACATAGATAAGAAAGCAAAACAATCAGGATCCAGTGGACACACACGGAAAGCTATCATGAAGCACCAATCCACTCAAAACCCACTAATAGCTCATTTATTTCATCACTATCAATCACAAACCAGAATTAAGTAAAACAAACCAATCAAATCAATCAGACATATTTTCCTTTTTTGGATTCATGTTGTTTCCAGGTCCAGAATTTATGTAAGAAGGCACTAAACACAGGGCAAAATTTAGTGTTCCAGGAGGGAAAAGCCCATAAAATTCCTCGGTTAGCCTTACCACTGGCCTCCTGCCTGGCTAGACAACTTGACCATTTCCCACAAAATTTTCAGGCTGGTGAGAGGAGATCAGCAGCAGTGGGAAATTAGTTGACAAAAGCATGATCAGGATTAAAATATTGGATTCACGACTGCTCAGGCCTTAAGCAGCAAGGGGGTGGCGACTCCAAATACAGACTGCTTGCAAGATTGGATGTCCCCTGCCCCACGAGTGCCCTGCCTCTCCAACAACACCTCTGCTTTGCCCACCCAACTCGCCTCGCTTATTGTAGTCCGGGTCCTGTCCATTGCAAAAGCATGATCAGGACAAGGTGATTAAAATATTGGATTCATGTATGGGCAGCACGGTGGCGCAGTGGTTAGCATTGCTGCCTCACGGCGCCGAGGTCCCAGGTTCAATCCCGACTCTGGGTCACACTGTCCGTGTGGAGTTTGCACATTCTCCCCGTGTTTGCTTGGATCTCGCCCCCACAACCCAAAGATGTGCAGGATAGGTATATTGGCCACGTTAAATTGCCCCTCACTTGGAAAAAAAGAATTGGGTACTCCAAATTTATTTTTAAAAATATTGGATTCATGTAAATGGGTTTGAATGTTGTAATGACTGTTACACTTCACTCCAAAAAGACTGCTATTGTCAACTTCAAAATGAACCTGAAAGAAACAACATGGTGACTGACTTAAATCAAAAACCTACAACCTAATTACGAAGTGTTTGTTTCACACACTAAGCCAAGATTGATGAAATATGGAATACTAGTTTATTTTTTAAAATTTAAATCCGTGCTATGCGAATAAGATTCACAATGAAATGCTTATTGTCCTATCATTTTTCAGTACCCAGTGTATTGGGACTATTTTTGTATTTGTCTATTACAGAATTTCAAAGTGAACCATTTAATTTATTTTGTATTTAATTATGAGGACGGTGATTTGCTTGGTCCTTGATTAGTTCAGAATGGACAGATTTAAACAGCCTCAGGACAAAGTATTTATTTGTGTAAGAGATGATACTAAAGAGACATAAAAGGGGATAAAAACAGTAAATATGCAGCATAGACTAAGTACAACTGTCAGAATCTATTGAAAATAATGACCTTAATTAAGTGTGTATTTATGCAAGTTTTCAGAGGCCAGGATCCATTTTTTCATTTTTTTTCCATCTTGTGCTGAAATGCTGCCTAGTGTATTAGAATGTACTGAAAAAAGGAATCCTTTTGTTCTAAATTGCATTATATAACTATATGCAGTTTATTCAAAAATGTTCCAGCTTGTAAGAGATCTCAACAAAATGTAATCATGAGGGGACTTACCATTCCAAACCTAGCCCAGTTATGAATAACTCCCAGATTATCCACATATAATAAGTGTATCACCACATGAATGGATAAAACATCTAAATTCATCCTTTAAACCTTTCGTAACCCTTTTGGTGACTTTCACAATCCTGTGTTTGATCTCGTTATGGTAATGGCCTTTCTGGGTTTTTTTTTTTCAATTTCCTTGAATTATTTTTTATTAATTCCATTTCTACATATAATGGCTCAGACTTTGATTATTATGACAACAAACTGTTCACATTCACCACCGTTACTCCTTTGAAACTGCCAGCAAAGCCTGGTATCCATAGATGCTTCAAAATATGAAAATTCAGAAATTGCTGTCAGTGATTCACCCCAAACATCGGGTGCACTGTTGAAGCCTCAGCCGATGAGATATAACTGGGATTTTAGCAGCACAGTAAATCACAACTACTTTTGAAGAATCCCTCTAACTCTAAAATACTAAATTTCCATTTTGCATAATTGTCAATTTTTTCCATTTATATTTCAGATTTTAATGTGTATGTTTCAAGTTTTATTTTGATCTCTGTAAAATTAATAACAAGGGACGAATAATCAGTACATTTTACTTCCTGATTTGCTGTCTGAGAATACATCAATGTGATTGGCTGCTTATTTTGTTTGATAATATCACTGTTGCTGGATGCCTGGGGATTCCCTTGACTTGGCCCCCGATTCAAAGTAATGTCAGGAAAGGTGAAATTCACACGGGACATACCTGGATCTTTGTGGCAGCTCTTTGTCACATGCCAGGCGTATAATCGATTGTGATAATACTGTGTAATATAGTAGCAGCTAATAACAGTTCAGATGGTAGATTGGTTTGGTTGGAAGGCATCAACTGTAGATTAACTATATAGAATGGCAATCCAAGGCTCAAAATAAATGTTGTAAAACATAGTGAGCACCTGTTTTCCATGAAAAGACATTGACTATAAAGTCAATAGTTTATCTCTCGTTAAGACACTAGTGTCTAATAATTAAATACACTAAACATAAATAAATAAATGATTCTACTTTTCTGCTCTTAGTTTTAGCTTTTGATGCATATTTCCCCTTTCCAATTCTTCCAACTTAAGCATCTTGGACCAACTAAAAATGGTAGAAGAGACAATGGTGGAATTGACGGGGAAGGGAAAGCAACATTGATGAAAGCCGATCACATTCTGTAGTTAGTATCTGGTGTAGCTAATCAAGGCAATTTCTTAAGTAGGGAAGGTCAGGATAATTATTTAACTAAACAGTTTATCCAAGTTTAAATAGGGAAGCTCTCCGAAGCCTACTAAGATGGATGCTTTTCTAGAACATTATTTATCACGTAATTCATGGTTAGGTGCCCACAACCTTCACATATTCGCAACTTGCATATGTTGCAAAATTCTCTGTTTAAGGTTCCTGTGGCTGTCACCTGACAACTGTTACAATAAAGCGAGTGGAACAATTAGTCTTTGATCAGATTGTTATCACTACCTTTAAATACAATCTTAGGTGTTTAATCTTGTAGTTTCTCAGCGGAGCAGAATGTGACAAGACGGTCTTAAACCAAGTATTATAGGCCAATATGTATTTGTGGATGGCAGTGTTATCTAATTTTCAGTATTCAAATCTGTGGTAGGAATATAAAGTAAGTTTTGGTGTTTTTACATCCTCCTTCAACTGTAACTTTTATCAAACCAGTTACAATAGTGATTTGGTAAGCTTGGGCGATCCGCCTGTCTAGAGTTGAGAATTTTGATAGTTTCTGTGGATGAGTTTCAAGATATGATACTTTAAATAATTGGTCCCCATTATGCTGGAGACTTTCACAAATTGCAAAATAAAACCATTTGCAAATGGCACAAACATTGAAATGATCACATGTATAATTTTGTGAAGCATTTTGAATAACTAAAGAAATCTGATTGAACCCAGTTAGATCAGACTGCAGCATATTTTGTGCTGTCCATATTGCCCTGAACCTTATTCTATCTGTTTAATTTGATTCCGAGCACTTGAAAGGGTGTATGCTGAGAGGTTATTACCTTGGCTGGAGAGAGCAGAACTAGGGGACCTGGTCTCAAGATAAGGGGTTGGCCATTAAGGACTGAGATGAAAATGTATTCACTGAACCTTGTGAACATTTGGAATTCTCTTCTCCAGAGGGCTGTGGAAGCTCGGTCATTGAGTACATTTGAGCTGAGATTTTTGGAATCAAGAGATCTGCGATGAGGTGGAAATGTAAAGTTTAGGTTGAAGATCACAATCTTGTTGAATGGGGGAGGAAATATGCTTGAGGGAATGTATTCTTTACACCCGATCATATTGCTTATATTCTTGTAACATTTTCCCAATGCAGGTAGCTGCAGACACTTTTAAAAGAGAAAATACACAATTTGTATCAAGTATCATGAAAGTTTGAGGACTTTTGTTTCAATTATATGTTAAACCAAGCCCTCATCAGCCTCTTGGGTGGACCCGAATGATCCTATGGTACCATTTTGAAGACGATGGTGCAGCACGGTAGCACAAGTAGATAGCACTGTGGCTTCACAGCGCCAGGGTCCCAGGTTCGATTCCCCGCTGGGTCACTGTCTTTGCGGAGTGTTCACGTTCTCCTTGTGTCTGCGTGGGTTTCCTCCAAGTGCTCTGGTTTCCTCCCACAGTCCAAAGACGTGCAGGTTAGGTGGATTGGCCATGATAAATTGCCCATAGTGACCAAAGAAAAGGTTAGGAGGGGTTACTGGGTTACGGGCATAGGGTGGAAGTGAGGGCTTAAGTGGGTTGGTGCAGATTCGATGGGCCGAATGGCCTCCTGTACTGTATATTCTAAGAACAGGGAAGTTCACCTCTGTGTCCAACCAATTTATACTCTTCAAGTAACATTACTAAATCAGATCATCTGGTCATTGCTGTTTATGGGACCTTGCTCTGCACACAAATTAGCTCCAGACTATCCTATATTATAACACCGACTATGCTTTAGAAGTTTTTCATTGACTGTAAAGTATTTGGGGATTTCCTGAGGTTGTGAAAAACAGGATTTTCCACGTTCCCCCCACGGCGTGTTTCTTGGTGGTGGAGGCAGCCCGCCATTGGCCAGCGGCGGGACCTTTTGCCCGTTGTTTGTACCCTCCCTCCGCCAGGGAACCTGCGGCAGATGTTTGCTGTCAATGGGACCAGAAGTTTTTCAATGCAAAATGCCAGCCCACAAGTCCTTTCTTCTTTCTTTACTAAAATTCTGCATGCCAAAAGTTTACTACGTTGAATGATTAACAGTATAAAACATTAAGCAAGGTTCCAGAAAAGGGGATATCAACACTCCAATTGTAGAACTGCTAAACAGTAATAAAAATTGTACCTTTCATGCTAGAGCTGTAGCTATATATTTAATTAATTATTCAGATTGTAGATAAACTTTGGTTAAAAATATAATTTGAGATATAATTGCAAAGAAAAATTTCTAGATTTAAGAAAGGTCGTATAAAATAAGCCTCCCCTTAAAGTAAGTGTTGCAAAGAAACCTGAATTAGACCTAAATCTCATGGTGCTCAATACTATATAATATGCACTCTCTGAGGCCTGAGGGTACAATAGTAATATAGTTCCTCACATAGAAAATTGTTATCCCGGTTGCTGTTGTGTCAGCCAATTTGATTGAATTGATTATGTCGTTACTGATCTCCATGATTTCATTTAACATGAGAACAACATTGGACCACGTCCAGTATTTCTATTAAGATGCTACTGAAGCTAAATGTTCAATAGATTGCACCACTATTTTTCTTGCCCAGCATATGCAATTCTGAATTGGAATGTGAGGAGAGTTTTTATGTAATTCAATGAAGTGTTGGTACCTGTTGGACAAAAGCTTAATGAGGAAAAGAAAGACTTGTAGCATCAGGGTACTTCAAAATGCTTTGCAAGCAATCTTTCGCTGTTGTTGCTGTTATAATGTAGAAAATGCAGTCGCGAATTTGCATAACTAATAATCCTTATTAGTGTCACAAGTAGGCTTACATTAACACTGCAATGAAGTTACTGTGAAAATCCCCTAGTCACCATACTCCGGCACCTTTTCGGGTACACAGAGGGAGAATTCAGAATGTCCAAATTACCTAACAAGCACATCTTTCGGGACTTGTGGGAGGAAACCGGAGCACCCGGAGGAAACCCATGTGGACACGGGGAGAATATGCAGACTCCGCACAGGCAGTGACCCAAGCGGGAATCGAACCCGGGACCCTGGCACTGTGAAGCAACAGTACTAACCACCATGCTGCCCATGGACAGTGATATAGTGGTAAGGCACCAGTAAGCCAGAGGTTCAGGCTAATGCTCCAGAACCAGGAGATCAAATTCCACCATGGCAGCTGGGCAATATAATTTCACTTGATTATTAAATAGGGGAATAAAATGCTCGTCTCATTAATAATGATCATGAAATGACCAGAGTGTTGTAAAAATCCATCTGGTTTACTGATGACCTTCAGGAAATAAATCTTTCCCTGCCCGGCCCACACATGACTGCAGGTCTGCAGCAGTAGACCTGCAGTCTGAAATGGCCTAACTAGCCACTCACTTGTATCAATCTGCTAGAGGAAATAAAGCACAGTGGATGTACATTCAGCAGAAGGACCGCAGCATTGAAAGATGGAGGTGCACCTTTTCATGGCCGAGGATCACAAGAATGTTGTTTTTAGAAGTGCCACAAGCAACAAACCATATGGCCAGATAATCTGCTTTTGATTTTGTTGATTGAAGGATTATTGTTGGAAAGGACACAGAAGAATTCCCCTCCTCAACTTCATACAGTGTCATGGCACTTTACATCCACCTGCAAAATGAGATAGGGCCTGGGTTTAATGTCTCATCCAGAAAACAACGTATCAGATAGTGCAACACTCCCTCAGTGCTGAACTGACTTAGAAACGAGAGTATACCACCGAGTTGAGGCTGAACATCTGCATCTAGAAAAAGATCCTATTGACAATATTAAATAACTACATTTCAGCAGTAGCTCCAGTGAGAGTAATTTCAACGCTATTACATTAGATAGCATTTGACAACCTCTATCTGAATTAATTCACACTTTATTAAAATTGCGCTATACAATTTGACAGCACTAAAGCTTTAATAGTAAGCAATGGAAATCTCCATCTTTCCTTTGTGATATTATCTTCCATAAGCTGTAGATACCAATTACAGAGCTCTAGTGGTTTTTAAATGTAATACATTTTCCTATCCCCTTTGAGATCATTTTGAACGTTTTATTTTTCATGCTCTAAATTAGGCCATGTGCAAGTTGAGACCAGCAGGTTTCCTTGTTTAATTGTCTCAATTTGAGTCTTCAAAATAAATGCCTTACGGTAACAATGCTGGGTATCGTGCAGCGCAACAACGGGGCTGCATGTTAACGGGTGGGGGATTCCTAATGATTTTCCTGTGGATAAGTTGATCTTACCCATGTCATGTGGATGTTAATTTAATTTGGAAAATGAAGACTGCACATAAAGGTACGTAATCTTCCACCTTTCGGTGCAGGTGTAACAGTATGCTGGTTTTGGAACACATTTAGCAGTCTAACGAAGTAGAATGTAATTCATGTAGCATGTCCTCTGCAGTGTCCTGATCATTAGCAAAATATGTTAAATGGTTTTCAATTTTAAATGACTGCTGCACTGTGTTTAAAATGTGCTTATTTCTTGAGCAGTACAACATTTATACTTTAAGTTGATCCCATTAACTATCGGATGTTAATTTGAATTATGTATTCATGTTATGGTTTGTACAAAATATAACTCATTAAACATTTTTAAACATTAAATGTGCCTGAGGTGCCTTTCAGAGGAGGCTGTTATGCACACCATGCTTTTCTCAGGAGGATGTTCTTGGATTGCTATATTGAAAAATTAAGTTGAATGGATTTTATGACCTGGATAAACCTTGTGCATTAACAGTTTGTCAAACAGCAAAGATGACAACTTGGATTTGATTGAAAACCGCAGTAACAGATTGTCATATATCATTGTTATTAACAATCAGTGTTTGCCTAGATTAGTGTGACATTTTGCAAGGACAGTGGTAGGTGACATGTGTTGTCTGCATCAGCAGTGCACTGACAAACTAGGTCTATTTCTCCTTCCCTCAGGAAAAGCTTTGCCAACAGAAGTACAATGTCTCCTGCATAATGATTATGCCCCAGTACCAAAGGCAAGGCTTTGGAAGGTTCCTGATTGATTTCAGTAAGTGTTCTGTTTTGTTTGAAACCATGTTTCAATGATTTTGTCAGAGAGTTGGGGGTGTTCTTGTAAGTAATGGGCTACAGAAATTGGTAAATGCATGCATTTTAATCTTGATGTGACTGCTTTGATTTGTGCATCATTAAGTAATAGAATATTGTCACTTATTTTAGGGCTTGATACGCATTCAAGTATGAAATTTTACCCTTCTGATTCCTCTCAGCTTGAATTAAGAATACAACTGTCAGAGCATATGGCAGCGCACAAAGCCAGTAGGCTGAAACAAATTGTTAAAGGTTGAAATGAAACAGAGTGCAGTCAGTTTAATCAGTATGTTCTATAGATCAAACAGTTGGGTACAAGAAAAATGTAAAATATTTCAAAAGCTTTTGCAAATATAATAATTATACTCAAGCAATAGGAAACCAAATGATGCATTTTGAAAATTACTTCTGATGTTTTCAGGGAATGGTCATTGATTGCTTTCAAAGTCTCAGTCGAAGAATGTCCCCTGCATTATACACAAGGCAGTCTCAAGTTCTGTAATATTGAAACAATGGCATTAAAGATGCAGCATATACTGGCCATCTTCCCAGGCTGCCTCCTCTGTGTCCTAGGAACACATAACTCAGCATGCAAATATGTATGCCCATTACAAAGTAATGGGGAGTGAAAAACAACTTGCTTTATGAGATCTTCTGTTATGAGAGCCTGGATTGTTCTCATGGGCCTCTGAAAGACTGCAGGAGGTCTCGCAACATTTGGATAGAAACATTCCAACTCTGACCTCTTCATTGCCGTTGCTTGACTTGCATTCACAGCAACCAAGCACTATCTATCTCTTAGAATATCAGCTTGGTAATGGGACTGACAAGATTTAACAGTTCATATCACATCATGCATAAAATAAAATAATATGAATGCTGGGATTTTGCTTTGCACAATAAATATGTACTGTTGGTTTTTGCCAAAATCTAGCCCTCGGTTGCAGCTGGGAGGGCCCATAGAGAGATTTGCCTTGGCCAACCTGTTCCTATATTTTCGCAGAATTCACTTTTATTGTAGTTATTTCTACAGAGGGTTTTCAACATGGTGCTGGGATGTGGAATCTCAACCAGAACATTTAACTCTCGCATTGAACCAAATTATTTTGGAGGGATGCTGGGGTTCTGATAATAAAATCATGTATAATTTTCCTATTTTCCCTTTCACATTTACAACAAGTAGCATAATGCTTTGGGTAACTCATAGGTCAACTTGTTCGCATTGTTTGGTCGTGTTTTATATTTTCTGTGATCTTTTTCTTATTAGTTATTAATGTTAATACAGACATTTGTCAGGATTTGGGTACAACATTAATAAATTGTGTAACGATTGTAATATTAGCTGATAGACTTGTGCTTTCATTTTCTGTACCATTTGAAATAGTTGTTTCAAAAATTGTTCCAGGTTTTAAAAAATCATACAACATTTCACAGTTGTATCATGTGAACTTTAACCTATAATGCAGTTAACAATTCTAATACTTTAAAGTCACTAACTCATTGCTTGCTCCTAGTAGGCAAGGTTTCAGAACATAATCTAGTTGTTATCTGTTGATTTAATGCTAGCTGATTTTGAATGGTCGCAACAGTGTGTCAGCACTTCATAGTTTGCTGGTTATTCTCTCAATTTATGCTTGTGAACAGTTGCATTTCCGTTTGGCTCATTTCCTTAGTTCTGCTTATCCCTTGGCATTTTTCTGAGTTAAGGTATGACCAAAGGTATTCCTGCTTCACCTGCATCTTTTCATTTTGCTTCCCCATCTCCAAAACATGTTTTCATTCTCACTCCAATGTTTATACCTAGTTCCATGCTAGAATCTTATCCTGCATCATTTTTACTCTTAAGAACAGAAAAATAATAAAGACATAAAAAAGAGTTAGTTAATACAATGAAGAGTGAAAATGTTAGACAAATAGGAAGGAAATGAACAAATGTTGAGTCATGCACCTTTTTGAGTTGGACGTAGTCACCATATCTTTATTGCCACTGAGTCAAATTCCTGGAGCACCTGACCTTAAAGCATCAGGGAGTACCTTCACCATGCAGACAGCAATGGTTCAGGAGGTGAGTCACTACCACTGGACAAGAACAGCTAAGGATGTGCAATAAATGCTGGAACACCCACATCAAAAAATCAATTTTTAAAATCTCTTAATTTCTCATTGAGAAAATATAAGTTTTTCTTTCTCAGATCCCAAGTGGATAACCTTGCACCTCCCACACATTGAACTGCGTCTGCCAGTGATGTGTCCAGTAACATGTCCTTTTCCATCTTTCTGCTCCTATTCACACACAACTAGCTAAACCTCCTAATTTAGTATCACCTGAAATCTTGGACATGCAGCGCTCTGTACCATAGTCCAATTATTTATATTCCTATTTTAATTCTCCTCGCACCTCCAAATTCAAAATGAATCTTTAAGAATACTTTAAAATATATATTTCACCCCAATAATTCTGCAACTAGCTTGTGTATTGACCTGTGTTCCCAATATTAATCACAGGATGCTAATACTCTTTACTTTGACCCAATTCCCTGCTCCCTTCTGAAGTGTATTTTCCAAATGGTGACAGCTGCCAGCTTCCAATAATTATCTAGTGTGGATTTTCTCTTGATTGTGATTTAAAGATAACTTCAGTGTCTCTTGCAAAGTGAACTCTGTAAAGATTAAGTTCTGAGCATGTTGTTTTAGACCTTGTGTGGTAATAGTATTGATGTGCGCATAAAATAATAAGGCACATGTCTTAAGCTAACTGTTGGCAAATTTTTAGTTTTTCTTTCAAATTTTGACATTTCTATTTCTCACTGCCTCTCCCCTGTCTCCTTCAGCTGGAATGATTCATCACTTTCACCAATATATAATAATGTGTCCGTATTTTGCTCATGGTCCAATTGCAATCTTTCCTCTAATTAAGTAAGAAGTCTTACAACACCAGGTTAAAGTCTACCTGAGGAAGGAGCAGTGCTCCGAAAGCTAGTGTTTGAAACAAACCTGTTGGACTTTAACCTGGTGTTGTAAGACTTCTTACTGTGCTCACCCCAGTTCAACGCCGGCATCGCCACATCATCCTCTAATTAAGATTGTCGAATGAGTCATTTTGCTGCTCTCCACAAATGTATTTAATGCCACAAAATGATTAGCCACTGGGCTAAATATTGACTATTTGTAGTTGATTGTAAAACTGACAAATATATTGCTCTACAAAATTTAGATTTATTGTAAAGCAAGTAATCCTGAATCTATCTAATGGCTGGTTTAGCACACTGGGCTAAATCGCTGGCTTTTAAAGCAAACCAAGGCAGGCCAGCAGCACGGTTCGATTCCCGTACCAGCCTCCCCGAACAGGCGCCGGAATGTGGCGACTAGGGCCTTTTCACAGTAACTTCATTGAAGCCTACTTGTGACAATAAGCGATTTTCTTTTCATTCATTTCATCTCCTTCATCCCATTTATTTTAAAAAAAATCTCCCATCATTTATGGCCATGCAACATTCTGTTTAAACAGGGCCAAAAAACAGTCAAGTTGATGATTTCACTGAAAGGAGCTCAGCACACTGCCCTCCCTGAACACTTGGGCGGGAATTCTCTAGTCATCGGGATTCTCTTCCCGCTGGCAGCTCACCCCCGCCCGCGGATTTCCCGGTGGCTTCAATGGGAAATCCCATCGAAAAGCGGCAGGAAGTGAGAATCCCGCTGCCAACAAATGGCACGCCTCCGAGAAACATGCGGCTGGGGGGGACCGGAGAATCCCACCTCTTGGTTTACGTGGGTTACCTCAAACTGTGCAAAAGTAGTCTGAGATGTTCCAAAAAATGGATTAAAGTGGGTTAAATGTTCTTTTGTTTCTGAATTATTTTTAATGCCATTTTCTATGGTCTATGCAGGCTACTTACTTTCAAGGCAAGAAGGGCAGGCAGGATCACCTGAAAAACCTCTGTCTGACTTGGGGCGGCTTTCGTACCTGGCATATTGGAAGAGTGTAATACTAGAATACCTGCAGCGGCATCAGGACAAGCATATCAGTATAAAGGGTATTAGCAGGGAAACAGGGATGTGTCCACATGACATTGCAAGGACTCTGCAGCAGCTAAAGATGATTGACAAGCAGCATTGCAAGTAGGTATAATATATAAAGTATAAAATAGTTCAAGGCCTTCGTTTTGACAAACTATGCATGATTACATCATTTCACTAGAATCATTTTTCAAGTGCCATGATTAACATCATCTCTATGAATTATGTATCATTCAGTTGTGTACCTTCTACTAAACCCTGAAGCTTTTAACTCCCCACTCCAGGTTTCATATTGAATTTGTGACACAGATGTCAAAGGAATTCTCAACTACCTTTTCTAGTGGCTAAAATATGTAAAGAATTTCATATTGGTTAAAAACTTCTGTGAATTCTAGTCAATTTGCTTACAGGCTGCAGCATGACATCTGGCAACATAAGCCTACACTAAAACATGATCTGAGTGCAATATAAAAGCATTGTCTGTGAAGTGTGTTGAGGTATTTTAGAAATAATTGACCAGGCAATTTTCCACTTGCTCAGTAATGTCTTTTTTCTGGTAGCAACTAGATATCCCAGGTGAACTCTCATAATCTGGTGCACAGGCTGTTCATATTTGATCATCATAACCTGAAATATTAACTGTGTTACTCTCTCCACAGATGCCACCTGACCAGCTGAGTGTTTCCATCATTTTCTGTGTTTATCACCCTTCATAGTGCCCATTCATCATTGTAGAATTATATTTCAGATATTAAATAATGTTTTGTTACAATCAGTTATCGGATTAACTAGTTATCTTTGATGGAAGGTTTATTTTGCAAATCATAAATTATTTCTAATGTGGAATCCTTTTAAGGAAGGACAAGTGTACAATTACAATGGGTTCGTCATTTAAACTTCTGGTTTGGAAACACTACAGTGCAAAGCTGTGGTATTGTAGTTCATCGTAAAAGCATGTATAGTCGAGGATATTGTCTTATGAATGAGCCCAGGAATCTGCATAATTGCAATAAAGCCATTGCTTGTCACAGAGATTGCTATATTAAGAGTAGCGCAAAATGCTCAACACTAAAATTTTTACAAAAGCAGTCCTTGATCGCTTGAGGACTACCCTGACAGCATAAATGAGACAATTATTTGGTTAATCCTCTGAAGCGTCAAAACAAAATTAAAAGCAATGATACAAAATGCATCTTTGTTTCGTAGATTTGTTATAATTCGAAGGAAAAAAATGATTCAGGAGCACGTAGGGAAATTGCATTCCAATCCACGTGTTAACGAAGTGGACCAAGAAAGCCTGCGTTGGACTCCATTGGTAGTGTCCAGTGCTGCTGTTTCAGAAGAAGAAATGGAGGCTGAAAAAGAGGTAATATTTTTCATAATTTGGATGTTGTCGCTGAAATACAGTTGCAGGGTGGCGCAGTGGTTAGAACTGCTGCCTCACAGCGCCGAGGTCCCAGGTTCGATCCCGGCTCTGGGTCACTGTCCGTGTGGAGTTTGCACATTCTCCCCGTGTTTGCATGGATGTGCTGGCTAGGTGGATTGGCCATGCTAAATTGCCCCTTAATTGGAAAAAATGAATTGGGTACTCTAAATTCATTTAAAAAAAGAAATACAGTTGGTTGCTTCTCTTGTCTTGTTCTATTTTGGAAGACTTTATTTTACCTTTTTATTTGATTTTCCGTGATTTGCCTGAGCTCTTTGTAGCATGCTAAAGCAGTATAGATATGTTTCTTTTTAAATGTAGTGATATAAATATTTATTTTTAAAATAATTCATAGAAATGATATTTGGTAATGGCAAACAATTGTGACTATAAAATTTATGGTTGCGCTCAATTTCAAACTCTGGATAAAAAGGCCATTAAAAGTAGAAAATACTGGAAATACTCGCCAAATCAGATAGCATCTGTGTAAAGAAACAAGGCCTGATTTTAACCCATTCCAAACTCAACCATTTGTATTGAGTTAAAATCGGGCCCAACGTTTCAACTGAATCACCTTTCATCAAAAAGAGGCTACACTCCTTATCTGACGAGGGTCCGGGAAATCTCATATCCCAAGCCTTTATCTCCATCCAGGAGGCCAGGATAACTAACTGTGCATGGCAAAAGATTTTTTTAAAAATATGATCAGGCCAGTGGCCAACTTAGCAGTCATAATGCTGGTTACCAGGATGCAAGGCTGATTCTAGGTGGAAAGGAGGAAGCATGTTTCAAGGACTTCATGTCTCCTACCTGCAGTCCTAGCAGTGAGACACTCCAGGGCTTGTGTGCCAAAAGCACATTAAAAAATATTTCTATGCAATATAAGCCGAAACTTTAGACAGTCCCAAATATCAGGAACGTGAATGTAGCTCGGGTTGCTGCATTTCGACAAGATTTCTTTTATTCTTGTGTGAAAAAGACACCATATATAAATATTGTCCAAAGATATCTATTTTCATGGGGCCTGTGTTGCTCCAAGGAAAGTAATTACATGCAATTATTGCATCAAAAAATCCATTGAGACTTTGAAAGATTAAATGGCTGTAAATCTTGTAGCTGGCTGTCAGACATTCAAATTGTTCTCAGAACCAAGCTGTTTGATTTACAAATCATGTATCAAAAGTAATCAAATCCCACCAGAATGACCAAACATTTATTACATTTACAAGATTGTCAACATTAATTCATGCCATGATTACATGTGTAGTTATGAAGGACTACTTTTATATGAAATTTCCAAAGCCTGCTTAGAAACAAATAAAATATTGTTTTGAAACAGTTGAATTGTTGTCCAATCCAAGCACTCTATATGCTGTTGTATCCTTGTGCGTACGTGTCATTAATACTTTCTCATTTTACCCTGAATGCTACAGCCTAGCATTGTGGTGTTTTCTATCTTTTGGATTGGACAGGTGCATGTGGTAGGCAACTTAGATGTCTCTTTTTGCTTAATGCTGTTAAAAGACTCGTTTTTGGGCCTTGTGGTAATCTGTTCCATTCATGGCACAAACAAAATTGCCATTTTCTGATCATAGAAGGTGTGGATCTGATTGTAGCAACTGACATTTGCAGTGAGAAGAGTTGGGAAGGAACTCAAAATAACATTGCAGGCTGGTGTCCTGTTTAACCCTGGAACAACACCAGGAATCAAACCGTGTGGAAAGGAACCTGACTTGATTCAGCTAGTCTGTGGATAGGCCATTTTTCAAGTTATCTAAATACAGACAGATGACACTAGCAATACACTGTAATACTGTGTAACCAGGATGTTAGAAAGTGAGAGGTGAAAGGGTAGCCCTCTTCCAAGATCTGGAAGTAGTAAGTGTCAGTGAGATGATTGTGGTCTTGTACCAGGCCACGGCACTTTCAATATCATTGCCTCATATAGTTGAAGCTGAGTAGATGCAAGATATATGAAACGGCCGTTGGCATTTTTGTAACCGTTACCATTTCATTGGGGTGCGCTCTGTCCCACTGACAGGGCAGACTCAGCAGAGGTAGGGTATACAGTGAAGAGGGAGTTGCCCTAGGACTCCTCAACATTGTCTTGTGGCATCAAGTCAGACATGGGCAAGGAGACCTCCTGCTGATTGCCAACTACTGCTCTACCTCAGCTGATGAATCAGTACTCCTCTATGTTGAATACCACTTGGAGGAAACACTGAGGTTGACATGGGCACAGAATGGGTAGCACATTGGTTAGTACTGTTGCTTCACTGCTCCAGGGTCCCAGGTTCGATTTCCGGCTTGGGTCACTGTCTGTGTGGAGACTGCACGTTCTCCCCGTGTCTGCGTGTGTTTCCTCCGGTTCCTCCTACAAGTCCTAAAAGACGTGCTTGTTAGGTGAATTGGACATTCTGAAAATGAAAATCGCTTATTCTCACAAGTAGGCTTCAATGAAGTTACTGTGAAAAGCCCCTAGTCGCCACATTCCGGCACCTGTTCGGGGAGGCTGTTATGGGAATTGAATCATGCTGCTGGCCTGCCTTGGTCTGCTTTCAAAGCCAGCGATTTAGCCCTGTGCTAAACAGCCCCAGCTAAACAGCTGAATTCTCCCACTGTGTACCCAAAAGGCGCCGTAATGTGCCGACTAGGGGATTTTCACAGTAACTTCATTGCAGTTAATGTAAGCCTACTTGTGACACTAATAAAGATTATTGCTATAAACATGTATTTTGGGTTGGGCATTTCAATGTCCATTACTAAGTGTGGCTCAGTAGCACCACTACTAACTGAGCTGACTGAGACCTGAAGGTTATATCAACCAGACTGAGTCTGTGGCAGTGGTGAGGGAACCAACAAGAGTGCAAAAACCTACTAGATTTTGTCCTCACCATTCCGACCTATTGCAGAAGCACCGACCCATGATATAGGTAAGAGTTATCACTGCACAGTTCTCATGGGGATAAAGTCCCGTCTTCATAGAATCATAGAATTTACAGTGCAGAAGGAGGCCATTCGGCCCATCGAGTCTGCATCGGCTCTTGGAAAGAGCACCATACCCAGGCCCACACCTCCACCCCATCCCCATGACCCAGTAACCCCATCCAACACTAAGGGAAATTTTGGACACTAAGGGCAATTTAGCATGACCAATCCACCTAACCAGCACATCTTTAGACTGTGGGAGGAAACCGGAGCACCTGGAGGAAACCCACGCACACACGGGGAGAACGTGCAAACTCCGCACAGACAGTGATCCAAGCCGGGAATCGAACCTGGGACACTGGCGCTGTGAAGCAATTGTGCTAACCACTATGCTACCGTCTTCCCACCACGCATGCCCGCCATCGTGTTGTGTAGCACTACCACTGTGCTAAAGGGGACAGATTCAGAATAGATCGAGCAGCTCAAAACTGGGCATCCATGATATGCTGTGGGCCATCAGCAGCAGCATTAATTTATTTAACCCCAATCTGTAACCTCATGCCCCGGCATATCCCTCACTCTACCATTACCAGCAAGCTGGAGGATCAACCATTGTTCAATGAAGAATGCAGGAGAGCAGGCCAAGAGCAGCACCAGGTATGCCTAAAAATGAGGTATTGATCTGGTGAAGCTACAACACACTTGCATATCAAACAGTGGCAATGTGGGATAGACAGAGTTTAGCGATCCTACAGCCAGTGGATCAGATCTGAGGTCGATAGTCCTGCCACATCCAGTCCTGAATCTTTGCGGCATCCCTGTCTTGAGAGACAATGGGTGCGTGCCACTGGATCACTGGTTGGTTTGGCAGCATCTGGTTCTCTCTTTGGAGTGTTGTCTCATGTCTTGCCAGCTGCTGCATCTCTTCTCTTCGCCTCTTTTCACTCCCTCCTTAACTGTGTCCATCAGCTATGACGATTGCTGACAACTTTTTCCCAACGCTTGTAGTCCATGTCACAGGATTTCATGTCATGTTTGCAGACATCTTTGAAGTGAAGGGATGGGTGGGTCTGGTGCCGATGGTGAGCTCTCTGTACAATACATCCTTGGGGATCCTCCATGCGGGTTCATCTGTCCAAGCCATCTCCGGCGTCACTGGCTCAGTATGGTGTACATGCTGGGGATGTTGGCTACATATGTTGAAGATGCGGTCCTGATGCCAAGGATCATCAGAGGCAGCGAAGATGGAATACGTTGAGGCGTCATTCTTGGATGGCAGACCTTGCCCAGGACTTACGCCTACCTGCCATAAAGCAGGAGACTGAGGACGCAAGCTTGAAACATTCAAACTTTTCTGTTCTATGTGAATACACCATTTTCTCACTTCCTCTTGGTCAGTCAGCAATAGCAACAGGTGCCTTTCTGCATGTTTGTTTTCTCAAGACTGATGGTTAAGCCAAATTTGTTAAAACAACCACAAGCCTGTCGACAAGTCTCTGTCGACACGCTTCTGTGTGAGATGTTATTGCAGCACCATCAGCATAGAGGAGTTCCCTGATGAGAACTTTCCGTACTTTTGTCTTGGCTCCAACGTGGGCAAGGTTGAACAGGCTGCCATCTGATCTTGTGTGAAGGAAAATTCCTCCTTCTGCAGACTTAAAAGGCATGAGAGAGCGGTGAGAAGAAAATCCCAAACAGCGTGGGTGCGAGGACACAGCCCTGTTTCACGCCGCTCAAGATGGAGAAGGGGGCTGATGAGCCACCATTGTCCTGGACCATGCCTTTCATATTGTCATGGAACAAAATGATGATGCTTGGTACCTTTGGCAGCGCAAACTACAGGGGCTGAGTGGATGATCAATCTCTGCCTCCTCCTGAGAATCCCAGCATCACAGATGCCAGTCTTCAGCTAATTCCTCTCACTCCACAAGATATCAAGAAACGCCTGAAGACATTGGCTATGACACGGCAATGGGCCTTGACAAAAGCCTAGCAATAGTACTGAAGACTTGTACTCCAGAACTAACCGTGCCATTGGCCAAGCTCCATTACAGTTACAACACTGGCATTTCCCCAACAATGTTGAAAATTGCCCAGGACATATCCAATCCCCAAATCACCACCATCAACCTCCTCTTAATCATCAGATTCACAGTAGAGCATAGGTTGGTACCTGGGACTTCGATGTTGTGGCCATTTCGGAGACATGGATAGAGCAGGGACAGGAATGGATGTTGCAGGTTCTGGGGTTTAGGTGTTTTAGTAAGCTCAGAGAAGGAGGCAAAAGAGGGGGAGGTGTGGCGCTGCTAGTCAAGAGCAGTATTACGGTGGCGGAGAGGATGCTAGATGGGGACTCTTCTTCCGAGGTAGTATGGGCTGAGGTTAGAAACAGGAAAGGAGAGGTCACCCTGTTGGGAGTTTTCTATAGGCCTCCAAATAGTTCTAGGGATGTAGAGGAAAGGATGGCGAAGATGATTCTGGATAAGAGCGAAAGTAACAGGGTAGTTATTATGGGAGACTTTAACTTTCCAAATATTGACTGGAAAAGATATAGTTCGAGTACATTAGATGGGTCGTTTTTTGTACAATGTGTGCAGGAGGGTTTCCTGACACAATATGTTGACAGGCCAACAAGAGGCGAGGCCACTTTGGATTTGGTTTTGGGTAATGAACCAAGCCAGGTGTTCGATTTGGAGGTAGGAGAGCACTTTGGGGACAGTGACCACAATTCGGTGACGTTTACGTTAGTGATGGAAAGAGATAAGTATACACCGCAGGGCAAGAGTTATAGCTGGGGGAAGGGAAATTATGATGCCATTAGACATGACTTGGGGGGGATAAGGTGGAGAAGTAGGCTGCAAGTGTTGGGCACACTGGATAAGTGGAGCTTGTTCAAGGAACAGCTACTGCGTGTTCTTGATAAGTACGTACCGGTCAGGCAGGGAGGAAGGCGTCGAGCGAGGGAACCGTGGCTTACCAAAGAAGTGGAATCTCTTGTTAAGAGGAAGAAGGAGGCCTATGTGAAGATGAGGTGTGAAGTTTCAGTTGGGGCGATTGATAGTTACAAGGTAGCGAGGAAGGATCTAAAGGGAGAGCTAAGACGAGCAAGGAGGGGACATGAGAAGTATTTGGCAGGTAGGATGAAGGAAAACCCAAAAGCTTTCTATAGGTATGTCAGGAATAAAAGAATGACTAGGGTAAGAGTAGGGCCAGTCAAGGACAGGGATGGGAAGTTGTGTGTGGAGTCTGAAGAGATAGGCGAGATACTAAATGAATATTTTTCGTCAGTATTCACTCAGGAAAAAGAGAATGTTGTGGAGGAGAATGCTGAGACCCAGGCTATTAGAATAGATGGCATTGAGGTACGTAGGGAAGAGGTGTTGGCAATTCTGGACAGGCTGAAAATAGATAAGTCCCCGGGGCCTGATGGGATTTATCCTAGGATTCTCTGGGAAGCCAGGGAAGAGATTGCTGGGCCTTTGGCTTTGATTTTTATGTCATCATTGGCTACAGGAATAGTGCCAGAGGACTGGAGGATAGCAAATGTGGTCCCTTTGTTCAAAAAGGAGAGTAGAGACAACCCCGGCAACTATAGACCAGTGAGCCTCACGTCTGTTGTGGGTGAAGTCTTGGAGGGGATTATAAGAGACAAGATTTATAATCATCTAGATAGGAATAATATGATCAGGGATAGTCAGCATGGCTTTGTGAAGGGTAGGTCATGCCTCACAAACCTTATCGAGTTCTTTGAGAAGGTGACTGAACAGGTAGACGAGGGTAGAGCAGTTGATGTGGTGTATATGGATTTCAGTAAAGCGTTTGATAAGGTTCCCCACGGTAGGCTATTGCAGAAAATATGGAGGCAAGGGATTGAGGGTGATTTAGAGATGTGGATCAGAAATTGGCTAGCTGAAAGAAGACAGAGGGTGGTGGTTGATGGGAAATGTTCAGAATGGAGTTCAGTTACAAGTGGAGTACCACAAGGATCTGTTCTGGGGCCGTTGCTGTTTGTCATTTTTATCAACGACCTAGAGGAGGGCGCAGAAGGGTGGGTGAGTAAATTTGCAGACGACACTAAAGTCGGTGGTGTTGTCGACAGTGCGGAAGGATGTAGCAGGTTACAGAGGGACATAGATAAGCTGCAGAGCTGGGCTGAGAGGTGGCAAATGGAGTTTAATGTAGAGAAGTGTGAGGTGATTCACTTTGGAAGGAATAACAGGAATGCGGAATATTTGGCTAATGGTAAAGTTCTTGGAAGTGTGGATGAGCAGAGGGATCTAGGTGTCCATGTACATAGATCCCTGAAAGTTGCCACCCAGGTTGATAGGGTTGTGAAGAAGGCCTATGGAGTGTTGGCCTTTATTGGTAGAGGGATTGAGTTCCGGAGTCATGAGGTCATGTTGCAGCTGTACAAAACTCTGGTACGGCCGCATTTGGAGTATTGCGTACAGTTCTGGTCACCGCATTATAGGAAGGACGTGGAAGCTTTGGAACGGGTGCAGAGGAGATTTACCAGGATGTTGCCTGGTATGGAGGGAAAATCTTATGAGGAAAGGCTGATGGACTTGAGGTTGTTTTCGTTAGAGAGAAGAAGGTTAAGAGGAGACTGAATAGAGGCATACAAAATGATCAGGGGGTTAGATAGGATGGACAGTGAGAGCCTTCTCCCGCTGATGGAAATGGCTAGCACGAGGGGACATAGCTTTAAACTGAGGGGTAATAGATATAGGACAGAGGTCAGAGGTAGGTTCTTTACACAAAGAGTGGTGAGGCCGTGGAATGCCCTACCTGCAACAGTAGTGAACTCGCCAACATTGAGGGCATTTAAAAGTTTATTGGATAAGCATATGGATGATAATGGCATAGTGTAGGTTAGATGGCTTTTGTTTTGGTGCAACATCGTGGGCCGAAGGGCCTGTACTGCACTGTATCGTTCTGTGTTCTATGTAGAGCGATAAACTGTTTGAAGTAAGTAAATGGGAGTCCTTTAAACCCTCAAATACGATTAGCTTCTCCACCGATTCAAACTCAACCATTTCTTATCGTTCTTCTGTGACTCTGTTGATCAAGAGGAGACTGGTCGTGAATGATTGGCAGATTGGATTAGTCCTGGGCAATTTTCCACCTTGTTGGGTAAATGCCAGCGTTGTAGCTGTAATGGAACAGCTTGGCTAGGGGCACAGCTAGTTCTGGAGTAAAGTGATGGAAAGTGTCATCGCCAGTGCTTTGAAGCAGAATTTGCTCAGCAGTAAACTGCTCACTGATGCTCAGTTTGAGTCCGGCCAGGGCCACTTGGCCCTGACCTCATTACAGCCTTGCTCCGAAAATGGGCAAATGAGCTGAACTCGAGGGGTGGATTTGATTTGATTTGATTTACTGTCACGTGTACCGAGGTACAGTGAAATGTATTCTGCGCACAGTCCAGATAGATCATTCCATACATGAAAAAACATAGGACATACATAAATACACAATGTAAATACATAGACACAGGCATTGAGTGAAGCATACAGAGTGTAGCACTACTCAGTAGTGAAGATGTGTGAAGACATCAGTTCAGTCCATAATAGGGTCATTCAGGAGTCTTGTAACAGCAGAGAAGAAGCTGTTACTGAACCTGTCAGTATGTGTTCTCAGACCTTTGTGTCTCCTACCCAATGGAAGAGGTTGGAAGAGAGAATAACCCAGGTGGGAAGGGTCTTTGATTATGAGAGTGGCTGGCCTTGTTATGTTATCAAGGCAGGATTTGACGTCAAGTATGGCATCAAATTTGAATCAGTGGGAATCGGGGGTAGAACTAGTCACTTGCTGGAGTTGTACCTAGCACAAGGAAAGATGATTGTGGTGTTGGAGACAAATGATTTTAGTCCCAGGACATCACTGCAGGAATTCTTCAGGATAGTGTCCTTCGCGCACCCACCTTCAATTGCTTCATCAATGACCTTCCCTCCATCATAAGGTCAGAAGTGGGGTTGTTTGCTGATGATTTCTTAATGTTCAGCACCACCCACAACTCCTTAGAAACTGAGGCAGTCACATATCTATATGCAGCAAAACCTGGACAACCATTCAGCATGGATTGTTAATAGAACAATAGAACATTACAGCGCCGTACAGGCCCTTCGGCCCTCGATGTTTCGCCGACCTGTGAAACCACTCTAAAGCCCATCTACACTCTTCCGTTATCATCCATATGTTTATCCAATGACCATTTAAATGCCCTTAATGTTGGTGAGTCCACTACTGGTGCAGGCAGGGCATTCCACGCCCTTACTACTCTCTGAGTAAAGAACCTACCTCTGACATCTGTCCTATATCTAGCTCCCCTCAATTTAAAGCTATGTCCTCTCGTGCTAGCCATCACCATCCGAGGAAAAAGGCTCTCACTGAGCACCCTATCTAATCCTCTGATCATCTTGTATGCCTCTATTAAGTCACCTCTTAATCATCTTCTCTCTAACGAAAACAGCCTCAAGTCCCTCAGCCTTTCCTCATAAGATCTTCCCTCCATATCAGGCAACACCTGGTAAATCTCCTCTGCACCCTTTCCAATGCTTCCACATCCTTCCTATAATGCGGCGACCAGAACTGCACGCAATACTCCAAATGCGGCCGCAACAGAGTTTTGTACAGCTGCAACATGACCTCATGGCTCCGAAACTCAATCCCTCTACCAATAAAAGCTAACACACCGTACGCCTTCTTAACAACCCTCACAACCTGGGTGGCAACTTTCAGGGATCTATGTACATGGACACCGAGATCTCTCTGCTCATCTACACTACCAAGAATCTTACCATTAGCCCAGTACTCTGTATTCTTGTTACTCCTTCCAAAATGAATCACCTCACACTTTCCTGTATGAAACTCCATTTGCCACCTCTCAGCCCAGCTCTGCAGCTTATCTATGTCCCTCTGTAACCTGCAACATCCTTCCGCACTGTCCACTACTCCACGGACTTTTGTGTCATCCGCAAATTTACTCACCCATCCTTCTACGCCCTCCTCCAGGTCATTTATAAAAATGACAAACAGCAGTGGCCCCAAAACAGATCCTTGTGGTACACCACTAGTAACTGAACTCCAGGCTGAACATTTCCCATCAACCACCACCCTCTGTCTTCTTACAGCTAGCCAATTTCTGATCCAAACCGCTAAATCACCCTCAATCCCATGCCTCTGTATTTTCTGCAATAGCCTACATTGGGGAACCTTATCAAACGCTTTACTGAAATCCATATACACCACATCAACTGCTTTACCCTCGTCCACCTGTTTGGTCACCTTCTCAAAGAACTCAATAAGGTTTGTGAGGCACGACCTACCCTTCACAAAACCGTGTTGACTATCCCTAATCAAATTATTCCTTTTTAGATGATTATAAATCCTATCTCTTGTAATCCTTTCCAAGACTTTGCCCACAACAGAAGTAAGGCTCACTGGTCGACAGTTACCGGGGTTGTCTCTACTCCCCTTCTTGAGCAAGGGGACAACATTTGCTATCCTCCAGTCTTCTGGCACTATTCCTGTAGACAATGACGACATAAAGATCAAAGCCAAAGGCTCTGCAATCTCCTCGCTAGCTTCCCAGAGAATCCTAGGATAAATCCCATCCGGCCCAGGGGACTTATCTATTTTCACACTTTCCAGAATTGTTAACACCTCCTCCTTATGAATCTCAATCCCGTCTAGTCTAGTAGCCTGTATCTCAGTATTCTCCTCGACAACATTGTCTTTTCCTGTGAGACTACTGACAAAAAATACTCATTTAGCGCCTCTCCTATCTCCTCGGACTCCACGCACAACTTCCCACTCCTGTCCTGTTAAGTAGCAAGCAACATTTGCGGCACACAGTGCAAGGCAACAAGAGAGAATCTAACCATCTCCCTTTGACAGTCAACAACCCCCTCAGCTTTCTGTGTCCACCAATTTTGACCTCTTTGAGCATTCCTGATTTTAATCCTTCCACCATTGTCAGACATACTTTCAGCTGCATAACCCATAAGCTCTGAAATTTCCTCCCTAAAGCCCTCCATCTCTCGCTTCCTCCTTCAAGATAATCCTGAAAATTTACACCTGACCAAGCTTTTGGTCATCTGGTCTAATATCTCCTCACATGGCCTGGTGACAGATGTTCCATAACACTTCTGCAAAGTGCCCTGAGATATTTAATTATATTAAAGATGCTATATAAATACAAGTTGATGTTATAGTGTTGCAGAATTGGAGACATGCGGTCAGTTGTATGGTTTCTGAACTCTCTTCTCTTCAGGCAGCTATTAATAGAAATGTTGAGGGAAAACAGAACAAATATGTCCATGACTTCAGAGGTTATTTGTCAATAGGTTAGCTCTCCAGCTGACAGGTAGTTCATGATTCAAACACTGATACTTAACCTCCTCCAATCCTGACCTGCTGCTGCAGTAGCCAGAACTGACTTTTTGAAGGATGTACTCGAATTACCAGACATTCCAGCAGACTGCACTCATTTCATACAAGATTCATAACCCCTATGGATGTGCAAAGAAACTGAGCCAGGATAGCCTTGTTTAAACATCCCTCCAGATCACCAATAGGCACAAATTATATATTGGTGTAAGAGTGGTGCAATGTACTGGTTCAGGAATTCTTCACAGCCACTTCCCCATATGTGTATGAAAGAAACACAAACGCTGCCCTGCAATCTGTCTATTATATCATTGTTTTCGGTCAAGCGGTGCGTTCATTTTAAAATTCTCATGTTTGATTTCAAACCCCTCCATGGCCTTGTCAGTGCATATCTCAGCAATCTCCTTCAGACCTACGATCCCCCCTGGATATCTGCACTCCTCCAATTCTGGTTTCTTGAGCGTTCTTGACTTTAATCACTCCACTATTATAAAAAACAGAAAACTCAGCAAGTCTGGTACCATCCGGGGAGAGAGAAATAGAGTTAGTGTTTCGGATATTTGTGACTTCAGAAGAGTCTTAGGAGTCTTCTTTGAGTCATACGGCCTCTAAATGCTAACTCTGTTCCTCTCTTCACAGATGCTGCCTACCGGACCTACTGAGTTTTCTAGCATTTTCTGTATTTATTGAAGATTTCTAGCTTCAGCAGTATTTTGCTTTTATTTTAGTGTTTAATCACACTACCGGTTACAGCCATGCCTACAGCTAGCTGGGTCCAATACTCTGGATTTCCCTCCCTATATCTCTCTTTGTATGGAACCATAGAATTGGGAGGGGCTGGGTTAGCACACTGGGCTAAAGAGCTGGCTTTTAAAACAGACCAAGGCAGGCCAGCAGCACGGTTCAATTCCCGTACCAGCCTCCCCGAACAGGCGCCGGAATGTGGCGACTAGGGGCTTTTCACAGTAACTTCATTTGAAGCCTACTTGTGACAATAAGCAATTTTCATTTTCATTTTTCAATTGCGACAGTGCAGAAAGAGGCCATTTTTAGAGTCTGCACCAACCCTCCGAAAGAGTACCCCACCCAGACCCACTCCTCCACCTCATTCCCGTAACCCCAACAAACCTTTGGACACTAAGGGGCAATTTAGCCTGGCTAATCCACCTAACCTGCACATCTTTGGACTGTCAAGGAAAAACTTGAACACCCGGAGAAAGTGCAAACTCCACACAGTAATCCAAGCGTGTGTGGCAGCAGTGCTAACCACTGTGCCGTCCCTCTTCCTCTCTTTCCTCCCTCTTCAGATGCTTCCTAAAACCTACCTCTTTGACAAGCTATTGGTCATCTGACCTAACATATCCTTCTATTGCTCAACATCAAAATTTGTTTGATAATACTTCTGTGAGACGCATTAAGGTGTCTTAGTTGACGAAAGATGCTATATGGATGCACGTGGTTGTTAATTGTATAGTAACTGTTGTATAGCAAAAGTGAATGCCAGAATTTTCTAAGACACATTGTAAACTGAGTTTACAATACAGAGGAGTTACCCACGCACTGTTTAACCAAACGTGTTATGCGGGGTCCTACCATGTCCCAGATGAATAAAATGTATTGTTATACCAGAAAACGATAGGAAGAGTGAAGGCAAACTCGTGATTTATGGTGACAATAACTCAAAAGGTTTCATTTTTATTCTGAGATTCAAGGATTTTTGCTGATGTTTTGCAATAAAATTCTGCAATTCTGTCTGCAATTAAGGCTACTGGTTTATGGTGATTGAAAAAAGCCACATTTCATATCATTATATTGGATTTTTTTACTGATGTTTTGTTAATTGATTTAGTCCATTTTTCTGTTTAAAATAACACAAATCAGTGGCCTTGTTTCGCCGAGGCAAACAATTATATCACCAAGATAGATTCATATGAAGGAACCTGAGGTAATTTGATCTTTTCAACAACACCGGTGTTATCTTCCCATTGCAACCCTTGGCTGTATATCGTCCACCCTCAATGGTGAGTTCAATTGTTGAGCATCCTCTATGTAAATACATATTTATGCCGAACAATAGGATGTTTCTATCCTTATTTCATACAGTTTTTAAGATAGCTAGAGTTAATAGAATTTACAGTGCAGAAGGAGGCCATTCGTCCCATCGAGTCTGCACCGGCTCTTGGAAAGAGCACCCCTACCCAAGGTCCACACCTCCACCCTATCCCCATAACCTAGTAACTCCACCCAACACTAAGGGCAATTTTGGACACTAAGGGCAATTTATCATGGCCAATCCACCTAACCTGCACATCTTTGGTCTGTGGGAGGAAACCGGAGCACCCGGAGGAAACCCACGCACACTCGGGGAGGATGTGCAGACTCCGCACAGACAGTGACCCAAGCCAGAATCGAACCTGGGACCCTGGAGCTGTGAAGCAATTGTGCTATCCACAATGCTACCGTGCTGCCCGTGTTAAGATAGAACCTGATCAAAACTGAAAACATAGGATTACAGCCTGTGGGAAAACCTGCAAATTCTTTGTTCAAAAACCAGTCAAGCTGAAAGTGCTTTGGTCTCTAGAATTGCTTTTTTGAAACACTTCATGTATGCAGAATGACACAATAGACTATTCTGTTCTACCAGAACACTGAGCCATTAGAGGAATCCATTAAAGGAGCAAAATGTCATCTAGGCAGTGACAATATTCAGACATTGATACCACACCTCACAAAGTGACAGGTGTGTTAATTACTCCATTTGTTTACTTGAAAAGAAATCGGTATGACCTGAAAGAAGTCCCATGACATAAATCACAGCTCAGCTGCTGAACTTTAATTCTGGCAAAGATATCCAAGCACAGCTGATGAATTGGAATTTGCAACATCCAGATATGACATCTCATCTCAACAGACAAAACTGATTGTTTTGTCCAAATTTCCTGTTGCCTGTCAGGCTTTGGGTGACTTGTTCCAAAAGCTCCTGATGGATTGATTCTAGTTTATTGTATTTCTAAAAAAATATATATTTTATTGAAGTTTTCGAACACAATTTTTCCCCCTTACAAATCAACAAAAACGGTAACATGATAACTGATAGATAACATTGATAAAATAAAATAGTGAACTAACAAAATAACACGAAATAGTGCTCCCCCCCCCTGCCCCCTCACCCCATCTAGAACACAAACAATTTCCCCCCCCCCCTGGGCTGCTGCTGCTGGCTATCTATTTTCCCCCTAACGTTCCGCTAGATAGTCGAGGAACGGTTGCCACCGCCTGGTGAACCCCTGAGCCGATCCTCTCAGCGCAAACTTCATCCGCTCCAGTTTTATGAACCCCGCCATATCGTTTATCCAGGCCTCCACGCCGGGGAGGTTTCGCTTCCTTTCACATGAGTAAAATCCTACGCCGGGCTACTAGGGACGCAAAGGCCACAATATCGGCCTCTTTCGCCTCCTGCACTCACGGCTCATCCGCTACCCCAAATATAGCTAACCCCCAGCTTGGCTTGACCCGGACCTTCACCACCTTCGAGATCACTCCCGCCACTCCCCTCCAATATCCCTCCAGTGCCGGACACGACCAAAACATATGTGTGTGGTTCGCCGGGCTTCCCCCGCACCTCCCGCATTTGTCCTCCACTCCGAAGAACCTGCTCAACCTCGCTCCCGTTATGTGTGCTCTATGTAGCACCTTAAATTGGACCAGGCTAAGCCTGGCACACTAGGAAGAGGAATTTACCCTACTTAGGGCATCAGCCCACAAACCCTCCTCAATCTCCTCCCTGAGCTCTTCTTCCCATTTTCCCTTCAGTTCTTCTACCAGCTCCTCCCCCTCTTCTCTCATCTCCCGGTATATTTCGGACACTTTGCCCTCCCCGACCCACCCTCCCGAAAGCACCCTGTCCTGGATCCCTTGTGTCGGGAGCAGCGGAAATTCCCTCACCTGTTGTCTCGTGAACGCTCTCACCTGCATATACCTAAAGATATTCCCCGGCAGCAGCTCATACTTTTCCTCTAGCGCTCTCGAGCTCGCAAACGTCCCATCTATAAATAAGTCTCCCACTCTCCTAATTCCTGCCCGGTGCCAGCTCTGGAACCCTCCGTCCAACCTCCCTGGGGCAAACCTATGGTTGTTCCTGATCGGGGACCACACCGAGGCTCCCAACACACCCCTCTGTCGCCTCCATTGCCCCCAGATACTGAATGTTGCCGCCACCACTGGGTTCATGGTAAACGTTTTCGGGGAGAGCGGTAGTGGCGCCGTCACCAGCGCTTTTAAGCTCGTTCCTTTGCAGGATGCCATCTCCAGCCTTTTCCACGCCGCCCCCTCTCCCTCTATCATCCACTTGGGGATCATCGCCACGTTGGCGGCCCAGTAGTAGTCGCCCAAATTCGGCAACGCCAGTCCCCCTCTGTCTCTGCTACGTTGCAGGAACCCCCAGTTTATTGTATTTTTAAGTGTTAAGTATTTTGTTGTGTCTTTAAACTTTTGTGTACCATTTAATCTGCAAATAAATCTGACCAGGACATTTAGCCTGTACACGGTGGTCTATTGATACACAAGATTTGCCTTCTGAAGGAGAAGGATAACATGTATACATTTCATGTATTCCCTTGTGAACAATATAAGCAATTAAGGGTAAACATGCTAACCCATACACATGTAAATGATTACATGTTTCATTTCATAGGAGTATTATTCTGATTTAAGAAAATTGTTGTTGAGCTATGATCAAGACAATATGTTTAACACCGGCACCTGTCCTAAATTTGGAATCACAACCTGCAGCCTGCTCCAGCATTGCAGAAAGCATTATTTCAGGTTCACTTTCTCTACCCTGATGTATGTTTTGTATACTTCTGAGGTTCTTGTGAAACCTTTTTTTTTAAGGTCATAGCTGTAATTTGCCACGTAATTCCTCACATCTCTGCATTGGAGATCAGCTTCCTTTGCACCATTCCTGAGGACAGGATAACAACAAAGAACAAAGAAAATTACAGCACAGGAACAGGCCCTCCCAGCCTGCGCCAATCCAGATCCTTTATCTAAACCTGTCTTCTATTTTCCAAGGATCTACTTCCCTCTGTTCCCCGCCCGTTCATATATCTGTCTAGATGCATCTTAAATGATGCTATCGTGCCCGCCTCTACCTCCTCCGCAGGCAAGGTGTTTCAGGCACCCACCACCCTCTGCATAAAAAACTTTCCACACACATCTCCCTTAAACTTTCCCCCTCTCACCTTGAAATCGTGACCCCTTGTAATTGACACCCCCACTCTTGGAAAAAGCTTGTTGCTATCCACCCTGTCCATACCTCTCATAATTTTGTAGACCTCAATCAGGTCCCCCCTCAATCTCCGTCTTTCCAACTAAAACAATCCTAATCTACTCAACCTTTCTTCATAGCTAGCACCCTCCATACCAGGCAACATCCTGGTGAACCTCCTCTCCACCCTCTCTAAAGCATCCACATCCTTCTGGTAATGTGGCGACCAGAACTGCACGCAGTATTCCAAATGTGGCCTAACCAAAGTCCTATACAACTGTAACATGACTTGCCGACTCTTGTACTCAATACCCCGTCCGATGAAGGCAAGCATGCTGTATGCCTTCTTGACCACTCAATCGACCTTCGTTGCCACCTTCAGGGTACAATGGACCTGAACTCCCAGATCACTCTGTACATCAATTTTCCCCAGGACTCTTCCATTGACCGTATAGTCCGCTCTTGAATTGGATCTTCCAAAATGCATCACCTCGCATTTGCCTGGATTGAACTCCATCTGCCATTTCTCTGCCCAACTCTCCAATCTATCTATATTTTGCTGTAATCTCTGACAGTCCTCCTCGCTATCTGCAACTCCACCAATCTTAGTATCATCTGCAAACTTGCTAATCAGACCACCTATACCTTCGTCCAGATCATTTATGTATATCACAAACAACAGTGGTCCGAGCACGGATCCCTGTGGAACACCACTAGTCACCTTTCTCCATTTTGAGACACTCCCTTCCACCACTACTCTGTCTCCTGTTGCCCAGCCAGTTCTTTATCCATCTAGCTAGTACACCCTGAACCCCGTACGACTTCACTTTTTCCATCAACCTGCCATGGGAAACTTTTATCAAACGCCTTACTGAAGTCCAGGTATATGACATCTACAGCCCTTCCCTCATCAATTAACTTTGTCACTTCCTCAAAGAATTCTATTAGGTTTGTAAGACATGACCTTCCCTGCACAAAACCATGCTGCCTATCATTGATAAGTCTTATTTTCTTCCAAATGTGAATAGATCCTATCCCTCAGTATCTTCTCCAACAGTTTGCCTACCATTGACGTCAAGGTCACAGGTCTATAATTTCCTGGATTATCCCTGCTACCCTTCTTAAACAAAGGGACAATATTAGCAATTCTCCAGTCCTCTGGGACCTCACTCGTGCTCAAGGATGCTACCAAGATATCTGTTAAGGCCCCAGCTATTTCGTCCCTCGCTTTCCTCAGTAACCTGGGATAGATCCCATCCGGACCTGGGGACTTGTCCACCTTAATGTCTTTTAGAATACCCCAAACTTCCCCCTTCCTTATGCCGACTTGACCTAGAGTATTTAAACATCCATCCCTAGCCTCAACATCCGTCATGTCCCTTTCCTTGGTGAATACAGATGCAAAGTACTCATTCAGAATCCACCCATTTCCTCTGACTCCACGCATAAATTCCCTCTTTTGTCTTTGAGTGGGCCAATCCTTTCTCTAGTTACCCTCTTGCTCCTTATAGACGAATAAAAGGCTTTGGGATTTTCCTTAACCCTGTTCGCCAAAGATATTTCATGACTCCTTTTAGCCCTCTTTATTGTGCGTTTGAGATTTGTCCTACTTTCCCGATATTCCTCCAAAGCTTCATCAGGTTTAAGTCGCCTAGATCTTATGTATGCTTCCTTTTTCATCTTAGCTAGTCTCACAATTCCACCCGTCATCCATGGTTCCCTAATCTTGCCATTTCTATCCCTCATTTTCACAGGGACATGTCTGTCCTGCACTCTAATCAACCTTTCCTTAAAAGACTCCCACATTTCAAATGTGGATTTACCCTTAAACAGCTGCTCCCAATCTACATTCCCTAGCTCCTGCCGAATATTGTCATACTTGGCCTTTCCCCAATTTAGCACTCTTCCTTTAGGACCACTCTCGTCTTTGTCCATGAGTATTCTAAAACTTACGGAATTGTGATCGCTATTCCCAAAGTAATCACCGACTGAAACTTCAACCACCTGGCCGGGATCATTCCCCAATACCAGGTCCAGTATGGCCCCTTCACGAGTTGGACTATTTACATGCTGCTCTAAAAAACTCTCCTGGATGCTCCTTACAAATTCTGCTCCATCTACGCCTCCAACACTACATGAGTCCATTCAATGTTGGGGAAGTTAAAATCTCCCATCACGACCACCCTATTGCTCCTACATTTTTCTATAATCTGTCTACGTATTTGTACCTCTACTTCACGCTCGCTTTTGGGTGGCCTGTAGTAAAGTCCCAACAATGTTACTGCACCCTTACTATTTCTTAGCTCTACCCATATTGCCTCAGTGCTCAAATCCTCCATCGTGCCCTCCTTAATCACAGCTGTGATATCATCTCTGACCAGTAATGCAACTCTTCCACCCCTGTTACATCCCTCTCTATCCCTCCTGAAGCAGCGATACCCTGGGATATTTAGTTGCCAGTCTTGCCCTTCCCTCAACCAAGTCTCAGTAATACCAATAACATCATATTCCCATGATGTGGAGATGCCGGCGTTGGACTGGGGTGAGCACAGTACGAAGTCTTACAACACCAGGTTAAAGTCCAACAGGTTTGTTTCGATATCACTAGCTTTCGGAGCGCTGCTCCTTCCTCAGGTGAACTCACCTGAGGAAGGAGCAGCGCTCCGAAAGCTAGTGACATCGAAACAAACCTGTTGGACTTTAACCTGGTATCATATTCCCAGGTGCTAATCCAAGCCCTAAATTCATCTGCCTTACCTGCTACACTTCTTGCATTGAAACAAATACACCTCAGACCACCTGTCCTTTTGCGTTCATCATCTCTTCCCTGTCTACTCTTCCCCTTAGTCACATTGAGTTTATTATCTAGTACCTTACTGGCTTTTGTTGCTGCCTCTTTACTTTTTAAAAAAAATATTTTATTGAAAATTTTTGGTCAACCATCACAGTACATTGTGTATCCTTTACACAATAATATAACCGTATAAATAACAATGACCTGTTTTATAAACAAAGAATAAATAATATATAACGAAAACTAAAACTAAATGGCAACTGCCTTGTCTCAGATAAACACTCTCCAAAAATATGATTTAACAGTCCAATATACAATCATTTATAGCAACGACCTATACTTACTTTACATATATATTAACAACCCGGAGAGTCCTTCTGGTCCCCCCCCCCCCCCCCCCCCGGGCTGCTGCTGCTACCTTCTTCTTTTCCATTCCCTCTATCTTTCTGTGAGGTATTCGATGAACGGTTGCCACCGCCTGGTGAACCCCTGAGCCGAACCCCTTAACACGAACTTAATCCGTTCTAACTTTATAAACCCTGCCATGTCGTTTATCCAGGTCTCCACACCCGGGGGTTTGGCTTCCTTCCACATCAACAGTATCCTGCGCCAGGCTACTAGGGACGCAAAGGCCAAAACATCGGCCTCTCTCGCCTCCTGTACTCCCGGCTCTTGTGCAACCCCAAATATAGCCAACCCCCAGCTTGGTTCGACCTGGACCCCCACTACTTTCGAAAGCACCTTTGTCACCCCCACCCAAAACCCCTGTAGTGCTGGACATGACCAGAACATGTGGGTGTGATTCGCTGGGCTTCTCGAGCATCTCGCACACCCATCCTCTACCCCAAAAAATTTACTGAGCCGTGCTCCAGTCATATGCGCCCTGTGTAACACCTTAAATTGAATCAGGCTTAGCCTGGCACACGAGGACGATGAGTTTACCCTACTTAGGGCATCCGCCCACAGCCCCTCCTCAATCTCCTCCCCCAGCTCTTCTTCCCATTTCCCTTTCAGCTCATCTACCATAATCTCCCCCTCGTCCCTCATTTCCCTATATATATCTGACACCTTACCGTCCCCCACCCATGTCTTTGAGATCACTCTGTCCTGCACCTCGTGCGTCGGGAGCTGCGGGAATTCCCTCACCTGTTGCCTCGCAAAAGCCCTCAGTTGCATATACCGGAATGCATTCCCTTGGGGCAACCCATATTTCTCGGTCAGCGCTCCCAGACTTGCGAACTTCCCATCCACAAACAGATCTTTCAGTTGCATTACTCCTGCTCTTTGCCATATTCCAAATCCCCCATCCATTCTCCCCGGGGCAAACCTATGGTTATTTCTTATCGGGGACCCCACCAAGGCTCCCGTCTTTCCCCTATGCCGTCTCCACTGTCCCCAAATTTTCAAAGTCGCCACCACCACCGGGCTTGTGGTGTATTTCTTCGGTGAGAACGGCAATGGGGCCGTCACCATAGCTTGTAGGCTAGTCCCCCTACAGGACGCCCTCTCCAATCTCTTCCACGCCGCTCCCTCCTCTTCTCCCATCCACTTACTCACCATTGAGATATTGGCGGCCCAGTAGTACTCACTTAGGCTCGGTAGTGCCAGCCCCCCCCTATCCTTACTACGCTGTAAGAATCCCTTCCTCACTCTCGCGGTCTTCCCGGCCCACACAAAACTCATGATGCTCTTTTCGATCCTTTTGAAAAAAGCCTTCGTAATCACCACCGGGAGGCACTGAAAGACAAAGAGGAATCTCGGGAGGACTACCATTTTAACCGCCTGCACCCTCCCTGCCAGTGACAGGGATACCATGTCCCACCTCTTGAAGTCCTCCTCCATTTGTTCCACCAATCGCGTTAAATTTAACCTATGCAATGTACCCCAATTCTTGGCTATCTGGATCCCCAAGTAACGAAAGTCCCTTGTTACCTTCCTCAGCGGAAAGTCCTCTATTTCTCTGCTCTGCTCCCCTGGATGCACCACAAACAACTCACTTTTCCCCATGTTCAGTTTATATCCTGAGAATTCTCCAAACTCCCGAAGTGTCCGCATTATCTCTGGCATCCCCTCCGCCGGGTCCGCTACATATAACAACAAATCATCCGCATACAGAGATACCCGGTGTTCTTCTCCTCCTCTAAGTACTCCCCTCCACTTCTTGGAACCCCTCAATGCTATCGCCAGGGGCTCAATCGCCAGTGCAAACAATAATGGGGACAGAGGGCATCCCTGCCTTGTCCCTCTATGGAGCCGAAAGTATGCAGATCCCCGTCCATTCGTGACCACACTCGCCACTGGGGCCCTATACAACAGCTGCACCCATCCAACATACTCATCTCCAAAACCAAATCTCCTCAGCACCTCCCACAGATAGTCCCACTCCACTCTATCAAATGCTTTCTCAGCATCCATTGCCACCACTATCTCCGCTTCCCCCTCTGGTGGGGGCATCATCATTACCCCTAGCAGCCTCCGTATATTCGTATTCAGCTGTCTCCCCTTCACGAACCCAGTTTGGCCCTCATGGACCACCCTCGGGACACAATCCTCTATCCTCATTGCCATTACCTTGGCCAGAATCTTAGCGTCTACATTTAGGAGGGAAATAGGTCTATAGGACTCGCATTGCAGCGGGTCCTTTTCCTCCTTCAGGAGAAGCGATATCGTTGCCTCAGACATAGTCGGGGGCAGCTGTCCCCTTTCCTTTGCCTCATTAAAGGTCCTCATCAGTACCGGGGCGAGCAAGTCCACATATTTCCTGTAAAATTCAACTGGGAATCCATCCGGTCCCGGAGCCTTCCCCGCCTGCATGCTCCTAATTCCTTTCACTACTTCCCCTGTTTCAATCTGTGCTCCCAGTCCCACCCTTTCCTGCTCCTCCACCTTGGGAAATTCCAACCGGTCCAGAAAGCCCATCATTCTCTCCCTCCCATTCAGGGGTTGAGCTTCGTATAATTTTTTATAAAATGCCTTGAACACTCCATTCACTCTCTCCGCTCCCCGCTCCATCTCTCCTTCCTCATCCCTCACTCCCCCTATTTCCCTCGCTGCTCCCCTTTTCCTCAATTGGTGGGCCAGCAACCTGCTCGCCTTCTCCCCATATTCGTACTGTACACCCTGTGCCTTCCTCCACTGTGCCTCTGCAGTACCCGTTGTCAGCAAGTCAAATTCTACGTGTAGCCTTTGCCTGTCCCTGTACAGTCCCTCCTCCGGTGCCTCCGCATATTGCCTGTCCACCCTCAGAAGTTCTTGCAGCAACCGCTCCCGTTCCCTACTCTCCTGCTTTCCTTTATGTGCCCTTATTGATATCAGCTCCCCTCTAACCACTGCCTTCAACGCCTCCCAGACCACTCCCACCTGGACCTCCCCATTATCATTGAGTTCCAAGTACTTTTCAATGCACCCCCTCACCCTTAGACACACCCCCTCATCTGCCATTAGTCCCATGTCCATTCTCCAGGGTGGGCGCCCTTCTGTTTCCTCCCCTATCTCCAAGTCCACCCAATGTGGCGCGTGATCCGAAATGGCTATAGCCGTGTACTCCGTTCCCCTCACCTTCGGGATCAACGCCCTTCCCAAAACAAAAAAGTCTATTCGCGAATAGACTTTGTGGACATAGGAGAAAAACGAAAACTCCTTACTCCTAGGTCTGCTAAATCTCCACGGGTCTACTCCTCCCATCTGCTCCATAAAATCTTTAAGCACCTTGGCTGCTGCCGGCCTCCTTCCAGTCCTGGACCTCGACCTGTCCAGCCCTGGTTCCAACACCGTATTGAAATCTCCCCCCATTACCAACTTTCCCACCTCTAGGTCCGGGATGAGTCCTAGCATACGCCTCATAAAATTGGCATCATCCCAGTTCGGGGCATATACGTTTACCAAAACCACCGTCTCCCCCTGTAGTATGCCACTCACCATCACGTACCTGCCCCCGCTATCCGCCACTATAGTCTTTGCCTCAAACATTACCCGCTTCCCCACTAATATAGCCACCCCCCTGTTTTTCGCATCTAGCCCCGAATGGAACACCTGCCCCACCCAACCTTTGCGTAGGCTCACCTGGTCTATCAGTTTCAAGTGCGTTTCCTGTAACATAACCACGTCTGCCTTAAGTTTCTTAAGGTGTGCGAGTACCCGTGCCCTCTTTATCGGCCCGTTCAGCCCTCTCACGTTCCACGTGATCAGCCAGGTTGGGGGGCTTTTTACCCCCCCCCCCCCCCCCCCCCCCCTTGTCGATTAGCCATCCCCTTTTTCCAGCTCCTCACCCGGTTCCCACGCAGCTGTGTCCCCCCCAGGCGGTGCCCCCCCCGCCCATCCCACCCCATACCAGCTCCCCCCTCTCCCCAGCAGCAGCAGCCCAATAGTTCCCCCCTCCCACCCCCCCCCCCCCGCTAGATCCCCCACTAGCGTAGTTACACCCCCCATGTTGCTCCCAGAAGTCAGCAAACTCTGGCCGACCTCGGCTTCCCCCCGTGACCTCGGCTCGCACCGTGCGACGCCCCCTCCTTCCTGCTTCCCTATTCCCGCCATGATTATCATAGCGCGGGAACCGAGCCCGCGCTTCCCCCTTGGCCCCGCTCCCAATGGCCAACGCCCCATCTCCTCCACCTCCTTTCCTCCCCCCACCACCTCCTGTGGAAGAGAGAAAAGCTACCACATCGCAGGATTAATAACATAAAACTCCTCTTTCCCCCCTTTTTACCCCCCTCTTCGCCCCCCATACTCGCCCCACCACTTTGTTTCAAACATTCTTTTTTTTAATAACCCGCTCATTCCAATCTTTCTTCCACGATAAAAGTCCACGCCTCATCCGTCGTCTCAAAGTAGTGGTGCCTCCCTTGATATGTGACCCACAGTCTTGCCGGTTGCAGCATTCCGAATTTTATCTTCTTTTTGTGAAGCACCGCCTTGCCCCGATTAAAGCTCGCCCTCCTTCTCGCCACCTCCGCACTCCAGTCTTGCTATACGCAGATCACCGCGTTCTCCCACTTACTGCTCCGAGTTTTCTTTGCCCATCTAAGGACCATCTCTTTGTCCTTAAAACGGAGGAATCTCACCACTATGGCTCTAGGAATTTCTCCTGCTCTCGGTCCTCGCGCCATCACTCGGTATGCTCCCTCCACCTCCAGCGGACCCACCGGGTCCTCCGCTCCCATTAACGAGTGCAGCATCATGCTCACATATGCCCCGACGTCCGCTCCCTCCGCACCTTCAGGAAGACCAAGAATCCTTAGGTTGTTCCTCCTCGCGTTGTTCTCCAGCGCCTCCAGCCTTTCCACACATCGTTTATGGTGTGCCTCGTGCATCTCCGTCTTCACCACCAGGCCCTGTATGTCATCCTCATTCTCGGCAGCCTTTGCCTTCATGACCCGAAGCTCTCGCTCCTGGGTCTTTTGCTCCTCCTTTAGCCCTTCGATCGCCTGTAATATCGGGGCCAACAGCTCCTTCTTCATTTCCTTTTTGAGTCCTTCCACGCAGCGTTTCAAAAACTCGTGTTGTTCAGGGCCCCATATTAAACTGCCACCTTCCGACGCCATCTTGGTTTTTGCTTGCCTTCCTTGCTGCTGCTCTAAAGGATCCACCGCAATCCGGCCACTTTCCTCTCCTTTTTTCATCCGTATCCAGGGGGGATTCCCTTCTAGTTCACCGCACAGTACTTTTAGCCGTTAAAATTGCCGTTGGGGCTCTTATTAAGAGCCCAAAAGTCCGTTCCACCTGGAGCTGCCGAAACGTGCGACTCAGCTGGTCATCGCCGCACCCGGAAGTCACATTTTTATTTTTGTTGCTGCCTCTTTACTGACCTCTAACTTCCTAATCTGGTTCCCATCCCCCTGCCACATTAGTTTAAAACCTCCCCAACAGTGTTAGCAAAAGCACCCCCTAGGACATTGGTTCCAGTCCTGCCCAGGTGTAGACCATCCGATTTGTAATGGTCCCACCGCCCCCAGAACCGGTTCCAATGTCCCAGAAATCTGAACCCCTCCCTCCTGCACCATCTCTCAAGCCACGTATTCATTCTGACTATTCTTGAATTTCTACTCTGACTGTCTCATGGCACTGGTAGCAATCCTGAGATTACTACCTTTGAGGTCCTACTTTTTAACTTGCCTCCTAACTCCCTAAATTCTGATTGTAGGACCTCATCCTGTTTTTTTTACCTATATCGTTGGTGCCTATATGCACCACGACAACTGGCTGTTCACCCTCCCTCTTCAGTATGTCCTGCAGCCGATCTGAGACATCTCTGACCCGTGCACTCGGGAGGCAACATACCATTCGGTAGTCTCGTTTTCGACCACAGAAATGCCTGCCTACTCCCCTTACGATTGAATCCCCTATGACTATAGCCCTGCCAGTCTTTTACCCGCCCTTCTGTGCAGCAGAGCCAGCCACGGTGCCATGAGCCTGGCTACTACTGCCTTCCCCTGGTGAGTCATCTCCCCCAACAGTATCCAGAATGGTATACCTGTTCTGGAGGGAGATGACCGCAAGGGACACCTGCACTGCCTTCCTGCTCTTTCTCTGCCTTTTGGTCACCCATTCCCTGTCTCCCATACCAATCCTAATCTGCGGTGTGACCAATTCATTGAACGTGCTATCCACGACCTCCTCCGCATCGCGGATGCTCCAATGTGAGTCCATCCGCAGCTCCAGAGCCGTCATGCGGTCTAACAGGAGCTGCAGCTGGACACACTTCCCGCACATGAAGGAGTCAGGGGCATCGGCCGCGTCCCTGTACTCCCACATTGAGCAAGAGGAGCATAACACGGGTCTGGGATCTCCTGCCATTTTTACACCGCCAACAGTTAGTTTTTTTAAAATTTACTTCCCTTCTCAGCAAGCACTCACTCAGCAACCACTGCACCCTGCACGATAACACCTCATGGAAAAGAAAAACTACTTACCAGTCACAGCCAACCACTTACCTGCAGGTTGTGACGTCACAGTTCAACTTCTTTCTACTTCTACCTGCCCTCGAGTCTCCCTCTTGATCTTTACTCGGCTGGGATCCTTACAGTGATTGTCTTTTTTTTTTGGTTAGAGGAGGAGGTAGGGAGGGAAACACTGAAGAAGTGTTTCGGGTTTAACTGTCACTTGACAACAGCTCCTCCACAAACCACCTTAAGGATAAGGATGGTCCTTATCCTTTAATGTGCAATGCTCCTGTGTACTTGATGACCCAAGCTCAATGCAGTTTCGACATAAGTTCCACAAATTCTAAACTGATATAGTAATCTAAGCAATCCAACGTCCTGTTTCTGGTACTAATTGCTTCCTGACACTGTTTTGGGGTCAGTGAACCAGGATTCAGCTAACTCTCCTCGGTCTCAACTTCTCTATTGTGTGGCGCCACGGAGTGTACGTAGCCCTTCAATATTTAGGACCTTATATTTTTCTGTAGTAAAGTGTGATAACTTCTGTTTAAAAATTCTTTAACGTTATCTCAGATTTGGAGATAGCTTTGTAGGTTCAACAATACCTTTTCTAGCATAGTAATGATCATTGATCTCCCTCCTTCCTCTCCACATTGTTGGTGGAAGGAAGCATTTCAAAGATGTATTTGAAATTTGTCACACTGTATCAACTCACAAAATAGTGTCAATATTGCAGGGCTAATCTACTGTCCAGAGACCTTCATAGTTTAAATATTTTGATCGTCACACCCAATTTGGAGGCCGCGCTAATTAACCAAGACCCCTACATTTCCAAAGTTCAAAGATGTGCGGGTTAGGTGGATTGGCCATGCTAAATTGCCCTTTACAGTCAAAAAGGTTAGGTGGCGTTACTGGGTTAAGGGAGGCATGGGCTTAAGTAGGGTGCTCTTTCCAAGGGCTGGTGCAGACTCGATGGGCCGAATGGCGGCCTCCTGCATTGTAAATTCTATGATTCATATACCGTTTAAATTAATGGTAATGGGTTTCATGGTGATTTTAATGATTCGGAAGAAACTTTGTTTTTTATAGTGTTGTTTGCCCACATAAAATGGTTGCACGGTTGTCTTGGTGACATGGCTTTTAACAGTGGATAGTTCTTTTTTTATATTGGGCCAAAAGTTTGTTTTCTTTTCTCATTATTTTGCTTTCTTTATATTTTCATTGCGTTACAATTTTTGCTATTTCGACTTGATTTTTTGCATTGCAAGACTTCTTTTGTTTTAAAATTATTTTTCCCACAGTAGTTTAATTTCCACTTGCAGTGTGTGAAGTGGCTAGTCCGTGAATGTTCAGTGCCCACCTTTTCCCCATTGTAAAACACTCTGAAATGTTATCCATCATCTAACTTCCTGAAGGCAAGAATGGATAAATGTTAATACTTCTACAAAAGAGTATACAGATGTAGTTTGATCTTGCTTTATATATAATGATAAAAGTGGTGTTTTTCATGTCTAATAAACACAAGATCGGTGGCACAGTGGGTTAGCCCTGTTGCCTCATGGCGCCGAGGTCCCAGGTTCGATCCCGGCTCTGGGTCACTGTCCGTGTGGAGTTTGCACATTCTCCCCGTGTTTGCGTGGGTTTCGCCACCACAACCCAAAGATGTGCATGCTAGGTGGATTGGTCACGCTAAATTGCCCCTAAAGAGTCACATTGCTGGAGTCACATGCAGGCCGGACTGGGTAAGGACAGCAGGTTTCATTCCCTTTATGACATTAGTGAACCAGATGGGTTTTTACAACAATCAACAGTGGTTTCATGGTCATCATTAGACTTTTAATTCCAGATTTCTTTTTTATTGAAATCCAATTTTACCATGGTGTGATTCGAACCTGGCTCCCCAAAACAATACCCTGGGTCTTTGAATTATTAGTCCAGTGACTACCACACCACGCCCTCCCCTATAATTATCTTCATGTATTAACATCTTAATTATCTATCAATTAACATTTGGACAATTACAGCTTTGTTCATGTAGATAGGTGACTCTGGTCCATCATTTTGGACAAAGCGAAAAGAGCAGTTAACATTTCAAATCCTATTTGTTTTCTCCAGAAATCAAGTCCAAATTTTTCATATTGAATTAAAATCAGGCTACTAATAAGTTCAAGTGTTCACTACGCAATCCTTGGAATGTGATATTAAAACTAAATCTCACCCAACAGTCAATTTCGCAGTTGTTCCACAATGTTCCAAAGCACTTCAAAGCTATTGGTGTATTTTAAAAATGACTTTTTTGTATGTTGCGAAACATACCAACAGCAATGAGATAAATGATCAGATAATGAATTTTAGTGGGTTATGGGATAAATGTTAGCCAGGATACAGGAAGCGCTTCATCGAATAGTGCTATGGATCTATGATACCAACCTGAGAGGCATGTAAACCTGTTTACATCTCATTTCAAAGATGGTACCTCCGACAGAGAGGCCCTGCTTCAGTATTGCACTTGTTTTTTTATCAGCTGAGCTTGCGTGTTCAAATCTCTGGTGCAGCTTGAACCGACAGCCTTCTGTCTCCCTCAGTAATGTGCCTCTACTTACTTAGCCATGAAAAGCAGAAAGACAAACTGCTTTTAGCTGATTGTGTTTGAAGAGTCCTACAAGATTGGTCCATGTTAATGAACATGCAGTGCAAAACCACCTCAAACAATTCACTTGATAATGAATAGTTCTAAATGTTCTGTGCAGGCCTGTGGATTGCACACTATAATGAAGAGACTACTACATGATTCAGCTTGGAACAATTTCATTAGATGGTAGATTATCGTATTTGGCTAAACCATTAACTTATAAATAACTGATTCATTAATAATTACTGAATTTATGTTGTGTTTGTCTACTTCCAATTTTAGGCTGAACAACTGATGGAGCAAGCTAGCTGTTGGGAAAAAGAGCAAGAGCAGTATGTTGAAATGCAGGCTAGTATGCATTCAATTACTAATGCAGCGTGTAAAAATAGATTAATGCAATCTGAGTGTCTACCTGCCAATAGTGAATCAATAATGGAGCATTCAAATGAAATCAGTGAAGAAGAGAATGAGGATGAGAATGATTATACCCTAAACAGCTTATCGCCAGGCACAGCAAAATCATTGTTGAGAGGAGCTAAGAGGAAGGTGAGTTTAAATGGAGAAGCTCATTTTCCATTGATCTGAATTGAACTTTATTGTACCTGTCGGAATGCTGAGTTTAAGCTTGAAAACTGATCAAGTAAATTGATGTCAACCAAATCATGGTTTAGAAGTTTCAATCAAAAATTACTCTCTTGGTATTTTCATGCTACAAATTGGGTGTGAATTTGAACATTTAATCTGTCAAATGCAGCGACAGAGGCATCATCCTTTAGGTGACATGGATCATCTGACCAACATTGTTTAAGCCACCAGCAGTGCCAAAAGTGCCTAAATTGAAAAGGTAACTTCTGTTTGTGGGAGCTTACTGTCTGCCAATTGACAAAGCAACAGTCACTACATTTCAAAGTAATTATTTGTCAATGAAGGCCATTTCGTATTTCAAAAGAGTGCAACAGTTCCCATGTCCCTATTTGTGGCCAGATTGAAGTGCCTGTGCTTCATGTGAGTTCATTCTCATTTTCAAAACTGATTATGAATTTTAAATTATTTTGCTTGAGCGTTTTCCATTAAAATTAAATGAAATCTACTTTTCTTTTGTGAGTAATTTCAGAAAATAGAATTTTTATTGAATCTCTAATAAGCTATATTTCTGAAGAAGCCACTTTTCACACTGCAAATGTTTTAACTTGAAAATGGAGGGATAGATCATGAAGTGATTGTGTACAAATTGCATAATTACTGCAACAATAACTCATTTATATGGCACCTCTAACTTACTAACATACTGCACAGGAGTGTTATAAAGCAAGATTAGACACCAAACACATTATACTTTGAATAGTCAAAGGAAACTACCACCGCATGTTTTCTTGTATTCCATTATGTAAATGACTGCGAAAACTCATGAGGAAATATTCTCTGAATGTTCTCAAAATTATTGACATAATGCTGCTTATGTTCTTGAAGCCAAAGCAATACTGCCCTCTGGTGTATTTGTCTCCTCTTAGTTTACAGCAAATAGCCTGGGCCTAACATTCCTCAACAAAAAATATCTCCTCTTAAAGAACAAATTAACAATATCTCCTTCTCAGAAGATGCACTTTAGAAACCATCACATTTCCTCAGTTTAATATGCAGGCTCATATTTTGGAAAACATGAAGAATTCTCCAATTTTCCCCTTCACCTGCCTCACCAGTGAACATAAAAGATCCAATTACGTTATTTTGAAGAATTCCCTGATGCCTTTACCAAAATAGCCATTCCTCATGGAATCTTCAAATGATCCAGCATTCAAAACCTTTCATGAGAGAGAGACTCCAGATTTCAATTTCCCTCTGTGTGAAGACAAGTTGCCCGATTTCACTGCTAAATAACCTGACTCTGGTTGTTCTGAATTCCTGCTCCCGAGGAAATAGTTTTTTCTGTATCTACACTATCAAAATTATTTTATTGTTTTAACATTACAATTAGATAATTCTTCAATCTCCTACACTCAAGATAATAGCAGTCAAGTTTCTACAACTTGTATTCAGAATTTATTCTTTTAATCTCTGTAACCTTTATGGTGAATTTGCACTGTACCCTCATCAAGGCCAGGATATCTTTTTTTAAAGTTTAGAGTACCCAATTTTTTTTTTTCCCAATTAAGGGGTAATTTACCGTGGCCAATCCACCTAACCTGCACATCTTTGGGTTGTGGGGGTGAAACCCACGCAGACACGGGGAGAATGTGTAAACTCCACACAGACAGTGACCCAGGGCCGGGATCGTACCCGGGTCCTCAGCACCGAAGGCAGCAGTGCTAACCACTGCACTACAGTGCCGCCCCTCAGGATATCTTTTTTGAGGTGCAATACCCAAACCTATTGGCCCAGGTCATGGTTTTGGTGTATAATTTCCTGAGTTGCCCCCTGACATAAAGGCTAACATGTGACATGTGATTGCCTTTCTTACTTGTCCTCTAACCTTTACTGATGTGTGTACATAGACAGCCAATTCTCTTGCTTCTCCGCAATTTAGAAAATACCTTGTTTTGTCTTTCTTGGATCCAAAGCAGATGACATTACACTTCTCCACATTGAACTCTGTTTTCCCACTCATTTAATTTGTCTGTGCCAAACAATTCAGCCAGAAACATGCCAGTTACATTACAATGAGGCATGACAGCTAAAATAGCCCCAGGCTTATTCTCAGCAGGAACAGGTACATTTTAAACTTTTCTCATTGCTGATCTATGCAAAATGTGCCCGGAGTTAAATCCCCAGTCGTTGAAGTTTCCTGTGTTTGCTTCCCATGCATTTTTCTGTGTAAAAATGCAGCAAATTAAATTATTTTCATAGTTTATTTATTTTACTCTTTCAGAGGCCACTCATGCACAGAAAGAAGAGGGGCCGCAAACGCAGGAGACATAACAGCAGTGTTACCACTGAGACTATTTCTGAAACAACTGAGGTACTGCATGAAGCCTTTGAGAACTCTGATAACGAGAGTCAAATGCCATGCTTGGAACCTACTTGTGAAGAAGAGGAGAACGATGAATATGACGATGATGATGATGATGATGTAAAGAACTATTTCAGGCATCGCTGTGGCAGCTTAGACTTAAAAAAGAAGAATCAATCAGATGAGGGAGACGATCTCTGCAAAAGTGCAGATGAAACTCCTGAGAAAGAACAGCACACAGGTACAAAACTATCATGACTAAGTGTTAACATAATTCTCCATGATCGGAATATTAATACAGACTTTAGATTAATCACAAGATTTTTTAAACTTTGCAGAAGCATGTGGCAGTGCAGGTCAGGGCTGGGAAGGTCAGATTGCATCTGGCATTTGGGACTTAAATGAAGAGGAAAGTGAAAGGGGAGAACTCCCCTATTCATTCATCTTTTTAAAGCAAACCTTTGTGAGATGTTCTAACTTCTAACTTTTAAATTCTGTTTTTGAACTGTATAGAACCCTATTACTTGGGTCTCTTTGTTTAGCTGATGTCAACAATTAACTCTATGAAATTCTACATATCAGCATCCAAGCTAGTCCTCTTAAATCAGGAAACAACACAATCAAAATCCATGTTAGCAAAACATGACTTGCATTTAATGTTATCAAAAGCACTCTTTTTACTAACTTCATAGTACATGCATGCATACACCTACATACTAACAGGTACATTTATACACACTGAATAAACTAACTATCCTTCACCTTTAATAATCTATTGCTATTCCATCTGCATAAAATTGAAAATTGGCTCTGGACATAGTGTACCCCTTCCTGTCAACACAAATATGACTTTGAAACCTCTACAGCTTGCTAAAGAGACTACAGTTTATGGGTGCAGTTTTTCACATCTGATTGTACTCAAAAAATCCCGTACCAGCCTCCCCGAACAGGCGGCGGAGTGTGGCGACTAGGGGCTTTTCACAGTAACTTAATTTGAAGCCTACTTGTGACAATAAGCGATTTTCATTTCACTTCAAAATCTAGTCCTATTGAAACCTAAAAGATCATCAAACAATCATTTTGAGCCAAGCCAAATATGCTGTCTGTGGCGTTGTGGCTTTTCTGGAACTAGACATGGCTAAATGTCTCCAGGAAATGAAATTTCATGGTCAAAGTCCAGAAATATACATGAGAAACATGGAACAGTACAACACAGTACAGGCCCTTCGGCCCACGATGTTGTGCCGACCATTTATTCTAATCTAAGATCAACCTAACCTTCAATTTACTGCTGTCCATATGCCTGTCCAAGAGTCGCTTAAATGTCCCTAATGACTCTGACTCCACCACCTCCGCTAGCAGTGCATTCCACGCACCCACCACTCTCTGCGTAAAGAACCTACCTCTGACATCTCCCCTATACCTTCCTCCAATCACCTTAATGGAAATTCACAAACTAAAGCAATGCAGAAAGAAGATCCAATGATCATTAACATACTTACCAGAGCAGTGTACCCCCAAGGTGTACCACTAGATAGAAAATAAAAACCATTATGTTTGGCTTGCTGCCCACCTCTGCGCAGCTTACATGCACATGTGTACTGTACTAACAATGTATAAATGAAATGCAGTGCACACTGTACTCATAATGTATAAATGTATGAGAGTGCAAACTGCAAAGAGTGTTAAATGTATGACCATGTACATTGTACTAACATGTCTAAATGTATGATCATGTATGCTGTGCTTACACTGTAGATATGTATGGCAGTGTGTACTGTGCTAACAATGTATAAATGCATGTATGACTGAGTTGTAACTGAAAGTGGTTACCAAAAAAATGGCATTTGTAAAGGCTAAAATGATGGTCTGGAAAACAGTGCAATACCTCAAGAAACACAGATACATTGTTTAAAAACATTCTTCAAAAATATTTTTTCTAGAACTGATCTTGGATGCAATAATTCTGGGGGGGGTTTTACTGGATTTTTCCCTATTTATATCGCTAGCTGTTTTGTGTTGGTGTTTTTGAGAGCTAGTAGATGTTGGAGCCAAATGAAGTGCACCACACAGTCGATGGGCTTTTTAATGTGGTTCCCTCACAACCTGAATTCCAAATCTTAGTTTTTGCCACTATGGGAAGATGCTAAGCAGAGGCAAAGTGCTTTCCCAGTGAGAAAAGGAAAAATTGAAGGGAATATCATTTTGGGTTATTATTGAGTTCCAGTCCATTTAAAAGAGTCATTAGAGACCTTTTGTTTCAAACATAGATGGCATTATGTGGGAGAAAGTGAAGAAAATACATATTTTTTGAAATGGTATTTTCTTCGGCAAAATAAATATTCCAGTCCAGATCCAAATATATACAGCTTGAAATATCTTGTCTCAGTGACGTTATCTGTGCCCTGTCCTCAGCCCCAGCAGATGTATGGACCCCTGGAAACCAGAGGAACGAAAAGAAAATAGAGGAATGCATACCTTTGCCAAATGATTATTTTGATAGTTTAAATTTAACAAGGAATGTTGAAGGAATGAAGCACTCACAAGAAATGCTGTCAAAATGTAACAAAAATAAACTCATGGGTATTATTTAGTCACAGGAGACAAAATAATGGTGACTTTTATATGGAGAAATTGGTACAAGTGTCAACTCCTGTTGGATGATATTCTTGGATGCTTTTAAAATGTTCATTAGAGCTTGCATAATTGGTCACATGTACATCTTAAAAAAGGATCATTATTTTACACATAAATCAAACATCTGCTATTAGATGTTGTTATTTTTATCTTGTCCTACTTAACAAAATATACTAATTTGCAGCTGCATTGTATAGAAAAGTGCTGTTAATTATATGTAAGTATTTACCTCAGCAAAATAAGACCTTCAGATGCCCAGGCAGAATAATTATGTTTGCATATTCCCCTTCCCTCCATCTTTCCTGAAGGTTTGGATCTGTTGGGTGAGCTGTGATTTCTTGGGCACTGAGTAGCCCCCAACATCTCGCCCATATGAGCCTAGATGATACCCATCAACAGACTAACAAAGCATAGTGGAGGCAGTCACAAGTAACCAAATCCTGTCTTAACCCATGTTCACACCACACTTCCAACAGAAGTGATTAGTGACCGGAAGGAGGACCATGGCCAGCCTTTTTTCCTTTGCCCAAGTTGGGGATGTTGAGCATAGATCTAGTGACGATGTCCACATAATCAAAAGGAACAGATTGATGGTAACTGATTTCAAGAGGACCAAATGGAGAGATTGCCTTCCTTAATTTACTCCGAACCTCAATTAATAAAATCAGTTAGTGGAAGGAAAAGCATAATGAATTCAGTGAGCTGTTTGTTAAATGTTAACACAATTATGTTTAAAAACTTCACAATGATTTACTTTATTCTGAGCATGTCTTTGTTATTTCTACAAGTAATTTATTTGAACTTATAACTTTAACATGAACTGTAGATATTTTAAGCTCCAATGTTTGTTCACCTGGGTAGCAGTAAACACTTAAAGCAAGTTTCTTTTTTTCTTGCCCAGATAAAGCAAATACTGATACTTCTTCAAAAGAGAACACTGAGGAAAACTCTGTTGATTCTGAGCCCATAGCAAGAGTTGTGAAACGCAAAAAAGGTTGGCCCAAAGGAGTGAAGCGTGGTCCAGCTAAATGGAGACGCAAAGCCGAGAATAAAACTGGTTTTAAACTCAACCTGTACACGCCACCGGAAACTCCCCTGGAGCCTGACCAGCCAGGCACAACAGAGGAGAGGCAAGTAGTGATTGAGCAGCAGGTTATAGTTGAGAATCACAGCAACGTAGCCCCTGCAATATCAGAGGAGGATGAAATTGAAAATGAGGAAAAGCCAGAATCCCCAGGTAAATCTGTCTGTGTTTCGAGTGAGGAGAAAGAACCCGTGGAAGAACCAACTGAAAAAGAGCATGACCCTGTTAATGGAGTTCCTGAGGATGAAGCTGGTAATCATGAGCATGAGGAAGAAGATGATGAAGAGGAAGCAAATCAAAATGAGGATCACGATGCAGATGATGAAGATGACAGTCACATGGAGTGTATTGCGGTGGAAAAAGAAAATCCAGAGGAAGCACAAAAGGAGGAATCCCTAAGCCAAGAACCATTCTTAGAGTTAAATGTCCCAAGCAATAATCCAGAGCAGAAAGATGAGATGGATCGCATTGATGATCCTGAACCTGATTCTGATGAAGACCAAAACAATGATCATGAAAGGAATTCTGAACCTTTACCAGATTCAGATGAAGATCACACCAATAACCAGGATCATAAGGACAATGGCAAGCAGACACCAGAATTCAGAGAGGAAAATGTGACTTCAGAACCTGACACCGAAACAGTGCAAGCTGTTCAATCATTAACACAAGAAAATGGTGAGCAAGAAAATAATGAGCAAGTAAATACATACCAGGACTGTGCTGAAACCATGGAGGCCTGTCGGAACTTGCAGAGTTATACTCGTGCAGAACAGAGCCCACAAATGAATGACTGTCACCCATCAGACCATAGCAGTCCTCTTTCATCTGTTCATTCTCATCCTAGCCAGTCAGTTCGTTCTGTAAGCAGCCCCAGTGTACCTCCCATTGAGAACAATTATACTCAGATCAGCCCTGATCAGAGTGCTATTTCTGCTCCATCGTTACAGAATGTAGAGACCAGTCCGATGATGGATGTTCCTTCAGTTTCTGACCATTCACAGCAGGTTGTGGACAGTGGCTTCAGTGACCTAGGCAGCATTGAGAGCACAACTGAAAACTATGAGAACCCAAGCAGCTATGATTCAACTATGGGAAGCAGCATTTGTGGCAACAACTCAACACAGAACAGTTGCTCTTACAGTAACATATCTTCCAGTAGCCTTACTCAGAGTAGTTGCGCAGTGACTCAGCAGATGACTAACATTAATGGTAGTTGTAGCATGATGCAGCAAAATAGTATCAACTCTCCGCCAAACTGCAGTGTTAAATCTCCCCAAAATTGTATAATTGAAAGACCTCCCAGCAACAATCAACAGCAGCAATTGTCACAATGCAGCATGGCCACCAGTTTCACACCAGCAATACAAATGACAGACATTCCAGAAACTGGGAACTCAACCATCAGCATCTATGAAAGGATGGGCCAGGGTGATTTTGGAACGGGGGGTTATCCCCAACCATCTGCTAATTTCAGCCTGGCCAAACTACAACAGCTAACTAATACAATCATGGATCATCCATTGCCTTATAATCATTCTGCTGCTGTTACTTCCTATGCAACCAGTGTCTCCCTGTCCACCCCACACACAGGCCTTGTCCAACTTCCACAGTCGCCTCATTCCTTATCTGGGGCAGTACAAGCACAACCTACAATGACACCCCCACCTAATCTTACCCCTCCACCAATGAATCTGGCTTCACCACTACTACAGCACAATATGGCAGCCCCAAATATTGGAATCCCTCATACCCAAAGATTACCAACACAAATGGCAACCAAAGGCCATGTTGCCATACGTTCCAAGTCTGTGTCTATACCACCTGTTGCTGCTCACCAGCAGCAGATCTATAGCCATGCCTCACCATCTGTAGCCATGCAGCCTGCACCTCGACCCCTGACCATGCAGCGGGGCATGAACATGGGTCTGATGCCAGCACCAACTTATAATGTCAATTCTATGAACATGAATATGAATACATTGAATGCTATGAATGGGTATAGGATGACTCAATCCATGATGAATAGTGGTTACCATGGAAATCCTGCTTACATGAATCAAACTGCCCAGTATCCCATGCAGATGCAAATGAGCATGATGGGAAGTCAGCCATACGCCCAGCAACCCATGCAAAGTAGTCCACATAGTAACATGATGTACACCCCACCAGCCCACTACAGTCACATGAACACTGGCATGTCTAAACAGCCTTTGAATGGATCCTATATGCGAAGGTAGATTTCGCCGAGCATATAATGTACCAAAAGAGAAATCTGCATACCTGGAAACCAATCCAACGTATGAAAACGGGGTGTATGGTGATCGACCTTGAAGACCAGCTATTTGGCTGAGCTGTCATGATAAAATAATATTGAAGAAGTGGCACTTTGCATTCAATCTGTTGACAGAAGGAAGCCTTATTTATTTTGTTTTAAGTCAAGTTGGGTGAGGATTGTTTTCATCTTTGTACATTCGTATTTTTCCTTTCTGAGTTTGGCTTGGACAGAGCACATCTTCGAAAGAAGTATGGGAACTGAGGTAGTACAGCCATGCAATAGAAACTTTAAATGTGCCTATTTGCCCTTGGAAAGGATTTTGCAAGTTAGAAAATAGCGAAGATTAAAGCCCAAATAGCAGACAGCTAAACCACACCGGGGGCTGGAACTGGGGATTCTTTTGTTCCTTGGACTTCTGTTATACAATACATGTACATTTGATTTTGTGACTCTGCTGCCTAATTCAGGATGCAGCAGAACATCATTGGAGAATTTGTTTGTGACTGTGTGCCCTTTAGTAAAACAAATCTGTGTTGTGTTTAACAGCAAGCCATTTGTTATGTTTTGCCTTTATTAGGTTTTACTAGCTTTGAAGTAAAATGAAAACTATATTTTTGTTAATTCTGAGACTGTAAAAAAAAATTGTAAAAGCGAGACCTTGTGTTCATTTGGCTGTTTTGAAAGGGTTACTTGCAAAAATGTTTAGTGTATAATCGAAACATTTCTTTTTGTAACTAATTTCTTTCCTTTGGTGAGGCAGCTTTCTGTTTTATAAATGCAAAATATTCTGTTGGACAAATGAAGACACATTCTGTTAACAACGTATCTGAATATTTGTACCAGTCGGTTTCATATAAAGCGTAGCTTTTTTTCAAATACTTATCAGTCAGCAACACAAGTGCTGTCTAAGAGTAACTGTTCAGTTATGTTGGCCCAATGATAAACACCTTTAATTATTCATTGGCATTCCATCAGTAGATTTTTCTATCTTTAGAGAATATTGAAGTTATATTTTAAAAAAATTTAGAACTGTAGTGTGTGAATAGACCAACATAAGCTTAAAAACGCATGTAAAAAGTATTTGTGTCTGTTTATATTGCTTACTTTTTGTAGCCTTTGTACTTGTACATGGTGACTGTCAGGACTGAGAGGAAAAAGCTGGATACATGTATAAAATAGGACACAAACAAGTGAGAGATACACTTGTATTTATCAGTTATCCTTCTAGTCAGTCACTTCAAAGGATGCTGTACATTTTAACATTGAATAAATTATGTTGAGCCATTTCCAGATTTCCTGTGCTCTTAAATTTTGGAGAGCGACTAAACATTTTTAAATTCCAACTGATAACATCAGTTTTGGGGGAAATGGCACTGAATGTATTGAATGATTAGAGTGTGTTCAATCCTGCTGCTTGTTTTGGGAACTCCTATTTATCTGAATTGGACCTACTGGAAGACTTGACAAAGCATTTTACTAGATTTTAAAATAGCACATTAAGCAGGGGTGGCTGAAAGGCTTGCAGGATTAAACTGAAGAAAAAAGGGAGAAAATACTGAGAGCAGTAACTGACGGTTTTGAAATTGAAGAGGGAAATGTGGTGTAAAGTTGTGTGATGGAGCAGAGAATGCATGCAGCAATGTCTGAGTGGAGGAGCTGAGATTGGGTGATGCAAAGTCCTGGAGGGATTTGAAGGCAAGGACAAGGATCTTGAAGTCAATTCAGCGTGACATTAAACCAGTGGAGCTTGGCAAAGTTCGGGATGCTGGAAGTGCAGGAAACACATGGACTGCAGAATTCTGAATAAGTTGTACTTTGTAGAAAGTGAAGGCAGAGGGACTGACTGGCTTGAGAACTTAGCAGTAGTAGGGTATGGAGCAATGGTAATGGAGCCATCTGATGTCAGCCTCATTATTTTAAATCCCATTAGTGAAACAAAGTGCCATTTAATTCTTATGTATGTTGCATAAGTGCTGCTGCTAATTATGAAAATAGATTGAGGTATTAGGACTATCTCCACTAGAGCAGAGAAGCGTAATGGGTTATTTAATGCAAATTATTAAAATGATTTGAGGATTTTGATGGGTAAATAAGAAAAGACTATTTCCCCTGGGTGGGGAGTTAGTTTAAAACCTCTTTACCCACAAGCACTGAATGAATGCTTTACGACTGAGGGTTAAACCATTACAAATTTTCGGGGGGAAATGGAAAATATTTGAAACCAGGTGTGCCAACAGGATAGTGGGACTAGATTTAATCGAACTGACCAAATGCTAATACAAACGTTGACTGACTTGGCTACCTCTACTGTGCACCTCTTGGTGAAGGAAATGTGAGCTTTAAGCAGGTTAACTAGGTTTCTACATCTCCAAATGTAACCAAGGTGATGATGAATGGAGTCAAGGTCAGCGACATGAAAATGCTGGTGGAAGCTGATGAAGAGGATTTCATTTTGCCATTCAAGACCAGAAGAAATTTCAGTTCACATGGGTGTTACTACTGGTCAGGCAGCTTGGAAAGAATAGCAACAACTCGCAATCAATGGAGAAGGCAGAAAATAGAAACATTGTTTTCAGATGATATGGCCAAGAGCTTTTATATGGCGAGGAGAGGACCAAAAATAGAGCCCAAAAGTATATTAGAAGTTACTGTGAATGCGGGAGAAAAAGCAATTAGAAGTGCAGTGTATCTTCATTACAGTGCATACACGTGGGACTGAACTGTGGAAGAGAGGTGTTGGAGGTAGGTGGGGTGGTCAGTGATGCCAAAACAATGAAAATCAAGGAGGCTTAGGGACAAATTATAGTCCCAGTCATATGGGACTTAATTTCTTTCATCAGTTCAGTCTTTGTATTGTGGATTGGGCTGGGCTATAGGGACAAGTGGGGGTATGTCTATTATATAACCATTAAATTTTAATTGAAATAAGCCGTAGTTAATTAGATCGCAAATAAGCAGCTGAACGCTTCAATTATCCTCGGCATACTGTTGGTACAAGTTATGAAACCCGTACTTTTGTTGGATGCCTGTTTCTGTAAGAGAATTCCTGACTTTGCAAAGACCAGACTTCCAACTATTCCTCCCTCCTCTTTGTCCAAACACTTTCACTCCTGTTCCTGCTCGAACCGCACACCCTCTGCAGCATTGCAATTTTTGTTTTATGAGAAAAGAACTTTGATTTCATTCATTATCATTACAAAAGAAAAAAGATTGACCTGAAGATTAATCTTCAAACAGCTAATTACAGCAAAACGTGAACTCAATAACCTATTTATCAGAGGTAAAAATCTGCCTTTTTCTTAATTGACAATAGTGCAAAATCTGCCCTTTTCAATAGCGGCCCAATATGCTTCCTGTTTATATGTGATATACCTTTTAGTTAAATTGCACCTCAATCAAAATCAAATCGATAATATTTGTACAGATTTTACATTATGATTGATAATTACAGTTGTCATAATCTGAATTCTAGGGCAGCACGGTGGCGCAGTGGCTAGCACTGCTGCCTCACGGCGCCGAAGTCCCAGGTTCGATCCCGGCTCTGGGTCACTGTCCGTGTGGAATTTGCACATTCTCCCCGTATTTGCATGGGTTTCGTCCCCACAACCCAGATGTGCAGGCTAGGTGGATTGGACACGCTAAATTGCCCCTTAATTGGAAAAAAAGAATTGGGCACTCTAAATTTATTTTTTAAAAATAATAATCAAGTCTTGCTCTTTTAAACTCCATTTGTGAAACAAAATACCAATTATCTCTCTGTGATTGCCCAGTGTATGTTGCATCAATGCTGCTGGATATAGGATTACTTTAGGTATTTGAGTAATCCAGAGAAATAATTAGTAACATGCTGTTAGGCTAGATGTACATGAACCAGCTGCCCAGCCAACTGAGGTAAAGCAGCCCCCAGGCTAGATGTATATAACAAATACAGTTTAGCAAGGAATGGGTCTATTCCTCAGCAGTTTATTCAGAACCAAGATCAACTTAATTTGCAGAACATGGTCATTTGATGTGCTGTTAAACTGAGTTGATAGCATCTGTACAGGCTGCCGAAGCAAGCTCAGAAACCTCTTTGATAATTCAAACATCTGTAGGCTTTTCCCTATTTCTGTTCAGGAGGCGATATGCACTGGCAAATAATTAGTTACACAAAGATGGTGAGAAAATCCCAAATTAATTTGGAAGATATTCAGATATATCGAGCCAGTAAATGTCATTGATCATGTAATCAGTTGAGTTGTATCGCAGCATGTGTAATATCTACGTTCTAGAAACTTCTGTATCTTGCAGCTGCTGTCGGTGTTAACGTGATTTTATTGTGGAACATCCACATTTCTCTCCACTTCCAGCCAATAAAAATACATATTTTAGAAAGGGGGATAGATTTTGTGCCACAATTTTTCAATGTTGGCTCAGGCGAACAATGGCTCAGGATAGTGAAAGGCCCCTGCAGTAGAAGCCGGGCAACATGAGCAAAAATCTTGAAAGTTGTAAATTATTTGTAAATCAAATCCATGCTGAGCGCTAGGGAAAAGAGGAAAGCAATTGGTTTACATTATTTTGTATGCTGTGCATCTGAATTCAGAGGCTGTGTCTGTTCATGGGAATTCAAGTGGCAAAACCTGCAGAGAAATATGGTTGAACTGCGTGTGCAGTCGTTCAGAGGAAAATGTAAAAATTACATTTTAGGAAATCTGCCCACGATGCCAGAGGAGCTCTACAAATTCAAGGGCACAATTTCATGAAAACTTGTTGAGTGTTTTGGGAAGATTAAGGCATGTGAGTAAACAAGCATTATCTGCATTTCTCATGGAACTATTTTCTGTACATTTTGCTTGAAGACATTTATGCCAATTTCCTGGTAAGTTGCCAATTGAGAAATCGAGAAGCATTGTTACAGCAATGAGATCTTCATTGCCTGCTTTTTGACCAATTCGCCTGGATTTTTCACTTGAGTCAGGAGGACTTGGGAGCCCTTTAAAAATAGCAAACAGGTCCTGATTCTGGGATTCCCAAGCCCATTCGTGGGCTGTCTGGTTTACAGGAGTGCCTTTAAAGAGTGCAGGCACTCCCAATCTGGCTGGCTCCATTCGGAGATAGGCATGTCCTTCTCTGCCACTTTCATAGACGAGGGCCAGGTTTTTAAAGTGTTGTCATTCAAGGACCATTGGTGGGTGGAGTTGTGAAACATCGACCTGAATATTTCAGATGGCAGGGGTCTTGCTTCCTTGTATCTGAAGGGTTGGCAGGAAACACGTCCATGCTGACTCATGGTGTCCCACAGCCATTTCACAGCCAATTATTGGCTACTTCAGGGTCTCAATTGGGGCAAGGATGGGGTTCCAGCCTGTGGCCTTGTGTAAAATTGCTATGGAGCCAGGAAAGGAAGGAACCTGGAGGGAATCCCATCCTTTCACATTTGCGCTTTCCCGCCTGGCTAGAAATCCACAGCGGGGGGGGGGGGAAGAGTGTAAAGAGCTATAGTCTGCAGTAGGGGATCTTTTAAAAGGTAAGTTCAACTGGTACCCCTCATGTTCTCCCTTCCACCCGCCCTCTCATTCATAACTTTCTCCTGTGTTGAAAAAAAGTCATTTAATTAGAAAGTATCAATCATCCAGACCCTTTAAAATATCAATAACAAAAACCATAAAGCCTGGAAATCACTTAACATTGTTAAATGGACAGCAGAGATCATAGAACCTGAGCTGTCAGTCAAATAATGTTTTCTCTGGGTCTCAGGTTTTTCAACAAGTTTCATGGATGTCTGGGCTCTCCGGCAAGCCTCATTGTATATGTCTGGCTGAAAGACCAGCCAACCATTACAGTACTAAAACACCTGTATCCCTGAGAGAGCATTGTCTGTTTGAAAGGCTCTCTGATCTGTACTGTCCGTTTCACAATGTCTGTTTACGCAACCGTAGTGTGTTTTTTGTTCTTAATACTTTTAACGGTCTGGATGATTGACACTTTTATTAGCTTGTGAAATCATTTTTTTTTAAATAGTAGGAAGTTTTGAATGAATTACCTTTTCTGTAAGCTTTTATACACCTTACTGTCACTACTGGGTTCATTGGTTCTGGATGGGCATCCAAAGTGCCAAAGATTGGCATGGCGAATAGATGGAAGGGTGGGGGACATGAGAGGCCATGGGGAGGTGGGTGAAAGGGCAGAATTTGTCATGGGGGCTTGAAGGTCCACGCGGGTGGTGGATGAAAAGGTGGAGCTTGACACAGGGGATGGGAGATGGAATGAAGTGGTAAGGATGGGGCATGGAGAGTGTTGTGGGTGATGGCCGGAGGTGTTGCTAACTTTTGCCTTAGTTTAATTGCTCTGTTTTATCACCTTTGCTCTTGAGTCGCCAGGTATCTTTATGATACCGCCACGTGGTTCAAGTCCGAGTACTGATCAATAATCCAATACACCGCTTAGTAAGATTTAAATCAAAGCACATTTATTATACACAGTAATCACTACTCATGTACAAATTCTACGTCTAAGCTACTTCTACAACTAACAGGCCAATACTTCACTTGGAACTGGCCCACCAGGTCAGGGAAACGAATGGCCTTTCGTTCGGGTTCTGAGCCTGCGGAATTCAAAGTTGGTACAGATTGGTAGCTAGGAGTGCCTATCTCGTAGCGAACTTTGAAGTAAGACTTACTGGATATCGGCGGTGGCTGAACCGGTCACTGTCAAGGGTTGGTTCGCATTGCTGAGTGACCAGATCAAGAAGAACGATCTGAACTTGGGCTTAATTCTTATAGTCCCCAGGGGCTTCCCGCCTTTCGAGGTGGACCCTGTACCTGGTTCCAAGTGATTGGACTTTGTCCCAATCACTTGGTTCGATTTTCTTCAATGCTGGAGCGGTTCCCTGATCGATGGGCGGTCCTGAGGTGGTCGTTCTACTCCCTTTGTGTAGGCTTCTGCTGGCGCCAAAGAGTCTGGTTTTGCTTTATGTGTCTAAATGTTGCTCATTGTTCCCGGGGATTGCTCATTAATATGCAGATGGCTGGTGTTTTGTTATGCTGATGGTTGCTGGTATCGATCTTGTCTGGCCTTTCCAGAGGTAAATACACACTCAACCTGCAGCTGCTCGTTTGTGTCCTGTTGGCTGACTTTCCCATCAGCCTTTGCCGTTCGCCATTTTAAATCGGGAGTTAGACAATTTAAATCGGGAGTTAGCCATTTTAACTGGCTACATTCCCTCCTTGTGAACCTAACGCGAAGCGTGAAGGATCACGTAACTATGTTGCTTTCCATTCCCTGACCTGGGGGGGACACTTCCTTCATGGCCTCTGCACTGACCATAGCTATGCAAAACATTTTTAACTAACAATTCTAAGGGCGCTATGTCAAACAGGGACATGCATTACAAAACAATAAACTGGGAACCTCTAATTATTCTTAATACACTACACACACTTAAACATTTCATCATCCTAACTTCCTCAACCATACAAACAAAATCATAGCGTTTTATACATCAGCCAAAACGGCGGGTTCCCCCCTGGCGCTGTCCACACCTGGTTGCTGCCATCGGGAACAGCGCAGGAACGCTGGGGGGGGGGGGTGGCCTGCGGGGGGAGGGAGGGATCCTGCACCGGGGGGTACCTCAAATGGGGTCTGGCCCGCGATCGGTGCCCACCGATCATCGGGCCGTCCTCTCTGAAGGAGGACCTCCTTTCTTCTGCAGCCCCGCAAGATCCGTCTGCCATCTTCTTGCGGGGCGGACTCGGAGAGGACGGCAACCATGCATGCGCGGGTTGGCACCGGCCAACCCGCGCATGTGCGGGTGACGCCAGTTATGCGGCGCCGGCCGCGTCATGTATGCGGCGATGCCTTTACGCGGCGATGAGGCCTGGCGTGTGTAAATGACGCGGCCCCGCTCCTAGCCCATTATTGGGCCCTGAATCAGTCAGGATAGGGGCCGTTCCGCGCCGTCATGAACCTCGACGGCGTTCACGACGGCATGGGCACTTTGGCGCGGGAGTGGAGAATTCCGCCCAGGGGATCTGATCCTATATACCGGGGTTCGAGCGCGGTAGGCTCTCCTCCATTTCCGTAGATGCATAGTCTGCACTATGCAGCAGAGTATCGCTAATACCAGTAATGTTTCTATTACATAGGACAGAGTACCAGGTTATAAACCTGGCACACCAAGATGATGTGGTGTCGCTGGTGACTGGGCTCTGGGTACTGCGGGGAAGTGAAACATTAACGGCTGGGGGGCTTGAAGTCATGGGGTTCGCGTTCACGTGCAACCAAATGTCCATAAATATGCTGATCCATATGAAGGAAGTCCTCATGGCTCTTCTCTTTCCTTTTCTTCTCCTCCGGTCCTGGAGCTTCTGGAGTTCTGTGGAAACAAGCATAGTGTCTGTTACTATCTTTGTTTAATATCTCGTACGATAGTGTGTCCTTTAGTGCCAATTACTCCCTTTATAATTGGTCACTATGTGTGACTCCCTCATTTTTTTTTTTCAAAATCGAATTTTCGGACAAGACACACTTCCAAATAATGAACCAGTGCGAGCCGTCTCGCAGACTGTGCAATTTACCATCCAAATGTTTCAGGATGTAAATAGCATGTGGGTGGCAACCTAAAGGTTACCTAAACAAAACACAACTTTTTGAACTGAAAGTTTCCTAAATGAGGTGCGTATGGGCCGCGACGGGTAAGAGTTGGATGGGATCCCCGGGTAGGATGGCTACCAAAGCCGTGTCTCCCCTACCCGAGTGTAGTTGACCAGAGGGGGGGTTCCCAGGCAGGGCGGGTCCCAAGACGTTTCTCCACTGCCTGAGCAACCGACAAGAACGGGCAAGAAATGTAGTCATCGTGGTGGGGCTGCCGTAGTGGTTCTTTCCTTCGAACCAGAAGGGCTCTTACGAACGGGCGTCTGGTACCTTAACCAGTCTCTGCAGACAAGCTCTCAGAGGTTTCTGCTGAACTAGTGTCTGGTAATGGTGAGTCTCTGTAGGCAAGTCCTCAGAGGTTTTGGCCGAATAGGCGTGGGGCAGTGAGAAAAAAATTCACCTGTCGGACATACAACATTTAACAAACTTACAAACAACATAAAACATTTTGCGGGTTCCATCAGAAAGGACAACACTTCTCCCAAGCGGTTCCTTTAAAACATCATCTGGACACTTCAGTTCTCGGTAGCGAACAGGGTCGCAAAGGGGTTCTCGGTTTGGGAGTCAGACCCAAGGTCGTCCTCTTCTCCCGGGTGCCAAACTCTTGAGTGTATCAGGGCTGAAAGGGCTGCGGGGTGTGAGGTGGGGTTGCTCTCGGTGTTGCGGACGACTCTGAACGAGTTATCTCGGTGCCAGTAATTGGTGTCTAGCTGTGTGGGGACAAAATCGGGGTCGTCAGTGTGGTTCGGTGGTGGGGTTTATTTAGGAAAGTGATCATGAAGGGATCACTTGGATCGTAGTCTGAATCGCTGGGTGTGGGGCCTGTTGCATGGGGATAGTAGGGAGGCTGCTGTGGCTATCGTCCGAGTCACAGTCGCTGTCTCTGCTGCTGCAGTTGGTGGGCGTTCCGGGGCGGAGTGTATATTTCGGGGGTGGAGTCAAGGTCGAGGTAGAAGGGGTCATAGATAGCAGCTTCAGGGAATTAGTTACACCAAAGATTGGAGATAGGTGGGTAACTGTAAGAGGGACTGGGAAAAAACAGTCAGTGCAGGGATCCCCTGCGGTCGTTCCCCTGAGAAACAAGTATACCGCTTTGGATACTTGTGGGGGGGGGGGGACTTACCAGGGGTAAGCCATGGGGTACGGGCCTCTGGCACGGAGTCTGTCCCTGTTGCTCAGAAGGGAAGGGGGGAGAGGAGCAGAGCATTAGTAATTGGGGACTCTATAGTCAGGGGCACAGATAGGAGATTTTGTGGGAGCGTGAGAGACTCACGTTTGGTATGTTGCCTCCCAGGTGCAAGGGTACGTGATGTCTCGGATCGTGTTTTCCGGGTCCTTAGGGGGGAGGGGGAGCAGCCCCAAGTCGTGGTCCACATTGGCACCAACGACATAGGTAGGAAAGGGGACAAGGATGGCAGGCAGGCTTTCAGGGAGCTAGGATGGAAGCTCAGAACTAGAACAAACAGAGTTGTTATCTCTGGGTTGTTGCCCGTGCCACGTGATAGTGAGATGAGGAATAGGGAGAGAGAGCATTTAAACACGTGGCTACAGGGATGGTGCAGGCGGGAGGGTTTCAGATTTTTGGATAACTGGGGCTCTTTCTGGGGAAGGTGGGACCTCTACAGACAGGATGGTCTACATCTGAACCTATGGGGCACAAATATCCTGGGGGGGAGATTTGTTAGTGCTCTTTGGGGGGGTTTAAACTAATGCAGCAGGGGCATGGGAACCTGGATTGTAGTTTTAGGGTAAGGGAGAATGAGAGTATAGAGGTCAGGAGCACAGATTTGACGTCGCAGGAGGGGGCCAGCGTTCAGGTAGGTGGTTTGAAGTGTGTCTACTTCAATGCCAGGAGTATACGAAACAAGGTAGGGGAACTGGCAGCGTGGGTTGGTACCTGGGACTTCGATGTTGTGGCCATTTCGGAGACATGGATAGAGCAGGGACAGGAATGGATGTTGCAGGTTCCGGGGTTTAGGTGTTTTAGTAAGCTCAGAGAAGGAGGCAAAAGAGGGGGAGGTGTGGCGCTGCTAGTCAAGAGCAGTATTACGGTGGCGGAGAGGATGCTAGATGGGGACTCTTCTTCCGAGGTAGTATTGGCTGAAGTTAGAAACAGGAAAGGAGAGGTCACCCTGTTGGGAGTTTTTTATAGGCCTCCTAATAGTTCTAGGGATGTAGAGGAAAGGATGGCGAAGATGATTCTGGATATGAGCGAAAGTAACAGGGTAGTTATTATGGGAGACTTTAACTTTCCAAATATTGACTGGAAAATATATAGTTCGAGTACAATAGATGGGTCGTTTTTTGTACAGTGTGTGCAGGAGGGTTTCCTGAAACAATATGTTGACAGGCCAACAAGAGGCGAGGCCACGTTGGATTTGGTTTTGGGTAATGAACCAGGCCAGGTGTTGGATATGGAGGTAGGAGAGCACTTTGGGGTCAGTGACCACAATTCGGTGACGTTTACGTTAATGATGGAAAGGGATAAGTATACACCGCAGGGCAAGAGTTATAGCTGGGGGAAGGGCAATTATGATGCCATTAGACGTGACTTGGGGGGGATAAGGTGGAGAAGTAGGCTGCAAGTGTTGGGCACACTGGATAAGTGGGGCTTGTTCAAGGATCAGCTACTGCGTGTTCTTGATAAGTATGTACCGGTCAGACAGGGAGGAAGGCGTCGAGCGAGGGAACCGTGGTTTACCAGGGAAGTGGAATCTCTTGTTAAGAGGAAGAAGAAGGCCTATGTGAAGATGAAGTGTGAAGTTTCGGTTGGGGCGATGGATAGTTACAAGGTAGCGAGGAAGGATCTAAAGAGAGAGCTAAGACGAGCAAGGAGGGGACATGAGAAGTATTTGGCAGGAAGGATCAAGGAAAACCCAAAAGCTTTCTATAGGTATGTCAGGAATAAGCGAATGACGAGGGAAAGAGTAGGACCAGTCAAGGACAGGGATGGGAAATTGTGTGTGGAGTCTGAAGAGATAGGCGAGATACTAAATGAATATTTTTCGTCAGTATTCACTCAGGAAAAAGATAATGTTGTGGAGGAGAATGCTGAGCCCCAGGCTAATAGAATAGATGGCATTGAGGTACGTAGGGAAGAGGTGTTGGCAATTCTGGACAGGCTGAAAATAGATAAGTCCCCGGGACCTGATGGGATTTATCCTAGGATTCTATGGGAGGCCAGGGAAGAGATTGCTGAACCTTTGGCTTTGATTTTTATGTCATCATTGGCTACAGGAATAGTGCCAGAGGACTGGAGGATAGCAAATGTGGTCCCTTTGTTCAAAAAGGAGAGTAGAGACAACCCCGGCAACTATAGACCAGTGAGCCTCACGTCTGTTGTGGGTGAAGTCTTGGAGGGGATTATAAGAGACAAGATTTATAATCATCTAGATAGGAATAATATGATCAGGGATAGTCAGCATGGCTTTGTGAAGGGTAGGTCATGCCTCACAAACCTTATTGAGTTCTTTGAGAAGGTGACTGAACAGGTAGACGAGGGTAGAGCAGTTGATGTGGTGTATATGGATTTCAGCAAAGCGTTTGATAAGGTTCCCCACGGTAGGCTATTGCAAAAAATACGGAGGCTGGGGATTGAGGGTGATTTAGAGATGTGGATCAGAAATTGGCTAGCTGAAAGAAGACAGAGGGTGGTGGTTGATGGGAAATGTTCAGAATGGAGTACAGTCACAAGTGGAGTACCACAAGGATCTGTTCTGGGGCCGTTGCTGTTTGTCATTTTTATCAATGACCTAGAGGAAGGCGCAGAAGGGTGGGTGAGTAAATTTGCAGACGATACTAAAGTCGGTGGTGTTGTCGATAGTGTGGAAGGATGTAGCAGGTTACAGAGGGATATAGATAAGCTGCAGAGCTGGGCTGAGAGGTGGCAAATGGAGTTTAATGTAGAGAAGTGTGAGGTGATTCACTTTGGAAGGAATAACAGGAATGCGGAATATTTGGCTAATGGTAAAGTTCTTGAAAGTGTGGCTGAGCAGAGGGATCTAGGTGTCCATGTACATAGATCCCTGAAAGTTGCCACCCAGGTTGATATGGTTGTGAAGAAGGCCTATGGAGTGTTGGCCTTTATTGGTAGAGGGATTGAGTTCCGGAGTCGGGAGGTCATGTTGCAGCTGTACAGAACTCTGGTCCGGCCGCATTTGGAGTATTGCGTACAGTTCTGGTCACCGCATTATAGGAAGGACGTGGAGGCTTTGGAGCGGGTGCAGAGGAGATTTACCAGGATGTTGCCTGGTATGGAGGGAAAATCTTATGAGGAAAGGCTGACGGACTTGAGGTTGTTTTCGTTGGAGAGAAGAAGGTTAAGAGGAGACTTAATAGAGGCATACAAAATGATCAGGGGGTTGGATAGGGTGGACAGTGAGAGCCTTCTCCCGCGGATGGATATGGCTGGCACGAGGGGACATAACTTTAAACTGAGGGGTAATAGATATAGGACAGAGGTCAGAGGTAGGTTCTTTACACAAAGAGTAGTGAGGCCGTGGAATGCCCTACCTGCTACAGTAGTGAACTCGCCAACATTGAGGGCATTTAAAAGTTTATTGGATAAACATATGGATGATAATGGCATAGTGTAGGTTAGATGGCTTTTGTTTCGGTGCAACATCGTGGGCCGAAGGGCCTGTACTGCGCTGTATTGTTCTATGTTCTATGTTCTATGAGTCCGTGGCTGGGCTGGACATGTTGGGGGATTGTAGGGTTACGTTAGCTGTGGGCTGGGTGTGGTGTGCTGCGTCGAGCATGACGTGGTGTGCATGTTTTGACTGTGTTCCATATGCCTTCAGCTGGTTTTCTGAAACCATGCAGTCTTACCGTTGGGGTACTTTATTTTATATACAGAAGGGCTTACTTTATCCGAAATGGAGTACGGACCCGAGTATTTTGATGACAGGAATGTGCTGGGGTTATATACAGAGAGCATAACTTGCTGTCCTATACTGTACTCAGTCTCATGCACTGTCTTGTCGAAACAAGCCTTGGTCTGTTTCTTTCTGGTGCCCAATTTTACTGCGGCTGCTAGCTGAGCAGTTTTAACATTTTCCACTAATTGTTCTACTGCTTTCTCGTGTGTGAGGGCCGTCACTTCGGGGCTGGTCAAGTCTAAACCTAATTAAAATTCTGTGCCTTTCATGGGGCGTCCGGTCATGACGGTGTGTGGGGTGTAACCTGTGGATGTTGAAACTGTATTTCGCAAAATCATCAGCGCAAAAGGGAGGACTGAGTCCCAAGTGGTGGTGTTCTGCTGGACCATTTTTCTGAGGGTGGATTTTAGAGTCCGAGTCATGCGCTCCACGATACCACTCGACTGTGGGTGGTATGCTATGTGGAATTTTTGGGTAATGCCAAATATCGTGAGGACGTTCTGCATGACACGTCCCGTAAAATGGGAGCCTTGGTCGGATTCAATGCTGCGGGGGAGTCCCCATCTTGTAAAGATGTGGTGGGTCAAAATCTTGGCTGTGGTTTTTGCAGTGTTTGTGCGGGCTGGGAATGCTTCCACCCATTTCGTAAATGTGTCAGTTACCACAAGTATATATTCATAGCCATTCCTGCAAGGGGGCAATGGTCCTATAAAATCAATCTGGAGGTTAGTCCAGGGGCCATTAACGGGTCGGGTGTGGCTGAGTTGAGCCTTTTTGGCATATCTGTCCGGATTATTCTGGGCACAGATAAGACAATTCTCGATGTAATGGTTTACATCTTCCTTTAAATTCGGCCACCAACAAAGCTGCTTGAGATGGGCTGAAGTGGGATCGATTCCCTGATGTCCATGACCGTCATGGAACAAACAAATCAGTTGATTCCTGTCCTGTTCAGGAACCACATAAAGGGTGTCTTTTAACACCACACCGTCATGTGTTGTCAGTGCATTTTTAAATCTCTCATAGGGAGCTGGATATTTGCCTTTTACAATCTCCTTGAGATTGGTGTCCTGCTTCTGGGCCTCCACTAGATCCTCGATCTTTGTCTGTGAGACCTGAACTGCACTCACTGGTGGGCTTTCGGGGGGTGTCCAAAGGTATTCATGCCTGGAACCTGCTTTGGCCAGTGGGTCAGCTTTCGCATTTCCAGGGTGGGAAGAACGATGGTGACTGCGGACTTTGATGATCCCATAAGTCCTGTTCTGGGCTTTCTGTAAAATGTGACGGAGTAATGGGGCTGAGGGGAGGGGTTTTCCGTCTGCGGAAACAAATCCTCTTGCTTTCCACAGGGGCAGAAATTCCGTGAGGCTGTTGCAGACATAGAGGCTTTCCGAGTATATGTCTGCTGGGCTGGGGAAGGAATCTGGGTGTTCCACTATATACGCGATGGCCGCGAGTTCTGCTGCCTAAGTGGCCTGGAAGTTTTAACAATATTTCCTCAAGGGCGCGTCCCTGTGCGTCCTCGACATAGATACCGCAACCTGTTATGCGCTTCCCATCCAAGACCGTGGAAGATCCATCCACATAGATCTTTATGGGCTCACACGTGTCCGTGTGCTGGGGGCTCTGGGTTGAACTACCTATCTGTTTGGGGGGTGTTCTAGTGATAAAGGGGCCTGTGTTGTGGTGTGGAGAGATAATCTCGCATTCATGGGGGGTTCCGGGGTACTGTAAGTTGTCAGCTAAATAGGTGTGCGTCTTTGTCCTTTTAACAGTGATGTCCCGTCCCTGCAAAAGAAGGGTCCATCTCGCTGCTCTAATCTGGCTTACTGTACCGTCGTCTGGTAATGGTGAGTCTCTGTAGGCAAGTCCTCAGAGGTTTCGGCATGAGTCGTCCGTCCAGTAAAAGTTGGGTGGGAGTGTGTTCGGTGAGAATTGTAATGGGGTTCAGTCCGGTAATATATGAAAAATACTGGACTGCCCAAAATACTGCGAGCAGGTGCCTCTCACCGGCTGAAAATCCCTGCTCCACAGCATCTAAAATCCTGGAGGCGTCAGCTACGGGCCTTAAACTGGTCGTGCCGTTCCTGGAGGAGTACGGCCGAAAGGGTGCGGTCTGTGGTCGCTACCTCTATGGCGTAAGGGGAAAGCGGGTCTGGAACTTGAAGTGCGGGGGCTGCTATGAGTGCTGTTTTAAAGAGTCCACAGCATCCGTATGCTGCGGAAGCCATTCCCAGGGGGCTCCTTTCTTTAGGAGGTCTGAGAGGGCTGCCTTGCTGGCGAAACCGTCAATGTTTCGGCAGTAGCCAACCAGTCCTAAAAACGACCGGAGGGCTGAAACATTCTGGGGAAGGGGCAATTTAGCAATCGAGTCAATCCTTTTATGCTCGATCTCGCGTTTACCGTGTGTGATAATTGTTCCCAAATATACCACTTTTTCTTCCAAAATCTGGGCCTTTTTGGGGTTGACTTTACAACTGATTGAGTGTAATAGTTCCAGGAGTTCGGACAGAAGCTCACTGTGCTCTTCCTTGGTGTCTGTCTGCAGTAGTAGGTCGTCTACATACTGTACCAGACATTCGGGGTGAGAAAATTTGGCTAAACCATTTGCCAGCTGTCGGTGGAAAATGGAGGGGGAGTTGTGGAAGCCTTGTGGCAGGCATGTCCACGTGTACTGCTGTGCTCTGAAAGTGAAGGCAAATTTGTACTGGCCCGCCTTTGCCAATGGAATGGACCAGAATCCATTACCGATGTCCAAAACCGTAAAGTATCGGGAATTGAGTCCCTGCTTGAGCATGGTCTCGGGACTTGTGGCTACTGTGGGGGCTGCTGCGGGGGTGACTTTGTTGAGTTCCCGGTAATCGATGGTCAGTCGCCATGATCCATCGGGCTTTCTCACTGGCCAAATCGGGGCATTATTAATGGAGGCTACTGATCTAAGTACGCCCTGCTCTAATAAGCTTTCTATTACCTTGGAGATTTCTCCCTCTGCCTCTTGGGGAAATCCATATTGTTTTTGGGGTCTAGGGTCAGGTCCTGTTACTTGTACGGAGCCAGTCATCCGTCCACAGTCGTGCTTGTGGGTCGCGAATGCTGCCCTGTTCTTTTGCAGAACTGCCCTAACCTGCTTGTCCATACTAAACGTGGTCGGGTTGAACCAAAATTCGCCTGCTGTGCTAATTTTGTTCATGTACTCTCCTATGTTGAGCGTTGCGGGGGCTCTTGTGGATTTTGCCATCTTCCAGACACACTGGTTGACTGGATCGAATGAAAGATTATAGGAATTCATGAAATCGATTCCAAGAATGTGTTCTGCTGTGTGGGGCAGGTCAACTAAAACTACGGGGTGCTTGGTGGTGATGTTACCGATTTGAATGGGTACAGGGGCTGTGATGTGTCCCTGCTGTGAGTGGCCTGTAAAGCCGCTGAGGGTGATAGTGGCTGTAGTGGGCCACGTGTCTTTTTGGAACATGGTGGAGGAATTTATTGTGGTGGGGGACCTTCCTGTGTCCCAGAGAAATTCGATGGGCTGTCCCCGAATTTTCGCTGCAACTACTGGTCATCTGGACCTATCCCAAAGGGTGTCGCAGACCGAACTGGGGGAGCCCGAACACCGTCAGTCCGTTGCGGTCAAGTCCGTCTGATCTGAACGGGCGCTAACGCTATGAATGGGCTCTGTCTTTTTCTTACTCAGAGTGCCCGTCTGCTGGGCTCTCTGTGGCTTTTTAGGGGCATTGCACTCTCTTGCGAAGTGTCCCAACTGTCCGCAGTTGTAACACTCCTGTGACTTGGGTGGGGGGCTGTTCTTTCCCTCATTCACCCATGCGGGGTCGTGGTGTGTTGTTTTTACTGCCTGCATATCTGCACCGGCCTGCTTTTCCTCGGTATTTTTAACTGCGGGTTTGCTTTGTATAGATTGCTCCCAAGTGCGGGACAATCTTTTCACTACCTACTTCTCGTTATGGGCCTCCTCTGAGGGATCATAACACGCGCAGTCTTTCTGTCCTGTTTCTGTGGCATGGGAGATAAGGGTGCGGGTCCATTTGGCCATGTTGTCTGGGGACAAATTGGCGCGGTCGAAGTCTCCAAAGACTGCTGCAAAGTGGATCCACAGGCGTCCAGCAAACGCTGTGGGGTGCTCGGATTTCTTTTGCCTACATTTGTTGAGGCCATCTATGGGGTCACCCCGGTTATACCCGATCGCATCCAGGATCGCGGTATGCCGTTCTGCAAGGGTGCCTCCTCCTACATTCTGTGGGTCGGGAAGGGCTGCTTAAAACTGTGAGCTTTACATGCTCTCACTCATCCAGGCCGTACATGGTCGCCTGATGTTTAACTGTGGCAAAGAAATGGTGGGGGTCTGAGGTGGGGAGGAACGGTGTGATCTTATCGCACGCGTCCCGTAATTGGGTCACTGTTAAGGGGGTGGAATATAGAAATTCCACATCGTCTGATGTGGCTGTGCGGTGGGTGGTTACTGGGTTCATTGGAGCGTGAACTATCTGCTGTGTGGGGGGTTGGGGCGCTTTTCTCTTTTGTGGCTTTCCCTGCGCACATGTTCCCTGAACATATTTCTGCGCTGTTTCATTCAATTCTTCCCAATCAGGGCCGTCTTCCTGATCTGATCTTTCTCCAAAGGTTTCCTGAAAACCTTTTTGAACAGAAAGCAGCGATTGCAGCTCTGCAATCTGCTTCCGGCACTTTGCGTGATCTAGCGTGCTTTGTCTTTGTTCTGTGGTGGCAGCATGGAGTGCTCTTAATGCTGCCTTGAGGACACTACACTGTCTCTGTAATGCCTCTACCTGTTTTTCCGTTTCTTCTCGTACCAGGACTGCACATTGCGTGTCCTGATAGGCCTTTTCGTATTGAGACTGGAAGCTGCTTAAGTGCGCCAGACAAGACTGGTGAGCCCTTTTGGCGTCATCCACCTCTCCATCTTTTGCTGCCAATTTCCTTCTCGAGTCTAAATTCTCCTTTTCTACCTCGCTTACATCGACCTTACTCATCCGATGTATGCCCTCTACTTCTTTCCGGAGCGTCCTAATGACCTCCTCTGTGCCTCGCAATTGTGCCAAGCAGGAGACTATTGCCATCGGCTTGCAAACTTTTCCTAAGCTCTTTTTGTGGATCTCGCTCAGGTTCTCCCACCAAGTATGTCCTATACTCCCGGGACCTGATTCCTCATTGTCACAGAATTCATTCCAAAGGGGCCATCCTTTCCCTTTGAGATATTTCCTGATCTCTTCCTCCCAAATGGGACATTGTCCCACTCTACTGCTGCTGGTCGCTGCGACTGCAAATTCCTCAGGGTTCATTAGGCGCTGCATTGCCTGCATTCGGATCTTTCCTATCCGAATGCTTCTTTTAAATTTGGAACAGGGGAGCTAAGACGGTGCTGTAAATACGGGTACGGCTTTCGCTACTTTCTGATATACAAACTTCCAACAGTTTTGACGCAACAAAAAATCTATCAGTTTTACCTTATCGCCCTGTTAGTTACGCATGCATACACACACTTCCGAATTATGACTATTGATCAGAACTGCTTAAACACTTGTGGTTTTCTGTTTCTAATTGGACTCTCTAATTCAAAATCTTGGGTTCTCCTGGAGTGGTTTTCCACTTCTAGATCGGGTCCCACCAGAGTCGCCAAATAATGTTGCTAACTTTTGCCTTAGTTTAATTGCTCTGTTTTATCACCTTTGCTCTTGAGTCGCCAGGTATCTTTATGATACCGCCACGTGGTTCACGTCCGAGTACTGATCAATAATCCAATACGCCGCTTAGTAAGATTTAAATCAAAGCATTGTTTTCCATTGTTCATCTTCTACCCCCTTGTCCCTCTGGGTGCTATCATGAGCTCTTCCTCACTCCCTGCCCTGCACAGCCCTCCTCCCACGTTGCCTCAATTTCCTTTGTTAGATCTCATCCCCTTCGCCCTCCAGTCTCACCTCTCAATCCACTCTGGGTCGAACATCAGACCTTTGTTACAGTGGCTGCATGAGACCCACAGCACAGTCCTGTCCGGTTAAACACTGCTGTGTGGCACCATGGGGATAGAGACCCCTATATTCCCCAATCTCCGGCACTTACTGATCTGACTCAAGTGGCACAGGAAGGTCCATGGATCAAGCAGCTTGGTGCTGTCCATGAAGGCCAGCTCAGCATGGAGATGGACGGCAGGAAACCGTCTGCCCATCAGAGTGGTGAACCGTGCAGCAGCAGCGCAGCACTCTTGCAGAAGTTTGGTGCACTCACTCCAAAGTTTATGCCAACCTGAGCATGCCGTTCATAGCAATAGGGTCTGATGCCAATGTAAATTCCTGTTGGTGTGACAAGATTAGAATGCTGGGGAGCAGCTCCTTTAATGACAGCAGGGGCTGTTTAGCACAGGGCTAAATTGCTGGCTTTGAAAGCAGACCAAAGCAAGCCAGCAGCACGGTTCGATTCCCGTAACAGCCTCCCCGAACAGGCGCCGGAATGTGGCGACTAGGGGCTTTTCACAGTAACTTCATTTGAAGCCTACTTGTGACAATAAGCAATTTTCATCTTCATGAGCATTCATGAGATGCAAATTGAATTCATGCCATCTGCCAATGGGAAGAGTGACCCCCCCGTTGGGGGAATTTCAATGTGATTTTACATTGGCGGATTTCTGACTTTTATTTAGCTCCTGCGACGCCCGCTACCAAACTCACCACAGGTTGGTTGGGAGAATTCTGCCCAGTTTCAATGGGTCTTCTACTGACTGAGAGGCCGATAGGAGTTCACCTTATTTTGTTTTTTAAACCTATCTAGATGCAATTAACTGTCTGAGACCTGTGAAATCTGGGGCGAAATTCTCCCCCAACGGCGCGATGTCCGCCGACTGGCGCCAAACACGGCGCCAATCAGACGGGCATCGCGCCGGCCCAAAGGTGCAGAATGCTCCGCATCTTTGGCGGCCTAGCCCCAACATTGAGGGGCTAGGCCGACGCCAGAGGGATTTCCGCCCCGCCAGCTGGCGGAAATGGCATTTGTTGCCCCGCCAGCTGGCGCGGAAATGCGGCGCATGCGCGGGAGCGTCAGCGGCCGCTGACAGTTTCCCGGCGCATGCGCGGAAGCGTCAGCGGCTGCTGTCAGTTTCCCACGCATGCGCAGTGGGGAGAGTCTCTTCCGCCTCCGCCATGGTGGAGGCCGTAGCGGAGGCGGAAGGGAAAGAGTGCCCCCACGGCACAGGCCCACCCGCGGATCGGTGGGCCCCGATCGCGGGCCAGGCCACCGTGGGGGCACCCCCCGGGGCCAGATGGCCCCGCGCCCCCCCCCCCCCCCAGGACCCCGGAGCCCGCCCACGCAGCCTGGTCCCGCCGGTAAATACCAGGTTTGATTTACGGCGGCGGCACAGGCAATTTCTGGGCGGGACTTCGGCCCATCCGGGCCGGAGAATCCAGTGGGGGGTCCCGCCAGCCGGCGCGGCCCGATTCCCGCCCCTGCCCAATCTCCGGTACCGGAGACTTCGGCGGGGGCGGGATTCACGGCGGCCTACGGCCATTCTCCGACCCGGCGGGGGGGTCGGAGAATGACGCCCCTGATGTCCATATACATTCAACATGATTCAAACCCATTGGATTGTTACTTTATCATGGACTCTCTAACTGGTTATGCGTCCCACTTTAATCTAAATGTGGTACCTAATTGATTCTATTCAAATCGATCTTACCTATGTGAGAACCAGATTCAAGTTAGCTTATTACAAAATTAAAAATGTAACATTTTGTGTGTACTTTTTTTAAATTTAGAGTACCCAAACATTTGTTATCCCAATTAAGGGGCAATTTAGCGTGACCAATCCACCTACCCAGTGCATCTTTTGGAGTTGTGGGGGCGAGACCCACGCAGACACTGGGAGAATGTGCAACACTGGGAGAATATGCAACTCCATATGGACAGTGACCCAGGGCTGGGATCGAACCCGGATCCTCAGCACCGTGAGGCAGCAGTGCTAACCACTGGGCCACCGTGCCACCCTCTTGTGTGTACTTTTTAAGAAAGTGATGAATTTGAAACCTTTAGTTGCTGAGTATGGAGCGATTTGGAAGAATGTACTGAATCACTAACGACCATAAACAGGTTTTTGGATATTCTAATACCTGCTCCGTAAACTTAATGGGTTAAACTTCATGGACTTGAACAGCTCTGATCGTTTCTGTATTCTCAGAGATCTCCTTGCGTTCAACTGTGTATGTAACAATCCATGTATTTGTTAGTGTGAAAACAGAATATTATTCTGAAGGGATTGTTCAGTACAAATACTCAATCAATATTTCTCCGTGACCAAGAGAATTTACAAAGCCACACCCTTCAAATGAACCAGAGTATGTGCACGAGAGCCAGGTAACGTTATTTATTCAGAATAGACAGAGATTCCTGTTGCACAAAACAAATTGCTGTCAACCTTTTGGGAATATAAAATGCTCAAATTAGCACCCACAAATCGTTATACTTTAGGTTGCATACAAAATGGGAAATTATAACTAATTTTATAAATCTGTTGTCGGGTGATTAATTGTTAATGATGAATTTTGATCTTAGATCATTAGTATGCACTGACAGAGCTGACAGAGCTCTTCTTCCAGGTGTGTGGTAATGGAGAGTGACTTCGCTCGGGTAGCACAGTGGTTAGCACAGTTGCTTCACAGTTCCAGGGTGTCCCAGGTTCGATTCCCGGCGTGGGTCACTGTCTGTGCGGAGTCTGCACATCCTCCGCGTGTGTGCGTGGGTTTCCTCCGGGAGCTCCGGTTTCCTCCCACAGTCCAAAGATGTGCGGGTTAGGTGGATTGGCCGTGATAAATTGCCCTTAGTGTCCAAACAAGGTCAGGTGGGGTTGCGGGGATATGGTGGAGTTGTGGGGATATGGTGGAGTTGTGGGGATATGGTGGAGTTGTGGGCTGAGGTTGGGTGCTCTTTCCAAGGGCTGGTGCAGACTCGATGGGCCGAATGGACTCCTTCTGCACTGTAAATTCTGTGATTCTCTAACCTTGGCCCATCAGGATACACAACATGTAAAAAAGTCCATGTCTTTGCCATTCTTCCCACCATTTGATCTTTTTGAACACAGGTTTACAGCTTTTCAGTCCATCATTCACATTTCTGCCCAAGGGGATTCTGCCCAGCAAGATAAAAAGGTTTTTTTGTAAATGCTCAAGTGAGATCATGCACTCACTCAACCAAGAAAGACAAGATTTCCGGTTAAATGTTTTTCCCTTGCCGTGCTTTCTTTCTGCTTTTTATTTCCCTTTGTGACAGTGATTTTCAGCCCTGGCACTATTTTCTGGCCGAGGCTAGCAAGCCCATTTCCAGTAAATGGAAATAAGCCCAAGGGCAAGTGGTTATATCCGGAGGTGACAAATCTCCATCCCCGACAGAGATTTGCTCCAAAGAAGAGGGTTCAGAAGCTTCTGGCACTTTGTTGAAGCTGGATCTTGCCCACTGACAATTAACCAGCGGCACTCTCTCGGAAGCAGTCTGCTGGTTAAAGCTTACAGTTTCTCTCCTGCAATGGCCTCACCAAGGTTGGTAACTGTGGTGCGAGCATAGCCAATGACATGACTATGTTGGCAGAGATCTTGGCTGTGGAAAGTATGTGAAGGAGCTGGTAGATAAGTATGTTCTCAGTCTAAAGAGACTCTTGTTGGAGCTGGCATTCATCTTCGTGATCAACCATTTATAAGCTTGATCTTCCCTTCCACTGGTTGATTTGTAAATGTTCTAATAAAGCCACTCTCATTGTACCCTCCGTAAAGATAAGCTCATCTAAAGGTCTGCTTTTATATATTCTGAATTTCACCAGCCCTGTTCACCCACCTACTTTCCTTCCTGACCTGGCAATGTATTGATTTTTAAATTCTTATTCTTCTTTTCCAATCCCTCCATGGCCTTACCCCACCCCCAGCTCTGCAACCTCCTCCGGCTCCGCAATTAGACCAAGTGCGCAGCAAAAAGACAACTCTCCTTGATCATTGCTTTTCCGGTAGCGATGCACCAGGTTTTTCAGTACTTATTATCTGATGCACTTTTTAATGTCACTTTTTCAGAGTTTGTAAGTTAAAGGTATGTTAAAATTCATTAAGAGATTGGAATACAAGTGTGAAGCAATCTTATTGCAATTATTTAGGACCTTGATGAGATCATACCTAATATAGACAATTCGTTATGGTCGCATTCCTGAAAAATGCAACTTTAAGGCAAAGTAATGTAAAAACGGTAGGTTCTGAAAGGGCGCTCTCATCAGAAAAACGTTATACATTTTGTGAAACACTTTATGTTGCTAAATTCCTATATTAATAAGTGAAATTACTTTGAAAATAAAAATAAATGTAAAAATATAGAAAAAGTATGCTAATTTGGGCTCGCGTGTTTGCGCATTTGAGAGGGCTGAAGGCGGACATGGCAATGCTACAAGAGACACACTTAAAGGTTACAGACCAGATAAGATTGAGAAAGGGGTGGGTCAGCCATGTATTCCACTCCGGGCTGGACTCAAAGACCAGGGGGGATAGCGATCTTGATCAACAAACGAGTGGCATTTGAGGCAGGGAGAATCATGCCAGACAAGGGGGGTAGGTACATAATGGTGAGTGGGAAGCTGGAGGGGGTGCGGGTGGTAATCGTGAACATATATGCTCCGAATTGGGACGATGTAGAATTTATGAGGCAGGTTTTAGGTAAAATCCCAGACTTAGAGTCACATAACCTGACCATGGGAGGAAACTTTAACACTGTCATTGATTCGGCATTGGACTGGTCAAAATGCAGGACAGGGAGGAGGCTGGCTGCGGCAAAGGAATTGAAGGGGTTTATGGAACAGCTGGGGGGAGTAGACCCATGGAGGTTTGCACGGCCAAGGGCGAAGGAGTTTTCCTTTTTCTTGGCAATTGCAGTGTTGGATCATGTCCCGCATTGGATGGATCTATGGGTTAATGTGGAGAGAGGACAACGCCCGCTGTGGAGACTGGATGTGGGGTTGCTAGCGGACGAAGCGATCTGTGGGCGGGTTAACAAGTCCATCCAGAACTACCTGGAAACAAATGATACGGGGGAGGTCTTTGCAGCAATGATTTGGGAAGCTCTGAAGGCAGTGGTCAGAGGGGAATTAATCTCGATACGGGCCCACAGAGAAAAGGTGGAACGGGCTGAGAGGGATAGGTTAGTGGAGGAGATACTCCAGGTGGACAGGAGATACTCGGAGGCCCCGGGCGCGGGGCTACTGAGGGAGCGGCAGAGATTACAGGCGGAGTTTGGGCTGTTGACCACAGGGAAAGCGGTGGAACAGTTGAGGAAGGCAAGGGTGCAATTTATGAGTGCAGGGAAAAGGCGAGGGGAATGTTAGCGCACCAGCTCAGGTAAATGGAGGCGACCAGGGAGATAGGTAAAGTAAAGAGTAGAGGCGGGAATACTGTCCTGAACCCAGTGGGAGTGAACGAGGTGTTTAAGGACTTGTATAGTAAATTATATGAATCAGAACCCCTGGCTGGGGTGGAGGGGATGAGGCAGTTTTTGGATCAGTTGATGTTCCTGAGCATAGATGAGGATCTGGTGGAAGGGTTGGGAGCCCCAATTGAGATTGAGGAAATAATCAAGGGGCTGGAGGGCATTCAGTCGGGCAAGGCCCCGGGGCCTGGCGGCTACCCGGTGGAATTCTACAAGACGCTTTCAGAGATATTGAGCCCACTGCTGGTGAGGACGTTTAACGAAGCAAGAGAGAAGGGAGACCTCCCCCCAACAATGTCACAGGCCTCGATTTCATTGATCCTGAAACGGGAGAAGGATCCGGAGCAATGCGAGTCATGCAGGCCAATTTCTCTACTGAATGTGGACGCCAAACTGCTGGCTACGATACTGGCCACAAGGATAGAGGACTTTGTCCTGGGGGTGATAGGGGAAGACCAGGCGGGATTTGTAAAGGGCAGGCAACTCAAGGCCATAGGTTTGCTCTGGCCATAGAGCCATTGGCCATGGCGTTAAGAGCTTCTTGGAACTGGAAAGGGCTGGTTTGGGTGAGGGGGCTGCTGGAACACTGGGTCTCACTTTACGCAGATGACCTGCTGTTGTATATTTCAGACCCATTGGGGGGGTGCCTCCCCATCTTCATCCCAAAGTCCTTTTTCAAGCGGGTGATTAAGGTTATTTTGGGCTTTGTGTGGGCGGGTAAAACCCCGCGAGTGAAGAAAGTGTTGCTGGAGCGTAGTCGGGGGGAGGGTGGGTTGGTGCTGCCGAACTTCTGCAATTACTACTGGGCGGCTAATATAGCCATGATTAGGAAGTGGGTAGTGGAGGAGGGGTCGGCATGGGAGCGGATGGAGGCGGCGTCATGTAAAGACACCAGCTTGGGAGCACTGATAACCGCGCCTCTTCCGTTCTCGCCGGCCCGATACTCCACAAGTCCGGTGGTGGTGGCGGCTCTGAGAATCTGGGGGCAGTGGAGGAGATATAAGAGAGTGGAGGGAGCATCAGTTTGGACCCCGATTTATAATAATCATCGGTTGGACCGGCTAGGCTAGATGGTGGGTTCCAGAGATGGCAAAGGGCAGGAATTAAAAGGATGGGGAATCTATTTATAGATGGGAGCTTCCCCAGCTTGGAAGTCTTGGAGGATAAATTTGAATTGCCAGCAGGGAATGGGTTTAGGTATCTGCAGGTGTGAGACTTCCTGAGAAAACAGGTTCTGGCCTTTCCGTTGCTGCCGCCACGGGGGATACAGGATAGAGTAGTTTCCAGTACCTGGGTGGGAGAGGGGAAGGTATCAGGTATTTACCAGGAACTGTTGGAATCGGAGGAAACCCCGGTGGAGGAGCTTAAGGGCAAGTGGGAGGACGAGCTAGAAGGAGAGATAGAGACGGGTCTGTGGGCGGATGCCCTAAGCAGGGTTAATACATCCTCATCATGTGCCAGGCTTAGCCTGATACAATTTAAGGTAGTCCACCGGGAACACATGACAGCGGCGAGGATGAGTAAGTTCTTCGGGGTTGAGGATCAGTGTGCGAGGTGCGCGGGAAGCCCAGCAAATCATGTCCACATGTTCTGGGCATGCCCGAAGCTCAGAGGGTTTTGGCAGGGTTTTGCTGAGGCAATGTCCATGGTGCTAAAAACACGGGTGGTGCCGAGTACGGAGGTAGCGATCTTTGGCGTGTCGGAAGAGCCGAAAGTTCAGGGGGCAAAAGAGGCTGACGTCTTGGCCTTTCCCTCCCTGGTAGCCTGGAGACGGGTCTTGTTAATGTGGAGGGACTCGAAGCCCCCGAGTGTAGAGACCTGGGTCTGTGACATGGCTGGGTTTCTCAGTCTCGAGGAAATAAAGTTCGCCTTAAGAGAGTCAGTGGTCGGGTTCACCCGGAGGGGGCAACCGTTCGTCGGCTTACTCGGGGAAAATTAAAACGTCAACAGATGCAGTATTCCAAGGGGGGGGGGGGGGGGGGGGGGGTGCGGATTGTTGTTGTATGGTTGGGGTGTGTGAAGATTGAGATGGGGGGGAAATGTTTATTTTTACCATGTTGATGTCGTTGTTTATGTTACTGTTCTAAAAATTTTCAAATACCTTAATAAAAATATATATATTTAAAACTGTGATCATGGTGAATGGTGGAGGAGGTCCAAAGAGTTCAAGAGTCTAGTTAGTAGCCTTGTGTTCTTATGTAAAATATAATTTATTTGCATAGTTACTTACACAAAAAATATTACAAACTCAACGTTACAAGTATAATTCTGTCCAATATTGACCGTTTTGAAGCAATTGACTCTCTATTTTCTTTTGTTATTGCTCGAGTACATTTGGAGCTTTGACTTTAGCCGATGCTTGTGGCTATAGATTAAGATAGTCAAAACATAGTCAAATGTAAGAATTTGCAATTTCAGCTTACTTGTCAGTTTCGGATTTCCTCATTCTATCACATTATAAAATTGTGTACACATTGGGGACAAGGGGAGGCCATATCAGGAACAGTGATCTGCTTTTTGAAGCATTCTTTGCATATCAGAAAATAACTTTTATTTGTAGCTGATGGAACTTTTCGATATTAGCAAAGGTTGTATTGTGTGTGCATAATTAAAACATTGTTAACAAATTTCTTTTGCATCACCATTTGTGCTGACGTTATTTCTGGCAAAACCCCTCTGTGTTGCCAGCTCTATATCGAGTGCCCGCAGTTGCTTCAGGAATCCACGGTTTGGTAAAATGCACCGATGTTTAATTACTTGCTGAATTGCATCCACCACCGTCATATTCTTGTAGATCATCAGGTAAGCCAGGACAAGTGAGGACGACCGACTTCGCCCCCTGGCACAATGGACAAAGAGCTTAGCTGGAAAAGCAACACAATATCTATTATTTATCGGACAAATTGTTTTGAACAATTACAAGCTATGGAAAGATACATCAGCAATGTGAGAGCCACTGGTCCCATGTACACCCCAGATCCCAGGAGACCAGCTGGAACTAAGCCAAATTCATGTTATTTTTTAATACAAATATAATATAGAACTTTTAGATCCGCCTTTGAAGCATTCAAATTTAAACACAGCACAAAACTTTTGGATTGGCTGCATCTGATTAAACAGCTGACAGTCCAAGCTAACCAATAATGAATAGCCATTGGATTGAGGTCCGAATGACCGTGTGTGCCCTGAGCCACCATAGTATCTGACTCATCCAATGCATCATACAAAATGATGAGCAAGACTCATTGGCAAAGAGCAAATCAAAAATGCAGAACCTGTGCTGTTGAAAGGTCACCAGCCTGAAATGTTAACTGTCTTTCTCTTTCTGGCCTTCAGTCTGTTTCAGCATTTCAAAGCATCATATCATAGAATCTCTACAGTGCAGGAGGAGGCCATTTTGGCCCATCGAGTCTGCACCGACCCTCTGAAAGAGGGTCCAATACGCGTAATCCCATCTCGGAGCAATTTAGCATGACCGATCCACCTAACCTGCACATCTTTGGACTGTGGGAGGAAACCGGAGCGCCCGGAGGAAACCCACGCAGACACGGGGAGAACGTGCAAACTCCACACAGACAGTCACAGCTAACCACTGTGCCACCGTGCGGCTTTGATGCAAAGCGTGTTAGGATCCTAGATAATTAGTTCCTGTCCTGACCCCAATTGGGTTTTGAGCGGTTTGGGGTAGTTGGTAATCTACAACCTACATTGGGTAGATTTAAACACCTACCCAGTGAATGGGAAGTGCTTGGTTTAAATGAGCAGATAGCAAAAAATGATGGTATGTTCCAGGTGACAACATTCCCTATTTCTTAAAGCGAGGCTTTCAAATGTTGGCAAAACGAATCCTGAATTAAACTTAATGCTGGGTCTGAATTTCAATACTGTGCAAACGTTGGCATGAAACCCAGTGAGGAGTTGGGAAATACAGTTTAGAAAAAATTACAGGTATGTTCTGTCTGTTCCTGCTGCACGATCAGTGATAAAGCTAACGTTTAATTCTGAACTGAAGTGCTGTTGACGTGTCTTTCACCAGGGACGACAGTAATATACTCAATTTATTATTATTATTAATAATCAGATTATTCTTATTTTGGCTTTTAGTCACCCGTGTGGACTTCACATTTTTTCAATGGGTTGTTGACCGGCTCACCGCTGGGAAGTATCATTGCCTAATGCAGAGTGCTAAATAAACCTATTAATGATCAGCATTTATAGACTGCATGACTAATCCGGTGATCCTGCAGTGCGGTAATGTTACATCATATTTGAAGATGACTTTATTGGACATAATTTAAAACCGCAATGTTCTTGTCGGTTTGGGCTGATGATGAATTCTGCTACTTGAGAACACTGCTGAAGATTTCAGTCCTGGACAACTTACATAACTCTGGTATGAAGTTGCGCCTAATTTTAGAAGCAATTTAAAACCAATTTATTATAAGCAGTCCCAAGTTGGTGCTGTTGGTTCCTGAGCCCTGCGTGTGTGGCCTGTGAAACAGAAGATTGAAACCACAAGTGGTGCAGCACCGAAAGAGATGATCTGTCCCATTGAGCTATCTAATTAGTGTCGCCCCTTTCTCCATAGCCCTACAGATCTTCCCAACTTTCGATCCCATTCCCATTCGAAATTATTATTGAATCTTCTTACACCGTCCTCCAAAACAGTCTTTTCCAGTTCAGAAGAACTTGTTCCGTAAAAAATAACCCATTTCATCACCCTGCAAATTCTTTACGGCACTTACCTTAAAAGTGTGTCTTCCTCTTGTCATTGGAAATAACGTTTCCATATCTACTCTGGTGGATGCTGGGACAGTGAGTCAATTTAAGGAGGAGATGGGCAGATTTTGAATTGGTAATGGGTTGAAGGGTTACAGAGAATGGGCAGGGCGAGATCAGCCATGATCATGTAGAATGGTGGAGCAGGCTTGAGTGGCTAATTTGCCAACTGCTGCTCCTAGTTTTTATGTTCCATGAAAGAACTTTTCTGTCTAATTCCAGCTCTTGTTCTGTAGCCCTGGAGGGAACAGCACCTCAAGCACAAATCTGATATTCTTGATTAATAAGGTGATTTCTTGATTAATAACGGAATCAGGAGTTATGAGGAGAAGGCAGGAGAATGAGGATGAGAAACATATCAGCCATGATGGGATGGCAAAGCAGACTCGATGGGCCGAATGGTCTAATTCTGCTCCTATATCTTGCGGTCTACGGTATCAAATCCTTCCTTTTTTTTGTATTTTTCATTTTTCTGGGTTTTTTAAAATATAAATTTAGAGTACCCAATTCATTTTTTCTAATTAAAGGGGAATTTAGCATGGCCAATCCACCTATCCTGCACATTTTTAGGTTGTGGGGGCGAAACCCACGCAGATGCGGGAAGAATGTGCAAACTCCACACGGACAGTGACCCAGAGCCAGGATTGAACCTGGGACCTCGGTGCCATTATGCAGCAGTGCTAACCACTGCACCACTGTGCTGCCCTAAAATCCTTCATTTTAAGCGACTCTAATAAGTCTCTCCTTAACCTTCCCTGTTCCAAGGGAAGCAATTCCAGCTTCCCTAATCAACTCAGCAAAACGAAAAGCAAATTAAAACAAGCAACACGGATTTCTACCTGTAAAAGATGTAAGCTCCTCTTATTAGGAAATCATTTTGTGAAGTAGAGAATTCTGAAACTCAAGAAGCTTTGAGAGAACAGGGGGAGAAAAAAAGCAGTATTTCTGTCCTGTTCAGAGCAATGTGTTCCACAGATTGAATTTTTAGCCGCGTGCAATGGTGTAATCAATCATTTTCAAAAATAATTTAAAATTTTTGTTTTTGTAAGTTCAGTTACTTTTGAGCTGTGTGTGGAGTAGGAAAAGGTAAATTAACAGAGAGCAATCGATGAAAAAATATTCCTGAAAATGTAATAAATAGTTGCGCCTCCAATCTGTGCTATTTTAGCCAGTAAAGACAATGGTCAAAGATGTCTGGTATCACTTACATCCTGATGTACTTAGTGCACTGTCAATGTATTGGGCAGCTGGATAGAAGAATTCACTTAAATTAAATGTCGGAATATCTTCAGCCTGTACACCATAATAATCAATAGGCATCTCCCGATAGTATTCCTCTCCTGTGTCCACATTCCAACGGCCATGGGCTGCATTTAGTATGTGAGTGAAACCCATCTTTTCAACTGTATATCGGTCCAATGCTATCACCCTGTAGTTAAAATATACAAAATCAAGATTAACTTTGAGCAACATTTATTTAGTGGGAAATATTCAGGTTTTGAACACTAGCCTCTTCACTCCATTGAGCGTTTTTGGAAAAGGAAAGGTGCCCTTTCTTTACTATTTCTTCAGGATTTATCCTCAGGGTATGAGGATATCATTTAACATCACTCTTTTTATGCAACCTTTTTCAGTCCCCTTCAAATGTATTGATAGAGTGATGGGGTTCTTTTTTGAAAAACAATTCCCATTAAGGGGAAATTTGGTGTGGCACATAGAATCCCTACAGTGCAGAAGGAGGCGCCTTGGCCCATCCAGTCTGTGCCAACCCACTCCGCCCGATACTTGTAACACCGTAACTTAACCTGCACGTCCCTGGACACTAAGGGCAATTTATCATGGCCAATCCACCTAACTTGTACATCTTTAGACTGTGGGAGGAAACGGGAGCACCCGGAGGAAACCCACGCAGACACGGGGAGAACGTGCAAACTCCACACAGACAGTCACCCAAGGTCGGAGTTAAACCCGGGTCCCTGGTGCTGTGAGGTAGCAGTGCTAACCACTACACAGTGCCATCTTTGGGTTGTGGGGGTTAGACCCACACAAGTATTATACGTTTAATATACAAATATAAATGAAACAGCCTTATCTGGTAAAATTTTGCAGCTTAATCTGGAACTTACTCATCTCCAATGTAAATGTACGGCCAGACTTCATTGACGTGAGCAAACTTTGCAGAGCATTTCCAGAATAGACGCTCCAGTTCGAATGCCCCTGGGGTAATGTAATCATTGTTGGGATCCACTTTCACAGCCGTGTAGGCATTTTCCCTTTTACAGCTCCGTGTACCTCCAGAGGACATTCTGCTGCAGCTCTGTTCCTCAACCAGAGAGTTTCCCAAGTATCACTGACCTGTTTGATTACAATAAAAACACTTCAAAATCTTCACAAAATGCAATGGGACTAAAGCTTTAGCCTTGGAGTGGCCTAGCTGCCTCCAGAATCACAGACATCATTTAAGATTTTTTTTTTTTTTTTACAGAATTTACAGTGCAGAAGGAGGCCATTCAGCCCATCGAGTCTGCACCAGCTCTTCGAAAGAGCACCCTACCCAAGCCCACACCTCCACCCTAACTCCGTAACCCAGTAACCCCACACAACACTAAGGGCAATTTTGGACACTAATGGCAATTTAGCATGGTCAATCCACCTAACCTGCACATCTTTGGACTGTGGGAAGAAACCGGAGCACCCGGAGGAAACCCACGCACACACTGGGAGAACGTGCAGACTCCACACAGACAGGGCCCAAGCCAGGAATTGAACCTGGGACCCTGGAGCTGTGAAGCAAATTATGCTAACCACTATGCTACCGTGCTGTCCAAGATGATGTCTATAACTAAAAATATATATTTTTTAAATAACTACAATGCTGATTAAAAACTGTGAGATTGGGTATTTAACAATCCCAGGCAAGATTTCCTCTGTGTAACAAAAATATGGAGAACATGTTAAGGGTAGCACAATGTTTGGCACTGTTGCTTCACAGCTCCAGGGTCCCAGGTTTGATTCCTGGCTTGGGTCACTGTGCGGAGTCTGCATGTTATAATAATAATCGCTTATTGTCACAAGTAGGCTTCAATGACGTTACTGTGAAAAACCCCTAGTCGCCACATTCCGGCGCCTGTTCGGGGAGGCCGGTACGGGAATTGAGCCCGCACTGCTGCCTTGTTCTGCATTGCAAGCCTGCTGTTTAGCCCACTGTGCTAAACCAGCCCCTGGTTCTCCCCATGTCTGCGTGGGTTTCCTCCGGGTGCTCCGGTTTCCTCCGACAGTCCAAAGATGGGCAGGTTAGGTGGATTGGTCGTGCTGAATTGCCCCTTAGTGTCCAAAAAAGATTGGGTGTGGTTACTGGGCTACGGGGATAGGTTGGAAGTGTGGGCTTGGGTAGGGTGCTCTTTGCAAAGGCTGGCGCAGACTCGATGGTCTCCTTCTGCACTGTAAATTCTATGATGTTGATTATTTCATCATTAAAAAGACTACAGGGAGAGTCTTTTGGTTCACACCTGGATATGTCTTTAAAAGGTTTTTAAATGTTTACATCTTGTTTAAAGCAATTGATTTAACTCCTTTTATTTATCTATACACACCCAGTTTATTATGATAGATAACAATCCTACAAACACTATTCTCCAACAGGGCGCGAGGCCTGATAGAATTCCTACAGTGTTGAAGGAGGCCATTCGGCCCATCGAGTCTGCACCGACTCTCTGAAAGAGCACCCTACCCAGGCACACTCCCCTTCCCCATCCCCGTAACTCCACCTAACCTTTGGACACTACGAGGAAATTTATCATGGCCAATCCACCTACCTTGCACATCGTTGTAGGAGGAAACCGGAGCACCCGGAGGAAACCCACGCAGACACGGGGAGAACGTGCAAACTCCACACAGTCACCCAAGGCCAGAATTGAACCCGGGTCCCTGGCGCTGTGAATCAGCGTGCGAACCACTGTGCCACCGTGCTGCCCTGCCCTGACCTTTTCCATTGCTGTGCTTGAACTCTGAGATGTGACTTGCGATCTGGCACTTCACACCAGGCAGAGCAGAGCCAGATATCCATTCAGTTCTTACCGTTGATGACACAGCGGTGGAACTGAGATCAGAACACATGAACAACCCAACAGTGTCAGCCAAGTCCCAGCAGTTACGCTTTCATCTTTGAGGCAGAACTTGAGAACACAGTCTAGTTTTACACTTCATTGGGAGGGAGCGCTGAATGGTCAATAGTGCTGGCTTTTGGATGTAATGTTAAATCACAGCCCCAAATAGCTTCCAAGACAGACATGAGAGATCCTGAGCTCCTCTGTGTCCTGCTCAACGTTCACCCTTCAACCAACACACACAAAACAGTTATATCAATGTTTTCCTGAATAGGCTTCTACACTTGCCGATATCGGTGCTTATACTTTTTTATTTGTTCGTGGGATGTGGGCGTCGCTGGCTAGCGTTTATTGCCCATCCCTAATTCTCCTTCAGAGAGCCGGGGGGGGGGGGAGACGGACACAATAGGTGGCAGACTATCTGGCGCCAGGGATGGGGGCCACCAAGCTAGCTGGGCGGGCTAGCTCACGGAAGCGCAGTGGGGGAGGGGGGGGGTGCATATGTTCGGTTTATTAAAGGAATTGGGTTACAGAGTGTTGTTACTAGGGTGGGGGAGGAGGGGTAAATGTTCTGCTGACGAGGGAGGGACTTGGGCTAAGGGACAGAGAGGATGTTGGGGGCGGAGGGTGCCTGGGGGCGGACAGGTAGAGGCGCGGAACATGGGCTGGTGGCGGCTCCAAAAAAGGGGATGGCTGATCGGCGAAGTGGGGGGGCAATGAGCCCCCCCAACTAGGCTGATCACCTGGAATGTTCGAGGGTTAAATGGGCCGGTCAAGAGAGCACGTGTGTTTGCGCATCTTGGGGGACTGAAGGCGGACTTGGTAATGTTGCAGGAGACGCACCTTAAAGTAACTAAGGGGGGAGGGGGGGGGGATCCATAGAGATTTGGGCAGCCAAGGGTGAAGGAGTTCTCCTTCTACTCACACGTGCATAAAGTGTACTCCCAGATCGATTACTTCGTTTTGAGGAGGGCATTACTGGCTGGGGTGGTGGACGCCGGGTACTCGGCGATCACAATCTCAGACCATGCTCCGCACTGGGTTGACTTGCAGGTTAGTAAAGACAGTAACCAGCGCCCGCAATGGAGGTTAGATGGGGGACTTTTGGCTGACGAAGTGGTGTGCGAGCGGCTAAGGAAATGTATTCAGAACTACCTGCAGGTCAACGATGTTGTGTTATGTAATTTGGAATAACACAAGCTGCCACTTGATGCAGTTTTGAGTATAAGATGCTCCAGACTTTGAAGTGAGTTCAATGTGTTTTATTGAACTATTAGCACAGTTCTCAATGAGTTCGACTCTCTGCTAATCTAAATGTAGTAACTCAGTCTAACTGAACCAGCCTTGCTCTAAGCCACGTGCTGGGGTGTGATGCTGAGGACACACCCTGTCTCACTCTGTACATGTTGGTCTGTGGAAAGAGGCGGGGTGTGAGTGCCTCATCCCTTTTGTAGTGAGATACCACCCCTGAGTGTCCTGACTGCTCATTGGTCGTGTCCTATTCTATGTGTTCATGAGCTGCATGTTTGCATATCATGACAAACGACACGGGGGAAATTTCAGCAGCGGTGGTCTGGGAAGCACTGAAGGTGGTGGTCAGAGGGGAGCCGATCTCTGTATGGGCCCACAGGGAGAAGGTGGACAGGGCAGAGACAGACCGACTGGTAAAGGAGATACTACAGATCGATAGGACGTATGCGGAGACCCCAGAGGCAGAGCTTTTAAGGGAACGGCGGAGGCTACAGGCTGAGTTCAGCTTGTTAACCACAGGGAGGGTGGTGGAGCAGCTGAGAAAGGCGAGGGGGGCGATCTATGAGCATGGAGAGAAGGCCAGCACATTGCTTGCACAGCAGCTTAGAAAGAGGGAGGCAGCCAGGGAGATAGGGAAAGTAAATGACGGAGATGGGAACCTGGTTGGAGATTCAGCAGGGGTGAATAAGGCGATTAGGGATTTCTACAGTAGGCTGTATAGGTCGGAACCCCCTACTTGGCCGGAGGGGACGAGGCACTTCTTGGAGGGGCTGAATTTCCCAAAGATGGACGGGGAGCTGGTAGAATGGATGGGGGCCCCGATCGGGTTGGAAGAGATAGTGGAGGGTCTGAAGGCCATGCAGGCGGGTAAAGCCCCGGGGCCGGACGGGTACCCAGTGGAGTTTAATAAAAAGTTCTCTGGGATATTGGGACCGGTGTTGATGAGGATGTTCAATGAGGCAAGGGAAAGGGGGGTGCTGCCCCCGACGATGTCACAGGCCACGATACCGCTAATTCTGAAGCGGGACAAGAACCCGGAGCTGTGTGGGTCCTACAGGCCGATATCCCTGTTGAATGTGGACGCTAAACTGCTGGCCAAAATTTTGTCCTCCAGGATTGAGGATTGTGTTCCGACGTTATTGGGGAGGACCAGAGGGGTTTGTTAAGGGTAGGCAGTTGGTGGCCAATGTAAGAAGGTTGTTAAACGTGATCATGGTGCCTCCGGAAGGTAGGGAGGTGGAGGTAGTGATCGCAATGGATGCAGAAAAGGCTTTTGACCGGGTAGAATGGGATTATCTGTGGGAGGTGCTGGGACGGTTCTGATTTGGGCGGGGCTTTATTGACTGGGTCACGTTGCTGTATCAGGCTCCTGTGGCAAGCTTACGGACAAATAGGACAACATCGGACTATTTTAGACTGCACCAGGGGACGAGACAGGGATGCCCCCTCTCCCCACTGTTGCTCGCGCTAGCTATAGAGCTGTTGGCAATTGCTCTGAGAGCCTCAAGGGGCTGGTCCGGTGGGGTAGTGGGGGGGGGGGAATGTAGCACAGAGTCTCGCTCTATGCAGACGACCTGCTTCTGTATGTATCGGACCCATTAGAGGGGATGGAACAAATCATGAGGATTCTAGGGGAATTTGGCCGGTTTTCGGGATATAAATATGGGGAAAGGTGAGATGTTTGCGGTCCAGGCGAGGGGACAGGAGAGGCGATTGGAGGAGCTACCGTTTAGATTAGTAGGGGGAAGCTTTAGGTTCCTAGGCATTCAAGTGGCGCAAGAATGGAACCGGCTGCATAAATTAAATTTGGCCCGGCTAGTAGACCAAATGGAGGACGATGTTCGGAAATGGGACGCACTTCCGTTGTCACTGGCTGAGAGGGTGCAGACGGTGAAGATGACGGTCCTCCCGAGATTCCTGTTTGTATTTCAGTGTCTCCCCATTTTTATTCCGTGCTCCCTTTTTAAACGGGTCGTTTGGGCGGAGTTGGGGAGAGGGCGGGCTGCGCTGCCAAATTTTAGTAACTATTACTGGGCTGCGAATATAGCCATGATCAGGAAGTGGGTGGTGGGGGAGGGGTCGGCATGGGAGCGTATGGAGGCGGCTTCATGTAAGGGCACCAGTCTGAGGGCGTTGGTAACTGCACCTCTGCTGTTCCCGCCAGCACGGTACTCCACCAGCCCCGTGGGGGTGGCGGCCCTGAGAGTCTGGGGGCAATGGAGGAGACATGTGGGAGCAGAGGGAGCATTGGTCTGGTCCTCAATCTTTAATAGTCACCAGTTTGCCCCGGGAAGTATGGATGGGGGTTTCCGGATATGGCGGGGAGCAGGGATTGAGAGGATGGGGGATTTGTTTATAGAGGGGAGCTTTCCAAGTATGAGAGCGCTGGAGGAGAACTTTGAGTTGGCGAGGGGAAACAAATTCAGGTATCTGCAAGTGCGGGACTTCCTACGTAAACAGGTGTCATCCTTCCCGCTAAGAGGGAATCAGGACAGGGTAGTTTCCAGAGGGTGGGTAGGAGAAGGGAGCGTCTCGGACATTTACAAGGAACCTATGGAGTCAGAGGAGACGCAGACCAAGGAGCTGAAGCGCAAGTGGGAGGAGGAGCTTGGAGGAGAGATAGAGGATGGTCTCTGGGCGGGTGCATTGAGTAGAGTCAACGCGTCCACAACATGTGCCAGGCTCAGCCTGATACAATTCAAGGTGGTTCATCGGGCTCACATGACAGTGGCCCAGATGAGCAGATTCTTTGGGGTGGAGGACAGGTGCGCAAAATGTGCGTGAGGACCAGTGAACTATGTCCACATGTTCTGGACATGTCCGAAGTTTAGGGGATTTTGGCAGGGGTTTGCGGATGTCATGTCCACGGTGTTGAAAACAAGGGTGGCACTGAGTCCAGAGGTGGCAATTTTCGGGGTGTCGGAAGACCCGGGAATCCAGGAGGAGAAAGAGGCAGACGTTCTGGCCTTTGCTTCCCTGGTAGCCCGGAGACGGATACTATTAGCTTGGAGGGACTCAAAGCCCCTGAAGTTGGAGACCTGGCTATCGGACATGGCTAGCTTTCTCTGTTTGGAGAAAATCAAGTTCGCCTCGTGAGGGTCACTGTTAGGGTTTGCCCGGAGGTGGCAACCATTCATTGACTTCTTCGCAGAAAATTAATTGTCAGCAGAAAGGGGGGGGGGGGGGGTTAGTTTAGCTTAGAGTAGGGTATTAATAAAGGTGGGACCTCTAAGGAAGGGAGGCGGCTTTTGCACTATGTTTATAGTTTCATGCACATTGTTTATTTTGTTGTTGTTACAATACCAAAAATACCTCAATAAAATGTTTATTAAAAAATAAAGGATATTGCTGAAAATAAAAGCTCATGATATCAAGGGTAATATATTGGCATGGATAGAAAATTGGCTGGCTAATAGGAAGCATAGAGTAGGCATAAATGGATCTTTTTCAGGTTGGCAAAATGTAACGGGTAGAGTGCTGTTAGCGGAGGAAATTGCTATATGTGTGTCAGAATTGATATGAGCAATAATAAAGATGTCTCAAGTATTATAACAGCACAGGTCAAGGGAAAATCCAGCAGGCAAGGGGTTAAAATGTTGGACCTTAAAGAAAAGTTACCTGCACTGGAGATAATTCAATCATCTCACAGTGCCTTTGGATAAGAAAGGGGACCCACGTCACAGAAATCATGGCTCCAGCCTGTCTGTAAGGGATTCATTGTCCAGCCCAGTGCAGGGGATAAAAACATATTAACACCCCATCGAAAAGTTCAGGGTAAAGGAAATATGTTGAACAGAATCCTGGAGATTGTAAAGAAGCATTGTATTAGCTGATCGTTTTCTCATTAAAGGGACCAGAAAATATGCATACCGATCACCTTCTATTGTTCCGACTGAATTAATGACGCCAATGCCTACTTGTAAATCTGAAACAACCTGAAATATATATGCGTGTAATTCTGACAATAATCAGAGCTGACTTCTGCGAGCTAAGGCTAGCAGCAATTCCGAATAAACGCAACTTTTACAACTCCAAGCGGTCGAGAACAGACTCTCGAGTTTCACTTCCCTCCAAGTGCCACAGAGATCAGTGCTGGAATCTCAACTGTTTACAAATTACTATTAATCACTTGGACAAAGGGATGGGTGTCAAATTTGCTGATAACACAAAGATAGGTAGGGAAGTAAGTTGTGAAGAGGACATAAGGAAACTACAAAAAGATACAAATAGGTTAAATGAGTGAAAAAAGATCTGGGAAATGGAGTATAATGTGAAATTGTCCATTTTGTCAGGAAGTATAGAGAGAAGTATTATCTAACTGGTGAGAGATTGAAGAGCTGAGATGCAGAGGGATCGGGTGTCTTTGTGCATGAATCACAAAAGGTTAGTATGCAGATGTAGCAAGTAATTAGGAAAACTAATAGAATGTTCTCATTTATTGCAAGAGGAATTAAATGCAAAAATAGGGGAGGTTATTCTTCAGTTTACAGAGCACGAGTGAGACTGCTATGTGCAGTATTGGTTTTCTTATTTCAGGAAGAATGTAAATGCATTGGAAACAGTTCAGACAAGGTTTAGCTGACTGGTACCTGGAATGGAAAAGGTTGGCCAGGCTAGGCTTGTATCCACTTGAGTAAGTGGCAACTTGATTGAAACATAGCAAATTCTGCAGGGTATGGATAGGGCGGATGTGGAGAGGATGTTTCCTCTTGTGGATCAATTTAGAACTAGGGGTCACTGTTTATAAATAGGGGGTCGCTCATTTAAAATGGAGATGAGACAAAATGTTTTCACTTGGAGGTTGAGAGTCTCTGGAACTCTCTTCCTGAAATGGCAGTGGAAGCAGAGTCTTTGAATATTTGTAAGGCAGCGCAAGATAAATTCTTGATTGACAATGTAATGAAAGGTTATTAGGGAGGCAGGAATGTGAGGTTGGGGTTACAATCAGATCAGTTACGATCTTACTAAATGGTGGAGCAGGCTCGAGGGGCCGAGTGGCCTATTCTTGTTCCTTGTTCATATGTTGAATATTAAGTCAATTTTAATTTGGAGTTACGTAACAGAAGCTACAAGTTTCATTATCTACTCCAATTCAGTCTCTAATTCAGCGCATCGCACAAGCTTGCCACCCCACATTGATTCTGTATACACCTCCCGCTGCCTCAGGAAGGCAGACAGCATTATCAGAGACCCCCACCCAGGCATCTCCTTCTTCTAGACCTTCAATCAGGCAGAAGGTACAGAAGTCTGAAGACCCGCACATCCAGACATAGGAACAGCTTCTTCCCCACAGCTATAAGACTCCTCAACGACTCCCCCTCAGACTGACTGTTCCGTGTAAGAACACTATTCACGACACCCTATGCTGCTCTTGCTCATGTATTTGCTTTGTGTGGCCCCTTGTTCCGCACTGTAACCAATCACTGTTTGCCGATGTACCATTTGTCAATGTTCTCTGTTCATTATTCGCTTTGTCTACTATGTACGTACTGTGTACGTTCCCTTGGCTGCAGATAAATACTTTTCACTGTACTTCGGTACATGTGACAATAAATCAAATCAATCAATCAAATCTTCAAAGCGACAATATTGATTTTTGAATAATTCTTTGCTGTTTAAAAGCTAAATGAATTCACAAAAATTCCTTCAGTTCATAAAATGTTTTGTGAACACAATGACTAGATTGTTTTTCATCAAAGATACTTTGCTACCTTATATATCTGTTGCAGGATAGCAGAGAATTGCTTGAGGTCAATATTAATTATTTCCACTTAATTTAGTGTCAAGCCCGGCGAAGGATTTTACTCATGTGGAAGGAAGCGAAACCCCCCCGGCGTGGAGGCCTGGATAAACGACATGGCAGGGTTCATAAAACTGGAACGGATGAAGTTTGCACTGAGAGGATCGGCTCAGGGGTTCTCCAGGCGGTGGCAGCCGTTCCTCGACTATCTCGCGGAACGTTAGGGGGAAAATAGATAGCCAGCAGCAGCAGCCCAGAGGGGGGGGGGGGGAGGGGGGGGGAAAGAGGGGGGGGGGGGGTAAATTGTTTTTGTTCTAGATGGGGTGGAGGGGCGGGGGGGAAGCACTATTTCGTGTTACTTTGTTAGTTCACTACTTTATTTAAACAATGTTATCTATTAGTTATCGTGTTACCGTTTTTGTTGATTTGTAAGGAGGAAAAATTGTGTTTGAAAACTTTAATAAAATATATATTTTTTTAATTTAGTGTCAAGCCTGCCCTTGCCTCTGAGTCAGGCGGTTGTGGGTTCAAATCCTATTCCAGGCCTTGAGCACGAAAATAAAGAATGACACTCCAGTGTAGAGCTGAGGGTGCTGCGCTATTGGAGATGTTTCCCTCTCGATGCAATGTTAAAACCAAGGCCCCATCTGCTCAGGTAGATGTAAAGATCCTATGTCACTGTGGTAGTCACCACTGTTGTATTATATTGTATATGTGGGTATTACGGTAAGGCCCCTGTACTACAGGTACGGGGGTAGATACCTTCCTGCTGGCTCCGCCCAGTAGGCGGAGTATAAATGTGTGTGCTCACCGAGCTGCCGCCATTTCGTAAGCTGCTGTAGAAAACCACACATCTGTGTAATAAAGCCTCGATTACATTCTACTCTCGTCTCGTCGTAATTGACAGTGCATCAGTCACTAACCTGAAGAACCGAAGAGTTCACTGATATCTTGGACAATGTTCGTCCCTCTATCAATATCACAAAAAAATTATGTTTGGTTGCTATCTTATTGCGGTTTGTGGGAACTTGCTGTGGACAGATCGGCTGCCATGTTTTCTTGATTGCAAATGTGAGTTCAAAAGCATTTAATTGGTTGTAAAGCATTTCGGGATACTCTGTGCTCATGCCATGCATTTTTCTTTTTCGTATGTCCAAATGACAAAAACAACATCAAACCCTCTCTGGGTACATCTTTCTTCACCATCCCCTCAAAGATGCACTTTAATGCGATTTATCAGATCTCGCACTGCCACAGATGTCATCCTCTGCACACAAGCAAAACCTGTTTGATGAGGTGTCACAGGAAGCTTGTCGCTAAAACTAGGGTTGAAGGGATTAAAGGGAGTGTATCAGCGTGGAATCAAAGAGGACAGAAAAGAGGTAGTAATGGTTAATGGATAGTTTTCACACAGGGGCAATATAAATCTTGGTGGCTCCAAACCATGTTTATATGTGTATTCTGTGACGAGGAGGATAAACTGCTTCAAGGTAAGACAAGCAGATCAGTAGACTGATCAGATCGACGTCATATGAAAAAATGTGCGGCTGATACATTTTTGGAGAGGAAATAGTCACTAAATGGTCAAATTTGAAAGAGTATAAAGACTTTGCGATTAAGGGATGCAACTCTGGGCCCAGCGCCCCACATGGAGGCTGGACACGGGCCTCCTGGCCGACAAGGCTTTCTGCCAAAGAATATCGCAGGCCATAGGCAATTACATTAGTCACAACCAAAACAGGGAGGTCTCACCCTTCATGTTTTGGGAGGCACTGAAGGCCGTGATCAGAGGAGAGATCATAGCCTACAAGACAAGCAGAAATAGGGAAGAGAGGGTGGCCAGGCAACAGCTAGTGGACTTCATTCTGGAAGTCGATAGAAAGTACTCCGAGGCCCCGACCGTAGAGCTGCTGGCGGAGAGGAAAAAGCTGCAAATGGACTTTAACCTGCTATCCCCTAGGAAAGCAGTGTACCAACTCCGTCAGACATGGGGGACCATCTACGAACACGGAGGCAAGACTGGCCGCCTATTGGCTCACCAGCTGAGAAAGCAGGCAGCCACGAGGGAAATAGCGCAGGTTAAGGATAGCAGAGGCAGACTGGTAACAGAACCAAAGGAGATCAATCGGGCATTCGAGACCTTCTACCGGAGACCGTACACCCCGACGGGGATGCGGGAATAAAACAGTTCCGAGACAGACTGGAACTACCAGTGGTGGGGGAAGACATACGGGGGGAGCTGGAAGCACCAATCGACCTGGGAGAAATCATGGCGAGCATCAGCTCCATGCAGGCGGGGAAGGCACCGGGACCCAACGGGTAATGTATATAAGTAACAACTGTTTATAAATATGAAGCCAATAAAAAGATTTTCAAAAAAAAAGAGATGAAAATCTTCAAACGTGGGATAAGTTGATGAAGATGTAACAAAAAATGCATGTCGGATGAAGGTTTTATAAATAAGCATTTGGAACGCAGGAACAAAACGACAATGTTAAACACATTCAAATAATCTGTTGGACCACAGTCACAAGGCTATATTCAATTCTGAATTGGCTTTCTGGGATGATGAGTGTGGGGTGAAGAGTTTCACCAGGAGCTTGAGTGCTTTGTTCTCAGGAAACGTTAAAGAAAGTGAGGCTCTTTTCATTAGAACAGAGAAGGAGGTGAGGAGATCTAATCAAGGTTTTAAAATAAAGTGGATTCCAAAATTTCAGCTTGACGTGAATATTCCCTTACTTTCTGCATCCCTGGTCACTCCTATTAAGTGGACTCTGTGTTCTAATGTTGTAACTAGCACATGGATAAAGCAACCAGCTTCAATAAAATGTCATTCAGGCATAATAATTAAACCTGAATGAATCCACTGTACAGACTGCAGTTGAGCTAATTGTGACAATTTCATTTCATTCAAAAAAAACCCAGAATAATGAATGTACAGCCAGCCATGAACTAATGGACAAGTATTTCCTTATTGCTACACATTACAGTTTTAACAAAGTAAATGCATATTAGAGAATAGTCAGACAGGAAAGTCTGCCACTGTTACTTACCGATAGTGCTGGATTTAGTGAGTTGAGTTTGGATATACATGCGGTCAGGGCATGACCAGGATCTAGGCTTACTCCTCTTTGTTTCTACTCCATTCTCTGTTCCTCAATCTCTCTCGTCTCTGTATATTTAGGATGGGAGCTTCTAACTTTGACCTTCGCCAAGGCTGGGGCTAATCCGAGGCTTGATCAATGTTACACAGGTGCTGAGACTATTTTTAACCGGAGGCTGAAATTCTAACCTCGGGGCCTGCATTCTGGCTCCTACTGCAAGATTCCACCCGTAAGACAGCCTTAGACATGGCAGAGGAGTTGATCTACATCTCAGCCTGAGGTATTATACAGCACAAGTATCAGCCCTTCAGCCCATCATTCCTGTGCTGGCTTTGTTTAAGCTGCCCAAATAGGCCAACTCTCGTCTTTCTCCAGAGCCCTGCAAATATTTCCTTTTCAAATATTTACTCCCTTTTGACAGTCACTTTTGAAACTGCCCTTTCAGGCAATGTAACCCAGATCATCAAAGCACTCAGCAAAAGAATTACCTTCGTGTCACCTCCTGCTTCCTTTTAATTGTCTTCAATCCGTGTCCTCCATTTACCAAACCTGTCAATTCATTTGCTCCAACTAAACACTTTAGAATTTTGGACACTATTAAATTTCTCCTTAACCCTCTCTGCTCAATGGGAAAACAATTTCAGTTTCTCTTCGCCGCCCCATTTAGCTGAGTTCTTCCATTTCTGATATAATTCCAGTTCAACGCCTCTGCAGCATCTCCGAGACTAGGGTATCCTTCCTACGTTATTAAGGAAAATATGTAAGATGTGAAAGAAAGTGAGTTTACTTTGTTTTTAAACTCCTAATTACTTCATCGCTCTTTTCAGTTTTGAAGTCCGGGAGAGGGCAATTCTAAAGAAATTAGGTCAGATAAGGGAGAGGTCACAGGGAAATCGTATTTAAGGGGATACTGAAACCTAGTCATGTATTTGTCAAGATGCCCCTTAAATGTCACTATCGTCCCTGCTTCCGCCACCTCACCCGGCAGCGCGTTCCAGGCACCCACTACCCTCTGTGTAAAAAACTTGCCTCGTACATCTCTAAATCTTGCCCCTCGTACCTTAAACCTATGCCCCCTAGTAATTGACCCCTCTACCCTGGGGGAAAGCCTCTGAGTATCCACTCTGTCTATGCCCCTCATAATTTTGTAGACCTCTATCAGGTCGCCCCTCAACCTCCGTCATTCCAGTGAGAACAAACCGAGTTTATTCAACTGCTCCTCATAGCTAATGCCCTCCATACCAGGCAACATCTTGGTAAATCTCTTCTGCACCCTCTCTAAAGCCTCCACATCCTTCTGGTAGTGTGGCGACCAGAATTGAACTCTATATTCCAAGTGTGGCCTAACTAAGATTTTATACAGCTGCAACATGACTTGCCAATTCTTATACTCAATGCCCCGGCCAATGAATGCAAGCATGCCGTATGCCTTCTTGACTACCTTCTCCACCTGTGTTGCCCCTTTCAGTGACCTGGGGACCTGGTACACCTAGATCTCTCTAACTTTCAATACTCTTGAGGGTTCTACCATTCACTGTATATTCCCTACCTGCATTAGACATTCCAAAATGCATTATGCAGAGGAGCTGTTTTTTCCATATATCAGTCAACAACAGGAATAGCCACTCATCTCCCAGCAAGCAATGTGTGTGAAAGAAGCCTGATTTGAAAAGAAAGCGCTGGTTTACCACTGAAGCTATCCCAAGACACATTAAAGCCCTGTGTGGTAACGGTTACTAGATTTTTAGAGATCTTAAAACATGTAAGGTGTTGTGGAATAAATTGGGGAGAGTTAGCTCTGAAGGTAGTTAAGATTGTTTGGTACTAAAATAGTGACATTGTGTAAAGTAATTGTCTTAGTTAGGTGTACTTCTAGTTTATATTTTTTCTTCTGATTCCGAATACTTCATTGAAATCATCACAAAGTGTTGGGGACATCATTCTTTGGATTTGAAACCTCTCCTCATACTATTACCAATTTCAAACATATTTGAGGGTAGTTTTTTCAAGTTCCCCCTCTGGGATTTGAATAATTTGGCTATTAAAACAGTTGTGCCCTTAACAGTAGTGTATGAGGTATCCCTCACTGGTGTTGTCTAATTCAGTGATGGTCACTCGAGGCTCATGAGTGGGCTGCATGAGTGACCAGCCTTCACCGCAGTGGGCCACAAGATTGAAATCAGGTTTGTCAGCTAACCATAACCCCACAAATAAGATTAAAGACACACTTAATATTTCATAACTAGTTGTAGAAAATGCTGACTCATGTAATTATTAATAGAACTATCATCTCAACACCAAATGGTAAAAAACAAAATAAATATTTACACTTTGGACACAGGGGGAGAGCACGGCTCTCACTGTCAATGTTGTGAGCGATCAGCACACACCTCACTTCACTTGTCCTCACTTTATGTGCGAATCACTTCATGGATGGAAACCAGCGGAATGTGACAACTCTTCCCATGGGCAACGATCAACAAAATGTCTCGCAGGGCAACACGGTGGCAAGGTGGGTAGCACTGCTGCCTCATGGCGCCGAGGTCCCAGGTTCGATCCCAGCTCTGGGTCACTGAGTGCGTGGAGTTTGCACATTCTCCCCGTGTTTGAGTGGGTTTTGCCCCCGCAACCCAAAGATGTGCAGGCTAGATGGATTGACCATGCTAAATTGCCCCTTAATTGGAAAAAATGAATTGGGTACTCTAAATGTATATAATAAAAAAATGTCTCGCATGCCGCAGGTTGTCGGCCACTGGTCTAATTCCTGTATTAAACCGCCTATTGATTATTGAGGTATGTGGATACAAAGAATGGCCAGCAAAGAAGGGAAAATGCTCGATGCTGATTCATTCTTCCATTCAAATCGGTACAGGAATTCGGTGCCTTGTCAGGGTATTGGAATGTGTGGGCAAATAGTATTTGTTTCCACAGCAACTGCTAACCATCATTCAGTTTTTTACAATGATGCAATCAGTATTCCCGGAGCAATGAAGTAAGTGACATTCCCAGAGCTTTGTAAACAGTCAGGTTTAGCGATGTGTCACTAATCTATAGCAAGCAAATCCCGAATGCTATTCAAATACCTTGACAGTGCTGACAAGAGGCATGAGATGACCAGAAAGAACTCTGCAAGCTGAACCATTTCCATATCTCTTTCACTTCACATGCCCTTTTTCAAAGAGGACTTTGTCATTTATTGCATGATGAGCTCATGAAGTGGAGACATTTAAATAAATGAAAGATCAAACAAATATTCATCAAATTCCGAGGTCATAGAAAAACCATAGATTCTTGTAAAATTGTGAGGGTTCTGTCACTTCCAGCTTTGAGCTCGATAGTTCCATCTCTGCTCTGGCTTTCTATATCACAGACACACAACTCTGTCTTTTAGAATCGCCTTTGCCTTTGCAAAGTTTCAGTATGTAGCTGTGTGATGGCTCGAGACAGACAGCGGAGGTTTCATAGATTGAATTTACAGTGCAGAAGGGGGCCAGTCGGCCCATCGAGTCTGCATCGGCCCTTGTAAATAGCACCCTACCCAAGCCCACACCTCCACCCTCTCCCCATAGTGCTAACCACTATGCTACCATGCTGCCCTGATTTCCAGGAATAAACAATGGGGTTTATTGATGAAAGGCACAGGCTGTTAGCTAACAGGCAGAGAACACTATACAACAGGTCTTCACATTTCAGCTCCCTGTCTAAACAGCCCGGGGTCCTGCTCCATGGGCCCTCTGCAAATCCCCTATTGGCTGGAGGAACACAGGACTGGATTGTCCACCGGCTGGATTCCCCGCCAGCGGGATTCTCTGTGGCGTGGGATGGCCACAATGGGAAATCCCATCGGCAGGTGGCAGTAATGGAGAATCTGGCTGCCGGTGAGAGGGCGCAAGGTAAACGCGGCTGGAGAACCGGGGACTCCCACGAACAGTCTATAAGCTTGATGAATACTACCGCTGGTTTACGACATACACTGGGAGGATTTTGAAGATCCTCTGAACAGACAAGACCCCAAAGGCCTACAGAGAGCAGGAGGCCAATCTGCCTTTGGACTTCCTGGATGGACATACCTTAAGGTGGTATCAAGACATGATCCACATCTTGTCTGGCTCTGAGCTGTGCCTGTTGATGGACTGCAGACCTTGCTGCACACTATGCTAACCTCCACTTCAACCTTTTGTGGCGCACTCCGTCGCTTGAGCTAACTTGATCGCTTTTTCCAATGTAATAATTTCCACTCACGGAATGAATGATTCCGACTCTTACAGGAGCTTCTCTTTTTTCTCAAATGCCTCCCCCACCCCCTCTCGATTCACAACGCCTGTCAGCTGTGATCAAAATGTTTACCTTGTTGCCAAAGTTGTGGCTCCAGACAGACACTGGAGACAAAGAAGTTTATTGATGAAAGGCAAAGCAGTTAGATAACAGGCACAGAACAGAATATAACTTCAACTACCTGCCCCATACTACCCTCCTCCTCCCAGGGCCGTGTACAAACTCCCAATTGGACTGCGTTCACATACGATTGGCTCTGAGCGGTCATGTGGAGCATGATACAGATCCAGTATTCTGAATATTCAGCTATATCTGTCTGGATATTGCTGGGTGCGTATCTGTCTGGATACTGCTGGGTGTGAATACTGAAGCTGTATCTTGTTGCTCTTATTAGCCTTAGTTTTATTAGCTCTAATTCTGTCACCTTTGCTCACGAGTCGCCAGGTATCTTTCTGATACCGCCACGTGGTTCAAGCTCTAGTTATGATTAATAAGACAGCACACCGCTTAGTAAGAGTTAAATCAACAATCATTTATTATATACAGCAATAAATATTTATACAATAATCCTACTTTCTAGACTACTACCTACCACTACAGGCCAATACTTAACTTTGGGAATGGCCCACCAGGCCAGGGAAACGAATGGCTTATCGAATTGGGTCTGGCCTGCGGGATTCAAAGGTTGATACAGGTCGATGGCTAGGAGTCTCTATCGGGTAGCGATCGCTGGAGTCAAACTTACGGTTTCTTGTTGATGGTTCTTGCGAAGGTTGCGAGCAGGAGAAGAAGGGAGAGAAGGGTCGATCTGAACTTGGCCCCTATCTTTATAGTTCCCAGGGGCTTCCCGCCTCTCGGGGCGGACCTTGACCCTGGTCCCAAGTGATTGGACTTGTTCCCAATCACTGGGTTCGATATGCTCCAATAATGGGGCGATTCCTTGATCGGGGGGGTGGTCGTTCGCCTTTCTTTGTCTCAGCCACTGCTGGCGCCGAGAGGTCTGGATCGGCTTTCAATTGCTAATTTGTAGGATTGTTCCCGGGGATAGCCGATTAAACTGCAGATGTCTGGGTTGATGTGCTGCTAATGGTCGCAGGTATCGATCTGGGCCGACTTCCCCAGAGCCGAATATGCTGTTCTGTCTGCAGCTGTCCGTTTGTGCCCTGTTGGCTGCTTTTCCCATCAGCTTTTTCGGTTAGCCATTTTACATCGGTTTTTGGCCAAATTAATCGGGAATCAGCCATTTTAGGTGGCTACATGCCCTCTTTGTGATCCTAACGCAAAGCGTGAAGGATCACATAAATTTTGTCCTTTCCGTTCCCTGACCGAGTGGGACACCTCCTACATGGCCACTACTCTGACCCTAGCTATGCACCAAAATTTTTTTACCTAAACAATTCAAAGGGCGCTATGTAAGGCAGGGGCATGCATCTACAAAGTAAAAATCTTGGAACCTCTAATTTTACCTAAATACACTATACTCACCAAACATTGCATTATCCTATCTTCCTAAAACATACAACAACAATCACAGCATTTAATATACTCTTTCCTGGCTTGGCTGTCAAGCTCAGGATCATACATTTTTTTAGTCATGACAAGTTTTGTACATCTTTTATTTACAGAAAAACGCAAGTCCCGTAACAGCCTTGCCGAACAGGCACCGGAATGTGGCGACTAGGGGCTTTTCACAGTAACTTCATTTGAAGCCTACTTGTGACAATAAGCGCTTTCATTTTTTTCATTTTCAAGTGCATGTTCTTTATTATTGTGTTAAAGGTCGCGGGAGTCGGGGGTCAGGAGTTGTCGAGGTGCCAATGAGTTGTGTCGAGTTGTGTGGGGACAAAGTCGGGGTCGTCCGTGTGGTTCGGTGGTTGGTGGTGTGGTTTGTTTAGAAAAGCGATCATGAAGGGATCACTGGAGTTGAAATCGGAGTCGCTGGGTGTAGGTCCGGCTGTATGGGGATAGTAGGGAGGCGTGCTGTGGCCATCGTCCGAGTCACAGTCGCTGTCTCTGCTGCGGCAGTCTGTGGGCGTTCCGGGGCGGAGTGTAGATTTTGGAGGTGGAGTCGAGGGTGAGTCCGTGGCTGGGCTGGACGTGGTGGGGGTTGGTCGGGTTACGTTGGGTGTGGGCGGGGTGTGGTCTGCTGCATCAAGCATGACGTGGTGGGTGTAGTTTGACTGTGCTCCATAAACCTTTAACTGGTTTATATGAACCCACGCAGTCTTACCATTTGGGTATTTTATTTTATATACCGATGGGTTTACTTTATCCGTAATGGAGCACGGACCCGAGTATTTCAGAGACAGGAATGTGCTGGGGTTATATACAGACATCACTTGTTGTCCTATATCATACTCCGTTGCATGTACTGCCTTATCAAAACAGGCCTTGCTCTGCTTCTTTTTGGTGCCCAATTTAACTGCGGCTGCTAACTGAGCCGTTTTTACATTCGCAACTAATTGCTCAACGGCTTTCTCGTGGGTGAGGGCCGTTACTTCAGGGCTGGTCAGGTCTAAACCTAACAAGTATTCTGTCCCTTTCATGGGGCGTCAGGTCATGAGGGTGTGTGGGGTGTAACCTGTGGAGGTGGAAACAGTGTTATGCAAAAACATCAGTGCAAACGGGAGGACTGAGTCCCAAGTGGTGTTGTTCTGCTGGACCATTTTTCGGAGGGTGGTTTTTAGGGTCCGATTCATGCGCTCCACTATACCACTCGACTGTGGGTGGTACGCAATGTGGAATTTTTGGGTTATGCCAAATATCGTGAGTACGTTCTGCATGACCCGTCCCGTAAAGTGAGAACCTTGGTCCGATTCAATACTGCGGGGGAGTCCCCATCTTGTAAAAATGTGGTGGGTTAGGATCTTGGCTGTGGTTTTCGCGGTGTTGGTGCGGGCTGGAAATGCTTCCTCCCACGTTGTAAAAGTGTCTATGACCACCAGAACATATTTATAGCCATTCCTGCAAGGGGGCAATGGACCTATAAAAGCGATCTGGAGGTTAGTCCAGGGGCCGTTAACGGGTCAGGTGTGGCTGAGTTGTGCCTTTTTGGCATATCTATCTGGGTTGTTCTGTGCGCAGATGAGGCAATTCTAAATGTAATGGGATCCATCTTCCTTGAGATTTGGCCACCAACAAAGCTGTTTGAGGTGGGCTGTAGTGGGATCGATTCCCTGGTGTCCATGACCATCATGGAATAAACAGATTAATTGGTTCCTATCCTGGTCAGGAACTACATAAAGGGTGTCCTTTAACACCACACCGTCATGTGTGGTCAGGGTATTTCTGAACCTCTCGTAGGAGGCTGGAAACTTCCCTTTCGCGATCTCAGTGAGATTGCTATCCTGCTTCTGGGCCTCTACTAGATCCTCGATCCTAGTCTGCGTGACCTGAACTGCACTCACTGGCGCACTCACTGGGGCGCTTTCGGGGGGCTTCCAAAAGTACCCATGCCTGGATCCTGCCTTAGCCAGCGCGTCGGCTGTTACATTTCCAGAGGGGGAGGAACGATGGTGGCTGCGGACTTTTATAATGCCAAAAGTCCTGTCCTTGGCTTTTTGCAAAATATGGCGGAGTAATGGGGCTGAGGGGAGGGGTTTTCCATCCGCGGAAACAAATCCTCTTGTTTCCCAGAGGGGCAGAAATTCTGTGAGGCTGTTGCAGACGTATAGACTGTCTGAATATATGTCTGCTGGGCTGGGGAAGGAATCTGGGTGGTCTACAATGTAAGCGATGGCCGCAAGCTCTGCTGCCTGCGCGCCTAAGTGCCCGGGCAATTTTAATGCGATTTCCTCGAGGGCGCGTCCCTGCGCGTCCTCCACATAAATCCCACAACCTGTTATGCGTTGCCCATCCAGGACTGTGGAAGATCCATCCACATAAATCCTAATGGGGTCACACGTGTCCGGGTGAGGGGGGCTCTGAGATGGAGTGGCTAGTTTTCTGGGGGGTGTTTTAGCTATAAAGGGGCCTGTATTATGGTGGGGAGAGATGATTTCACACTCATGGGGGGTTCCGGGGTACTGTAGATTGTCCGCTAAGTATGTGTGTGTTTTGGTCTGTTTTACTGTGATGTCCCGTCCCTGCAAGAGAAGGGTCCACCTAGCAGCGCGGATTTGGCTGACGGTACCGTCTTTAAGTCGTCCGTCCAGTAAAAGTTGGGTGAGGGTGTGCTCGGTCAAAATGGTGATGGGGTTCAGTCCGGTAATGTATGAGAAGTACTGGACTGCCCAGAAAACTGCGAGCAGGTGCCTCTCACAGGCTGAGAATCCCTGCTCCACAGCATCTAAAATTCGGGAGGCATAAGCTACGGGTCTCAATTGGTCATGCCGTTCCTGCAGGAGCACGGCTGAAAGGGTGCGGTCTGTGGTCGCTACCTCTGGCGTAAGGGGAAAGCGGGCCTGGAACTTGTAGTGCGGGGGCGGCTATGAGTGCCTGTTTTAATGATTCCACAGCATCCATATGCTGCGGAAGCCACTCCCAGGGGCCTCCTTTCTTTAGGAGGTTTGAGAGGGGCGCTGCCTTGCTGGCGAAACCGTCAATGTGGTTTCAGCAGTAGCCAACCAGTCCTAAAAACGACCGGAGAGCTGAAACGTTCTGGGGAAGGGGCAATTTAGCGATCGAGTCAATTCTTTTGTGCTCGATCTCGCGTTTGCCGTGTGTGTGATAATAGTACCCAAATATACCACCTTTTCTTCCAATATCTGGGCCTTTTTGGGGTTTACTTTACATCCAATTGACTGAAACAATTCCAGGAGTTCGGACAGAAGCTCAATGTGCTCTTCCTTAGTGTCTGTCTGCAGTAGTAGATTGTCTACATACTGTACCAGACATTCGGGGCGAGAAAATTTCGCTAGTCCATTTGCCAGCTGTCAGTGGAAAATGGAGGGGGAGTTGTGGAAGCCTTGTGGCAGGCATGTCCACGTGTATTGCTGTGCTCTGAAAGTGAAGGCAAATTTGTACTGGCACGCCTTTGTCAATGGAATGGACCAGAATCCATTACTGACGCCAAAACCGTGAAATATTGGGCATTGAGTCCCTGTTTGAGCATGGTCTCGGGACTTGTGGCTACTGTGGGGGCTGCTGCGGGGGTGACTTTATTGAGTTCCTGATAATCAATGGTCAAGCGCCATTATCCGCCGGGCTTTCTCACTGGCCAAATCGGGGCATTATTAGTTGAGGCTACCGATCTAAGGACGCCCTGCTCTAATAAGCTCTCTATAACCTTTAGGATTTCTCCCTCTGCTTCTAGGGGGAATCCGTACTGCTTTTGGGGTCTAGGGTCCGGTCCTGTTACTTGTACGGAGCCAGTCATCCGTCCACAGTCGTGCTTGTGGGTCGCGAATGCTGCCCTGTTCTTTTGCAGGACTGCCCTAACCTGTCGGTCCGTGCTGAGTGTGGTGGGGTTGAACCAAAACCCGCCTACTGCGCTAATTTTGTTCATATAGTCCCCTATGTTGAGCGTTGCGGGGGCTCTAGCGGATTTTGCCATCTTCCAGCCACACTGGTTGACTGGATCGAAGGATAGGTGGTGGGAATTCATAAAGTCGATTCCCAGAATGTGTTCTGCTGTGTGGGGCAGGTCGACTAAAACTACGTGGTGTTTTGTGGTAATGGTTCCTATGGTAATGGGTACAGGGGCTGTTATGTGTCCCTGCTGTGAGTGGCCTGTAAAGCCGCTGAGGGTGATAGTGGCTGTAGTGGGCCACGTGTCCTGAAAAAGGATGGAGACATTTATGGTGGTGCGGGACCCTCCTGTGTCCCAAAGAAACTCGATAGGCTGTCCCCGAATTTTCGCTGTGACTACGGATCGCCCTGACCTATCCCAAAGGGTATCGCAGACCCAACTGGGGGAGCCTGTACACCGTCAGTCCGTTGCGGTCAAGTCCGTCTGTTCCGAACGGGCGCTAAAGCTATGTCTGGGCTCTGCCTTTTTCTTACTGAGAGTGCCTGTCTGTTGGGCTCTCGGTGGCTTTTTAGGGGCATTGCACTCTTTGGCAAAATGTCCCAAATGTCCGCAATTGTAACATTCTTGCGGTTTTGTTGGGGGGCTGTTCTTTCCCTCATTTACCCAGGCGGGGTTGTGAAGAGTGGTTCTTACTGCCTGCATGTCTGCGGCGGCTTGCTTTTCCTCTGTGGTTTTAGCGGCGGGTCGATTGTGAACAGACTGCTCCCAAACGCGGGACAATCTTTTAACCACCCACTTCTCATTATGAGCCTCCTCCGAGGGATCATAACTACTACAGGCATTCTGTCCTGCTTCTGTGGCATGGGAGATAAGGGTGCGGGTCCATTTGGCCATATTGTCTGGGGACAAATGGGCACGGTCTACGTTTCCGAAAACGGCTTCAAAGTGAATCCACAAGCGTCCTGCGAACACTGTGGGGTGTTCAGACTTCTTCTGCCTGCACTTATTTAGGCCATCTACAGGGTCACCCCGGTTATACCCGATCGCATCCAGGATCGCGGTATGCATTTCTGCAAGGGTGCCTCCTCCTACGTTCTGTGGGTCGGGAAGGGCTGCTGCTACCGATGGGTCTAGACTTAGAACCATGAGCTTTACCTGCTCTCGCTCATCCAGGCCGTACATGGTCGCCTGATGTTTGACGGTGGCAAAGAAATGGTGTGGGTCTGAAACGGGGAGGAACGGTGTGATTTTTGCACACGCGTCCCGTAATTGGGTCACTGTGAGGGGGGTGGAATATAGGAATTCCGCCTCGTCTGATGTGGCGGTGCGGTGGGTTGTTACAGGGTTCATGGGAGCCTGAACTACCTGCTGTGTGGGGGTGGGGGTGCTTTTCTCCTTTGGGGCTTTCCCTGCGCACATGTTCCCTGAACATATCTCTGCGCTGTCTCCTGCAATTCTTCCTAATCAGGGCCGTCTTCCTGTTCTAAACTTTCCCCAAAGGTTTCTTGGAATCCCTTTTGGACAGAAAGCAGTGATTGCAGGTCTGCAATTTGCTTCCGGCACTTTGCATGGTCTATGGTGCTCTGCCTTTGTTCCGTGGTTGCAGCGTGGAGCGCTCTCAAGGCTGCCTTGAGATCATTACATTGCTTCTGTAGCGTCTCCACCTGTTTCTCTTTCTCTTTCTTTCCCAGGACTGCACGCTGCGTGTCCTGATAAGCCGTCTCGTACTGGGACTGGAAACTGCTGAAATGCGCCAGACAAGACTGGTGACCCCGTTTGGCGTCAGCCACCTCTTCGTCCTTTGCCACTAATTTCCGCCTTAACTCCAGATTCTCTTTCCCCACCTTGCATACATCAACTTTACTCATACGATGTATGCCCTCTACCTCTTTGCGGAGCATCCTGACGACCTCCTCTGTGCCTCGCAATTGTGCCAGACAGGACACAATTGCCATCGGCTTGCTCGCTTTTGCTAAGCTCTTCTTATGGATTTCACTCATGTTCTCCCACCAAGTATGCCCTATACTTCCGGGACCTGAGTCATCATTACTGCAAAAATCATCCCACATGGGCCATCCTTTGCCCTTGAGATATTTCCGAATCTCCTCCTCCCAAATGGGACACTGTCCCACTCTACTGCTGCTGGTCGCTGCGACCGCAAATTCTTCGGGATTCATGAGGCGTTGCATTGCCTGCATGGCCATCTCTCCTATCTGCTTGCTTTGGTTGAATTTGGAACAGGGGGCTAAGGTGGTGTCGTAGATGCGGGTACGGCTTGCGCTAATTTCCGAAAATACAGACTTCCGACAGTTTTGACGCAACAAAATCTATCAGTTTTACCTTATAGCCCAGTTGGTTATGCATGCATACACACACTTCCGAATTGTGAATTATTAATCAGAATCCAATTGGATTCTATTCAAATTTCTTGGGTTCTCCCGGAGTGGTTTTCCACTTCTAGATCGGGACACGGCGGATTCGCCAATTTGTTGCTCTTATTAGCCTTAGTTTTATTAGCTCTAATTCTATCACCTTTGCGCACGAGTCGCCAGGTATCTTTCTGATACCGCCACGTGGTTCAAGCTCTAATTATGATTAATAAGACAGCACACCACTTAGAAAGAGTTAAATCAACGATCATTTATTATATGCAGCAATAAATACTTATACAATAATCCTACTTTCTAGACTACTACCTACCACTACAGGCCAATACTTAACTTTGGGAATGGCCCCCTAGGTCAGGAAAACGAATGGCTTATTGAATTGGGTCTGGCCTGCGGGATTCAAAGGTTGATACAGGTCGATGGCAAGGAGTCTCTATCGGGTAGCGATCGCTGGAGTCAAACTTACGGTTTCTTGTTGATGGTTCTTGCGAAGGTTGCGAGCAGGAGAAGAAGGGAGAGAAGGGTCGACCTGAACTTGGCCCCTATCTTTATAGGTCCCAGGGGCTTCCCGCCTCTCGGGGCGGACCTTGACCCTGGTCCCAAGTGATTGGACTTGTTCCCAATCACTGGGTTTGATATGCTTCAATAATGGGGCGATTCCTTGATCGGGGGGTGGTCGTTCACCTTTCTTTGTCTCAGCCACTGCTGGCGCCGAGAGGTATGGATCGGCATTCAATTGCTAATTTGTTGCAATTGTTCCCGGGGATAGCCGATTAAACAGCAGATGTCTGGGTTGATGTTCTGCTAATGGTTGCAGGTATCGATCTGGGCCGACTTCCCCAGAGCCGAATACGCTGTTCTGTCTGCAGCTGTCCGTTTGTGCCCTGTTGGCTGCTTTTCCCATCAGCCTTTTCGGTTAGCCATTTTACATCGGGTTTTGGCCAAATTAATCGGGGATCAGCCATTTTAGGTGGCTACAATCTGTCTGGATATTGCTGGGTGTGAATACTGAAGCTGTATCTGTCTGGATATTGCTGGGTGAGAATACTGAAGCTGTATCTATCTGGATATTGCTGGGTGTGAATACTGAAGCTGTATCTGTCTGGATATTGCTGGGTGTGAATACTGAAGCTGTATCTGTCTGGATATTGCTGGGTGTGAATACTGAAGCTGTATCTGTCTGGATATTGCTGGGTGTGAATACTGAAGCTGTACCTGTCTGGATATTGCTGGGAGTGAATGCTGAAGCTGTATCTGTCTGGATATTGCTGGGTGTGAATACTGAAGCTGTATCTGTCTGGATATTGCTGGGAGTGAATGCTGAAGCTGTATCTGTCTGGATATTGCTGGGTGTGAATACTGAAGTTGTATCTTTCTGGATATTGCTGGGTGTGAATACTGAAGCTGTACCTGTCTGGATATTGCTGGGAGTGAATGCTGAAGCTGTATCTGTCTGGATATTGCTGGGTGTGAATACTGAAGCTGTATCTGTCTGGATATTGCTGGGTGTGAATACTGAAGCTGTATCGTTCTGGATATTGCTGGGTGTGAATACTGAAGCTGTACCTGTCTGGATATTGCTGGGAGTGAATGCTGAAGCTGTATCTGTCTGGATATTGCTGGGTGTGAATACTGAAGCTGTATCTGTCTGGATATTGCTGGGTGTGAATACTGAAGCTGTATCTGTCTGGATATTGCTGGGAGTGAATACTGAAGCTGTATCTGTCTGGATATTGCTGGGTGTGAATACTGAAGCTGTATCTGCCTGGATATTGCTGGGAGTGAATGCTGAAGCTGTATCTGTCTGGATATTGCTGTGTGTGAATACTGAAGCTGTATCTGTCTGGATATTGCTGCGTGTGAATACAGATCTTTATGTTTATTGCTTGGTGTCAATACTGAAGCTGTATCTACCTGGATATTGCTGGGTGTGAATACAGAAGCTGTATCTGTCTGGATATTGCTGAGTGTGAATACTGAAGCTGTATCTGTCTGGATATTCCTGGGTGTGAATACTGAAGCTGTATCTGTCTGGATATTGCTGAGTGTGAATGCTGAAGCTGTATCTGTCTGGATATTGCTGAGTGTGAATACTGAAGCTGTATCTGTCTGGATATTGCTGGGTGTGAATACATATGCTGTATTTTGAGGACATTACCAGTGCGGTAGATAATGAGGAGCCAATGGATGTGGAATATCTGGATTTCCAGAAAGCCTTTGACAAGGTGCCACACAAAAGGTTGTTGCATAAGATAAAGATGCATGGCATTAAGGCGAAAGTATTTCCATGGATAGAGGATTGGTTAATTAATAGAAAGCAAAGAGTTGGGATTAATGGGTGTTTCTCTGGTTGGCAATCAGTAGCTAGTGGTGTCCGTCAGGGATCAGTGTTGGGACCACAATTGTTCACAATTTACATAGATGATTTGGAGTTGGGGACCAAGGGCAATGTGTCCAAGTTTGCAGACGACACTAAGATAAGTGGTAAAGCAAAAAGTGCAGAGGATACTGGAAGTCTGCAGAGGGATTTGGACAGGCTAAGTGAATGGGCTAGTGTCTGGCAGATGGAATACAATATTGACAGATGTGAGGTTATCCATTTTGGTAGGAATAACAGCAAAAGGGTTTATTATTTAAATGATAAAATATTAAAACACGCTGCTGTGCAGAGAGACATGGGTGTGCTAGTGCATGAGTCACAAAAAGTTGGTTTACAGGTATAACAGGTGATTAAGAAGGCAAATGGAATTTTGTCCTTCATTACTAGAGGGATGGAGTTTAAGACTAGGGAGGTTATGCTGCAATTGTATAAAGTGTTAGTGAGACCACACCTGGATTATTGTGTTCAGTTTTGGTCTCCTTACTTGAGAAAGGACATACTGGCATTGGAGGGTGTGCAGACGAGATTCACTAGGTTAATCCCAGAGCTGAAGGGGTTGGATTACGAGGAGAGGTTGAGTAGATTGGGACTCTACTGGTTGGAATTTAGAAGGATGAGGGGGGATCTTACAGAAACATATAAAATTATGAAGGGAATAGATAGGATAGATGCAGGCAGGTTGTTTCCACTGGCGGGTGAAAGCAGAATATAGGGGGCATAGCCTCAAAATAAGGGGAAGTAGATTTAGGACTGTGTTTAGGAGGAACTTCTTCACCCAAAGGGTTGTGAATCTATGGAATTCCTTGCCCAGTGAAGCAGTAGAGGCTCCTTCATTAAATGTTTTTAAGATAAAGATAGATAGTTTTTTGAAGAATATAGGGATTAAGGATTATGGTGTTCGGGCCGGAAAGTGGAGCTGAATCCACAAAAGATCAGCCATGATCTCATTGAATGGTGGAGCAGGCTCGAGGGGCCAGATGGCCTACTCCTGCTCCTAGTTCTTATGTTTCTGTCTGGATATTGCAGGGTGTGAATACTGAAGCTGTATCTGTCTGGATATTGCTGGGTGTGAATACTGAAGCTGTATCTGTCTGGATATTGCAGGGTGTGAATACTGAAGCTGTATCTGTCTGGATATTGCTGGGATTGTACCTGAGGGTATAATCGATTTGTGCCAAGATGGAATCGTCCTTTAACTTGCTCCATTCAACCAAATGTCCATTGAAGCCTTGGCATTGAGACGAAGGACCATTTGATCGTCTTTGTGAAGATAACAATGAGAATCCAACGTGTAATTGCAGTACCATAACCACGCAAAGTGAGATGAAGGACAAATCCAGCACCCAAATCTCAAATTCCCAAACTACCAAAAGCCAGCAACTACAATGAATAATTCTGGGATATTGCTCATTTCACTCTCCTCGCTATCCAGCTGGGAGGATAACTCTGCTTTCAGGGTCTTTTAAAAGCAGGTGCCAGAAGCAATATACTTTACAACCAGGTTCCAACCTAGCAAAGCTGCAATGCACCATAAGTAGAAAGGTTATAAACTATTCCCTCAGCAACTGGATCAGAGAAAGTTGAGTCCTCCTTCACCTCATAGAATATAACATAGAACATACAGTGCAGAAGGAGGCCATTTGGCCCATCGAGTCTGCACCGACCGACTTAAGCCCTCACTTCCACCCTATCCCGTAACCCAATAACCCCTCCTAACCTTTTTGGACACTAAGGGCAATATAGCATCACCAATCCACCTCACCTGCACGTCTTTGGACTGTGGGAGGAAACCGGAGCACCCGGAGGAAACCCACGCAGACACGAGGAGAACTTGCAGACTCCGCACAGACAGTGACCCAGCCGGGAACCGAACCTGGGACCCTGGCGTTGTGAAGCCACAGTGTTATCCACTTGTGCTACCTCGTCGCTCATGGTGGTGGATCATCAGGCAGTTAAACGATGAAGAATTGGATCGAAGTGAACCCCCCATCCTCAATCAGCATGAAACAGTTGCAAACGTTTCCAACCAAAATCAGTGAACAATCACGTTCTTTGTGGTCGCCATCATGACAGATGATGATATTGACCAAATTCATAACTTCCAATCGCCCCCACATAGCAGTGAGAATTAGCTACGTACACTGAACATTATGCACGTTGTGGATCTAACAAAGTCGGTTAATGTCACAGATTGTTTACATCAGAGCTCTCTTCATGCCACGCCAATCCGGTGCATTTCTGACATTTATATCTATCTGACAATAGAACATAGAAAATTACAGCACAGAACAGGCCCTTCGGCCCACGATGTTGTGCCGAACCTTTGTCCTAGATTAATCATAGATTAACATTGAATTTACAGTGCAGAAGGAGGTCATTCGACCCTTTGAGTCTGCACCGGCTCTTGGAAAGAGCACCCTACCCAAACTCAACACTTCCACCCAACACCAAGGGCAATTTGGACATTAAGGGCACATCTTTGGACTGTGGGAGGAAACCGGAGCACCCGTCTGCAAATTTACTGACCCACCCTTCAACTCCCTCATCCAAGTCATTAATGAAAATCACAAACAGCAGAGGACCCAGAACTGATCCCTGCGGTACGCCACTGGTAACTGGGATCCAGGCTGAATATTTGCCATCCACCACCACTCTCTGACTTCTATCGGTTAGCCAGTTCGTTATCCAACTGGCCAAATTTCCCACTATCCCATGCCTCCTTACTTTCTGCATAAGCCTACCATGGGGAACTTTATCAAATGCCTTACTAAAATCCATGTACACTACATCCACTGCTTTACCTTCATCCACATGCTTGGTCACCTCCTCAAAGAATTCAATAAGACTTGTAAGGCAAGTCCTACCCCTCACAAATCCGTGCTGACTATCCCTAATCAAGCAGTGTCTTTCCAGATGCTCAGAAATCCTATCCTTCAGTACCCTTTCCATTACTTTGCCTACCACCGAAGTAAGACTAACTGGCCTGTAATTCCCAGGGTTATCCCTAGTCCCTTTTTTGAACAGGGGCACGACATTCGCCACTCTCCAATCCCCTGGTACCACCCCTGTTGACAGTGAGGACGAAAAGATCATTGCCAACGGCTCTGCAATTTCATCTCTTGCTTCCCATAGAATCCTTGGATATATCCCATCAGGCCCGGGGGACTTGTCTATCCTCAAGTTTTTCAAAATGCCCAACACATCTTCCTTCCTAACAGGTATTTCCTCGAGCTTACCAATCTGTTTCACACTGTCCTCGCCAACAATATCGCCCCTCTCATTTGTGAATACAGAAGAAAAGTACTCGTTCAAGACCTCTCCTATCTCTTCAGACTCAATACACAATCTCCCGCTACTGTCCTTGATCGGACCTACCCTCGCTCTAGTCATTCTCATATTTCTCACATATGTGTAAAAGGCCTTGGGGTTTTCCTTGATCCTACCCGCCAAAGATTGTTTATGCCCTCTCTTAGCTCTCCTAATCCCTTTCTTCAGTTCCCTCCTGGCTATCTTGTATCCCTCCAATGCCCTGTCTGAACCTTGTTTCCTCAGCCTTACATAAGTCACCTTTTTCCTCTTAACAAGACATTCAACCTCTCTTGTCAACCATGGTTCCCTCACTCGACCATCTCTTCCCTGCCTGACAGGGACATACATATCAAGGACACGTAGCACCTGTTCCTTGAACAAGTTCCACATTTCACTTGTGTCCTTCCCTGCCAGCCTATGTTCCCAACTTATGCACTTCAATTCTTGTCTGACAACATCGTATTTACCCTTCCCCCAATTGTAAACCTTGCCCTGTTGCACGTACCTATCCCTCTCCATTACTAAAGTGAAAGTCACAGAATTGTGGTCACTATCTCCAAAATGCTCCCCCACTAACAAATCTAACAATGTGCATAATCTTTCAATAATATAATCTTAAAGTACCCAATTCATTCTTTTCTCTAATTAAGGGGCAATTTAGTGTCGCTAATCCACTTTACCTGCACATCTTTGGGTTGTGGGGGTGAAACCCACGCAAACACGGGGAGAATGTGCAAACTCCACACGGACAGTTACCCAGAGCCGGGATTGAAACAGGGACCGTGGCGCCGTGAGGCAGCAGTGCTAACCACTGCGCCATTGTGCCGCCCCGAAATGTGTTGAATTAATCCGTTTTTTCCTGCGTACAACAAAGGCTGTCGGTTGCCAACCTATATCAATCACCGTGGCAGATCACATCATTGACACAGGCAAGGGCACAAAGTCTGAATGCCAGAGCAGAGGTGAGAGTTCAAGGCAGCATCATTCAGTGTGGGTCAAGGGGAAACCCCTCCAGTGATTGGCATCATAGCGGGTACAAAGCGAGGTGGTCACCGGAGGTCGATCGTCTTGCCCAAAGGGCAACGAACCAAGTGTTCATTTAGAAAGTTTTCTCAGCCACCTATTTTCAGCTGTTTTATCAGTGACCGTTTCCCCGTCAGACCATCGGAAATGGAGATGTTTTGCAATGTTATCATTTTGAACTCCACTCACAAATCCTCCAATTACTGCAATTGTACAGGGCATTGGTGAGGCCACACCTGGAATACTGTAGTTTTGGTGTCCTTATCTGAGGGAGGATGTTCTTGCTATGGAGGGAGTGCAACGAAGGTTTGCCAGGCTGAGTCCTGGGATGGCGGGACTGTCATATGAGGAGAGATTAGGAGTAAATTTATTGGAGTTTAGAAGAGTGAGAGGGGATCTCATTGAAACATATAAAATTCTAACAGGATTAGACAGGTTAGATTCCAAAAGAATGTACCTGATGGTGGGGGAGTCCAGAACTAGGGGGTCATAGTTTGAGAATAAGGGGGGGTAAACCTTTTAGGACTGAGGTGAGGAGAAATTTCTTCACCCAGAGAGTGGTGAATCTGTGGAATTCACTACCGCAGGAAGTAGTTGAGGCAAAAACATTGTGGGTATTCAAGAAGGAATTAAATAGAGCTCGTGGGGCTAAAGGGATCAAAGGATTTGGGGGGGAAGGTGAGATCAGGGGATTGAACTTGATCAACCATGAGAATGAATGGCAGAGAAGGCTCGAAGGGCCAAATGACCTACTCCTGCTTCTATTTTTAATGTATATTTCTGTGTAAGATGCGACAATAATATCATTTCATCTTTGCTGGCTCAAAACTATGAAATTTCGATCTTAGTGTAAGAGGCCTCACACCTGTTCAAGAGGTGCACACGACCACCCTCAAGGGAAGACTCTGGAGAACATTAAATGCAGCCTCGCCACATCACCCACACCCCAAAAGCAAAACAATTCCAGAATGGATGAATGGAAACAACATTTTGAAACGTTCGCAATAAATTGGAACTGCGGAATATTTGATGGTTGATTATAACCCATTGCAATTTATTAATACTTTTATCAATAAATACATAACGTGAGTAAACATCCTGCAAATCAGTCAGAAATACTAAGGAAAAATGGTTGCGGGCGTCTTCGTAAATGCTTAGCATGTATTAGACCTGAGAAAAACCTTTGAGCTTCTCTGACTCTCAATGTGATGTTTATCTGTGGACATTCCTGCTGTGTTAATGGAAAAGCTGTTCCCACTTGGAACACAGAGTAGAGTTTCCCCACATCTCCAATCCAGTCAACATTAAGTTCAAATAAACATGGCCGCCCACAAACCATTAACTGCTTTATTGGGTCAGCACTGATTCAGCTGATAGTACTATTGCCTCTGTCACAGGGTTCTCGAGTTTACATCCCATCTAGTACTTAAGCACAACAAATTAGGCAGATGTGTCCTTTGGATAAAACATTAACATTAAGATCCCTCTCCATGGATCTAAAAAAAAAAATCACCTTTTGAAGATGGAGGAGTTCACCCCCAGGGTCCTCGACGATTCTTGTAAATCAATTAACATTACACAGGCAGATTATCTGATCATTTTCACTTTGCTGTTTGCGGGAGCTTGCTGTGCGTAAATTGGCTGCTGAGTTTCCTACATTACAACAGTGACTACACTTTAAAAGTGCCTCAATGACTGTAAAGTGCTTTGGAGCAATGTGGCGGTCATTAAACGCACCAGAGAAATTCACATCTTTATGAATTCCTCAAACTGTAGCAAATGGATGACTGTCTTAGAGGCATCACACCAAACCACCAATCTCTGAACTCTCGACTCCACGACATCAGTGTTCAGGATCCCTGAACCTTTTTAACTGACCCAAGAGATAAACAAAAACAGTAAGGTTTGGTGCCTATAAAGCTTCATTAACCTAATTAACAACAGTGCATCAGTTTACAGAAATCCAAGAAGGTCTTGAACTAAATTGAAAGTCTAAGGTTCATTAAATCTCCGTTTATTTTTGCTGTGTAGAATTCCTTTCTGTCAGTTACTTTGTAAATGAGGCAATCACCTCTTTAGCATTCGAGGTCCAGTCATCTTCTCCGTTCCCGCATGAGGGCTCTGTCGAGCTCTCGGAGTTGACTGAGGAAGCCGTTGTTGGGTGAGACGTTTCGATGAGCGCTCACTGTTTTAATCGCCTCAACAAGAGTCATCTTTTCACAGATCATTAAAAACGCAAGGACCAGGGTTGCTGCTCGACTGATTCCCATAGCACAGTGAACAAACACTTTACCTGCAAAACAGGATAGATACCCATATCAGGTTAGGTGGATTGGCCATGCTAAATTTCGCCTTGGTATCTAACGGTGTGCAATTTGGTTGGGGTTACGGGTTCTGGGTTCAGGGTGCGGGAGTGGGCCAAGGGAGGGTGCTCTTTCAGTGGGTCAGTGCAGACTCGATGGGCTGAATGGCCTTCTCCTGCAGGATAGGGATTCTATGGATAAGCACACATGTGCACAGAACATTGGATGTAGGAATGATTGATTTTCTAAATTGGTGACCAATGATGTGAGGTGATTACTTTGCGAACTTGCTCATATTATCCCATAATAGTAGCTTTCTATTGGACCCTATTGAAATCTCTTGCAATGATTTTTAAATTGTTAAATAAAGAATGGCCTAATTCTGTTCCTATATCTTCATCTTATCTTAATCTTACCGTAACCTTATCTGTGTCTTATGTATGTCTTATCTGTATCCTATCTTTGTCTTATCTTCATCTTATCTTTATCTTATCTATATCTAATCTTTATCTTATCTTTTGAAGGGAAACTGAGTGCTACAATGAGTGCTACAAAGAAAATGGCGATGAGGCCAGAATCCAATCAGCCATGAACTCATTGAATGGCGGGGCAGGCTGGATGGGCCAACGGCCTACCCCTGTATGTATGCATAGGTTCGAGAAGCAGAATGGTAAATCGTTCACTCTACATTTTATAATCCTTCAAATCCAAGGATAAATTAACAAATTGTCAATTATCAATATGGACAGGAGGCTTATACACCATAGCAACCATTAGTTCAGATCAAAGCTGCTTTAATGTGCATCATTTCCCTGTCTGTCAGTGCAACAATCAGAGTCTGGGGTTCTCAGAGTGGCCTATTCAGGGTTCAGGTCCTATGGACTAACTTACCTTCCACCGGGTCAAGCAAAGAGTTAAACGCGCACAGTTTGTACTCGGTGAAATTCCAATTTGTTTCTGTGCGTTAAGGAGGGCCATTTCTGCCGAGGGCACTGGAGTATCCCTTCATTGCCTATTCATGATCGATTATCATTATTTATTCCACCGTGGGGATTAATGGGTTAAAAATAGGCACAACAGGAAGAAGCCGAGTGAGAAGATCAACTTCTGACCTTGCTTTCAAATGACATTAAACATCTGCTTACCACCACGTGCGTTGAGTCCAGCTCTGATGAATTTAGCAGCTGAGTAGAAAAAGGGACTAAGATTGAAATTTGGATCATCGTAAGCTTCCACCCCATAGTAATTTATTCCCATGTCCTTGTAATATGTGGCTCCAGTGTTCACATTGAACCGTCCATCGGCAGCATTGAGAATGTGTGTAATTCTCATTGTCTTTAGAGTTGCCTTATCTCGAGCTGTCCTCCTGGGGAGCATTAAATCATTATTTTCATATTATTTAGAACATTAGTAGCTGATAGCATCTTGTTTGGCTCTGATGATTGGCAGTTTCACTGCCACGAACATGGGTTGGATTTTCACCCAGCTGGGAGTCCTTTAAAAATGGTGGGCAGGTCCCAATTCCAGGATTCCCCACCTCATTCCTGGGGTTTTTGATTTCTAAAATGGCTGCTTACTGGTGGGAGCTGGTTCTGGTTAAAGTCCCATACCCTGCGCTCCTGATCTGGCAGGACAGGCATGTTCTAGTCAATTTCCATGGAGCTGGGCCAGGTTTTCAAAGAGTCGTGGCTCATTGCACCTCAGAGGGGACCTTATCTTGGGTAAATAAACATTGTGAAATTGACAGTGTAGATCAGAGAACCAGAGCTGTTAATCAAGCAATGTTTTTCCCTGGTGCTCAGGTGTTTCAACATCTGCTTACTGGGTTTACAGCCAAACCTCATTATGTATTCTTGACTTGAGAGTCCAGACATCCATTAGAGTACTAAAACATTTGAGTGCCACAGAAAATATTTATTCACGGTTATAGGTCTCACATGCTTACGGTTTCTGCCATTGATATATTAAAGTGTCTGGATGATTGACACTTTTATTGGGCTATTGTAAAAGGAGTTTTTTTTTAAGAAAGTGGAAAGTTATCAATTAAAGCTTTTTTTTTACACATCCTAATGTCATTACCGAGTTCATTGGTTCTTTCTGGTTATAGGGGGTGAATGGGCATGGAAGGACCATAGCTTGGTATGGAAGGCATGAGGGGCTATTGGAGGTGTTTGGGGGGGCATGAGGTGGCATGAATGGGGCATGTGGGGGTGTGATTGCCGGAGGGCCTTTCTGTTTTTATTTTACAGCACAGAGACGAGCCTTTCAGCACCCAGCAGCCTCGTGGCTACACTCAAACCTTTTCCATGGTCAGCCAATCCAACTACAGCCAGCATGTAACTCCTCACAACGGAAATCTCATGGAAGGCCGGGAACTTTCCCAATTCCTGCTATCCGCCACGAGGCTGAGAATCCATGCCCACATTGACCCAGAACTTGCTGGATTGGGTCATCTCGCAGGTGTCAAAGGAAAATACAGCACAGGAACAGGCCTTTCGACCCTCCAAGCCTGTGCTGACCATGTGACTGTCTGAACTAAAACCTTCAACCTTCCGGGGTCTGTATCCCTCTATTCCCATCCATTGATGTAATTGTTAAAACGCCCTTTAAACGTCACCATTGTACCCGTTTCCACCACCTCCCCGAGCAGTGCGTTCCAGGCACTCACTACTCTGTAAAAAAGCATCCCTCGCACATCTCCTCTAAACTTTGCTCCTCGCACTTTAAATTTATGTCCCCTAGTAATCGACTTTTCCACCCTGGGAAACAGCTTCTGACTATCCACTCTGTCCATGCCACTATTTATCATGTCACCCCTCAACCTCCATCGTTCCAGTGAAAACAATCTGAGTTCATCCAACCTCCCCTCATAGCTAAAACCCTCCAGACCAGCCGACATCCTGGTAAACCTCCTCTGTACCCTCTCCAAAGCCTCCACACCCTTCTGGTAGTGTGGCGGCCAGAATTGTGCGCAATATTCCAAGTGTGGCCCAACTAAGGTTCTGTACAGTTGCAGCATGATTTGCCAATACTCAATGCCCAGGCCGATGAAGGCAAGCATGCCGTATGCCTTCTTGACTACCTTATTCACATGTGATCTCTGGACCTGTACGCCCAGATCCCTCTGCCTGTCAATACTCTTAAGGGTTCAAACTTGTGTTTTGGTGCAACTCGCCAGTTGGGTGGGTAAAATAATCACCTGGCTTTGATGTTGGCAGTTAAACCCTTGGAGTTAGGTTTGTGGGGGTGGTGCGTGGTCATGCTCCATATTAAGTTCAGTGAGAAAATAAACTTACTTGCCTTGTCTACTATTGGATATGCTGCTGTGAAGCTAATCTACTTTCTCACCAATTGCAGAACAGAATTCCTAAACAGGTTCCAGGCTCTCGGTATCATAAGCAAGGGAACCTAGCACCCAGTTAAGGCAGTCCTGAATATTGCCTGAGCTAATGTACCGTCAGATGTATTTCAGGCACAATAGTTTGGGTAGAGCATGGCATTAATCCTATGCACTGAAACAAAATGAACCAATGATGTTATAGATACATTTAAAAAACACCTTAAAAAGATCATTGAAACTAACTGTAACAATTCAGTGAACATCTCCACTGTTCCCAAAAACTGGGCAGGTGGGTAGTTAAAATTAAGCAGATTGTTTGCTGCCCAGATCCTGATCAGCTCCAATTTTAATGGGGAAAGCTGTGCAGGCAAATGAGATAGCCACCAAAAGCTGGCGAGAGCCTGAGAATTTCATGCCGCATTAACCTGCCGTGTCGTAAGCTAAGATAAGTTTTAAACTTACTTTGGGGGGGCTTGGAGGGGCATCAATGACCCTTTGGGTCCTATACCTGACCCACGCTCCCCCGCCACCTCTCCGTCCTCCCAATCACCCACCCCCACCTCCATCCTCAACCTCACAGGAAACCAGCCCCTTGTTAAAATACCCTCCTCCCTACTTTTCATGGAACAAAGACAGATAATTGAGTAATGTTTTTCAAGCTGTGCTCTTACGCATCTCCGAGGTGTAGGTTTGGCCAAACCTGATCCACATGCCGACTTCCTGATTTTGTCCACAGGAGATGGTTGAGTTCCGATATATTTGGAGGCTCATAATCCTCACTTCTCATCTTCAGACTGGACCTTGACACAAAGTCCTTCTTTAACGCTTCCATCCTGAAACGCAAGGTTTATTAATATTATTATTCCTTTGGACGTTGTACATCTCTGTTTCTGTAGCATGTCATTTTGCTTTAAAAAAGGTAAAGAATAAATGCCCTAGGAAAGGAACAGAAATGAGTGTTGAATCAGTTTAAGAGCTCCTACCTTTTCTCTTCCTACAATTCAATTAGAAACATGCAATACAAAGTCTTCATCTGATATGTTGCTGCATCTGCTGGCTTTCAATTTTACCATTGATACATGCCTTTGATAGTTAGTTAGGCTGTTGCATGCTCTCTTTATCTAAAAGTATTTAGAAACATAGAAAACAGAAACAGGAGGAGGCCATTCGGCCCTTCGAGCCTGCTCCGCCATTCATTATGATCATGGCCAATCATCAAGTTCAATACCCTCATCCCGCCTTCCCCCCATATCCCTTGATCCCTTCAGCCCCAAGAGCTATATCTAATTCCTTCTTGAAATTATACAATGTTCTGGCCTCAATTGAACTGCACACAATATTCCAGGTGTGGCCTCACCAAGGCGCTATATAATCTTACAGGACATCCCTGCTCCTGTACTCGAATCCTCTCATTATGAAGGCCAACATACCATTTGCCTTCTTTACCGCCTGCTGTACCTGCATGCTTACCTTCAGCGACTGGTGTACGAGGACACCCAGGTCTCGTTCCGCATTCCCCTCTCCTAATTTATGGCCATTCAGATAATAGTCTGCCGTCTTGCTTTTGCTGCCAAAGTGGATAACCTTGTATTCATCCAAATTATACTGCATCCGCCATTCATTTGTCCACTCATTCAACCAAATCACACTGAAGGATCTCTGCATCCTCCTCATACCTCACCCTCCTACACAACTTGGTGTCATCCGCAAATTTGGAGATATTACATTTTGTTCCCTCATCTAAATCAGTAATATATATTGTGAATAGCTGGGGTCCCAGCACTGATCCCTGCGGTACACCACTAGTCACTGCCTACCAATTTGAAAAAGACCTGTTAATTCCTACTCTGTTTCCTGTCTGCCAACCAGTTTCCTATCCACCTCAATACACACCACATCCACTGGTTTCCCCTCGTCAACTCTACCAGTTACATCCTCAAAGAATTCCTGTAGCTTTGTCAAGCATGATTTCCCCTTCATAAATCCATGTTGTCTCTGTCTGACCCTGCCACTCTTTTCTAAGTGCTCTGATACACACGTCCTCACAAATAGGTGGATAAATTTGCTAAACATAAAATCGAGAGTTGGTGTATTTATATTTCTTATACCAGGAATACGTCATGATATAGGATTTCCCCTTCCCTCACTAACCTGGAGCTCTCTATCAACCTGAAAAAGGAGCTCAGATCAGACCGCCCCCAACTCTAAACCCCCCCCCCCCCCCCCCCACGAATGCCCCAACCACCTCCAACCAGTATTGACATTTCTGCCTGTTGAGTATAGGATGTCCCTCTTACCGCCCCCTGACTGCACCAGTCTGGTCACTGAATCGCGACGCACTCGATGCCTGGCTCCCCATTGATGGTCTTGTCTGAGATACTCTGGCACAACAACAAACAAAACATGTGGATCATTATGCATGCTCACCTAGTGTAATACGTCACATTCCTTGGGGTCTATTGAACAAAGAACAAAGAACAAAGAAATGTACAGCACAGGAACAGGCCCTTCGGCCCTCCAAGCCCGTGCCGACCATACTGCCCGATTAAACTACAATCTTCTACACTTCCTGGGTCCGTATCCTTCTATTCCCATCCTATTCATATATTTGTCAAGATGCCCCTTAAATGTCCCTATCGTCCCTGCGTTATGCCCGAAGATACCCCAACAACCCTGCGTTAGCAGAGACCAAATTCCAAAGGGATTGCACAAAGGGACTTAACATTTCTATGGAAGACTTTGGCCAATGGAGAAGACCCATCTGAGAGGACAAGGGACCCTGAAACCTCTGGTAAACTTATTAATGGAAGAACCATTAACCATCTCAGGAATCCAGACCAGCAATATACATCCTTTGTCCCAACTAATAGGAAGAAGTGGGAGTTTTGTCACATGATTCCCCCAAGCTGCTGGAACCTGTAATATTGGCATGTGAAGCTAAAAGAGCAGCCTGCCATCTTGCATCAACCAAACAGCAGCAGAACCCGAGCTCTGACCAGGTTTAAAGCCGCTGGCCCTCATCTACATGGTTTGGAGGAGAAGCTCTGAATCAGTGCCTATGATCAGACTAATTTATCTCGATGGGCTACTCCTATCGTAGACGTTAGCGCTACCAGAAAAGTGGATTACCCTTCATCACCTTCGGCCAGATGGAGTGGCACTCATGGGGGTCTCCAAGTGAATCAGAGGCCCCCAGTTGCATGCCCTTTGGGCAGGATGGTGCCTTGGCACTGCTGGTGCCACCTGGGTATCCTTGCAATACCAGTCTGCCACCCTGGCAATGCCACCTGGGTGCAAGCCTGGCACTGTCTTGGTGCCCAGATGACACTGCAACATCCAGGATGCCAGGCTGGCATTTTCTACACGCGCGATTGGGCTTGTGTTGTCCACTTGGGTGTTGGGGGGCGGGGGGCAAGGTGCTAGAGGATCTCCCATGTTGCGTTCAGGCTGTAAGGTCGGGATGTTTTTGGGGGTGTCTGAGACCAGGATGCCATATAAAAATGACACCCCCACCTCTTGCTACAACGAGGAGTTCCGGTGAGCGGAACTCCCCGCTGTAAAAAATTAGGCTATGTGTGGCCCCTGGCCGTGCGTTCCCTGTTTAGGCCCCTTATTCAAAGCGAGTCGCGTTGAATGCCACGTGTTTTTCAGCACTGCGAGCGCCGGGAAGCACGAGGCTAAACTCGCTCGTTCAGGGACTTTTTCCCTCCTGGGAAGATCGTGCCCTATGATTCTATAAACATCTTATTTGCAGTTTTCTAAGTTTGCAAGGACTCCCGGCCTGTCTTTTGTAAATTCTCTGACCCTGTCAAACCTGACTCTCTAAAAGGAGAAATGGCTGTCACAGGAAGGAACATTAGGACAAGAATTAGCCATTCTTCCCTCGAGTTTGTTTTGCCATTTTCTATTAGACCGGGGCTAGTTTAACCCTTAACTCTGTTTCCATGTCTTTGCTCCACAGCTTTTGTCACCTTATACTACATGAATGGATCAATCTCAATCTTGTACATTGTCGTTCACTCAGCATCTCCCCAGCCATCTGGCGAACAGGATTCCAAATTTCCACTCCCCTCTGTGTGAATAAAATGCTGCCTAATTTCGCTCCTGAATGACCTCGGGCTAACTTTGAGCTTTGTTCTTGCGTCCCTACCAGGGGATTTCGATTCGCTGCCTCTCGCCCTAAAATGTTCTCACCGCACATCCTCCTTCGCCAACACACAGTTCACCATGAGCCTAAGCTGAAAAACGAATGTAGTCTTTAACAATTTTCAATGCCTATGTAGCATTGTGTCTCATTAAGATGGAGGAAAGTCCACATTCTGAAAGAATATTTGATTCTCGTGTATCTCGGGCGGTGGTGGTGGTTGGGGGGAGGGGGGGGGGATCTGAAGTTAGTTCCTTTTGTACAACTCTTACCTCTGTATTTTTCTTACTGTTCAGTTTATCTCACATTTTCCCCTTTATTAGTCATTCAATCCCACGGATGAGAGAGGAAAACAATCCGGGGTATATGGTACTCCATCATGTCTAGCGTTGCTGCCCTGCCATTGGGCAGTGGTAACAGTAATTAAAGCAAAATGAGATAGAATCCATCTGCTTTTCCCATTTACTGCCGTGAAGATCAATGAGGACATTAACCTATGTCCTTATGTCTAGAGCCTCTGCCTGGGCAAAACTCTGCCAGTAATTAATGGAATGAACTATTACTATCAGATTACTTTTACATGCAGCTTTTACCTCAAATATGTTAATTATTGTCTGAATCATTGCACAGACTTATGTCGTTGATTGTTATCCTATAAGTGTCTACTGTTGGAAATGGCAGTCTAGTGGCTGAAGTTACTCTAGTTACAGATATTAATTCTCTTCATCTGTAACAGAACATCTACCCAGACATGAAGATTTTCAGTAAAGGGCAAAACCATAGACATGTTTGAATGTTCAACAAGGGTTCAACTTTACCCAATCTTCAGAGAAGCACCCTCAACCGCCATCATTGTGTGAAGCCTTTCATTTCTTAAAGTACCAATCCTTCTGGGGATTTTGTCACACTTCAGTGCTCTCTAGGCCGACAGACTAATGCAATCCTGAGGGATTATTGTAACAGTCGAGGGTGTCACCCTTTGGGTGAAATGTAAGACTGAGGCCCGCCTGCTCTCTCAGGAGGAGCAGGACATTTCGCAGGTGTCCTGACATCTATCTCTGAGCTAACACCTACAATTGAATAATTTCCAAAGAAGAATCATTTTCGACTTGAAACGTTAACTCTGTTTCTCTCAGGGCGGCACATGGCGCAGTGGTTAGCACTGCTGCCTTACGGTGCCAAGGACCTGGGTTCAATACTTTCTTTTCAATAAACTTGGAGTACCCGATTTTCTTTTTCAATTAAGGGGCAATTTAGCTTGGCCAATCCACCTACCCTCACATCTTCTTGGGTTGTGGGGGTGAGACCCACGCAGACACGAGGAGAATGTGCAAACTCTACACGGACAGTGACCCGGGGCTGGAATCGAACCCGGGTCCTCGGCGCCATGTGGCAGCAGTGCGAACCACTGCGCCACCGTGCTGCCCTCCCGGGTTTGATCCTGGCCCCGGGTCGCTGTGTGGTTTTCACATTCCCCCCGTGTCTGCGTGGGTCTCACCCCCACAACCCAAAGATGTGCAGGGTAGGGGAATTAGCCACTCTAAATTGCCCCTTAATTTGAAAAGAAAACTCTGTTTCTCCCTCCACAGAAGCTGCTAGACAAGTTGAGTTTTTCCAGCAGTTTAAGTTTTTATTTCCGTTCTCCAGCATCTGCAGTATCTTGCTTTGATTAACATTGAACGGATGAGCTGGCCATTTACCTCCCTATCATTTTTGGAAGCTCACTGTGTGCATATTAACGGTAGTGTTTCCGACGTTTCAACAGTTCAAAAAGTGCATTGGCTGTAAAGTACTTTGGGACATTGCAAAAGATTTATAATATGTAAATACAAGAGTTCTTTCAGAAAGTAAGTCACAGCATTGTATCAAATTATGGGCATCCTTGTAGCTAAGACTGTCCCCTTTCTGGGCCTGTGCTAAGTTTGGTTATCTGAGTAGGAGCTGTGGTCCGGATCTACGACTGGCTTCTATTTATTGCATATGCAACATTAGAAACCAGATCAAAGACACAGTAAATGTAATTGTGACCAATTATAGAATTCTCACCCTGACTTTAATCCCCAGATGCATAAAAATAAACCCACATTAAGAAAGCAATGTGGATTTCTTCAGGCCTTTCTGTTGAATAAGGTTTCAGCAAAGTTTAAAAATAATCAAAGAATAACTTGTGGAAACCATACCAGTTATTTGTTTGTGATCAAAATTTATTAGGTTGAATATTTTGCTTACATTAGTCACTTTCTTTGTGATGTATGAATGAAGGATTTGTCATATGAGGAACGGTTGAGGACTTGTTGGAGTTCAGAAGGATGAGGGGGGATCTCATTGAAACTTGCAGAATACTGAGAGGCCTGGATAGAGTGGACGTGGAGAGGATGTTTCCCCTAGTAGGAAAAACTAGAACCAGAGGGCACAGCCTCAGATTGAAGGGACGATCCTTTAAAACTGAGATGAGGAGGAATTTCTTCAGCCAGAGGGTGGTGAATCTGTGGAACACTTTGCCACAGAAGGTTGTGGAGGCCAAGCCGGGGATGAGAACATATCAGCCATGATTGGATGGCAGAGCAGACTCGATGGGCCAAATGGTCTAATTCTGCTCTTATGCCTTATGGTTTTATGGTATTGAGGGTAGTTAAATGACTGCCTAAAGTTACTGAGACATGGGAGGAATTTTATTTTCTGACCAAGGGATATACCTACGGGTGTATCTTTTATTTGTTTGTAACTCAGGACAGTAACCTCTACATTACTTCTTCAATGATCAGGTGTTGACAGTGATATTAGGAAATCCAGGCAGATGTGAATTTGCATTCTAATGCCTTGTGACAGTCCATCATAGCACTGAGCCATGGGTACTCAGCATTTACCAACTTGTTTAATTCATTTGTTTTTGTGGGACATGCTGGGTACATGTTTTTGTAGCCATGGTTGACCATATAGATCATAGGATCCCGACAGTGCAGAAGGAGGCCATTTGGCCCATCGGGTCTGCACCGACACTTCAAAAGAGTGCCCTACCGAGGCCCACTCCCCTGCCCTATCCCCGTAACCCCACCTAACCAGGACACCAAGGGGAAATTTAGCATGGCCAATCCACCTAACCTAGAAAGTAAAAGTAAAGCAAAATTGCCGTAGTCCCAAACAACCATGGGCTGCTTTTCCCCTGTGAGGGGGAAGAGCTGACTGGTGGTGATTTAACCTGAGGGTCACCACACCTCGGGCGAGGGGCAAGGTTGAGAAGGCGGGGCCCTCATGAATAACCTTAGCCTAACCTAAAACAACGATGAACACCTAACTCATTGACTGTTAAGAGGTTTGAGACAGGGGAACAAAGATCAGACAATGGCCAAGGTTAGGAAAATCAACCACATTTCGCTTTCTAGCCGCTGAACGTCAAACATTTGTTCCACTAAAACGCAACTACCAGCTTCTCAAGTGTAGAATCATTTTTGTCAGTAGGTTTATCGAATCACAGAATCATAGAATCCCTACAGTGCAGAAGGAGCTGAGCTGACATGAACATGGTCTCGAACCCCCATTAAGAGAGAAGTTGTTTATGAACTTACCGTCTTTGGTTCGTATGTCAGGCTGTGAATGTGGTTTTGCAGGCTCCTCTTCCTTACTCTGTTCGCCAGTTAAGAAGCGATACAGTGTACACTCCCTCCCCTCTCAGTTTACTGGGTGAAACATGTGACACCGTGTCTGAGCGCAATGTCCCCTTCCAACCCACACAAAGGGTCTCGAGTTACGGCCAGAAGTCAGCTTGGGTTACTGCCAGGATGCAAGAGATGGGACTAACGGCTGATTAAACCAGGCCAGCATATAGAAAGGGTGGGGGGGGGGTGGGGGGGGCTTTGAAGAGATGCAATGGAAAGGATTGTTAAAATTCCGCTAAGTTAGAAGACGAGGAGAAAAAAAATGTTTTGGGAAATCCTCCTTTTTGAATCCGAGTACGAAGAGTCGTCATATTGAAATTACAAAGAACCGATAGGAGAATGATTTGCTCTCTTCTCTTACGTTGTAAGTTGCAAACAACATTTTTAAAGTATCAAATATTGTAGAAGGCACAGAATATTCCAAAAGGAGTGAGCCAGGGAAAAGCCTGGACTAAGCGGGAAATTCCATAAATAGTCCATAAATATGGTCATTCAGTCAGAATGATAATAATCTTTATTAGTATCACAAGTAGACTTATACTAACACTGCAATGAAGTTACTATGAAAATCCTCCGGCGCCTGTTCGGGTACACGGAGGGAGAATTCAGAATGTCCAATTCCCCTTACAAGCACTTCTTTCGGGACTGTGGGAGGAAACCGGAGCACCTGGAGGAAACCCACGCAGATAACTATCCAACCAGAATAATTAACCTCCACGATATTCTGACATATTCTTTAATGTTACAATGTTATTGCACACTGAATCATTCGCATCAATTTGTGCTTTAATTTTGATGGTTCCCAAAAGAAAACACCCAACTATTTCTTAATTCCTAATCTCAGCTGTAGGTTCGGAAGAGAACATTTCCCAACAGAAGCAATCAAACAAATTGCCCCCGGGGACTGCTGTCAAATATCACCTTGAATTGAATACAAATGTTGTCCACTTTGTTTCACCATTCGCGGGACTTTGCCAGGAATCCTCCGGGGTGTCCTCGGGGATGGGGATAGGTGCAGTCATATCCGAGAAATGGGCATTTACAAACACCAAAAAGAGCTGAATAGATGGAAAGGACTCTCTGCTCCTTTGATAGGGCAAGTCGGCAGTGCAGAGAGATGCAGAGCATAGTTTTGAAGTAACTGTAAGCTCCCTGAAAGGATTGTATTATTTTTAATAACTAATGCCATTAGGCCGTCATTGCCCCACCCTGCAGTTGAGAAACATTTAGGGGTGGCACAATGATTAGCACTGCTGCCTCACAGCGCCAGGGTCCCAGGTTCGATTCCGACCTCGGGTGACTACATGGAGTTTGCACTTTCTCCCCGTGTCTGCGTGGGTTTCCTCCGGGTGCTCTGGTTTTCCCCTACAGTCCAAAGATGTGCGGGTTAGGTGGATTGGACGTGCTAAATTGCCCCTTAAGGTGGGATTGCAGGAATAGGGTGGGGATTGGGCTTAGGTTGGATGGTCTTTCCAAGGGTCGGTGCAGATCTGACGGGCTGAATGAGATTGATGGGATTCTGTGATCTACGAAATCCTTCGGCAAAAGGCAACAACGCTGCTCCCATCGGTTACCCCTCAGCAATCTGAGCACCTTTTGTGGACTGGAGTCTCTTCTCTTTATTTAACTTTATGTCCAACTGGCGTAACTGTTGCAGAAACCCCCGGTTGGGTGAAACAGGTCTGTATAAAATGAGCCGGTTTACTGCATCGAGCAGGCGGCGATTGTGGTAAATCATAAGGTAGGCCAGTACCAGCGAGGTTGAACGGCTCATGCCAGGAATGCAGTGCACCAGTAACTTTGCTGCAAGAGAAAGATAATAATAATGGCTGTGAGTTTGGATTCTACAACTATTGGCTATCAGACTACAGGCAATCAGCCTACAGGCAATAAGGCAACAGAAAATCAGTCTACAGGCAATCAGACTATAAGCAATCAGACTACAGGCAATCAGACTATAAGCAATCAGTCTACAGGCAATCAGACTACAGGCAATCAGACTACAGGCAATCAGACTACAGGCAATCAGAATCAAGTCACATAAATATTGCATTCTAAATGAGATGGATGAAAGGTGATCTTATAGAAACATGCAAGATCCCGTAGGATTGATAGGTTGGTCACCAGGAGGATGTTCTTGTGTGAGGGACCAGAACCAGGCGATACAGTTTGAACCAGAGGGCCGTCGTTTGAGACGGAGATGAGGAGAATATTTTTCTCTCAGAGGGTCATTAGTCTGTGGCGTTCTGTTCCCCAGAGGGCAATGGAGGCTGGGTCATTGAATTGATTCAAAGCTGAGTTAGATATTTAAGAGCCAAGGGAGTCGAGGGGTATGGGGGGAACCAACAAGAAAATCATAGACTCATAGAGATATTGACCAGATTAACTAGCAGATTTAGTAGACACTCTGCCTGTAGGTATTTTAAATGAGGGTTTTTAAAATAACATTATTGACTCAAATATAAAATAGAATTTGTAACACTTTATTACATTTATCACAATAGGAAAGAACTAACCGCACTAAGAAAATCCCAATGGGGTATGAACCTAGCACAGCGCTCCATTAGTACAAGGTGCTGAACAATATAGTCTCTGCAGGACATCTTCAAAGGTGTTGCCTGGACTGGAGAATTTTAGTTTTGTTTGAATGTGTGGGCCCTTTACTTTATTTTGTGCATGGCTGTCAAGCACAGTAACGCGTGTGCAGCCAGAGCAACAACTTTCCGACTGCTGGGGGCACATTAACGGTAATGTTTTCGGGCCAAGCCTGGAATTCTGTGATTACAATATAGAGCATTTAAAACTTGTCCACTTCTCTGTTTTCCCAGCATACTTATTGGAATTGTTTAATCGATTTGTGCTTTTAATCTGTAGCATGTGTGAGCACTGTCTATGCACACAAGGGTAAACTTTGTGATACCCTGGCTGCCGGTGGAGACTTGGAGTTCATCGACTGAATAAGGGATAATTGCAGGCCTAAAAATGTTTCTATCAGTGTTGTAGCTGGTCTTGATAAGCTGCACAACAGTCATCTCCCCTCTAGCTCAGCTTCTCTTCCCCAACTAGCTGAACATCTAGCCTTTGATTGACACCTTCCTCTGACATCAGAGGCTTCACAAGGAGATGCAGGTGCTCTCCGCGTCTCTTTGCCAATCCACAATGTGCCAATGGACCCCACCACATGACTGTGCCAAAAAGGTCAAAGTTTATATTTGATAAACTATGGCATACATTTGCTGATTGGGTATTTCCATATAATAAAGAGATTTACCAACAGCAGCCCATTGAAATACAGCAAGTGTGAAAACATGCCTTACCATCTGGAGCACTCAGTGTTTGATGAATCTGTTCAGCAGCAGTGTAGAAATATACACTCAGGTCAAATTCTGGGGAATCATCAGCCGCTATGCCGTAGTAATGTATTTTCTTGCCGTAGAAGATTTGATCTCCCACACTACCCCATTTGGAATGTGCAACGTTTAACACATGAGTGATCCCCATCTTCTTTAATTGTTTTTTGTCATGGGCTATCACCCTACAACGAGAACAGAATGATCATGTCAGACAACACTGTGAAGTTGTACAATTTACTGTAAAGATCAGGAGAGCCTGTGGCATTGTCTCTGGTGTGCACTGGGCAGCTCAGTCAGCGGTACTGCCGGAGGGTTCAGTATTAGGCTCCTTGCTTTCCGTGGGAGAGATATATCAATGTCGGATTGGAGTGAGTATGGTGATGCTGCAAAATGATGATTATAAAGAGGAAAGCTGTAGACTGCAGGAAGCTATCAATGGACTAGTCGGCTGGGTGGAACAGTGGCAAATGGGGCTTAATCTGGAGAGCTGTGAGATGATTAATTTTGGGAAATCTAACCAGGAGAAGGAATACACAACGAATAAGAGTATACCAAGAAAAGTCAAAGAAAAGAAAGACCTTGGGCTGCATGTCCACATATCCCTGAAGGTGGCAGGGCAGTGTGGTCAAGGAGGCACACAGGACAATAGTCCATTATTAACCGAGGTATTGAGATAAGAGCGGGGGGGGGGGGGGGGGGGGAGATATGCTGGAATTGTATCACTAATAAGGTCACAGCTGGGATACAGTGTGCAGTCCTGATCAGCGCACTGATGGCACTTGAGAGGGTACAGAGGAGATCTTCAAAGGTGTTGCCTGGACTGGAGAATTTTAGTTTTGTTGAAAGATTGGATAGGCTGGGGTTATTTTGTTTAGAACAGAGGAGACTTAATTGAATTTAAGTCTTAATAAAATTATGTAGGGCTTTGAGAGAGCGAGAGGGAGAGAATAGAAAGGCCCGAGTTCCCTTAGTAGAAGAGCCTGGAATGGGACATACACTTAGGGTCAGTTGCAGGAGACTTTAAAGGGCTTTCAAATGGACTCCTTTCCAGCCAGAAGTCTGTGGGGCTCTACAACGCACTGCCTGAGTGGTGGAGACAGAAACCCTTAACATTTTAAAAGTACTTGAATATGTACTTGAAGGACTGTGACCTATGAATCAATGGACCAAAAACCGGAAAGTGGGATTTTGTCAGCTGGCATGAATTGCTTGTGGTTCTGTACATTTCTACAATTGAGAGGAATTGGCCTCAGTTCTTGTTTCTGATTTTATCCCCAGTGGAAAATATTAGATGAGATCAGGGTTGGCAGTGATGCCTCACTCAACCAAACAGTCGACATCCATTCACTGTCTAACCTCATATACAAGATATTGGTGAGTCACTGCCTGTCGAACCTCCAGATAAGATGGTGCAAAGTGGAGCAAAAATTTTATTTTCAGCAACAAATGTGTAGGTTTACATTTCAAATTTCTTGTTGATACAGAAAATAGAAGTCTCCATTTGAATCTTAACTGAAGAACTACAAGATATTGTGAATACGGGAGTGGATTGAAATGAAAATTGCTTATTGTCACAAGTTGGCTTTAAATGAAGTTACTGTGAAAAGCCCCTAGTCGGGGAGGCTGGAACGGGGATTGAACCCTCGCTGCTAGCCTGCCTTGGTCTGCTTTAAAAGCCAGCTATTTAGCCCTGTGCTGAACCAGCCCCTTTGACATTCTAGGGGTGGCGTAGTTATGAGAATTGAGCTGTGGATGATTGAGGGTGATTCACTGATCGAGCAATTCTGAGTGTTCTGTCACCTCGAACTTGGTTAGCTATCATTGAATCGAATGGTGGAACACGCTCAAGGTGTTGACGGGCCACCTCCAGCCACTGCCTTTCTGATCCAGGAGTTGCTGGCAGGGGCGGGGGGGGGGGGGGAGAGTATGAGTGTGAGGAGAATGCCAGCTTTGATAGATTTATTGAATGTCATTGGGACAGCAGTGATGGTTCGCATCTAGGCCACGAGAGTGATTCTTACCAATAAAACTTTCAGCAGAAACCTCACTCTCCTCACAAGGAATAGGTCGTCTCCCTCCCCCCACCAATTCCGATAAATTACAAGACCAAATAATAGCATATTTAACCCCTGCCGCCACCGCGGGTTACTGATTGACAAGCTACCAGCCACCATTTGTGTGAACTGTGGGACATTTAGAACTCCCCGGTTTGTTCTTCAATTTATCCATTGTTTAATCTACATGGAACTACCGCCGAGTATTTCCTTCTATAGTAAACAGTTTAAAATATACAGTAACGCTGATTCAATTTGTGCTGATTTTTAGTGCCAATGTATTTGCTGAAAGAAATCTGTACTGAGTAACTTGCCCCGAGTGTTATTTATACTATCTCTGCAGCATGTGGAAGCATACGTACAAATCTCCAATATATAGGTTGGGCCACACTTCATCCGCATGGTTCAGCTGGGCTCTCCCACTCTCCAGGATTCTCTCCAGCTCTATAACAGAAGGTGTTGTTGAATCACAGATTGTGTTACCAATGGAGAGATTAAGACTGTCTCCGGATAGAGATTCTGCTGCTGACATGGCCCTCTGTTTTTCCGGGAATATTGCTTTTCAAGGCTCGTCGGTGATACTTCCCAACATTCGCTGTTTAAATGTTTATTACTGTGAGTGCGACGATGCCGATCTCCCTTTGACATTTGCAAACAGCTGTCATTCTCTGCTCCATATTATGCTGCCACTTGCCAATTTAGAACAGACTCCATTTTCTGCAGCACATCATTTACAGTTCCGCTTTTAACACAAAGCATATCACAGGAGACTTCAGTAAATTCAGAATTGCAGAATGACAGAGTGCCACAGTTAGTTGCAAGAAAGAAGTTGCAGTTTGACCAGTTGACAATGGGAAGGGCGGTGGGTCAGCTGAGGTGGTCACGGGGGGGACGGGGGAGGTGGGGGGGGGAGGATATGAGTCAGTTTTTAGATGGGTTGGACTTCCTGGAGTTGGAGGAGGGGCCGAGGCAGGCGCTGGAGGAGTTAGGGCTAAAGGAGGTGATGGAGTGCATTGGCATGATAGATTGGGTAAGGCACCAGGGCCGGATAGCTTCCTGGCGGAATTTTATCAGCAGTTCACTATGGAAGTTGCCCCCCACATTTTGGGCATGTTTAATGCAGCGGTGGGGGGGTGGGGGGGTGTTGCTGGATGCGCTGGCGCAGGCGTCGATTTTGCTGATACTGAAAAAGGGGAGGGATCCATTAGAGGCCCATCTCACTGCTGAATACGGATGTGAAAGTCCTGGCAAAGGTATTGGTGAGCGGGTTGGAGGGGTCTGTACCAGAGGTGGTCTCGGAGGATCAAACGGGGTTTGTGAAGGGGAGGCGCCTAGTAACATTAGGAGGTTGTTCAATGTAATTATGACCCCATCGGGGGTGGCGGGGGGGGGGGGGGGGGGGGGGGGGGGGATTGTATCAATGGACACAGAGAAGGCCTTTGACTGGATAGAAGATGAACATTCTGCCAAGATTCCTATTTGTGCTTCAGTCCCTCCCGATTTCCTCCCCGAGGCCTTTTTTCGGAAGGTATATGCGTTCATCTCGGGTGTGGGTGGGGAAAGTGCCGAGAGTGAAGAGGTCTCTGTTGCAAAGGAAGAGGTGGGATGGGGAGCAGGTGCTCCCAAATTTGTTGCATTACTGTTGGGCAGCGAATGTGGAGAAGGTGAGATGATGGTGGGGGGAGGGGGAGGGAGCAGATTGGGTCAGGTTAGAGGAGGGGTCTTGCAAGGGGACGAGCCTGAGGGCTCTGGTGATGGCCCCGCTGCCGTCGTCACGAGGAAGTATACGAGGAGTCCAGTGGTGGAGTCATCTAGAAAAATTGGAACCAGCTGAGGACACACTTTAAACTGGGCCACATGTCGATGATGACTCCACTGTGTGGCAATCATAAGTTTTATAATAATAATCTTCATTGTCACAAGTGGGCTTACATTAACACTGCAATGAAGTTACTGTGAAAAGCCCCTAGTCGCCACATTCCGGCACCTGTTCGGGTACACGGAGGGAGAGTTCAGAATGTCCAATTCACCTGACAGCACGTCTTTCGGGACTTGTGGGAGGAAACCGGAGCACCCGGAGGAAACCCACGCAGACACGGGGAGAACGTGCAGACTCCGCACAGACAGTGACCCAAGTCGGGTATCGAACTTGGGAGGCTGGCGCTGTGAAGCAACAGTGCTAACCACTGTGCTACCATGCCGTTTATGCCAGGGGGTTGGATGGGATGTATAGGAGATGGAGGGAGGAGGGGTTAGAGCGTGTCAGGGACATGTTTGCAGAGGGGAGATTTTCTGGGCTAGGCGAACTGTGGGAGAGGTTTGGGCTTTTAAAAAATTAATTTACGGGATGTGGGCGAGGCTGGTTAGGCCGGCATTTATTGCCCATCCCGAGTTGCCCTTCATAAGGTGGTGGTGAGCTGCCTTCTTGAACCGCTGCAATCTTGAGGTGTAGGTACACCCACTGTGCTGTTAGGGAGGGAGTTCCTGGATTTTGACCCAGCGACCGTGAAGGAACGGCCGATATATTTCATAGTCAGCATGGTGAGTGACTTGGAGGGGAACCTCCAGCTGGTGGGATTCCCAGGTATCTGCTGCTCTTGTCCTTCTAGATGGTAGTGGTCATGAGTATGGAAGCTGCTTAATTTATTGAACTTCTTGAATTCAGACTCAGTGGCACTATCAAAGTCATAAACTGCATTTAAGTATGGTTCCTGACAAGTAACTGGCTGTCTGTCCCCACTTAGCTTGATTGTTCATTGTCTCACAGAAATTCAAACTGAACTTTGTTTTAAAAATAGCTAGCTCGAAGCGTCACGACCATTAGCCCGCTATACAAAATCCCTAGAAATAAAATACTACTATCAAAGTCTTGCACTCCCTATCTCTGAACCCTCCTCCAGCCCTACAATCATCCAAGATCTCTGCCTCCCTTCAGTTCCAGTTTTTATCACTTGACTTTTTAGTCATTCTGCTGTTGGCAGCCAAGTCTTCAGCTGCCACAGCCCTAAGCTCTGAATTCCCCTCCTTACATCTTCCTGTCTTTCTGCCTCTCTCTTCTCCTCTAAGATGTTCCTTAAAATTAGCCTCTCAGATCGAACTTTTGTCACCCGAACCAATGTCTCTTCACGGTGCCGAATTTAGTGTCTGTCTGCTCACGCTCCTGTGAAGCACCTTGCCACGTTTTGCCACGTTAAAGGTGATCTAGAAATACAAGTTGTCGCTGTTTTCAAATATTAATGAGCAGTTTCAAGAGTGAATTAGACGGTGGACCGTTAGTTACCTTTGGTCAAGGTTGTCAATTTCCGTATTAACTAATCTATGTGCGTGCAGAGGATTTTATAAATTGTAACTGTGTTTGATACTTGTGCTCTTCAGCTCTTTGGTCAGAGCATCAATAAAATAACTTGATTGTGTTTACGTTATTTTGAAAGCATTTGAAAGACCCAGATCCATATCTTTCCTGAGCCTTTCATTCACCAAAGAAAACAAACTGGATTCAGAGAGTCTTCAATTCTAGAACTCGGTGCCCTGGATTCATCGCTTCCATTTTTCTCGGAATGATCTCTGAAATACCAATGTCCAATTGGGAGGTGCCTTTCCCAAATTTCACTCAGTTCTGAAAGTGACTTCGCTATTAGGTTATCTGAGCTTATGATCATCTATTTCACTGATAAACTCAATTTGTGTCCTTGGGGTGACATGGGAAAAGGGGAGTGGTGGTATTTATTGCCCACTGTAGAAGGGACTTTAGTTGGCAGATTATTTGCCTTAATACCCTGTATTCATTTTAACCAGCTGCTTGACTATATTTCATGGAAATAGGCACTGGCAAAGCATGATGGATATTTAGCCTTATTTTTAATCAAGAAGTTCTGTATGAAACAGTCAGAAGGTCATACAATGTAAACAAGCGTACAGCTGCTCATTGTTTTGTTGACAGCAGACAATTATTATTTTTCTTAGGCGAGGAACTCAAGGCCTGTTATTAAACTCGAACTCCGGCCTGCTTGCTTTTCTGTCTTTTTGCTAATCTAAAGAATGCCTTTTGTCCGAGATATTGCTTACTGTATCATATAAATTTCTTGCCTTACCTATGTGATGTGTTGGGTACTCTGCTACACAGACGAACCAACATGGTTGCGAATGGTACAACTCAGTTTTATTGCTAACATTTATTTACAGTGGTAAACTGGTTACTGAGGTTCGATCATAACCCTAGAATCTGTGGACCTATTCCTAATACTATCTTGGAGTGGCACTCAGCACATGGTGGATGTCTGCGTGGCTTGCTGTGAGCTCTGTGCCCTGAGCTGTCTCCTGCTGAAATGCCCAGGAAGTGTCGTGTTCCCTGTTTTGTAGTGTGTATGCTCTTGCCTGTGATTGGCTGTGGTGTTATGTGTGTGTTGATTGGTCCATTGATCTGTCCATCAGTATGTATGTATGTTTGTACCATGATGTTTACCTGAATATCATGACATCCCTCCTTTTTTTACAAGAACATGTGCCTATGTAGTTATAAATAGAGATGTGTACTGAGTGCAGCTGGATGTGTGTGTGTGCAATATCTACAGCATGTACATGGGGCTAAACTATATACAAGGGGCGATGTTGGTGTGACATAGCAATGAGGTTATCCCATAAACAAAGAACGGGGAAATGTTAAACGACAAAACGAACTCCTGTAACGACAAGGAAGAACAGAAACATATTAACACAGTGGTATTATGAGTTCAATGTACAAACAGGCTCATAAGTCCAGTCTAGTAGGTGGGTGACGAATTCGGGTTGACCGCCTCAAGGGTGGGTCTGGATCCACCGGCTGAGGAATGGGCCTGGCCACGGGTGATGACGGAAGGGGCATGGTGGCAGGAAGCTCCACAAAGTCGATATCAGGAACAACAGGAGGGCGTGGTGCCGGTGTAAGTTCCCATAGCGAGCGTGGAAGTAGGCGATGAGCCCGGCGATTGCGCCTACGAATGGATCCATCAGGCATGCGAACCAGGAACGAGCGGGGAGTCACTCGTCGGAGAACTTCGGCAGGTGCTGACCAGCCACCTTCTGGTAGGTGGATGCGGACGTCGTCTCCAGGCGCCAGAGCGGGAAGATCAGTTGCCCGTGTGTCATATGCCATCTTCTGGCGAACGCGCTGCTGTTGCATTCTGTGTAGTACCGGAACATGGTTGGTTGTGGGTACCAGAATGGATGGCACAGTGGTCCTGAGGGCGCGACCCATCAACAGCTGGCCTGGTGAGAGGACAGTGGCTAGTGGGGCCGAGCGACAGGCCAGCAGGGCTAGGCAGAAATCCGATCCGGCAGCAGCAGGCTTGCAGAGGAGCCGCTTGACGATGTGAACGCCCTTCTCCGCCTTTCCATTGGACTGGGGATGCAGAGGGCTGGACATCACATGTGTGAAGCCATATGAAGCAGCAAAGGATGACCATTCCTGGCTGGCAAAACAGGGCCATTGTCCGACATGACAGTAATCAGAATGCCGTGGCGAGCAAAGGTGTCTTTGCAGGCCCTTATGACAGCGGACGATGTCAAATCGTGCAGGCGTATGACCTCTGGATAGTTTGAAAAGTAATCAATGATGATTACATAGTCCCTGCTGAGCGCGTGAAAAAGGTCCACACCCACCTTCGCCCAGGGGGACGTCACCAGCTCATGGGGCTGAAGCGTCTCAGGAGGTTGGCAGGTGGGGCAGTTGAGCACCATATTGGCAATGTCATCACTGATGCCCGGCCAGTATACTGCCTCTCGGGCCCTCCGTCTGCACTTCTCGACCCCCAGATGGCCTTCGTGTAGTTGGTCAAGGACCAGCTTGTGCATGCTGTGCGGAATCACAATCCGGTCCAGCTTTAGAAGGACACCATCAATGACGGCCAAGTCGTCTCGGACATTGTAGAACTGCGGGCACTGTCCTTTGATCCACCCTCCCGTCATGTGGCGCATCACCCGTTGTAGAAGGGGGTCAGCCGCAGTCTCCCGGCGAATACGGGCCAGACTGGAGTCGTCAGCTGGCAGATTTGCCGATGTGAAGGCCACCTGCGCTTCGACCTGACAGACGAACCCCTCCAAATCGGGCGGCGTGCTCACTTCTCTGGATAGGGCATCCGCAATGGTAAGGTCCTTACCCGGGGTGTAGACCAGTTGGAAGTCATACCTCCTGAGTTTCAGTAGGATGCGCTGGAGGCGGGGGGTCATCTCGTTCAGGTCCTTATGTATGATGCTGACCAGTGGGCGATGGTCAGTCTCAACGGTAAACTGGGGGAGTCATGGAACTTGTCTATTCCGGTCAGCAAAGCCAGGCACTCCTTTTCGATCTGCACGTAGTGCTGTTCTATGGGGGTCATGGCCCGCGAGGCATAGGCGACCGGGGCCCATGACGCAGTGTCATCCCTCTGTAGGAGTACCGCCCCAATGCCGGACTGGCTGGCATCAGTTGAAATTTTAGTGTCACGAGATGTGTCGAAAAAAGCCAATACCGGGGCTGTGGTGAGCTTAATTTTGAGCTCCTCCCATTCCTTCTGGTGTGCGGGCAGCCACTGGAACTCCGTGGACTTCTTGACTAGGTGGCGCAGAGCCGCCGTGTGGGAGGCAAGGTTGGGAATGAACTTCCCCAGGAAGTTGACCATGCCGAGGAAGCGTAGCACTGCTTTCTTGTATGCCGGCTGCGGCATGGCTGTAATGGCGCTCACCTTGTCTGCATCCGGACGGAACCCTGACCGGGATATGTGGTCCCCCAGGAACTTCAGCTCGGTTTGGCCGAAAGAACACTTGGCTCGGTTGAGGCGCAGGCCGTTTTCCCGTATGCGCGCAAAGGCGCGCTGGAGACGATTGATGTGCTGCTGTGGTGTGGTGGACCAGATGATGACGTTGTCCACGTAGACGCGCACCCCTTCGATGCCCTCCATTAGCTCACTGGGCTAAATCGCTGGCTTTTAAATCAGACCAAGGCAGGCCAGCAGCACGGTTCAATTCCCGTACCAGCCTCCCCGAACAGGTGCCGGAATGTGGCGACTAGGGGCTTTTCATAGTAACTTCATTGAAGCTTACTCGTGACAATAAGCGATTTTCATTTCATTTCATTTCATCATCTGCTTCATGATCCTGTGAAAGATCTCGGAGGCCGAGATGATGCCAAATGGCATTCTGTTATAGCAGAACCTGCCGAAAGGGGTGTTGAAGGTGCACAGCTTTCGGCTGGACGGATCCAGTTGGATCTGCCAAAAACCCTTCGAGGCATCCAGTTTTGTGAAGATTTTAGCCCGGGCCATTTCGCTCATGATCTCTTCCCATTTGGGTATGGGGTAGTGTTCCCTCATTATGTTGTTGTTGAGGTCTTTTGGATCAATGCAGATCAGGAGCTTGCCGGAGGGCTTCTTTTTTTTTTGTTGAAAATATGTTTATTAAGAATTTTTAACAGAATTTTCAACCATATAAACAAAGCCCCCCCCCCCCCCATCCCCGTAACAAAAAAGAAGAAAAAACTCGCATAGCAAGACATGAACATGGCAAATCAACATGATACAGAACTTTGTCCATTGGATTCCTCCCGTACACATCAGTTTTCCGGATCGTTTATGTATTTTCTTGCTCAGATGCCCCCCTGTAGAACCCCTTTTCCCTATCCCTCCCTCTTCCCCCCCCCCCCCCCCCCCCACCCAGAAAGAGATATCCCCCCCACCCCCCCCCCCCGGGTTGCTGCTGCTGTCGACCGAACTCCATCTAACGCTCCGCACCGCCTGGAGAACCCCTGCACAGACCCTCTCAAGGCAAACTTTATCCTTTCCAACTTGATAAACCCAGCCATATCATTTATCCAGGCCTCCACACTGGGGGGCTTCGCATCCTTCCACACTAACAAGATCCTTCGCCGGGCGACCAGGGACGCAAAGGCCAGAATGCCGGCCTCTTTCGCCTCCTGCACTCCCGGCTCGTCCGCTACTCCAAATAGTGCTAGCCCCCAGCTTGGCTTGACCTGGACTTTCACCACCTTAGATACTGTTCCCGCCACACCTCTCCAGTGCCGGGCATGACCAAAACATATGGACATGGTTCGCCGGACTTCCTGAGCACCTCCCACATCTGTCCTCCACCCCAAAGAATCTACTCAGCCTCGCCCCTGTCATATGCGCTCTGTGAACAACCTTAAATTGTATCAGGCTAAGCCTGGCACACGAGGAAGAGGAATTAACCCTACTTAGGGAATCAGCCCACAGACCCTCCTCAATCTCCTCCCCCAGCTCCTCCTCCCATTTACCCTTCAGCTCCTCTACCAAAGCCTCCCCCTCTTCTTTCATCTCCTGGTATATCGCCGACACCTTGCCCTCTCCGACCCATACGCCCAAAATCACCCTGTCTTGAATCCCCTGTGCCGGGAGCAGCGGGAATTCCCTCACCTGCCGCCTCACAAACGCCCTCACTTGCATATACCTGAAGGCATTTCCCGGGGTTGTCCAAATTTATCCTCCAGCGCCCCTAAGCTCGCAAACGTCCCATCGATGAACAGGTCCCCCATTCTGCTAATCCCTGCCCGCTGCCAGCTCTGAAACCCCCCGTCCATCCTTCCTGGGACAAACCGATGGTTGTCTCTGATCGGGGACCACACCGAGGCTCCCGTCGCACCCCTGTGTCATCTCCACTGCCCCCAGATCTTTATCGTTGCCGCCACCACCGGACTCGTGGTGTACCTTGTCGGCGAGAGCGGCAGCGGTGCCGTCACCAGCGTCCCCAGGCTCGTTCCTTTGCAGGACACCATCTCCAATCTCTTCCATGCCGCCCCCTCTCCCTCTATCACCCACTTACGGATCATCGCCACATTGGCTGCCCAGTAGTAGCCACCCAGATTTGGCAACGCCAACCCTCCTCTATCTCTGCTACGCTCCAGGAACCCCCTCCTTACCCTCGGGGTCTTACTCGCCCACACAAATCCCATAATGCTCCTGCTTACCCTCTTGAAGAAGGCCTTGGTAATCATAATTGGGAGGCATTGGAATACAAAAAGAAACCTCGGGAGGACCACCATTTTAATCGACTGTACCCTACCCGCTAGCGAGAGTGGCAACATGTCCCACCTGTTAAAGTCTTCCTCCATCTGTTCCACCAGCCGCGTCAAATTAAGTTTGTGCAGTGCCCCCCAGCTCCTAGCTACCTGGATCCCCAAGTATTGAAAGCTCCTTTCCGCCCTCCTCAACGGTAGGTCGTCTATCCCTCTTCCCTGATCCCCCGGACGCACCACAAAGAGCTCACTCTTTCCCACATTGAGCTTATAGCCCGAGAAGTCTCCAAACTCCCTTAGGATCTGCATGACCTCAACCATCCCCTCCACTGGATCCGCCACATACAGCAATAGGTCGTCTGCGTACAGCGACACTCGATGCTCCTCTCCCCCTCGAACCACCCCCCTCCATTTCCCTGACTCCCTTAACGCCATGGCCAAAGGTTCAATTGCTAATGCAAACAGCAGGGGGGACAGAGGGCACCCCTGCCTCGTCTCTCGGTATAGCCGGAAATACTCCGACCTCCGCCGGTTCGTGACCACACTCGCCACCGGGGCTTTATACAGGAGCTTAACCCAACTAATAAACCCTCCCCCGAACCCAAACCTCCTCAACACTTCCCAGAGATACTCCCACTCTACTCAGTCAAAGGCCTTCTCCGCGTCCATAGCTGCCACTATCTCCGCCTCTCCCTCCACCGATGGAATCATAATCACATTCAGCAGCCTCCGCACATTGGTATTTAGCTGCCTGCCCTTTACAAACCCTGTCTGGTCCTCGTGAATCACCCCGGGACACAGTCCTCAATCCTCGTAGCTAACACTTTTGCCAGCAACTTAGCATCTATGTTGAGGAGCGGGATCGGCCTATACGACCCACATTGCAGTGGGTCCTTATCCCGCTTCAGGATCAAAGAGATCGTCGCCTCCGACATTGTCAGGGGCAGGGTGCCCCCTCCCTTGCCTCATTGAAAGTCCTTACCAGCAATGGGGCTAACAGGTCTACATACTTTCTATGGAACTCCACCGGGAACCCATCCGGCCCGGGGCCTTCCCTGCCTGCATGCTCCCCAGTCCTGTAACCAGCTCCTTTACCCCAATTGGCGCCCCCAAACCAGCCACCTCCTGCTCCTCCACCCTCGGGAACCTCAGTTGGTCCAAGAATCGTCGCACCCCCTCTTTTCCCCCTGAGGGCTGGGACCTATACAACTCCTCGTAGAAGGCCTTGAATGCCTCATTCACTTTCACCGCACTCCGCACCGTAGTTCCCCTGCCATCCTTGACTCCACCTATTTCCCTCTCTGCCATCCTCTTGCGGAGCTGATGTGCCAGCATCCAGCTCGCCTTCTCCCCATATTCATACATCGCCCCCTGTGCCTTTCTCCAATATGTCTCTGCCTTCCCCGTGGTCAACAGGTCAAACTCCGTCTGGAGGCTTTGCCGCTCCCTAAGTAGTCCCTCATCAGGAGCCTCTGCATATCTCCTGTCCACCCTTAAAATCGCCCCCACTAACCTCTCCCTTTCCCTACCCCCTCTCTTCTCCCTATGAGCCCTGATGGAGATTAACTCTCCCCTGACCACTGCCTTCAGCGCCTCCCATACTACTCCCACCTGTACCTCCCCGTTATCGTTGGCCTCCAGATACCTTTCGATGCACCCCCGCACCCTCCCACACACTTCCTCGTCTGCCAGCAGTCCCACATCCAACCGCCACAGTGGGCGTTGGTCCCTCTCCTCCCCCAGCTCTAATTCCACCCAGTGCGGGGCGTGGTCCGAGACGGCTATGGCCGAATACTCCGTTCCCTCCACTTTTGAGATCAATGCCCTGCCCAGAACAAAAAAATCTATCCGGGAGTAGGCCTTGTGTACGTGGGAGGAAAAAGAGAATTCCCTGGCCAAAGGCCTGGCAAATCTCCACGGGGCTACTCCCCCCATCTGGTCCATAAACCCCCTGAGCAACTTGGCCACAGCCGGCCTCTTTCCGGTCCTGGATCTGGAGCGATCCAGCGCTGGGTCCAGCACCATGTTGAAGTCCCCACCCATTATCAAACTTCCTACCTCCAAGTCCGGGATGCGCCCCAACATACGTTTCATGAATCCAGTGTCATCCCGACCACCTCTTCCATTTTCAGTTCCCCCTCGGCCATTGCAGCAGCAACCCTATTGTCCCCCCCCCCCCTCCCCACCCCTCCCCGCTAGATCCAAATCTAGCTCTTTTTCTCCCCCCATAATACTTCCGTAAGTCAGCTGCCTCCTGCTGACCCCGCCCCCCCCGCCTTCCCGTTGACGACCCCCGTGTGGAAATCCCTCCTCATCCTTATGCTCCTCCCGCGCTTTCCTAAACCAGCCCCGCCCCCTGTGGCGCAGCTCCTGTTGCGGCCTTATCCTACTTTCCCCATCCCCGAGTCTCACCTCCCTCCAGAACCGACGACCACATTCCCCACTGTCCCCCCATCAAAAACTCTTCCCCCATCTCCATCCATCGTCCCACCCGTAAAACATTCTTTACCCATATTTACAACCCTGTATACAGTCAACATTTCCCCCACTACCACAGCCCCTCAGTTCGAGTCCAATTTTTCCGTTTGGATAAAGGTCCAAGCCTCTTCTGGCATTTCGAAATAGTGGTGTCGGTCTGGTACGTGACCCACAGTCGCGCTGGCTGCAGCATTCCGAATCTCACCCTTTTTTTATGCAGCACCGCCTTGGCCCGATTGAAGTCAGCTCTCCTCTTTGCCACCTCCGCGCTCCAGTCCTGGTAGACTCGGATCACCGCATTCTCCCATCTACTGCTCCGCTCCTTCTTGGCCCATCTCAGGACACTCTCTCTGTCCGCGAAACGATGGAACCTCGCCACTATCGCCCTTGGCGGCTCACCACCCTTGGGTCTCTCGCCAGGACCCGGTGAGCCCCTTCTAGCTCCAGGGGGCTCAGAGAGACCTCCGCACCCATCAGCGAATGGAGCATCGTGCTCACATACGCCCCAGCATCAGCCCCCTCCACTCCTTCGGGGAGACCCAGAATCCGGAGATTCTTCCTCCGCGACCTGTTCTCCAGGACCTCGAGTCTCTCGGCCCACCTCCTGTGCAGCGCCTCATGCGCCTCCATCTTCACCGCCACTTCTAGTCCCCTCCATACACGATGGAAGGGGGACCTTACTTCACCTTCCCACACGGGATTCGATCAAAAAAGTTCCGTTGGGGCTCCTCCGGAGAGCCCAAAAGTCCGTTCTAGCGGGAGCTGCCGAAATGTGCGGCTTAGCTCCGCATCGCCGCAACCAAAAGTTGCTGGGGGGCTTCTTGACACACGCCATGGAGCTGACCCATGGCGTGGGCTCCGTGACCCGGGACAGCACCCCTTGGTCCTGGAGATCCTGCAGCTGCTGCTTGAGGCAGTCTTTGAGTGGCGCTGGGACCCTGCGAGTTGCGTGAATGACCGGGGTGGTGTCCGGTTTGAGCCGAATTCTGTAGGTGTAGGGCAATGTTCCCATGCCCTCGAATGCCTCCTGGTTGTGGGCGAGGAGCGATTGGAGCTGTGCCCTGAATTCTGCATCCGGGAAGTCAGATGTGCCGCCTGGAGACAGAACATGGACCCGCTGCACGAGGTGGAGAACCTTGCATGCCTGTGCGCCTAGCAGGGAGTCCTTTGATGATCCGACTATCTTGAATGAGAGTGGGGCCGTGTGTGTGTTGTGTGTCACCTGGAGCTGGCAGGATCCCATGGCCGGGATAACGTTCCCATTGTAGTCGACCATCTTGCAACGGGATGGCCGAATTGGTGGTCTGACCTTCATGGTGTAGAAGGCTGACCATGCTATGAGGTTGGCGGAGGCGCCAGTGTCCAGACGGAATGTTATTGGTGATCGGTTGGCCGTTAGGGTGGCACACCATTCATCACCCGGATTGACAGTGTTCACTTGCAACGGCTGGTGGGTCCTGGTTTGAGACATCCGGTTCCCATCAATGACCGCAACACGGAAGGCGTCCTGGTCGTCTGTGTCATTGGTCTGGATATCGTCTGGGCACGACTCGTAGTACGGAGGCTAAATGGTCCGCACGTCCCTGCGAGGTTGTCGGAATTGGGGAACGTTGGCAAGTTGAGCTGCTCGACAGCAGGCAGCGTAGTGGCCCATCTTGCCACAGCAGAGGCATTGTCGGTTTCTTGCCGGACATTGCCGCTTTAAATGTGCGGCTCCGCAGATGCCGCACGTCGTGACGTCATGGCGTTCGTTGCACCACCGCGCATGCGCAGTTCGGTCTTGCGTCGAGCGCGCCTGCGCATCACGTCCCACTGTGTCAACGTCATTTTTGGCGCGCACAAACGCGGGAGGCCCCAGAAAGCGCGCGAAATGGCCGCCCTCGTCCGGGCCGCGGGCCGGGAGGAACTCGATCGCCTAGACCCGTTCGGCCTTGTAGGACGCCTGCCTCGCCGATCCGGCCGCGTAGGACCCTTGCCGCTTGAAATTGGGAGTAGCGGCTGGTCGCGTTTTCATGCAGGACACAGGCTTCGATTGCGGAGGCTAGGGTGAGGCCTTTAATTTTTAATAGCTGCTGGCGTAGGGTGCCCGAGATGACCCCAAAAACAATCTGGTCCCGAATCATTGAATCGGAGGTGGTGTCGTAACCGCAGGACTGCGCGAGGATACGGAGGTGCGTAAGGAATGACTGAAAGGGCTCAGCCTTACCCTGCAGGCGCTGCTGGAAGAGATACCTCTCGAAACTCTCGTTGACCTCGACGTTGAAGTGTTGGTCGAGCTTGAGAAGGACCGCATTGTGCTTGGTCTTGTCCTCACCTTTCGCGAACACCAGGGAGTTGTAGACATGGACGGCGTGTTGACCTGCCGTGGTGAGGAGGGTGGCGATCTTTCTGGTGTCCGAAGCGCTCTCCTTTTCGTTGGCTTCCAGGAAGAGCTGGAAGCGCTGTTTGAACAGCTTCCAATTAACGCCGAGGTTCCCAGCGATTTGTAGCGGCTGCGGCGTGCTGACGGTGCCCATGGTGCAGGATGGCAGAGTCCGGAGGATTCGTAGGTAGGTCCCACAGCTACTCCTGGTACTATGATGTGTTGGGTACTCTGCGACACAGACAAACCAACACGGTTGCGAATGGTACAACTCCGTTTTATTACTAACATTTATTTACAGTGGTAAACTGGTTACTGAGGTTCGATCATAACCCTAGAATCTGTGGACCTATTCCTAATACTATCTTGGAGTGGCACTCAGCACATGGTGGACGTCTGAGTGGCTTGCTGTGAGCTCTGTGCCCTGAGCTGTCTCCTGCTGGAATGCCCGGGAAGTGTCATGTTCCCTGTTTTATAGTGTGTATGCTCTTGCCTGTGATTGGCTGTGGTGTTGTGTGTGTGTTGATTGGTCCGTTGATCTGTCCATCAGTATGTATGTATGTTTGTACCATGATGTTTACCTGAATATCATGACACTATATAAAGGGGGACATTGGGAATGACTGTGGCCTCTCTAATCCCCCACGAACTTCGTGTTAAATAAAGGACCTTTGGCAAAAACTTTAAGTGCTGACTTATAATTTCTTCAACACCCATCCCGGGTTGCCCTGAGAAACAGGTCCTGGTTCTGTTGTTTGAAGTATTCCTCTCCATTACGCTGATGGTGACAGGCATGGAATTCCAGGATCCGGACTCCAGTAGAAGTGAAGGGACAGCAAGTTAGGTCCAAGTTAGAACACTCTGTGGCTTAGAGGAATCAGAGAATCCGTGGCATTGTTGCTTCCGTCCCTTCTGATGATAAGATTGCAGTGGAGTGAGATTCTGTTGAAGTGTATGATTTAAGATTCTAACTCTAACTCAGGCTTAAAAGTATTCAATGGCTCTGTCTCCACTGCTCCCTGAAGAAGAGAACCCCACAGACCATTACACTCTTGAGAGCAAACGATTCTCCCCACCTCCCAGTGAAATGGGAGAGTCTTTATGTTCAAAGGGTGCCCCCTAGTTCAAGTATCTGCCGTAGTGGGGGGGGACATCCTCTCAGCATCCACCCTGTCAATTCCTCTCAGGATCTTGTTAGCACTGCTGCCTCACAGAGGCAGAGACCCAGGTTCGATTCCGACCTCAGGTGACTGTCTGTGTGGAGTTTGCACGTTCTCCCCGTGCCTGCGTGGGTTTCCTCCGGGTGCTCTGGTTTCCTCCCACAGTCCAAAGATGTGCAAGTTAGATGGATTGGCCATGCTGAATTGCCCTTGCAATTTGTCCAATTCACCTAACAGCATGTCTTTCGGGGCTTGTGGGAGGAAACCGGAGCACCCGGAGGAAACCCACAAAGACACGGGGAGAAGGTGCAGACTCCGCACAGACAGTGACCCAAGCCGGGAAAATGGGGAGAATCTTTTGCTCTCAAGAGTGTCATTGGTCTGTGGGGTTCCCTTCTTCAGGGAGCAGTGGAGGCACAGCCATTGAATACTTTTAAGACTGAGTTAGATAGATTCTTGGTTGACAAGCAAGTGGAAAGGGTTAGGCAGGAGAGTGGGGTTGAGGCCATAATCACATCAGCAGTGATCTTATCAAATACTGGAAGAGGATTAAGAGGCTGAATGGCCTACTCTTGCTCCTAATTGGTTTGTATGTATGAGCTATATTAGAGAAAAAAGCGAGGTCTGGTGAACCTAATTGAATGCTGTGTCTGAATTTAATATAATTCTGGGCTTCAAGGTATATATTGTTTAAAAAACATATTTCCGAGTGTCTTAAAGACTGGAAGTAAACATATCCTGAGATTGGGTTTGTCATCTGTCTCCCTATACGTGCTTGTCATTGATAAGGCACAGAAAATGAAATGTAACTTCAGTGTTCTGCACTGTACAGAGATCATGTGATTAGAGACAGGGTTCACTGCAAGGCTGGACCACATGAGACTGAGTCATGACTGAGTCATGACGAGGGGTGGGGGGGGGGGGGGGCTCGCTCACCTGTCATTGTTTATTGAGGGGAAAACATTTTCTTGGATCGGGAAGTGCCAGGTTCCCAAAGCAACGACAGCAATTAGATAATCTGACGGTGTTCGGGAAATGTTTTCCTTCATTATTTATTTAATATACAATGTGCATTTTAATGAAACCTGATTGGAATGAGATATGGAGATTGCAGACTCCAGACACAAGCTGCAGGTGTATGAATTAATGATGGCGTATCTGCACAAAATGAGTTAATGAATGCATCGTTGAGTTATGTTGAATGAACATTCAGTGTCTCTAAAGAGATGCTGGATGTAGTGCACCTGGATTTTGCTTTGGTCTTCACTGTAGGGGATACAAGTGACATCGCAGAAATAGCTGTAAATCAGGAATTGGAAGGGAAGGGGGAACTCAGGAAAATCACAATCACCATATTGGAGCTGTGAAACCGACAAATCCCTGGGTCCTGATGGACTTCATCCTGGGCCTTAAAGAAGTGGGTAGTGAGAGGTGGGCGTCACTGGCAAGGACAACGTTTGTTGCCCATCCCTAATTGCGTCGGTTTTAATTTTCCTTGATTTCCTGGATTAAGAGGTGCCTTTAGATTGGAAAATAGCAAATGTAACTGTTATTCAAAAAGGGAGGGAGGCAGAAGGTGGGAAACTGCAGGCTTAACATTTGTCACAGGGAAAATGTTGGAAGGTGTTATTAAAGATGTTATAGCAGGGCACTTCGGAAAATTCAAGGTGATCAGGCTGAGTCAACATGGTTTTGTGAAATCAGGTTTAGCCAATTTATCGGAGTTTTTTGAAGAATCACATGTGCTGTGGGTAGAGGGGATCCAATGGAATGGGAATTAGCAAAGCTTGGAATAACTGTTCTGTAATTCAGCTTTGCTCAGCCAGTCTCCAACGTATCAGGAACCAACGTGTTCCACAGAGCGTTAATCAACTAATTGGTCACTCATGTCTGTGGAATCGAGGGCCTTCTTACTCATGGTTTGATCCAGAAAGACAATCCCTCTCCACCCCAAAGACCGAGCAAAACAACATGGATGCTTGGACATGAGTATTAAGCCTCTAAGTTTATTTTTGTTTGTTACTAAATGGGCCCGTGGGTACGACAATCCCCTCTGACAGCACTGCAGTAAAAATCAAGCACTGCCTTCTGAAACAATGGATGGATCACTGACACACATAAAGCATCCCAACGAGGACTGGAACTTGAAACCTCTGAACAAACCTCAGGCCTGCGTGTGTTTGAAGGGGATTGTGGGTAACAGGGCAAAATAGTCCAGTATAGTTCAGACTTTAAAATATGTGCTCTTGGTAGCTGGTGATTCGCTATTTTCCCATTGCTGCTCCCTCGATTTATCAGGAAGATGAGCCATTGCTAAACCATAGGTCCCATTCCTCTTTGTGACTGGCTGTTCCAAAAAGACGTTCACTCCTTCAGTTCTGTCCATTTTTTTCCCCCCTTTATTCTTTCATGAGAGGTGGGTGTCACTGGCAATGCCAACGTTTGTTGCCCATCCCTGATTGCCCTCGAATTGCGTAGCCACAGAGTCAGCCACATTGCTGTAGGTCTGGAGTCACCTGTAGGCCAGAGCAGGTAAGGGCGGCAGATTTCCTTCCCTAAAGGACATTAATGAACCAGATGGGTTTTCACGACAATCGATGATGGTTGCCATGGTCACCATAACTGAGACTCGCTTTCAGTTCCAGATTCATTAATTGAACTTAAATCCATCAGGGCAGCAGGGATTTGAACCCATGTCCCCAGAGCATCAGCCTGACTAGACCAATGGCGTTTCCACTACTCCACCATTTTCCCCTTCATTTTAGTGAGCTGGCAAAACTCTTCCCCAATGCGATCTCTGTTTGTGTTTGTATTCACAACCTTGGGTTAGGAATCAAACATTCTGCCTGACTTCTCTGAGTGATGAGCATTTTCCCAAAGCAATAGTATTTCCCTCCTCCTTGGCTGCCGCAGTGGCACAGTGGCTAGCACTGCTGCCTCACGGCGCCGAGGACCCAGGTTTGATCCTGGCCCTCGGTCACTGCCTGTGTGGAGTTTGCACATTCTCCCCGTGTTTGCGTGGGTTTCGCCCCCACAACCCAAAGATATGCAGGGTAGGTAAATTGCCCCTTAATTGGAAGAAAAAGAACTGGATACTTTGAAAAATGTTTTTAAAAGTTTTTTAAAAGAATATTTCCCTCCTCCTGTTTCTCAATGCTGGTGCATGGATGCTGGCAAACTTTCTAGTCTTGGTATTCTTCCTGACTGCCACTAAGGGGCTAAATTGTCACTTAGCTTCCAAAGGTTAGGTGGGTTTATGGGGATAGAGCGGAGGAGTGGGTCTGGGCGAGATCTCTTTCGGATGATCGGTGCAGACTCAGTGGGCCGAATGGCCTCCTTCTGCACAGGAGGATTCTGTGATTCTGGATCGAGGAGTTGGAGAAGGGGGTGGTGGGGGGAGGATTAGGGGGTGATATATATATAAACGTTTGGATTGGGGGGTCATTAGCTTTGCAGGATGTGTTTCCAGTCGGATTCCCACCAGTAGGCAGCAGCTCACTTCTGCCAATAAGGGACATTCTTGATGGTGCTGGAGTAGGGTCAACTTTAAAATGGACAGAATCCCCCACCTCAAATTAAAGAGGAGCAGGCCTCAGCCATGGCCTAAAAAGGTAAAGGTATCCAACCTCTTGGGAGTGAAAAGAGCCCACAACATGCTTAGAAAGAGGCTTCAGTAACAATGGATTACTTTTGAAGTGGATTCACTACTGTATGTGGATGAACAGGACAATCAATTTGCACAAAGCAGGACTCCAGATGAAGCAATTAGGTAAACGAGTAGAAAATCTATTTCCCTATGTGTTCCTGGGCGAGGATTAAATGTTGGCCACCAGTGGCACTCCCTTACTCTTCTTCGAACAGGGCTATGGGATCTTTAATGTCTATCTGAGAAAAGAACTGGAACCCCAATTTAACGTATTGTACAAAAAAAAGCACGTCAAACATTGCAGCACTCCATCAGTGCCGACTGAAGTGTTAGCCAAGGTATGTGCTCATGTCTTTAGAAAGAAGGTTGAACCCTCGGCCTTCCAGATCAAAAGTGTTCCCTTGAGTCTTAAAGAAAAGCCTTCATTAAAAAGAAATGGTAGTGGGGCGGCATGGTGGTTAGCACTGCTGCTTCACGGCGCCGAGGACCCGGGTCCGATCCTGGCCCCAGGTCCATGTGGAGTTTGCACGTTCTTCTCCTGTCTGTGTGGGTTTCGCCCCCACGGCCCAAAGAAGTGCAGGCTAGGTGGATTGGCCACTCTAAATTGCCCCTTAATTGGGAAAAAAATAATAATTGGGTACTCTAAATGTATTTAATAAAATAATAAGCAATGGTCTTAACTGTTTGTGGCAACATGTGACAACAAACCATTGCAAATTTGCATCACTGAGTTACAGACATGAAACATTCACCAAGTGACGCAGCTTCATAATTATAAATGACAATGTCCCAAATGGAATATGACGGTTCATGTGATAAGCTGAATATTTAGTCATCTTTTTTTGAGAGGCTGTACAAATGTACTGATTATATTTAAATAGAATATTAAACAATCTGAGCTGGTGACAGGAGGCTTGTGCGGTTACTAAGCTGTGGATATGGTAATGTGCTGATCATTGATGCAGGTCATTTTGTACCTTGCCGCTAAGATAGTGGTGACGTTTTTTTTGTCAAAACATTGAGAAATCAGATAAAAGTTCATTTTGACTGAAATAAAAATTGAAGTGAACCTCTGTCTCTGGTAGTGAGGAGAGGTTTCAGACAGCTGTAATCACAGTGGTACACAGAATGCTGGAAGGGTCAATGCTAGCCATGCTGGGTACAGCTACTGTTGAGCTGTGCCAAAATCAGGCTCAATAGAGGGAGAACATCATACGATCCTTTCCTCTTGTAATTTTGTGTCAAAGTCCCGTAACTGCCTTAAAAATCCTCGATTAGGAAAAATACGACGGTGAGAGGCGACTGTCTTAAGTGCATTGAGCAGAGAAAGGTGATGGTAAGTCATCAGGTAGGCCAACACTAAGGAGACTGATCTGCTGTATCCGAAAGTGCAGTGGACAAAGACCTTCCCTGAGAAGGGGTGAAAAAACAAAACACACAATATTTAACCATCTGGACATTTCCATTGTACCATCTTTGGTCATCTGTAACATTGTTCTTACAATAAGACAGCTCAAAGCCTCCTAGTCATTAGACACTGGGATGCTCGCCAGAGGCACTACTGAGAAATGACAACAAATGAAATATGCCACATTATTTCACTTTTTGATTTACAATACATTAAAATACAATGTATAAGTTCCTGTAAATCATGTGATTCTGAGGTGTCTGAACATGAAACAATTGCTGTGAGATTGAGCTTCAGAGTGTCCCCCCAGTGGAATAGCTTGAGTATTTTGTCATGATATCCACATTAGCATATCATGGTGCAATCACACACACACTGATGGACAGGTAGTTGGACCAACCAACACACACACAACATCGCAGCCAATCACCAGTGAGAGCACACGCACTATAAAACAGGGAACACCACAGTTCCCGCTCATTTCTACCAGGAGCTAGCTCAGAGCACAGAGCTCACAGCGTGCCACTCAGACATACACCATGTGCTGAGTGCCTCACCAAGATAGTGAAAGGGCTGGGTCCACAGGTTAGCTGGTGAAGCACGATCCTCAGCCAGCAGTTATTAGTTGTTATTGTTTAAGACAATAAAACCATCTACAACCGTGTTGGATCATTTGTGTATCGGAACACCCAACACAACATATTTGACTGTAGATGTCAAGGAGGGCCCAGGTTTTATTGCCAGTCTGGGCTGAGATAGATACACAGCCAGGGCAACAGAATGGTTGGCGTCAATTGTGGTTATCTTCGTGAGGTTGACTTCAGGATGCGTAGTTTTCAGAAAGACACTTGAAGCTCTTTTCATGAACTAAACTAACTTTATTTACACTACTTGATTTAGAAAAAACAAAGAACAGTACAGCACAGGAACAGACCCTTCGGCCCTCCAAGCCTGCGCCATCACGTGTCCTATCTAGACCAACTTATTTGGCACTTATTCCTAACGTAACAATAGATTAACAATACTCACTAACACTATCTCTATATTCTAACTATAACTATATTCTGTCTTTTCTAGCTCTACAATGAACTTTACTTTAGTCTCCTCTACCTCTACTCCACTCTCTCCCAGAAGCCTAAGAGTCAGTGTCTTTTATAGTACTGTCCCTTAGCTCCATCTAGTGGCTAGTTTTAACATAACATTTAAAAATAAATTTAGAGTACCCAATTCATTTTTTCCAATTAAGGGACAATTTAGCGTGTTCAATCCACCTACGCTGCACATCTTTTGGGTCGTGAAACCCACGCAAACACGGGGAGAATGTGCAAACTCCACACGGACAGTGACCCAGAGCCGGGATCGAACCTGGGACCTCGGCGCCGTGAGGCAGCAGGGCTAACCCACTGCGCCACCGTGCTGCCCTAACACATGTTGCATATTTGTATAATGTCACATCAATCAGCGGTGACAGGAATGGATCACCTGATCCTGCCAATTGGGACACAGGGCAGGGGGTCAGGCTTAGTCTTGCTGTCCAACCTCCTGTTCAACAGCTTGTCCATAAATAATGGCCACAGGGACAACGTACCAGTGGGCAACTGGTACCTGTGAGACTATCCCAGCCAGAGGTAAAAACCTTAAGGATATAAGGAATTGAGTGGAGGAAAGATAATCAGGATCTGAGTTCTGTGAAGTCCTGCGAATGTTGTTCCAGTGCTCCCTCTGCTGGTGATTAAAAAAAACACATTTCAATTACTTTTCACCAGCATCTGAAGTGTATCACATACGGTTTGAAAACTTTGGCCTCGAAAATCAATGATTGTTCGTGATGTACGAGTGTGTCAGAACGGCCATATCTGGGCCAGGATCGATTTATGTCAAGTCCTGACACAGCGTTGAATCTTCTCGACGTTTTTGTGAGATGGGGCCCGGGTCCTCAGCGCCGTGAGGCAGCAGTGCTAACCACTGCGCCACCGTGCCGCCCGTTGTCAAGCTTCAATAAGGAACTCTTCCACCAAGGCTGATTTGCATGTAATTGCATCAAAAAATGTCACCCCAAAGTATCCATGAGATGCACAGAAAATCTGAGCTCAATGTAACGCATACTTAGCATGACTGACTCAGCTCGGGGAAATGGCGAGTGATTGGGGGGGGGGGGGGGGGGGGGCAGTGGACTGTGTGTCAAATTGTCTTCAATGTATTCATGCACAGTCTCCCTCACAAAGCAAGTGTGAATGACAGAACTGGAGTCCAAATTTGTTATTCAAAAGTCTGACTCAAAAATAGGGTAGAATTGAAAAAAGTGAGTTACTCACAAGGGAACAAACTCATTATCAATCTGAATGCTCCCGTTTCTCAAGACAGTACTAAAATCTATTTTGCACAGATTTTGAACATTTTGGAGAATTGTCCCATCTGTGGTTGTGTTTTTACAATGTGTCCGCTTGGTCTAAAATTAATTTTTCTCCTTACAGCCAAGACATATTTTGCATTGCAAATTAATCATGAGCACTGAGCTTCACTAACCAAGGGGCAAGTTGTCAATCAGGCTTTCCTTTTGCATGAACAATTAGTGTTGATTCAGGCACATTTAGGTTGGAGCTGAATTTCTGCCTCTCTACAAGAGAAGTGTTTCCTGATAAATCCATCCATATCTTTCCTATTATTGTTGAACGTTCCACGATTTATGAAACTGAATGTACTGATAGTGCCAGCAGTATCAATACTCTGCCATTTGCATCTTAACCAATAACAATTCCCACCCATCCATCTTCCTACATGGACTCCCTTTGGAAGGCAGAACGCAGACTTTTTGGCACCCGAGAGATCGGAGGGATGAGGTTCGGTTGGTTGGCTTGTGGCCAATGAATTGTCAAAAGGCCAAATTCTGCCTGGCAACAGGTGATGATTGGGTCCCACCCGACTGGGATGGTTTTCAGAGAACCAAGGAATGGACAGTCAGGTCCTGGACGCTCAGAGGTGAAAACAAGCTGCACGTTCTCTCTCTATCTTTCTCCAGAATAGCTGCACACCTGCTGTATTTCTGATCCTGCAGAGAACCTGGATAGATCTACAGTGAAAACCATTAAAGATTGAAATCATAGCTCTCAAACGGAAAGTCTAGACTGAAGGAAGGTGTGCTAGAAGGCAATAATCTGAAACAAAAGCTCTTTTCCTTTTACTTTCAGCATTATTTTTACACCCTTTTTCCCCCCTCTGTGTTTGTTTGTCTGTCTTGTTTGTGTGAGCAGAGAGTGCAAGTTAAAGAGGGGGGAGGGGTTCAGAATTAGATAACCAGTTGTAGTTTCTACATATTTGATTATAGCTATTGTTATTAATAAAAATTAACAGTGTTTAAATTTACAAACCTGGTGACTGTAATTATTGGGTAGCCAAGGACCAAAGACTTCAGTTGTTTTCTGAGAATTATTTGTTAATTTCAATTATGTTGCGGCTCCGGGTCAAGTGGGGTGGAATTAACTGTGCACGAGCCCAGGTAACACTAGTACAGACCAGCATGAGGACATTCGGCCCATCGGGTCTGCACTGACTCTTTCAAAGAGCAATCCAGTTAGTCTCACTACCCCAATCATTCCTTCATATCCATCCAATTACATCTGCAGATATATATCCAACTCCCTATTGAAGGCAAATATTGAATCTCTGCTCTATCAAGTCATGCCAATTCCAAATCCTAACCACTCATATCGCCTCAGGTTGTGTTGGAAATTGCCTTAAATCTCGGTTCTTTGGTCGAGCAACATTTCAGACAGTGGAGTCAGTTTCTCTATATTTACTCTTCTGAACGTGATAAGCTAAACCTTGGTGCATTTCAGCACCAGGGGCTGTTTAGCACAGGGCTAAATCGCTGGCTTTGAAAGCAAACCAAGGCAGGCCAGCAGCACAGTTCAATTCCCGTAACAGCCTCCCCGAACAGGCGCCGGAATGTGGCGACTAGGGGCTTTTCACAGTAACTTCATTGAAGCCTACTTGTGACAGGAAGCAATTTTTTTTTCATTTTCATTTCATTGGTGATGAATTTACTCCTCTGAGTGAATGCTCTGTGTCGCCAGAGGTAATTGTTCAGACGGAGCAGTTCTATGTGATAGATTTGTACACATCAGAGACCAGTCTTCGTTATTTGGACTTACAACTAGTGAAATAACAACAAGCCTTCATTTGAGACAATGAAAGTCTGTTTTTTTTAAAGGTTGTTCCCCCCTAACCACCCTGTACCGTTATCCACCCCACACCCACCACCTCAATTGAGATTTAATGGCATTTCTTTGGAAAAAGAGGTGCGGTAAAGAGACACAGAGAAACCATGGGAAAGGATTGTGAAACATGTTGGATTTTAAATTCTGGAATTCAGCTAGTTGGTAAATTAGTTGTCTCTTTTTCCTTTGATGAAACCCAGGGCGTTACCTGGTTTTTTTCTTTCCGTCCAATTGTAAGGCCAAAGTCTGAAACTTGACTTTGTTGTGTCACGGGCATGGCCAAGGTCAACCCTCGATACATAAAGACTGGGTAAACCTGGAGGATTTGTGAACTCTCTCGTGTGCAAATCCAAAAGGAATAACTGAATGTTCACCAGGAGCTGGAGTCCGGACTGATTCCCAATCCGAACAAGAGTTGGTAAAATCGAATGGAGAGCCCCTGATGGATGTACCAGCTCAGTAGTGACTGATTAAGGCAGTTATTACCCGAGCTATGTAGATCGAGGACTAAATGTAGGGCCTCTCCAGTTTGTGCAGCTCAGTTAATAATGACCTCAATCAGCTTGAGTTACTGGAAGAACATTATGCTCACCATGTGTTCTCTTTTGTGATGCAATTAAGAATCAAGATAGTTTCTCAGACTATTTGAAATATTACAATGGTTGCTCACCTCCCAGTATATCCAGGGCTCGATATATATATTCACTCGCAGAGTTGAAATGGGCAGCAATGTCAAAGTTTGGTAAGTCCTGAGCTGCTATACCATAATAATCCACACTGGTCCCATAGAAATCTTGGCATCCACTGGAAGCGATCTGTTTGTGTGCAGCATTTAACACATGAGTGATCCCCAACTTCCACAGGCGGAATCTGTCAAGGGCCACTGTCCTAATGAAGCAAGATACATCAGGATATATTTTACAAGCATGCAATCGTCTTTACAATGCGACTTGAGTATTGTTACTTGTACTTCTGGTGAAGCGTTGTGCTTCTCAAGGTGAGGGAAGCTAACGATGAAGATGGCTCACTATTCCAATTTTGGGCATAATACTGTCAGCGTTCAATTCCTCATCAGGAACTACTTCCCTTTCCTCTCACCAGCCCAAGATTACAGGGGTGAGGATTTTTCTGAGGGTGCAGAGGAGATTCACCAGAGTGGATGCAGGGCAGGGTGAGAGATTTTGGCGACAAGGTTGGATTGGAGAAGGTGCGAACCTTCTCCAAAGAGATTGAAGAGAGATTTGGTAGTGGCGTACAAGATTGTGACAGCTTTGGATAAGGTCGTCAAGGAAAGACTTTCCCCATCAGCTGATGATGAAAGGACCAAAGGGGGGCACAGGTTTAAGGGTTTAGAATGAGAGATACAGGTCTGTGGGGTGGGGGTGGGGGGGGGGGGGGGGCGCAGTGCGGATGTGAGAAAGAACAGTTTTACTCACTGAGTGTAATAGCCTGGAACATGCTGCCCACGAGCAGCGACATTGGGCGGAATTTTCTGTTTTGCAAAATGATTTGAAAAGGAAATTGGATGAAGGCTCGAAGGGGAAAAGGTTGCATGACAGCAAGAGATAGAGTGGGGGAACGGGACTGCCTGGATTGCTCTATAGCAGGACCAGCAGAGACTCAATGGCCAAGTGGCCTCCTTCTCTGCTGTAAATTACTCCATGATTCGACGGGTGGAATTTTCTGTCCCTTCCCCACAGCAGTGGTCTCCTGCCATTGGGAACCGATGGGATCTTCCAGTCCTTCCGATGTCTATGGAGTTTTGCTTGGTTTGCCTGTCCCGGGGGATGGGGGGTGGGTCATATTTTGTAGTCTCTCTGAGAGGAATGTCAATTTGCACTAAATTCTCCAATGGTTTAATGCAAGGAGCCCACAGCGCTAAGGGACTATGTTAAAAAGATCAATCCCTCTATACAACTTCTGACTTGGATCAAGCCAGGTCTTGGAGCTGAAACAACTGTCCCAGCTTATCCTGCTGTCTGACACACAATTCAAAGTGTTTAGTGTAATGTTTCAGGTCTCTATAACCCATGACACTGCTACTTTATTGAAACATAAGTTTCCAGGCTCTGGTTCATTGGGCAAGCAGCAAGCCCGGCACTTCACATCTGTTGTTTTATTTATCGTGACTTCAGCATCCCGGTGTTCCCTTACTCACTTTGACATACATTGATTGCAAGGGATACACAAGTAATTACTCGAGCGAACCTCAGGGAATCGCTCATCTGCTTATCTCTCAAACTCCTAGTTAAGAATTCCTGCACTGTAACTCCGCTAAGATGCTCATTTCAGTGTAACCCGGCACTGTGGGTGTGCCTACGTCACGTGGACGGCAGCGGTTCAGGACGGCAGCTACGCCGTCACCTTCTCGAGGGTAATTAGGGATGGACAATAAATGCTGACCCAGCCAGCGACCCCCACAATTTGAAAAAAAAAGCCATTCAGGTAATGTTGAGAATTAGCCAAAAATGATTCCTTTGGTTAGGGGCTGGTTTAGCACAGGGCTAAATCGCTGGCTTTGAAAGGACACCAAGGCAGGCCAGCAGCGCGGGTTTAATTCCCGTACCAGCCTCTCCGAACAGGCGCCGGAATGTGGCAACTAGGGGCTTTTCACAGTAACTTTATTTGAAGCCTACTTGTGACTTCAATAAGCGAATTTCATTTTCATTTCATCCTCAGCTCAGCATTTTGCTCTCTCCTCCTGCTCACGCGGGAATGAAGCTGGTGGGCAGGTGAATTAGAACGTTTAGGCTGCCTATTCCATTCCTTCCAGCCTGTGAAGCCAGCAGGTGAGCTGTCCAGCCGACCCTAACAATTGCCTCACGAGATAAGCGTCCATCGTGGTTCCAAAATGTGGAAGGATCGTGATTGCCCTGTTTCCGAAACCCAAGACGGGAAGCCACCAGGGTTATCGCACCAAACCGGTTGGCATTTTGTGGGCAAAATGAAGGTCAGTGTGAAAGTTGGCCACTCGGTGAGTGAGAGTGGCAGTATTACCTCAACTTCCTGATTACCCTAAAATAAAAGCAAATTACTGCGGATGCTGGAATCTGAAACAAAAACAGAAAATGCTGGACAATCTCATCAGCTCTGACAGCATCTGTGGAGAGAGAATAGAGAGAACTGGAAATGGGGTCAGATTTATACTGTTGTGGGAGGGGAGGGGGGTGTGGAGCAGTGAGGCCAGATAGCGAGCCAGCGACAGGTGGACATTGACAAAGATGTTGTGGACAAAAAGCCCAAGGGAATGTAAATGGTGATGATCTTGGCTGATAGTGGCCCATTGAGAGATCAGAATGGCAGAACAACGGGAAGCAATGTGTCTGAGAACAACTTGGAACGGGGAGCAGGTGGCCCGAGTCCGGTGGAGTGTCGGAAGAGGAGACAGTGGTGAGGGAAAAAGGGATCGATGGAAGAAATGAAAATAAATCGATAGAAATAAAAATGGGTTGGAGGTGGAGGAGAGTGTTCAGAGTTTGAAGTTGTTGAACTCAATGTTAAATCCAGAAGGCTGTAACACATTCTGGTCTCTTAATGTACCATTACAACACCATTCACATTCCCTTTGTCTTTCTGTCCCGGCATCAAAGTCAATCTCTTCCTAGCCTCCACCTATTGCTGGCTCTCTAATGTTTCACACCACCCTTCCCCCCAACAGTATAAATCTGACCCCATTTCCAGTTCTCTCTATTCTCTCTCCACAGAGGCTGTCAGAACTGCTGAGATTGTCCAGCATTTTCTGTTTTCTTTGAAAAAATGTCTGGTCTGGCTCGACTTCTAACAGGACCTCCTGGCTCCATGTGGGAACCGTCCTCATGAGGAATGCTGCAGCAGAACCCAAGATTTAATGAAGAAGTCATTTTGAACTCAAAACGTTAACTCTGTTTCTCTCTCTTCAAAGATGCTGCCAGACCTGCTGAGTATTTCCAATGCGTTCTGTTTTCATTTCCGGTTTCCGGCAACTGGGCAGCACGGTAGCACAGTGGTTAGCACTGTTGCTTCTCAGCGTCAGGGTCCCAGGTCCGATTCCCGGCTTGGGTCACTGTCTGTGCGGAGTCTGCACGATCTCCCCGTGTCTGCGCGGGGTTCCTCCGGGCGCTCCGGTTTCCTACCACAAGTCCCAAAAGATGTGCAGGTTAGGTGAATTGAACATTCTGAATTCTCCCTCAGTGTGCCTGAACAGGCGCCGGAGTGTGGCGACTAGGGGATTTTCACAGTAACTTCATTGCAGTGTTAATGTAAGCCTACTTGTAACAATAATAAAGATTATTATTATTTGCATTTACACCATCCAGTCCTCAATGTGCTGTACCTTCAGTACTGGTATTGCGGGTGTATTGCTTCACTTTCTCTTGTGTTGAAGAACATTCAAAGTTGTTTTCTGTCTCATTGCTGAATTATTTGGATCAATGCAATTTTCTCACCATTTTATAAAACACTGAAGCTTGCCAGTAAAGAGTTTCCCGAGACATTTATTGAACGCGAATCCAGGCGGAATCCTGACAAACAGCACTGCTGTCTTCTCCTCAGGCTGCATAAGAACAGTTGGTTCACCATCAGTTTGCGGACACCAATCGCACGAGTCCCCAGACTGAGAAATCTTCATCCACAAAGTCAAAGGCCGGTGAGGGTAGGGAGAATTAGGCCCCTCAACCAAGCTATTGCCCCTCTACCTGAACCCACACTTTTACAAGTTACTTTCTTTCCTCCTCATTAGGAATCCCTTCACCAGTCACCCAGCTTGCTATTCATTGGCGGACTGGCATGGGTTGCCTCATTAACGTTTCTCCTCTCGTTTGCCTGTATATAAGAGAGGGATGGGAACGCCCCCTGATTTTGTGAAATAGTCTGCGCCTGGCTCAGAAATAGAGCTTAAAACCCTTTGATTCCATTCTTACCCCCGCTGCCCCCACAATACAGTCCCTAAGACATAGCAGCAGAAGTAGGCCATTCAGCCCATCGTGTCTGTTCCCATACGCCTGCTTTCATAAAAAGCACATAACAGGACTGGGGGCGGCACGGTAGCGCAGTGCTTAGCACTGCTGCCTCATGGCGCCAAGGACATGGGTCCAATCCTGGCCCCGGGTCACTGTCCTTGTGCAGTTTGCACATTCTCCCCGTGTCAGCAAGGGTCTCACCCCCACAACCCAAAAAGATGTGCAAGGTAGGTGGATTGGTCACGCGAAATTGCCCCTTAAGTGGAAAAATGAATAAAATTAAATAAATAACAGGACTGGGCAGTTTGCTAAAGCATTAGGGCAGCTTCATGGTGAGAATTTGGAAGACTCCAGCGGCCCACACCAAACACAATTTAAAATCTAATGATTGATTAGACACAATGAGGAGATATTTAGCTTCTTTCTCCTGCCCTACATCCCCTCCCCTACTCCCTACTTCACCCAATCAGTGTTTCTCAACACACTGACCTTGCCAGCACTATCTCTGCCGTTTGAAGATGTACTTACAAGTCTCCTATGTAGAGATTAGGCCATACTTCATCGATACGGCTGAGCGGAACTCTGTTGTTGCGCAAGATTTCCTCCAGCTCTGCGACTGTGGGAGTGCTGCAGTTCGGGCTCGAGTTCCTGGGAAAAGTGGGATTGCCACTGAATTGCGTTACTTCGTTCGATGCCATTATAATCTGGGTTTGTTTTGTGATCTCTGTGGCTCACACGCGTTGTTGAGTGTTGACTGTGCAGAGTTCTTGTCTGCCAGCCAAACAATGTGATGTTTATGAACAGGTGCAAGTACAGATTCTGCTAAGCGACGCTACGTTTTAATTCGGTATCGAAATTCAGATCTTGCAGGCTCCAGAGTAAAATCCTATTTAGGAAATTTTGAAAGGTAAAATAAATGAACAATTTCTAACAGGAACTTTGGGCTTGATCTCCTGGCCACTCACAAATGCCTACATGAGGTGACTGACGCCCTTTTTTTGTCAAGGCCTACAATTCGGTAGATCAAGCGAGCCAGGAGGCCGGAGCGGTGGGCTTTGAAGAGATTTCACCCCACAGGCGCAGGGTGCCATTGGTTGCATTCATGTGGTTCCTCGGCAACACCCAATCCAAACCATAAACAGGAAATGTTTCCGCCTGCTCAATGTATCGCTTCAGTCGTGAGAAGCCTATCATGCAGGATTGCGTCAGATACCCAGGAGGTACCCAGGAGGTGCCCGCGACACGTACAGCTTGAGTAGATCCTGGACAGCTTGGTGGGACCACACAGGATCCAGGGTTGGTTCCTCGGTGATCACGGATATCCGCAAAAGATGTGGCTGATGATGCCCATGCGGTGGCCCCAGAATCCTGCATAGAGAAGGTACAATGATGCTCATGCTACCCAGGCATTGGAGGAGTAGACCATAGGCGTCTTAAAGACGTGAATTCGATGCCTGGAAAGAAATGGGGAGCACCCCAGTACAACCTCACGGATCGTCGTGGCTTGCTGTGTGCTGCACAAGGGGGCCGACATGAAGGAACTGCACATCTCCCCCAGTGAGGCAGGTGGCAAAGCGGGTGAGGGTGTTGAGTTGGAGGAGGCTGAGGTTGCAGGGGAAGAAGCCATCGCAAGGGCCAGATGAAGCAGGCCTGCGTGCTAGAGTCCAAGAGGAGGAGGAGGAGTTGCCATGAGGACCCTCTTCACCAAGTGTCCTCCATCAAGGGCCAACAGTGTTGGTGTTGCTCTCATTTCACCCCCCTCACTTCAATACGACAGTGAATATTTACACACCAAGCTCACATTGTCCTGGCCCTTTGAAGGATGATGAAGCTTCGGGGGCATGTGTCCTTGCTGACATCAAGTGCCAACTAGAGGAGGGAGTTCAGGTATCAGATGTCAGAAGGTGCTGCCTCTGCACGTGTCTCTCCAACATCCCAGTCCACAAGAGCCAGGAACTGTTCCACTAACATGGACCCATAGAGTCCCTACAGTGCAGAAGGAGGCCATTTGGCCCATTGAGTCTTCACCGACCCTCCGAAAGAACACCCCACCCAGGCCCATTCTCCGTCCAATCCCCGTAACCCCACCTAACCGGCACACCTTTGTGACTGTGGTAGGAAACCGGAGCACCCGGAGGAAACCCGCGCAGACACGGGGAGAACGTGCAGACTCCGCACAGACAGTCACTCAAGGCTGGAATGGAGCCTGGGTCCCTGGCACTGTGAGGCAGCAGTGCTAACCACTGTGCCACCATGTGGCTTCATAGCTGTGTGACTTCAATCTGGCAAAGTTCCTCAAGGAGATCCACCTCCGACAATGGGACAATGCATTCGGCATAACCTTGATGGTGACATTGACGCCAACGCAGCCGAGAACAATCCGCAGATTTGCATTTAATCAGAGACGACTCAATCCTCTGTCTCCATCACATCAACATCTGTCACTCTCAGTTAGGGATGCTAGCTTGCTTCTATCCTCACCTTGCTATGCAGTGCACCACCTAAAGATACTTGAATACCATACATTAAAATGCCTCCTCTTTATGACTCATTGTGCCCTCATGGCCAGTCCTGACCCTGGTCCTTGCAAACTCCAAAGTGCTGCGACCCCATGAGGCCCTCAAGGTGCATTTGTCTTCAGTATTTTCACACTGCCACACTGTTTTTCCCTTTGGGGAATGGTGGGGAGAAGTGGGAGGATTCCCGAGCTGATAATCAGCCCGTTGAACACAGCTTTTGTGACCAACAAGTCCTGGAGTTGGACTTGAACCCGGAGTTTCTGGTCCAGCGGTAGGAACGCTACCACTGCGCCATAAGACCTCCTCAAGGTGATGAGTCGTTGCTAAGACTTCCCCTTCAGTACATGCTCGCTCCTATCCCATTTCTTTCCTCCACGTTGTCCAAAACTATGATTTGTGATCCCAGAGTATGCTAATGGCTCTGTTGACCACCAAAATCACCATTTTCAATGAGCCTCACTCACCTCAGTCAGTGGTTAGGTGATGGGATGATTGGCGCTGCCACCCAAGGTTGTGACCAGAGCCTTGTGGCCGCATTCCAGACAATTACAGGTTGAGAGACGATCAAGGTTGTCGGTTCAAGTGCCAGGGCAATAATGGGGTTGAGAGGGGCAGAGCTTCAACACTTTGAGATCTCACAGTTCTCCCACTAATTGGTGAGCTGATTGGGTGTCCACTCGGAAATGCGGTTGGCAGAGAGCAGCACACACTAACTCTGAGTATGGGCTCTATTAGGTTTGTGGGGGGTTTAATTATACTTGGAGTACAGACAAAGGATAACCAGGTTGCCACACTGTCGGTTACTTAATCACAAGTCTGAGTTTATTGCACAGGTGACGCTTGCTCACAGTGTAAGCTGGATGCCCCTGATGATGTCATCATGTGACATACTAAACGGAAGAGCATTGGTTACAATATTTTAATAGCGGGAATACGCACTGAGTAAAATAAGGAAGTTTGATTTATTTACAATTCAGGGACAGGATTCTCCCCTACCCGGCGGGGCGGGCCGTACTGGTTCCGAGGAGGGGCGTGAACCACTCCGGCATCGGGCCGGCCGGAAGGTGCGGAGTCCTCTGCACCTTCAGGGGCTAGGCCGGCGCCGACGGTGTTGGTGTGGCGCCAGCCGGCGCTGAAGGGCCTCCACCGACCAGCGCGAGTTGGCGCATGCGCGGGAGCGCCGGTACAGACCTGGTTTGATTTTCGCCGGCGGGACCGGCCGAAAACGGGCGGCCACTCGGCCCATCGCGGGCCGGAGAATCGGCGGGGGGGGGTGTGCCGCTGCCAACGGCTGCCGACCGGCACGGCGCGATTCCTGCCCCCGCCAAAACCCCGGCACCGGAGAATTCAGAGAATCCCTCCCCAGGTTCCCGATAGATCCCCACCGGGTCTCTTGCTGGGTGGTGCCTAATTGGCCAACCTTTTCTACAATGCTACATTGAGTTACCCCACCCCTCAGCGGGGGGGGAGCTTGTACTCCGCGAGAACCACGGGAAAGATAATCATTCACACCCCGTAAGTGGAAAACCCTGCTGGAATGCATGATGTATGATCCACCTCCATGAAGTGACATATCTCTGCTTGTACGTTACACCCTCACCTTTGAAGAATGCAGATGAGATCGGAGAACACCTCTGCCTCAATCCTACACAGCCAAGAATAAACATGACCCTGCAAAGCATGTGAATGTGGTTCATTCCATAAACACACTTTCCATGAAGGTTGAGGCAGCACTGATGTAGAGAGTGATCAAGGACCACACACTGTAGTGATTATGGAAGCACACTACATGATAGCGACAGGTGTGATAAGGGAGGGGAAGGAGTCATGGTATCTCATCTAATTGAAGCAACACAGCTCATCATAAAAAGGACATATGCACAAGAGGTAATGCAAATTGGTGTGATTCCATTTACATTTGTGAATGTTATATACATGTAGTGAACCCTGGAGGACCTTGGCCTACTTTGGGTGTCCTGCTGTGGGTCAGGTGGATTCTCCTTGGCCTGTGAAGCTCGAGTTGAAGGAGTTGCAGGAAGAAGGGATTGGGATTGGCTGGACAATCCTGGAGTCACCTGGGTGGATGAGGCCGGGGTGTCCATCTGCTGGTCTTCATCTCAGGAGGTGTCCAAGGGCCCCTGGCTAACGTCTTGAGAAGGGGCAGCTGGAGTGAGATTGAGGTGCCCTGCACACCTCTGCCCCCCCTTGCATGGCCACTAAGGATGCCACCAATGGTTACAGCGATGAGGTGCAGCCCCTGTACCAGCACGGGACCAATGTCTTGTAAGTCTTATTGAACCTTTTTTTCCAATCCAACATCGCTTCCTCATGGTCACGGGCCTGGATTTTACAAGGTCCCACTGCAGCATGTGTCTCAGTCCTAGTGGAAGGTGTGGGTGAGTGCTATGATGGGCCTTCTGGTGTGATGTTCTCACGATCCTCATCCAAGGTGTCGTTGGGGCTCAAGCTAATTGAAGACGACAGGTGCTTGGCTGAGGGATGAGCTGGTGCAGGATCCTCACGTGGGTGTTTACTGCTGACCTCACCATTGCCAACAGGCACCGTCCATCTCCTCTCCAGCTAGCTCTGTGGCTCGGTGTTTGAACTGAGAGAAGGTCTTGAGTTGTGGCAGGCTGGGACCTCTCCCTGTGCTAGTATGCCAGCTTGTCCTGCATAAAGACAGATGGAGATAGTGTGAGAAAGATGCATGTCGGGGCAGATGATAAAACTGCTTGGCATGTTTGGGTGGTGAATGGAGCCATGCACAAAACCTCCAGTCAACCCTGGTCACCAGGCTTTCCCCAGCCTTCCCAGGTCAGCTCGGGGGGTAAGTGCCTCTACAGCATTGCTTGTGGGTCAGGAGAAGCAAGAGTGCTTCTGCCTTCCTGCAAAATGAACAAATTGAAGTACGATTGGACCTTTCTTCTTCCTTCCCATCAGAACCCCATCATCCAAGCACTCTCCTCTGCTCCCATGTCAGATATCGGACCCCCCCCCCCCAGGACTGGATCATGATCCCCCTTCCCTCAGGTCAATATTGGACAATGTTCAACAGTCTATCATCTGCAGGCTCTGCACCTGTGGCTGTGACCTGCTCTAGACAGCTGCCTATAGGAATGGAGGAAAGGCCAGTCTATCACTCTGTCGTTTGGGCAGGGACCCTGTCAAAAAATACATAGTCAAAACCACAAAGCATGAGGGGAATTTTGGAGGTCTGGACTGAAACTCTACCCACTACCTTCCTGAGGTTGAAAGATCCACTCCCGTCAATCTCAGGACCAGAGTCTCTTGAATAACATTCCTTCCTGACAGGATCACATCTTAATCACATTTATGTACACCTCAGAGATAGGTGTACATGATTCAAATGTCTGACTGATAAGGATGAAGCTGAGTCAACATTCAATCATCCAGCTTTCCATTATCTTAACCCTACCAAATTGAGCAAGTTCCTCATATCTTACCTGCCCCAAGATATCCACAACATTTTTGAAATGAAGATTGTGAACAGGCTGCTCCAGACATGGACCTCAGACCCATAGAATCCCTGGAGTGTAGAAGGAGGACATTTGACTCATTGTACTTGCACCGACCCTCTGAAAGACCACCCTGCCCACGTTATCCCCGTAACACCACCTAACCTGTACATTCCTGGGCACTAAGGGGCAATTTAGCACGGCCAATCCATCTAACCTGCACATCTTTGGATTGTGGAAGGAAACTGGAGGAAATCCACGCAGACACGGGGAGAACGTGCAGACTCCACACAGACAGTCACCCAAGGCCGGAATCGAACCCGGGTCCCTGGCGTTGTGAGGCAGCAGTGCTAACCACTGTGCCAACGTGCATGTCTAAAATTCCTTCTTGAGGTTCTGAGAACGGTAAGGCTGGCAGATAGAATCTGTCTCTCCTGGTAATAATTCAGACAAGAGAATTGAATCACCATCATTCCTTCATTTAACTGAGTGGGAACTCTATACTTGAATCCTTTACGCCTATGCAATTTAACAGTATTATAATGGAACAATCCAGTCCCAATGTCTTGTGGAGGCAGATTATTGCCTCGCTCAAACTATTTATATATTTTATAAATGTTCATAAATTTGATCTTGGATTATTTATCTTAAGGTCCTGATCTTAACTCAATCAAACCTCATTCAATTAGGCAGAGTTAAAGCTGGGCATTGAGAGTCTGTCCACAATCGAGTGTCTCCATTTAGCCAGTTTCCTGTCTCCTTTCTGGAACTGGTGTTACATTGGCTGCCCTCACTGCAGTTTGTATATCTAATGTTTGGGGAATCATGCCCTCCAAAAGCAGGTAATCCAGAGGTGGTGGGCAACCTGAGACCTGAGGCCACATGCGGTCCATCTGGGTTCTGAGTGCGGACCACGAGACATTTTGTTGTCCATTGTCTACGGGCAGTTTGCCACTCATTTCCCTCAGTGTAGTTTTGTCCCTACTGGTACAGCTAAAGTGATACGCACCTAAAGCAAGGGCACGTGTGTCTAATCAAAGCCTGAATATTTCTCACGTTTTTCCATTTGAAGTTGATGACGGTTCTATTAAGGTATGAATAATTAAGTAGTTTCCATAACTCGTTATGAAATATTCGGTGTCTATTAAACGTATTGAATCTTATTCGTGGGGTCATGGTTCGTGAACAAACCCGATTTCAATCTTGCTGCCCACTGAGATGAATGGCAGCCATTAATGCGGCCTACTCACTAGCCGAGGTTGCCCATCGCTAACATAGTCGAAGCCCACAATGTGGTGTGGCCCCGAGGGGATGCAGCACTGCCAGAGACTCTGTCCTTCAGATGAAACCTTAAACTGAGGTTTTATCCACTCTCTGAGTGGATGGAGGTCAGTGATCTCATGGCACGATTAAAAGATGAGCAGGGGGGTTTTCCTGGTGGTCTGGCAATGGGTATCCCTCAATGAACGTCACAAACTAAAAACGACCCATTTAGTTCCTTTCTGGCCATGAGACAATGTCAAATGCTGCAGGAGGATGGGGAGAGATGGTGTAATGGAGGATTCAATTTGTGACTTTGATCGGGGTCAGTGCTGAAGCTCAACCGCGGAGATTCAAACATGTCTTTGTGGGAAATGTATGTGTGGATTTGGGAGGTGGAGAAATTTGGAAAGGAAAGGGAAAAGGATCAGTGGTCTGCAGAGACGGAGCGGGGAAAGGATGAATTAGTGAGAAATGGGACAATGATGGTGGCTTTGCGAGGGAAGGGCAGAGTACCTGAGGAGAGGGAACCATTTATAATGTCAGGTGGTACAGGGGAGGGGACGTCGAGTGGCCAGCAGGAGATTGGGAAAGGAGTCAAAGGAGCAGGAGGTGGACAACATGAACTCAAAAACCGGAGAGGAGCGATGATAGGAGAGAAAGGAACAGTGTCAGGGCCTGGGAAAGGGGAAATCCTGGGGGGTGGTTTGGCTTGATGGACAAGTGGTTGGGAGGCGGGCAGCATCTGAGGAAACTGAATGGATGGTCATATTCTTTGTGACGAAGAAATCACAGGAATCTGCTCCTCACACCAGGTGGAGATGAAGGTTGAGGAACCAGCAGAGATTGGAGAAAAGAAGTGGGGATCATCTTTGTTCTCCAAAAGGCAGCACGGTGGCGCAGTGGGTTAGCCCTGTTGCCTCACGGCGCCGAGGTCCCGGGTTCGATCCCGGCTCTGGGTCACTGTCTGTGTGGAGTTTGCACATTCTCCCTGTGTTTGCGTGGGTTTCGCCCCCACAACCCAAAGATGTGCTGGTTAGGTGGATTGACCACTCTAAATTGCCCCTTAATTGGAAAAAATGAATTGGGTACCCTAAATTTATTTAAAAAAATAAAACAAATCTTTGTTCTCCAGGATAATCCAGGATAATGAGTGTTTCGGCAGAGGAGAATGAGGACTCATGGTATCCAGTCAGATCTAATGATGGATGGCTAAAACAGTTGGTGCCCCTTGTATTTAAGATGAAACAAGACAAATGTTGCCTTGAAAATTACCTTAAGCTGGAATAACGTCTCTGAATAATATCATCCACCAACCATTTTAGATTCAATTCTGTGTCACTAGAACGAGGGGGGAACACAGTTTACAAATAAGGGGGCGGGATTCTCGTACCAGCCTCCCCGAACAGGCGCCGGAATGTGGCGACTATGGGCTTTTCACAGTAACTTCATTTGGAGCCTACTTGTGACAATAAGCGATTTTCATTTCTCCGCCGGCGGGATTCTCTGTTTTGCCGGCAGCCCGGGGGTTTCCCGACGGCGTGGGGCTGCCCCACAATGGGAAACCCCGTTGACTGGCCGGTGTAACGGAGAGTCCCGCCAGTGGGTCGGGGCAGAAATGTGGCGGGGCGGGGCGAGGATCGTGAATGTTTGGAACTCAGAGAGAGAGATGGTGACAGGATCAATTAACATTTTCAAGGCAAGATAGATAGATTCTTGACTAACAAGGGAGTCAAAGGTTATCGGTTGGCAGAATGTATAGTTAAGGCCACTATTGGATCAGCCATGATCTTATTGAAGGGCGGAGAAATCCCGAGAGGCCGAATGGCCGATCCTGGCTCCTAATTTGTATGTTCATATGTTCTACAATTTTGATGTCCACCTCTGTGAAAACCAAAACCAATCATTTATTTAGGACCTTTGCCATTCCCTCGCTCTTCATGACAGGTTTGTACATTGCTCCATTCCTACCTGAACTCCATTTATGGTAGCGAGGGATAAGTTTAGGTACTTGGGGATTCAGGTAGTGAGGGAATGGATGGGGCTCCATAAGTGGAACTTAACGAAGTTGATGGAGGAGGCCAGGGAGGATCTTAAGATGTGGGATACACCCGATCTTTATACCAAAGGCTTTTTTTTCGGAAAGTGGACACAATCATCTCTGACTTTGTATGGGAGGGGAAGGTGCTGAGGGTGGGGTGGACCCTGCTACAGAGGCAGAGGCAGCAGGGGGGGTTGGCGTTGCCAAACTTGCTTCATTATTATTGAGCGGCGAATGGGGACAAGGTGCGGCGGTGGTGGGAAGGAGAAGGGGTAGAGTGGGTTAGGATGGAGGAGGAATCTTGTAAGGGGTCTAGTTTGAGGGCTATGGTGACGGCAGCATTGCCAATGGCTCCAAGTAGGTATTCAGGGAGCCCAGTGGTGCAGTCCACGGTGAAGATATGGAATAAGCTGAGGAGGCATTTTAGGGTGGAAGGGATGTCGGTGCTAACGCCGCTGTGCGGGAATCATGGGTTTGAGCCGGGGGGGGGGGGATGGATAGTGTATACAGGAGGTGGAGGGAAGTGGGGCTGGTCAAGGTGAGGAATTTGTATTTGGAGAAAGGGTTTGCCAGTCTGGAGGAGCTAAGGGAGAGGGTAGAGCTGCCGAGGGGTAGTGAGTTCAGGTGTCTACAGGTTAGGGACTTTGCACAAAAGGTCTGGAAGGGGTTCCCTAGATTGCCGGGATACACCCTGCAGGAGCGACTGCTGCTTCCGGATGTGGAAGGGGAGGGAAGAATTGGGGATATATATAAGTGGCTGGGGGAGCAGGGAGGCGAGCAGGTGCTAAAGGTTAAGGAGAAATGGGAAGCGGAGTTGGGAATGGAGATCAATTGGGGAGTATGGAGTGAGGCACTGCGAAGGGTAAACGGGACCTCCTGTTGTGCAAGGATGAGCCTGATACAGTTTAAGGTGATGCACAGGGTGCATATGACTCGGGCGAGAATGAGTGAGTTCTTTTCGGGGGTAGCAGATGAATGTGAGAGCTGTCGGCGGGGGCCAGTGAATCATGCGCACATGTTTTGGGGTTGTGAAAAATTGGGAAGATTCTGGGCGGGGGTGTTCGCGGTCTTAGCCAGGATAGTGGAGGAGGGAGGGGACCCGGATCCTTTGGTGGCGATATTTGGGGTTTCGGAGAAGTCGGAGCTCATGGAGAGGAGGAAGGCCGATGTCTTGGCCTTCGCCTCTCTGATTGCACGGCGATGAATTTTGCTGGAGTGGCGGTCGGCATCGCCACCGGGGGTAGCAGTCTGGTTGGGTGACCTGTACGACTTCCTGCGGTGAGAGAAGATAAAGTACGAGTTAAGGGGCTCAGCAGGGGAGTTCGAGAAAAGGTGGGGATGTTTATGACCGTGTCTGAGGAGCTGTTTGTTGTGTTGCGGCGGGGTGGGGGGGGGGGCTTTTGTTTGTATATTTTCTCTCATATCTTTCTTATCTCCCTTTTAGTAGCTTTTCAATATTCTTTCTATTTGTCTTGTCTTTCTTGGTCTCACCTTTTGAGTAAGTAATAAATGCGAATTTCTTTTTCCATGTCAACAACGATTTAATCATCCAGCCCATCCATTGAAGCCACACCGTTCAAGACACTCTCATTTTTGTTACAGAAATGAAACTACTTCTTCTGCTTCTATCTTCTGTTGCAATGTTCCTCCATTCAGACATGTGATTCTATTGCAGCATCTTTGTGTACATTAATTATCTGTTGTGGCTATCTATGTAATAGGTGACTGTACTCCAGAATAAAGTAACTAACTGTTTGTGGAGTGTGTTCAGGTATTCTGAATTTGTGCTCCATGAACACAAGTTTCCCTTCCCTCCTGCTTTGTGACCCCCATCAGGACAATTCCTCCTTTGACTCAGTTCCTGCAGTTGTTATCTGAGCTGGAATTCATTGCTTGCAGGGGTGAGTGTTGGAAACAATTTCAATAGTAACTTTCAAAAGGAAACAGATATATACTTAAAAAGGGGGGGAGTTAAAGAGGGAACAGGAAAAGAAATGGGATTAACTGCACAGATTTTTCAAAGAACCAGGATGATGACCTTTCTGTGATTCAAAACATCCCCAAAACAACATCAGAAATTGGAGTTACTCGGCATTGATGCCTGTTTCTCTGCATTTCCTGTTCATTATCAAAAAGGAACTTTTTTAACTGACACGGTCGGACGTGAGAGTCCCCTGCAAAGCCCCACTTAGGCTTGGACCCATACTATGGACGTAACAGGAATGAGTTTCTCAATATCAAATAATGCGTGAAAACGATCATTTATATTAAGCAATTAGAATGATAAAAAAAGGAAAGAAAGATTACTTTATTAAAAAGGGAAGAACAGAAACATTTTCTATATATAATTAGCAGAAATACAATGTTTTTTAGTGCAAATAGTAACCTCAAATATTTAAGACGTTTCCATAAGATGGTACAGGTCTCTTTGGTGCATACATCACCAAGTCTCTGAATAATAGTGCATGGGGGGGGGGGGGGGGCATTCCGGTCACACACTCCATCAACATCCCTTCCTTTGCAGTCTTGAGGGGTTGATTATTCCACCCCACTGGATGCTGTGCCCCTATATGTCCAATTTCTGGTTTCATTCCAGCCTTCCGTGGCCTCCATCCAAATGTTCTCAAAACAAGGCTCTGACCACAATGAGCCCTTGTCAGATTCTTCTCACAGGTACTGCAAGATTTATAGATGCTGCAGGACTATGGCTGCTTACACATCTATTTGATGGTGTCTCCCACCTGTCACCAATCAGGTTCCACCGTTCTTCAATCAAACTCCATCTCTTGATTCGTTAATTTTTCAACATTTGCTAGATTCTGGAAAATAACAAATAAATCCCCTTTACTCAAGAAGGATGGGAGGCAGAAAACAGGAAACTGTATTGGCCAGTTAATTTAACATCTGTCATGGGGAAGGTGTTGGATTCGATCATTAAGGAGGCTATAGCTGCGGGGATTAGAAGAATGGGGGGCCTGTTCATTGACGGGACGTTTGCGAGCCTAGGGGCACTAGAGGAGAAGTTTGGGATACCCCCGGGAAATGCTTTCAGATACAAGCGGGTGAGGGCGTTTGTGAGGCGGCAGGTGAGGGAATTCCCGTTGCTCCCAGCACAGGGGATTCAAGACAGGGTGATCTCGGGCCTATGGGTGGGAGAGGGCAAGGTGTCGGCAATATACCAGGAGATGAAAGAAGAGGGGGAGGCGTTGGTAGAGGAGCTGAAGGGTAAATGGGAGGAGGAGCTGGGGGAGGAGATTGAGGAGGGGCTATGGGCTGATGCCCTAGGGAGGGTTAATTCTTCCTCCTCGTGTGCCAGGCTTAGCCTGATACAATTTAAGGTGGTTCACAGAGTGCACATGACGGGGGCGAGGCTGAGTAGGTTCTTTGGGGTGGAGGACAGATGTGGGAGGTGCTCAGGAAGTCCGGCGAACCATATCCATATGTTTTGGTCATGCCCGGCACTGGAGGGGTTCTGGAGGGGAGTGGCGGGAACAATATCTAAGGTGGTGAAAGTCCGGGTCAAGCCAAGCTGGGGGCTAGCAATATTTGGAGCAGTGGATGAGCCGGGAGTGCAGGCGGCGAAAGAGGCCGGCATTCTGGCCTTTGCGTCCCTAGTAGCCCGGCGAAGGATCTTGCTAATGTGGAAGGAGGTGAAGCCCCCCAGCGTGGAGGCCTGGATAAATGACATGGCTGGGTTCATTAAGCTGGAGAGGATAAAGTTTGCCTTGAGAGGGTCTGCGCAGGGGTTCTAAAGGCGGTGGCAACCGTTCCTAGACTATCTCGCGGAGCGTTAGATGAAGGTCGGTCAGCAGCAGCAGCAACCCAGGGGGGAGGGAGGGGGGGGGGATGTCTCGGGAAGGGGGGGGGGAAGGGGGGAAGGGGGGTCTGCCTGGGGGGTATTTGAGCAAGAGAACACATGAAAGATCTGGAAAACTGGCATGGACAGGAGGAATTCAGTGTACAAAGCTCTGTAACATATTGTTTTACCATGTTTATATCTTGCTATGTGCATTATCTTTCTATTTTGTTACGAGGAGGGGTGGGGTTTTTGTTTGTAAGGGTGAAAAATTGTGTTAAAAAACTTCAATAAATATATTTTTTTTTAAAAAGGAGGCTATAGCTGGGCACTGAAAAAAACTCAAGGTAATCAGAAAGAGTTACTGTGGTTTTGTGAAAGGGAAATAATTTTGAATCAACTTATTGGTGTTTTTGGAAGGAATAACATTCACTGTGGATGGCGCGGTAGCATAGTAGTTAGCACTGCTGCCTCACGGCGCGGAAGACCCGGGTTCGATCCTGGTTCTGGGTCACTGTCCATGTGGAGTTTGCACATTCCCCCAATGTCTGCATGGGTCTCACCCCCACAAACCCAAAGATGTGCAGCATAGGTAGATTGGCCATGCTAAATTGCCCCTTTTAATTATTATTAGCCTGACCAATTCATCTAACTTGCTTATCTTTGGGTTGTGGGGTGAGACCCACGCAAACGCCACACGGACAGTGACCCGGGGCCGGGATCAAACTGGGATCCTCGGTGCCGAGAGGCAGTAGTGTTAGCCACTGCGCCGCCCCTGGAATTCTATGATTCCTTGAGAAAATAATTATTTGTCCAATCTGAGCCATGTGCCAATGATGATTAAAAGCAAGATTAAAAGCACAAATGTTGAAAATACATATTTGGTCAGTCAGCAAATGTAAAGAGGCCAAATTCACATTTTGGGCATCTTCTGCACTGTTGCACCTCCAGTGCTGCGGGCGGCGCTGTGGCTGGAGTCCGTGCTCCGTGTGTTGTACGTGGCAGGGGCGCGGTGTGCACCTCCAGTGCTGCTGGTGGCGCTAGAGGTGGAGTCCACGCTCCGTGTGTTGTACGGGGAAGGAGCGCGGTGTGCACCTCCAGTGCTGCGGGTGGCGCTGTGGTTGGCGCTCGCGCTCCGGTTGTTCTGCGGGTCGAGGACGGGGTGTGCACCTCCAGTGCTGCAGGTGGCGGTGTGGGTGGAGCCCGGGCTCCGTGTGTTGTACGAGGTGGGGCCGTGGTTCGCGCCTCCAGTTCTGCCGGTGGCGCTGTGGATGGAGGCCGCGCTCGGGGTTTTGTACGGGGAGGGGACTGGGGGTGGGCACCTCCAGTGCTGCGGGTGGCGCTGTGGGTGGAGGCGGCGCTCTGGGTGTTGTGCGGGGCTGCAGGGGACGCTGTGTTGTGTTGCTGTGTGTAGGAAGCAGACGATGAGGCAGAGTTGGGAATCTGGGCGTCCAGCTGACATAGGGGCCGGGCTCCAGCTTTAGGAGAAGAAGCAGACTCTTTCCCCGGCACGGAGCGGGTGTGTGGGGTAAGTAACAGCCGCCAAGAGTTTTTGAAGTGGGCAGCAGCGGGGCTGTTGTCAAGGCCCAGCTGTGGTGGGCACAGGGCTGCAGCCAGAGGCAGAACTCCATCGCTGACACTATTACCTTTGAGTGCCTGAACAATACTGTCTGTCAATTCACCAGCATTTGGCAAAAAAATAAACAAACTGTGTGTTGTGGGGAAGCAGGCCAGTTAGAAATCTATCCAATTTATTTCATTCAATGTATCTGGTTGAAGGTCAATGCAACCTAACAGATAAATACTATACTGACTGGTAAATAAGTTTTAGGGACTGGTCTGATTTGATCTGGTTCCAGTTAGTACATTGTTTTCTGGACCTGAATTGCTTCTATCTGTTTCTAAATGTATATATGTGAGTGTTGAAGCTTTGTTCGTTATTACTCCCAACTGGAAAATAGAATTGATATGGATGGAAGTTGTTGATGCAGTAAAGCTGATCAGATATTTATGAATGACGTATGTAAACCAATGTTTGGGAAGCTTGATTTTCCCTATTTGGATCAGGTGGACAGTGTCATTCCCAAACATACTAAATTACATGAATTCATTTTTAAAAGTTTGTGTGTGGCTGTTAATGGGGTTAAATTGGGAAGGTAGTTCCCCAAGAAGATTAAAGATCCGTAATAGATATGTAAGCAGTGTGTGGAGAAGTGCAACATCAGCCAATTTGAGTTCTAGATGTGATAGATGACACATTGTAGTTACATTTTGTGACAGATACTTAATTGATCGATTGAGTCTTAGGATACTAACAGAAATTGACAAACTCTCACATGATCAATACTCTCTGTATCTTGCTGATTCTCATACTGTTTATATCAAAGTGTGCAAGACAACTGGAGTCCACCTGACTGATCCTGTAATCTAGGAAATACTGAATTCCACAATAGGTGCCATACCATTTTCCAGATACTAACCCAGTTCTTTTAAGTTATGAAGCCCATTGAGGCTTCTCACAGTGTTATGTTGTGAGGCCGATGGCAGCCAGTCTCTGCCCACACTAGGCAGACCCACTGGCCCGAATAATAGAAGTGACCTGAAACCAGAAAGTGAGCTGTAGCAGGATACGTCTGTGGAAGGTGAAGCCACACTGCACTGAACATTTACTCAATTTCCACAGAAAATTCTTATTTAAGTCAGTAGATCATGGGTATAGTGCATCGTGATATGTATCTGAGTGGCCGACATCACAAAAAGCTTGAGTGCTTTATGGAATGATTAGCTTTCTGAGCATTAGCTGTAGGAACATTATTTAATTTGTTGCAGCCTACTTAGAATTGCATTTTGTGTTACCAGTCTCTCATTAAATATTCAACAGCTCGTGCTTCCCCTGAAAGCTTCATGATTCCTATTCATCTGCAAACTGGCCATGACTCCCAGGAATTGGAAGGATAGCAGCCTGATGAACGTTTGGCAACTGTGTGTTTTTTTTTTCATTGCTCAAGTGCCAATGATCTCATCTTGAGCTTCCTTATTCTGTCTCATGGTTTTAAAACTTGTGATCTGGAAATGACCTGCAAACTTAAATCCGTTAATGACCAGCCTTCAATGTGCTGTACTGGGATAGTTTTGGCTTGTTGTCATATAAGATGTGGCTCCTTAACCATACCAACCAGTGTTTCAAAATTGTTGTGGAGGAGTTTTACGGCTTTGAAAAATAATATTTAACATTTCCAGGAGCTTCCCAGCAACCAATCGACAACTGCTGGCAGGAGCTACTGACCTTGGTCACCGTCAGCGGAATTTTCCAGGCCCGCCCACTGCTAAGATCTTCTGGTCCCGGTGAAGTCAATGGACTTTTGGCCGGCTCGCCGAGGATGGAAAATCCAGGCTTTGCCTCTGGAGGCGTGCAGTGAAAGCCCTTCGCTAGTTGGCTAGCTGTAACTCTGGACTAATATAGCCAACACCATATTGAACCACCTCTTTCCCCCCCCCCCCCCCCCAACCCCCATAAACCAGAACTATATTCTGTCTTCCTGCCTGTGATTGTGTCCAGAGATGTGTGTGTAATGTCACAAGGAATGTACAGAAAATAAACGGAAGTTGCGCAACATGTACTCCATACGCTCCATTTAAAGTTGAAAGTTTGCAAGTTTATTTAAAGTTGAAAATAAATGAAGGCATGCATGTGTGACGTTTTCCTCCAAACAATTCTAATACTATTCCTGGGCATTACTAAAAGCAACACCTCTCTAATGTTCTAGACTTCTAAAATAGTGAGCACTGGTAAATGGAATGGCTATAACAGCGGCATATTTTGCTTTATACAACAAATGTATTTGAACAAGAGAAGTCTGTGATATAACTTATGACTATAGGAATACCAGTACCTATGGTTCCATTTTGTGCCTCATTTTCACATGCTGTCTTTTGTCAGTAAATAACCATTTGGAGGCAGATCCCTATAGGAATTAATTAACCTGGATACTAATGACAGGAAATGGGAAAATAGGGGAAATAAGTTTGTGCTGATTATGGGACTGATGCAAGGTAACAAACGAACATAAGAAATGGGAGCAGCAGTAGATCATATGTTCGCCTGTTCCACCATTCGCCATGATCGTGGCTGATCTTCCATTTTCCCGCCTACTTGCCATTTCTCTTGATTCCCTGAGAGACCAAAGATCTGCTGAAATAGATTCAAAGATGGAGCATCCATAACCCTCTCGGGTCGGGAATTTCAAAGACTCTCAACTTTGGTGTGTATAGAGTTCTCCTAACCTCAGTCCCTTTATCTCGAGACTGTACCCTCACATTCTAGATTCCCCAGTCAAGGAAGCAACCTGTCAGCCTGTATCGCGTCAAGCTCCGTCAGAATCTTGTCTGTTTTAACAAGATTACCTTTCATTCTGCTAAACTCCAGAGAATATGGACCTAATTTACACAGCCTCTCATCATATGACAACCCTCTCATCCCAGCAACCATTCTAGTGAAACCTTCTCAGACCTTGATATTGTGCATCATTTATATCAAGTCTGTTACTTAATTTTTTTAATACAATTTAGCGTATCCAATTAATTTTTTGCAATTAAGAGGCAATTTAGCGTGGCCAATCCACCTACCTCGCACATCTTTGGGTTGTGGGGACGAAACCCACGCAAACACGGGGAGAATGTGCAAACTCCACACGGACAGTGACCCAGAGCTGGGATCGAACCCGGGTCCTCGGCATCATGAGACAGCAGTGCTAACCATTACGCCACCGTGCTGCCCCAATTCTGTTACATAGTTGTTGTTTAATTTAACTGCGCTTATGTTTTATCTTATTGTGGTCTTGAGATTTACTCACTTTCAATTTGATGTTGAATTTTTTAATTGAAAGAAGGTGGATTTTTTTCAAATTAAGTTCATTCCCGACTCCCCTACCCCACTCCACCTTAATTTCTTCCTATTTCCGTGATGTTAAAAATGGTATTTGTAGAATATAAATAGGTTTTTCGGGGATTTTTCACTTAAGTCATGAAAGCTGATGACCAGACCTGCACTTTTACCCTTGGCTACATGTCCTATTCTACAGAATTATAGGAGGTTAAAGATACGAATGTTCAGGTTGTGTGTTATTTTCAAAGACCTGCCACAATTATGTACGTGACAGTTCAGCTGTTCCAATAGGTATTGGGAGGTAACCAATTGAACCTCCTGACACAGCACTCTGGAGACATTTAATGAGAAGTTCAGACATCAATATATTGTGTGGACATTTGGGAAGGTTGTTGCAAGCAGGGGAGATACAAATTTGCTCACGTGGTGAACTGTAAAGCAGTAAGGTAAGGGGCAAGTTTTGCATCAATGTTTTAGTGCAGTGGACGTAATTGATTCATTATATTCCAAGGCACAGGAGCTGAATTCTGTGAATCTGATTGTCCTTTGCCACTGTTTGCTTATCTACTATAAATAACATTAATATGTTGCTAAATCTATTTGGTACCTTAGCTGCAATTTAATTGCGGCAAGAATGTGGAGGACTCTAATTTAAAGGATTTACATAAACCAAAATATAGTGATTTTAAAAATAAATCCCAAATGTTCTCAATGACGCAGATATTGAGCATGTAAGGCATACTCTGTGGGTATGTAGAAAGTGTGGACTCGCAAACAGATATGGTCCCTGCTGCTAATCATGAGGAAAGCAACTAAGGTAAACGGGCAATAAAACCTTGTACAAATGACTAGTTGCCGTTAGCTTGGTTTGTTAATCACTTTTTTACAACTTTAAAACTTGCCTCCCCCTGCAGCTGACTTTCTGAGCTGACTCTTATCAGTCTGATAGATTTCACGGATTTAAGTAATTTCATTGAATAAATGATATTCTGGAATGTTTATTAAGGCCTAAAGGTGCTGACAAGTCCTAGTTGTGTGATTTGTCTTGTGGAATAGAAAATTATTATTTCTTGTTTGTGTTCCGTTGGGTTTTGAAGGATGAAGTCAGCTTTTGGGAGAGATTAGAATATTACGAGCCCCAGGGACTTTGGAACGGTTTGCTAATTGCTGCTGATACTGAAATTTGTCAGCCTACACTTTAACAATGTCCTTAATGTGCTGGGCAGTGCTCTGATTGTTCTGAATTCCACTTTCAGCTGGTGTTAAGTGGGATTGCAGCATAGTCTTCTTTGGTGATCACTCACTAAACAGTGTGATTGTCCACCTAAGAAACTCCATGTTACTGGCCATGAGTTTGTGGTTTCTTTCATGGCTAATGAACCCCATCCTGGAGCCGTATCTTCGACCGCTCACTTGGCAGGTGTTTCCAGGAGGTGGGATCGGTCCTTGGGTTCTAGATTGCTGGTATTCCTTTCTCCGGTTCCTTTTTCTAGCCTCCTTTTGTCGTTGGGTGTCGTCAAAGAATTGTGTCCCTTCAATCAGGAAGTTCCTCGAAGTACGTCTCTTCTGAGCAAGGGTTTCCCAGGCATTAATCTCTCTGTTGCATTTCTTGCAGTAAGCCTTCATGGTGTCTTTGAAGTGCTTCCTTTGTCCTCTTCTTCAGAAACCTTCCTTGCGCCGGGTAAAGATTTGCATTGGCAGTGGGGACTCTGACATCCTAAGCACATGGCTGGCCCGGTGGAGTTGGTTTCTGATGACCATGGCCTTGATGTTGATGCTCTTAGCTCTTTCCGAACACTGTTGTTAGCACGCCTGTCCTCCCAGCTGGGAGAATCTGTTTTGTGCAATGTTTTTTTAAAATAAATTTAGTGTACCCAATTCATTTTTTTCCAGTTAAGGGGCAATTTAGCGTGTTCAATCCACCTACCCTGCACATCTTTGGGTTGTGGGGGGGAAACCCACACAAACACAGGGAGAATGTGCAAACTCCACACGGACAGTGGCCCAGAGCCGGGATCGAACCTGGGACTTCGGCGCCGTGAGGCAACTGGGCTATCCCACTGCGCCACCGTGCTGCCCCGTCTTGGGCAATGTTGATGATACCTGTCGAGGGGGCATCTGTACGTAGTCCACGTTTCTGAGCCACGCAGAAAAGTTGGGAGCACGACCGCCTTGTACACGAGAATCTTGGTGTCAGCACAGATGTTGCGGTCGTCCTTGGGTGTCCGAAGGCTGCACTCGTGGATTGGATATGATGTTGGATCTCAGCATTGATGTCAGCCTTGGAGGAGGCTGGCTCCCCAGGTGTGGGAAATGTTCCACGTTTGGTAGGATTTCTCCATTGATCTTGATGGAGGGAGAGACCGGATCTTGCCCTGGGGTGGGCTGATAAAGGACTGGGTCGTCTTGGGGTTGAGGCTGAGACCAATTCTTCAGTATCCTTCCCTGAAGTTGTCACGCATGGCTTTGAGATTCTTTTCTGAGAGAGTGGAGTCGGTGATGTCATCTGCATACTGAAGTTCCACGAGCGATGTCAGTGTTGTTTTCTTCTTGGCCTTCAACCGGTTGAGGTTGAAAGGTTTCTGTCCATACACTGGGAAGCTTGCTCTTGACAAGGTGACAAGGCTTATACAGTATAGCAGCAGTGTAACATGAGTATGTGAGATTGTGTTAAATTACTCCTTTATTGCATTCCTTGGGATGTTGTCCTATGTCAAATGTGCCACATAAATACAGGTTGTTCTGTGGTACTCTGTAAAATGCTTTTTGAACATTTAAAGACACTGGTTCCTCTTTATCTACCCAGCTAGTTACAGCCTCCAATGGCTCTTTCAGATTTGTCAAACGTGATTTTCCTATCACAAATTCATGTTGACTCTGCCCAAATAATATGACTTTATAAGTGCTGTTGCCCTACTAATAAATTTGAGCGTTTTTTTACTGTCAGACAAAGTGCCAATAGTCAGTTCCCTGTTATTCTCTCCCTCCTTTCTTATGCTTGTTACATTCCAATCCACAGGCTCCATCATAAAATCTAGAGAATTCTTGAAGGTTAAACCAATCTATCCACAATCTCTGTAGCCACTCTTTTAAAACTTCAGGATTTAGGCTATCAGATCTAGTGGATTGGTCAGCTTTCAGTTCCATTAATTTCTCCAGTAGTATTCTTGTACCAGGACTAATTTCTTTAAATTTCCCATTCTCACTCGCCCCTTGGTTCCCCACTTTTTACAGATTGTTGAAATTGTGTTTAACAAATCTGTTTGAGGATAGCGGGGAGTTACTGGTTGGACAGTATTTGGATTTTCACTGTGAATTCTAATATAAAGTATTGGTTTAATGTCTTTGCCATTATTCTCATTATAAATTCTCTTGTCTTTCCCTATAAAGGACTGTTGTTTACTTTTGTTGATTTGTTCTTTTTTACATTGTCATGAGAATGTCGCTTTAAGAAATGTTTGGCTGCTCGTGTTACTGCAGTGATGTCAGAGTGTGGGTGGAGCTGAGCTCTGGTTCTGCTTTTTAGTTTCACTTTGAGAAAGCTTGGGTGTGTCTGTCTTTTTGGTTTCGTTTTTCAGTGTGTTGCAGCTGAAATCAACTAAAGCTCTCTGCCATGAAGGACTATCTCTTAATCATTTGGTGAATTCAGAATTATAAATGTTTTCAGTATTGAATGTAAACTCTGTGCTTCTGTTTAAAGGTTTGTTTAGTCTTTTGGGTGTAAAAGGACAGCATACAGGTTACTTAGTGTTGTATTCTTTGGGGGTTATCTTTGAATTAATGGTTGCTAAGATATTCACTGTTTGTTTTAAAAAGGTTAACTTGAGTTCATAGAATAAACATTGTTTTGCTTTAAAAAATACTTTTCCATTTGTTGTACCACACCTGTAGAGTGGGCCGTGCGCTCCCCATACCACAATCTATTAAAAGTTGTGGTTCAGGTGAACTCCATGATACACTTTGGGGTTCTCTTCCCTGGCCCATAACAACATACCTGCAAAAATTATTAAAAGCTATTTTTACATCTAATGTTAGTTTACTTTCATCTATTTCCTTTCCAGCAATTTTTTGGTCATCCTTTGTTGAATTCTCAAATTCCCCAAATCCTAAAGCTTACTACTCGTTAGCATCTGTTGGCTCTGGTTTGACCACTTAGCCCCAATGAGGATTTTAATTCTTTGATGGAATGTAGGTTCATTATGAACATTTATTCATTTATTTAAATATTTGCCATTGTTTATCTATCATCATATATTTAAATCTAGTTTCCCAATCTACTATAATAAACTCATCCCTCATACCTACATAGTCTATATTGGTTTGGTTTCAAGACCTGAGTTCAGGACTTAGTTAGATCCCTCTCTGCCTCAAAATACATTTCTATCATATTATGATCACTTCTTCAGTGGCTTCTTTAATACAGGTTATTAATGTAATTAATCCCGTCCAATAATGCACAATACTAGATCTAAAATATCGCTATCCTCAAAATAATCAGCTTCCTTTTGTATTGATCTACAAAATTATATTGCATACATTTCATGATTTCGTCCTCCACTCTATTCGGTTGCTTTGCCCAGTCTGTATGAAGATTAAAGTCCTCCATGATTAAATATTGCATTTGGTAGATGTATTTCTAATTTTCTGATTTATACTGAAATCAACACTACAGCTATTGTCAGTATGTTTTTTTCAAGTTTAAATGACTTTATTTATAACAAGAACTACAATGAACTATACAGGAAAATACAACTGGTTAACTATTAATTATATTATAATTATATATTAAGTAATATCTAATTCCCACTTTAACCTGCCTCCAGGTTAAAGTGGGAATTAGGTATTAATTCTATTTATGTGTATATATATATATATATATATATATACACTCACAAGACGGACAAACAGAGCGGTGGAAAGGGGTAAAAATCTTAAATGAAAGGAAAAACACCAGAAGGCTTTCTGGAGAGAGAGCACAGCAGCAGGCATTCTGGAGAGCGAGATAGCACAGCAGCAGGCTTTCTGGAGAGAGAGATAGCACAGCAGCAGGCTTTCTGGAGAGAGAGATAGCACAGCAGCAGGCTTTCTGGAGAGAGAGATAGCACAGCAGCAGGTTTTCTGGAGAGAGAGAGAGCACAGCAGCAGACTTTCTGGAGAGAGAGATAGCACTTACAGCAGCTTTTCTGAAGAGAGAGATAGCACAGCAGCAGGCTTTCTGAAGAGAGAGATAGCACAGAAGCAGGCTTTCTGGAGAGAGAGATAGCTCAGCAACAGGCCTTCTGGAGAGAGATGGCACTTACAGCAGCTTTTCTGAAGAGAGTTTGCAAGTTCATAGCACTGGGCTGCCAGAATCAAGACTCCGCTATTGTCAGTATAATATAGACCAGTGTTTTTCAATTTTTCTTCCTGGAGCCCACTTTTGCCAACCGGCCAAATTTCACGACCCACGCCGGCTGACCTTCGCAACCCATGCCATGTTCGCTTTAATGCGAAAGGGGGGGAGCCAGGTCCCCTCAATCTCACTTGAATTAGGTTTGTAGGAGGAGAGCCCAATGCGCATATCAGGTGCAGTCTTCAGTCAGTTTCTTTGTACTGTCTTCGTCTTTATGAAAATGGAAAATACAATCTCGCACATATAGGTCATCGTGAAGGGCAATAGCAACAAAATGCGTGTTTTATTCAGCACTGGATACTACTGGGAGATGCTACTCAAGACTGCAGACAGCCTCATGGACTTTTGGTGTGTTTTTAATGTATCACAGGTCCGCTACAGCAGCGTAATCTTTTCATTTGGAGTTAGCTCTAAGTTAATAACTGACTCTGGGGTCTCAACCTTCACCCTTCATTTGTCGGTACTTCCCAGCATATAATGCACATGGGCGTTACATCCTTATTTGCATTGACACAATTAACAAGGCCATACCTCATCTTTAACCTGCTTTGTTCTCAAATTATAATTTCTTCTTTGTGGGCTGTTAACCAGAGGCCCTGGAGTTCTGCACAGAGCTAACACTAGCACTGCTCTGCCTTCCCTGGACTCTCCTGAGCAGCTCTCGCCAGAAGATTCTGTTGTGATCCTGATGGAGTAGGTAGACTGCCTAATTGAATCTCTAGCCGTCACTTGCTTTAAAGAAAACAATCCATCTTCACAGTCCTCTTACCAGCAGCTGGAAAATGAAAGCAACTCCGCTCCATGATTTGGCGCCAAAGGTACATACAAGGTCCCGAAAGACGTTCTGTTAGGTAATTTGGACATTCTGAATTCTCCCTCCGTGTACTCGAACAGATGCCGGAATGTGGCGACGAGGGGATTTTCACAGTAACTTCATTGCAGTGTTAATGTAGGCCTACTTGTGACAATAAAGATTATTATTGAAAAAGGTGCTTGACGTCATGTGTACGTGCAGGGTGCGTGGCCTGCTCTCTGATGCTGCTTCTGGCCGGAGGATTCCCATCAGCCTCATGTATTTTCAATTAAAAGATGGCACTGGCCGTCATTCTCGGTGTAAAAGACAGTGGTGGCCATTCTATGCTTTTCCCCCCCGATCGGGAGCACCGCGGAAATGATCCTCCCAACACTCGCCCGTGACCCACCTGCGGGTCGTGACTCCTATTCTAAAAAAACATTGCTATAGACTACTTCCACTAGTGCTTTCTGTGCCAGGTTTTGAAACCTCTGGGCTTCCCACACAACATTTTCAGCTGCATTCATCTTTAACCCGATGCCAGTGCTTTTGGTAGCAATCCAGAGGTGATTGCCTGCGAGGTTCTTTGTTTTAATTTCGACGCTAGCTCCTCAAATTCTCTCAGCAAACCTAAGTCCTAGGTTTCCCCATATCATTGGTTCCACATGGGCGACGAGACTCCTCCCACTTGAAATTCTTTTCCAGTCACAAGGAGATGTTCTCGATCCTGGCACTGGGCAGACAATGCTGTTGTGGCAGCAGAGAACAGGAGTACTGCCCTGGCTATGATGTGCCCCCACATATCAAATTGCTTTTCACTACTTCCACTTAGATGGCTTCCATGTGGCCCTTGTACTCTGCAGTAACCCTACAGACTTTTCCCTAATGCACACAGGCAGTAAGAACCTTGCACACGGTGAATAAAGGCAAATGCCGAGGCTCTTCCAGCACCTTACCCGAGGTTCCCTTATCTATGTGACTCTCAGTCACACGCGAAAGTCCCAGCAGCACTTAACCCATGGAGTGTGACTGGCTCCTGAATCAAAGTGACCAGGCAGCTCTCCCCTACTCTGATGTCCTGCAGTGTCTGCACTTTAGTTTGACAGATCTGTGCTGACGTTCCTTGGGATTCAGATGCTTACTGCAGATGTGGTTCTCTGGGATTGTGATGCTCTCTCCAAACTCACCCATGCTGCATTAATGGCACACCACCTTCACTGTCATAGAACATAGAACATACAGTGCAGACGGAGGCCATTCAGCCCATCGAGTCTGCACCGACCCACTTAAACCCTATCCCCGGAACCCAATAACCCCATCTAACTTTTTTTGGTCACTAAGGGCAATTTATCATGGCCAATCCACCTAACCTGCACGTCTTTGGACTGTGGGAGGAAACCGGAGCACCCGGAGGAAACCCACGCAGACACAGGGAGAATGTGCAGACTCCGCATCTGTTTATGTAGTTCGTTAAAGTTTGTGCATTCAATCAACTAGGCTCACGTTTTTCAGATTTTTAAGTAATTACTTTATTTAGTTTAAGTTATTGGTGGATTTAGTTTAAATATTTACCCATAACTTACCCCCACGGCCCCCTCTTTGTTGTCACTTTGTGAATGTTCTCCTCTGTCAATCATGGATCTTTCTGTGGCTGGGCTCTTGGCCTGACCCCTTTCTCTAAATAATCATAGGTGTGGGTTTGAAGTAAACTTTTTCCCTCTTCCATCATGATTTCTTTATAGTGATATTGTCACTAAGATGCGTCGGCTTTCAACAAGTAACCGAGGGTACACACCGAGAGAGGGAAATACTTTGTCTCTATTTATGCAAGGGCCAATAAAATTGCTGTTGCAAGTTTGTTGTATTTGTATTTCTGACGTTTATTACGAGGTGGTTAGCTAATTTATCCATCTAAATCCCAACTCCTGCAGGAAATTCTCAAAACCTTGATGAGTGTAGGCATTGTACTTTTGGAATGGCAACATGTCAGTATTTGAGGACATTTTCCACAACTTTAATCGCTGGGTCAATTTACCTTGTTGAAGACTTTTTATGGCATTGGAACAGCACCAATATGTTTGGAGTGAATTGCCATTACAGTGAGCCCCACCTTGGATTGATTGCTTGTATCTATTTTGCCCTCAGATAATTATGAATAGAGACTGATATTGTCATCAGTTTTTAAGGTCCATGCATAATTGTGACAAGAAGGTGCTTAAAATTAATAACATCATGGGACTGGTACTGTGTATCATTGTCAGAAATGCCTCAGGCACTTCACAATGTGAATTGATGTCCTTTGAGGAACTTCTTGAAATTGGAAACGCACTTAGCAAGGGGTAAGTTTTAGGAGGAATATAGGGGCGTGATGGCCGAGCCTTAGTGACTGATGCGGGAGAGGAGAGAAATGATTCATAGACTGGAGATTAGTAGAGCTGAAGGTGTGACCTCAGTCACAGGGTTGGAGGAAGTTGTAGATATTTTGAAACAAAGATTCAAAGTCCTCATCCATGTGTTGGGGCTTCCCAAAGCAAATCTTGAGTGGAATGAAACAGGATAACTATTGTACTTTTAAATAGGCATAGACGATTATTTCTGAATACATTACATGTTTGGGACAGATCGTTGATGAATGGTTCTGTTGGAAAAGCCCAGTGTGCTAAACAGCTGGCTTGTAAGGCAGTTCAAGGCCAGCAAAACGGGTTCAATTCCCGTACCAGCCTCCCCGAACATGGCGACTAGGGGCTTTTCACAGTAACTTCATTGAAGCCTACTTGTGACAAGCGATTATTATTATATCATCTTGGGTGCTCTGTGTATCACCTGAGGGATGTTAATCTGAGTCCATCTGTTTACAGGGGCTGGTTTAGCACAATGGGCTAAATAGCTGGCTTTTAAAGCAGACCAAGGCAGGCCAGCAGCACGGTTCAATTCTGGAATATGCAAGCTTACACAGGCCCCTGGTGCATCAGCCAAGTCTTCCCGTACCAGCCTCCCCGAACAGGCGCCAGAATGTGGCGACTAGGGGCTTTTCACCGTAACTTCATTGAAGCCTACTTATGACAAGCGATTTTTCATTTTCATTTGATTTTTTCACTTGTCCTGCACTTCTGAAGATTTCCTCGCGTTTGCAGTAAAAGTTTGGTTAAAGTGGCCTGCGTTCATTGACCTTAATCAACATTCCAGTTGTATTTTATCACTCGGTATTCAATGAAAATCGTTACAAAGCAGCAGGTCGACCTGTCCCTCTGCTGAAAGAACAACCAGCTCACATTCTGACCTTGCCTGAACTGACATCCAGAGGTCGAGGTTTTGAGGTCATTAGCCAAATATTGTTGCAGATGACTTGAGCACTCAGCTGTGATGAAATGTTTCACCTTTCGAGTGTGTGCGAAAGAGGAGAAAATACCTGTACAGTATGCTGTTTTGTTTGCTGAGCTGCTGCTAATTGTAGTAGAGCAGTATCCTGAGTTCCATCAGACCCTACTGGTCACAGTGTGATATAGTGTCAGTGAGAAGGGAGCGGAAATAGCAAAACATCAAGGTAACATTTTGAAAAGGCTTGTCCTTTAGAACCGTGAAACCCATTAGTTTTTTTTCCATACACAGGTGTCCCAGTTTAATTTGGCATATTAATAATGTGTCAGTATTCTTTATGGAGCACAAAAAAATACCATGAGGTGCAGCAAATAATTGGGAGGAAAATGGAATGTTATACTTTATTGCATGAGAAATGGAGTATGAAAATAGGGAAGCCTTGCTGCAACTGTACAGGGTATTGGTGTAACCACATCTCGAGTACTATTTGGCCTACTTACTTCAGGGGGATATACTTGCATTGAAAGCAGTTCAAGGAAGGTTCACTAGGCTGATTCCTGGGATGAGTGGACTGTCTTATGAGGAAACGCTGAGTAGGTTGTGGAGATAATGCTAAATTGGCCCTTGGGGCCCAAGGATCTGCAGGTTACGTTATAGGGATTGGGCAGGGGAGTGGACCTAGGCGGAGTGTCGGTACAGACCCGCTGGGCCGAATGCCCTCCTGCATTGTAGGGATTCTATGACCAGGTTGGAGTTTAGAGGAATGAGAGAGGATCTTATTGAAGTGTATAAGGGGGCTAGATGCTGAGAGGATGTTTCAGCTCGGGGAACTAGGGGACAGAGTTCGAAAATAAAGGGCCAAATTTCTTCTCGCAGAAGGCCATTGGCCTTTGGAACTCTCTTCCCCAGAGAACAATAGAGTTTGGATCATCGGACATATTGGTGAGACAGATTTGTCATCGACAAGGTTTGTGGTTTGCAGGCAGGAAAGGAGTCAGGACCACAATCAGATCAGTCATGATCTTATTGGATGGTGGAGCAGGTTCGAAGGACTGAAAAACGTACTCTTGCTCCTGTTGGTTATGACCTGTTGCAGCCTTTAAATATTTGTCAGGGGTTAAAGTCCTACAGTGCACATAAAGTGGAACCAGCTGTGAGACTGTGACATATAGTTTGGAAAGTTACAATAACTCTGTGAATAAATAGAAAATAATTAATGATAATACCTGAAATCACCAGTGATATGTCACTGTACTAATTTAACCAGACTTTGTATTGTGAAATCCTGAAAGCAAGGTGCAGGTTCGAGCTAGGCAGACCTTGGCGAGCAGTGCCAACATGGCGTATGTTGAGCTACAAGTTTGAAAATCGCAAAGAATGAAACTAATTCAAAGTGCTTTTATCGTAACTTTTACATTTAAGAATCACAGTCAATGGCAAGTGCTGCTGCCACTTCAGTGCTTCAGCTTTTTAAAAGTGCTTTCTAGTGAGACTATACTGTTGGCACAAGATATGCAGGATTCTTAGCAGTGATAAGTTAAGGTAAATGACTTTTCCCGCATGTATATGTCTCTGTTGTACTAGTCCTATGGAGTTCTTCCTGATGAGTGCGGGGTTCTTATCGTAAAAGGAGTGCTTGTAGCTCATGGATATTGATTTTGGCCGCATCAAGCAGTTCTAGTATTGCTGTTCTCTGCCAAATTCAGTCACTACTCTGGGATTATCCTGGCCAGTAAAGTTAGCCCCTGACTTCTTTTCTCCTACATCTACTGAACATATGCTTGCACGCAAAGAGCTTGCGGCCTGTTTTTTGGTCACCAAGACTGGGACCACCTGTTCATTGCCTCTGCTGCAACTGTGCCAACCCCTTTCTCACCGTATCATACCACCTTCAAGGAGGGCCTCCACCTTCTTGCTAACCTTTCTCTGGTTTTCTGCTTTCCTTTGTCCTCTTGCCTGGTGAGGGACCTTGGTTACTGTGGTAGTCACCACTGATGTATATATTAGGTACTTTGTGGTAAGGCCCTGTACTACAGGTACAGGGGTAGTTCCCTGCCTGCTGGCTCCGCCCAATAGGCGGAGTATAAATATGTGTGCTCCTCGTACAGCAGCCATTTCGCCAGCTGCTGTGGGAGGCCACACATCTTAGTGTAATAAAGCCTCGATTACATCCATCTCTCGTCTTCGTGTAATTGATCGTGCATCAATTTATTCAACTAAAATTTTCAGAAGATGGACCTCTGTGTCAAGCCGGATCGCCTGCAGCTGGATCCGCAATCAGGCTACGCCAAAAAGGACTTTGAACATTGGCTAGCCTGTTTCGAAGCTTACATCAGGTCTGCACCAGACCCAATTCCGGAAGCTCAGAAGATTCAGATCCTCTACACGCGGCTGAGCTCCAACATCTTTCCACTTATCCAGGTTGCGCCGACCTACGAAGACACCATGGCGCTACTGAAGGAAAACTACGCTCAGCGGACTAACACGCTCTACGCCAGACACATTCCACTCGTAGTCAACTTCCTGGTGAGTCAGTGGAAGATTTCTGGCGTGCTCTAATTCCCCTAGTCAGAGACTGTGACTGTCCGACTCCGGACTCTGCACGACAACCTTTGTCACCTGGGAGTCACACGTTTGTACCAATTCATCAAGGCCCGCAATCTTCCCAACTCCGTCGAGGAAGTCCGGGCAATCACCAGAGACTGCCAGGTCTGCGCGGAGTGCAAACCACACTTCTACCAGCTAGACCGTGCGCGTCTGGTGAAGGCCTTCCGCCCCTTTGAACGCCTCAGCATGGACTTCAAAGGGCCCCTCCACCGACCGTAACATGTACTTCCTCAGTGTGGTCGATGAATATTCCAGATTCCCCTTCGCCATCCCATGACCGACATGACGTCTGCCACCGTCATCAAAGCTCTAAACACCATCTTCGCTCTGTTCGGCTTCCCCACCTACATCCACAGCGACAGGGGATCCTCATTCATGAGCGATGAGCTGCGTCAGTTCCTGCTCAACAAGGGTATCGCCTCGAGCTGGATGACCAGCTATAACCCCCGGGGAAACGGGCAGGTGGAGAGGGAGAATGGGACGGTCTGGAGGGCTGTCCAGCTGGCCCTATGGTCCAGAAATCTCCCGGCCACCCGCTGGCAGGAGGTCCTCCCGACGCACTTCACTCCATTCGGTCGCTCCTATGCACTGCGACTAATGACACACCCCATGAACGTCTCTTTGCCTTCCCCAGGAAGTCCACCTCCGGGGTGTCGCTCCCGACTTGGCTCGCAGCTCCAGGACCCGTACTCCTCCATAAGCAAGTACGACTACACAAGGCGGACCCGTTGGTTGAGAGGGTACGGCTACTCCACGCCAACCCACAGTACGCCTACGTAGCGTACCCCAACGGCCGCCAAGATACTGTCTCCCTCGGGGACCTGGCACCAGCTGGTTCCACACGCACACACCCCTCCGGCCCGGTGCCACCCTCCCCTCCCCTGGTGCACCCAGCCGCAACCCCCGCCCCAGGACAATCCGTCCTCCCCCTGCCCACGCCCGAGGATGAAGAGGATTTCGGCACGCTCCCAGAGTCACCGAAGACCCGACCGACACCGGAATCGCCGCCATCACTGCGGCGCTCCCAACGGCAGATCAAGGCTCCGGACCGACTGAACCTGTAACTTGATCGGGACTCTTATAAAAAAGAAAACATCATCCTTCTGTATAACTCTCCTCCACCCCCGCTGGACTCAATTTTTTTTCTGTACTTTAAAACATCTACTTGCATATAGTTCTCCATCACCCCCGCCGGACTCAATTTTAACAGGGGGTGAATGTGGTAGTCACCACTGATGTATATATCGGGTGCTTTGTGGTAAGGCCCTGTACTACAGGTACGGGGGTAGTTCCCTGCCTGTTGGCTCCGCCCAGTAGGCGGAGTATAAATGTGTGCTCCTCGTAAATCAGCCATTTCGCCAGCTGCTGTGGGAGGCCACACATCTTAGTGTAATAAAGCCTCGATTGCATCCAACTCTCGTCTTTGTGTAAATGATCGTGCATCAGTTACATAGATCAGAGAAGCTGGAGCTGTTCTTCTGGAGAAGAAAAGGCTGAGAGGGGATTTGGTAGAGGTACTCAAACCACGAAGGGTCTGGGTAGAGTAGATAGAGAGAAATTGTTCTCATAGGCGGAAGATTGTAAGAGTCAGTTGCACAACGTGGCAGTGGAGACTGAGTACTTAACTCTGGGAATTGGGTAATTGCAGAGTTTCTTGGGTTGACCTCTTCAATCTAGTCAAAATGCCAGCTTTGCATTCAGTAAATTGTAGTTTTTTTTTTCAGTCTTAGTGTTAAACAACCTCACTGCTAGAGAAAGCTGTGGTTAGTTAATTAGGTAACTAGCTTGAACTGATTTCCTAGCCATCAGTTCCTGACTCAGCTCCGAGGAATCTGAGCTATGGTTTAGCAAACACACAATGTAAGTCGCTTGAAGGTGGCAGTGGAGGCTAAGTGGCCTCCCAGAAAGGAGTGCTCCAAGAGAGGAAAGCCAAAGACAGCGAAACCGATCGATGCAGCCTCAAGGCATCAATTAGGTGTGCACGTAGGCGATTGATGAGTTTTAAGTTTTACAGCCTTTAAAATGGGACAATAGTTTAAAGATATAAAGTATTATACCAAATTTATAGCATAGCCCGTTGAATTCCATAATATAACATTGCACAATCATTGGGTGATATTCTAAAATTGAAACCTAATTAGTTAAATAAAAACCAAATTGAAGATGATGTGTTGTAGCTGGAGCATGTGGGAGCTGCAGGTGGGAGCTGCAGCAACCACGGCTGCAGCAACCACGGCTGCAGCAACCACGGCTGCAGCAACCACGGCTGCAGCAACCACGGCTGCAGCAACCACGGCTGCAGCAACCACGGCTGCAGCAACCACGGCTGCAGCAACCACGGCTGCAGCAACCACGGCTGCAGCAACCACGGCTGCAGCAACCACGGCTGCAGCAACCACGGCTGCAGCAACCACGGCTGCAGCAACCACGGCTGCAGCAACCACGGCTGCAGCAACCATGGCTGCAGCTCGGGGTACTTCGGCTCAGAGTTGGTGAGCTGGAGCCTGAACTTGGGTCACTGTGGAGGGGGACAGCTACCTTGACACTTGACCCAGGTGGCAGTCACAACAGACTGGTTTGGCACAGGGCTAAAGAGCTTTTAAAGCAGACCAAGGCAGGCCAGCAGCACGGTTCAATTCCCGTACCAGCCTCCCCGTATAGGCGCCGGAATGTGGTGACTAGCGGCTTTTCACAGTAACTTCATTTGAAGCCTACTTGTGACAATAAGTGATTTTCATTTTCATTTTTCACTAGGTACTTCAGATTTGGACTCTGGTCAGTGCTAGAAGGGGTTGACTGTAAGAGAGGTGGGTATGGGGATTCAAAAGGTAGCGGTTATCAGCAGGTTTGATATTCTTACAGCCTGTGTGGAAGACACGTGGGACTAAAGGGAGGATGAGCAAACTGACCACAGTACCGTTGTGCAAGAAGCTGTTCAAGTCGTTCGAGCCAGGTGGGATGCGGGGCTGGGGATATCTGTAGTCAGCACAGTATAGTTAGAGGGATAGTCACTTTTTTCCTACAGCCAAGATTGCAAGTCCTGAGGCTGTGGCGTCTGCCGAGTGCCAGGGTTAAGGATATGTCCTCGGGGCTAGAGAATAAATTGGAGTGGGAGGGTCCAGTTGTCATGGTCCATGTGGTAGGACTTGGTTTGCTGAGGGAGTATGAGCAGTTCGGGACAAAATTAAAAAGCGGAACCATGGAAAGATAATCTCTGGATTACTACATGGGTCACAAGCAATTTGGTGTAGGGTAAATAAGGTCAAAGTTGAATGTGTGGCTCAAGGATTGTTGTGGGAGAAATGGGTTTTGATTGATGGAGCAGCAGTACTGCAGAAAATGGGAGCTTTTGCCAGATCTGCGCTGGGCCAAGTGCATAAATCACAAACCTCTTTCTGATTTGTGCCCCTGCAACAGCACTAAGTCTCGAATCAAAACTTTAAATGGCATCCTCTGTAGCCTTTGATACAGTGCCATGCCATCCCTTTCCAATGCCTAGCCTCCATTGTTTCGTTCCAGTCTTTTCCATTCAACTATTATTTTGCTCCTCCAGCAATGAGTCTATAGAATCCCTACATTGCAGGAGAAGGCCATTCGGCCCATCGAGTTTGCACTGACCCTCCGAACAATCACTCCACCTGGGTCCACCCACCCGCCCGCCCCACCCCCTTAACCCCATGAATTGACCATGGCCAATCCACCTAACCTGCACATCTTTGGACTGTGGGAGGAAACCGGAGCACCCGGAGGAAACCCACACAGACATGAGGAGAACGTGCAAGCTCCACCCAAGGCCGGAATTGAACCCGGGTCCATGGCACTGTGAGGCAGCAGTGCTAACCACCGTGCCTTCTCCTGCACTATTATCTCTCCAGTCCCTTCAGGATCTGTGTTTGGAGCACCCGGAGGAAACCCACGCAGACACGGGGAGAATGTGTAAACTCCACAGAGACAGTCACCCGAGGCGGTAATTGAACCTGGGTCTCTGGCGCTGTGAGGCAGCAGTGCTAACCACTGTGTTGGTTAATATAATGGTTACTTTATCCTTAGACCAGCAATTAACTTGTAGTTACAGGTGTATAAGGTCCCTATAATATAGAAACATATTTAAAGTGCTTCAGAGGCCTTATCTGAAATAAATGGGCACTGGGATAATGCAGGCATAGTGACCAAAAGTTTGAGCGGTTTAACAAGTGTTTTGAGGAAGGAGAGAGTACTCCTGGATTTCCAAAGCATGGATCTTAGATTGCTGATGGCAAAACTGCAAATGGTGGGGCAAAAGGAGAGAGGAGGGTGCATATACAGCCAGAGGAACAGGGAGAGCAGAACCGAGCTGGAAGATTGAGAGAGAAAAGGCATTGAAAGGATTGAAACGTGAAGATCAGAATTTCAAATTAATCCCTGGTTCTCCAACTAGTTTTCCAAATAGCGAGGTTGAGTGAGATTCCGTGCAAGGTGGGATATGGGCAGCAGTGTTTTGGATGTGGTGATGTTTATGGAGGGCAGAGGTTGGGAATTTGGCCAGAACAGCATTCAAACTATTGGGTTTGAATGGAATAAATGCATGGATGAGTGTTTAGGCTGCTGATGGGTTGAGGTGGGAGTAGTGTTGAGTGGGTGGTGGAAGTAGGCAGTGTTTTTGCTGGGCAGAACATGAGATCTGAATCTTGGCTTGGCCGTGAATACGACTCTGAAGTTTCAAACAATCTGCTTTATTGGAAGATAAAAGCAAATTACTGCGGATGCTGGAATCTGGAACAAAAACAGAAAATACTGGACAATCTCAGCAAGTCTGACAGTATCTGTGGAGACAGAAGGGAGCTAATGTCTCGAATCTGGATGACTCTTTGTCAAAACTCTTTAATGAAATCTCTGATCATGATATTTATTTTGCAATGTAAATAATGCTCGTGTTTGCTAGATTTTATTGTACATTTCAAAACGCGTTGACAAAGAGTCAGTCATCCAGATTTGAAACATTAGCTCCCTTCCCTCTCCACAGATGCTGTCAGACCTGCTGAGATTGCCCAGTATTTTCTGTTTTTGCTTTATTGGAAGAGTTGGTAAATAGGGTAAGGTTTGCTGATTTTCCTGCCAAAGGTATTTTTCAGAGAGATTGAAGGAATGATTACCTCGTTCCTGAATGGTCTGGAACAGATTTGTTCTCTATTGTCTGAGGAACACTATTGCTAGGTTTCATTGTATATTACATATCTGGGGAGCAGCTTGCTCCTTGTGCAGGTTTGGGCTGAAAGTATGAATCACAAAGGGCAGAGAAAGCAATCCAGGATGTTGACATCGGCGTTAGTTTCATCTTATGCAATGTATATGGGGTAGAGTTTCATCAATTACCGTTAACATGATTACCCACTTTGTCAATTGGGATATTTTTGAGCGTTTCTTGCAAAATGATCACGTTCAAAGGTGAATTCCATTAAAAAAAATTCAGTGAAATACAGTCTTGTTAAATCCATCTTGGTTTTTTTGTGTATTGGGAGTGGTTGCACCAATTCTCATAAAACCATGGAATAAGATTCAAACCATTTCTGAAAGGTGATGAATCTAATTGCACATGGATTCAGCTTTCTGAGGAATGTCGGCATTGGTGGGCTTAAAGCCTGCACTAAAAATGGTACGTGATTGAATTCTTTCATCCTGAGGCTGCACTGCAGGCCATTTTTATTAACTGTGTTTTATAAACCAAAGATTTGTAGCTAGAGTTATTTCTATTTATATCAAAGGGCATTATCACTTTGAATGGTGTGGAAGACCATCTGGGGGAGGCGATGTCTTGCATTGAATTGCCTAAGTAAAGTGAGGAATCTTTATTCTTAGAAACATTCTCTGATACAATAGTAAAAAGAACCACATCACCAAATGTGTAGTTCCACCAGTTGTTTGACCTTTTGTGTTTTTTATTTTGCAGGTGAAACATGACTGGGAGCCAGTTTACTATCAGACGCTGGACCAGCAAACATGTGGCCAAGTGGCTAAAGGAAGAAGGCTTCAGCGAATATGTTGATCTTCTATGTAATAAGCACAGACTGGATGGTATTGCCTTGTTAACTTTGACTGAATATGATTTACGCTGCGCTCCTTTAGAACTGAAAGTGTTGGGTGATATTAAAAGGCTTATGGTGTCCATTCGGAAGCTACAAAAGCAACATAAGGATATCTTGGCGGAGATGGGCTACGTCGGTGAAGAATGTCTTGTTGCACATGCTGGTAATTCATCACAAAGCAAAGACTGTCAGTGTAATGGTGTGGATCATTCCAGGGACAGTGGTGGTTCTAGTGGGGACTTGAGGACTGAACAATATCAGAATGGTAAATACTACAAATATCAACCACGAAGACTTGACCCAGAGTTTTGGAAGACAGCTCTGAGTTCTGTTTATGTATTTGTAGTCTTTGGGTTTACATCGATTGTCATGGTAGTAGTTCATGAACGTGTGCCTGACATGCAAACTTATCCACCCCTCCCAGACATATTCCTGGATAGGTAAGTATGAAGTTAATGTGACTTTGTTTTATACGTTAAAAGTAACTTCACTACTCATGAATAGAGTACTTATTTATAACACTGGGACACAGCTACCTTTTCAAAACTGAGAAACTATTTCTGTAGCCCAAACATGTGTTTGTTAGTCTGCTTTTCGCAAGCATCTAAGGCAGTTTTTTGGAAACACTCAACAGGTCAGGCAGCATCTGTGGAGAGAGAAACAATTCAAGTCTGTGACCTTTATTCATGTTTCTCTCTCCACGCGTGCTGCCAGATCTGTTGAGCGTTTCCATCATTTACTGATTTTGTTTCAGATTTCCAGCATCCACGGAACTTCGCATTTTTGGAGCGAATTTTGGTTTAACTATCCCAAAATGCTTCTAATCTATTTTGTCTTTTTCTGCTCTCCTGTCTTCACTTTCTATTGACCATTAAAGAGGTATGGAAATTGAATTCATGTAATAATCATTCATTCCTCTGCAGATTTACGCCTTTGTCTAAACTTTATTTGGGCAGAAAGCATGATTCTAATACACAAGCGTCAATTTCTTTTTGGGCATTTTGGATGAACTCTGTCTTATTCCCCTCCAGTTCTATTAACAAGGGATGAGACGGTATCTGTTCACAGTACACAAGTGGTGCTCTGAACAAGGCATGTTGAGCATCCATGTTAGATTGCCCTGATCATTTCTCTCCATTTTTATTGTGATCCACTTAGCCTCTGCTTGTTCCCACTCTTATCAAAGCAAATTGGAGATTTTCTGCTGTGGTGGAAGTCAAACCCTTTTAGTCTACTCGAAAGCATCTCACTTTTTAAAATTACAACGATGTACAATCGTGATACACCCTAAGTGAGGGCATGCAAATAAAACTTTGAAGTTAAGATCCCTTTGGGCTTGAGTTTCCCCCATTCTCTACTGCATGAAGCATTGTTTACTGATTTGTGCTCCAAGACTAAAGAAAAGACGCTGGCCTATACCCTCCGAGCAGTAGGGCATTGTGCCGGAGGGGGGGGGGGGAAGATATGCTGGACTCCGTGGAAAGCCCCAGGTAAGGAATGCTTGGCAAATGCCCAGGACATTCAAACTTCCGTTGGACAATTTTCCTGCAATGGAAATCATTCAAAATACTGATTTAAATTGCAATGCCGGCTGCTTCTGACTATCTTACAGTACTACTTAACCAGAAAAGGTGGGAAGAATTAAAACTACTTCCGACTCCTGGGTAACTGTAGTACTGACCCATCCTGATCCACCAACCCCCAAGGGCTGTGCTGCCACGGGAAATCCCGCTGCCTCCCGCGCGCACACACCTGCAGCCCTCCCAATCCTGCCGCCTGCCTTCCTACTGCTAGTGATGTAAAAATGGGGGCATGGCTTCCTTCTCTCTGACTCAGCTGCCATTGACAGAAGGCCTTAGGAACCCACTGCACTGCACCTTTCTCATCCTGCCTGGATTGGAAGGTGAGGTGAGAGGATTTCGGTTCCATTTCAAGGTAAGCAGCTAAGAGTCGAGTGGCAATCTGACTGTGGTTAGCACTCCCTGGAAGTTACGACCCATTCTCTGGGGCGTGTAGCTGTTTTGAATCATCATAAATCAGGATACAACTGGCAGATAAATTGTGACAGTGCCAACAGACGCATTGGATTGTAGCTATTGTGATATGCAGACTGCTTCAGATTTTTCTTTAAATAAATAGTTGCTGCATATCTTTGGATATCGAGTTGAATTACAGTCATTACAATTTGTTCACTGTTAGACTATTTCTAAAGGATTAGAGTATTGATCAGAATCTAGGTGGAAGTGGCTTTTTTCAAAGAATATCAGGTGGGTTCTTTTGGTATCCTGGCCGATATTTATTCCTCGACGAGCATCAGAAAACCGGGTTCACTGGTCATTTATCTCAATCTTGTTTGCTAGGCATAAATTGGCTGTTGTGTTTGCAAACATCATAACCGTATATATTTTAAAAGAAGTTTGTAAACTAAAACCGTAACATCATATTCATTCCGAGCATCTATCGTTTTCTTTATCTCTTCTGCCGCTTCGCTTCATCCTCTGCTTCATTGTCTGACAGGAGAACGTGCCTGAGGAAGGAGCTGCGCTCCGAAAGCTAGTGATTCGCAACAAACCTGTTGGACTTTAACCTGGTGTTGTAGGAGAACTCATGTAGGACCATCTGAATTCCTGAGCAGCTTTCAATATGTATGTAGGGGCGGCACGGTGGCTCAGTGGTTAGTCGTGCTGCCTCATAGCGCCAGGGACCCTAGTTCAATTCCAGCCTTGGGTGACTGTCCAGAGTTTGTACGTTCTCCCTGTGTCTGCATGGGTTTCCTCCAGGTGCTCCGGTTTCCTCCAAAGATGTGCAGGTTAGGTGGATTGGCCATGATAAAAATGCCCTTTAGTGTCCAGGGATTTGCAGGGGTTCGATGGAATGTAGATCAATATGTTTAGAGTGGCCACTTCCGGTTGCGGCTATGCAGAGCTAGGTCGCACGTTCGGCAGCTCCTGCTAAAAACTGACTTTTGGGCTCTTTTCAGGCCCCCCAACAGCACTTTTTCGATGTTTCCCGGTGTGGGAAGGAGATGCAATAGTTCCCCGACAGAGTATGGCTTAGATCAGGAGCAGGGCGACTAAAAAAAAATGGTGGTGAACCCAAAGAAGGTGCGAGGGAAGAAGAGCAAAATGGCGGCGGGCGGGGACTAGGCAGCGTGGATGCAGTGGGCGTAGGAGCAGCAGGAGGTCATCAGCGCTGCTTCAGGGAGATTAAAGCGGACCTGCTGGAGCCGATGAAGGCTTCTATAGACAAGCTGCTGGAGAGCCAGACGGCCCAGGGGGTGGCAATCCGCGAGGTCCGACAAAAGGTCTCTGACGTTCCGGGTGCGGCGATGACCAGCTGAGTCGCACATTTCGGCAGCTCCCTGTGAAACGGACTTTTGGGCTCTTGATAGGAGCCCCAACGGCAATTTTGACGGCTAAAAACACTGTGCGGTAAACCAGAAGGGAATCCCCCCTGGATACGGATGGAAAAAGGAGAGGGAAGTGGCCAGATTGCAGTGGATCCTTTAGAACAGCGGCAAGGAAGGCAAGCAAAAACCAAGATGGCGTCGGAAGGTGGCAGTTTAACATGGGGCCCTGAACAACAAGAGTTCTTGAAATGCTGTGTGGAAGAGATCAAAAAGGAAATGAAGAAAGAGCTGTTGGCCCCGATACTACAGGCGATCGAAGGGCTAAAGGAGGAACAAAAGACCCAGGAGCGGGAGCTTCGGGTCGTGAAGGCAAAGGCAGCCGAGAATGAGGACGGTATACAGGGCCTGGTGGTGAAGACGGAGACGCAGGAGGCACATCAGAAACGATGTGTGGAAAGGTTGGAGGCACTGGAAAACAACGCAAGGAGGAACAACCTGAGGATTCTTGGTCTTCCTGAAGGTGTGGAGGGAGCGGACGTCGGGGCATATGTGAGCACGATGCTGCACTCGTTAATGGGAGCGGAGGCCCCGGCAGGTCCGTTGGAGGTGGAGGGAGCATACCGAGTGATGGCGCGAGGACCGAGAGCAGGAGAAATTCCCAGAGCCATAGTGGTGAGATTCCTCCGTTTTAAGGATAGAGAAATGGTCCTTAGATGGGCGAAGAAAACTCGGAGTAGTAAATGGGAGAACGCGGTGATCCGCGTTTATCAAGACTGGAGTGCGGAGGTGGCGAGAAGGAGGGCGAGCTTTAATCGGGCCAAGGCGGTGCTTCATAAAAAGAAGATAAAATTTGGAATGCTGCAACCGGCAAGACTGTGGGTCACATATCGAGAGAGGCACCACTACTTTGAGACGGCGGATGAAGCGTGGACTTTTATTGTGGAAGAAAAACTGGAATGAGCGGGTTATTAAAAAGAACGTTCGAACAAAGTGGTGGGGCGAATGTGGGGGGCAAAGAAGGGTTTTATGTACTAATCCTGCGATGCGGTAACTTTTCTCTCTCCCACAGGTGGTGATGGGGGGAGGAGGGGAGGTGGAGGAGATGGGGCGTTGGCCATTGGGGGCGGGGCCAAGGGAGAAGCGCGGGCTTGGTTCCCGCGCTATGATAATCATGGCGGGAATAGAGAAGCAGGAAGGAGGGGGCGTCGCACGGTGCGAGCCGAGGTCACGGGGGGAAGCCGAGGTCAGCCAGAGTTTGCTGACTTCTGGGAGCAACATGGGGGGAGTAATTACGCTAGCGGGGGATCTAGCGGGGGGGGGGTGGGAGGGGGGAATTACTGGGTTGCTGCTGCTGGGGAGAGGGGGGAGCTGGTATGGGAGAGGATGGGCGGGGGGGCACCGCCTGGGGGAGATACAGCTGCGTGGGAACCGGGTGAGGAGCTGGAAAAAAGTGATGGCTAATCGACAAGGGGGGGGGGGGGGGTAGGAAGCCCCCCAACTCGGCTGATCACGTGGAACGTGAGAGGGCTGAACGGGCCGATAAAGAGGGCACGGGTACTCGCACACCTTAAGAAACTTAAGGCAGATGTGGTTATGTTACAGGAAACGCACCTGAAACTGATAGACCAGGTTAGGCTACGCAAAGGATGGGTGGGGCAGGTGTTCCATTCGGGGCTAGATGCGAAAAACAGGGGGGTGGCTATATTAGTGGGGAAGCGGGTAATGTTCGAGGCAAAGACTATAGTGGCGGATAACGGGGGCAGATACGTGATGGTGAGTGGCAAACTACAGGGGGAGACAGTGGTTTTGGTAAACGTATATGCCCCGAACTGGGATGATGCCAATTTTATGAGGCGGATGCTAGGACGCATTCCGGACCTAGAGATGGGAAAGCTGATAATGGGGGGAGATTTTAATACGGTGTTGGAACCAGGGCTGGATAGGTCGAAGTCCAGGACTGGAAGGAGGCCGGCAGCAGCTAAGGTACTTAAAGATTTTATGGAGCAGATGGGAGGTGTAGACCCGTGGAGATTTAGCAGACCTAGGAGTAAGGAGTTCTCGTTTTTCTCCTATGTCCATAAAGTCTATTCGCGAATAGACTTTTTTGTGCTGGGTAGGGCATTGATCCCGAAGGTGAGGGGAACGGAGTATACGGCTATAGCCATTTCGGATCACGCTCCACACTGGGTGGACTTGGAGATAGGGGAGGAAACAGGAGGGCGCCCACCCTGGAGAATGGACATGGGACTAATGGCAGATGAGGGGGTGTGTCTGAGGGTGAGGGGGTGCATTGAAAAGTACTTGGAACTCAATGATAATGGGGAGGTCCAGGTGGGAGTGGTCTGGGAGGCGTTGAAGGCGGTGGTTAGAGGGGAGCTGATATCAATAAGGGCACATAAAGGGAAGCAGGAGAGTAAGGAACGGGAGCGGTTGCTGCAAGAACTTTTGAGGGTGGACAGGCAATATGCGGAAGCACCGGAGGAGGGACTGTACAGGGAAAGGCAAAGGCTACATGTAGAATTTGACTTGCTGACTACAGGCACTGCAGAGGCACAATGGAGGAAGGCACAGGGTGTACAGTACGAATATGGGGAGAAGGCGAGCAGGTTGCTGGCACACCAATTGAGGAAAAGGGGAGCAGCGAGGGAAATAGGGGGAGTGAGGGATGAGGAAGGAGAGATGGAGCGGGGAGCGGAGAGAGTGAATGGAGTGTTCAAGACATTTTATAAAAAATTATATGAAGCTCAACCCCCGGATGGGAGGGAGAGAATGATGGGCTTCTTGGATCGGCTGGAATTTCCCAAGGTGGAAGAGCAGGAAAGGGTGGGACTGGGAGCACAGATCGAGGTAGAAGAAGTGGTGAAAGGAATTAGGAGCATGCAGGCGGGAAAGGCCCCGGGACCGGATGGATTCCCAGTCGAATTCTATAGAAAATATGTGGACTTGCTCGCCCCGGTACTGACGAGGACCTTTAATGAAAGGGGACAACTGCCCCCGACTATGTCTGAAGCAACGATATCGCTTCTCTTAAAGAAGGAAAAGGACCCGCTACAATGCGGGTCCTATAGACCTATTTCCCTCCTAAATGTAGATGCCAAGGTCCTGGCCAAGGTAATGGCAATGAGAATAGAGGAATGTGTCCCGGGGGTGGTCCACGAGGACCAAACTGGGTTTGTGAAGGGGAGACAGCTGAACACGAATATACGGAGGTTGTTAGGGGTAATGATGATGGCCCCACCAGAGGGAGAAACGGAGATAGTAGTGGCGATGGATGCCGAGAAAGCATTTGATAGAGTGGAGTGGGATTATTTGTGGGAGGTGTTGAGGAGATTTGGTTTTGGAGAGGGGTATGTTAGATGGGTGCAGCTGTTGTATAGGGCCCCAGTGGCGAGCGTGGTCACGAATGGACGGGGATCTGCATATTTTCGGCTCCATAGAGGGACAAGGCAGGGATGCCCTCTGTCCCCATTATTGTTTGCACTGGCGATTGAGCCCCTGGCGATAGCGTTGAGGGGTTCCAAGAAGTGGAGGGGAGTACTTAGGGGAGGAGAAGAGCACCGGGTATCTTTGTATGCGGACGATTTGCTACTATACGTGGCGGACCCGGCGGAGGGGATGCCAGAAATAATGCGGATACTTGGGGAGTTTGGGGATTTTTCAGGGTATAAATTGAACATGGGGAAAAGTGAGTTGTTTGTGGTGCATCCAGGGGAGCAGAGTAGAGAAATAGAGGACCTACCGTTGAGGAAGGTAACAAGGGACTTTCGTTACCTGGGGATCCAGATAGCTAAGAATTGGGGCACATTGCATAGGTTAAATTTAACGCGGTTGGTGGAACAGATGGAGGAGGATTTCAAGAGATGGGATATGGTATCCCTGTCAATGGCAGGGAGGGTGCAGGCGGTTAAGATGGTGGTCCTCCCGAGATTCCTCTTTGTGTTTCAGTGCCTCCCGGTGGTGATTACGAAGGCTTTTTTTAAAAGGATTGAAAAGAGCATCATGGGTTTTGTGTGGGCCGGGAAGACCCCGAGAGTGAGGAACGGATTCTTACAGCGTAGCAGGGATAGGGGGGGGGCTGGCACTACCGAGCCTAAGTGAGTATTATTGGGCCGCTAATATTTCAATGGTGAGTAAGTGGATGGGAGAGGAGGACGGAGCGGCGTGGAAGAGATTAGAGAGGGCGTCCTGTAGGGGGACTAGCCTACAGGCTATGGTGACAGCCCCATTGCCGTTCTCACCGAGGAACTACACCACAAGCCCGGTGGTGGTGGCTACACTGAAGATTTGGGGACAGTGGAGATGGCATAGGGGAAAGACTGGAGCCTTGGGGGGGTCCCCGATAAGAAACAACCATAGGTTTGCCCCGGGGGGAATGGATGGGGGATATGGAATGTGGCAAAGAGCAGGAATAACGCAACTGAAAGATCTGTTTGTGGATGGGAAGTTCGCGAGTCTGGGAGCGCTGACCGAGAAATATGGGTTGCCCCAAGGGAATGCATTCAGGTATATGCAACTGAGGGCTTTTGCGAGGCAACAGGTGAGGGAATTCCCGCAGCTCCCGACACAAGAGGTGCAGGACAGAGTGATCTCAAAGACATGGGTGGGGGATGGTAAGGTGTCAGATATATATAGGGAAATGAGGGACGAAGGGGAGACTATGGTAGATGAACTAAAAGGGAAATGGGAAGAAGAGCTGGGGGAGGAGATCGAGGAGGGGCTGTGGGCAGATGCCCTAAGCAGGGTAAACTCGTCGTCCTCGTGTGCCAGGCTAAGCCTGATTCAGTTTAAGGTATTACACAGGGCACATATGACTGGAGCACGGCTCAGTAAATTTTTTGGGGTGGAGGATAGGTGTGCGAGGTGCTCGAGAAGCCCAGCGAATCATACCCATATGTTTTGGTCATGCCCGGCACTACAGGGGTTTTGGATGGGGGTGACAAAGGTGCTTTCAAAAGTAGTAGGAGTCCGGGTCGAACCAAGCTGGGGGTTGGCTATATTTGGGGTTGCACAAGAGCCGGGAGTGCAGGAGGCGAGAGAGGCCGATGTTTTGGCCTTTGCGTCCCTAGTAGCCCGGCGCAGGATATTGCTAATGTGGAAAGAAGCCAAGCCCCCGGGGGTGGAGACCTGGATAAATGACATGGCGGGGTTTATAAAGCTAGAGCGGATTAAGTTCGTCCTAAGGGGGTTGGCTCAAGGGTTCACCAGGCGGTGGCAACCGTTCGTCGAATACCTCGCAGAAAGATAGACGGAATGGGAAAAAGAAGGCAGCAGCAGCAGCCCAGGATCGGGGGAGGGGGGGGGGGGGGAAGAGGGGGAACCAGAAGGACTCTCAGGGTTGTTAATATATACTGTATAGTATGTATAGGTCGTTGCTACAGATAATTATATATTGGACTGTTAAATTATATTTTTGGAGAGTGTTACTTGTGACAAGGCAGTTGCCAATTAGGGCTAGTTTTTATTTTTGTTATTTATTATTTATTCACTTTTTGTTTATAAAATAGGTCATTGTTATTTGTGTTGTTATAATATTGTGTAAAGGATGCACAATGTACTGTGTTGGTTGACCAAAAATTTTCAATAAAATATTTAATAAAAAAAAAGGTCTCTGACAACGAGGACGAGATCTTAGGCCTTGCGGTAAAGGTGGAGGCGCACGAGGCGCTCCACAAGAAATGGCAGGAGCGGTTTGAGGAGATGGAGAATCGGTCGAGGCGGAAGAATTTGTGGATTCTGGGCCTCACGGACGGGCTGGAGGGGTCGGACGTGGAGGCCTATGTGGCCACCATGCTAAACTCGCTGATGGGAGCGGGGTTCTTCCAGGGGCCCCTGGAGCTGGAAGGGGCCCATAGAGTGCTGGCGAGGAGGCCCAAGGCTAACGAGCCGCCGCGTGCGGTGCTGGTGCGGTTTCATCGGTTTGCTGATCGGGAGTGTGTGCTCAGGTGAGCCAAGAAAGAGAGGAGCAGCAGGTGGGAGAATGCGGAGGTTTGGATATACCAGGACTGGAGTGCGGAGGTGGCGAAGAAGAGGGCCGGGTACAATCGGGCGAAGGCAGTGCTGCACAGAAAGAGGGTGAAGTTTGGCATGTTGCAGCCGGCGCGCTGTGGGTCACCTACAAGGACCGGCACCATTATTTTGAGTCTCCGGAGGAGGCGTGGGCCTTTGTTCAGGCCAGGAAACTGGACACAAACTGAGGGTCAGGATGGGTGGTCGGGGATTGTTGTTGGGGTGTTACACTTTGAGGGGGGGTTCTTTGCCCTTATTTCTATTTGGTTCGATGAGGGTGGTTAGGGTGGGTTGGGCACTGTTTTGGTTGGGTCTGTCGGGAGGGCTCTTGGAGAGAGGTAAGTAAATGGAGTAGAGGTGGATGGCCGGTAGGGGGGATGGGGCCCCGCGGGGGAGGGGGAGGCCTGAGTCGGGGGTGAGGGGACTGGGCCTGTAAAAGGAACGGCGACGGGTGGCGGGGCCGGGCAGGTTGAAAGCGCGGGCTTTTTCCCGTGCTGAAGGCTGGAGGGGGCAGCGCCGGGACGGGGAAGCGAGTGTTGTTTCCCGCGCTTGGGATGGAAGGGGGAGGTGGAGAGCCTGTGGATGGGTAATGGAGGAGGAGGAGGATATGTCCCACAATGGGAGGAGTCGAAGGAGAGGCGCGAGTAGCCGGGGTCAGCAGGAGTCAGCTGACTTGCGGGAGTGCAATGGGGGGAGTAAAGCAGCTAGGAGGCATCCTAGCTGGGGCGGGGGGGAGGAGGAGAACCGGGTTGCTGTTGCTATGGTCAAGGGGGAGCTGGAGCGAGTAGAGGGGGTTGGGACGGGGGTCTGCCGCCGTGGGGAACGGGCCGGGTGTGGAGTACGGGCGCGTGGCTGGCCAAGGAGGGGTTATGGCTAGTGGGAGGGGGGGCGGGGGCCCCTCAGATCCGGCTGATAACCCGGAATGTAAGGGGGCTGAACGGGCCGATCAAGCGGGCCCGGGTGTTCGCGCACCTGAAGGGGCTGAAGGCGGATGTGGTCATGCTCCAGGAGACACACCTGAAGGTGGCAGACCAGGTAAGATTGAGGAAGGGTTGGGTAGGTCAGGTGTTTCACTCCGGGTTGGATGCCAAAAATCGGAAGGTGTCGTTCGAGGCGTCGAGCATTGTGACAGACAATGGCGGCAGGTACGTAATGATAAGTGGTAAGCTGCAAGGGGAGAGGGTGGTGCTGGTCAATGTGTATGCCCCGAACTGGGACGATGCGGGTTTTATGCGGCGCATGTTGGGTCGGATCCCGGACTTGGAAGTGGGGGGCCTGATAATGGGGGGGGGGACTTTAACACTGTGTTGGATCCGGCACTGGATCGCTCCAGATCTAGGACGGCTAGGAAGCCGGCGGCGGCTAAGGTGCTGAGGGGGTTTATAGACCACATGGGAGGGGTGGACCGTTGGAGATTTGCAAGGCCGGGGGCTAGGGAATTTTCATTATTCTCGCATGTCCATAAGGCTTACTCTCGGATTGACTTCTTTATTATGAGTAGGGCGCTGATAGCGAGAGTGGAGGATACGGAGTACTCGGCGATAGCCATTTCTGATCACGCCCCGCATTGGGTAGACCTAGAGCTGGGGGAGGGGAGAGACCAGCGCCCGTTGTAGCGCTTGGAGGTGGGGCTGTTGGCGGACGAGGAGGTGAGTGAGCGGGTCCGAGGAAGCATAGAGAGATACCTGGAGGCCAATGATAACGGGGAGGTCCAAGTGGGGATGGTATGGGAGGTGCTGAAGGCAGTGGTTAGGGGAGAGCTGATTTCCATTAGGGCCCACAAGGAGAGGAGAGAGCAGAGGGAGAGGCTGTTGGGGGAGATGGTGAGGGTAGACAGGAGGTATGCGGAGGAGGGATTGCTGAGGAAGAGGCGCAGCCTCCAGGCCGAATTCGACCTGTTGACCAACAGGACGGCGGAGGTGCAGTGGAGGAAGGCCCAGGGGGCGATTTATGAGTATGGGGAAAAGGCAAGCCGGATGCTGGCGCATCAGCTTCGGAAGCGGAACGCAGCTAGGGAGATCGGGGGAGTTAAGAACAGGGGAGGAAGTGTAGTACGGAGTGGGGTTGACATCAATGGGGTCTTCAGGGACTTTTATGAGGAATTGTATCGGTCCGGGCCCCCACGGAAGGAGGGAGGGATGGGCCGCTTGCTGGACCAAGTGAGGTTTCTGAAGGTGGAGGAGGGACTGGTAGCAGGATTGGGGGCCCCGATTGGGCTGGAGGAGCTGGCCAAAGGGATAGGGAGCATGCAGGCGGGGAAGGCACCGGGGCCGGATGGTTTCCCGGTCAAATTCTACAAGAAATACATGGACCTGTTGGGCCCGTTGCTAGTTAGGACCTTCAATGAGGCAAGGGAGGGGGGCTTTGCCCCCGACGATATCCCGGGCACTGATCTCCTTGATCCTGAAGCAGGACAAAGATCCCCTGCAGTGTGGGTCTTACAGGCCGATTTTGCTGTTAAATGTAGATGCCAAGGTGCTGGCGAAGGTCTTAGCCACGAGAATGGAGTGCCGCAGGTGATCCATGAAGAACAGACGGGATTCGTGAAGGGGAGGCAGTTGAACGTGAATGTGTGGAGACTCCTGAATGTGATTATGATGCCGGCGAGGGAGGGGGAGGCGGAGATAGTGGTGGCAATGGATGCTGAGAAGGCCTTCGATAGGGTAGAGTGGGGGTACTTGTGGGAGGTGCTGAAGAGGTTTGGGTTTGGGAAGGGGTTTGTTAGGTGGGTTAGGTTGTTGTACGAGCTCCCGATGGCGAGTGTGGCCACGAACAAGAGGAGGTCTGAATGCTTTCGGTTGCATCGAGGGACGAGGCAGGGGTGTCCCCTGTCACCCCTGCTCTTCGCACTGGCGATTGAACCCCTGGCTATGGCACTGAGAGAGTCGAGGAACTGGAGGGGGTTGGTGCGGGGCGGGGAGGAGCATAGGATGTCGCTTTATGCGGACGACTTGCTGCTGTATGTGGCGGACCCGGTGGGGGGAATGCCGGAGGTAATGATGATCTTCAGGGAGTTTGGGGATTTCTCAGGGTACAAGCTCAACATGGGGAAGAGCAAGTTGTTTGTGGTTCACCCAGGGGACCAGGAGAGGGGATTGGCGAGCTCCCACTAAAAAGGACAGAGAGGAGCTTCAGGTACTTGGGGGTCCAGGTGGCCAGGAGCTGGGGGGCACTGCATAGACTTAATTTCACGAGACTGGTGGAGCAAATGGAGGAGGCGTTCAAGAGGTGGGACATGCTGCCGCTGTCCCTGGCGGGTAGGGTGCAGTCAGTTAAGATGATGGTGCTCCCAACGTTTCTGTTCCTGTTCCAGTGCCTCCCCATTTTTATCCCGAGGGCCTCCCCATTTTTATCCCGAAGGCCTTCTTTGGGCGGGTCAACAGGAGCATAAATGGGGTTTGTGTGGGCGCGAGGGACTCCGAGGGTGAGAAGGGTGTTCCTGGAGCGGAGTAAGGAGGGGGGGGGGGGGGGGCTGGCACTGTCCAACCGGAGTAGGGGGGGGTTGGAATGGGGAAGATCTCGGAAACTTAGCAGGTGATGCAGGAGGAGGAGGAGGCCTCGGTGGTGGAGTTGAAAGGTAAGTGGGCTGAGGAGTTGGGAGAGGAGATCGAAGAGGGGACATGGGCAGATGCCCTAGGGAGGGTGAACTCTTCCTCTTCATGCGCGAGGCTCAGCCTCATACAGTTTAAAGTACTGCACAGGGCACACATGACCGGGACAAGGATGAGCAGGTTCTTTGGGGGTGAGGACAGGTGTGTTAGGTGCTCGGGGAGCCCAGCAAATCACACCCAGCGCTGGATGAATTTTTAAGGGAGTAGCAAGGATGGTGTCGAGGGCGGTAGGATCCAGGGTCAAACCGGGCTGGGGGATCGCAATATTTGGGGTTGCGGGGGAGCCGGGAGTGCAGGAGGCGAAAGAGGCCGGTATTCTGGCCTTTGTGTCCCTGGTAGCCCGGCGAAGGATTCCTCTTCAGTGGAGGGATGCGAGGCCCCCAAGCGTGGAATCCTGGATCAACAATATGGCGGGGTTTATTAAATTGGAGAGGGTGAAATTCGCCTTAAGGGGATCGGTACAAGGGTTCTTCTGGCGGTGGCAACCGTTCTTGGACTTTCTGGCTGAACGGTAGACAATGGTCAGTAGCAGCAGCAACCCGGAAGGGGGAGGGGGGGGTTTCTATTTTATTTTTGTTTATTTACCCTGGGGGATCTGAGGGGGTGTATATATTTGCTATGTTTGCTTTGTGTTAAACTCGGGGTGTTAATTTATTATTTATGTATAAGGGGGGAGGGGGCACGGGGGTTGTTTTAATTTGTTCTGTATTTAATTTTATTGGGTTTCTTTTTCATTCTGTTGTTGATATTTTGAGAAAACCCTAATAAAAATTATTTAAAAAAAAATATATATATATATGTTTAGAGTGGTATCTCCTTTTCTAAATTAACTTTTGAAGGAATTCCTACTCAGTTACCAGGTGGAATTCCCGTACCAGCCTCCCCGAACAGGCCCCGGAATGTGATGACTAGGGGCTTTTCACAATAACTTCATTTGAAGCCTACTTGTGATAATCAGTGATTTTCATTTAATTTTTTCATCTGCCTATCAATCGTGTTATAAAATGCCTTTTCAAAGAAGAACATGAGGATTTCAGTAAATTTAATTAATCTAAGCTTCACACAATCGATTTCAGTAGAGTACAAACAGACCTCTCCGAGACTAAGAGCAAGAAAGGTTGCAACTTCAGATTTCCACTGCGGTTACAAGTTGAACTGTTTTACCAATGTAATCAGAAAGGGAATGGTGGCCAGGTCTGAATGCATTAATCACAAACTAGATGTAAACGGCTTCAAGATATTGCTCTAATTTTTGATCAGTGGCTTATGGACCAGTCGATGGCGAAGATGCCTCCCTTTTTAAATTCCAGTTGACACTGCAGTTGGAAACAAAAATTTCAGCAAGGCAGAGCACAACATTCTGAAACTAATTTCAAATTCTCACATGTCGGAGGCAGTGTAATTTGCTGGTTTGGCACAGATCCGGAGGCTGTGAAAAGATTCCTAATGGAGTCATAACCAGTTGTTTACCCATGATCCAAGTGATGAACAGAAGTAAAATACACAATTGCCAACACTGTTTTAAAAAAAAAAAGTATTCCCCACAGAACTAAATGAACCTTGAACAGAGAGTGACTGGTCAGAATGTAGAGGACCACAATTGGACCAAGAGGAAATCTTGCTCCTATTACACAAACTCTACTCTGAGTTTTGTTTTTAACTATTTTCTATTCATCCTCTCTGGAATCTCTTCCCACTCCCGAAGATCAATTTGTTGGATATGGATTGCACTCTTTCTTGGCCAAGTACAGTGTGTATATGACTAAGGCATTAATGTAATTATTTTAAGCCATTAAAATATAAACAATTGTATTTCATAAATGCTAATAAACAGTTGCCACATGAATATTCAAACTTTGTAGTTTCAAGGCCTATGTGTCTCCTGCTGTTCGGTGATCTTGGGGCATAACTGCCCAGATTCCCGATTAAGATATGTTCCCTTTAGAGAATCTACTAAGTCAATTACTAGGGGCATAGGTTTAAGGTGCGAGGGGCAAGGTTTAGAGGAGATGTACGAGGCACGTTTTTTACACAGAGGGTAGTGGGTGCCTGGAACTCGCTGACGGAGGAGGTGGTGGAAGCAGGGACGAGAGTGACATTGAAGGGGCATCTTGACAAATACATGAATAGGATGGGAATAGAGGGATACGGACCCAGGAAGTGTAGAAGATTTTAGTTTAGATGGGCAGCATGGTCGGCATGGGCTTGGAGGGCCAAAGGGCCTGTTCCTGTGCTGTACTTTTCTTTGTTCTTTATAGCTGTTACAATACTTTGAGTTCAAGGATGAAAACTGTGTCCCAACAGCATAAAGCTGATATTAGGGTACTCTTCAGTTAGAAACTGGAACATGACTACACTTTAGAGGTAACTACTAGTGACTGTTAAGTCACTAATTGAAAGCTATTGGAAATGAAAATGTAATCGAATGGCTTCTATTTATCGAAATCCAAATAACAGTAACAGACATGGCAAGGTACAATTCCGACTTCAGTGATCCAGTTAAAATACTAATTTAGTGTTGATACAGTATAACACCTGAAGTACAAGTGGAATGAAGAAACCAACCTGACTCATCAGATTTTGGCAGGACGATTTAGGACCAGTTCAAGCAGTGTCAAATTGCATGGACTTTACAGTGTCTGCTATGTAGCCGTAAATTATCACTGACCATTTTTTGGATCCCCTATTAACTAGCATCTTGCATAATGTTCCATACATGCGTGACGCAGTGTTGCCAACGTCGCTGTATAATGTGAGTGCTTGGTTAAAACATGTACGTGAAATCTCAGGTGGCCCTAATGCAAATAAACAAGTTCAGCATAAGATGTACAGCAACTATTCTAAACTGTACCCCTTTTTATGGATAAACGTCATCAGTGCAATTTTCCCTTCTTTCGCCTACACCCCCACTCCAAATCCCAGCTCGGCCTCTATGTGCTACACACATTGCTTAGTGAAAAAGTAGCTGGCACTTGTGCAAGCTTTTTATCAGAAGCGTCACTCCATAAGTGATATGTTAAGCTTGTGGTGACTGGCTTTCCAAATATCGTCCTGTGTGGGACTGCTATTGTTTACTGTGACCAATATTTTTCCAGAGGTAACAGAGGATGCTGGGATCATGAATACAAGTCAAGTTACCAAAATAGCCATGCATGATTTACAGTAGTGCTGCAGGAAAAAACTCCTTGTGGTAGCACAGCTGCTTCATGGCGCCAGGGTCCCAGGTTCGATTCCCGGCTTGGGTCACTGTCTGTGCGGAGTCTGCACGTTCTCCCCGTGTCTGCGTAGGTTTCCTCCGGGAGCTCCGGTTTCCTCCCACAGTCCCAAGATGTGCAGGTTAGGTGGATTGGCTATTCTAAATTGCCCGTAGTGTCCAAAAAGATTACGGGGATAGGGTGGAGGTGTGGGCTCAGGTGGGGTGCTGTTTCCCAGGGCCGGTGCAGACTCGATGGGCCGAATGGCCTCCTTCTGCACTGTAAATTCTATGACTATGCCGTCCTTGTCAAAAAACATTCCAACGTTGTCCAGCTGGGTGTGGTTATCCCCCCCTGGTTCCATTCTCACCTATCCCGTTGTAGTCAGGGAATCTGCTGCAATGGCTGCTGTTCCCGCACTCCTACCGTTAACGCTGGAGCTCCCAAGGATATGTCCTTGATTGCTTTCTGTTTCTTCTCTACAATCTATCCTTTTGTGACATCATCATCAACACAACGTCAGTCTCCCCGTATACGCTGATCACAGCCACCTCGCTTTTCCCCTCCACTGTCTCTAATTTGTCACCCTGCTTGCCCAACATCCAGTAATGGGTGAGCAGAACTTTCTTGCATCTCTAACCTGCGGAGCCATTGCCGTTGGTCTTACGCACAAACTATCTTCCCAAGTCACCGTCGCCTTCCCTCTCCCTGACACCTGTCTGAAATGAGAGAATGATATTCCAGTCAAGCATCTGCTCCACCAAGACCATTCCCATCCCTGTTTTTAAATCGGTCTATGGCATCATTTTCCCTTATCTCTGTAGCTACAGCTATATAAACCTTTGAGTTCTCTGCACCCTTCCAATCCTGACCTCTTGCCCATCCTCATTTAATTAGTAGCGTGCCTTCAGCTGCCGAAGCTCCAAGCGCTGGAATTCCCTTTTCCAACTGTCTCTGCCTTTCTACCTCCCTTTCTATTAAGGCAGTCCATAAAACCTGCCTTTAGTAACTGTCCTAACATCACCATATGTGCTTGGTGTCAAAATTGCACATGCGAAGCACCTTAGAACATTTTACTAAATTATAGATGTTGCATAAATGCAAATTGTTGTCGCAAAATTCCTTTTCACTTCTGCCTTTTGAAATTTGAGGATATAAAGTGGAACTTGTGAAGATTTTGGATTGGCATCCGTTGGTTCTGGAGATCCAACATGCTGTGATTTTGATCCAATGAATGTTTACACCATTGAGAGTTGGGATGCAATGCCAACCTTTGGGGTAAAGAAAGGCCACGAATTCTACGACAGTAAAATTGTCTATTTATATCACCGTTAACAGACACAAATGTCCCAAGTGACTTCACATATACATAAACCAAAATTTACACTGGGCCCAAGAAGCTTTGAATGCAGGAGCTTGGTCAAAGAAGTAGGTTTTAATGGAACAGTGAGGTGCAAAGGTTTTTTCTGTCTATTCTAGAGGTTAGGGAGATTTACTACATTAATTTTGGTGATGGTGAAACTTCTGGAATAATTTGGGGCAAAATTAATGGGCACATAGACATATATAGGTTAAAGGATTTCTTAAGGGAAAATCATGTTTAACCATCTTTCTGGAGCTTTTTGAAGAGTTCACAGAGCAGGTTGACGAGGACAATGCTGTTGATGTGGTGTCAGAAAAAGTTAGCATGCAGGTACAGCAAGCAATCAAGAATGCTAGTCTTTGGGGTGGCATGTGGCGCAGTGGTTAGCACTGGGACTGCGGCGCTGAGAACCCGGGTTTGAATCCTGGCCCTAGGTCACTGTCCGTGTGGAGTTTGCACATTCTCCCCATGTCGGCGTAGGTTTCACCCCCACAACCTAAAGATGTGGAGGTTAGGTGGATTGGCCACGCTAAATTGCCCCTTAATTGGAAATTGAGTACTCTAAATTTATTTAAAAAAAACAAAAAAAGAATGCCATTCTTTATTGTGAGAGGAATTGAACATAACCTTAAGAATGTTATGCTTCAGTTATACATGATGTGGAGATGCTGGCGTTGGACTGGGTTGAGCACAGTAAGATGCCTTACAACAGGTTAAAGTCCAACAGGTTTCTTTCAAATCACTAGCTTTCGGAGCGCTGCTCCTTCCTCAGGTGAATGAAGAGGTATGTTCCAGAAACATATAGATAGACAAAGTCAAAGATGCGAGACAATGCTTTGAATGCGAGCATTTGCAGCTAATTAAGTCTTTACAGATCCAAAGATAGGGGTAACCCCAGGTGAAATGTGTGAATTGTCTCAAGACAGGGCAGTTGGTAGGATTTTGCAAACCCAGGCCAGATGGTGGGGGGGGGGTGAATGTAATGCGACATGAATCCAAGATCCCGGTTGAGGCCGTACTCATGTGTGCGGAACATGGCTATAAGTTTCTGCTCGGCGATTTTGCTTTGTCGCGCGTCCTGAAGGCCGCCTTGGAGAACGCTTACCCGGAGATCAGAGGCTGAATGCCCTTGACTGCTGAAGTGTTCCCTGACTGGAAGGGAACATTCCTGCCTGGTGATTGTCACGCGATGTCCATTCATCCATTGTCGCAGCGTCTGCATGGTCTCACCAATGTACCACGCTTCGGGACATCCTTTCCTGCAGCGTATGAGGTAGACAACATTGGCCGAGTCGCACGAGTATGTATTGTGTACCTGGTGGGTGGTGTTCTCACGTGTAATGGTGGTACCCATGTCGATGATCTGGCATGTCTTGCAGAGATTGCCATGGCAGGGTTGTGTGGTATCGTTGTTCTGAAGTCTGGGTAGTTTGCTGCAAACAATGGTTTGAGGTTGCGCAGTTGTTTGAAGGCAAGTAGTGGGGGTGTGGAGTGTACCTTGGCAAGATGTTCATCTTCATCGATGACATGTTGAAGGATGCAAAGAAGATGTAGTTTCTCTGCTCCGGGGAAGTACTGGACGACGAAGGGTACTCTGTCGGTTGTGTCCGTGTTTGTCTTCTGAGGAGGTCGATGCGGTTTTTTGCTGTGGCTCTTTGGAGCTGTCGATCGATGAGTCGAGTGCCATATCCCGTTCATACGAGGGCATCTTTCAACGTCTGCAGATGTCGGTTACGCTCCTCCTCGTCTGAGCAGATCCTGTGTATATGGAGGGCTTGTCCATAGGGGATGGCTTCTTTAATGTGTTTAGGGTGGAAGCTGGAGAAGTGGAGCATCAGTTATACAGGGAATTGGTGAGAGCGTGTTGTCTAGGGCTAGCTTGGTAGGGCTGGTCTTGTTTCCACCAGAAATTAGAAGAGCGAGGGGTGACTTGGTTGAAGTACATACGATCCTGAATGGTATTGGCAAGGTGAGCGTTGAAAGGATGTTTCTCTAGTTGGTGAGTCCAGAGCTTGTGGGCAGTGTTGTAAAATTAGCGGATTCAGAGTACAGAGGTGAGGAGAATCTTTTCTCTGAGGGTTGTGCAAGTTGGAACACTGCCTCAGAAACTGGGGGAAGCGGGGTCACTAAATAGTTTTAAGGTGGAGATAGATAGGATCTTATTTGGCAAGGATCTTATTTGGCAAGGGAATCAAAAGTTATCGGAGTAGATTGGGGAATGTGGAACCCAACACTAACAGATCAATCATGACCTTACTGAATGGTGGTTCAGGCTCAAGGGGCCAAAAGGCCTACTTCTGTTATTTTGTATGTTTTAGAACATGGGAGGATGTGAGGAAGACTGTTCATTTTTCACGTTTGAATTCCAGTCTGTTGCGGGTTGATATATGTAGAACTCCAATCTTTCTCCTCAATTTATTTTTAATATCAGTCAAATTACATAACGGAGACCCCGTGCGAGAACCCAAACGCGTTGCAAGGTATTCCCGTGCCCGCAGAACGCCGTGACCCATCCGGATCGCAAATATGCCCCCCCAGCAACCTCTCTACCTCAACCAGCGCCCGGGACCCTGCCAGACGCGACCCCGGAAATGTAACCAGCGCCCTGGTCCCCGTCAGCACCCTGGACCCCGCTAGACGCAACCACCTGCCTTGCACAAGGTCAGACTTCTCCCATCGGATCCCAGGACCATCCAGCCACAGCTGCTGAGCGAGGAAGCGAGAGAAACACGGCGGTCTGCAGGTTAGACTGAAGCACCACGGTTTCAAGACCCCTCTCCCCAGCATACTCCTGGCAAACGTCCAAGCGATCGAAAACAAGCTGGATGAACTTAACGCTGGACTTACCTCTCAGAGGGAAGTAAAAGACTGCTATGTGCTCTGTTTCACAGAGAAATGGCTCACCCCTGCCTCACCGGACTGCCATACAACCTGACGGCTTCTCAATTCACCGGCCGGACCGCACCGCGTCATCAGGCAGAGCAAAGGGTGAAGGGATTTGCCTCCTCATCAACTCCTCCTGGTGCTTGGATGTGGTGACCCTGGCGACCTACTGCTCCCCGGACCTGGAATACTTGACCGTGAAGTGCCGCCCATACTATCTTCCACGTGAGTTCACTTCAGCCATTATCACAGCGGTCTACATCCCACCCCAGGCAGAAGTGAGGAAAGCGCTGGACGAACTGTACACCGTTATAAACAACTATGAAACAGAACACCCGGAGGCCTTGTTCATCATGGCCGGAGACTTCAGCAAGGCCAACCTCGAGTGTACTGCCAAAATTCCACCAGCACATCTCCTGTCCCACCAGGGACGACAACACTCTTGCCCACTGCTACACAAACATCAAGGGCGCCTACCATTCCATCCCCTGACCGCTCTTTGGGAAATCAGACCATAAGACGGTGCTCCTCCCGGCATACAAGCAGAAACTCAAACGGGAGAATCTAGCTAAGAAGGTTGTGCAGTGCTAGTCCGAGGAAACAGAAGAGCTCTTATGTGACTGCTTAGAGACAGTGGACTGGTCCATATTTAAGAAATCAGCGACCAACTTAAATGAGTATGCCACCACCGTCACAGACTCCATCAGCAAATGTGTGCCAAAGAAAGCAGTACGTACCGGAAACCATGGCTCAATTGCGAGATTGACTCCCTACTGAAGGACAGGTCTGAGACGTGCAAGTCAGACGACCCTGACCTATACAAGAAATCCAGGTACGACCTCCGCAAAGCCATCCGAGATGCCAAGAGAGAATATCAAACCAAGCTAGAGTCACAGGCAGACTCTCGGCGCTTGTGGCAAGGGCCAAACAAAACGGGCTACAAAGCAAAGCCAAGCAGTATCTCCGGCAGCAGCGCACCCCTCCCCGATGAACTCAATGCATTCTATGCTCGGTTCGAGCAGGTAACCAACAATCCGCTGTCCCCAGCAGCCCATAACTCACCCATACCCGCCATCACTGCTTCCGAAGTCAGATCGTCCTGAAAGTGAACCCTCGGAAGGCGATGGGCCCGGACCGGATCCCTGGTCGTGCACTCAGAACCTGTGCGGACCAGCTGGCAGAGGTGTTCGCGGACATCTTTAACCTGTCCCTACTCCACTCCGAGATCCCCACCTGCTTCAAGAAGACCACCATCATACCGGTGCGGCCAAAGAGGAACCAGGCAACTTGCTTCAATGACTACCGTCCGGTGGCCCTGACTTCAGTCGTGATGAAGTGCTTTGAGAGGTTGATCACGAAGCGCATCACCTCCATACTTCCAGAACGCCTTGATCCACTGCAATTCGCTTACTGCCGCAACCGGTCCACAGCAGACGCCATTTCCCTGGCCCGATACTCATCCCGAGAGCATCTCGACAACAAGGACTCCTACATCAAACTCCTATTTATTGACTGCAGCTCCGCCTTCAACACCAGAATCCCAGCCAAGCTCATATCAAAGCTCCAAAACCTAGGGCTTGGCTCCCCACTCTGCAACTGGATCCTCGACTTTCTGACCCACAGACCACAATCAGTAAGAACAACTCCACAATAGTCCTGAATACCGGGGCCCCGCAAGGTTGCGTACTTAGCCCCTGCACACACACCACTGTGTGGCAAAATTTGGTTCCAACTACATCTACAAGTTTGCTGACGATACGACCATAGTGGGCCGGATCTCGAATAACGACGAGTCAGAATACAGGAGGGAGATAGAGAACCTAGTGGAGTGGTGCAGTGACAACAATCTCTCCCTCAATGCCAGCAAAACTATAGAGCTGGTCATTGACTTCAGGAAGCAAAGTACTGAACACACCCCTGTCAGCATCAACGGGGCCGAGGTGGAGATGGTTAGCAGTTTCAAATTCCTAGCGGTGCACATCTCCAAAAATCTGTCTTGGTCCACCCACGTCGACGCTACCACCAAGAAAGCACAACAGCGCCTATACTTCCGGGAAACTAATGAAATTCGGTATGTCCACATTAACTCTTACCAACTTTTACAGATGCACCATAGAAGCATCCTATCGGGCTGCATCACAACCTGGTATGGCAACTGCTCGGCCCAGGACCGCAAGAAACTTCAGAGAGTCGTGAACACAGCCCAGGCCATCACATCAATTTGTCTCCCATCCATTGACTCCATCTGCATCTCCTGCTGCCTGGGGAAAGCGGGCAGCATAATCAAAGACCCCTCCCATCCGGCTGACTCAATCTTCCAACTTCTTCCATCGGGCAGGAGATACAGAAGTCTGAGAACACGCACGAACAGACTCAAAAACAGCTTCTTCCCCGCTGTTACCAGACTCCTAAATGACCCTCTTATGGACTGACCTCATTAACACTACACCCCTGTATGCTTCACCCGATGCCGGTGCTTATGTAGTTACATTGTATACCATGTGTTGCCCTATTACGTATTTTCTTTTCTTCCCTTTTCTTCCCATGTACTTAATAATCTGTTGAGCTGCTCGCAGAAAAATACTTTTCACTGTACCTCGGCACACATGACAATAAACAAATCCAATCCAATAACATCTGAGGTACAAAAAGCAGCCAATTATCACTCAATATCATTAATGTATGACCAGAGCATTCTGCGTTGGCAGCCAGAGATATTTTTCTTCTGTCAGTGAATTTTACTGGAAGTGCTAATAATGAAAATTAAAAGAGTCTGGGGAGACATTATAAGTGAACCAGTGAAGAATCAATGAAGCAGGCAGTATCTTTTCCCGCTAGTTTTTGTAGCCTTGACCTCCCTTGACCGGCTGGGCAGAAAATGACCAGATTTCATTCGACCATGAATGCTAATTTTCATCTATGTCTCAAAACCTGCCATTGGTCTTAGTCCGGTCACATAACGGTGCCGTGTGATCACTCGTCATCTCTATAACCTTTTCTAACCCTACAATCCTTCGTGAACTCTGATCCTCTGAATCTGCCCTCTTTTGGCACCCATCGCTCCTTTTGACCCAACTTTGCTGGCTGTAAGTCCAGGAATTCTCTCCCTCTCCACGCCCCTGCCCCAAGACCCTCCTTAAAGCCCACTCCTTTGATCAATCTTTCACCTGTCCCAACTAATATATATCTGTTTTTGGTTTGCTTTTGATTTTTGTCTGATCAAACTTCTTTGCAATGCCATGGGATGTTTTTGCTACCATGACAGTGCTCTATAAATAAAACTTGTTGATATGTTCAACTGTAAAATTGCTTAGTGACTTGTGATGGTAACACTTTGATTGTTCTCTACATAAATAAAGAGCAGAGATTTATGCCTTGCATATTAATAGAATGGTGCGTTTTCCTCTTAGTGGATCCTTCTCCATTTGATCGTCTTCAGTTGGTGTGGTACACATGTTTCTGTTCTGTGGGGACATTTTGTTCTTTGAGTTTCTAATACTTCTTGCGACTGATGGTGGAATATATTTCCGCTTTATGATGAGCTCCTGTTATAACCTGCCTGCTTACCATTGGCTGGGGACTAATGACAATCCCACAATCCTGTGGGAGTATGAGCTTCCCCAATGAGGGGGGCGGAGAAATCATTAGCAGACTCCCTGTATAAATAAAGCTGGCCAGTTTGGAACCAGCAGGAAGGAGTGAGCAGCAAGTGGAGTTATATATATATATAAGTTATTGTAAAATAAATGTTGTTTCTTTGTATCCTTAAAACTCCTGCTGGATTCTTCGTGACCCTCACAAGCTCCATTTTTAAATGTGGGTAAATTGAGGCGATGTTTTATTTTTATCTTATGCCCTGTTGCAGAATTCTAGGTGGGACGAGCACTGATGCAAATGACTCACTATCCTAATGACCACTGTATGTTAATCATTGCTAGGGAGGGTGGATTCACTTGTGTGAAGGAACGCTGCCGTACAAATTTAAGTTTTTCAAATAAGATTTGATCACTGCTCTTGGCACAGATGAGCATAGAAAATAACATTTTTTAACTCAAGTAAACTCCAAATGAGTTTCAGCAGCACTTCATCCCAGGTATAGCATCTGTGTTGAAAGGAACACCTGCGTGAAGTTACATAGCACCTTTATTGCATTAAAGCATTTCACAGGAGTGTAGCCCGAATCATTGCCAGTCGAAAGAAGGAAATATTTGGACAGATGACCAGCAGTTTGGCCAAAGAGGTAGATTTTAGGTGTAAAAGAGGCAGAGAGGTTTAGGGAGGTAATTCAGGGAGTTGAGGGTATAGATGCCTGACATGGCTGCTAATGATGGATTGAAAGAAGTGACCATTGCAAAAGGGGCCAGAGGTGGAGGGCTGCAGGAGTTTACTAAGATGGCGAGGGCATATGCCATGGAGGAATTTGAACATGTGGATATGAGTTTTAAAATGGAGGTATGGCTCTGGCTGGAACCAGTGTAAATACAAACCCGATTGTTGGTGAGCTGGAATACAGGAGAAAATCGCGATATCCTAAAGTGAAACTCTTGTACGATCTGTCATTGTACTCTGCTTACAACTCATCCAGGTAGAGTCTCTTACTTAGAAATATACCTCTTGTGAGCTTCAAGTTTGGTAGCTCCCTTTTGCAACCTTTTTGTTCCTGACGAAAATTTTTTCAAAGTTAATTTTACTGTTTTACTGTTTTCCATTCTATCAGGCTTCTGAGCTGGTGTACACATGTGACTTCCTTTTATTAGCTCATCTTGAGTTAGAAGCTTTGTTTTAGTAAACAGTTGTTCCATTCTTTATTTCCTGTTTGCCTCGGACATCTGGTTTGCATGTGACGGACAATTTTCTTTGTGAAACTGCAGCAAACAGAATTCATGAATTGAAGGGACGCTTTTTTTGTTATGTTGTACATGTCGACCAAGTGAGTGTAACTATCAGTCACTTAAAACATCAATGTCTTGAGGCATCTCATCTGTCTTCATAGCTAGACTCATAGAATAGAATCATAGATTCCCTACAGTGCAGAAGGAGGCCATTTGGCCCATCGAGTCTGCACCGACCCTTTGAAAAAACACTCCATCCAAGCCCACTTTCCCATCCTATCCCAATAACCCTTAACCTAACCTACACATCCCTGCACACTAAGGGGAAATTTAACATGGCCAATCCACCTAAGCTGCACATTTTTGGACTATGGGAGGAAACCGGTGCACCCGGAGTAAACCCACGCAAACACGGGGAGAACATGTAAACTCCACACAGACAGTGACCCATGGCCACAATTTAACCTGGGCCCCTGGTGCTGTGAGGCAGCAGTGCTGACCACTGTGCTGCCCACCGTGGACACAGTGCAGCCCTGCAGTATGACTGCTGCTTGTTTCATTCATCTCATTGTGACAGTGGCCTGAATTCAGATGTGTGTGTTCAATCTGATCCTAGCCATGACTCTGAGAAGGCTCTATGTTGGAGAAGTCTGTGTATGCAATCCCTGATTTCCTCTTTTGTTGCTTCCTCTGGCTTGTGCCTCCAATTGCATTTCTATTGAACTGAATCATCTATTTCTTTGAAACAATGGAATTATATTCTGTACCTGCCTTGAATGCCTGCACTGATGGAAAGATGGAGGAAGATTGTGTATAGCTCACCCCTTATATTTTAATTGGCTTTAAATTTCTAGAACTTGTGTGTTGGTAGTGCGTCAGTGTGCAACCCAGTCTATAAACTGCTAAGAAGAAATAAAGCAAAATCCTACTTGTCCAAATCAAATGTATTCTCAAATATATAATTTTATATTGTGCTGTTTTTGTTGCCAGTGTCCCTAGAATACCCTGGGCTTTCGCAATGGCTGAAGTCTGTGGCGTTGTGCTCTGCACTATTTGGCTGTTACTGCTGCTGCTTCATAAGCACAGGTAGGTTTTGGGGCTCCTTAATTTGAGTGGTGGAGGGAGTGAATGATTGGGGAAGGGGTGTCAATCAAGTGGCTGCTCGGTCCAGGATGGTGTTGAGCTTCTTGAGTGTTGTTGGAGCTGCACTCATTCAGACCAGTGGAGAGTATTCTATTACATTCCTAACTTGTGCCTTGTGGGTGGTGGTCAGACTCTGGGGAGTCAGGAGGCGAGTTACTGGCCGCAGAGTGCTTTTGACCTGCTCTTGCAGCCGCCATATTTATATGGAGTTCCTCAGGTTAGTATCCAAAGCCCAAACATCTTCAGCTGCTTCATCGATGACCTTCCTTCCATCATAAGGTCAGATGTGGGGATGTTTGCGGATAACTGCACAATGTTCAACACCATTTGAGACTCCTCAAATAATGAAGCAGACCATATCCCAATGCAGCAAGACCTAGACATTATCCAGGTGTGGGCTGACAAATGGTAAGTTACCTTCACACCACACAAGTGCCAGGCAGTGGCCATTTCCTCCAAGAGAGGATCTAATCACCGCCCCTTGCCATTCAATGACATATTCATCGCTGAATCCCCCACAATCATCATCCGAGGAGTTACCATTGATCAGAAACTGAACTGGACTATCTACCATCTACAAGGTACACTGCAAGAAATCACCAAGGCTTCTTATACAGCAACCTCCAAACCCACGACCACTACCATCTTGAAGGGCAATGGCAGCAGATACCTGGGAACCCCACCATCCGGAGGTTCCCCTCCAAGTCACTCACCATCCTGACTTGGAAATATATTGCCATTCCTTCACTGTCACTGGGTCAAAAACCTGGAACACCCTCCCTAACAGCACACTGGGTGTACCAACACCATATGGACAGCAGCGGTTCAACAAGGCGGCTCACCACTGCCTTCTCTTTTTAAAAATAAATTTAGAGTACCCAATTATTTATTTATTTTTGCAATTAAGGGGCAGTTTAGCGTTGCCAATCCACCCAACCTGCACATCTTTGGGTTATGGGGGTGAAACCCACGCAGACATGGGTAGAATGTGCAAACTCCACACGGACAGTGACCCAGGGCCGGGATTCGAACCCGGGTCCTCAGCGCCGCAGCCCCAGTGCTATCCACTGCACCACATGCCGCCCACCACCACCTTCTCGAGGGCAATTGGGGATAGACAATAAATGCTGGTCTAGCCAGCGACGCCCACATCCCGCGAAAATGAAGTTTTTTAAAAAAGAGGCCAACTGAGTCGGCACTGGCTCCCCTGCCGTATCTCCATAAAGCTGCACATTCTTTTCAGATAGCAACCCAATTCCCTTTTGATTACCTCAATCGAACCTGCCTCCCATCACCCTCTCAGGACATTCATTCCAGGCTCCTACCATCCTCTGGGTAAAAACATTTTTCTTCACATCATTTCTATTCCTTTTGTGAATTATTTTGAATCTGTGCCCTCTAGTTCTTGATTCTGTTGAGTGGGAACAGTTTTTCACTATTTACCCGTTCTATCAAGTGTCTTCTCAGCTCCAACCTCTCCAATCCATCCTCATAGCTACAGTTCTTTATCCCTGGAATCATTCTTGTGAATCTTCTCTGTACTCTCCAATATTGTTACATCGTTCCACCAGTATGGTGCCCAGAACTGGATGCAGTTCTCCACATGAGGCCTGACTAATGTCTTATACAAGTTTAACATGACCTCCTTACTCTTCTATCAAATGGCCCTATTAATAAAACCTAGGATACGATGTACTTTAGTAACTACGCTCTCAACATGCCCTGCCCTCTTCAATGACTTATGTACATATGCACCGAGGCCCCTTTGTTCCTGCACCTCCTTTAGATTTTCTCCTTTAATTTTATACCGTCTCTTCATACACTTCCTACCAAAATGAACCACCTCACACTGCTCTGCATTGGACTTCATCTGCCACTTGTCTGCCCAATCCACCAACATGTCTGTCCTTTTCAAATTCAAGGCTATCCTCATCCCAATTAACAATGCTTCCAATCTTCGTATCATCTGCAAATTTTGAAATCATGCACACCACAGTCTGGGCATTTAATATATATCAGGAAGAGCATGGATCCCAACACGACCTGTGGGAATCTTCACTGCAAACCTCCCTCTAATTTGAAAAACAACCATTTATCACATTTGGTCCTATGATGTGATATTGAGCTGTCCAGATCACAAAGGCCCCAGTTTGATTCCAGGTCTATTATCTGAACAAGACTAAAGTGAGGCACAGTAATTAGTGAAAGGGATAAACAGTGAGGCTACCAATTCCTGATGTCTGTCCAGCAGAATAATAATCTTTATTAGTGTCACAAGTTGGCTTACATTAACACTGCAATGAAGTTACTGTGTAAAGCCCCTAGTCGCCACACTCCAGCGCCTGTTTGGGTACACTGAGGGAGAATTTTGAATGTCCAATTCATGTTTCACTAGGAATGCATTCATGTGTGAACATTACTTAAAGACAAACCAGAATCAGACAACTTCTACTATGTCTATTCCTCCCCCCCTAATGCCCTCATCCATGGTGCGGGAGAGGTGGGTACATGGTGCTATTCACTGGGACCCATGCTGTACGGGGGCCAGGACTCGATGGCTGAGATTATATCAATCTGGATGGTCAATGTCCAAAGCAGCCAATCTGGCATGTAGACCATCCTGATCGCCAGCCTACTCGAGCAACAAGTTCTAAACAACAGCGATCGTTGGCTGAGTAGGACACACCAGAGTCCCCCGTCCCTCCTTTCTTGCTTACCCTGTGTGAGGACTGTTGTTTGTGTCTTTTGGAGCTGTCTTCACTTTAGAGCTGGCTGGAGGCTGCCGGAGGTAAGGAAAGGCAAAGTGCATTGTGCCTCAGAGGATTGTATCCCTCAATGGTGTGTTGGCTCCAGGACTAGGCCCTTACTGACCCAGCCTCCCATTCAATGTTGTGTGGCCCATCCCAGAGATGTGGACCCACTGAGAATACAAGTGACCAGGGAGAAACCGATCCCCACTCTACCTGGGCCAAATCTCTCGGGTAAGGCATTGTGAAGACCATAGCTAGCAACAATATGCTGAAATAGACTGCAACTCACTTAGACATATTGCTGGTGTGTGGGCCCTTCCCCGGCTTCACTCTTGACCTCCTCCCTCTCGCTGGTGTGTGGGCCCTTCCCCAGCTTCACTCCCGACCTCCTCCCCTCTCGATGGTGTGTAGGCCCTTCCCAACCCATCCTCCTCCCTCTCGATGGTGTGTGAGCCCTTCCCTGGCTTCACTCCCGATCTCCTCCCTCTCGCTGGTGTGTGGCTCCTTCCCCGGCTTCAGTCCCGACCTCCTCCTTCTCGATGGTGTGTAGGCCCTTCCCAACCCATCCTCCTCCCTCTCGATGGTGTGTAGGCCCTTCCCAACCCATCCTCCTCCCTCTCGATGGTGTGTGAGCCCTTCCCTGGCTTCACTCCTGATCTCCTCCCTCTCGATGGTGTGTGTGCCCTTCCCTGGCTTCACTCCTGATCTCCTCCCTCTCGATGGTGTGTGAGCCCTTCCCTGGCTTCACTCCTGATCTCCTCCCTCTAGCTGGTGTGTGGCTCCTTCCCCGGCTTCACTCCCGATCTCCTCCCTCTCGCTGGTGTATGGCCCCTTCCCCAGCTTCACTCCTGATCTCCTCTCTCTCGCTGGTGTGTGGGCCCTTCCCCGGCTTCACTCCCGACCTCCTCCCTCTCAATGGTGTGTGGGCCCTTCCCCGGCTTCACTCCCGACCTCCTCCCTCTCGCTGGTGTGTGTGCCCTTCCCCGGCTTCACTCCCGACCTCCTCCCTCTCGATGGTGTGTAGGCCCTTCCCAACCCATCCTCCTCCCTCTCGCTGGTGTGTGTGCCCTTCCCCGGCTTCACTCCCGACCTCCTCCTTCTCGATGGTGTGTGGCCCCTTCCCCAGCTTCACTCCTGATCTCCTCCCTGTCGCTGGTGTGTGGCCGCTTCCCCGGCTTCACTCCCGACCTCCTCCCTCTCAATGGTGTGTGGGCCCTTCTCCGGCTTCACTCCTGATCTCCTCCCTCTCGATGGTGTGTGGGCCCTTCCCCGGCTTCACTCCCGATCTCCTCCCTCTCGATGGTGTGTGGGCCCTTCCCCGGCTTCACTCCCGACCTCCTCTCTCTCGATGGTGTGTGGGCCCTTCCCCGGCTTCACTGCTGATCTCCTCCCTCTCGATGGAGTGTGGGCCCTTCCCCGGCTTCACTCTCGACCCCCTCCCTGTCGCTGGTGTGTGGCCGCTTCCCCGGATTCACTCCCGACCTCCTCTCTCTCGATGGTGTGTGGGCCCTTCGCCGGCTTCATTACCGACCTCCTCCCTCTCGCTGGTGTGTGGCCCCTTCCCCGGCTTCACTCCCGATCGCCTCCCTCTCACTGGTGTGTGGGCCCTTCCCAACCCATCCTCCTCTCTCTCGATGGTGTGTGGCCCCTTCCCCGGCTTCACTCCCGATCTCCTCCCTCTCGCTGGTGTGTGGCCCCTTCCCCAGCTTCACTCTCGACCTCCTCCCTCTCGATGGTGTGTGTGCCCTTCCCCGGCTTCACTCCCGATCTCCTCCCTCTCGATGGTGTGTGTGCCCTTCCCCGGCTTCACTCCCAACCTCCTCTCTCTCAATGGTGTGTGGCCCCTTCCCCGGCTTCACTCCTGATCTCCTCCCTCTCGCTGGTGTGTGGCCCCTTCCCCGGCTCCACTCCCGACCTCCTCCCTCTCGCTGGTGTGTGGGCCCTTCCCCGGCTTCACTCCCGACCTCCTCCTTCTCGATGGTGTGTAGGCCCTTCCCAACCCATCCTCCTCTCTCTCGATGGTGTGTGGCCCCTTCCCCGGCTTCACTCCCAACCTCCTCTCTCTCGATGGTGTGTGGCCCCTTCCCCGGCTTCACTCCCGATCTCCTCCCTGTCGCTGGTGTGTGGGCCCTTCCCCGGCTTCACTCCCAACCTCCTCTCTCTCGATGGTGTGTGGCCCCTTCCCCGGCTTCACTCCCGATCTCCTCCCTGTCGCTGGTGTGTGGGCCCTTCCCCGGCTTCACTCTCGACCTCCTCCCTGTCGCTGGTGTGTGGCCGCTTCCCCGGATTCACTTCCGACCTTCTCTCTCTCGATGGTGTGTGGGCCCTTCCCCGGCTTCACTCCCGACCTCCTCCCTCTTGATGGTGTGTGGGCCCATCCCCGGCTCCACTCCTGATCTCCTCCCTCTCGATGGTGTGTGGGCCCTTCCCCGGCTTCACTCCCGCCCTCCGACCTCTCGCTGGTGTGTGGGCCCTTCCCAACCCATCCTCCTCTCTCTCGATGGTGTGTGGCCCCTTCCCCGGCTTCACTCCCGATCTCCCTGTCGCTGGTGTGTGTGCCCTTCCCCGGCTTCCGTCTCGACCTCCTCCCTCTCGATGGTGTGTGTGCCCTTCCCCGGCTTCACTCCCAACCTCCTCTCTCTCAATGGTGTGTGGCCCCTTCCCCGGCTTCACTCCTGATCTCCTCCCTCTCGCTGGTGTGTGGCCCCTTCCCCGGCTCCACTCCCGACCTCCTCCCTCTCGCTGGTGTGTGGGCCCTTCCCCGGCTTCACACCCGACCTCCTCCTTCTCGATGGTGTGTAGGCCCTTCCCCGGTTTCACTCCCGATCTCCTCTCTCTCGATGGTGTGTGGGCCCTTCCCAACCCATCCTCCTCTCTCTCGCTGGTGTGTGGCCCCTTCCCCGGCTTCACTCCCAACCTCCTCTCTCTCGATGGTGTGTGGCCCCTTCCCCGGCTTCACTCCCGATCTCCTCCCTGTTGCTGGTGTGTGGGCCCTTCCCCGGCTTCACTCTCGACCTCCTCCCTGTCGCTGGTGTGTGGCCGCTTCCCCGGATTCACTCCTGACCTCCTCTCTCTCGATGGTGTGTGGGCCCTTCCCCGGCTTCACTCTCGACCTCCTCCCTGTCGCTGGTGTGTGGCCGCTTCCCCGGATTCACTCCCGACCTCCTCTCTCTCGATGGTGTGTGGGCCCTTCCCCGGTTTCACTCCCGATCGCCTCCCTCTCGCTGGTGTGTGGGCCCTTCCCAACCCATCCTCCTCCCTCTCGATGGTGTGTGGGCCCTTCCCCGGCTTCACTCCCGACCTCCTCCCTCTCGATGGTGTATGGGCCCATCCCCGGCTCCACTCCTGATCTCCTCCCTCTCGATGGTGTGTGGGCCCTTCCCCGGCTTCACTCCCGCCCTCCGACCTCTCGCTGGTGTGTGGGCCCTTCCCAACCCATCCTCCTCTCTCTCGATGGTGTGTGGCCCCTTCCCCGGCTTCACTCCCGATCTCCTCCCTCTCGCTGGTGTGTGGCCCCTTCCCCAGCTTCACTCTCGACCTCCTCCCTCTCGATGGTATGTGTGCCCTTCCCCGGCTTCACTCCCGATCTCCTCCCTCTCGATGGTGTGTGTGCCCTTCCCCGGCTTCACTCTCGACCTCCTCTCTCTCGATGGTGTGTGGCCCCTTCCCCGGCTTCACTCCTGATCTCCTCCCTCTCGCTGGTGTGTGGGCCCTTCCCCGGCTTCACTCTCGATCTCCTCCCTCTCGATGGTGTGTGGGCCCTTCCCCGGCTTCACACCCGGACTCCTCCCTCTCGTTGGTGTGTGGGCCCTTCCCAACCCATCCTCCTCCCTCTCGCTGGTGTGTGGGCCCTTCCCCGGCTTCACTCCCGATCGCCTGCCTCTCGCTGGTGTGTGGGCCCTTCCCCGGCTTCACACCCGGACTCCTCCCTCTCGTTGGTGTGTGGGCCCTTCCCAACCCATCCTCCTCCCTCTCGCTGGTGTGTGGGCCCTTCCCCGGCTTCACTCCCGATCGCCTCCCTCTCGCTGGTGTGTGGGCCCTTCCCGACACATCCTCCTCCCTCTCGCTGGTGTGTGGGCCCTTCCCCGGCTTCACTCCCGACCTCCTCCCTCTCGATGGTGTGTGGGCCCTTCCCCGGCTTCACTCCCGCCCTCCGACCTCTCGCTGGTGTGTGGGCCCTTCCCAACCCATCCTCCTCCCTCTCGCTGGTGTGTGGGCCCTTCCCCGGCTCCACTCCTGATCTCCTCCCTCTCACTGGTGTGTGGGCCCTTCCCCGGTTTCACTCCCGATCTCCTTCCTCTCGCTGGTGTGTGGGCCCTTCCCTGGCTTCACTCCCGACCTCCTCCCTCTCGATGGTGTGTGGGCCCTTCCCCGGCTCCACTCCTGATCTCCTCCCTCTTGCTGGTGTGTGGGCCCTTCCCCGGCTTCACTCCCGACCTCTCCCTCTCGCTGGAGTGTGGCCCCTTCCCTGGTTTCACTCCCGTCCTCCTCACTCTCGCTGGTGTGTGGGCCCTTCCCCGGCTCCACTCCTGATCTCCTCCCTCTTGCTGGTGTGTGGGCCCTTCCCCGGCTTCACTCCCGACCTCCTCCCTCTCGCTGATGTGTGGGCCCTTCCCCGCTTTCACTCCCGATCTCCTCCCTCTCGCTGGTGTGTGGGCCCTTCCCCGGCTTCACTCCCGATCTCCTCCCTCTCGCTGGTGTGTGGCCCCTTCCCCAGCTTCACTCCTGATCTCCTCTCTCTCGCTGGTGTGTGGGCCCTTCCCCGGCTTCACTCCCGATCTCCTCCCTCTCGCTGGTGTGTGGCCCCTTCCCCGGTTTCACTCCCGAAATCCTCCCCCTCAATGGTGTGTGACCTCTTCCCCGGCTTCACTCCCGATCTCCTCCCTCTCGCTGGTGTGTGGGCCCTTCCCCGCCTTCAATCCCGACGACCTCCCTCTCGCTGGTGTATGGCGCCTTTCCAACCGACCTCCTCCCTCTCGATGGTGTGTGGGCCCTTCTCCGGCTTCACTCCCGATCTCCTCCCTCTCGCTGGTGTGTGGCCCCTTCCCCGCCTTCAATCCCGACCTCCTCCCTCTCGCTGGTGTGTGGCGCCTTTCCAACCGACCTCCTCCCTCTCGATGGTGTGTGGGCCCTTCCCCGGCTCCACTCCTGATCTCCTCCCTCTTGCTGGTGTGTGGGCCCTTCCCCGGCTTCACTCCCGATCTCCTCCCTCTCGCTGGTGTGTGGCCCCTTCCCCGCCTTCAATCCCGACCTCCTCCCTCTCGCTGGTGTGTGGCGCCTTTCCAACCGACCTCCTCCCTCTCGATGGTGTGTGGGCCCTTCCCCGGCTCCACTCCTGATCTCCTCCCTCTCACTGGTGTGTGGGCCCTTCCCCGGTTTCACTCCCGATCTCCTTCCTCTCGCTGGTGTGTGGGCCCTTCCCTGGCTTCACTCCCGACCTCCTCCCTCTCGATGGTGTGTGGGCCCTTCCCCGGCTCCACTCCTGATCTCCTCCCTCTTGCTGGTGTGTGGGCCCTTCCCCGGCTTCACTCCCGACCTCCTCCCTCTCGCTGGAGTGTGGCCCCTTCTCTGGTTTCACTCCCGTCCTCCTCACTCTCGCTGGTGTGTGGGCCCTTCCCCGGCTCCACTCCTGATCTCCTCCCTCTTGCTGGTGTGTGGGCCCTTCCCCGGCTTCACTCCCGACCTCCTCCCTCTCGCTGATGTGTGGGCCCTTCCCCGGTTTCACTCCCGATCTCCTCCCTCTCGCTGGTGTGTGGGCCTTTCCCCGGCTTCACTCCCGATCTCCTCCCTCTCGCTGGTGTGTGGCCCCTTCCCCAGCTTCACTCCTGATCTCCTCTCTCTCGCTGGTGTGTGGGCCCTTCCCCGGCTTCACTCCCGATCTCCTCCCTCTCGCTGGTGTGTGGCCCCTTCCCCGGTTTCACTCCCGAAATCCTCCCCCTCAATGGTGTGTGACCTCTTCCCCGGCTTCACTCCCGATCTCCTCCCTCTCGCTGGTGTGTGGGCCTTTCCCCGCCTTCAATCCCGACGACCTCCCTCTCGCTGGTGTATGGCGCCTTTCCAACCGACCTCCTCCCTCTCGATGGTGTGTGGGCCCTTCTCCGGCTTCACTCCCGATCTCCTCCCTCTCGATGGTGTGTGGGCCCTTCTCCGGCTTCACTCCCGATCTCCTCCCTCTCGCTGGTGTGTGGCCCCTTCCCCGCCTTCAATCCCGACCTCCTCCCTCTCGCTGGTGTGTGGCGCCTTTCCAACCGACCTCCTCCCTCTCGATGGTGTGTGGGCCCTTCCCAACCCGACCTCCTCCCTCTCGATGGTGTATGGCCCCTTCCCAACGGTGAAGTAGTCCAAATACCTTCCAAATGTTCAAATTGTGTCCATCACTATTGGCACTGGCTGGGCTAGTTTGGTCAGTCCACTTTCTAATCTTCGAAGATTTCAATTAACTTCAGTTGAAACTTCCTCATTCCTGAGGAACACGAGCTTCACACTATGCTGTCGATGTTTTCTGGAGCTGTGGTATTGGCTCTCTAGGGTTAACTGGAATGACGAGGTGTCCCAGAAACGAGAGAAGCACCAGGCTCCATGATATCTCTCCCTGGCCCTGCCCTCATCACTGCTCACCTCATTATCTGGCGCATGCATGAAGACTTGGCTGATGCACCAGGGGCCTGTGTAAGCTTGCATATTCCAGAATTACTCACTTATTTAGGAGTGAATGGGGAGCAATTGGAGGTAAAAAGAGCAGCCTCCAAGGTGAGATGTTAAAATCCCAACTAAAGCACCGTGTTTTTAACAGAGCCTTTGAATTGAATTCACATGAAATCCTTCCAGTGAGATTTATGCACCATATTTATGTATATATTATGAGGCAGAATGTAACGATACTAAACCTGTCACCATGTGTTATTCCTGGGTAACTGGTGCTTGGCTCTCCTCGTTCAGTGGCTCTCGAGCAGATGACATCACCAATGTCATAATGGGAGTGATGTTTCACTGAAATTACTAGCTAGGTTTTATTTTAGGCTGTAGCAATGGTAAATGATCTGTTTCTCTTTATCTACCATTTCAAAATTTATTTTCAGTTTTTAAAAATACATTTAAAGTACCCAATTCATTTTTTCCCCCAATTAAGGGGCAAATTTACCATGGCCAATCCAGCCACCCTGCAATCTTTAGGTTGTGGGGGTGAGACCTACGCACGCAGACATAGGGAGAATGTGCAAACTCCACACGGACAGTGACCCGGGGTCGGGATCAAACCCCGGTCCTCGGGGCCATGAGGCAGCAGTGCTAGCCACCGTGCCGCCCTCAAAACCTATTTTCAGTTGACAGGGCCAGCCATGTAGTACCATGCAGTATTCAGTAAATGGGTCACACCCTGGCCACACTGTATATTTTAGCATTGAACCTGCACCTCTGGGATCTGGGTTTGAATCCAGCGCAGGAAGGAATGAGGGGCTCTTCACACTGCTAATTGCATAGGTACCAGGTTTGCCTGGTGTTGCTGATGATGAATTCAGCACGTTCTGAGGTTATGAGGCTGACCGGTGAAGGGGACTAAAGTAGGGGTGTTTTTCAGTTGGTTTTGAGACTGTTATTTGATCAGCGGAGGGGATCTTTGCTCCGCATCTGTTTGGTAACCGTATCAAGAGTGGAACAATTGACCCGTCTCACTTCCTCACAAAAGAAATTGACGAATAAAAGCACATCGATTGTTTCAAAATGTTTCTCAAACTTTACACCCGTTCTAGTTCAGAATAAAAGTAATTGTGAGTGCAGGAAATGTTTTTGAAATGTGGCGTCCTGCTCACTCCACACTGCTCACAGGAACGGTATTCCTCATTCTCTCATGGAATGGCAGTGGAGCTGGCAAAGTCAGCATTTGGTTGCCCATCCCTAATTGCCCTTGAGCTGGGTGAGCCATTTCAGAGGGCAGCTCTGAGACAACCTAAGGGCCACATGGAGGCCCGACCAGGTAAGGGTGGCAGATTTCCTTCCCTAAAGGACATTACTGAACCAGGTGGGCTTTTTATAATAATCAATGTTAGCTGTCATGGTCACCATTACTAAGACTAGCTTTACTTCTGGATTTATTTATTGAATTTAAATTCCGCCAGCTGCCGAGTTGGGATTTGAGCATTATCCTTGGCCATTATCACAACGTCACCACCTCCCCAATTTTGTTAACATACGCCGAATGAGTTCACATCTGCAGTCAGAGTGAGCTCATTATCTTGCCTGTGCTGCAGTGCCAAATAGAGGGTGGATTTGAATGCAAATTTTCACCCGGGTGACACCCATGTACCTTCTCATAGAATAGGCAGATCTTGGGAGTGTGTTGCACACCAACTTATTCTCGGGTGAATAGGACAGAAGCACCGCTACAAGCGGGGAAATAAAGAGGTTTCAAAGAGAAACCATTTTGTAGTCTCTTTAATTGTGATGAATAGTTTGCAAAAACATTAGCTGCTGTCGTACAGTCAAGACTTTTACAAAAAAATTGTGTTTGCGCATTTCCAAAATGTACTCTTCAAAAGGTATTTCTCTAAAGGGCCCCTTCTTGTTTTGGTGCTCAAGTACCAATGTGGAGGAAATTAATAAGTAGTATTTCAGTGCTTTGTTAACAAATCAAGGGAATATGTGATTTTAGTCTTCACCGAGGAATGGGAAGTAATTTCATTAGAGTTGTGGACTGAACTGCACTGTTTATAGACTGTAATATTGGCTGTTTTCTTTCACTATACTGTAGGTCCATCCTTTTTCGTCGAATGTGTAGCCTGATGGGAACAGTGTTCCTATTGCGCTGTGTTACTATGTTTGTTACCTCACTCTCTGTGCCTGGCCATCATCTGCAGTGTTCTGGAAAAGTAAGTTTGTGTGAACCGTGCTGATCAAGCAGTTAGTTGTGCAACAAGATGGCTCATTATAGTAATGTTTTTTAAAAAAAAGTCTTTGCAAAGATTTCTTGTTGATAAATCACGTATCTGGCCTTTAAATGCACAAGTTTTATTTTGGTTTGATAAGGTTATAAATTAAGTGAGCATGTCAAATTTCTACACTTTGCAAAAACAAATGTGAAGGATGAGGTCTGTGCGTTTGAAAATGGCATACATACAAAGCAATCTATTATATCAGTGAAAGGGGCACTGTTACAATTAACTTGATGAATATTTAAAGCATTGCATTGGGCCACTTGGCCCAGACACCCACCATGCATATCATAAAGATACAATCATTGCCTAAACTCATGCAATTTTGAAGAGGTTGTAAATTAACCACTGGTTATCTCAAGAAAAGCTGTGGAGCCAACTGGTGGTCTTTGGTCAATGATGGATGTTTTCTTTTTCAGCTGTATGGCGACATGTGGGCCAAGTTTCAACGAGCACTTGCAATTTGGAGTGGTTTCGGAATGACACTAACAGGCGTGCATACTTGTGGAGACTACATGTTCAGTGGCCACACGGTTGTCATTACCATGCTGAACTTCTTTGTCACAGAATGTAGGTATCCAAATGCTCTTAACCACATTGCTCTTAACCTTTATTATTACAGTAAGAAGTCTGACAACATCAGGTTAAAGTCCAACAGGTTTGTTTCGAGTCACTGGCTTTTGGAATGATTTGTTATCAGCTCTGATGTTAGTGCAATGACTTAAGCTATTGTGTGCTCCTAACTTATTGATGACTAAGATCTTGGAAACCAGTTATGCAAAGAGTTTCTTTTTTTTAAAATGAGAAAGAAAATCCACAGAAATAATTTACTGTGAGTAAGTAAATATCAAATGTTACTTCTTAAGTCTCAACAAAGCCCTGCTACAGTTGTTGAATTATGTACACCCGTCCATTGATCTAAAACATCCACTTTAGTTATCGGCTTCTAACTACTAAGTTTTGAACTGTATGAAACTTAAAGCTTTATCCCACAACTTTCAAAATAATCCTTTTTTTTTGTTTCATGCAATGTCTTTTAATATAGTGCATTGTCGAAGTAAACATGGTTATATATTTATATGCTTATCCAATTATATTTATTTTGCACACTTAAAACGCTATACAAGCTAAGGTTCCCAGTAAATACCTGAGAGATGGTTAGAAGGGTGGACTGATGGGGTGGAGCATATGCCAAATGTGCCGAAATGACTTGTTTCTGTGTTATAAATTTTATGTCATTTTACATAATTGTCACATAATTAAGTTTATTTTCAGCCAACTTAAAATTATTTTATTGAACCCGTGCAATTTCATGAAGTCACCATTAATCTTCAAACTGTCAAACATTCATTTGTAAAAAAGCTGGAAGGGGCAGAAATTCAGCTTGGGCATGACCAGAAAATGGGCAGTATCCTATCGGAACCTGTTCTACCCGACGCCCAGAAATGAAGTCAATAGCACAGAATGTAGGGCAGGGCATGTAATGAACACTTATTAAAGCCCAAGTGTGGCGCTACACTGAGATTGTAGTTGTATGGTGCCAAGCCCAATCGGTGTGAGCTTGGGGAAGGTAGTCTCATGTCTCTTGTCCTTTGGTGTAAAATCAGGACCTGATTCTAGACTTATAGTGTTGTAGTGTGGGAAGTGCAGTGTTGTAGAAGTTGCAGTATAAATGCACGTGCACAGTAACTAGTATTTGTTCTTGAATTGGCATATCTATTTCATGTCAGCAGTGACTTAACACCCTCAGGAAACCTAATGAAAATACTGTGAAGTAATTTTATTTGACTCTGTAAATCTAGCAGTGTATGGCATAACTTTGTGTACTGATCTTTCCCACCATACAGGTTGAGCACCCATCCGAAATTCCCAAAACTGAAAACTTCCAAAATCCGCACTTTTTCCCGAATGCACCGCACGCAGGCAGTTCCCAACGTGCACCGCACATGTGCGGTTTCCAATGTTCCGCACATTGCGCAGTTCCAAACACGCACCGCACATGCGCAGTTCCCATCACGCATAACACATGCCCTGTTCCCAACGTTCCGCACGTGTGCAGTTCCCAACGTTCCGCACGTGTGCAGTTCCCAACGTTCCGCACGTGTGCAGTTCCCACCGTTCCGCACGCGTGCAGTTCCCACCGTTCCGCACATGTGCAGCTCCCACCGTTCCGCACATGTGCAGTTCCCAACGTTCCGCACGTGTGCAGTTCCCAACGTTCCGCACTCGCGAAGTTCCCACCGTTCCGCACGTGTGCAGTTCCCACCGTTCCGCACGTGTGCAGTTCCCAACGTTCCGCACATGTGCAGTCCCCAACGATCCGCACGTGTGCAGTTCCCAACATTCCGCACGTGTGCAGTTCCCAACGTTCCGCACTCGCGCAGTTCCCAACGTTCCGCACTCACACATGTTCCCAACGTTCCGCACGTGTGCAGTTCCCAACGTTCCGCACGTGTGCAGTTCCCAACGTTCCGCACTCACACATGTTCCCAACGTACCGCACGTGTGCAGTTCTCAACATTCCGCACTCGCGCAGTTCCCAACATTCCGCACGTGTGCAGTTCCCAACGTTCCGCACGTGTGCAGTTCCCAACGTTCCGCACTCACGCAGTTCCCAACGTTCCGCAAGTGTGCAGTTCCCAACGTTCCGCACATGTGCAGTCCCCAACGATCCGCACTCGCGCAGTTCCCAACGTTCCGCACTCTCACATGTTCCCAACGTTCCGCACGTGTGCAGTTCCCAACGTTCCGCACGTGTGCAGTTCCCAACGTTCCGCACTCGCGCAGTTCCCAACATTCCGCACGTGTGCAGTTCCCAACGTTCCGCACGTGTGCAGTTCCCAACATTCCGCACTCGCGCAGTTCCCAACGTTCCGCACTCGCGCAGTTCCCAACGTTCCGCACTCACACATGTTCCCAATGTTCCGCACGTGTGCAGTTCCCAACGTTCCGCACTCGCGCAGTTCCCAACGTTCCGCACTCACACATGTTCCCAACGTTCGGCACGTGTGCAGTTCCCAACGTTCCGCACTCGCGCAGTTCCCAACATTCCGCACGTGTGCAGTTCCCAACGTTCCGCACGTGTGCAGTTCCCAACGTTCCGCACTCACACATGTTCCCAACGTTCGGCACGTGTGCAGTTCCCAACGTTCCGCACTCGCGCAGTTCCCAACATTCCGCACGTGTGCAGTTCCCAACATTCCGCACGTGTGCAGTTCCCAACATTCCGCACGTGTGCAGTCCCCAACGATCCGCACGGGTGCAGTTCCCAATGTTCCGCACTCGTGCAGTTCACAACGTTCCGCACTCACGCAGTTCCCAACGTTCTGCACTCGTGCAGTTCCCAATGTTCCGCACTCGTGCAGTTCCCAACGTTCCGCACGTGTGCAGTTCCCAACGTTCCGCACATGTGCAGTTCCCAACGTTCCGCACTCACACATGTTCCCAACGTTCCGCACGTGTGCAGTTCCCAACGTTCCGCAATCACGCAGTTCCCAACGTTCCGCACGTGTGCAGTTCCCAACGTTCCGCACGTGTGCAGTTCCCAACGTTCCGCACGTGTGCAGTTCCCAACGTTCCGCACGGGTGCAGTTCCCAATGTTCCGCACTCATGCAGTTCACAACGTTCCGCACTCACGCAGTTCCCAACGTTCCGCACTCGTGCAGTTCCCAACGTTCTGCACGTGTGCAGTTCCCAACGTTCCGCACTCACACATGTTCCCAACTTTCCGCACGTGTGCAGTTCCCAACGTTCCGCACGTGTGCAGTTCCCAATGTTCCGCACATGTGCAGTTCCCAACGTTCTGCACTCACGCAGTTCCCAACGTTCCGCACTCACGCAGTTCCCAACGTTCCGCACTCACGCAGTTCCCAATGTTCCGCACTCTCACATGTTCCCAACGTTCCGCACGTGTGCAGTTCCCAACGTTCCGCACGCGTGCAGTTCCCAACGTTCCGCACTCACACATGTTCCCAACTTTCCGCACGTGTGCAGTTCCCAACGTTCCGCAATCACGCAGTTCCCAACGTTCCGCACATGTGCAGTTCCCAACGTTCCGCACTCACGCAGTTCCCAACGTTCCGCACTCACGCAGTTCCCAACGTTCCGCAATCACGCAGTTCCCAACGTTCCGCACGTGTGCAGTTCCCAACGTTCCGCACGTGTGCAGTTCCCAACGTTCCGCACGGGTGCAGTTCCCAATGTTCCGCACTCATGCAGTTCACAACGTTCCGCACTCACGCAGTTCCCAACGTTCCGCAATCACGCAGTTCCCAACGTTCCGCACGTGTGCAGTTCCCAACGTTCCGCACGTGTGCAGTTCCCAACGTTCCGCACATGTGCAGTTCCCAACGTTCTGCACTCACGCAGTTCCCAACGTTCCGCACTCACGCAGTTCCCAACGTTCCGCACTCACGCAGTTCCCAATGTTCCGCACTCTCACATGTTCCCAACGTTCCGCACGTGTGCAGTTCCCAACGTTCCGCACGCGTGCAGTTCCCAACGTTCCGCACTCACACATGTTCCCAACTTTCCGCACGTGTGCAGTTCCCAACGTTCCGCAATCACGCAGTTCCCAACGTTCCGCACATGTGCAGTTCCCAACGTTCCGCACTCACGCAGTTCCCAACGTTCCGCACTCACGCAGTTCCCAACGTTCCGCACTCACGCAGTTCCCAACGTTCCGCACTCACGCAGTTCCCAACGTTCCGCAATCACGCAGTTCCCAACGTTCCGCACGTGTGCAGTTCCCAACGTTCCGCACGTGTGCAGTTCCCACCGTTCCGCACGTGTGCAGTTCCCAACGTTCCGCACATGTGCAGTCCCCAACGATCCGCACGTGTGCAGTTCCCAACATTCCGCACGTGTGCAGTTCCCAACGTTCCGCACTCGCGCAGTTCCCAACGTTCCGCACTCACACATGTTCCCAACGTTCCGCACGTGTGCAGTTCCCAACGTTCCGCACGTGTGCAGTTCCCAACGTTCCGCACTCACACATGTTCCCAACGTACCGCACGTGTGCAGTTCTCAACATTCCGCACTCGCGCAGTTCCCAACATTCCGCACGTGTGCAGTTCCCAACGTTCCGCACGTGTGCAGTTCCCAACGTTCCGCACTCACGCAGTTCCCAACGTTCCGCAAGTGTGCAGTTCCCAACGTTCCGCACATGTGCAGTCCCCAACGATCCGCACTCGCGCAGTTCCCAACGTTCCGCACTCTCACATGTTCCCAACGTTCCGCACGTGTGCAGTTCCCAACGTTCCGCACGTGTGCAGTTCCCAACGTTCCGCACTCGCGCAGTTCCCAACGTTCCGCACATGTGCAGTCCCCAACGATCCGCACTCGCGCAGTTCCCAACGTTCCGCACTCTCACATGTTCCCAACGTTCCGCACGTGTGCAGTTCCCAACGTTCCGCACGTGTGCAGTTCCCAACGTTCCGCACATGTGCAGTCCCCAACGTTCCGCACTCGCGCAGTTCCCAACGTTCCGCACTCTCACATGTTCCCAACGTTCCGCACGTGTGCAGTTCCCAACGTTCCGCACGTGTGCAGTTCCCAACGTTCCGCACTCGCGCAGTTCCCAACATTCCGCACGTGTGCAGTTCCCAACGTTCCGCACGTGTGCAGTTCCCAACGTTCCGCACGTGTGCAGTTCCCAACATTCCGCACGTGTGCAGTTCCCAACGTTCCGCACGTGTGCAGTTCCCAACGTTCCGCACGTGTGCAGTTCCCAACATTCCGCACGTGTGCAGTTCCCAACGTTCCGCACTCGCGCAGTTCCCAACGTTCCGCACTCACACATGTTCCCAATGTTCCGCACGTGTGCAGTTCCCAACGTTCCGCACTCGCGCAGTTCCCAACGTTCCGCACTCACACATGTTCCCAACGTTCCGCACGTGTGCAGTTCTCAACGTTCCGCACTCGCGCAGTTCCCAACATTCCGCACGTGTGCAGTTCCCAACGTTCCGCACTCGCGCAGTTCCCAATGTTCCGCACTCACACATGTTCCCAACGTTCCGCACGTGTGCAGTTCCCAACGTTCCGCACTCGCGCAGTTCCCAACATTCCGCACGTGTGCAGTTCCCAACATTCCGCACGTGTGCAGTCCCCAACGATCCGCACGGGTGCAGTTCCCAATGTTCCGCACTCGTGCAGTTCACAACGTTCCGCACTCACGCAGTTCCCAACGTTCTGCACTCGTGCAGTTCCCAATGTTCCGCACGTGTGCAGTTCCCAACGTTCCGCACGTGTGCAGTTCCCAACGTTCCGCACGTGTGCAGTTCCCAACGTTCCGCACTCACGCAGTTCCCAACGTTCCGCAATCACGCAGTTCCCAACGTTCCGCACGTGTGCAGTTCCCAACGTTCCGCACGGGTGCAGTTCCCAACGTTCCGCACGGGTGCAGTTCCCAACGTTCCGCACTCATGCAGTTCACAACGTTCCGCACTCACGCAGTTCCCAACGTTCCGCACTCGTGCAGTTCCCAACGTTCTGCACGTGTGCAGTTCCCAACGTTCCGCACTCACACATGTTCCCAACTTTCCGCACGTGTGCAGTTCCCAACGTTCCGCACGTGTGCAGTTCCCAATGTTCCGCACATGTGCAGTTCCCAACGTTCTGCACTCACGCAGTTCCCAACGTTCCGCACTCACGCAGTTCCCAACGTTCCGCACTCACGCAGTTCCCAATGTTCCGCACTCTCACATGTTCCCAACGTTCCGCACGTGTGCAGTTCCCAACGTTCCGCACGCGTGCAGTTCCCAACGTTCCGCACTCACACATGTTCCCAACTTTCCGCACGTGTGCAGTTCCCAACGTTCCGCAATCACGCAGTTCCCAACGTTCCGCACATGTGCAGTTCCCAACGTTCCGCACTCACGCAGTTCCCAACGTTCCGCACTCACGCAGTTCCCAACGTTCCGCACTCACGCAGTTCCCAACGTTCCGCAATCACGCAGTTCCCAACGTTCCGCACGTGTGCAGTTCCCAACGTTCCGCACGGGTGCAGTTCCCAATGTTCCGCACTCATGCAGTTCACAACGTTCCGCACTCATGCAGTTCCCAACGTTCCGCACTCGTGCAGTTCCCAACGTTCTGCACGTGTGCAGTTCCCAACGTTCTGCACGTGTGCAGTTCCCAACGTTCCGCACTCACACATGTTCCCAACTTTCCGCACGTGTGCAGTTCCCAACGTTCCGCACGTGTGCAGTTCCCAATGTTCCGCACATGTGCAGTTCCCAACGTTCCGCACTCACGCAGTTCCCAACGTTCCGCACTCACGCAGTTCCCAACGTTCCGCACTCACGCAGTTCCCAACGTTCTGCACTCACGCAGTTCCCAACGTTCCGCACTCACGCAGTTCCCAACGTTCCGCACTCACGCAGTTCCCAATGTTCCGCACTCTCACATGTTCCCAACGTTCCGCACGTGTGCAGTTCCCAACGTTCCGCACGCGTGCAGTTCCCAACGTTCCGCACTCACACATGTTCCCAACTTTCCGCACGTGTGCAGTTCCCAACGTTCCGCAATCACGCAGTTCCCAACGTTCCGCAATCACGCAGTTCCCAACGTTCCGCACTCACGCAGTTCCCAACGTTCCGCACTCACGCAGTTCCCAACGTTCCGCAATCACGCAGTTCCCAACGTTCCGCACTCACGCAGTTCCCAACGTTCCGCACTCACGCAGTTCCCAACGTTCCGCAATCACGCAGTTCCCAACGTTCCGCACTCACGCAGTTCCCAACGTTCCGCACTCACGCAGTTCCCAACGTTCCGCAATCACGCAGTTCCCAACGTTCCGCACTCACGCAGTTCCCAACGTTCCGCAATCACGCAGTTCCCAACGTTCCGCACTCACGCAGTTCCCAACGTTCCGCAATCACGCAGTTCCCAACGTTCCGCAATCACGCAGTTCCCAACGTTCCGCAATCACGCAGTTCCCAACGTTCCGCACTCACGCAGTTCCCAACGTTCCGCACTCACGCAGTTCCCAACGTTCCGCAATCACGCAGTTCCCAACGTTCCGCAATCACGCAGTTCCCAACGTTCCGCACTCACGCAGTTCCCAACGTTCCGCAATCACGCAGTTCCCAACGTTCCGCACTCACGCAGTTCCCAACGTTCCGCAATCACGCAGTTCCCAACGTTCCGCAATCACGCAGTTCCCAACGTTCCGCAATCACGCAGTTCCCAACGTTCCGCAATCACGCAGTCCCCAACGTTCCGCACGTGTGCAGTCCCCAACGTTCCGCACGTGTGCAGTTCCCAACGTTCCGCACGTGTGCAGTTCCCAACGTTCCGCACGTGTGCAGTTCCCAGCGTTCCGCACGTGTGCAGTTCCCAGCGTTCCGCACTCACACATGATCCCAATGTTCCACGCATGTGGAGTTCCCAACGTGCGCCCGACTGAACAGTTCCCAATGCCTACCCCACTTGTGCAGTATATTCCAAAATCTGAAAAATTCCAAAACCCAATATACACTCGGCCCCAAACATTTCGGATAAGAGATTTCAACCTGTATTAGCGTTTCTGCGCAGCATTAGGTGAGCAGGGGGTTTCATCATTGCCCTCTTGAAGTTCTGATACAAGAGCGCCCTCTAGTGTACTGAAAAATCAAACCATCGCTGAGGCACGTTGTTGTCGTCATCAGCCGCCTCTTGATTCGGCGATGATGTCCACTCAAGGTGATGAGTTTCTGCCATGGGTCTTCACAAAGCTCGTAATCTGAAACAAAACAAAAATGCTGGAGACATGCAATAGGTCAGGCAACTACTATATAGAGTGGTGACGTTCATGTAACATGTGCAGGCCCTTTGTCAAATTATTCTGAAAGTCCACACCTAAAATGTTGATTAATTTATTCTTTCCACAAAGTCCTGGACGAGTGGAAAGAAAAAATGAATCCACTTTTGTGTGGCGGCTAGGCTGATTCAATAACAGCGCTCAGAAGAGAATTGGACAGAGGCTTGAAAGGGAATAAATTGCAGGGCAAAAGAGTGAGACTGATTTCAGAGAGCTGGTACAGGTACAATGGAGTGAATCTTTATTTGCTGTCTGATTGTGTGTCTAGGTAAAGTTTGGGAGATCTTGTGGCGTAATGGGTAGCATCCCTACCTCTGGTTCAGAATCTCTGGGTTCAAGTCCCGCTGCAAGACTTGATGGCCACAAAAGGTGTGTTTATAACATGGTCAAGCAGGTTGGTTATCAGCCTGTTAATCCTTCCAATACACCTGATGGCAGGTAACTGGGCTGAAGTGGAAAATTAAGCATAACTTTTAATGTTTCCTTTTTCTTTTTTGCAACTCTCAATTAGATACTCCAAGGAGCTGGAACTTCTTGCACACCTTGTCTTGGGTGTTGAACCTGTTTGGGATCTTCTTCATCCTTGCTGCACATGAACATTATTCAATTGATGTCTTCATCGCATTTTATATCACTACAAGACTCTTTTTGTACTACCACACACTAGCCAATACTCGAGCATATCAGCAAAGCCGAAGGGCACGGATTTGGTTCCCGATGTTTTCATTCTTCGAATGCAATGTTAACGGCCCTGTACCAAATGAATATAGCTGGCCCCTTTCCAGACCAAAGTTATTGAAAGCATTAATTGGATAACTAGCCATCCACACCAATGAGTTACTTTCTGTTTGTTGGGCAAGGAAATTATTAATGGAACAATAGTTGGTTTTATTTTCAGGATTAGTACAATGGCTTGCGTCAAGCCAGGTGCAAACATGAAGGAGAAGGAGACTTTGATGTACAATTGGTGGTTAAGTTGGTCATTGAGTCGTCCACCAAGTCTCTTTTCTTTCTCCCAAATGAGTCAAACTGTCTTAATTTGGGAAACCTTACTCCAGTTGGTGGCCTTACACAGTGTGCATGTTTTGAACAGACAGGCATTTCACCCAGTAGCGTACCTGTACCTGACAGGCCGCTGGGCAGCCAGTCTCGGTGGTGGTGATGAAAAAGCAGTAGCAATCCCAAGCAAATTGACACTGCTAAAAATAAAATAAGTTTTGTTATCCTCGAGAAAAGTTAACACCATATTTTTTCTAAAGGTCAGTGAGGCGCTGGGGCTGTTCAGGACACCCGAGATCTCTGAAAGAAATTTTCGTAGTGGCAGGTTTTTAATGTTTGCTGAAAAAAAGAATTCCCTGTTTTTGCAGTGTTCTTCATGAGGTTTTGGTTTGGGAAAGTGTGGTCTTGCACTTGTTTAAGGAAACAGTGCGAAAACAGGGGAAATTTGATAAAACCTTAAAGAAACCATTGGAAAGCCTCTTTGTTATATTGCATCACTGGTATTCCCCTGAACACCACAGGGGGACTTAACCAAAAATTCTCAAAGCAATAAAAATATGTTTTCCAGTCTGTCCCTTTGGAGAGTATATCTAATATTAGTCGGAATCATTTTTGTTTTGAGGTGTTTAATAGTTAGCTATGACTTCAATTAATCACTTTACAGACCTCAAATCTTTACGTGCAGTATTAATAATAGTGTAATTGGAATTCTTGGAAATTAGCATTCACAATGCACTCATAGTCTAAAACACTCGGAGAACCACTTGGAATCTTTACACAAGTAAATAGAATTCATTAGAATACACAATTTGCAAATAATATCTATTTGAATTATCTAAAACATAAATTAGGCGCAATTTCTAAAATAATTTGGTAGTTCTTATCAACCTTTAGATGGCATTTAGCATTGATACTGTTGGATAATTTCCGATACAAAATCCACAGCAAGTAGATAGAATCCTTCCTGTAATGTAGGAGGAGTGTCATAGTATTTATCCTTTAGCAACTTCTTATAAGCACTTTTTAACCTGTTGACTTGCAGGCTTTAGTTTATTTTCTCTGGGGTTGTTAGTTTTAGTGAAGTAGTACCTTTGCAGTAATAAGGCACCAGGCATATGCTACTGTTCTAAAAAATAAATGAACATATTTTAACAGCTGTGTATAAATTAAAAAAAATATATACCAGGTACAGTTTTAGTTTTCTTCAATTCGCCATTATCAACATATAATTCAATTTGGCTAGATGGTACAACATCAACAGAGCTTCACTATATTTCATTGCAGATATTTACTCCTAATTTATTTTGTCAGAAAACAATTTGGACAAATGTGGGCAGGTTTACCATTGAACTTGCAGGTTAAAACACAAGACTGAGGCTTGATGTATTTGTTGGGTTCTTTTTTATCACTTTTAGAAAATTTTCTTTGAAGCACGTGTATGTCCCTTGACGCTTATAATTAGAAAAGAAATGTTGTCAGCAATTAAATTATCTTTATTGCGCGATCTGCTCATCATTGGCACTGCAGCTCCTTGAAGTGTTTTAGTCAACTCGCTTCGATCAACAATTAAAATACCACAATTAACTTGAAATGTTCTAATTTATATCTTCATGTGGGTCATGACTAACCCCAATGTTGACACCTACCAATTTCAGTTTGCTGCAAATCGAATATTCATTCTCCAAATTGTCAATGAAATTGTACCACTGCCTGGTTTACTGTAGGTGTCTCGTACAGTAATGTGTTGCCATTGTACCAAACAACCTCAAAACCTTCAGATTTGTCTGTAGCATAAGTCAATTGTCTAGCTATTAAGCTGAGAAGCAAAGCACTTCACTGCATGTGAGGCTGTAGGTCTTCTCTATATAGAAACCACCTGTAGCATTGGATCCGAATGGGATGATTACCATGCTCACAACTGGTTTTGTCAATAATTGTTTACATTTCATTCCTATTGATAGCCTGCCTAATGATGCAAAATTGAAATTCTGCTCAGCTTTAATGTTCATTCCCTGAATTGTATGCATTACAATCGTTGTAGCAGAGCTTACAGAATTTTAGCGTTAAAATGATGAAATGACATTTACCAATGAGAGTGTTTATGCATGCACTGAAAACTTAAAACTTTAAAATTCTTGATGGCGACAGAACTTTATAAGGCAAATTCTTGATAACTAGTTGTGTTATCACGTAGCTAGACTAACAACATTTATCTGTGGTCATCCACGGACCCTGCTAAATATTTTTGATATTGAATGTTATTTCCCTGGTCTGCCTGGATCACAAGTTCCTGTTTCCTATTGAAATCCATAAATTAATGTCTCTGTGGCATTACAAGAGTTAAAACCTCTTTCTTCCCATTTGTTGCAAATGGTGAGTTTTTCCTGTCGACATTACAACATTGCAAGTTTTATACTACCCCTTTTCTGCAGTTTAATTTCACTCAAAGCAGTGTTTCAGACGGTGCCTAAAATAATTTCCACTTTTGAGAAGTGTGTCGCTGTTTTGTCCTGTATTGCTCCTGCTAATTCTGCCACATTACCTGATTTACCACTTTTATCAAAAAATTAACTTATTGTTGTTTCCTTGTCACATCCAGCTAGTTGATGCAATGATTAAGTACCCATCTCATTGTGAAATGGCGCTAAATTAGGTTAGACTTGTGAAAGAACTAAAGCAGCTTGTCCCAGTTTGTACAGTGCTAATGACACAGGAACCAAACAGACATAGAAAACTGGGACTTTTACACAAATTAATGCTTCCTGTTGTTTTACAATAGAAAATCACCTAAGGGGTGATTTGTTCTAATGGTATCACCTGGTACCTGGGAATTGTGTGACTGTTTACATCTGTTGTACAGAACTGTGCAATTCCTTGGAGATTCTGGTGAAATACATGTGCTATTCATTAGATTGCTGGGACACTGATATTGCTACAGTGCTTTAAAATGCATCAATTTTATCCCTCCAAATATTTTCTCCTCGCTTGCATGATCTGCAGTTCCTCCACATCAATTCTGTGAGCTAGTAAGCTGTTCCCAAGTCTTTCCCAATGATCAGCTTGAGTTGGATGTTTGAGATGCTTATGGCGTGGGTAACTGATTCGTTTCTGTTGGCCATCCTCCCATTAGATTGGCGTGGGGGGGGGGGGGCGGGGGGGGGGGGAGTTGGGAGTGCTTGAATCCATGACAGTACGTAACACCATTTGCAATGATAGGACAGCTTACGAAAACTTTGTACCTTAAGGAATGTAATGGGGGACCATATATGTGAGCTTTCTTTCTCGAGTATCAGTGCAACTAGAAAAGGCGAGAGTAAACTAGTTTCCTTGCCACGTAAATTTCATTGGAAAATAGTTATAATGGTATATTAACTTCCTGCCAGCTGACACCATGATGCTCTTGCAGAGCAAAGCCTAGTAATAGTAACTGCCAAGGAAAACAAGAGTTGTTAACTCAAAATGAGAAAGCTTAAAAATGATATTAATTATTCCAAAATAATGAATATTGTATCACATATTTTAAAAGTTTGATTTGGGTGACTTATGTTTTGTTTTGTACCACTTTCAGTACCCCCCCCCCCCCCCCCCCCCCCCACACACACACACACACAGGCACACAAACTCCCCTCACTGGTGTCATCTTTGCAATGTCATTTTGCATATCTGGTGATATTGTACCAATTGTTTGAAAAAGTAATTAGTTTAACCATTGTCGAGGCGACCTTGGAAAGATGGGATTATCAAACCCGAGAAGTTTTGAAGCAAAGAAAACAAGCTTGTGCATGAGAATAAAAACCATTTTTGTGAAGCAGAAGCTGCACATACCAGCTGTTCTGAGTGAATCTGAATCTTGTGCTGTGAGGACACGATCAGTTATTTGCGGCAGGGTGGAAAAGTGGCCCACTTGCATGGCTCTAAAATAGCCTTATGTAGGTTTTTAAAATAAACATTCTATGTCAAAAATTCCAAAGTTTAGACAGTATAGCTGGCCGTGGACCTTTGTGTGTGTATGACTGTGCAATGCACAAGTATTTGCTCCAAATCAACAACAAAATTCGAAAGGAAACGCAACTATCAGTACGTTATTTTCGCACACAACTGTTTTTATAAACTCCGTATATATCTAAAATGAAACACTAAAATTAAAAGAACTGTTACTGGGTTTAAATGCTGTTCAGTATTAATGTTATTTAATGAGTTCAGATCAGAGGTATTTAATGTTTACATTTGTATTGTATGTCCTATTAAAATTAATAAAATAAACTAAGTGAAACAGTAATGTTTTGCAGATTTTGTGCTTTAGCTCAATGTAATTCCATCTTTATAATGTGCCTTTTGTTTATGGCATCCAGTATGAATGTTTTTGTGTACAACTTCTGAATAAATTTGTTCGATACTTGTTATCAATATTTTTGCTTTGTCTCACTTTCCCCCTCGCCCCTGTCCTAACTAGCTTGAGAACTGGCAGAATATTACCGATAATTAAGTTCCATGATGTGGTTAAGACTAGAACATGCTCTTGGGATTTAGCATCTGGCTGCAGTTCTTTATTATGAATGTTCATCCACCTGTTCAGTCAATGGACAGAAAGTTGTTGTATATGTTGTTTGGCTCAATTTTTCCTTTTATCATGATGGTAAATGAGATTTTATGTAATTTGAAAATAGTCTTAATTGAGTTTAAGGGTAATATATCATCCACTATTGCTCTACTTGAATCCTTTGTTATTTCTCATATTTTCCAAATCCTAAATTTAGATTCACTTAATTTTCTTTTCAGTTTATTGTAATTTGTGATATTAAAATAAATTTCCTTTGTGAGAAGAGTGTCTACAAAGGATGCAATACATAGTAGCCATTTGAATCAGCTTGCCATATTTTATAACAATCTTACATTTTGAGTTAGAAAGTCGAACAATCCAGCCCCATACCCTCAGATGACACTTAGCACTGAAGTAGGGTTAGAGATGCTGCTTTTCAGATGAGACATTAAACCAATGTCCTGTTGTAGTGTATGAAAAATATCCTTTTGGCACTATTCAGAAAAGAGTGAATAATTCTTACAGTCAAACCCAATGATCTTCCTTCAGCTCCATATTAGCTGATAAGTGCCCACACAATTTGCCAAGGGTTTGGCTTGGAGCCTTGATATTCTACTAGATGCAGGGTATCAAATATTATCTCCATAGTCTGTACAAACCATCCTGAAAAAGCATATGTGCAATAGGTAACGAAAAATAGTTAACAACATTGGATGATTACGGATGTCTTGGAATACAATTGTTCTTCACTGTGTGCTGTAGGACACCTCCAATAAGGTTTTTTTTTTACTGTTGCTGCATCGAATGCTTGCATATTATCTGAATCTGTTGGATTACTGCATTGGATTAGATTCCAACTAGAAACCAATTTGGTAGAACTCTCACTCTTGAGTCACAATGTTCCGGGTCAAAGTCCTGTAATGATATGTATATAGTCAAGTTAGTGAAGGATTAATTATTACAACTATGCAATTCAAACACTAGAGGGCACCACCACTTATCTGTATATAAATCAGACCAGGGAATGCTGGGTAGTGTTAGTGAAGGAGAAAGAACAGCACTAGGAGATTAGGTTAGATGAGTTACACGAGGTTAGATTATAATATTATTAGTGTCTATTTAGATTATTGATTACTGCTCAACAGATTCAATATTATAACTCGGTATGTGTGCGAACTTCATTTAATTAATCGTTATATGCAATAACTTAGTTTTGTTTCAGTGTAATGATTGGTGGATTCTTTGTCATCAACACAATGGACCATTCTGGAAGAAAGGACAAAGAACACAACATAGTACCACCAAAGGTAATATAACAAGTCTGACTTAAGACCAGAAATCAGGGCTGGACACTATAAAGGGCTGGTTTAGCTCACTGGGCTAAATTGCTGGCTTCTAAAGCAGGCCAGCAGCACGGTTCAATTCCTGTACCAGCCTCCCCGAACAGGCGCCGGAATGTGGCGACTAGGGGCTTTTCACAGTAACTTCATTGAAGTCTACTCGTGACAAGCGATTTTCTTTTCATTTCATTATAATGAATAACATTATTCATGGGAACATTCACATTGCTGTTGTTGGGAGATTGTTGTGTGCGAGTTAGCATTTCCTGCGTTACAACAACTTCATTGGCTGCAAAGCACTTTTGAGATATCTGTGGCTGCATGTGAAAAGTGCTTGTATCAATGCAAGTCTTTTTTGTTTTGAGCAAGCCTGCAACAATTTCTCTGAAATGAAAATCGCTTATTGTCACAAGTAGGCTTCAATGAAGTTACTGTGAAAAGCCCCTCGTCGCCACATTCCGGCACCTGTTCAGGGAGGCTGGTACGGGAATTGAACCGTGCTGCTGGCCTACCTTGCTCTGCTTTAAAAGCCAGCGATTTAGCCCAGTGAGCTAAACCAACCCCTGGACAACTGCACGTGAGGTGGACAGTGAACGCTATTCCTCAAGGGTGGGGATGTTACTATCCCCCACCCCATGTTCTTTGAGCTGTGAGATGTGGCCAATGTGACCTTGTACCAGGGACAAAGGAGCCAGCAGTGTAGCTAAAGAATAGATGTTGGAACCTTAGCTGACCAGAGCGCTGCCTTCATCAATATAAAAGATAAACGGAAAGAAATTATGTTTCAATCAGCTCGCATATCGGCATTTAAAAAAAAAACCAGAGAGGACATTCACTGCTATTTTTGATGTTGTACCACTTTCAGTACCACCCCCACACAGGCACACAAACTCCCTCCATGCCCCTCGGACCTCTTCATTCACCTGAGGAAGGAGTAGCGCTCCGAAAGCTAGTGACATCGAAACAAACCTGTTGGACTTTAACCTGGTGTTGTAAGACTTCGTACTATTTTTGATGTTGGCAGTGGTTTTGGATTCAGGCGGTCACAGCGGTCAGGCCAGGCGGCGGGGTCCTGGCGCAGTAGCCCCGCCCCCTTCCCGGGATTCTTGCCAGTGCGCAGGCGCGGGCGCTGTCTCCTTCACTTCGCCCTTAAAGCCGGAGAGAGCGAGGCCGAGAGGTGGCGGCAGGTAACCCTGGGACGGGGAGCTCTCTGACCGGGGAGGGGGATCTCAGCCCGGCCGCATGCTCACCGCCCGCCCGCCGGGGGCTGCGCACTCGACTCCAGCGCTGCGGGAGCGGCTCCTCAGCCGCCCATCCACTCTTTACCCCAGGCCGCGGCCCGGCCTTCACTCCGGAGCCGCCCCAGGAAACGCTTCCCGGGGTGGGGGACAGACATTTACCCCGCCTGGGGGGTGGGGACAGACATTTACCCCCGGGGGGGGGGCAGACATTCACCCTCCTTGGGGGTGGGGACAGACATTTACCCTCCTTCGGGCGAGGCGGGTGGTTTACCCCCGGGTGGGGGGGTGGGGGCAGACATTTACCCCCCGGAAGGGGGGGGGGGTGTGGGGGCAGACATTTACCCCCCCGGAAGGGGGGGTGTGGGGGCAGACATTTACCCCCCGGAAGGGGGGGGGTGGGGGCAGACATTCACCCTCCTTGGGGTTGGGGGCAGACATTTACCCCCCGGAAGGGGGGTGTGTGGGAGCAGACATTTACCCCCCGGAAGGGGGTGTGTGGGAGCAGACATTTACCCGTGGGGTGGGGTGGGGTGGGGTGGGGGCAGACATTTACCCCCTGGTTGGGGGGGCAGACATTTACCCCCTGGGGGTGTGGGGGCAGACATTTACCCCCGGGGGGGCAGACATTTACCCCCTGGGGGGTGGGTGGGTCACACATTTACCCCCTGGGGGGATGGGGGGGGTGACACATTTACCCACTGGGGGGATGGGGGGGTCACAGACATTTACCCCCTGGGGGGAGGGGGAGCAGACATTTACCCCCTGGTGGGTTGGGGGTCGGACATTTGCCCCCTGGGGGGTGGGCGACAGACATTTGCCCCCCTGTGGGTGTGGGGGACGGACATTTACCCCCTGGTGGGTTGGGGGTCGGACGTTTAACCCCTGGTGTGTTGGGGGTCGGACATTTGCCCCCTGGGGGGTGGGCGACAGACATTTGCCCCCCTGTGGGTGTGGGGGACGGACATTTACCCCCTGGGGTGTGGGGGACAGACATTTACCCCCTGGGGTGTGGGGGACAGACATTTACCCCCTGGGGGGTGGGGTCAGACATTTACTTCCCATGGTGTGGGGATGACACATTTGCACTCTGGGGGTGGGGGACGACGACAATCATTCCCCCGGGGGGGGGGGTGGGGTGCAGACATCTACCCACGTTGGGGGGAGGGGGGCTTCCATTTATCTCCCCCCCCCCCCCCCCATCCCCCCCATGATGGATGGATGGTTGGGGTTGGGGATGGTTGGGGTTGGGGTTGGGGTTGGGGAGGGGTTGGGGGGGGGGGGGAGGGGTTGGGGGGGGGGGGGGGGTTGGGGGGGAGGGGTTGGGGGGGGGGGGGGGGTTGGGGGGCAGACATGTGCTGTATTGGAGTGGGTTGTGGAGGAGAGACAGGTTTGCCCACCGGGGAGGAGGCCGCACTCCGGGCTGTAAGATGGCGCCGGAAGTGCTTGTGCTCCGGGCTGAGAGGGGTGGGGGTGATGTCCAGGCCACCCCCCCCCCCCCCCCCCCCCCGTAGCAGCAGCCAAGGTGATCGCTGTGACCTCGGCATCTGCCGAGGCGGAAGATGGATACCATTATTTCTCATCCGCTGGGAATTCCAGTGAATCACCCCCTCCGGAATTCCCCATTGCCTTTCCTGTATCAATTGGGGTTTTTTTAAACTCCATGCGCTTTTTTTTATTTTTGCGCGAATGTGGGGAGTTCATGGTTTATAAAAATGGACTTTTCTCAAAGGAGGAAATTGTAAAATGGTAAAAAGTCCATTGCCTGGAAGGGCGACATGTGCATTTTGGGAGACAGACTGAATGTCATTCGCTTCTGCTGGGTCACGCCTTGTCTTTATGCCGATGATGTGTGCGCTCATTTGCACTGCCTGCCCTGCACAGCCCTGGGCAACAGCCGGGCAGCGACCCATTCCGTCGCTGCTTCGCATCTGCAGTCTCCCGGTGGGGACGGAGCTGGCTGAGGGTTGTATTTCTGCTTAATATTAATGCGTTGAATCGGAAACCTTTTTATTTCCTTCGTCTGCCACTTTATTAGTGTCACAAGTCGGCTGACTTATAACGCAAGCATAGAGGCTGAAGTGTGAAATATTTACCTGTGACTAGGCCATTCTAAATGCTCTTCCCCCTTTTTTAAGGTGCAGAATTTGTCAGCTTCCGTTTCTTGTTTTACAGGCTGTTGTTGAACCATGGTTGGGTGGGTATGCCTTTGAGCATGTTCAGGTGCAGCCTTGTCCCGTTATTCATGATGGCTGCACAATTTTAATGGTGTAGTTTGTCAAATTCATTCATACAAACTTGTGAAAGAAAGCTTTTAGTCCCCCACATGGGCTACATAGGTACATGTCTGGAGCCTCTGGGGGTTGGTAAGGAAGAGGGGGGATATATTCAGTTCAGATCCATATTTTCACTAACTTGCACGTCTGTGTGACATTGCTAATAATAGGGTTTGTCCACCAAAGAGTCAACAAAGTTCTTTGTCTTTTCTGATACATTCCTATCTGCTGTAGGTGATCTGATGTTCGTTCAGCTAAGCTTATGGTAAAAGTTTCTAATTTAAAGTAGCCAATTTGTTTCAAAGTTGTAACTTTTCTTATTTGGAGAAATTATTTATTGTGTGTAAGTGTAGATCCTTGAGAATGTAACTTTACCCAAACCGGAAATTCTAGTTTTAGTGAGCCCTTGACAGCTTTATGTACAAACTACAAAATAGATTATACAGTACAAGGGAATATTGTGCCATGGCACAGTAATTAATGGGCCATCCATTTCTGATAGCAGACCCATTGTGTTGAAGGGCCTGTTTATCTGCTGTAAATACTGTGTAATACTATGTAAATTAAAATTTAATTCTTTTAATCTTGTATTTAATTGATACAGTTGCTCCATCCATTTCTTTCAAATTTATTTTACACGCATTTAAAAAGTCAGAAAAGAACGAACCCCTTTTCAATGTGCAGTATTATCAGAGTCCATTAGTAAATGCAGAATGGGTTGGGAGAATGGTTGCATTTTAGACACAAACTACTGAAGCCCTACTAAAGCGAAACAGTGCCTTGGTCTGTGAAAAGGGAATCTAAGTTCCGGAGGTGCTCACTGTTAGTTGCATGACATTAGTAAATTTAAAAAAATATATAGTTTTGTATTAACCTTTAATCTTTACATTCAGAAGCTGCCTAATCATCACACCATGGACACACCATCTTGCCCAAGTATTAAAGCTTTGAAAACAAGTACCTGATAATGGAGTCAGCATTTCAATTTCCCACAAGTAGTTTTTCCAGGTCCTCCTCCATACTGTTTCTTTTCTCATTATTATGGCCAAGATTTGGGTGCTGCAAGGCCAAGACAATTTACTATGGTGGGGGGGGGGGGGGGGGGGGGGGAGAAATATCATGGTCAATCCATTTATAGGATACTGTGCAGGCCCAACCCCTCCAGCTTTGTGTCCTTAACCTTTTGCCCAAAAGATTGGTCTCAAAAATTCAACTTTTACACTGGTGAATGTGATACTTGAGAAGGAATTTTAGGCCTATATCAAGGTGGAGTGGGGCTTGCTTTTTTTTATTCTTTCACGGGATGTTGGGTCACTAGCAAGGGCAGAATTTGTTGCCCATTCCAAGTTGCCCTTGAACCAAGTGGCTTGCTAGGACATTTCAGAGGACAACCGCATTGCTGGGAGTCTGGACTCCCATGTAGACTAGACCAGGTATTTCCTTCCCTAAAGGTCATTAGTGAACCAGATAGATTTTTACAACAGCCAACAATGGTTTTTATGGTCACCATGACTGGTCATTTCAAATTTGCTATCCCCGATGTTGAACTTCTGTCAAATGTGATTTTACACAATGTGACACCTGATGCAAATGTAACATTCAACGTTCTGTACATGGCGCAAACCAAAATGCTTTTTTGGCCAACAAAATAGTCCAATTTTTTGGAAACCTTGCTGCATTGCCTCCTTTTCCGTTGTGGAAACTGTCAACTTTGCTTTTCTCACTCCTTTCTGTAGCTGCTGCTATATCATATCTTCATAAGTGAGTATTTGCATATAATTGTGAACTAGCTGGACACTTGGGATTCAAAGGGCTGGGAGTAAATGAGAGAAATAGTGATTGGGTGATGCTGACCTTGGTATTTAAGCAAAAGAAAGGAAGACTGAGTAATTGCCTTGATGCAGAATGACATAATTTGAATTCAGTAGGAATAAGAGCTCGGATGAGCAAGGACCATTCAAATAGAAACAAACAAGGGCCCCTGGGGAGGAAAGAAGAACGAAAAAGCCTATGGGACTTGGTGCCGGAAGAATTGGCTGTCAGGCAAGGCATTTACTTTATGCTGCCTGGCAAGATAGGATCTTTACTGGGAGCTGTATCTGGTGCTTCTTAGTTTTCAGTACATCTGCCAATTCCATTTTGCTTATTTTGTGTCCGTGTGGTATCCTTAGCAAATTGGATTCAGTCAGCCTGTCTCCATTATGGCATTATTTTGCTTTTACAACATTCATGACGATTAAACTCCAGGGAGCAAGTCTCAGGTGAAGGTTCCTTTTGTAATGTTTGTGGTCATTTTCAAACCTGGTTTGCAAGTGAAACAAACTGCAGTGCATTCTTTGCTTTTACATTCTTGCTTGTACACCCCCCCCACCTGAGTCTAGTTGAATTTGGAACTTCCTCCATTTCAGTCCTGGCAATGAAACTGAAAATGAAACAAATTACTCAAATCTTGGCTGCAATTATTTTCACCAGGCCCTCTGAATACCCACCACAATAAATGACCCCTCACCCCGAGATGAAAAATAATATCTGTATATTTTGTTGTATGGTACAGGACTGAAGAGAAGTACGTTTCAAATCGATATTTTTAGACGAGGATTGATTTTTTTGGGGGTCAGGCAGTTGGTGTTTGCAGGCACTGTCGTGAGGCAAAGTGGCATTGAGTTTTATCCCACAACAGATGTGGTCGGTAATTGGCACATGCATGTACGTTGTAAATCGAATGTTGAAGTTAACCTTTATTTCAAGATCTACATTGGCCACACTTCCATCAGTTTTCTTTTTACATGTTATAGGGTTTGACATTGTTGGGAGCTAGCATTCGATGGACCTAATGGTCGTGCCGTTTCATTTTTGTATGTTGGTGATTGCATCACTGCATGTGGTGATGTAAATGTGCAGACAAGGATGAAAGCTTTGCTGCTGAATAAAACCCACACTTGTAAATTAATCTTTGTGCAAATATTAAAATAATGAATTTTAATACATACCGCCCATTTTTGAAGCCGGTGATAAAGTATAGAATTTGCAGATATAGGGATGAATATATAAGATTGAACGTGCTTGAAAACTAGACAGGATATTCATTAATCGTGCACCAGCAGACCAGAATGATGGATTGTGCCAAGTGTGGAGCATTGATCCTTTTATCTCCCTGCCCTGCAATTTTTATCTCAACGGTTACTGAGAGTTGTTTCAATCACCAGGGATCATAAGTTTTTTTTCATGCTGCTGTGTGACCACCTCTCCCACTTCTGTCTCTCTTACTCACCCCCCCGCCCCTCGTGGCTGGGTCAAGCGAAGAGAGCAGAACAGGCCATCTGTCTTTGCAATGTTAGTGGGTAACATGGTTTTGGCAGCATCTGATTATGTTTAGGGGGTGGGGTTGGAGATTAGAATATGGAAGATTGCAGTGAAAGTTCATGGATGTCTTTTTCAGCAATAGTTTTATGAAAGCTAATGAACAGCAAAGCACATGGTCAAGTGTTATAGGGGTACATGTGCAGCTTTCTGTATTTATCCTTTGGCAGGGCAGGATACAACTAACTGCACACAAACTTACACTGCTGGGATGAGGAAAGATATTACGGTTATATTCCATTTTTGCCTAGTGGTTGAGTTTTCTTCATTTTCTATCTGTCCATTGGCACCCTGGAGCGTTACAGGGGTCCTTATTGTTGGCAGTTTATCAAATTTTTAAGTTACTATGAAGCCTTGAGATTAGAGGACTGTGTAGAGACAACCTGATAGTTGTGTGCCTTTAAGGCATTATGGCTGTGTGATCAAATCTTAACTTTGGTTAAAGTAATATGTTTTAATTTTATTTGCTGAGTAGTGAAGCATTATTAAAAAGTACTCAGCAAAGATTTGATGTGTGCTGCTCGCCCGTGGGTAAAGGATGATATTTTAATGCATTACGTTACTGATGGGTATATTCCAAATAACCTAGATGTCCATTTGATTGTTCTGAAAAGAGATGGTTAACATTGGGGTATTTAGTGTAGCAACGGTTATTTTCCAGCATCGTTGAGGGTAAAGTTGCCCATTTTCTTGGTGAGGATAAACACTTTGGATGGTAGAGGTTTGAGAGGTTTATCACTGAATCCTGACTGGCCTCCCCACTGGGCAGGGACTGGTTAGGATATTTCAGAGCTTTTAAAAAAAAAAAAATTGATGGTGGTACTGCCCTCACTGAGTATTTAATATTGTGATTCCGTGATAGTCCTGTGCAGATTCTGCTTTCCCTGGATTACAGATATCAATGGTGCAGCGCAGGGAGAGGAAGCTGCTTGCCCTATCACATTTGAGTTGGCACTTTACTCTGACAACCCAAAACTAATCCCACACCTATCCCTGTGAATTCCTCTCTTTTAAATATTTAAACTGATATGAGAATATTCAAGGACTGGAAAATTTGGATATTTGCAACTAAGAATGAAACTGGATGTACTGCCAGAGTTTACTGCATTCCCGATTTTGGAAGTTGGGTTTTCAAACTTCCTTCTGGAGAAAGGGTCATAGGAGCAGGCCATTCAGTTACTCAAAACTACTCATTTAATTAGATTATGATTGATATGTGCCATTTCCCTTCATTTACCTGCATTTGTTCCGTATCCTTTAATTCACTCACCTAACAAAGATCTATCTTTCTTGGTGCTGCAGTTTTCGATTGACACTAGCCTCGTCAGCTTTTTTTTAAAGTGAGCGCTCCAGATTTCCATGACCCTTTGCATGAATAAGTGCATTCTGCCATTGTCCAGTGAATGGCCCAGCTCTGAATTTCAGTTGATGTTCCATGAAACTCCCTTTTTCCATCTACCCTATTAAATTCTTTCCTCATAAATACCTCCATGCGATCACCCTTTAATCTGCTGTACTTGAGGGAATGCTTGACGAACCCATATAAATTGTCTTTTAATGTAACCTTACAGGTGTCAGTTGTGAATTTTCTGTTAAATTATGTACTTGTTAAACTGGTTTCAGCTATACTCATTGTAAACTAACTATCAGCTATCTCATTACAATTTTTTGAAGTGAACTAATAGTTGAGAATGTTGAGTAATTTCCTCGGGGAAATTCCTGAAGGCACAGTGGTTAACACTGCTGCCTCACAATTCAATTCTGGCCTTGGGTGACTGTGAAGTTTGCAAGTTCTCCCCATGTCTGCGTATGTTTCCTCCGGGTGCTCTGGTTTCCTCCCGCAGTCCAAAGATCATAGATTATCATAGAATTTACAGTGCAGAAGGAGGCCATTCGGCCCATCGAGTCTGCACCGGCTCTTGGAAAGAGCACCTTACCCAAGGTCAACACCTCCAGCCTATCCCAGTAACCCGACACTAAGGGCAATTTATAACAAGACCAATCCACCTAACCTGCACATCTTTGAACTGTGTGAGGAAACCGGAGCACCCGGAGAAAACCCACGCACACACTGGGAGGATGTGCAAACTCCACATAGACAGTGACCCAAGCCGGAATCGAACCTGGGACCCTGGAGCTGTGAAGCAATTATGCTATCCACAATGCTACCGTGCTGCTCGGTATGTGCAGGTTGGGTGGATTGGCCATGCTATATCGCTCCTTAATGGGCGGCATGGTAGCACAGTGGTTAGCACTGATGCATCACAGCACCAGGGACCCGGGTTCGTTTCCTGGCTTGGGTCACTGTCTGTGCAGAGTCTGCATTTCTGCACGTTCTCCCTGTGTCTTCGTGGATTTCCTCTGGGTGCTCCGGTTTCCTCCCACAAGTCCCTAAATACCTATTAGGTGAATTGGACATTCTGAATTCTCCTTCCGTGCACCCGAACAGGTGCCGGAATGTGACTAGGGATTTTCACCGTAACTTTATTACAGTGTTAATGTAAGCCTACTTGTGACACCAATGAAGATTATTATTATTAAGTTCAAGGATGTGTAGTTTAGGTGCAGTTATGAGGATTGGGGGGGGGGGGGGGGGGCTAGGTAGAGTGCCCTTTTAGCATGTTGGTGCAGACTCGATGGGCTAAATGACCTCCTGCACTCTAGGGATTCTGTGGTTCTAGTTTGAAACAGGAAAATGTTGGAAATGCTCAGCAGCTCTGGCAGTATCTGTGGAGAGGGTAAACTGGTTCTTTCAGGTCTGTGACCATAGTTCACAATTGGAAATGGTTAGAAAAGTTTGACGCAAGTGAAAGTGGGAGGATGTGAGAAAGAATGAAAGGAACGTCTGTGATACTCTATTGTTTATTTTGCATGTTTATCTTTACAGAAAGAATGGCTGTACCTCCATCATATGCAGACCTGGGCAAGGCAGCCAGAGATATTTTCAACAAAGGCTACGGTATGGTATTTCTACGATCAGTATTTTATAAAGTGTACCGTAATATATAACTTTTGCCCGGTTTCTGCTCTCCCATTTACTTTTTCTTAATAAATTTAGAGTACCAATTTTTTATCCCCCCAATTAAGGGACAATTTAACGTGGCCAGTCCACCTACCCTGCACATCTTTGGGATGTGGGGGTGAGACCCACGCAGACACGAGGACAATGTGAAAACTCCACATGGACAGTGACCCGGGGCCGGGATCGAACCTGGGCCCTCAGTGCCATGAGGCGGCAGTGCTAACTACTGTGCCGCCGTGCTCTCCCATATACAATCCAGATCAGCTGATGACACCTTTTAACTCGTGTCTCTGGCTATTGACTAATCACTTTTTGCGCACTTTTTCCTGTATTTCATTTTTATATTTCCCTTTTCAATACTTACTTAATTTGATTGCAAATTGTTAGTTTCTCCATTTGGCCACTTTTGGTAAAACGACCCACACGTCCCCCCATGAATTTTTCCCAACCTTTCTTTTATTCTTCCAGTGATTGTGTTTCTGTCCTGTAACCAGCAGTTTGTAGAACCTGTCTTTTATTGTTGATCCTCAGGTCATTTGATCAGGATGGATCCTGTGCTTTTGTCAGTTTTAACCCCACCCATATGAGGTGTGGTTTATGGTAACTCTTTCCATTCAGAAATGACTGCCCTGGCAGCAGAATAAGCAAAGAGAAATTGTTTTCTTTTTTTAAAAAAAATATATTTTATTAAAGTTTTCAGACACAGTTTTTTCCCTTACAAATCAAAGAAGTAGAAATAAAAGTAACATGATAACTGCAATATAACATTGTGTAACTAACATGGTAAACTAACCAAATAACACAAAGTAATACTCCCCCCCCCGCCCCCTCTCTCCCTCCAAAAACCCAAACAATTTACCCCTCCCCCTGGGTTGCTGCTGCTGGCCGTCTATCTTCCCTCTAACGTTCCGCTAGGTAGTCGAGGAACGGTTGCCACCGTCTGGTGAACCCTTGAGCCGATCCTCTCAGCACAAACTTCATCTGCTCTAGTTTTATGAACCCCGCCATATCGTTTATCCAGGCCTCCAGTCCGGGGGGTTTCGCCTCCCTCCACATGAGTAAAATCCTACGCCGGGCTACTAGGGACGCAAAGGCCACGACATCGGCCTCTTTCGCCTCCTGCACTCCCGGCTCATCCGCTACTCCAAATATGGCTAACCCCCAGCCTGGCTTGACCCAGACCTTCACCACCTTCGAGATCACTCCCGTCACTCCCCTCCAATACCCCTCCAGTGCCGGACACAACCAAAACATATGTGTGTGGTTTGCCGGGCTTCCCCCGCACCTCCCACACTTGTCCTCCACTCCGAAGAACCTGCTCAACCTTGCTCCCGTTATGTGTGCTCTATGCAGCACCTTAAATTGGATCAGGCTAAGCCTGGCACATGAGGAAGAGGAATTTACCCTGCTTAGGGCATCAGCCCACAAACCCTCTTCAATCTCCTCCCCGAGCTCTTCTTCCCATTTTCCCTTCAGTTCGCCCACCAACTCTCAACTCCCGGTATATCTCTGACACTTTGCCCTCCCTGCCCCACACCCCCGAAAGCACCCTGTCCTGGATCCCTTGTGTCGGGAGCAGCGGAAATTCCCGCACCAGTTGTTTCGTGAACGCTCTCACCTGCATATATCTAAAGAAATTTCCCCGGGGCAGCTCATACTTTTCCTCAAGCGCTCCCAAGCTCGCAAACGTCCCGTCTATAAATAAATCTCCCACTCTCCTGATTCCTACCCGGTGCCAGCTCTGGAATCCTCCGTCCAGCCTCCCTGGGGCAAACCTATGGTTGTTCCTGATCGGGGACCACACCGAGGCTCCCAGCACACCCCTCTGTCGCCTCCATTGCCCCCAGATACTTAATGTTGCCGCCACCACTGGGTTCGTGGTAAATTTTTTTGGGGAGAGCCGTAGTGGCGCCGTCACCAGCGCTTTTAAACTCGTCCCTTTGCAGGACTTCATCTCCAACCTTTTCCACGCCGCTCCCTCTCCCTCTATCATCCATTTACGAATCATCGCCACATTGGCGGCCCAGTAGTAGTCGCCCAAATTCGGCAACGCCAGTCCCCCTCTGTCTCTGCTACGTTGTAGGAACCCCCTCCTTACCCTCGGGGCCTTCCCTGCCCACACAAAGCTTGTGATGCACCTATCTATTTTTTTAAAGAAGGCCTTAGTGATCAGTATAGGGAGACATTGGAACACAAATAGGAACCTCGGGAGGACCATCATCTTAATTGCCTGCACTCTGCCCGCCAGTGACAGCGGCTGCATGTCCCACCTTTTGAAATCCTCTTCCATTTGTTCCACCAGTCGTGTCAGATTGAGTCTGTGTAAGGTTCCCCAGCTCCGGGCTATCTGAATCCCCAGGTATTGGAAGTTTCTTTCCACTCTCTTTAGCGGTAGGCCATCTATCCCTCTACTCTGGTCCCCAGGATGTATCACAAAAAGCTCACTCTTTCCCATGTTAAGCCTATATCCCGAGAAATCTCCAAACTCCCTCAATATCTGCATGACCTCTGTCATCCCCCCACTGGGTCCGTCACATACAGCAGTAGGTCATCCGCGTAGAGTGACACTCGGTGTTCCTCTCCCCCTCTAATCATCCCTCTCCATTTTCTGGAGTCTCTCAGCGTTATGGCCAGTGGTTCAATTGCCAACGCAAACAGTAATGGGGACAACGGGCATCCCTGTCTTGTTCCCCTGTGTAGTCGAAAATACTCCGACCTTTGCCGACCTGTGACCACACTTGCCGTTGGGGCCCCATAGAGGAGTTTAACCCAGCTGACAAACCCGTCCCCGAACCCGAACCTCCTTAGCACCTCCCATAGATACTCCCACTCCACCCTATCAAATGCCTTCTCTGCATCCATTATCTCTGCCTTCCCCTCTGCTGGGGGCATCATTATCACCCCTAATAGCCGTCGCACGTTGATATTTAGTTGTCTCCCCTTTATGAACCCTGTCTGGTCTTCGTGCACCACCCCCGGGACACAATCCCCTATCCTCGTTGCCAGAACCTTTGCTAGCAACTTGGCGTCCACATTTAGCAGTGAGATAGGCCTATAGGACCCGCACTGCAGCGGATGAAATTGTTTTCTTAATCGTAAAATTAAGGACTTGATCAGAAAATGCTTCCATAGGTCAGCAGAATAGTGAAGTGGTGGAACTTGGTCTGAATTGGACATTCTGAATTCTCCCTCCGTGTACCCGAACAGGCGCCTGAAAGTGGCGAATAGAGGCTTTTCACAGTAACTTCATTGCAGTGTTAATGTAAACCTACTTGTGACAATAAAGATTAGATATTATTATAAAAAGAATACACTTTGGACCACTTTCTAGATCAGTGTTGTCCAATATGATGGCCACTATCCACGCATCACTAATTGAAAATCCAAATGTGGCTAACTATTCATTGACTTGGGCGTGCAATATTAATTCTCATTTAAGTGTGTGTGTATGTTGGTGAAATGATAAAATAAAGTGTCCTTTGAATGTTTAAATATATGGAAGTGCAGTATTTCCCTGTAATGTGTGAGTGTGCTTAAGATTTTTTTTCTTCTTTAAAAAATTGAGTACCCAATTATTTTTTTCCAATTAACGGACAATTTAGCGTGGCCAATCCACCTACCCACACATCTTTGGGTTGTGGGGGAGAAACCCACACAGACACTGGGAGAATGCGCAAACTCCACAGGGACAGTGACCCAGGACTGGGATCGAACCCAGGTCCTCAGTGCCATAGGCAACAGTGCTAACCCCTGTGCACCATGCCGCCCCTGTGCTTTTGATGCTAAAATTACTGCTTGTGGCTAAAATGGTGTGACAATAGGTAGCCAGAAATGTCTACAGTACTTCCGGTGACGGCGGGCGGGAGGCGGCCGCACAATGGAGGGCCCCCTTTCGGGAACGGCATTTTCGGGGCTTTAAGCCCGGTCCCAGGGTCCGCGGAGGCGGCAGAAGCCGGGAGACAGCACGGAGGAGGCACAGTGAAGACACAGGAGGGAAAAAAGAACAAAGAAAAATGTCGAGGGTGAGCAAGAAAACGGTCGGGGGAAAAAAACAGTTGAAGGTTCGTCGGGGAGTGGAAAGGTCACCGCGGGGTCACCAAGGAAAATGGAGGCTGGAGCACCAGGGGAGGCCGCACTGCTTACGGCTGAAGAAATAACTAAGGTGATGGCTGCAGAATTTGAAAAGCAGTTGGCGCAGATTGCGAAATGCATGGAGACGGTGAGGAAGGAGATGACGGAGGATTTGAGTGTGCTGGTGGAGGAGGCGGTTTCCCCGCGGAGGTGCGAGAGCAAGGGGAGGTGCTGAAGGAAGTGGAGGAGACGTTATTGCAGCACGGTGATCAACTTGCCTCGATGGGGAAAGAGATGCGGAAGGTGATGGATACTAACAAGGATCTGCGAGGAAAAATGGAAGACCTGGAAAACAGATCCAGGCAACAGAATTTGAGGATTGTGGGGCTGCCCGAAGGAGTTGAAGGACTGAAGCCGACTGAGTATTTTGCCGCGATGCTGGCAAAACTATTGGGGGAGGATCCCTCCCGGTATGAACTGGATTGGGCTCATCGGTCGTGGAGGCCTGTACCAAGGGCGAGTGAGCCGCCAAGGGCAGTGACTCTGTGCTTCCGTAGGTACAGTGTGAAGGAGAAGGTCCTGAGCTGGGCCAAGCAGAAGCGGTGCAGTGGGCTGGAGTTGGTATACGTGTATATCAGGCATTTACGGTGGAGCGGGCAAGGAGGCGGGCTGCCTTCAACCGGGTGAAGAGGGCACTGTACATTAGCAAGGGGCGGTGCGGCATTGTATATCCAGCGAAGCTGAGGGTGACTTACAAGCTCAGGGACTTTTATTTTGGAACGGCGGAGCAGCGGAGGAGTTTGCGAAAGCAGAAGGACTGTGGCAGAACTGACAAATTGAGGAATGGCCATGTGCCGATGTAACCTCATGACTGTATTTTCTTCTTTTTTGTATCACCGTGTGGGTGTAGAGACTAAAGGAGCCAATGTGGTATATATTTGGACAAGGGAAGGGACGGGACTTGCACTCGAAATTAGGGTTCTTTGGGGTGTAGGTGGATATGCGGGGTTTGTGTGCTAAAAGGGGATCTTTGGGCTTTCCTAGGGCCGGGCAAGTGGGAAAGGGACCCGGGCGGGGGCCTCCACGCTGGCCGGTTTAAGCTGGCCAGTGAACGGGAGTGAGGTGGGGGAGGGGCTGCGGCCATCGGAGCCTGGCAGAACAGGGTCCGAGTGGTCTTGCCGGGGTGGAAAGTTGGGGGGAAGGAACAGAGGTTGGGAGGAGGAGTTTTACAAGAGGCAGTGGACGGGAGGAGCTGGAGACCGGGGTGGGGGGGTGGGAGCTGTGTAAGATTAAGGGTGACTACGGGTAATCCCTGATTCCTTTTTGTCATTTGTTTATGTAAACATGCGGGCTGATGTTTGGGGGTTGGTGGGCGGATGGGATCGTTGTTATTATGGGGACTGACATATCTTGCTGATTATTGTTGATGGATGTAAATGGGAGAAAATGTGAAAAAGGAGGAGAATTAAAAAAAAAGAAATCAAGAGTTACCTACATCAACCTGGCAGTGAAACAATGCACCAAGAGGTATCACTCTGCCAAATGGCAGACTATTTAAGCCGATTCTGCTTTGAAAGTAGAATTGGTGTCAGACGCACGCTTCTCCTATCACTGACATCATTCGATTACTCAAGTTTCAACAATGCCACTTGAGCAACTTTCCCATGGTCGTGCAATCTGCTGCTCAAATAGCCACCTCCACGCTGTTCTGCTATACATATGGAGATGGCTTTGTGGGATGTGACATGGAGTTGGTGTTTTCATCAATTCTAGGCCGCAAGTACCCTACCCTAAAATCGCCACTTTCAACCTCGTCTCACAGTCTTTTCATTTTCCAATTCTTGTCACTTCTGAAGCAAAAAGATACAAATTTCAAAATGTAATTTAAATAAAATGGCACAGGGCAATTGTACAGGCAAGCCTGTGAATCACCACTTGCTGGCCTGCAGACAACATTCAAGTCAAGGATGATAAGCTCATATTTATTAAGAGTGTCAGTCCGAGTGTACCAGTAACCAAAGGCTGGTAAAAGTGTACCTGCCATCTGGCAGCATTTTTCATGCAGCCTTAAGGATGGGTGGGTGCAGACCAACAGTAAATCTGCAGTGTAAATTAAGTGCCGTGTCTCAAACCAATTCTGAAGCAAAAACCACTTGTGGAGAGTTTCCCCAGTCTGAGCTGTAACTCCAGATTTATTCTGTAATTACAGCCAAACTTCTAACTGTCAGTGCATCCTTTCTCACCTTGCCTGGCATTGTGCTATAAATATTTCTCACTACTGTCACAACATTTTAGTGCAAAATATCTTACACACTCAATACTGCACCTGTGTATATTTAAACATTCATTAGAGAAAAGTAAAATACTGCAGTGATTCAAAAGAAACTCACTCGCTCTTGTTTTATAATTTCACCATAACACATGTGCCCACACACACATGGGTACATGCCATGCAAATGAGAATTGATATTGCACGTCCATAACTAATAATCAGCCACATCTGGATTTCCAGTTGGCCACATCTGGATAGTGGCTAATGTAATGGCAAACGCATCCTGTTGGTTGCACTTTGTGTTTGGTGCACCATTTTGGACCTAGCTTAGCAAGGGCTTATCTTTATCAGTAATGCCCTTGTAGCCAGGCGGTTCCTATTCATAACTATTCATAGCTATGTGAAAGTCTTGTGCATGTGCATTGCCCTGTTTCCGTATCCATTCTGCGATATAAATTGAGGAATTTCTCCCAATAAGAACTGGCACAATTATGCATTGGTTACAACATATAAAAATAACATTTACTAAAACCTGCTGGCTGGGTAATCAGATGAACCTTTGTGAAATATCAGGAAACGTGGTGTTAGAAAGTATTACAAAGTGATTAGAGCATTCAGTCCAAATTATTCAGACAGTGTTGATGCGTCACAGCAGCCATTGTGACCTATTCCCATCAACATATATCCTTCTGTTTATTTCCTCTTCATCTATTTATCCGGCTTTGCCCTTAAATGCATCTACTCTATTCGCCGTTGTGGTAGTGAGTTCAATGTTCTAACCAATCTGGGAAAGATATTTCACCTGAATTCCCTATTGGGTTTCAAATCTGTCATGTTTGTGGGCCCTAGTTCTGATCTCACCCACAAGTGGAAACAAGCTCGCTGCGTCTACCCTATCGAACATTTTTAGAATCTACCCTTTGAAATCACCCCTTCGATGATACCTTTGTTAAAATGGATCCATTTACATTTATCTAACTACACCCGTGTACATTGTGCATGCTGCTAACAGGAACCCATTTTTAAAATAGGATAGATCTGGGTTGGTGACTATTCTTGCTATACAAAGATACCCTTTATTAATTATGTCTTTTCTGTTTTCTAGCTTTTGGGTTGATAAAGCTTGAAGTGAAAACCAAGTCACAAAGTGGAGTGGTAAGATCAATTAACTTCTTTCCACACTCTAGTATTTTAAATGTATGTGTCCTGTGTTTTGAATGGACGAATGTGGGCTTATTAAGCATGCCATCCATATTTTGCTGAACCACTTCTAAAGGAGACAATCACCAGCGTGTGTGCTGAATAATTAGGGGGCTGGACAGAGCGGATAGGCAGAAACGTGCCATCGGTGGGAGGCTGGATAACCAGAGAATACCTATTTAAAGCTGCAAAGCAAAAGTAGCAAAGCCAACATTAGAGAAAACTTGCAGCAAGTGGTTAGAATTCGGAATGCACAGGCTAAGGTGGAGGCAGATTCAGTCGTGGCTTCCAATTGGCTAATTATCTGGAGAAAGAACTTGCCAGGCTACTGGGACAGGGCAGGGGTCGGGGGGCTGAGTTGCTGTGGCAGAGAGCTGACACAGACACACCCACAGCCAAATGGCTGTCTTTCTACTGTAGTTGGAATGTGTGTGAGGTGTAGCAGTTCTTCCCACTTCGACTCTATTCTGTATCTGATAGCTCCTGCTCTGATTTTTGCGCTCAGGCTGGTTCAGAGCATTGATGTGACAACATCGAAGCAAATACATATCGGAGGAAAAATGCATGTTTATGATTTGATGTTTCAGTTTGGGGTTTTCCCCAGAGTACGAGCGAGGTATGAACAGAGAAGCAATGCTTTGAAACGGAACTGTCGTCAGCCATGAAGGATTGTTCGACTGTTTAATCTAAATAGCCCCATTTTTATCTGGTGGAAGTTGCTGGATCCCATAGTCTTTAGAAACCACTTGGATCCTGGTGATAGCTCACCTGTATTGCGGCACAGATATAAACATGATTCATTTATTAATTCTGTTGGTTAACTGTTTGCTGCACAATACTTAGTAATCCTAAACCGGGTGCGTTGGAATGTGTGTTAGGTGTAGCAGTTCTTCCCACTTTAATGGCAAGTAATTAGAAACATGCATGCACTATACAATCATTCCTGCCTTTGTTGTTGATGTGCCTCAGTTACCAAGATTTCTGTATAGTTTTACAGCGCAGGAACAGACCATTTGGGTGCCAATCGGATCCTGGGGGTTACCATTGATCAGAAACTGAACTGGACTAGCCGCATTAATACTGTGGCTATCAGGGCAGGTTAAAGGCAAGGAATCCTATGGTGAGTAACTCACCACCTGACACCCCCAAAGCCTGTCCATCATCTACAAAGCTCAAGTCAGGAGTGTAATGGAATACGCTCCACTTGCCTGGATGAGTGCCGCTCCAACAACACTCAACATTCAGCACCATCCAGGACAAAGCAGCCCGCTTGACTGCTCCCCCTTCGACAAACATTTCAACCCTCCACCACCGATGAACAATGGCAGCCTTGTGCACCACCGATGAACAGTGGCAGCCTTGTGCACCATCTACAAGATGCACTGCAAGAACTCGCCAAGGTTCCTTCGACAACACCTTCTAAACCCACAACCACTACCATCTAGAAGGACAAGAGCAGCAGATTCCTGCGAACCCCACCACCTGGAGGTTCCCTCCAAGTCACTCCCCATCCTGACTTGGAAATATATCGTCACTCCTTCACTTGTCGCTGGGGCAAAATCCTGGAACTCGCTCCCTAACAGAACAGTGGGTGTACCTACACCTCAAGGACTGCAGCAGTTCAAGAAGGCAGCTCACTACCATCTTCTGACAGACAATAAATGCTGGCCTAACCAGCGACGCCCAAATCCTGCAAATGAATGAATTTTTTAAAAAAAACGAATGTCTGTGTCGGTGTTCCCCATGAGACCTGTCCACCCCCATCAACATACTGAGTGTCAAGTACTGGATAAGGAAATGCGATTTTCTAAAAATGTGCTCAGCTACTTTGAATTGGATCCCTAGTTTGCGACTGTGGTTGAACTCACTCTTTGTGAGTTGTCTTTTTTAACATGCTGTATACATCACATTCTGGAGCTAGTATTTTAGCACCATTTTTGATGCAAGGATTAACACTTTTTTATCAGATGGCCTGTTGCCTGTTGCTGGAAGCCTGTCACATAGTTATATGCTAGTCTTTCTGCTTAGCCATATTATTTTGGTCAGGTTCAGTCAGCACTCATTCTGCACATTCTCGGTGGGCAGACTTGGAGATTAATGCAATCTGACTGCCTTAATGCTACATTTCTGCTGACGCTGAAACATGTTTTGTTCAGTTGTGAGAAATATTTATTAGTAACGAATGCTGCTTGTCAAAATTTGCATGCAGTAAAGCATGGTTCTGCTGTCATGGTTCTTGTGTGATTTTAATGCGTATGTTACTGTGGCTAGAAACCATAGATTAAGTAGCTATTCTGAATACTGAGCTGGTGAGTAAGCTATTGAAATGACACATTTAAAGTTTAAATCTAATGAATTCTAGTTATTTGAGTTTGTGACATAATTAAGCATTTGAATGTGCATTGTTGGTTTATTCTTGATCGCCAAATGAGTATTGAAATGTGGTACCCCTTGTCTGCACATGTTTTCCATAACCGTGCAGTCAAATGTTTGGCTTATTAATTACTACACCTACTGGGTGTTATTTCCCCCCAAATTTTTCTCCCCACCTTATCCTTATTCTGTTTTATTAACTATAAGGTTCAGGGTGGGAGATATAGGAGGGATGTCCGAGGTAGGTTCTTTACTCGGAGAGTGGTTAGGGTGTGGAATGGACTGCCTGCTGTGATAGTGGAGTCGGACACTTTAGGAACTTTCAAGCGGTTATTGGATAGGCACATGGAGCACACCAGAATGACAGGGAGTGGGATAGATTGATCTTGGTTTCGGACAAGGCTCGGCACAAAATCGAGGGCCGAAGGGCCTGTTCTGCGCTGTACTGTTCTATGTTCTATCCCCTGAATTTCTTGGCACAGGTACCTGCAGCTTTCTGGCATACTGCCTAAGTACCATTGTTATAAGAGCTTAAGCAATGACTCCTGTCCACATGCATTTACATGCAGAAGTCATTGAACTGTGGCAGGAGCAGGGGTCCTCACAGATGTACCCCAAGCCTTTGGGTGCTGCATGCTTGTAGTGCTGATGAAGCTATCCAGGTGGAGACCAGCTAAATGTGTCTTAGATGAGGAATTCAATCCAATTTATGTTTTTAAAAACTGCTTTGAAATATTTGAGATGCATTGCGGTGTTGCATGCGCAAGTCTGTCTTTGTTCCTATTATTTTATTGTAGAGGGGAACGTCATTCTGTTCTACAATGACGGGTAAATCTGTGAATTTTAAAATGCCATCCATTTATAAATTAGCAACACCCTTTGTTTGAATTGTTCTATTTTAAAGGCAACCATAAGTAGATGTGTAAATTTGCATGGGTAACCGTTCCATGTATTTACGAGTAAATGAAATGGGAGTGTGAAAGGTACTAATTTTTACTCTTCCTCCCCTGACAAAATTGACAGGAATTCACAACTTCGGGTTCATCAAACACTGAAAGCGGCAAAGTATCTGGAAGCTTGGAAACCAAGTACAAGTGGTCTGAATATGGCCTCACATTTACAGAAAAGTGGAACACTGATAACACTTTGGGCACAGAAATTGCAATTGAAGATCAGGTAACCATTTTGCCATGTGACGGATCAAAATCTAGTGTTGTATTTTAGCTGTGTTGTATTTTAGCTTATGTCGGGTGGTGGGGGGGACAGGTGGAGAGTGCAAGGTTGTGAAACTATCTGATGGTGCCAGCTTGCAAATCAGCACTGTTTGGTTCACTAGATATTTTAGTGGCTTAAGTACTCTGTATTCTTCATTATTAAAATAATGGGCAGTTAATCTTTACATCCTTCATCCAACCGTTGCTTTAAAGTAACGGTTGTGATATTAAATGAGAGCAGGAATTTGCTGTGGTCACTTTTAGCTCTGGAAGGAATAAAGTCTTTAGTATTGAATTGCACACTGAAACACTTTTCTCTTTCCTTTACCAGCTTGCCAAAGGTCTGAAGCTAACTTTTGACACCACCTTCTCACCTAACACCGGGTAATTACAGTGGTTCGAAACGGGACAGAACTTTTTTGTTTTTTGTTTTACTGACTTGCTTATACATTGGATACTAAATTGTCTCCGTTTTGCATCCTTAGCAAGAAGAGCGGCAGAGTGAAGACCGCCTACAAGCGTGAATATGTCAACCTGGGCTGTGATGTTGATTTTGACTTTGCTGGCCCTGCGATCCATGCTTCAGCAGTTGCTGGTTACGAAGGGTGGCTTGCTGGTTATCAAATGTCCTTCGATACGGCCAAGTCAAAACTGACCCAGAACAACTTTGCAGTGGGCTACAAAACTGGGGACTTCCAGTTGCACACTAACGTGTAAGTTGTGCTGACAGTATGATGCTTAGTTTTAAGTTCACTTTAACTCTGGTTTGTTTGAGTATTTTTGCAAATATTTAAAAAATTTGAGTGAATAGACTTGGTTTGCGCAATATAAATATTTTCTCAACTAGTTGAATTTTTATCTTGCTGCTCTGTCTTGACACACACGAGCCAAATATTTTATTTTAAGATGTGGTTTAAATCTTCAGGAATGATGGTGCTGAATTTGGAGGTTCCATCTACCAGAAGGTAAGCGAAAACCTGGAGACAGCTGTAAATCTTACCTGGACTGCAGGTAACAACAGTACCCGCTTTGGCATTGCTGCTAAGTACCAACTCGATCCTACTGCTTCCATTTCTGTGAGTGCAACTTTTTGTTCTGCTCCCCAACGTTTTTTGATTGATTGATTTTTTTTTTTGTGTTACTGATTTCTACCTGTGTGTTTTTCAGGCGAAGGTCAATAACTCCAGCCTAATTGGAATAGGTTACAGTCAGATTCTGCGGCCAGGTAGGTTTCCATTCATTTTGTTTCATTTGATTGAAGACCATGCTGATGGGAAGTTCATTCGGCATTGAGTGCTTGAAGCTTTGAGGCTCGTGGCTTCTTATTTTCAAGCAGATTTGGATCAAAGGTCCTTATAGATAGTAGCGCTGTCCTCCCCGCTTCACATTTCTTATCCCACCTGGCGCTGCTCTATTAGACGCTTGGCAAAAGCAGAACTGGGAAATCTTGACTACTCGCAAGGCCCGTGAGAAAGTGAGTATCTGGAGTTCCTGAAATGAAGCAATTAGTGCAGCGTGAATGATTTCAAATGGAGCTGATGACAAGTAAAACTCTTGCCTGCAGCTTTATTATAAATGCAGTGTCTCTAAGCTCACTGCAGTTAAATACTTTCAACAATCCGGGTTCTAAACCTGTGCCGGGAACATAGTCTCAAACTGATTAGTTGTGCTGACTGTTCAGTTATATCGCGGGGGGGGGGGGGGGGGGGGGGTGGATTAAACGAGGCTGCTAAAGAGCAACTTGAACGACAGGTCACCGATGTGGGTTGAGAGGCGGTAGGTTTAGAACTGAGATGAGGAGGAACTACTTCTCGCCGAGGGTGGCAAATTTGTGCCGTGGAATCGGAGTCATGAAATGGTTTCAAGAAGGAGATAGGTATATTTCTGATTAAGAAGTGAGTTAAAGGGATATGGGGAACACGCAGGGAGGTGGATTTGAGACCAGGAAGAGATCAGCCATGATCTGATTGAATGGCGGAGCAGGCTGAATTGCCCACTTCTCCTAATTCCTATGTTCCTATGACACATCCCATCCCAGCTGATTTATTTCCAAGTTACCAACTGCAGGTCCCTGTGAGTTGAGGTTTGTTTTGTACATTGATATGAATGAAGTAGTCGAGACTACCTCTTTAAATATTTTCAAGGCAAAGATAGATAGATTTTTAAACAGTGAAGGAATTAAAGGTTCTGGTGAGCGGGTGGGTGAGGGGCTGAGGCCACACAAAGATCAGCTATGATCTTAGTGAATGGCGGAGCAGGCTCGAGGGGCCAGGTGGCCTACTCCTGCTCCTAGTTCTTATGAAGCAGGCTGGTTAGTATCTAATTCCTGATTTCCTCCCCTTATTATATTCAAGTGGAGTAAAGAAGGGCACAATCAAACTAGATCATGCCTTGTAGATGTTTTACTGGTCTGTTCAAGGTTGGACTGCTTTGAATTGTCATTTTAAAAAATTATTAAAAAACTGTTGTGAAGGTCCATGTCCATCGCATCACTGACTTGTTCTCGTTCCTGATAAAGATTTGGCTGTCAACAGTTTGTCAAAATTGGATCTTGAGACAGGGAGGGGAATAATCCAGTGTGGCACCAATATTTCTAACCACCTACAATTTGTCCACTGCAGGTATAAAACTCACTCTGTGTTCCCTAATTGACGGAAAGAGCATCAATTCTGGTGGTCACAAACTTGGTTTGGGTCTTGAATTGGAAGCTTAAGATGTGCACCTTTTATCTTCAATGACAAAGGGATATCGGAAGAAAGCAGCATTTGGCCATAACATGTAATTTCAACTTGACCAATGGGCTTTCCTGGAAAGGAAGTTTCAAATCAACCACGTACCTGTATTTTTAGTACTTTAAAACCGTAATTTTTTTTGAGTGAAATTGGTTATCTAGAAGGTGATGCAGAAGTCATAAGTCACTCATTTATACATAATTTAAAAATGTATTTTACTGTTAATACAACAGTCCTAATAATGGAGTAGGCCTTTACAAAACTCGAGTCGTGACTGCATGTTTCCTGGTTTAATGTCTATTTTGAGACGTTGTGGTGTGTCAGTTCACCTACAGTTGGATAAATTGAAATTATCCAAGTTGTAATTAAATTTTATGGAATCTGTGTATAGCAAAGAAAAATCACAACTATTTTCGGTATCCCAAACCCGTACAGTTGATGCTGAATAAAAAGAATCAAATACAGTGTGTTTTATCCCTTTTCCTCTTTTTTTGTGTAACATTTGAAGCTGCTTACCACTGCTCCCAGAAGGGAGGAATGGATTAGTTTGGTGCATTTTCTGGTGGCTGTGAAAGATGACCTGTTTTTCTGTGGACTTTGTTTGCATTTCCTTCACTTTTGCTGAGCTGTACACATGCCACTTTTAACACAGACTGCTCCGCATCGGGTTTGCTGCAACTTCTTAGTGTGTCCAGGGGATTGGTGCACGATTGTATTCTGCCTCTGGTGTACAATGGTCACCCCAAATGCATAGGCTGACTCTGGCCACCACAATATCTCATAGGCATGTGGTGCTTTTAATAGAGAAAAGGATCCCTGATTCTGCAGCGGAACAGGCGCTGAGCCATTGTGAGAATGTCGGGAATTAACTAGGAGATTGGTGGACGAAAGATTAAAGTTGGAAACCCCTGAGCTGGGAAGGTTGTCTGTGTAGGCTGCCTCACCATTGGTGAGGGAGAGGTACTCTCGGGCCAGAATCAGAAGACTGATGTGATGGTGTAGTAGCTTCCTGTCAAATATCCAGTTTACCGCTGCCATTATTTCTGTGCATCGTAATCTGCACTGACTATTTCAAATTTGTGTACTGTCATTACTTAGGAAGAGAAGCTGAGAAAATTAGTTTCATAATAGTCTGGCTCAAGACTGTTTGTACGAGGGCAGCACGGTGGCGCAGTGGTAGCACTGCAGTCTCACGGCGCCAAGGTCCCAGGTTCGATCCCGGCTCTGGGTCACTGTCCGTGTGGAGTTTGCACATTCTCCCCGTGTTTGCGTGGGTTTCGCCCCCACAACCCAAAGATGTCAGGGTAGGTGGATTGGCCACGCTAAATTGCCCCTTAATTGAAAAAAATTAATTGGGTACTCTAAATTGAAAAAAAAATTAATGAAGATTTAGCTAATGGTTTTGTCACCACTAAATTCAGGTAGTATTGATGTAATTTAAAACTGGGTCCAGGCATTTTAGCATCAATCAGTGTGTCTTGTGGTTTTTCAAAAAGTGAAGTTCACAAATTTTCTGTTTTTTTTTTTCCTATAGTTGGTCTGTGCATGGAAAGCTTTTGATAGGGTTTCACGTTGGTGATTAATATTGAGTAAACGGGTAATAGAAGATTAGGTATGGCAGATATTGTTAGAAATGAGCTTAAATCACAGTCTTACTGCTGTGTAGACTTTTAATCTTAACTCAACACTTGTTTCATTTGCTCCATCTTAATGGTGAAAATCACTCATTAATCTACAACAGTGCTAATGTCACGCATCAAGCTTTAATTTTTGGGATGGTAGTGTAGCTCCAACCTCATGAACAAACTTCAATACTTTGCTTCTCCAAATACCTACCTTTGAAATGCCAGTTTTAGTTGCAATATTCTATTGACAAATAAATCAGAGAGAAAGTGGAATAATTCCAAAATTACAGTTTAATATTAGTTATTAAAGGTGCTGAATAGCCAGTTGCCCTGCTGGATTAGTGAACTACCCAGGCAGCAGCATCATTGGGGTGGAGTGCAATACGGTAACAATCAATTATCAAGACTAAACCTAAAAGATCGGTAGCGCAATTCAGGTGCTTCCTCTCTCTCTTCTCTCTCTCTCTCTCTCTTCCCCCCCCCCCCCCTCCCCCCATACTAGTTTCCTCCATCTTCACAAGAGAAAGTTTCCATTAATCTAGTATTTTGGGGTTGAAAACACGTGCTTTTGAAAGTTTATTTTTCATATAATTTCTTGTGCAATGTGTTCCGTGCAAACCTCTGTTTCTTCATCCTTCCCGCCCTCATCTTGGGTTCCAAGCAGGAGAGAGCAAATTAACACATCTCCCTGCCGGGTAAAGAAGCCACACTTCCATACAACAATTAGCTATTTGGGTTTTTGTGCGATTTTTGTTTCTCTTATAATTCTGAAAATAGCATTATGGCTCTGCTTTTGATTGGTGACCGCTTGCGCTGGTAGAAATCTCCTTGCTGTAAAACAGTTTTGCCTGCTTTGGCTCACCTGTAGCAGCAAGTAGAAATCCTACACGTAACTGAAGATAGATGGCCATAGCATTTCGGATCTAATCGGGATGGAAACTTCTCTACTGAGTACCAATAATATCCTAGAAAGCATGAAACTAAATTCCCAGTTTGCAACTCTTTTGCCTGAGCGTGTTGATTGCTTTATTTTGAATGGAAATTTATTCGAGACCCCCACAATCTTTGTGGATGTAGAAACTGGCAAGAGGGTGGTGCAAGGTTTGGAAATTGCTGCTGTGAGTGACCCTTGTGAGAAGTATTTTGACAACTGTTTTAAAATCACTTGGATGCAACGTGTGATGGCAGAGCAGAGCAAAGGTGAAGAAAGCATGGGCAACTTCAACGTTGGTTACTTAGATACTTCTAATTATGTGGCCTTATTGTGTTTCCAGAGTACCTTTGTGTGTGTGTTGTGTGTATGTCTTTAAACCCTTGTATCAATGGCCTGATCATATTAGTGTGATTGCTGGGTTCCTGTTGATGGTCAAAGTTAATTCCATTCTCATCACTTAGATTTCTTTCTCATAATCATTTAAGAGTGCCTGTGTGTCTTTGACAGGCTACTTCCATCTATTAGTCTAATGTGAAGTGCACCATTTAATGTGTTGAAGCTATTGGGTCAACTGTATCCCACAGGAACAGCCCTACAAAGGATCACTGAGTAGTATGGTCTCTGCAGAAATCCACAGACTTGTTTGATCTGAACTTCCAAATGAAATGTAATGACACTGAAGTATAGATATAACACTGCGTGCTTAATGTGCTAAATAACATGGTGTTGGATTTCTGTGGAGCAACATTGATGCCAATAAAGTTCTGATATTTAACTGCACTCCACTGCATCTTGTGATCAAGTGTGTTAGATAGTACAATTAGGCCTTTACTGCAGTATAAATAAATGCAATTGTTGGAATTAAGCAGGAATAATTAGAAAAATTGTTAACCATGAACACCCTTGTCACATGCTCTTACCTAATTGAATTTTAATTACATGAACAATAAAGAAACATGCACACAGCAGAGTTGCGATTTTTGTAAAAGTAATTGCCTCTACATTTGTCTCTAACGTGAATCTTAAGGCTAGCTAAGACACCGCTCCTCAAATAGTAACCCTTGCAGCCTCCTGAAATAGGGTTTTGATTTGATGTCTCATCTGACAGGCGAACATCAGGATTTTCTGCTTTTTCCATGAATGTGCTGTTTGCTAGACACAATAATGATCGACTGCAAGCTAATCTTCATGTTTGGAAAACACAGCAAGCTTGGGGCCACAGGCAAGACTGTCAGATATAGTCTCATCACAGGCAGGATGCTGTGTCCCAGATCAGAAGTAGAATATCCTCTGAAAGCTGCTGTGTTGTAAGTTCATCTGTTGGGTAATGGGGATCAGATTCCTGTGCTTGTTTCTGATATGGAAAGCTCTCAATGGCCGCCCGCTTCACTCCACTTGATATCAAGAAAGGATACTGCAAAGGTCATGGATCCTGACAGATTAATCTGTGCTCCTCCATGTTGAATATGTATATAAGGGCACAGAAGGGGAGTATCCAATATCCATTATCAAGAATGACTCAGTAGCACTACTACAGGCCAAGTTGTGTGGGCCCTGAAGGAGATATCTGCCAGATTAGGTCTGTGGCAGGTGGTGAGAGAACCAACAAGAGGGAGAAACCTACATGACTGTCCCCACCAATTTGTCACAAATGCACCTGACCAATGGCCATTATAGGAGTGCCCACTGTGTAGTCCTTATAGAAACAAAGTCTTGTCTTCACACTGAGGATATCTTCCACTGTGTAGTGTGGTCTTCGGGCATACCCAAAAATGAGGTGCCAACCCGGTGAAGCACTAACAATACTAAATATACACTAAACAACAGAAGTAACATGCTAGAGACAGAGCTAAATAATCCCACAGCCAATGGATCAAATCAAAACTCTGCAGTGATGTCATACCCAAGAGGGGCTGGTCCTAGAGAATTAAACAAGTAACTGGAGGAGGAGGATCTAGAAATATTCTCTTTCGCAATGATGTTATTACACAAGACCAGGCATTTGCAACAATCTTCAGCCAGATGTGTCGAGTGAATGATCCATCTAGGATCTCTCCTGGGGTCCAGCTTTCAGTAATTCAATTCACTCCACTTGATGGTAAGAAAGGCATTGGATACTGCATAGGTCATGGATCGTGACAGCATCCCAGCAGTAGTAATGGAGGTTTGCACTGCAGAACTAGCTGCACCACTAGCATCTACCCGACAATGTGAAATATTGCCCAGGTACGCCCTGTCCATAATGATCAACAAAGTGATGTGAGGTGTTATCGACAGTGTTATCAAACTGCACTTACTCAGCATTAACCTGCTTACTGATTACCTGGATTCTGCCAGGACACTTGCCTCCTGCCTTCATCGCAGCCTTGGTCTAAACACAGATGAAAGATCTGAATTTGAGGTGAGATTAGAATAACCTGTTGGTGATTTCAAGGAAGAATTGGACCGAGTGGCATCAAAGAGCCTTAGCAAAATTGAAGACAATGGGGTGGGTTGAAGTCATACCTAACATAAAGGAAGATGGTTGTGGTTATTGGAAGCCCCAGGATATTACTGCAGGAGTTACTCCTAGGATCTACCATCTTCAGCTGCTTCATCAATTACCTTCTCTCCAACGTAGGATCAGATGTGAAGATGTTTACTGATGATTGCAGTGTTCAATACCATTCGCAACTCCTCAGACACTGAAGCAGTCCCTGCTCACACACAACAAGACCAGTTCAACATTCAAGCTTGGGCTGATAATCGGCAAGTAACATTCATGACACAGAAGTGGAAGCAAAGATTGTCTCCAGAATCACAGAACTTTATAGTGCAGAAGACCATTCAGCCCATTGTTTCTGCACTGGCCCTCTGAAAGCATTCTACCTAATTCCACTCCCTTGCCTTATCCCTGTCACCTTGCACATTATTTATTTTCAAATAGAAATCGGCAATTCCTTTTTTGATTACCCCATTCGAAACTGCCTCCACCATCCTCTCAGGAAGTTTGTTCCAGACTCCAAACACCCTCTGTGAAAGAAAAATTCCTCACTTCGCTTCCACTCCTGTTGCCAATCATTTTGAATTTGTGCCCTCTCTAGTTCTTGATGTATTCCTGAGAGGGAGCAATTTCTCACTATTCACCCTGTCTATACCCCTCAGGATCTTGAATATCTCTATCAAGTCTCCTGCCAGCCTTCTATTCTCCAAGGAAAACAGACCCAACCTCTCCAATCTATTTCCCCCTCACCTCCCTCAGTTACCTTGGATGTGTGTCATCCAGTCCGGATTCCTAATCAATTTTAAGTAAATATAGCCTTTCTAATATCTCCTTCTCAATTGTAAATTCCTCGAGAGTGTCAGTTACCTCCCCTCACACAGCAGTCTGGGTAGCATTCTCTTCCTTTGTAAAGACAGATGCAAAGTACTCATTTAATACCTCTGCCTCCACCCACAAGTCTCCTTTTATTATTTACGTGCTCATAGAAGACTTTGTGATTCCCGTTTATGTTTTAAAAATCCCAACCATCTCCCCATGACATTCAACTGCTTTACCATCACTAAATACCCCATCATCAACACCCTGACATTGACAAGAAACATAACTGGACCAGCCATATAAATAGTGTGGCTACAAGAGGAGGATAAAGTTTGGAAATTCTGCAGCAAATAACTCGCCTCCTGACTCCCCAAATTCTGTCCACCATCTGCAAGACGCAAGCCAGGAGCGTGATGGAATATTCTCCACTTGCCTGGATGAGTGCAGCTACAACGAAGAATCTCGACATCATCTAGGAGAAAGCAGCCCACTTGATCAGAACCTCACCCATCACCTTAGTCATTCATTCCCTCCACTACATGTGCACAGTGGGAAGGCAGCAGTGTGTACCGTTATGAGATTCACTTCAGCTACTCGCCAAGGCTCCTTCAACAATACCTCCCAAACCTGTGACCTCTGACACCCAGAAAGCAGCAGCTTCAGCTTGCCACAATCTCAAAGGCAATGAGTGGGGAAACAAGTGGTGATCTTATCAGCGATGCTCGCATTCCATGAATGAATACATTTTTTAAAAGGTGATCAAACACTAGGGAGAACAGCAACGACACTAGCTAAATTAGTGGGTTGAAGGTGGTTGTCAATCTATTTAAGTAGGCCATTTGGACGTTTCTGTTTACTTGAGGCTTCTGGACCTGTTGCATTTAAATCCAGAGATAGCACCTTGGGGTGTTTGCTTCGCCTTGCAGCAATACTGAAATTTGTCTTTTTGGCTAAACAAAATGACATTGCGACCCAACACAATTAAAGAACTCTTCCTTTCCAAGGCAAATAACGTAATGTGCATTTTGACTGATCCAGGACATACAACTCCTGAAAGAAAGCGAGTATCCATATAAAATATTACACAGGTGATATATCCACCATTTATTGCACCAATCACTTGAACTTTCCCAACAGGAAGTTGCATTTCTATAGCACCCCTCATTCATAGCAAGTGAACCCGAGCCAGAGGAGAAAAATAGATTTAATAGGAGGCCCAGAGTAATTGGGGGTGGAATGGGATGGGGTTTTAGTAAGCAAGACTGGTCAGTCCTGACAGGTTCATGGTGGAAGCCTGGCGCCTGCAGCCACTAATCTTTTGCGATTTTGCATCTTATTTCTGCTCTGCTTTGATTTTTATTATTTAAAATGGTTTTGTATTTTCTCACCGATCTTCACCCAGCTATTGATTGTGCTTTGATTGACTAATCAAAAATAATCAGCGATTACTTGTTTTTCTAGTTCTTGTTCTCGCACGGTCAGCACAACTTGTTGTTTAGGTGAAGTTTTTGTTTTTCACTTTCTAGTAAATATATATTCAGAAGTGCTGTTCTACGGCATTCTGTGACCTTTGGGCTACAGACCAAGTCGCTGAGTAATCATATCTGGTGTGGCCACCTGAAGCATCAGAAGATGAACTTTAATTGATGGACATAATACCTGACTGGTGGTTGATGAGAACACCCCATCAGGAGCTACGTAAACAACTTGGCTGTTGCAAAGGCTGCTTAACCTTGTGGTCCCTGTGAGAAGAACTGATAAGAACTGAGATTTGTTTTGGGAAAGACTGTGTAGCAGGCTTCCAGAGACTGATATGAAGCCAAAGATTCTGCTAAAGGGACCTAACCTGTAAATCTTTGGACTGTGGGAGGAAACCGGAGCACCCAGAGGAAACCCACGCAGACATGGAAAGAACGTGCAAACTTCACACTGGGCATGGCAGCACAATGGTTAGCATTGCTGTCTCACAGTGCCAGGGACCCGGATTCGATTCCGACCTCGGGTGACCGTGTGGAGTATGTTAAACCAGGATTTTTATAAATATATATATTTAGTGTACCCAATTATTATTATTTTTTTTCCCAATTAAGGGGCAATTTAGCATAGCCAATCCACCTATTGTGCACATCTTTAGGTTGGGGTGAAACCCACGCAGACACGGGGAGAATGTGCAAACTCCACACGGACAGTGACCCAGGGCTGGGATTCGAACCCGGGTCCTCAGCGCTGTGGTCCCAGAGCTATCCACTGCGCCACCATGTTCAGGATTTGTAAAAGTATTACTGTGGCAGATCTATGATGCAATATATATAATTTCCTACATTCATTACATAACATATAATTGAAAGATTCTCAAGTCTTCCCTTCACCTGTATCCATCTTGTAGGTAAATCTTATTAAGTATATTATAGAATCATAGAATTCCTACATTTATTCCTAGCCTTTATTTGTCCCAATCTAAAATTTATTTTACTTTTAATTTAATTTGGTCTTAAAATCAGTTTCTCTCTGGAGTATTTGCCAGTGCCTTGATCATTTAAAAATGGTTTCTTACTCTCCACGGCATATTAACCATCTATGTCACGCTGTTTGTTAAGTAGCTGAACCAGTCCCACTCTGTTCAGTGCAGTTCACCATGCACTCTCGTTCGTTAGTCCACAAATTAAAGCCACTTCATCATTCTCAATTCCTTCTATTGGACTCTCACATTCGTAAGCCATCTTCACACGTCTTTCAGATGTAGTCTCTCGTTATTTTTTTAAACCAGTGTTGTTTTGTCACGCTTAGTGGCATCTCTCTGCCCTCTCCCACAAATCCTTGTTTTGCATTTGTGGAAAGTCCCTCGGGATTGTGATCCTGGATGCCACTGTCTTTAAAAGGATGCACCATTCTTATACAACAAAACGTCAAAGGGTGTCTCCGCCTCAAGGTCTTTGCTAATTTCCCCCTGTACAGCCCCAGTGTATCAGATGCTGGCCAGATCATCAAAGATGCAAATATCTCCAGGAGGAAAATGTCACCTCATTTATCTCCCCTAAACTTCCCTTTCACTAGAATTTTAAAAAAATATAAAAAATTTAGAGTACCCAATTCATTTTTTTCCAATTTAAGGGGCAATTTAGCGTGGTCAATCCACCTAATCTGCACATCTTTGGGTTGTGGGGGTGAGACCCACGCAAACACGGGGAGAATGTGCAAACTCCACACGGACAGTGACCCAGGGCCAGGATCGAACCTGGGACCTCGGCGCCGCGAGGATGCAGGGCTAACCCACTGCGCCACGATGCTGCCCTTCCCTTTCACTAGAATGTTTATCAATACCCAACTTTAAACATTCCTTTAAACTACACTTTCAGGAGTTCTGAAGAATTTTTACAGTCGAACAAAACATTCTCATAATATCTTTAAACCAGAAAACAAACATTACTGTGTGATTCTGGGCATTAACAAATTTTGCTTGTTTATTTTTCCCCTGAAACATCAGGTAAATTCCATTTTGAATGCTTGAAGCAGCAACTCGCCTCCAGGTAATTATCAATTCCAATTTCAAAAGCAGGCTTGGTGGTTCTCTGAAAGGTAAAATCTTTTCTTCTGTGCTTACAGTCTCAAAACTGCTGGCTTCACTCGAAGCTGGAAACCATCATCACCTGTTTAAAAAAAAAAACACAAACAATCCATTCTGCCTCCAACCAAGAGCCCAAAGGGTTAATATGGCAAATCACAGGTAACATTAAAAACAAAGGTTGTGTGGAGATTTTGTAAAAAATCAACTGTCTGTTGAAAGGGTTAACTTTGCTGTAGAACCTAAAGGTGTGCGGAGTGGCTGGAGAAAATAGGACACACAATTGTGCCACTTTAAGAAGCGTTTTTTGTTCTATTTTCTTCAATTTTTCTCATTTCATTTCTTATCTCTATCCTTTTTTTTTCCTTTAAACTGATTTCTGTTTCCAATATTTGTGACTTAAATCAAAGGTGAAAGAAATACTTTGTGAAATGTGTTGTTAACAGAATCGGGCGGCACTTGTTGGCACTGCTGCCTCACACTGCCAGGGAGCCGGGTTCGAGTCTGACTTTGGGTGACTGTCTGTGTGGAGTTTACACTTCCTTCCCTGTGTCTGGAGGGGTTTCCTCCGGATGCTCCGGTTTCCTCCCACAGTCCAAAGATGTGCAGGTTAGGTGGATTGGCCATGCTAAATAGCCCCTTAGGGTTGAGTTGCAGGAATAGGGTGGGTGATTGGGCCTAGGTAGGGTGTTCTTTCAAAAGCATCGGTGCAGATTCGATGGGCCAAATAGTCTCTTTCCATACTGTAGGGATTCTATGATAACAAATTTTTTAACTCGAACGTTTTGGGAAGTTCAAATTGGATTGCTGCCAAACTGCAGACATACCTTTTATATTTTAGAAGCAAACTGGCCTTCACAATTCTAAATTTGCACAGCTTAACTTCAAAGTCAAACCCAATCCTTTTGAATTCTAGCACGGTTTGAATTTCTTTTGAACAGAAACTCACAGCAGTTCAAATTAAATGAATGTTAGTTCCCTTTCCAAGCGAATTCTTTGAATCAATGATGCTTGCGAACAAGACCCTGCTTCTACAATGACTTGACTCAAACGTACGATATTCCTTCAACTGGCCAAATGAACGTGAAGTCAGGGTCACGGATAATGTCATGGCTTATTTCACACACTGGCATTCCCCTATTGCACAACTTCATCAACTGTGGTTTTGGAGACACCAACAACTGCTCGCTGACAACTGATTTGTGTCCCAGGTCGTTTGATTTTAGACAAACACAGGGAGTGGTCTGCTTCAGGGGAGATGGAACTTTGTGCCTGAATTAACTTCCTCAAAGTCCCCGTTGTAGATTACTGTATCACAGTTTCAGTACTATTATTTTATTATCTGTCACTCAGTAAAGTGTGCGAACCTAATCAAGTTACAGTAAGAAGTCTTACAACACCAGGTTAAAGTCCAACAGCTTTGTTTCAAACACTAGCTTTCGGAGCACAGGTGCCTGAGGAAGGAGCAGTGCTCCGAAAGCTAGTGTTTGAAACAAACCTGTTGGACTTTAACCTGGTGTTGTAAGCCTTCTTACTGTGTTCACCCCAGTCCAACGCCAGCACCTCCACATCATGGCTAATCAAGTTAAGCAGTATAAAATAAATTAGTTTTGATTTAAACTTCTTAGTTTTATATTCTTTGTCAACACTACATATCTGGCTATCTTGCAGAGCAAGACAAGGAGTATAACACCCGTTGCATCTTCTAACTCTTCATGTGGTCTGCCACAGCCCTGACTGCAAGTCAGTATCTTGTTCCAGTCTTTGGTCTAACAGCAGTAGTTATTTCTTAGCACAATTGACCCCATCATGTAACTTGATTGTTCAGGACAGATGTGCACTTCTGCAAGCTAACCGTTGCATTCATCTGCCTGTTCCCTTCACTCTTTGCAATTTTTACTCTGTTTGAAGGCACACAGATGTGCAATGCAGGCTATCTTATTCCGGCCTTTTTCTAACTCCTTTCTGAACCTATTTAGAAAACTGATGATTGTAATCTTGGTCACATTCCCCTATAGATCCCAGGGCATCGTTCACTCCTGATTCTCTTGTTATAGAATTTACAGTGCAGAAAGAGGCCATTTGGCCCATCGAGTCTGCGTTGGACCTTGAAAGGGCACCCTACCTAAACCCACATCTCCACCCTATCCCCGTAACCCAGTAACCTCACCTAACTGAGATGGCTCCATTGTTAAACTGTCTATCAGTCGCATTGTAGCATGTGCCAAAACCATTGTAAATCCAGTTTCTTACTACTCTCCAGAGATGTTCTGTTATAAACCTCACGATGGAGCTCTCAGTCCCCAGATGAAGTTCATGCTACTCTCTTCCTCCTTTCCTCACAGCATTCTATCATTGTCCGTCACTGCGTAGTTTGTTTCCGAACCTGCATGGCTCTTATCACCTTGTCTACAAGTGGTATCTTTACGGGATCTGGCCTCCCTGTATGGTTTTGGCTAATGTATTTCCCCACTGTAATCCACCAGCACCGTCCTGTACCCTCAACTTATCTCGAGATCTGGCCGCCCGGCATGGGCTCTGTCCCCTCAAATTTTCCTCTGTCCTGAGTTCTCCTTTCAGAATCTTTTGTTACTCAACCGGACCGTCCTCAGGCAGGCTTGGTGCACTAACTATGGTTGGTAAATAGAATATACTTACCCTGTTTTCAGGGCCTTTCCAATGGTCGGATACAAATATCCTGCGACGCCGCCGAATTGTTGTGGTGGACGTCTTCCTAATGACCACAGGAAACCCGGGGACAGGTTACAATGGTTTATTCATGATTCTAGCATGGAGGCAACTACCCCAGAGAAACCACTGGAGGAGCACCCTCTTCCGACTCGGCTCTAACACAGCTCTCTAACACAGCAATCGCAGCGAGAGCATCTCTCTCTCCCAAGTCACAGACTGCCTATCCAGTTAGTCAGTACGCAGAACATTGTTTTAAAATTCCGATCTTGCCTACATAGGTTTATCGTTAAACCTTCACCCAAAAGCTTGTTTGTAATCTAGCTAGAAATCTGTCAGTTCTGCTAAAATGTAAACAACCTTGCTGCTGAGCACTGCTGATCTCAGCTCCTTCGGTATAGCATTTGACTCACATGTGCTTTTGTCCTAATCATAGAATCATAGAATTTATAGTGCAGATCTGTCCCCCTTCTACCAAATCCACTCATTAACCCTTTAATCAACAAGCATAGATCCCACTTGATTTCTCTCCAGGAATGTACGCGGAGATTGAAAGCTATATTACTGCAGGATGTTGCCAGTTTATTTTGGCATTTAATGCAACAATATCTTTATTTGCATTGAATAGTTTTAAATTTAATAAGGAAATAATTCTTAAATAAATTATCTGCTCTTGGGTGGTACTGTGGCACAGTAGTTAGCACTGCTGCTTCACGGCAGCGAGGACCCGGGTTCGATTCTGGCCCCAGGACAGTGTCTGTGTGGAATTTACACATTCTCCCCGTGTCTGCGTGGCTCTCACCTCCACAACCCAAAAAGATGTGCAGGGTAGGTGGATTGACCGCGCTAAATTGCCCCTTAATTGGAAAAAAAGAATTGGGTATTCTAAATTTATAAAAAATAAATAAATAAATTGTCTGCTCTCTCTGTATTGTTTAATCCACGAGATAGCGAGCACCTGCATCCCAGTTTTGACTGTCACTTCAGATCAAATCCTGATGTTCTTGTAGTTCTGTGCGAGAGTTCCCTCTGTAGCAGTGTCAGCAGTGCATTGAAGACAGCCCCGAGGATTGGCTACATTACAATTTAATGCGTTTTGCTGCACATTTAACTGAAAGGGTCACATCATCCCATGACTGGATTTCCAATTGGAAAATAATGAATGTGTGTTTTCGACAACTGAAAATGTCAGGAGTTCATTTCCTGTCACCGTTAGAATGATAGGAATCTGCAAAGCCCGAACATCATTCCAAGATTAGAAAAAATGTTTGAAATTCACTCATCGTAGATCTCGTGCACAAGAAAAGTGTGAGTGTGAGTTAGGAATTGATATGCTGATGGGATGAAGGGAGGTTGAGGTAATGTCAAGAAGGAGTTATGTTAATGGGTGGGACTTGTTATTCAGCAACCTTGGCCTTCGGAGTTTCTAAATCAATATAAAATAAATGAAAGAATAAAGCAGTAGTTTGTCATGAGGCAGGTAGATGCTTAAACTGCCCTTTATATTCAAGCTTATCCACCATTCTGTTAGTACATTGGGACATTTTGTTTTGAGGTGGTGGAGATATTTTGTTCCCCACTTTTAGGTTATTTTGATCTGGAGGATGCTGAATTTGTTTGACCACTCTCTTGTTTAGTTCCTTTTACGTGAAGTGGGCGTCGATGGCTGGATCAGCGTTTATTGCCTGTCCGGCAGCACAGTGGTTAGCACTGTTGCTTCACAGGGTTCCAGGATCGATTCCCGGCTTGAGTCACTGTCTGTATGGAGTCTACATCTTCTCCCCGTGACTGTGCGGATTTCCTCCGGGTGCTCCGGTTTCCTCCCACAAGTCCCGAAAGACGTGCTGTTAGGTGAATTGGGCATTCTGAATTCTCCCTCTGTGTACCCAAACAGGCGCCGGAGTGTGGGGACTAGGGATTTTTCACAGTAACTTCATTGCAGCGTGAATGTAAGCCTACTTGTGACACTAATAAAGATTATTATAAGCCTATTCTCACTTTGCAACACTACAATATCTTCCTTAATCAGTACTGCCACCCATTTCCTTTTCCTCTTAGGAATATTAAGCGCCCAGATCTCACATTATTTTTTTAAAAACGTAGAGTACCCAGTTTCGATTCCCGGCTTGGGTCACTGTCTGTGCGGAGTTTGCGTATTTCCCCCCGTGTCTGCGTGGGTTTCTTCTGGGTGCTCCGGTTTCTTCCCACAAATCCCGAAAGACTAGCTATTAGGTGAATTGGGCATTCTGAATTCTCCCTCAGTGTATCCAAACAGGCGCCGGAGTGTGGGGACTAGGGGTTTTTCACAGTACCTTCATTGCAGTGTTAATGTAAGCCTACTTGTGACAATAAAGATTATTATTATTATTTCAGAGAGTCAATCACATTGCTGTGATCTGGAGTCACATGTAGGCCCGACCAGGTCACTTGAATGTTAACCATTTCTCCACTCGCTTCATATTAACATTGGCGTACCCTGCCAGCTCGAATCTCTCTGGGGCCTCCTGTCAGCTCAGGCTCCATGGAATCTTTCATGTCAACATTAGCCTATGAGGTTTGGGTCTGGAAGGACAGATCTCCCTCATGGCTTTTTGAGAACTTATCATGAGTGCTGGTGCTTTTCTTTCCTGACTAGTTTATCCGGGGTTTTCTGTCTTTAATTCAGATTTCCAGCAAATGCAGTATTTTGCTCTTGTTTCTCCACTTGAGGTAGATTTGTGTTTTTTGGCTCATAGTTTTTTTCTAATGAAACCTCGCATGTTTGCCATTTCTGCAGGATGGGCAGGATAACTTTACTGTTTCTCAGCTCTCTGCCTTCTGTTTTCAGGGCGGCACGGTGGCACAGTGGTTAGAGCTGCTGCCTCACAAGGCCAGGGACCCGGGTTCGATTCCAACCTCAGGTCTGTGTGGAGTTTGCATTCTCTCCCCGTGTGTGCGTGGGTTTCCTCCGGGTGCTCCGGTTTCCTCCCACAGTCCAAAGATGTGCAGGTTAGGTGGATTGGCCATGCTAAAATTGCCCCGTAGAGTCCAAAGATGTGCAAGTTCGGTGGGGCTGCAGGGAGGGGTTGGCGGGTCGGTGCAGACTCAATGGGCCGAATGGCCTCCTTTTTGCACTGTAGGAATTCTGTGGTTCTTGTGTTGTTGAAGTGGATGAAACTCCAAGATAAATAACAAAGTTGCCACTAAATCACACTATTGATTCCCTCTCTCATACACCATGCACACTTTAATCACTTCTCAGGATATTGGAGCAAGATTTTTGCAATATTTAGATCTGATGAGTTATAACAATGCGGGATGAGGACAGTGTGCTTTATCTGAAATAGGGAATAACAGCTGGAATTTATTGAGCTGCAGCACAACCAATGGGGAGAATGGAACATAGTTTTTCCTATTCATTCATGGGATGTGGGCATTGTTGGCTGCACCAGCATCTATTGCCTGTCCCTAATAGCCCTGGAATGAGCAGCTTGCTAGACTATTTCAGAGGGCATTTAAGAGTCAAGCACATTGCACGGAGTCACATGTAGGCCAGACCGGGTAAGGATGGCAGATTTCCTTCCCTGAAGGACATTAGTGAACCAGATCAGTATTGACGAATATCAACAATGGTTTCATGGTGGGATTTGTACTTGAGTTCCCAGAGCAGTATCCTGGGTCTCTGGATTGCTGGGTTTAATGACAGTACCATATGGCACTGCCTCCCCATAAACGATCATAGTAGAACAAGGGCCTGCAATCTCCTGATGTTATATCTCTTTGTTTTTTTAATATAAAACATCTTATTGAGGTATTTGTAATTTTGCAACAATAACAGAAGAAACAATGTACATACAAATATAAACACAGTGCAAAGGCCGTCTTCCTCCCTCACAGGTCCCACCTTTCTTACACACTAATCTAAGCTAACCCCCCCCCCACTCTCTTCTCTGCTGACGGTTAAAGAAGTCGACGAACGGTTGCCACCTCCAGGCGAACCCTAACAGTGACTCTCTCAGGACGAACTTGATTTTCTCCAAACAGAGGAAGCTAGCCATGTCAGATAGCCAGGTCTCTGACTTCGGGGGCTTTGAGTCCCTCCAAGCTAATAGTATCCGTCTCTAGGCTACCAGGGAGGCAAAGGCCAGAACGTCTGCCTCTTTCTTCTCCTGGACTCCCTGATCCTCCGACACTCCAAAAATCGCCACCTCTGGACCCAGCGCCACCCTTGTTTTTAACACCTTGGACATGACATCCGCAAACCCCTGCCAGAATCCCCTAAGCTTCGGGCATGCCAGAACATATGAACATGGTTTGTCGGTCCTCCCGCACACCTTGCACACCTGTCTTCTATCCCAAAGAACCTGCTCATCCGGGCCACTGTCATGTGTGCCCGGTGAACGACCTTAAATTGTATCAGGCTGAGCCTGGTGCATGATATGGACGCATGGACTCTACTCAACACATCAGCCCAGAGACCATCCTCTATCTCTCCTCTTCCCATTTATGTTTCAGCTCCTCGGTCTGCATTTCCTCTGACCCCATGAGTTCTTTATAGATGTCCGAAACCCTCCCCTCTCCCACCCATACTCTGGAAACTACCCTGTCCTGTATTCCCCTTGGTGGTAGGAGCGGGAAGGTTGAGACCTGCCTACGTAGGAAGTCCCGCGCCTGCAGGTACCTAAACTCATTCCCTTCCGTCAATTCTAATTTCTCCTCCAACTCTCTCAGGTTGGGAAAGCTCCCCTCTATGAACAGATCCCTGCTCTTTGCCATCTCCGAAACCCTCCATCCAGCCTCCCCAGTCAAACTGATGATTATTGAAGATTGGAGAACAAACTGATGCTCCCTCCACTCCCACATGTTTCCTCCATTGCCCCCAAACTCTCAGGGTCGCCACCACCACGGGGCTGGTGGAGTACCGTGCCGGCGGGAACAGCAAAGGCACCGTTCCCAATGCCCCCAAACTCGTGTCCTTACAAGATGCCGCCTCTACTCGCTCCTACACCGACCACCCCCCCCCCCCACCGCCCACTTCCTAATCATGGCTATATTTGCCGCCCAATAGTAATTGCTAAAGTTCGGCAGCGCCAACCCGCCCACCCCCCGACTACGCTCCAGCATCCCCTTTTTTACTTGGGGGGTCTTGCCCGCCCATACAAAGCCAGACAAAGCCATACAAACCTTGTTTACCCGTTTAAAAATGGCCTGTGGAATAAAGATGGGGAAACATTGAAAAACAAACAGGAATCTTGGGAGGACTGTCATTTTCACTGTCTGTACCCTCCCAGCCAGTGATAGCGGGAGCATGTCCCGCCTTCGGCAGTCTTCCTTCATTTGGTCCATCAGTCGGGTCAAATTTAGCTTATGTAGCCGTTCCCATTCCTGTGCCACCTGGATGCCTAAATACCAAAAGCTTCCTCCTACCACTCTAAACGGCAACTCCCCCAGTCGCCTCTCCCGCCCCCCTGCCTGGAACGCGGACATCTCACTTTTCCCCATGTTCAATTTATAACCCGAAAACCTGCCTGATTTCTCCAATCCCCTCTAGTGGGCCAGGAACATAAAGGAGCAGATCATCTACGTATAGCGAGACTCTGTGTTTCACCCCTCCCCGAACCAGCCCCTTCCAGCCCCTTGAGGCTTTCAGCGCAATTGCCAGCGGCTCTATGGCCAATGCAAACAGCAGTGGGGAGAGGGGGCATCCCTGCCTCATCCCCCGGTGCAGCCTAAAATAGCCCGATGTCAACCTGTTCGTCCGTACATTCGCCACGGGCGCCAGATACAGCAGCCTGACCCAGTCGATGAAGCCCTGTCCGAACCCAAACCGCCCCAGCACCTCCCACAGATAGGTCCATTCCACCTGGTCAAAGGCCTTATCTGCGTCCATTGCGACCACTACCTGTACGTCCCTACCCTCTGGGGGCATCATGATCACATTCAACAGTCTTCTAACGTTGGCCGCCAACTGCCTGCCCTTAAGAAATCCCGTCTGGTCCTCCCCAATCACATCCGGAACACAGTCTTCGATCCTTGAGGACAAAACTTTGGCCAACAGTTTGGCGTCAACATTTAATAAGGAAATCGGTTTGTAGGACCCGCATAGCTCCGGGTCCTTCTCCCGCTTTAAGATCAGTGAGATTGTGGCCTGTGGCATCGTCAGGGGAAACGCCCCTCTCTCTCTTGCCTCATTAAATGTCCTCATCAGCAGCGACCCCAGCATCCCAGAGAAGTTATATCCCTTTGTTATAGAATCATAGAATCCCTACAGTGCAGAAGGAGGCCATTCGGCCCATTGAGTCCGCACCGTCCCTTCGAATGAGCACTCTACCCATGTCCACTCCTTCATCCACCCCACCCTATCCCCATAACCCCATAACCTAACCTGCACATCACTGGACACTAAGGGGCAATCTGTCATGGCCAATCCACCTAACCCGCACATCTTTGGACTGTGGGAGGAAACCGGAGCACCCGGAGGAAACCCACGCAGACACGGGGAGAACATAGAAACTCCACACAGTCACCCAAGGCCAGAATTGAACCTGGGTCCCTGGCTGTGTGTGCCACCGTGCTGCTATGTTAACCACATAGAGAAAAGGCACAGCTCCATTAGGCCATGTGACCACATATTATAGAGGCAACATAAATGCAGACACTTGCAGTTGGTTCCTTTGCTTGCTTAAGGGAAATTTCTTATGCCCATTTTCATCTGCTATACACTTAAATTGGTAATGTAGGCCTCTCCTGGGCATTCTGATATTACTCCTATCTCCTGTTAGGTCAGTGGTTTCCTTTTTGAGAACTGATCCATATGGAGACTCTTTGAAAAATGCTGAAGGCATCTCTCCCCCCTCTTCCCAAAACATTTGCCCATTCTAGAGTTGGTACCTCTCGACTCAGAGACACAGGTATTGGCAGAGTGCTGGCAGCCTCTGATGAGGGGAAAGTTGGTTGTTAATAGCCTCTGGATTGCATAATGCGTATCTTTATGTTAACGTAATGCCAGATGATAATATCCATCATTTAAATATTGCTGCAGGTGACTGATGGCGTTTCGTCTGTCAGAATATTGCCTCTTTCATGCCTGAACCCACAATTAGTGCCAATTTGCTGAATCGTCATTGTCCGTGGTTCTGAGTCTATCAGGTGCATGCAGGTACCTGGACCTTTGGAGCTTTCTAGCTAATGGGGAGTGTTGGCTCTCCAGCGTTCAATTGATGATGTATCCAAGGATTTATTCTAATTTGAACATGGATTGGAGACCATTTTCTACCATTTTCTAAACTGGAACTATGTTTATTTAGACTTCACATTTTCACGTCACTGCATCACCAACTTTGGTGCAAAAATTACCAAATAATTGTGGCGAGGTATCATCAAGCCCCAAACTGTGCAAAGTGATCACCAAGGAGAGAGTCTCACAGTTAAAATTCACAGCAGAGAATATTGAATTGAAAAGACGGCCAGACGGCCATGGGAGATAGGGTGCTTCCTCATATTCGATTCATATCAATGTAGGAGGGTGCTGTTAATTTGTGCACTGACTATGTGATCTATGTAAACCTTGACTTTGCCCCAGGCTCTGCATCTAATGCCTTGGCATTGTCCCCTGAAACAGGGGGCAGTGACAGGGTTCAAGGAGCAGTGCCATGGGGCAGTGCCAGAGTACAGTGCCAAGGAACCAGTGGCAGTGACATGGGGATGTGCCAGGGTGTTAGGGTGCCGCTCCGGAGGGGCAGAATCCAATGTAGGGGGATTATGTGGCCGGCAAGCCCTTTAATGGCATTCTAATTTTTGGCCCTTCTGGGTGAGAAACTCATTACGTCACCGGCGCGGGAGGGGGGGCAGGGAGAATCTGAAAATAAGATCTCGCTGGCGAGGTTCTTGATTTATGAACCTCGCGATATTTTGGGCCCACATCACCCTTTCCACTGGCAGCGATCACGTGCACAAAATCGTGGTCATGAACCATTTGACCCCTCCACAAATGTGAGTGACCAGCTGTGGAATCCCGGCTTTTCCTGTTTTTTTTTAAAACTATAAACTTTGGATAAAGCACGGTGGCACAGTGGTTAGCACCACTGCCTCACAACGCCAGGGACCCGGGTTCAATTCCGGCCTCGGGTGACTGTCTGTGTGGAGTTTGCAAATTTGCCCTGTGTCTGCGTGGGTTTCCTCCGGGTGCTCCGGTTAATCCACAGTCCAAAGATGTGCAGGCCAGGTGGACTAAATTCCCCTTAGTGTCCAAAGCTTAGGTGGGGTTAGGGGGATAGGACAGGGGAGTGGGCCTAGGTGGGGTGTTCTTTCAAAGGATCGGTGCAGTCCTGATGGGCCGACTAGCCTCCTTCTGCACTGTAGGGATTCTATGATTCGAAGTAGTACTGGAATAGTGGGATTAAAGAGATAATTAATTTAAGAATGAATTGCATAGATCATGACCATTTAATCTCAGTAACATTACAGCTATTAGTATTATCTGAGGAAAAGGCGGGGGGATTAAGGTGGATCAGAGTGAAATGTTCTTCGACTTCCTCTTCAAAGATTTGAAATGTGACGTCCATTAATCACATTAAAATCGAACAGTGTTGCTGTCTAGTAACAGCAGGTATAGACCGAGGGTGCAGTGTGTTCCATAGACTCGGAGTGAGCTGCTGTTTAAGTTGATTGTGCCTCTCTAAGTGGAAGTAAATCACTGCGCACTGATCAAAGTGAATTATCATTTCTTTTTGTTTTAATTTAGAGATCCTTTTTTTTTTTCAATTATGGGGCAATTTAGCGTGGCCAATCTACCTACCCTGCACATCTGTGGGTTGTGGGGGTGAGACCCACACAGACACGGGGAGAATGTGCAAACCCCACACGGACAGTGACCCGGGGCCTTGAGGCAACAGTGCTAACTGCTGCGCCACCGTGCTGCCCTGTGAATTATCACTTCAATGACTCATGTCCCTCAGCAGTGAGGTGCCATTATTGGCCACATGCCTGATAATCATTAGGATTGATGAAAAAAATCATACTTGCGTAATAAGGAAATCTTGATTGAACAACATTGATGAGGCACATATATTTACAAAGCAGAGGCAGAACTCACACAGCTTGTTTTGCGATGAAGCAAGGATTCTGTTTCGACCACCAAGTGTGGGTGGCACGGTAGCACAGTGGTTAGCACTGTTGCTTCACAGCGCCAGGGACCTGAGTTCGATTCCCGGCTTGGGTCACTGTCTGCATATTCTCCCTGTGTCTGCGTGGGTTTCCTCCGGGTGCTCCAGTTTCCTCCCACAAGTCCCGAAAGACGTGCTTGTTAGGTGAATTGGGCATTCTGAATTCACCCGAACAGGCGCCGGAGTGTGGCGACTGGGGGATTTTCGCAGAACTTCACTGCAGTGTTAATGTAAGCCTATTTGTGACACTAATAAAGATTATTATTATTATTAGGGGGTTGTAGCTAAGACCCGTAACTTCCTCAGAATGGCAATCTCCATCGGACTGCCACTCTGGGTGAACCTTCCTACGCCGTAATTTCCCAACCCCAGTCTCGCCTGACTTTCCTCACTCAGGCCGGGTGAGAGAGGAGCAGCAAAGCAGCGAGGAGTAACCGGGGTGAAGGGAACATAGAAACATAGGAATTAGGAGCAGAAATAGGCAATTCAGCCCTTCGAGCCTGCTCCACCATTCAATCAGATCATGGCTGATCTCTTCCTGGTCTCAAATCCACCTCCCCACCTATTCCCCATATCCCGTTAACCCATTTTGTTTCAGAAATATTTTGAAACCTCCTTCTCTTCATCCCTTTCCTCTTCTGATTTCAAAACCTTCTCTTTATCCTTTTCCTCCTCTGATTTCGAAACCTCCTTCGCTTCATCCTTTTCCTCCTCTGATTTTGAAATATGGCACTAGAAGGGATCTGAGAAGGGGTGGTGAAGACCGGAGGGGAAGGGAGGGAAGGTCGGACTGGAGGGGGAGGGAGAAGGAGGGGTCAGACCGGAGGGAGAGGGAAGGAGGCCGGAACGGGCCGGGGTAGGGTTGCTGGGTCACCCAGAGTGGGCAGAGGGGATGGGAGGTCAAGTGTGTGGGGGGTATCCCATGCAAAGCTGGGTCTGGGTTTTTAAAATCGTTACCCTGGAATTCTTTTTAAGACTTTCTTTTAAATCCATCTCCAATCCAGGTTTTGCTCACTTGTCTCAACCTCTCCTTCTTTGCCTTGACATCAGTTTTCTAAACCTGTCTGTGAAGCCAATTTGGGATCTTTCTCTGCACTAAGGGCAGGAGATAAATGCAGCTTTTGGCTGCTCTTTTACAGATGGCACATTTGTTTGCCAAACCGATTAATGGCCCAACTAATCAGCGAGCAACAACATCCGATTGAAGTTTCTTTTATTAGCATGTATTTCTGTACATTTACCATCAGGAGATTTCAATCCACAACCAAACATATTGGTGCCTGCAGTATTTAATAGTGCAACTTATACATGCAGCAACAAATTCATTTCAATTAGTGCCCTGAGAATATCTCATTTCCTATTTTGTTAACAGATACTTTAATCGTGTAATCTCCCAGATTGCTGAAGTTACAGACCATATGAATTTTTCATTTACCATTCCATGTTATTTTTATTAGACATTTGGCAACAGTTGCGGTTCGTCTTTCTTTTGTTTAACCATTTGCTATTTATCTTTACTCCTCGGCATTCACTGCAGAAGCTGGTTGATGTTCACCTTCTTAGCTCTTTGTTTATTTTGGTTCCTTTTCTGTAGTTCCAGTCGAGTCGGACCTATCTCCCACAGGTTTGTCAGCAGTTTCTTTCTCAGCCTTCTCTGTTACTCCAGTGGCCTTTACCTCTTCAACCTTTTCTTTCAATTTGGCCACACCTTGTTCCTTATCCTCCACTTCAGCGTTGGCTGTTTTTTTCTCTACTGAGCCTTTTGGTTCAGCTGTTTCCTTCCCTGATTTCGGAACCGCCTTCTCTTCATCCTTCTCCTCTTCTGATTTCAAAACCTCCTTCTCTTCATCCTTTTCCTCCTCTGATTTCAAAACCTTCTTCTCTTCAGTCTTTTCCTCTTCTGATTTTGAAACATCCTTCTCTTCATCCTTTTCACCCTCTGATTTTGAAACCTCCTTCCCTTCATCCTTTTCCTTCTCTGATTTCGAAACCTTCTTCTCTTCAATCTTTTCCTCCTCTGATTTTGAAACCTCCTTCTCTTCATCCTTTTCCTCCTCTGATTTTGAAACCTTCACTTCATCTTTTTCCTCTGGTTTTAAAATCTCTTTCTCTTCAATCTTTTCCTCCTCTGATATTGAAACCTCCTTCTCTTCATCCTTTTCCTCCTCTGATTTTAAAACCTCTTTCTCTTCATCCTTTTCCTCTGATTTCAAAACCTCTTTCTCCTCAATCTTTTCCTCATCTGATTTTGAAACCACCTTCTCTTCATTATTTTCCTCATCAGACTTCTCTATCGCCTTTTTCTCTTCAGCTTCTTGTGATTCAGCAGTTTTCATCTCTTCATCTTTTTTCTCTTCAGCCTCTTTTGGTTGGACAGCCTCCTTCTCCCCAGCGCTTTCCTCTTTAGGCTTTTGATCTTCCATATCCTCTTCATCTTTTCCCTTTTCTGTGTCTTCTGATTTTGGAACTTCCTTTGCTTCAGCATTTTCCTCATCAGCTTTTTCCTCATCATCCTTTTCCTCATCATCCTTTTCCTCTTCAGCCTTTTCCTCTTCAGCCTTTTCCTCTTCAGCCTTTTCTTCTTCAGCCTTTTCTTCTTCGGCCTTTTCTTCTTCGGCCTTTTCCTCAACAACCTTTTCCTCTTCTTCAGCCTTTTCCTCATCAGCCTTTTCCTCCTCTTCAGCCTTTTCCTCCTCTTCAGCCTTTTCCTCTTCAATTCCTTGTGATCCAGCAGCTTCCTTCTCTTCATCCTTCTCCATTTCCACCTCCTCCTCTTCAGTCTTCACAACTTCATCTGTCTCCTCTTCACCCTCTTGTGATTCAGCAGCTTCCTCCTCTTCAGCCTTTTCCCCTTCAACCTTTTCCTCTTCAGCTTCCCCTTCTTCATCCTTCTCCTCCTCAGTTTCTTCTTGTTCAGCAGATTTTTTCTCCACAGCTCTTTCTTCCTTTTCAGCAGCCTCTAGCTCTGCCATATCAAGTTCCTTTGTTGTTGCACTGATAATTTCTTCTACAAACCTATATTGAGGCATCACCTTTGTAGGGGTGGCTTTTGTCTGCATTGTTAAAGGCTGTGGTTTGTATATATACGATGGGAGATTGAAGCCACCAAATCTTGTTTCTTCACCTTCAAGCAGTTTCCTTCAAATAGAAAGTAAATACCATTAGTGCGTTGATAACAGATTTATTATTTATATGTTACTGAAGCAAGGGACACATTGAATTATAAAAAGTCTTTAATCATTAATTAAGTTTGTAATTAAGCTTAACAAATATTAAAGTAAGTGGAATGAATGAATTATTTGCTTTATTTAATAAATTGGATTATGCTGCAGTATTTTATCTGCGGTACTGATAACACAGTGGGTGAACATAGAGAACATAGAACATAGAAAAATACAGCACAGAACAGGCCCTTCGGCCCACGATGTTGTGCCGAACTTTTGTCCTAGATTAAGAACAAATTAACCTACACCCCAACATTCTGCCGTAATCCATGTACCTATCCAATAGTCGCTTGAAGGTCCCTAATGTTTCCGACTCAACTACTTCCACAGGCAGTGCATTCCATGCCCCCACTACTCTCTGGGTAAGGAACCTACCTCTGACATCCCCCCTATATCTTCCACCTTTCACCTTAAATTTATGTCCCCTTGTAATGGTTTGTTCCACCCGGGGGAAAAGTCTCTGACTGTCTACTCTACCTATTCCCCTGATCATCTTATAAACCTCTATCAAGTCGCCCCTCATCCTTCTCCGTTCTAATGAGAAAAGGCCTAGCACCCTCAACTTTTCCTCGTAAGACCTACTCTCCATTCCAGGCAACATCCTGGTAAATCTCCTTTGCACCTTTTCCAAAGCTTCCACATCCTTCCTAAAATGAGGCGACCAGAACTGCACACAGTACTCCAAATGTGGCCTTACCAAGGTTTTGTACAGCTGCATCATCACCTCACGGCTCTTAAATTCAATCCCTCTGTTAATGAACGCGAGCACACCATAGGCCTTCTTCACAGCTCTATCCACTTGAGTGGCAACTTTCAAAAATCTATGAACATAGACCCCAAGATCTTTCTGCTCCTCCACATTGCCAAGAATCCTACCGTTAACCCTGTTTTCCGCATTCATATTTGTCCTTCCAGAATGGACAACCTCACACTTTTCAGGGTTAAACTCCATCTGCCACTTCTCAGCCCAGCTCTGCATCCTATCTATGTCTCTTTGCAGCCGACAACAGCCCTCCTCACTATCCACAACTCCACCAATCTTCATATCGTCTGCAAATTTACTGACCCACCCTTCAACTCCCTCATCCAAGTCATTAATGAAAATCACAAACAGCAGAGGACCCAGAACTGATCCCTGCCACTGTATACACACTTCAACCCATCTCCGTGCCTGCAAGTACTCTCCTTTGTCAGTGTTCCCTTCCCCACTGCCTCACTACACGCTTTGGCGTCCTGAATATCGGCTACCTTAGTTGCTGGACTACAAATCCGGTTCCCATTCCCCAGCCAAATTAGTTTAAACCCTCCCGAAGAGTACGAGAAAACCTCCCTCCCAGGATATTGGTGCCCCTTTGGTTCAGATGCAACCCGTCCTGCTTGTACAGGTCCCACCTGCCACTGGTAACTGGGCTCCAGGCTGAATATTTGCCATCCACCACCACTCTCTGACTTCTATCGGTTAGCCAGTTCGTTATCTAACTGGCCAATTTCCCACTATCCCATGTCTCCTTACTTTCTGCATAAGCCTACCACGGGGAACCTTATCAAATGCCTTACTAAAATCCATGTACACTACATCCACTGCTTTACCTACATCCACATGCTTGGTCACCTCCTCAAAGAATTCAATAAGACTTGTGAGGCAAGACCTACCCCTCACAAATCTGTGCTGACTATCCCTAATCAAGCAGTGTCTTTCCAGATGCTCAGAAATCCTACCCCTCAGTACCCTTTCCATTACTTTGCCTATCACCGAAGTAAGACTAACTGGCCCGTAATTCCCAGGGTTATCCCTATTCCCTTTTTTGAACAGGGACACAACATTCGCCACTCTCCAATCCCCTGGTACCACCCCTGTTGACAGTGAGGACGAAAAGATCATTGCCAACGGCTCTGCAATTTCATCTCTTGCTTCCCATAGAATCCATGGATATATCCCATCAGGCACGGGGGACTTGTCTATCCTCAAGTTTTTCAAAATGCCCAATACATCTTCCTTCCTAACAAGTATCTCCTCGAGCTTACCAGTCTGTTTCACACTGGCCTCTCCAACAATATGGCCCCTCTCATTCGTAAATACTGAAGAAAAATACTCGTTCAAGACGTCGCCTATCTCTTCAGACTCAATGCACAATCTCCCGCTACTATCCTTGATCGGACCTACCCTCGCTCTAGTCATTCTCATATTTCTCACATATGTGTAAAAGGCCTTGGGGTTTTCCTTGATCCTACCCGCCAAAGATTTTTCATGCCCTCTCTTAGCTCTCCTAATCCCTTTCTTCAGTTCCCTCCTGGCTATCTTGTATCCCTCCAGCACCCTGTCTGAACCTTGTTTCCTCAGCCTTACATAAGTCTCCTTCTTCCTCTTAACAAGACATTCAACCTCTCTTGTCAACCATGGTCCCCTTACTCGACCCTCTCTTCCCTGCCTGACAGGGACATACATATCAAGAAACACGTAGTATCTGTTCCTTGAACAAGTTCCACATTTCACTTGTGTCCTTCCCTGACAGCCTATGTTCCCAACTTATCTTCATATCGTCTGCAAATTTACTGACCCACCCTTCAACTCCCTCATCCAAGTCATTAATGAAAATCACAAACAGCAGAGGACCCAGAACTGATCCCTGCCACTGTATACACACTTCAACCCATCTCCGTGCCTGCAAGTACTCTCCTTTGTCAGTGTTCCCTTCCCCACTGCCTCACTACACGCTTTGGCGTCCTGAATATCGGCTACCTTAGTTGCTGGACTACAAATCCGGTTCCCATTCCCCAGCCAAATTAGTTTAAACCCTCCCGAAGAGTACGAGAAAACCTCCCTCCCAGGATATTGGTGCCCCTTTGGTTCAGATGCAACCCGTCCTGCTTGTACAGGTCCCACCTGCCACTGGTAACTGGGCTCCAGGCTGAATATTTGCCATCCACCACCACTCTCTGACTTCTATCGGTTAGCCAGTTCGTTATCTAACTGGCCAATTTCCCACTATCCCATGTCTCCTTACTTTCTGCATAAGCCTACCACGGGGAACCTTATCAAATGCCTTACTAAAATCCATGTACACTACATCCACTGCTTTACCTACATCCACATGCTTGGTCACCTCCTCAAAGAATTCAATAAGACTTGTGAGGCAAGACCTACCCCTCACAAATCTGTGCTGACTATCCCTAATCAAGCAGTGTCTTTCCAGATGCTCAGAAATCCTACCCCTCAGTACCCTTTCCATTACTTTGCCTATCACCGAAGTAAGACTAACTGGCCCGTAATTCCCAGGGTTATCCCTATTCCCTTTTTTGAACAGGGACACAACATTCGCCACTCTCCAATCCCCTGGTACCACCCCTGTTGACAGTGAGGACGAAAAGATCATTGCCAACGGCTCTGCAATTTCATCTCTTGCTTCCCATAGAATCCATGGATATATCCCATCAGGCACGGGGGACTTGTCTATCCTCAAGTTTTTCAAAATGCCCAATACATCTTCCTTCCTAACAAGTATCTCCTCGAGCTTACCAGTCTGTTTCACACTGGCCTCTCCAACAATATGGCCCCTCTCATTCGTAAATACTGAAGAAAAATACTCGTTCAAGACGTCGCCTATCTCTTCAGACTCAATGCACAATCTCCCGCTACTATCCTTGATCGGACCTACCCTCGCTCTAGTCATTCTCATATTTCTCACATATGTGTAAAAGGCCTTGGGGTTTTCCTTGATCCTACCCGCCAAAGATTTTTCATGCCCTCTCTTAGCTCTCCTAATCCCTTTCTTCAGTTCCCTCCTGGCTATCTTGTATCCCTCCAGCACCCTGTCTGAACCTTGTTTCCTCAGCCTTACATAAGTCTCCTTCTTCCTCTTAACAAGACATTCAACCTCTCTTGTCAACCATGGTCCCCTTACTCGACCCTCTCTTCCCTGCCTGACAGGGACATACATATCAAGAAACACGTAGTATCTGTTCCTTGAACAAGTTCCACATTTCACTTGTGTCCTTCCCTGACAGCCTATGTTCCCAACTTATGCACTTCAGTTCTGGTCTGACAGCATCGTATTTACCCTTCCCCCAATTGTAAACCTTGCCCTGTTGCACGCACCTATCCCTCTCCATTACTTAAGTGAAAGTCACAGAATTGTGGTCACTATCTCCAAAATGCTCCCCCACTAACAAATCTATCACTTGCCCTGGTTCATTACCAAGTACCAAATCCAATATGGCCTCCCCTCTGGTCGGACAATCTACATACTGTGTTAGAAAAGCTTCCTGAACACACTGCACAAACACCACCCCATCCAAACTATTTGATCTAAAGAGTTTCCACTCAATGTTTGGGAGGTTGAAGTCACCCATGACTACTACCCTGTGACTTCTGCACCTTTCCAAAATCTGTTTCCCAATCTGTTCCTCAACATCTCTGCTGCTTTTGGGGGGCCTATAGAAAACTCCCAACAAGGTGACTGCTCCTTTCCTATTTCTGACTTCAACCCATACTACCTCAGTCGGCAGATCCTCCTCGAACTGCCTTTCTGCAGTTGTTATACTATCTCTAATTAACAATGCCACCCCCCCCCCCCCCCCCACCTCTTTTACCACCCTCCCTAATCTTATTGAAACATCTATAACCAGGAACCTCCAACAACCATTTCTGCCCCTCCTCTATCCAAGTTTCCGTGATGGCCACCACCTCGTAGTCCCAAGTACCGATCCATGTCTTAAGTTCACCCATCTTATTCCTGATGCTTCTTGCGTTGAAGTATACACACTTCAACCCATCTCCGTGCCTGCAAGTACTCTCCTTTGTCAGTGTTCCCTTCCCCACTGCCTCACTACACGCTTTGGCGTCCTGAATATCGGCTACCTTAGTTGCTGGACTACAAATCCGGTTCCCATTCCCCAGCCAAATTAGTTTAAACCCTCCCGAAGAGTACGAGAAAACCTCCCTCCCAGGATATTGGTGCCCCTTTGGTCCAGATGCAACCCGTCCTGCTTGTACAGGTCCCACCTTCCCCAGAATGCACTCCAGTTGTCCAAATACCTGAAGCCCTCCCTCCTACACCATTCCTGCAGCCACGTGTTCAACTGCACTCTCTCCCTATTCCTAGCCTCGCTATCACGTGGCACCGGCAACAAACATATAGAACATAGAACATTACAGCGCAGTACAGGCCCTTCGGCCCTCGATGTTGCGCCGACCTGTGAAACCACTATAAAGACCATCTACACTATTCCCTTATTGTCCATATGTCTATCCAATGACCATTTGAATGCCCTTAGTGTTGGCGAGTCCACTACTGTTGCAGGCAGGGCATTCCACGCCCTTACTACTCTCTGAGTAATGAACCTACCTCTGACATCTGTCCTATATTTAACTCCCATCAATTTAACCAGAGATGACAACTCTGTCTGTCCTGGCTTTTAACTTCCAGCCTAACTCCCTAAACTCGTTTATTACCTCCACACCCCTTTTCCTACCTCTGTTGTTGGTACCAATGGGTGCAATCTATCAGCTGCGTTACCCCTGAATGCAATCACGGTGTAGCTGGTAGATGCCGGGAAATCCCACTTCCGGGATCTACCTGGCTCACCACACCTCGCAAGATCTAATGCAATTTCACGAGACTTCCTGATCTGAATCCCGCCCATTGTGGGTGAGATCAGTATTTTGCAAATCTGCTGGTGTCACTCTATTATAAGCTCTCCTGGTCTACCCGAGACATTGGCATCTAACCCCTCAGGTCAGCGCCATTCAATGCTGCCCCTCACAAGCGGGGACCATCTAGAACTGCACTTATGGGGGTCTCCCAGGTGATCAGAGGCCTCCTGGTGGTTGCCCTCTGGGAAGGACGGCACCCTGCCAGTGCCACCTGGGTGCCAGTCTGGCACAGCTAAGATACCCTGGTGGAGCTGGCAGGAGTACTGCCAAGCTGGCAATGCCGAGGTGCCAGGCTGGCATTTTTCCCACAGTGGGAATTGGGCCTGGGGTCCCCAGCGTGTGTGAGTTGGGGCTTTGGGGGTGTTTGGGGTTGCCATTTTTAAATGGTGTCCCGATCTGTTCCTGCACTGAGGAGTTCCAGCGAGACCAGCGCCTCAGTGCAGGAAACGGGACTAAATGCGGCCTCGGCAGGGCATTCCCCGCTGAGGCCCTGAACTGCAACACAGTCCCGATAGGTAGCATGGTCTTCCTTGGCCCGTCGGGAAACAGATCAGGGCCCAGCCTGTGATCAAAACCAAGATTCCGCCCAATGATTCTGAAACTGGAAGAAATTGTTCCAAATGCATCTTATTAAAAAGAAGCAACTATCACCTTGTGTATTATAATTAAACACCTCACTTTTAATTATGATGAATGGCTTTTCTATTCATTGAGAATAAAGGAATTGGTCAATCTTTCCAACTTTGTCACCTAGTGCTAGCATCAAGCAAGCTGGCGAGTTTAGGACTGGCCAGGCACATGGAATAATAAAGTTGCAATCCATATTTTAAATTGCAATCCTTTTAAATTTATACTTTAACTGCACAGGGATTAATTTTTGCCGCCTTCTACTCTTCTTTCAGAAGAGTGGTTGTTTTGTGGTTCTCAAACTAGAAGTTCTTCAGGTGTTGCATGTTCATACTCTTCCAGCATACAGGAACCGTCCTCCAATGAATCTAGGATGACCGTGAGGCCAGTTCCCAGAGGTGCTGACTCAAGATGCATTAACTGGTCCCTTTGAACAATGGTACTGAATGAATGCTGCGCTTATAGTGGAGCCAAGCGAAAACAGGCTCCATTTCACAACACAAACATTTCACACACAAGTGGCTCTTGTAGCTGTGTTACATTGTAAAGTGGCATCAACCAGGGACTGCTCTCAATACAAATCAGTGGTATTTAACTATCCTGTGTCTACCAATGGATTTTCTAATCACGACTCATTTGTTTGGTGAACCGCTGTTTTAAATCGATTAGATTGAAATGCTGGATTGGAAATTTGGCTCTGTTCAGTATTGGAGGTACCTATTGCTTTGTTTCACCCTGCCCTTAACTTTAGATTTACAGACAGAAAATCTGTCAGGCTCCATTCGAGTTTGTAATGTTCCCGGTCAGAAGTCCCTGTGCTGGTTTAGCACAGTGGGCTAAACAGCTGACTTGGAATGCAGAACCAGGCAGCAGCGCGGGTTCAATTCCCGTACCGGCCTCCCTGAACAGGCGCCGGAATGTGGCGACAAGAGGCTTCACACAGTAACTTCATTGAAGCCTACTTGTGACAATAAGCGATTATTATTATTATTTCCTTCACACAGGCAGCAGTGAATGAATGAAATGAAATGAATGAAAATCGCTTATTGTCACAATTAGGCTTCAAATGAAGTTACTGTGAAAAGCCCCTAGTCACCACATTCCGGCGCCTCTTCGGGGAGGCTGTTACGGGAATCGAACCGTGCTGCTGGCCTGCCTTGGTCTGCTTTCAAAGCCAGCGATTTAGTCTTGTGAGAGGAAAATAATGGAAAATAAGGTTCAATCCTGCAGCACTATCCTTGTAGATTTCTACTTTAACTGCGATATAGCTTTCAGCATTTCAGCAACTCTTTGAGAGATCAAAGTGGATTCTCTCTGCATTCCTGCACAGGTGAATGTAGATGTATTTCACTAACTACGGTAGATTGAATCACCAATCCCCACATTCAAACACAACAGTGCATCTCCCAGTCGGTCTATTTGAATGCTGTTTCAGCCGCTCACCTCCAGACTAAGGTTTGATTAGTCCTTGCAATATTTGCATTCATTTAGACGGGTTAAGGGGCGGAATAATATAACTTCTATGATAAATATTGTTGATATGTTCACCAGGTGACCTTTTATTCACTGTATTTATTCGATATTTTAACCATAAAATGAAGTCTGAAGCTCTGATACCGAAAGGCTGATCGAACACAAGAAATGAATCCTGCAGAGACATAGGTTCATTCCAGTATGATCTAATCCTTAGCAAGGGTTTTATTCTGCTCAATACCCACGGCACACATTGCAGCAACTTTCCCGATTTATTGAGGTGACGATGCTGCCAAAGCGACAGGGACATTGGGAATCGCCTGGAAGGAGAAACTAAAGTGCAAAATCTATAAAGTCTGGAATTTCGAAGGTAGGAAATATTACAGTCCCCTGCTGTATTTTTCAGCAAGAGCCACGAGGCTGTGGCTCTGAATCACAGAATAATACAGCACATCCAGAGGCCACTGGCCCCACTGTGTCTGTGGTCAGCTCTTTCAGAGAGCAATCCAGTTCGTCACACTCTACGGTCCTCCTTCTTATATCCTCCTAATCCTTTCTCCTTTGAGCATTTATCTGATTCCTTTGGGAGGTTAACATTGAATCTGTATAATAATAATCTTTATTGTCCCAAGTAGGCTTACATTAACACTGCAATGAAGTTACTGTGAAAACCTCTAGTCGCCACATTCCGGCGCCCGTTTGGATTCACAGAGGGAGAATTCAGAATGTCCAATTCACCTAACAAGCACGTCTTTCGGGACTTGTGGCAGGAAACCGGAGCACCTGGAGGAAACCCACGCAGACACGGGGAGAACGTGCAGACTCCGCACAGACAGTGACCCAAGCTGGGAATCGAACCTGGGACCCTGGTGCTATGAAGCAACAGTGCTAACCACTGTGCTACTGTGACTGCCCTATGGTGGTGTATTTCGAATCCCAACTGCCCATTGCAGAAAAATGTTTTCCCTCATATTGCTCACCATCTGTGCTCTTTGGTTATCACTATAAACAGTTAATGATTGCTTGCTTTAGCCAAAACCTTCATAATTTTAATATCTCTAACATCCCGACCCTGAGCATTCTCCACTCTCAGGAGAATATTTCGCCCATCCATGTTGGCGGCAGGTACTCTACCTCATTTGGTTTTTGCCCCCCTTTCCAGAGCCTACAGGTGCTGAGGCTAACTGTGGTTACCGCTTTATTGTCGCACTCCGATCAGGCCAGGTGCTGGGCCGAGCGGGACTCACTGCTGATCGCTGTGCTTGGAATTCAACCCAAAGCAACATCTGAATATAAAAACAGAAAATGCTGGGAAAACCCAGCAGGTCTGGCAGCATCTATGGAGAGAGATCTATTTTGAGGCCGTATGACTCAACTTCTCGGTAGCACAGTGGGTAGCACTGTTGCTTCATAGCACCAGGGTCCCAGGTTCGATTCCCGGCTTGGGTCACTGTGCGGAGTCTGCATGTTCTCCCCGTGTCTGCGTGGGTTTCCTCCGGGTGCTCCAGTTTCCTCCCACAAGTTCTGAAAGACGTGCTATTAGGTAATTTGGACATTCTGAATTGACCCTCAGTGTACCCGAACAGGCGCCGGAATGTGGCGACTAGGGGCTTTTCATAGTAACTTCATTGCAGTGTTAATGTAAGCCTACTTGTGACAATAAAGATTATTAAATTAAATTAAATTAACTTCAGAAGAAGAACTATTCCTCCTCCTCTTCTTCTTTTCTTCTGAAGAGTCATTTTGGACTAAAAACTCTGTTTCTCTTCCCAGATGCTGCCAGACCCGCTGAGATTTTCCAACATTCTGTTTTAGTTTCAGATCTCCGGCATCCACAGTGGCTTACTTCCCCGAAATATAAATGTGCCTGCAGTATTTGTTTTGCTCTGAAAACTAGCCTTGAAATAAAAACCCCCAAACAACGCTGGATTTTCAATTTCGCTTAACTAAAACTATATGAAATGAAATGAAAATCGCTTATTGTCACAAGTAGGCTTCAATGAAGTTACTGTGAAAAGCCCCTAGTCACCACATTCCGGCGCCTGTTCGGGGAGGCTGGTACGGGAATTGAACCGTGCTGCTGGCCTGCCTTGGTCTGCTTTAAAAGCCAGCGATTTAGCCCTGTGCTAAACAGCAACAAATGGAAAAACGTAATGGTGTGAATAGGACTTAGAAGAATTGTATTAGGATGTTCTGTGCAATCTGAAGCAAGTTGGACAGGTGGTCTTAATTTTTTTTAAATTCTGCATTAATCCTTGCAAAATCAGTTGGACAAGATCAGATTAATTATCACTGTACATTTTATTTTAAAACTCTTTCTTTTTCTCTCAGTTTAGGTTGTGATTTTGGCTTTCCAAATTCGTCGCATGAATTGTTTAATATTATCAAAAAGCAATAATTATCTGCACATTTTTAATTTAGCATCAAGCAGATGTGCTGCAATAATTCTGTAGGTTGACATAAATAAAGGTGGCAGAGCCATATTATATATCCGCATATAGGCTCGCTAAACTAAATTAAATGGAGCTGAACTAAACTAAATTGAGCTAAAACAAACAAAACCCTTCTGCATTGCTGACCTTCTTACTCTGCCACAGCTCCACTGCAGCATTCTAAGATAAATTATTCTTGCAGTTGTTCCATCTGGCAGAGAGTTAATTTATTGATTCCCTGTCACGATTATTTGTGTGCTCCATAAAGTGCAAAATCAGATGGTGATTGGGAATACTGCAATTTTAACCCTTTCTCGCACTTTTTTCCTTGTCTCACATTGAGAGAATATGGAATTATTGCCTTCAAAATTCCATGGGGGTGGGGAGGCAGTCGTTGCTGGTTTCCTGATGTAACATTCGCTCTCTCCATCACTGGCGCACAGTGGCTGGGTGTGTGCCATCTACAAGATGCATTGCAGCAACTCGCCAAGGCTCCCTCAACAGCCGCTTCCAAACCCGCAACCTCTACCACCTAGAAGGACAAGGGCAGCAGATGCGTTCCAACATTACCACCTGAAAGTTTCCCTTGCACATCGTTCCGAACCTGGAACTATTAGCGGTGGAGCAAAATCCTGGAACTCCCTCCCTTACAGCACTGTGGATGTACCTACACCACACGGGCTTCCGCTCACCATTACATTCTCAACGCCAAAAATGCTGCTGTGGCCAATGGTGGTGACATCTCGTGAATGAAGGAAAACAAAAGTTTGGTGGAAGATTTTGGCGAAGATCTGAGGGATCAAGATCTTTGCTGTTTTTGACCGTTTTCCAATTGCTTTTTAATGGGAAAACAATTATTCATCCTTTCTGAGCAGTTTGGGGTGGTGCACTCTTTAATCTAAGGGTTCCTAGTCCTTTGGTTTATTCAGGACCCTGTATAATACTGAAGTTCAGAGTCTCCACAAGGACAATTAATTTTTGGTTGATTGGTCCCTTTAGCAAGAAGCCAAGGAGGGCGTGATGAGGGTTGTCGGGTGTGGTAGGGGACTTTGGGTTGAGTGACCCAAGATGAGGTGTTGAAGTTTCTGGCAGTAACAGACAGGCAAACACTTGTGTCTACTGACCCCAAATCAAAGTGGCCTCTCAATGGCCTCATAGACCTGGGTGGGGGAGGCGTCAGTGATGGAGACTACCTTTGGCATTACCAGTCAAGGAATCTGGGACCGGCATTTTTAAATTTGGAATTGGAACAGTTGCAAATAAAAGAACTCCATTAAATAATTGGCATGTTTGAGGCTATGGAGTCCGCACATGACGGGGTCACCTGACCGAAAGAAGATTATGAAGCCGTAGAATTCTTTTGTGCTCAACATATTTATTTACAGTATTAAATCAACCCAACGTTCTGTATCATGCATTGAATAATTGCAGTTAATGGCATGGATGTTGCCTTGACTGGGGAATTTGAGTAGCAAAGGAAGTTTGGATTGCCTGGGCTTGTTTTATTGGAACACACAAATCTGATTGGAGATTTAATAAGTGTATAACATTATGAGGGGTCTAGAGAAAATGAATAAGAAGCTCCCATTCCCCTTGGTGTAGGGGTCCATAACCAGGGGAATAGATTTAGAGTAGGCCTGAGGAGGTTTGGCAGTGATTCGAGGGGTTAACACACAAAACGTGGTGGAGGGAGGTCTTGAAAGTGTGCCTGAAAGGGTGGCCGAGGCAGAAACGCTCAGAAAGTACTTAGGTGTGCACCTGAGGTGCCGTAACCTACACGGCAATGGACTAATAGCAGGAAAGTGGGGTTGGACTGGAGGCTGCCTGATGTAGGCAAGATGGAATGAATGGCTTCCTTCTGTACTGTCGGAATTCTATAATTCTGATAATGTATATTTTAAAAAATAAATTTAGAGTACCCTATTATTATTTTTTCCCAATTAAGGGACAATTTAGCATGAACAATCCACCTAACCTGCACATCTTTGGGTTGTGGGGGCGAAACCCACCCAGACACGGGGAGAATGTGCAAACTCCACACGGACAGTGACCCAGGGCCGGGATTCGAACCCGGGTCCTCAGTGCCATAGGTCTGATAATGTATTCTGCCACAGTGGAAGTGATCATAATCAAGGCTTTAGTAACCCTCTTCTGGCAATTATATTTAGGAGCATTCTTAACGTCAAACAATAACCCAATGCAACACCAAATTTAATCCCTTTGCACAAGTTGTCACGCTCTGTTTGAGTAAATCACAGTTTCTTTCTTTCAACTGCAGTTACGGTCATTCCCTTACTGATGAGTGATTACATCTGCACTCGGAAAATAAACAGTTAAATGACCTACCTGTAGGAAGCAATCTCCACATCGAGAGCCATTTTGACATTCAATAGATTGTGATATTCCCTCAGGTGAAGTGTCAGATCGTGTTTTGTATTTTTCAGCTCGTTTTCTAATTGTTGGATGACATCCTATAAAAAAAACAGCAGTTTTTAAAATTAAAAACAGAAAGAATGGAATTGAATCAAACCGCTTCTTATTACAGTGTTTGGAATTCTTACCTGATATTGGATTGATTCTGAATGCTGTCTGTTCTCCATCTCGTTCAGCTGTTTCTCCAGAGACTCCTTCCTCCCTCTCACTGTCTCCAGCTCCAGCTTCTTGCTCTGCAGTTGTCGATTGTGCTCACTGATCTCCTGCCTTGTGTTCTGTAGAGTTTCCCTGTTTGCTGCTGCTGCATCGTTGAGCTTGGCCACTCTGGATGTGAACCACTCCTCTGCTTGCTGCATGTTCACATCGGAGTGTCCTTCCATCTGAGCTCGAATCTCTCTCAGGGCCCCCGTCAGGTCAGGCTTCAGGAAATCTTTCGCCTCGACGCTAACCTGTGAATCCTGGACCTGAGAGAAGAGGTCAGCCAACTCCTCCTCGTGATTGTTCTTGAGAAACTCAATCTCATCGATGAGAGATTGTGCTTTCCGTTCCAGCTCTAATTTGATCAGATTTGTATTGTCCCTGTCTTTCTGACAGGCCTGAATACTTGCTTCAGTCTCAAGTCGGGTTTGTCTTTCTCCCTCGTATTTTCTCTTCAACCGTTGGAGATCGTCCTCCAGGTGATCGCGGTCCAGGTCAGTTTGCATCTTCTGCCTTTCAGTCTCTTGGATGAGGCTTCGTATCTCTGCCATTTCGGGTTCATAGGCGTTAGCAAGGCCGGACTCGGAGGTTTGCCTTTCTCGCAGGTCTGTGATCTCTGCCTGAAAACTCTTGTTCTGTTGCTCCAGCTGGCGGACCTTGTCGATGAACCCGGCAAAGCGGTCGTTGAGACCCTGCATCAACTCTTTCTCGTTGACACCCACCACTTGCCGATCCCCGTTGAAGACGGCAGAGTGGTACAGCTGCACACTTTCAGATGATCGAGGAGCCGATGTGTTGTAACCCCGAGTCACAGACAGGCTACTGTGCTTGAGGGACGGAGAGGTTCCTCTGGACCAGCCCTGGGGGCGGAAGGCAGTATCCGGGGGCTGAGTCCTGGAGGAATCCGAGTGCAGTTTCCTCGTTGGAAAGGCATCGAGAATATCCCAGCTGTAACTCATCTTGCTGCCGCAGGGCTGTCTGTAACAGTGCAGAGCCTCTTCTTTCACTGAACCTTTTATTGGGAAACCTGCTGCTGACACTGCTGATTTGGTTATTTTACCACTTAAAGGAGAATTTGTGATGCTTGCATTCCTGTTCTGTTTTGCATTTAAAAAGGCAATGCACATTTTATATCGACACTCTGTACATCATACATCATCTCTCTCTAATGTACAGACAGCTGAAAGTAACAAATGGTATCCAGCATTTGGAAAAGTGTTCAGGTAGTAATTACAGTAAAAAACAGGAGTTTCTCCATCACCATTCCTCAGTGTGTCATGTTGGTGAATCTGACTGAATTAACCTCTGTGAGGCTAGAATGAGGGAGATCTTGTGGCACAGTGGGTAGCGTCCCTAGCTCTAATCCAGCAGCTCCAGGTTCAAATCCCACTTCAGGACTTGATGACCGTGGAAGCTACGGTGACAAAACAGGTTGAGCATCAGCCCGTAAATCCTCCCAATACACCTGATGGCAGGCGATAAGAGTGGGAGAGTTTCCTGGTCAAGCCATAGGGCAGAAAGCAATGGCAAACCACTGTAACCATGCACCAATGCGATGGAGGCCCGTGGCTGCCAATGTCCTCTTACACGTGCAGTTCATGGAGGATAAAGATACCAGAACATAGCCATCGAGAGTTAATGATGACTAAAGTCATTAGGAGCCAAGGTAGCACAGAGAATGGTCAGACAGTTTGAGCCCGGCTTTGGGCAGGTCCTTACAGCCCCTCCAAAAAGATGTGGAGATGCCGGCGTTGGACTGGGTTAAAGTCCAGGTTATAGCCAAGTTCCGCACACATGAGTGCGGCCTCAACCGGGACCTGGGATTCATGTCACATTACATTCATCCCCCACCATCTGGCCTGTGAAATCCTACCAACTGTCCTGGCTTGATGCAATTCACACCTCTTTAACCTGGGGTTACCCCATCTCTGGATCTGTAAAGATTTAATCACCTGCTAATGGTCGCATTCCAAGCATTGTTTGGCATCTTTGAATTTGTCTATATATGTGTTTCTGGAACATACCTCTTCATTCACCTGAGGAAGGAGCAGCGCTCCGAAAGCTAGTGACATCGCAACAAACCTCCAAAAAGAGAATTCGAAAAATGGAGTGTGGGATCACTCTGGATTCTGGGTTCTGAGAGAATGGGCGGGATACTCCTGCCCCCCAGCGGAACGCCATTCGCTGGCGGTGGGATTCTCTCTCCCCCCCCCCACCCCACTTGTCAATGGAATTTCCCATTAAAGCCATCCCACGCTGGAAAACCCTCGGGCGGGGCTGTGCTTGTCAGCTGGAAAATAGAATCCCAACGACCAGAGAATTCCAGCCAATGTTTATTCAGGTCTGTCACTTTACGGCTTTCTACAAATTTAGTTCAATGATGCACAAAATTTCATTTACAGAGACGGAAACACTGCTCGAGGACATCGCATTTCACATTCCAAAGATAAAAATGTTTTTACACAGATGGAGCAAAGGCCTCCTGAATTGTCTCTGCCTGGAGCCGAAAAGTGACAAATTTCTGGCAATCTTCAAACTTCTTCACCAAACAGCAATTAAACTCTGACTGACTTCAACATCCATTTAGACCATTTCCTCATGGGCGTTTCTGGAGTGGTCTTCTTAAGGGGGTAGACCAGCTTAGCAGCCGAATGCCACAACCATGCTACACAGGCTACCAATGCTCAATCCCTCAGGAGATCATCCAATGACTGGTCAAAGGCAAGACTGCATTGACTCACAAAGCAGCTTCCTGAGACAGCGTTTCGACGGGCACCTTCCGAGTCATTCCAGGATGTTAATGGATAGAATGTAGAATCTACAGCACAGATCTACAGCATCAACCTAACTGATAGACTTTCTGGTGTGCATCTCGCACTATTACGTAATTTTACATGGGGTAATACATTATTCATTTTGAGAGAAAGGGAGATAAGGATACATAATAATAATCTTATTATAATAATCTTTATTGTCACAAGTAGGCTTACATTAACACTGCAATGAAGTGACTGTGAAAAGCCCCCAGTCGCCACATTCCGGTGCCTGTTCGGGTACACGGAGGGAGAATTCAGAATGTCCAAATTACCTAACAGCACGTCTTTCGGGATTTGCGGGGGGGGGGGGGAAACCGGAGCACCCGGAGTAAACCCACGCACACACGGGGAGAACGTGTAGACTCCACACAGACAGTGACCCAAGCCGGGAATCGAACCTGGTACCCTGGAGCTGTGAGGCAACAGTGCTACCCACTGTGCTACCAACAGGCACATAAATAATGCCAAGAAAATAATGTAAAAAATTAGTTGTAGTGAGTTTCTTGTTTAATTTTGGACAGTGTTTTGGACATCAATGTGTCAGATGTTTGATTATTAACCACTCAATTCATTAAACCAGGTAGAGTGTGATAAGCAATCAGCAGTGCGGGGGAGGCCTCACCCCTTTAAGAGCTCTCCGTATAGAGCAATTCAATCTCCCCTCACTGCATTGATGAGATACTTGCTTTGCTGAGTCATCTGCAGCTCCCGTTCTCCTGCCATCTGCATCTTTTGCAGCAGGAACTGATTTCCTGTGAGTGAGCAGCAGACTTGGTAAACGGCTGCAGTCTGTTTGTCACTCTGCAAGTCTTGGGTGTGTTTGGAGTTCCTATCAATTAAGTAAAATGAGTGCAATCAAATAAAAAGACAAGGGGCGGGATTCTCCCCTACCCGGCGGGGTGGGGGGGTTCCGGCATAATGGAGTGGCGGGAACCACTCCGGCGTCGGGACGCCCCAAAGGTGCGGAAGTCTCCGCACCTTTAGGGGCCAAGCTCTCACATTGAGGGGCTAGGCCCGTGCCAGAGTGGTTTCCACTCCGCCGGCTGGCAGGAAAGGCCTTTGACACCACGCCAGCCTGCGCCGAAAGGTCTTCGACGGGCGACGCATGTGCGGGAGCGTCAGCGGCTGCTGACGTCATCCCCGCGCATGCGCAGGGGAGGGGGTCTCTTCCGCCTCCGCCATAGTGAAGACCATAGCGAAGGCGGAAGAAAAAGAGTGCCCCCACGGCACAGGCCCGCCCACACATCGGTGGGCCCCAATCGCGGGCCCGGCCACCGTGGGGGCATCCCCCAGGGCCAGATCGCCCCGCGCCCCCCCCCCCCCCCCCCAGGACCCCGGAGCCCGCCCGCACCACCTTGTCCCGCCGTTCAAAAGGTGGTTTAATCCACGCCAGCAGGAGAGGGTTGACAGCGGCGGGACTTCGGGCCATTGCGGGCCGGAGAATCGCCGGGGGTGGGCCCGCCGACCGGCGCGGAGCGATTTCCGCCCCTGCCGACCGGCGCGGCGCGATTCCTGCCCCCGCCGAATCTGTGGTGGCGGAGAATTCGGGACACGGCAGGGGCAGGATTCACGCCAGCCCCCGGCGATTCTCCAACCCGGTGGGGGGTTGGAGAATCGCGCCCATGAAGTGAGAAACACATTCTGTTGGTGCAGATTTAATGGCGTTAAGATGCTATACCTTTGCACAACTATAAAGGGCTTGTTTTCTTATTTGGAGATGGTGGGGAGGAAGGGTCAGTGACTGCAGGCTAACACCAAAATATCCGTCAGCGGCATCAGTGCCCACCTCATAGAGGGCCAGCAACAGGACCCACAACCAGTGCAGGAAAAGAATATCATTCCTTTTCCATCTTTCACAAAGGGTCATCCAGACTTGAAACGTTAGCTCCGTTCTCTCTCCACAGAAGCGGTCAGACCTGCTGAGATTATCCAGCATTTTCTGTTTTTGTTTCAGATTCCAGCATCCGCAGTAATTTGCTTTTATCTTCTATCAATTCTGATCACACTGGACACTTGCTGCCTGTTACTGAGTGAGGAGGAGGACACAGTTTGGTGACCTCACTCCCAGCTAGTGCAGACAAGGCACCTACCCACCTGCTGTCCAGTCCTGCAGGAACAGGGAGCCAGCATGGTGAAGGAGCTGCGTCACATGGAGTCCACCTGCAGTGACGGGCGGCTGGACTGATTCAAGAGGAGGCAGGGAACCACTTTCCACATGGTAAGCAATGAAGGATGTGGCTGTTACGGCCGCAATTGGCTCCAAAGTACTATCGTCCACATCTTGATCGAGCATACACGGGGACATGTTAAATAAGCCATTTGGCGTCTTTTGCCAGACAGGTCTTTGATGTTTAAGGTGAACACGTGCAATGAAAGAAAGTGGAGTGTTATAACCTGCCTACTGACGATTGGCTGGGGACTAATGACTATCCCACAATCCTATGGGAGTATGAACTTCCCCAATGAGGGGGGGTGGAGAAACTCCTACTATAAATAAGCTGTCCAGTCCAGGAACCAGGAGGAAGGAGAAGGTAGCAAGGGAAGTTACTGCTACTGTTATGTATATATGGTTATAGTAAATAAACGTTATTATTTTGTATCCTTAAAACTCGCGTGGATTCTTCGTGGCCCTTACAAAACTGGCGACGAAGGTTAAAGTGAATAGCTGTCTACACTGCTGAAGCCACCTCCCTGGATTTTTGTTGGATACAGGCTGGCAGTTGTTTTCTATTACACCATGCCTCTGTACGGACGTTTGGATGTTTTTGATGCTGCGCTGGAAAGCTGGAACCAGTACACACAACGGAGGCGTTACTATTTCCGGGCAAACAATATCACTGAAAACGAGCGCCAGGTGGTCATATTGCTCACCACCTGCGGCCCGCATACGTTTGGGGTGATTAGGAGCCTTACGTACCCAGCTGCGCCGGACACCAAAACGTTTGACGAACTTGTGAATATTGTGGGGCAACACTTTAACCCAACCCCGTCCACGATAGTCCAGCGTTACCGGTTTAATACCGCTGAGAGGACCCCTGGAGAATCCCTTGCCGATTTTCTATCCAGGCTACGCGGGATTGCGGAATACTGTGACTATGGTGAGACCTTGTCAGAAATGTTACGCGACCGTTTGGTTTGCGGTATTAACAATGCGGCCACCCAGAGAAAGTTGTTAGCGGAGCCAACATTGACTTTTCAACAGGCAATACAAATAGTCTTGTCCCGAGAGAGCGCAGAGCGAGGAGTACAGGAGCTACAGGGAATGGAAGTGCATGCCTTGGGGCGCAACCCTTTCCGCCCAAAAACGTCCCCCCGCACTCCTGCGGTACCTTGGGCAAGGCAACGACCAGACCGACGCCAGTGGCCATCTGACATTCCTCCCCGAAGGGAGCCTTCTCCAGAGCCAATGGATGAGGAGCCATGTCCGTGTCAGACTTGTAGGTGCCGACCCCGTCGGGGACGGCGGTCCTGGGGACGCCAGAGGCGCCGTTGTTCCGACCGAAACTGGGACCAGCCCAGGGGCCGTAACTGGGACCAGCCCAGAGGCCGTACCTTCCATGTGGATGAACCTGCGGCGACCACTCCTGAGGACGTGGAGACGAAGGACGACTGCCTGCAGCTGCATTGTGTGGCAGCTCCCCGTGTGGCCCCCATTAAGGTGACAGTACGGGTCAATGGCCACCCGCTGGAGATGGAGTTGGATACTGGCGCAGCGGTCTCCGTGATCGCCCAGAGGACATTCGACCGCATCAAGCAGGGTATACAGACCCTTACATTAACTGACTCACAGGCCAGGTTGGCCACCTACACGGGGGAACCACTGGACATTGCAGGAATTACAATGACCCCTGTTGTCTATGGACGCCAGGAGGAGCGTTTCCCACTTATCGTAGTGCGTGGCCATGGGCCCAGCCTGTTGGGTCGGGACTGGTTGCGCCACTTGCGGTTGCAATGGCAGCACATCCTCCAAACAGTTTCTGGAGGGTTGACTGAGGTGCTAGGACAATACCCAGAGGTATTCCAGCCTGGTTTGGGGAAAATAAAAGGGGCCGTAGCCCGTATCCAAGTTGAACCAGGAGCCACGCCGCGCTATTTCCGGGCGCGCCCCGTGCCTTACGCTTTGCTCGAGAAGGTAGAAGGGGAGCTCACTCGTTTGGAGAGTTTGGGTATTATCAGGCCCGTCCGTTTTGCTGACTGGGCAGCACCAATTGTACCAGTAATGAAGCCAGATGCCACAGTTCGCTTGTGTGGCGACTATAAACTTACAGTGAATACAGTTTCCCGACTCGACCGATACCCAATGCCTCGCATAGAGGATCTCTACGCGAAACTTGCAGGCGGACTCTCATTCACAAAATTAGATATGAGTCACGCCTACCTGCAGTTGGAGCTGGACCCTGCCTCCCGACCATATGTAACAATTAACACACACCGGGGCCTGTATGAATATACACGGTTGCCCTTTGGAGTATCCTCTGCCTGCGGAATTTTTCAATGTGTTATGGAGGGCATTTTGAGAGGTTTACCACGTGTGGCTGTCTACCTAGATGACGTGTTGATTACAGGGACGTCGGAGCAAGAGCATTTGGAAAATCTGGAGGCTGTCCTTAAACGCCTTTCGGAGGCTGGAGTCCGTTTACGTCACACAAAGTGCGTATTTCAGGCAAAAGAAGTAGTCTACCTAGGTTATCGGGTGGACCGCGAGGGTCTGCACCCCGTCGCAGAGAAGGTGCGTGCAATTCAACATGCCCCCACCCCGACTGACACTTCGCATCTTCGTTCTTTTCTCGGTCTCGTAAATTATTACGGGAAGTTCCTCCCCAATCTGGCAACTACGCTGGCCCCCTTACACCTGCTGCTAAAGAAAATTCACACCTGGGTTTGGGGTCAGCCGCAAGAAACCGCTTTCCGGCGGGTAAATTGTCGTCGTCTGGGTTACTAACCCACTATGATCCGGGAAAGCCATTGCTCGTCACATGTGATGCATCCCCTTATGGTATTGGGGCTGTCCTGTCCCACAAGATGGAGAACGGGGCCGAGCGACCGATAGCTCTCGCCTCCCGCACATTGTCTGCAGCGGAGAAAAAGTACGCGCAGATCGAGAAGGAGGGCCTGGCAGTGGTTTTCGCGGTGAAACGCTTCCACCAGTATGTGTACGGCCGCCAGTTCACTATCGTGACTGATCATAAGCCCCTGCTGGGACTCTTCAGAGAGGATAAGCCAATACCGCCCATTGCTTCTGCACGGATCCAGCGCTGGGCTTTGTTGCTTGCTGCATATGAGTATTCTCTGGAGCACAAACCAGGTACGCAGATAGCAAATGCCGACGCACTGAGCCGATTGCCTTTATCAACCGGCCCCATGTCGACCCCCACGACCGGTGAGGTGGTCGCAACCCTAAATTTTATGGACACCTTGCCTGTCACGGCATCACAGGTCCGTGAGTGGACCCAGACGGAGCCAGTCCTGTCAAAGGTTCGGCACATAGTCCTGTGTGGTGGGCAGCATAGACAGCTCCCAGGTGAGTTGCGGGCATTTTCCTCCAAGCTGTCAGAGTTCAGCATGGAAGACGGCATCCTCTTGTGGGGGACGCGTGTGATTGTCCCGGAAAAAGTCCAGGAGCTGATATTATCAGACTTGCACAATGGGCATCCGGGCGTGACCAAGATGAAAATGTTGGCCCGGAGTTATGTCTGGTGGCCAGGCCTCGACACCGACATTGAGAAGGTGGCCCAAAACTGCTCCATTTGCCAGGAGCATCAGAAGCTTCCGCCGGCCGCGCCCCTACATCACTGGGAATGGCCAGGGCGGCCTTGGGCACGCTTACATGCAGATTTCGCAGGCCCTTTTCAAGGATCCATGTTCCTTCTACTAATTGACGCCCAGTCCAAATGGCTGGAGGTGCATAAGATGCAGGGGACAACGTCCTGCGCAACAATTGAAAAAATGCGTTTATCATTTAGCACGCATGGCCTCCCCGAGGTGCTGGTCACGGATAATGGCACTCCATTCACGAGTGAGGAGTTTGCTAGGTTTACAAAGACGAACGGCATCCGCCATATCCGCACTGCCCCTTACCACCCGGCTTCAAATGGGTTGGCAGAGCGTGCAGTGCAAACATTCAAAAGAGGCCTAAAGAAGCAGTCTTCCGGATCAATGGACACGAGACTGGCTCGGTTTTTGTTTACGTACAGGACCACCCCCCATGCAGTGACTGGGGTAGCTCCCGCAGAACTCCTAATGGGCCGGAGACTTCGCACCCGCCTTAGTATGGTCTTCCCGGACATTGGCGCAAAAGTACGCCGCACACAAGAACGGCAGGGACCGGGATTGTCTCGGCATCGTCCGATTCGGCAGTTTGCGCCCGGTGACCCAGTATTCGTGCGGAATTTTGCTGGTGGTGCCCAATGGGTTCCTGGTGTAATCTTTCGCCAAACGGGCCCTATATCGTACCAAGTGCAAGCCCAGGGTCGTCTCCAGCGAAAACATGTAGACCACGTCCGGTCCAGAAGATCATCCCCGCAAAAGATTCCCCGCCCCCGGAGCTCAGTTCAACAGCGGCAAAGACCAGAAACAAGGGAAGGTAGTCCTCCAAATCTTCCACTGGTGCCTCACTCGAAGCCTGCGCAGGTCGTGACGGGACCGAATGGGGATAGAGACGCTGACATGACGGAGGCAGCAGACTCTGACTCCGAGATGGAGACACAGGATGAATCAGAGGGGGAATCCTCGGGTCCACAGGCCGTGGATGTACAACCGCGCCGTTCATCACGGAAGCGCCGGTCTCCGTCTCGTTATACACCACCTGATCCAGCGCCGCGTGCAAATGGCGTCCGGCCTGCGGCCAAACGAGTTCGACGCCTTCCTTCGCCAGGGCCTACGGTGGATTCCTTGGACTTTGGGGGGGAGGGATGTTATAACCTGCCTACTGACGATTGGCTGGGGACTAATGACTATCCCACAATCCTATGGGAGTATGAACTTCCCCAATGAGGGGGGCGGAGAAACTCCTACTATAAATAAGCTGGCCAGTCCAGGAACCAGGAGGAAGGAGAAGGTAGCAAGGGAAGTCACTGCTACTGTTATGTATATATGGTTATAGTAAGTAAACGTTATTATTTTGTATCCTTAAAACTCGTGCTGGATTCTTCGGGGCCCTTACAAAATGGAGCAAGGAAAATACAGAAAAGCTCCTGCTTCTTGTGAAAGGGGGTCCAAGAACCCATGATGCTTTGCAAAGTCCAACACCCTATCCACACAGTATGAGGCAAATAAAACCACGGGCATGGCCTCCAGTGCTTTTGGGGCATGGGTCAAGATGGTGGACAAAACCTATCAAAGAAAGAGAAGGATGATTTCCATCATCATGGGCAGCTGCCTCACACACCTGGACATCCCTGTTCTTTGTGTGTTTTTATTCAGTGTTTGAACCTTGAAAACAGAACATAATAAGTGTTGGATGCATTTTTAGGCATATTGGGTCACATAGAAATAAATGCATTCATGTGGCAAAGTGGGCCTTCCTTGGCTATATCAGGAAGCTCTGCTTTGCTGAAATGTAGCTCCCCTGGGAATTAACTCATGGTGAGTTTACAGGGAATGTAATCCATTTCCTGTGCTGTTAGGCCAGGCTAAGAATGATCTTGCCTTCCCATGTTCCCCAAGGCTGGTTGGGGCGGGGGCTCGATGATTTGACCAGAGCATGGATTGGAAAATAGGGATTATAGGAGGGAGCACAGGACCATGGAATCTCTCTGCATTTCCTCCTAGAGGGTCAATGCCAGCTTGCCTGGTTAGGTGTTTATGATTTAGGTGTGTCTCTTGTTGCTGTGCCAGGACAGACAGGTAGTCAGAAAGATAGGTCGCTTTTCTCCAACTTACCTCCTAACCCACATCGACTGGGACAACAGGCATTTGAAATGTTGTGACGTGCATCTCAGAACCCTTTGCGAATACCAGCACTTCTGAGACCTTCACTGTTATTTAGGTTGACACAGCAAAGTCCTTTTCGCCATCTCTCTATAACTGCCTGCGGTGACTGGCCCTTTAAGGGCGACACAGGGTCACCTGGTCAGGGCGACCAATTGGGACTCAGAGTAGGGAAGCACCCCAGAGGGTGGTTTCCTCTTGTGCCAAAGACATAGAGGGAGCAAGCTGTGGCCATTCAGCTACTGGACAATTCTTATTAATAAAATCCTTTTTGTGTTCACTAATGGAAGTCTGTGAAAGTGCATCTTTACTGACTTTAGGGGAGTTCCATGCAATTCAGAAAGAAATGATGCACGAGAGCAAAAGCCATTGACCCTGAAGGAAAGTCATCATGTTAAGTATGTTCTGTGGGACAATGTTTGTCTTTATTACCACTGGAGCTACCTCCAACATCTACAAAGGTTCATTTCTCTTTCCAACAGATTACTTTGTCACCAAAGGAAAATGTCTGGAAATGTGGAAATGAGACGCAGTCTTTGTAAACTATTGCGTACCTCTGGGGTCTCCATTAAAAATGTTTGCTCTAGGAATGTCAACAGTATGAAGGGAGTAATACACACATTGACAACATCCTTAAGGCGACCATTTCAAACTGAGGAAGGACTCAATACAGTCAGTGAATAGATTTATGACAATTCAGTATGCATAGAGGCTCAGTCCATAGGCAGGTTATGCCTCACCAAGAGGGATCTGACTCTGCTGATTGGAATAGTGTGCAGTCGCTGTCCAGTCCTGATAGTATTCGGATCCCAGACCAGACCCCAACATTTGCTCGGATACTGGACAGTAACCGTAATATTTTTTCATTTGCAAAACTGTGCGGAAAGGATACTTCGCTCCAGGAGTGACTCCACGCACAAACAGGGATAGGGTACATTAAAGCAAACTTTATTATTAACACAGTTTTAAACTAACTTTAACAGCACAGAAAATATAGCTTACAATTACCAGTTAAACAATGAAATGAACTCCTGACTGCTATCTTCCTTATCTCCAATCAAGCAAAACCCAACGCAGATCAAAACCCACTTGTAAATACAGTTAGCCAACATAGGAATACTTTTTAAAAATTAATTTAGAATACCCAATTATTTTTTTTTCCAATTAAGGGGCAATTTAGTGTGGCCAATCCACCTAACCTACACATCTTTGGGTTGTGGGGGTGAAGCCCACATAGACACGGGGAGAATGTGCAAACTCCACACGGACAGTGACCCAGGGCCGGGATTCGAACCTGGGTCCTCCGCACTGTAGGCTGCGGCGCTAACTACTATGCCATGTGCCGCCCTAACATAGGAATACTTGCTGTATAAAGGTTACTTGGAGGGAGAGTGATCCTTCAGGAAACAGCCTGTAAATTCTTATCTGTGTCAAACCACTGTTTAACTTGAAAGCTTTTCCCAGAAGCTGCTGTTCTGCTTACAGCCAAATCTAAACCGACTAACTCCAAATCTGACTGCTTCAGCTCCTCGCTCCCCTCATTAATTACATCATTCTTATCCCACTCAATTCCCAATGACCTGATTAGATGAGTTCAAACAGGATGTACACGTCCGCGACCCGCAGGTAGATCCCGGGAGATGCCTCACCACGATTCCTGATGGTCGTTGCACCTCGCGAGACCTGGGCAGGACCCTTGTGGCCACTTAACAATGTCTGTGCTAGATCAAATGGCCACCCGGGATCTACCGGCCGCGCTGAGGAGACCCCAGCCGGGCACTGATTAACATTGGTCCCCACAAACGGGACAGGTGGATTGGCACTTGCAGGGTCTCCCAGGCCATCGGAGGCTCTTGGGTGGTCAGCCTCTGGGCAGGGGGCATCCTGGCACTGCTGGTGCCAACCCGGACACTTTGGTGCTGTCAGCCTGGAACCCTGGCAGTGCCACCCTGGCAGAGTCAACTGGCATTGCCAGGTTGGTATTTTTCCCCTGCCGGGGATCGGGCCCTGGGGTGTCCTGCCCCTGTGAAGGGGGGTGCGGGAGCCCTGATAAGCCCCTTATCAGTGAGTTGGGGGTTTCAGGGGTTGTGTAGGGGGTCAGGTGATTGGGGCGCCATTTTTAAATGGCACCTGTGCTCTTCCTGCACCGAGGAGCTCCGTCAGTGCAGGAAATTACACTAAGTGTGGCCTTAGGGGTTCAATCTTCGCTGGGGATCGAAACACCAACAAAGTGCTTTTAGATAGCGGGATTGTCCCAGGTGCTACAAACGCCAGGAACAACCCCGCGAATCCCTCCCAGAACGGACTCTGACTTTTATTTTTGATTAAATCACACCATTGTCTCAAATTATCTACTTCCCAGAAATCACAATAAAAAACTATTTGTCTTGCCTGTTTAAATATAAGCATGGTTTGAAACAAGGATGATCTCATTTTTACAATGCTGTAATTACTCCTTCTGTAGCCATAGTGTCGGTCTGTCTTTTAAACCAGGATTAAAAAATATATTGCTGCAGAAGATATACACACACTAACCGGGGCTTCTAACTATTACTGCACCAGATAATACAATGTATATATGAAAGTCCTACATTCATTACAATAGATAATGGCAATCAGAGCAGAAAGTCTACATTAGCTTTGGGGTGTAGATATATGACACTCATTCAGTTGTGCTGGGGAGCAATGGCCCTCCTTTGCTCACCATTGAAGGATATTTTCCACAATGATACTAAGAGATGTCTAGAAAGCTGTGCGGTGCCAACATTTCAATTGATCTATGACTGCTCAATACTCACACAGTGAGCAAAAGGACTCAGCACTTTTGTTCCTGAGTGACAATTTGCCCCGTGGCATAAATCTAACAGAGCTACAGAGATTGAACAGTATTTTATGCATGTGTGTCCGAGGAACTGCTAACAAGACAGCAAGCAGAAAATAAAGTGACTGCAATATGGATATTGGATCGTGGGTTGTTCAACATATAAACAATAAAAGAGAAAAAAGAAATAAGACGAGACAGTCAAATGAAAAAAAGAAAAATGAAGGTAAGCAGAAATCAGATCATGACGAAACTGGAATAAGGGAAGAGAGAAAGGGATTTGCTGAATACAGCGTCAAACATTCGAATGCCCAATTTCTTAATCAGCAAGATTGTTGAAATGTGCTTAAGAGAATATGAGGCCAACTCAATTCTTTCCTTTTAATGCTAACAACGTACTGTTTAAAAGAAGAGATGAGATTGGCCCGGGTAACTGTAGACCCATGAGTGTGACATCAGTAATCAGATAGATGCTTGAGGGAATAGGGGTGCAATACATAATTACTTGGAGACCAATCACCAGGGATAGGAATTGTAACCATTTCTCTTTTCTGGGTTATTAATGAGCGAGATGTAGGTGTTGGAGACACGATTGACAAATTTGCAGCTGTGTATTAGGTCTGTAGAGAATGTTTGACTGCTTCAGTCAGATCTTGATGTGTTTAATTTCGAAAAGTATTGCACATGTGGGAAGGGTGTAGGCTTAACATATACATCTTGGCGAGAAGGCGGAAAGAAGGTGGAACAAGAAACAGATTTGTTTGCTCCAATGCATAAAAAGGCTTGCGAGCAATGCCATGAAGTGGTAGCCAGAATGAATAGGACGTTGCTGTGCATTTAAATGTCAACTGACGATGCAACAAAATATAGAGGTTGTTGGTCAGGCCTCAGTTTGAATAATGTGTCCAATTTTGGTCTCCCCACATGGTAGGTGATATTGGGGCTTTGGAAAGGATGTAGTGGAATGCCACTGAATGGAGAGATACTGCAGAAGTCTTGTGGTGCAGAGGGATCTGGGTGTCCTGTACATGGATCACCAAATACCGGTGTGCTGGTACAGCAAATGATTAGAGAGGGAAATAAATGTTGGCATTTATTGCAAGGTGGATCGAGCATAAAAGCAGAGAAACGTTGGAGAGGGTGCAGAGGTGATTCACCAGGAGGTCATTCCTGGATGGAACATTTAAGTTGTGAAGAGAGGAAGGATAGGCTCTGGTTGTTTTCATTGGAGCAGAGAAGACTGAGGGGCGACCTGATCGAGGCGTACAAGATTAGGATGGACAGGGAGTTGTTTCCCTCAGTTGAAAAGTCAGTCACGAGGCGACAGAAGTTCATGGTGAGGGGCAGGAGGTTGAGGGGGGATTTGAGGAAAAACCTTTTTCACCCAGAGGGTGGTGACGAATGGAATGCACTGCCTGGGAGGGTGGTGGAGGCGGGTTGCCTCACATCCTTTAAAAAGTACCTGGATGAGCACTTGGCACGTCATAACATTCTAGGCTGTGGGCCAAGTGCTGGCAAATGTGATTAGGTAGACAGTGTGGGGATATGCATCACTGTAAGTACACAAAGGGTTAATGTACATACACTGCACCTAGATAGACACTAGAGGGAACACCAGAGACATGACACACAGACAGTCAACCAATAGGTCAGTAAGATAGGACACGACCAATGGGCATTCACGATACACACAGAGGTGACACTACCACAGGGGGGCATTACACCAGCCCATATATAAGGACACTGCACATATGATCTTCCTCTTTCCAGTGGAGACTCTCAGTGAGTACAGACACAGGGTTGATTGAAACACATCACTCACACCACGTGGATTGTAGCAGACTGGTTAGTCAGTCTGTGTAGCTATAGCAGGATTAACAGTAGCGTCGAATCCAAGTAGGAGAATTGTTAATAGTTTAATAAACGTGTTAAAGCTATCTCCCAGTCTGAACCTTCCTTTGTCAGAGTGTACAACAAGGAGGCAGCTTATGCTACGTCGAGAGCACAACAAAAGAGACAGGTCAGGTGTTTTTCATGTGTCATTGCAGACTTGATGGGCAGAAGGGTCTCTTCTGTACTGTAATTTCAGTGGATTGTTGCACTGTACAGGGTCCTAGTTGGACTGCATCTGGAGTCCTGTGTCAGGATGATTGCGGAGAGGATGTTTCCCCATGTGGCAGAGCCCAGAACTAGACGGATCAGCTTGAAAATTAGACGTCTTCAATTTAATACTGAGATAAGGAGAAATATTTTTCTTTCAGAGGGTGTATTAGTTTGTGGAACTCTCTCCCCCCAGAGGGCTGTGCAGGCTGGGTCATTCGATACGTTCAAGACTAAAGTGAATCGATTTTTGATTGACAAGGGAGTTGATGGTAGTGGGGAGGGGAGGCAGGAAAATAGAATTGGGACCACAATCAGGCCAGTCATGATCTTAATGAATAGTGGAGCAGGCACTCTCCACTTTAGTGAAGAGTGTTCTTAGAACTGATCTGATTGATATTTACAAGACGGTGACTAGAATAGATTATGTTAAAACTGACAGCAGTTTGCACCAATTAAATAGTCTAAGGAGGACCAGGGGTCATTAATTCAAATTTGAATAAGGTCAGATCCAGGTTTGACGTCAAGAATGTCCAGTGAATATTGGACTCCGGAACAAGATGCTGACTTGTGTTTTGAAAGCTATATTGCCTTCAAGCGAGATCTGGGCCTGTTTCTGGCGAGGGCAAGAGGTAGGTCATAAGGAATGATCAGGGCCTAAGAGATCTTGTGGACCTGTGTCATTCGCCTTGGGAAAAGGTGGGAATATCCCAGATTTCGTCTCCTTAATTGGTCTGGCTCATTCTCTGTTTTGTTGCCTCTCAGGAGATCACATGTTTTGGGGCAGGATGGAGAGTTTATAGATTGTGATATCAAACATATAACTTGTCTAAGACAGACAGATGACTTTGTCATTCAGACTGGCAAACGTTAGCTCCCTTCTCTCTCCACGGAGGCTGTCAGGCCTGCAGAGATTGTCCAGCATTTTCTGTTTTTGTTTCGGATTCCAGCATCTGCAATAATTTGTTTTTACCTTATGAATTGTCAGAGGGACTTTTCCTGTCCATCATTGCTTGCACCGTTGTAAATAACACATAAACATTGTGCCACTCTCTGTTTTGTGTGTGGCGGGCTTTAGTTGAGTTACAATAGCATTGGACTGTCTTTGGAACTGAAACATTTTGATTGAAAATGCCCCACTCGCTGCACTTTTCTGTAAACGCACAGCAAGGCAATCACATGGTGCATGTCCGACAGTTACCAATAATAAATGATCGTTGTCAGCCATATATTCTATTGGAATTAGAATAAGACAGTTTACAAACAAGGCACAAGACTAAGTGGAAACAATGGGGATAATGGGCAGCACGGTAGCATAGCGGTTAGCGCAATTGCTTCACAGCTCCAGGGTCCCAGGTTCGATTCCCGGCTGGGTCACTGTCTGTGCGGAGTCTGTACGTTCTCCCCGTGTGTGCGTGGGTTTCCTCCGGGTGCTCCGGTTTCCTCCCACAGTCCAAAGATGTGCGGGTTAGGTGGATTGGCCATGCTAAATTGCCCTTAGTGTCCAAAATTGCCCTTAGTGGTGGTTAAATGGGGTTACTGGGTTATGGAGATAGGGTTATGGGGATAGGGTTATGGGGATAGCGTGGTGTGGGCTTGGGTAGGGTGCTCTTTCCAAGAGCCGGTGCAGACTCGATGGGCCGAATGGCCTCCTTCTGCACTGTAAATTCTATGAAATCTATGAAATAATTGGGACCCACGTTAGCCGTCAGCATGAATGGCGACACTGGCTCAAAATATTGCCAGAATAGAAAAACGGGAATCTCACCGGAGAAATCCACATTTTCCGGTTTGCCACACCCCTTGCTGGTGACATAAATCAATAAATGTTAATACATTTAAACCTGATTGAAAGGTTTCCCGGAAGATCTCAGTACAAATGTCTTTGGTACCAGTGAGCTGCCATCTTCTGGTCCTATCCTCATTGGCTGGGATCGTGCTGTGCTCAGGCTTGATGGGCTGTGTTGTGTTCTCTTATTTCTTGTGCAATGGGGGTGATTGACTTGTTGAAGTGAGCTTTCTGTGGGGGTGGGGGGAATAATGTCTCTAATACCATCATCAAAAAAAAAAGGTTTCCCGACAATTGAAGGACAATATGTCCCGTCCCCCCCCCCCCCCCCCCCCCCCCCACTGAATATTCATACCTCGACGATGTGACGTCATGTCGGCGAGGTTTACAACAGGCGTTTTAAAGCTTGGATCAGCCAAGGGGAACCCACCAAGGGAACAGACACAAGTATCGTCCCTGGGGGGAGAGAGATATGCTTTCTGGAAACTGGCAGTGCTAACCTGGCAGTGTCAACCTGGCAGTACCAGGGTGGCAGTGCCAGGGGCGATCCCCCTATGTGAGGCGGGGGGCACCCAGGTGCTTGTGTGGGGGCAGGGGACACACCCAAATGCTTGTTGGGGAGGAGGGGTGGGTGGAATTGCCCTGATGCTCGTGTGGATAAGAGGGGTGGGAGTTTATTTCAGACGCAGATTTGGAACTCCCTTTAACGATGGCGTCCCGATCCCTATGGGGCCACCGCTGCTGATTCTATCAGGCCCCGCCCCACCAGAGTGACGGTGGAAACCATGCCTCTGTAGACAGAGTATCAGAGAATCTGGAGAGAAAACTCGACTGTGCAGCTGGAGAGGTACACATTGGTTTTCTCACTAAAACCAACATTCTGAATAAATGGCAGAAGATTCCGCCCATCATCTTTGCGCAATGTTGGAATTTTGAAAGCCAGCAAAACTTGGACAGTACAATGAATTCCAAATATGGGAAGGTTGTTGAAAAGACAGTAAGGAATCCTGGATTCAATCCAGGGGTTTAGAAGATAGTTACAGATTCAAAAATTTATAATATCTATACATTAAATTTACCTCAATGGCAATGTCATCTCTCAAAGAAAACACATTGTTAAAGCGAAGCTTTCACATTTGAAAATAATTTGTAGAGTAGTCCGATCACCTCATTCTGGAAGGTTCTTACTGCACTTGTAGAGAACACAGAAGCAATCAGGGAAGATCAGTGCAGCGGACATGTTAGAGTTGGGAGTAAGAATGAAGTCAAGTTTAATCCTTTTGCAGAAAGTGCAACAACCCAGTTGGATGAGCTATCAGGGGAGGCCATTCAAACTGTAAAAGTGGTTCAAAAGGGCGTAGACAGCAGCCACTGGGAAAGGCAACAGAACAGGAAAGCAAGGGAAGGTTTTGTCAAGTCAGCTTTGCAGTCAACAAGGGGAAAAGATTCAAGATTCAAATTCGAGCGACTCAAAAAGCACAGTTCAACTCACAGCTGCCAATATAGTCATGGTGTGACCAAAAGAATTGCTGAATAGCGAACCTGGTTCATTTTCACAATAGTAATTGATAACGTAAATGATGGCACCTTATCCCCCCCTTCCTATTTTGTATTGGCAACAATGAAATTACAGTGCAACATTTAGCGTGTTTGATTGAAATTCTTTCCTCCACTACCTAATTGAAGGAAGTTAATGTTTCTGCTAAAGTGGCAGATCTTCAAAGGCACATGTAGGTAATTTTCACCTCAGTGTGGATTTGTGATTAAAGTGTTTTGGATAGTTTATCTTTCTGATGTTCCTTTGTATCATATGCACTCGGTTGAAATACTGCACTTGTACATTAAAGGGAAATGTCTGAGGACTTTGGGCAGTTTAGAAGCTGAGGAAAGGATTGCATTTATCTAGCACCTTCTTCACTATGGCAGGATGACACTTGAGAGAACATCGGAGTCCAGTCATTGTTATAATATATTCACAAATGTGACGAACCTCCCACACTGACCTGAATATCCGTTCCTGTGATTATTGACTGAGATTTAATTATTTGTGTGTCCAAGACACACAGCTCCCCTCCTCTTCTTTGAAAGAATGCCATGGGATATTATACATCCATTGAGACAGCAGACAGGGCCCCAGCTGAAAGATGGCAACCCTGAGAGCACTGTGTCAGCTTTAATGCTCAAACCCTGGGGTGGGACTGAACCCACAACCCTCTCACTCAGAGGTGAGAGCATTACCAACTTAGCCAGGGCTAACTCAGTTTATAAAGTGCCATTTGGAAATAAATAGGTCAGCGTGCGGTTAATAATTGGTACATCAGATTTTGAACCAAATCCCACTGTGTCCAGTTTAAAATGGTAATTTTTGTTAACATTAAAACCCTTTCATTCTCCAATTGATTTACAGCTCCTTATTTCCCCATGCATTCCATTCCTTGCACAGATCACCTACAGCTGAAATGCGAGGAGATATCATTTCATTTATTTCAGTTTAATAACAGAGGCTTTTAAGGGGCAGCACGGTGGCAAAGTGGATGGTTAGCCCTGCTGCCTCACGGCGCCGAGGTCCCAGGTTCGATCCCGGCTCTGGGTCACTGTCCGTGTGGAGTTTGCACATTCTCCCCGTTTTTGTGTGGGTTTCGCCCCCACAACCCAAAAATGTGTAGGCTAGGTGGGGTGGCCACGCTAAATTGCCCCTTAATTGGAAAAAATAAATTGGGTACTCTAAATTTAAAAAAAAATAACAGAGGCTTTTGAAAACCCTTTTGTTGTGTTCTGTGACCTTGTCCTAGCAATGATTCATACAGAACTGCTGGCGAGTTAACTAGCATGATGATTTATTGATCCACACATGAAAAGGTAACATACAGACTAAGTTAGTATTTGAGCTTCGTGAACTCTCTGGAACTACCCTATGTGCGACTGTCCGGTTGTACGCCTTACTACCAACTGACAAGATTCAGATGTCACATGACTGATGTCTGATGCCACCAGCTGGTTGGAGGTCACATTGCTAACTATGTACAATATTATTCACAGGCATATCACCACACCACGGGCTAGATTCTCCACCCCGCCGGGCCACATTTCTGCCCCGACCCGCTGGCGGAATTCTCCATTATGCTGGGCGGTCAGTGGGGTTTCCCAATGTGGGGCAGCCCCACGCTGTCGGGAAACCCCCGGGCGCCGGCTAAGCGGAGAATCCCGCCGACGGAGAATCCCGCCACACCTTTCAGAAGCTTTACTGGATCAGCTCCCACGTGTGCACATTGTGGGGATTATTAGGCTGCAGATGAATGGGGATTAGGAACTGATGTCAGTTGGAGATATTTTGCGTCACAACACCAGTAGTGGCAACCAGGCCCAGGAGGGCAGAGGTAGGGCTTCAAGGATACCCTCAGAGCCTCCTTCTAAAAGTGCAACATCCCTAGCAACACCTGCCAATCCCTGGCCCAAGAAGGCCCAAAGTTGAGGAAAAGTAGTCGGGAAGGAGCTGAACATCTTGATTTTCATCGCCAAGAGCAAGTTGAAGCCAGGCGTCGACAATGAAAGGAACGCGTGGCAACCCGAGGGCAACTCACCCACCCACTCCTCCAACCTCCGTCTGCCCCGCCAGTGATGGAGATTAGAGGTCGCACATCGGACTCCTCAATCACCTGACAACTCATTTTTAGTGTGGAAGCAAGTCATCCTCACCTCCAAGATATTGCCGAAGAAAACGAAGACCCTCTGCTACCATCTCTGTCTCTTCATTTCTCTCTCTCTTCTTCAAGAGGTTCTATTAACCTGCATCTTTGACCAAGATTTTGTCGCCTGCTCTTGGTCTCACATCCATTTGTTTATGATGCCTTGGCCCATTTTAAAATATTAAAGGTTCGAGCTGTTGTATTGTCCCACCCAAGACGACCAGGTGTTAAGTTAATGCTGAGGGAGAAGGCGCTAAAAACAGTTTGCCGAGTTTAATCAATTTGGATTTCTAAATCTTTGGAAAAACAAAGTCGTGGCTTTATAGAAAATTGGGCGGCACGGTGGTTAGCACTGCTGCCCCACAGCACCAGGGTCCCGGGTTCGATTCCGACCTTGGGTCACTGTCTGTGTGGAGTCTGCACGTTCTCCCTGTGCCTGAGTGGGTTTCCTCCGGGTGCCCCGGTTTCCTCCCACAGTCCAAAGATGTGCAGGTTAAGCGGATTGGTCATGCTAAATTGCACCTTATGGTGGGGTTTCAGGAATAGGGTGGGGAATTGGGTCCAGATAGGGTGGTCTTTTGAAGGGTCTGTGCAGACTCGATGGGCCGAATGGCCCCCTTCTGTACTGTAGGGATTCCATGATGATTCTAAAGAATATTTATTACATTGAAATGTCCTTAAACCCAGGCCTGACTACCTGCAGAATTGCTTTTCTCATGTCACAGAATCAAATTATATATTCAGAGAGAGTGGCCTTGGGATGGTGCGGGAGTCGCGAGTGTTTCTGAGGCAGAATAAATAATGTGACAATCTCATACTGTCAGCCTGCTCACTGTAGGATATTTGTTTTATGTTTTTAAGCAGTGACAAATGATGGCCTTTCACAAGGGCAAACATGAATATTTTGTGTGATTCTATGTGCAGCAACCTGGGCTTCAGGAGCTGGATTGGCAACAGAATCAACTTTTCTGGCTGGTAATGAGAGGTTAAAAACAACATTCACAATGTATCAATTGTTATTCTTGGTCCAGTCATAGATGCGAGGTTTGAGGAAGAGAAATGTTTGAAAACTCCCTGGCCGGGACTGAAAGACATGTTTTCAGTGGGCTGGATTTCGTAGGATTCCGATTACATCTAGTAACAAAATAAAAGGTTTGTGGGCTCATGTTGAATCCAACAATGAAGAAGGTGCAAAATCACATTAACTGGACTATAGGACACTGTGCAGCCAATCTGCACTGTCTAAATTTCTACTTTGAGCTATGATGTTAGACTGAAGGCCTGTCTGCCTTCTCAGGTGAAGCCACTTCGCAAAACGCCTGTTAAGAGTGCGGAATACTAGGAGATGTGGATATATAACAAGGGGCAGGGGCTTTGTGGGCGTTTGGTGTGGCCTTGTCACAGGTGCATGTGTCCCATCCAGAAGAGATCAATGTGTTCCTTTTAGGAGAGATCAATGTGTTCCTTTTAGGAGAGATCAATGTGTTCCATCCCGGAGAGATCAATGTGTTCCTTTTAGGAGAGATCAATGTGTTCCATCCAGGAGAGATCAATGTGTTCTATCCAGGAGAGATCAATGTGTTCCAACCCGGAGAGATCAATGTGTTCTATCCAGGAGCGATCAATGTGTTCCATCCTGGAGAGATCAATGTGTTCCATCCAGGAGAGATCAATGTGTCCCATCCAGGAGAGATCAATGTGTTCCATCCCGGAGAGATCAATGTGTTCCTTTTAGGAGAGATCAATGTGTTCCATCCCGGAGAGATCAATGTGTTCTATCCAGGAGAGATCAATGTGTTCCATCCCGGAGAGATCAATGTGTTCTATCCAGGAGCAATCAATGTGTTCCATCCTGGAGAGATCAATGTGTTCCATCCAGGAGAGATCAATGTGTCCCATCCAGGAGAGATCAATGTGTTCCATCCAGGAGAGATCAATGTGTCCCATCCAGGAGAGATCAATGTGTTCCATCCAGGAGAGATCAATGTGTCCCATTCAGGAGAGATCAATGTGTTCCATCCCGGAGAGATCAATGTGTTCCTTTAGAGATCAATGTGTTCCTTTTAGGAGAGATCAATGTGTTCCATGCAGGAGAGATCAATGTGTTCCATCCCAGAGAGATCAATGTGTCCCATCCCGGAGCGATCAATGTGTTCCTTTTAAGAGAGATCAAAGTGTTCCATCCCGGAGAGATCAATGTGTTCCATCCCGGAGAGATCAATGTGTTCCATCCAGGAGAGATCAATGTGTTCCTTTTAGGAGAGATCAATGTATTCCATCCAGAGGATATCAATGTGTTCCATCCCGGAGAGATCAATGTGTTCTTTTAGGAGAGATCAATGTGTCCCATCCAGGAGAGATCAATGTGTTCCATCCTGGAGAGATCAATGTGTCCCATCCTGGAGAGATCAATGTGTTCCATCCAGAAGAGATAAATGTGTTCCATCCCAGAGGGATCAATGTGTCCCATGCAGGAGTGATCAATGTGTTCCATCCAGGAGAGATCAATGTGTTCCATCCAGGAGAGATCAATGTGTTCCATCCCAGAGAGATCAATGTGTTCCATCCAGAAGAGATAAATGTGTTCCATCCCAGAGGGATCAATGTGTCCCATGCAGGAGTGATCAATGTGTTCCATCCAGGAGAGATCAATGTGTTCCATCCAGGAGAGATCAATGTGTTCCATCCAGAAGAGATCAACGTGTCCCATCCAGGAGAGATCAGTGTGTTCCTTTTAGGAGAGATCAATGTGTTCCTTTTAGGAGAGATCAATGTGTTCCTTTTAGGAGAGATCAATGTGTTCCATCCCGGAGAGATCAATGTGTTCCTTTTAGGAGAGATCAATGTGTTCCATCCAGGAGAGATCAATGTGTTCTATCCAGGAGAGATCAATGTGTTCCAACCCGGAGAGATCAATGTGTTCTATCCAGGAGCGATCAATGTGTTCCATCCTGGAGAGATCAATGTGTTCCATCCAGGAGAGATCAATGTGTCCCATCCAGGAGAGATCAATGTGTTCCATCCCGGAGAGATCAATGTGTTCCTTTTAGGAGAGATCAATGTGTTCCATCCCGGAGAGATCAATGTGTTCTATCCAGGAGAGATCAATGTGTTCCATCCCGGAGAGATCAATGTGTTCTATCCAGGAGCAATCAATGTGTTCCATCCTGGAGAGATCAATGTGTTCCATCCAGGAGAGATCAATGTGTCCCATCCAGGAGAGATCAATGTGTTCCATCCAGGAGAGATCAATGTGTCCCATCCAGGAGAGATCAATGTGTTCCATCCAGGAGAGATCAATGTGTCCCATTCAGGAGAGATCAATGTGTTCCATCCCGGAGAGATCAATGTGTTCCTTTTAGGAGAGATCAATGTATTCCATGCAGGAGAGATCAATGTGTTCCATCCCAGAGAGATCAATGTGTCCCATCCCGGAGCGATCAATGTGTTCCTTTTAAGAGAGATCAAAGTGTTCCATCCCGGAGAGATCAATGTGTTCCATCCCGGAGAGATCAATGTGTTCCATCCAGGAGAGATCAATGTGTTCCTTTTAGGAGAGATCAATGTATTCCATCCAGAGGATATCAATGTGTTCCATCCCGGAGAGATCAATGTGTTCTTTTAGGAGAGATCAATGTGTCCCATCCAGGAGAGATCAATGTGTTCCATCCTGGAGAGATCAATGTGTCCCATCCTGGAGAGATCAATGTGTTCCATCCAGAAGAGATAAATGTGTTCCATCCCAGAGGGATCAATGTGTCCCATGCAGGAGTGATCAATGTGTTCCATCCAGGAGAGATCAATGTGTTCCATCCAGGAGAGATCAATGTGTCCCATCCCAGAGAGATCAATGTGTTCCATCCAGAAGAGATAAATGTGTTCCATCCCAGAGGGATCAATGTGTCCCATGCAGGAGTGATCAATGTGTTCCATCCAGGAGAGATCAATGTGTTCCATCCAGGAGAGATCAATGTGTTCCATCCAGAAGAGATCAACGTGTCCCATCCAGGAGAGATCAGTGTGTTCCATCCCGGAGTGATCAATGTGTTCCTTTTAGGAGAGATCAATGTGTTCCATCCAGGACAGATCAATGTGTTCCTTTTAGGACAGATCAATGTGTTCCCTTTAGGAGAGATCAATGTGTCCCATCCTGGAGAGATCAATGTGTTCCATCCAGGAGAGATCAATGTGTTCCATCCCGGAGAGATCAATGTGTTCCATCCCAGAGAGATAAATGTGTTCCATTCAGGAGAGATTAATGTGTTCCATCCAGAAGAGATCAATGTGTTCCATCCCAGAGAGATAAATGTGTTCCATTCAGGAGAGATCAGTGTGTTCCATCCCGGAGTGATCAATGTGTTCCTTTTAGGAGAGATCAATGTGTTCCATCCAGGACAGATCAATGTGTTCCTTTTAGGACAGATCAATGTGTTCCCTTTAGGAGAGATCAATGTGTCCCATCCTGGAGAGATCAATGTGTTCCATCCAGGAGAGATCAATGTGTTCCATCCCGGAGAGATCAATGTGTTCCATCCCAGAGAGATAAATGTGTTCCATTCAGGAGAGATTAATGTGTTCCATCCAGAAGAGATCAATGTGTTCCATCCCAGAGAGATAAATGTGTTCCATTCAGGAGAGATCAATGTGTTCCATCCAGAAGAGATCAATGTGTTCCTTTTAGGAGAGATCAATGTGTTCCATCCTAGAGAGATCAATGTGTCCCATTCAGGAGAGATCAATGTGTTCCATCCAGAAGAGATCAATGTGTTCCATCCCAGAGAGATCAATGTGTTCCTTTTAGGAGAGATCAATGTGTCCCATCCAGGAGAGATCAATGTGTTCCATCCAGCAGAGATCAATGTGTCCCATTCAGGAGAGATCAATGTGTCCCATCCCGGAGAGATCAATGTGTACCATTCGGGAGAGATCAATGTGTTCCATCCAGGAGAGATCAATGTGTTCCATCCCGGAGAGATCAATGTGTTCCATCCCAGAGAGATAAATGTGTTCCATTCAGGAGAGATTAATGTGTTCCATCCAGAAGAGATCAATGTGTTCCATCCCAGAGAGATAAATGTGTTCTATTCAGGAGAGATCAGTGTGTTCCATCCCGGAGTGATCAATGTGTTCCTTTTAGGAGAGATCAATGTGTTCCATCCAGGACAGATCAATGTGTTCCTTTTAGGACAGATCAATGTGTTCCCTTTAGGAGAGATCAATGTGTCCCATCCTGGAGAGATCAATGTGTTCCATCCAGGAGAGATCAATGTGTTCCATCCCGGAGAGATCAATGTGTTCCATCCCAGAGAGATAAATGTGTTCCATTCAGGAGAGATTAATGTGTTCCATCCAGAAGAGATCAATGTGTTCCATCCCAGAGAGATAAATGTGTTCCATTCAGGAGAGATCAATGTGTTCCATCCAGAAGAGATCAATGTGTTCCTTTTAGGAGAGATCAATGTGTTCCATCCTAGAGAGATCAATGTGTCCCATTCAGGAGAGATCAATGCGTTCCATCCAGAAGAGATCAATGTGTTCCATCCCAGAGAGATCAATGTGTTCCTTTTAGGAGAGATCAATGTGTCCCATCCAGGAGAGATCAATGTGTTCCATCCAGCAGAGATCAATGTGTCCCATTCAGGAGAGATCAATGTGTCCCATCCCGGAGAGATCAATGTGTACCATTCAGGAGAGATCAATGTGTTCCATCCCGGAGAGATCAATGTGTTCCTTTTAGGAGAGATCAATGTGTTCCCTTTAGGAGAGATCAATGTGTCCCATCCAGGAGAGATCAATGTGTTCCATCCCGGAGAGATCAATGTGTTCCATCCCGGAGAGATCAATGTGTTCCATCCTGGAGAGATCAATGTGTTCCATCCAGGAGAGATCAATGTGTTCCATCCAGGAGAGATCAATGTGTTCCATCCAGGAGAGATCAATGTGTTCCATCCAGGAGAGTTCGATGTGTCCCATGCAGGAGAGATCAATGTGTTCCATCCAGGAGAGATCAATGTGTTCCATCCAGGAGAGATCAATGTGTTCCTTTTAGGAGTGATCAATGTGTTCCATCCAGGAGAAATCAATGTGTTCCATCCAGGAGAGTTCAATGTGTTCCATCCAGGAGAGATAAATGTGTTCCTTTTAGGAGAGATCAATGTGTTTCATCCAGGAGAGATCAATGTGTTCCATCCAGGAGAGATCAATGTGTTCCATCCAGGAGAGATCAATGAGTTCCATCCAGAAGAGATAAATGTGTTCCATCCCAGAGGGATCAATGTGTCCCATGCAGGAGTGATCACTGTGTTCCATCCAGGAGAGATCAATGTGTTCCATCCAGGAGAGATCAATGTGTTCCATCCAGGAGAGATCAATGTGTTCCATCCAGAAGAGATCAACGTGTCCCATCCAGGAGAGATCAATGTGTTCCTTTTAGGAGAGATCAATGTGTTCCATCCCGCAGAGATCTATGTGTCCCATCCGGGAGAGATCAAAGTGTTCCATCCAGGAGAGATCAATGTGTTCCATCCCGGAGAGATCAATGTGTTCCTTTTAGGAGAGATCAATGTGTCCCATCCAGGAGAGATCAATGTGCTCCATCCAGGAGAGATCAATGTGTTCCGTCCAGGAGAGAACAATGCGACCCTTCCTGGAGAGATCAATGTGTTCCATCCAGGAGAGATCAATGTGTCCCATCCAGGAGAGATCAAGGTGTTCCATCCAGGAGAGATCAATGTGTTCCTTTTAGGAGAGATCAATGTGTTCCATCCAGGAGAGATCAATGTGTTCCATCCCGGAGAGATCAATGTGTTCCATCCCGGAGAGATCAATGTGTCCCATCCCGGAGAGATCAATGTGTTCCATCCCGGAGAGATCAATGTGTCCCATCCCGGAGAGATCAATGTGTTCCTTTTAGGAGAGATCAGTGTGTTCCATCCAGGAGAGATCAATGTGTTCCTTTTAGGAGAGATTAATGTATTCCATCCAGAGGATATCAATGTGTTCCATCCCGGAGAGATCAATGTGTTCCGTCCTGGAGAGATCAATGTGTCCCATCCAGGAGAGATCAATGTGTTCCTTTTAGGAGAGATCAATGTGTTCCTTTTAGGAGAGATCAATGTGTCTCATCCTGGAGAGATCAATGTGTTCCATCCTGGAGAGATCAATGTGTTCCATCCAGGAGAGATCAATGTGTTCCATCCCAGAGAGATCAATGTGTTCCTTTTAGGAGAGATCAATGTGTTCCATCCAGGAGAGATCAATGTGTTCCATCCCAGAGAGATAGAACATAGAACATAGAACAATACAGCGCAGTACAGGCCCTTCGGCCCACGATGTTGCACCGAAACAAAAGCCATCTAACATACACTATGCCATTATCATCCATATGTTTATCTAATAAACTTTTAAATGCCCTCAATGTTGGGATCAATGTGTCCCATGCAGGAGTGATCAATGTGTTCCATCCAGGAGAGATCAATGTGTTCCATCCAGGAGAGATCAATGTGTTCCATCCAGGAGAGATCAATGTGTTCCATCCCAGAGAGATCAATGTGTTCCATCCAGAAGAGATAAATGTGTTCCATCCCAGAGGGATCAATGTGTCCCATGCAGGAGTGATCAATGTATTCCATCCAGGAGAGATCAATGTGTTCCATCCGAGAGAGATCAATGTGTCCCATTCAGGAGAGATCAATGTGTTCCATCCAGAAGAGATCAATGTGTTCCATCCCAGAGAGATCAATGTGTTCCTTTTAGGAGAGATCAATGTGTCCCATCCAGGAGAGATCAATGTGTTCCATCCAGCAGAGATCAATGTGTCCCATTCAGGAGAGATCAATGTGTTCCATCCCGGAGAAATCAATGTGTTCCTTTTAGGAGAGATCAATGTGTTAGATCCCGGAGAGATCAATGTGTTCCATCCTGGAGAGATCAATGTGTTCCATCCCGGAGAGATCAATGTGTTCCATCCCAGAGAGATCAATGTGTTAGATCCCGGAGAGATCAATGTGTTCCATCCCGGAGAGATCAATGTGTTCCTTTTAGGAGAGATCAATGTGTTAGATCCCGGAGAGATCAATGTGTTCCATCCAGGAGAGATCAATGTGTTCCATCCAGGAGAGATCAATGTGTTCCATCCAGGAGAGATCAATGTGTTCCATCCAGGAGAGATCAATGTGTTCCATCCAGGAGAGATCAATGTGTTCCATCCAGGAGAGATCAATGTGTCCCATGCAGGAGAGATCAATGTGTTCCATCCAGGAGAGATCAATATGTTCCATCCAGGAGAGATCAATGTGTTCCATCCAGGAGAGATCAATGTGTTCCATCCAGGAGAGATCAATGTGTTCCATCCAGGAGAGATCAATGTGTTCCTTTTAGGAGTGATCAATGTGTTCCATCCAGGAGAAATCAATGTGTTCCATCCAGGAGAGATCTATGTGTTCCATCCAGGAGAGATCAATGTGTTCCTTTTAGGAGAGATCAATGTGTTTCATCCAGGAGAGATCAATGTGTTCCATCCAGGAGAGATCAATGTGTTCCATCCAGGAGAGATCAATGTGTTCCATCCCAGAGAAATCAATGTGTCCCATCCAGGACAGATCAACGTGTTCCATCCAGGAGAGATCAATGTGTTCCATCCAGGAGAGATCAATGTGTTCCATCCAGAAGAGATAAATGTGTTCCATCCCAGAGGGATCAATGTGTCCCATGCAGGAGTGATCAATGTGTTCCATCCAGGAGAGATCAATGTGTTCCATCCAGGAGAGATCAATGTGTTCCATCCAGAAGAGATCAACGTGTCCCATCCAGGAGAGATCAGTGTGTTCCTTTTAGGAGAGATCAATGTGTTCCATCCCGCAGAGATCAATGTGTCCCATCCTGGAGAGATCAATGTGTTCCATCCAGGAGAGATCAATGTGTTCCATCCCAGAGGGATCAATGTGTCCCATGCAGGAGTGATCAATGTGCTCCATCCAGGAGAGATCAATGTGTTCCATCCAGAAGAGATAAATGTGTTCCATCCCAGAGGGATCAATGTGTCCCATGCAGGAGTGATCAATGTGTTCCATCCAGGAGAGATCAATGTGTTCCATCCAGGAGAGATCAATGTGTTCCATCCAGAAGAGATCAACGTGTCCCATCCAGGAGAGATCAGTGTGTTCCTTTTAGGAGAGATCAATGTGTTCCATCCAGGAGAGATCAATGTGTTCCATCCCGGAGAGATCAATGTGTTCCTTTTAGGAGAGATCAATGTGTTCCTTTTAGGAGAGATCAATGTGTTCCATGCAGGAGAGAACAATGTGTTCCATCCCGGAGAGATCAATGTGTTCCATCCCAGAGAGATCAATGTGTCCCATCCCGGAGCGATCAATGTGTTCCTTTTAGGAGAGATCAATGTGTTCCATCCAGGAGAGATCAATGTGCTCCATCCCGGAGAGATCAATGTGTTCCATCCCAGAGAGATCAATGTATCCTATCCCGGAGCGATCAATGTGTTCTTTTAGGAGAGATCAATGTGTTCCATCCAGGAGAGATCAATGTGTTCCTTTTAGGAGAGATCAATGTATTCCATCCAGAGGATATCAATGTGTTCCATCCCGGAGAGATCAATGTGTTCCTTTTAGGAGAGATCAATGTGTCCCATCCAGGAGAGATCAATGTGTCCCATCCAGGAGAGATCAATGTGTTCCATCCCAGAGAGATCAATGTGTTCCATCCAGGAGAGATCAATGTGTTCCTTTTAGGAGAGATCAATGTGTTCCATCCAGGAGAGATCAATATGTTCCATCCAGGAGAGTTCAATGTGTTCCATCCAGGAGAGATCAATGTGTTCCATCCAGGAGAGATCAATGTGTTCCATCCAGGAGAGATCAATGTGTTCCATCCAGGAGAGATCAATGTGTTCCACCCCGGAGAGATCAATGTGTTCCTTTTAGGAGAGATCAATGTGTTCCAACGAGGAGAGATCAATGTGTTCCATCCAGAAGAGATCAATGTATCTCGTCCAGGAGAGATCAATGTGTTCCATCCAGGAGAGATCAATGTGTTCCATCCAGGAGAGATCAATGTGTTCCACCCCGGAGAGATCAATGTGTTCCATCCCGGAGAGATCAATGTGTTCCATCCAGGAGAGATCAATGTGTTCCTTTTAGGAGAGATCAATGTATTCCATCCAGAGGATATCAATGTGTTCCATCCCGGAGAGATCAATGTGTTCTTTTAGGAGAGATCAATGTGTCCCATCCAGGAGAGATCAATGTGTTCCATCCTGGAGAGATCAATGTGTCCCATCCTGGAGAGATCAATGTGTTCCATCCAGAAGAGATAAATGTGTTCCATCCCAGAGGGATCAATGTGTCCCATGCAGGAGTGATCAATGTGTTCCATCCAGGAGAGATCAATGTGTTCCATCCAGGAGAGATCAATGTGTTCCATCCCAGAGAGATCAATGTGTTCCATCCAGAAGAGATAAATGTGTTCCATCCCAGAGGGATCAATGTGTCCCATGCAGGAGTGATCAATGTGTTCCATCCAGGAGAGATCAATGTGTTCCATCCAGGAGAGATCAATGTGTTCCATCCAGAAGAGATCAACGTGTCCCATCCAGGAGAGATCAGTGTGTTCCATCCCGGAGTGATCAATGTGTTCCTTTTAGGAGAGATCAATGTGTTCCATCCAGGACAGATCAATGTGTTCCTTTTAGGACAGATCAATGTGTTCCCTTTAGGAGAGATCAATGTGTCCCATCCTGGAGAGATCAATGTGTTCCATCCAGGAGAGATCAATGTGCTCCATCCCGGAGAGATCAATGTGTTCCATCCCAGAGAGATAAATGTGTTCCATTCAGGAGAGATTAATGTGTTCCATCCAGAAGAGATCAATGTGTTCCATCCCAGAGAGATAAATGTGTTCCATTCAGGAGAGATCAGTGTGTTCCATCCCGGAGTGATCAATGTGTTCCTTTTAGGAGAGATCAATGTGTTCCATCCAGGACAGATCAATGTGTTCCTTTTAGGACAGATCAATGTGTTCCCTTTAGGAGAGATCAATGTGTCCCATCCTGGAGAGATCAATGTGTTCCATCCAGGAGAGATCAATGTGTTCCATCCCGGAGAGATCAATGTGTTCCATCCCAGAGAGATAAATGTGTTCCATTCAGGAGAGATTAATGTGTTCCATCCAGAAGAGATCAATGTGTTCCATCCCAGAGAGATAAATGTGTTCCATTCAGGAGAGATTAATGTGTTCCATCCAGAAGAGATCAATGTGTTCCATCCCAGAGAGATAAATGTGTTCCATTCAGGAGAGATCAGTGTGTTCCATCCCGGAGTGATCAATGTGTTCCTTTTAGGAGAGATCAATGTGTTCCATCCAGGACAGATCAATGTGTTCCTTTTAGGACAGATCAATGTGTTCCCTTTAGGAGAGATCAATGTGTCCCATCCTGGAGTGATCAATGTGTTCCATCCAGGAGAAATCAATGTGTTCCATCCAGGAGAGATCTATGTGTTCCATCCAGGAGAGATCAATGTGTTCCTTTTAGGAGAGATCAATGTGTTCCATCCAGCAGAGATCAATGTGTCCCATTCAGGAGAGATCAATGTGTCCCATCCCGGAGAGATCAATGTGTACCATTCAGGAGAGATCAATGTGTTCCATCCCAGAGAGATCAATGTGTTCCTTTTAGGAGAGATCAATGTGTTCCCTTTAGGAGAGATCAATGTGTCCCATCCAGGAGAGATCAATGTGTTCCATCCCGGAGAGATCAATGTGTTCCATTCCGGAGAGATCAATGTGTTCCATCCTGGAGAGATCAATGTGTTCCATCCAGGAGAGATCAATGTGTTCCATCCAGGAGAGATCAATGTGTTCCATCCAGGAGAGATCAATGTGTTCCATCCAGGAGAGTTCGATGTGTCCCATGCAGGAGAGATCAATGTGTTCCATCCAGGAGAGATCAATGTGTTCCATCCAGGAGAGATCAATGTGTTCCTTTTAGGAGTGATCAATGTGTTCCATCCAGGAGAAATCAATGTGTTCCATCCAGGAGAGTTCAATGTGTTCCATCCAGGAGAGATAAATGTGTTCCTTTTAGGAGAGATCAATGTGTTTCATCCAGGAGAGATCAATGTGTTCCATCCAGGAGAGATCAATGTGTTCCATCCAGGAGAGATCAATGTGTTCCATCCAGAAGAGATAAATGTGTTCCATCCCAGAGGGATCAATGTGTCCCATGCAGGAGTGATCACTGTGTTCCATCCAGGAGAGATCAATGTGTTCCATCCAGGAGAGATCAATGTGTTCCATCCAGGAGAGATCAATGTGTTCCATCCAGAAGAGATCAACGTGTCCCATCCAGGAGAGATCAATGTGTTCCTTTTAGGAGAGATCAATGTGTTCCATCCCGCAGAGATCAATGTGTCCCATCCGGGAGAGATCAAAGTGTTCCATCCAGGAGAGATCAATGTGTTCCATCCCGGAGAGATCAATGTGTTCCTTTTAGGAGAGATCAATGTGTCCCATCCAGGAGAGATCAATGTGCTCCATCCAGGAGAGATCAATGTGTTCCGTCCAGGAGAGAACAATGCGACCCTTCCTGGAGAGATCAATGTGTTCCATCCAGGAGAGATCAATGTGTCCCATCCAGGAGAGATCAAGGTGTTCCATCCAGGAGAGATCAATGTGTTCCTTTTAGGAGAGATCAATGTGTTCCATCCCGGAGAGATCAATGTGTTCCATCCCGGAGAGATCAATGTGTTCCATCCCGGAGAGATCAATGTGTTCCATCCCGGAGAGATCAATGTGTCCCATCCCGGAGAGATCAATGTGTTCCTTTTAGGAGAGATCAGTGTGTTCCATCCAGGAGAGATCAATGTGTTCCTTTTAGGAGAGATTAATGTATTCCATCCAGAGGATATCAATGTGTTCCATCCCGGAGAGATCAATGTGTTCCGTCCTGGAGAGATCAATGTGTCCCATCCAGGAGAGATCAATGTGTTCCTTTTAGGAGAGATCAATGTGTTCCTTTTAGGAGAGATCAATGTGTCTCATCCTGGAGAGATCAATGTGTTCCATCCTGGAGAGATCAATGTGTTCCATCCAGGAGAGATCAATGTGTTCCATCCCAGAGAGATCAATGTGTTCCTTTTAGGAGAGATCAATGTGTTCCATCCAGGAGAGATCAATGTGTTCCATCCCAGAGAGATAGAACATAGAACATAGAACAATACAGCGCAGTACAGGCCCTTCGGCCCACGATGTTGCACCGAAACAAAAGCCATCTAACATACACTATGCCATTATCATCCATATGTTTATCTAATAAACTTTTAAATGCCCTCAATGTTGGGATCAATGTGTCCCATGCAGGAGTGATCAATGTGTTCCATCCAGGAGAGATCAATGTGTTCCATCCAGGAGAGATCAATGTGTTCCATCCAGGAGAGATCAATGTGTTCCATCCCAGAGAGATCAATGTGTTCCATCCAGAAGAGATAAATGTGTTCCATCCCAGAGGGATCAATGTGTCCCATGCAGGAGTGATCAATGTATTCCATCCAGGAGAGATCAATGTGTTCCATCCGAGAGAGATCAATGTGTCCCATTCAGGAGAGATCAATGTGTTCCATCCAGAAGAGATCAATGTGTTCCATCCCAGAGAGATCAATGTGTTCCTTTTAGGAGAGATCAATGTGTCCCATCCAGGAGAGATCAATGTGTTCCATCCAGCAGAGATCAATGTGTCCCATTCAGGAGAGATCGATGTGTTCCATCCCGGAGAAATCAATGTGTTCCTTTTAGGAGAGATCAATGTGTTAGATCCCGGAGAGATCAATGTGTTCCATCCTGGAGAGATCAATGTGTTCCATCCCGGAGAGATCAATGTGTTCCATCCCAGAGAGATCAATGTGTTAGATCCCGCGAGATCAATGTGTTCCATCCCGGAGAGATCAATGTGTTCCTTTTAGGAGAGATCAATGTGTTAGATCCCGGAGAGATCAATGTGTTCCATCCAGGAGAGATCAATGTGTTCCATCCAGGAGAGATCAATGTGTTCCATCCAGGAGAGATCAATGTGTTCCATCCAGGAGAGATCAATGTGTTCCATCCAGGAGAGATCAATGTGTTCCATCCAGGAGAGATCAATGTGTCCCATGCAGGAGAGATCAATGTGTTCCATCCAGGAGAGATCAATATGTTCCATCCAGGAGAGATCAATGTGTTCCATCCAGGAGAGATCAATGTGTTCCATCCAGGAGAGATCAATGTGTTCCATCCAGGAGAGATCAATGTGTTCCTTTTAGGAGTGATCAATGTGTTCCATCCAGGAGAAATCAATGTGTTCCATCCAGGAGAGATCTATGTGTTCCATCCAGGAGAGATCAATGTGTTCCTTTTAGGAGAGATCAATGTGTTTCATCCAGGAGAGATCAATGTGTTCCATCCAGGAGAGATCAATGTGTTCCATCCAGGAGAGATCAATGTGTTCCATCCCAGAGAAATCAATGTGTCCCATCCAGGACAGATCAACGTGTTCCATCCAGGAGAGATCAATGTGTTCCATCCAGGAGAGATCAATGTGTTCCATCCAGAAGAGATAAATGTGTTCCATCCCAGAGGGATCAATGTGTCCCATGCAGGAGTGATCAATGTGTTCCATCCAGGAGAGATCAATGTGTTCCATCCAGGAGAGATCAATGTGTTCCATCCAGAAGAGATCAACGTGTCCCATCCAGGAGAGATCAGTGTGTTCCTTTTAGGAGAGATCAATGTGTTCCATCCCGGAGAGATCAATGTGTCCCATCCTGGAGAGATCAATGTGTTCCATCCAGGAGAGATCAATGTGTTCCATCCCAGAGGGATCAATGTGTCCCATGCAGGAGTGATCAATGTGCTCCATCCAGGAGAGATCAATGTGTTCCATCCAGAAGAGATAAATGTGTTCCATCCCAGAGGGATCAATGTGTCCCATGCAGGAGTGATCAATGTGTTCCATCCAGGAGAGATCAATGTGTTCCATCCAGGAGAGATCAATGTGTTCCATCCAGAAGAGATCAACGTGTCCCATCCAGGAGAGATCAGTGTGTTCCTTTTAGGAGAGATCAATGTGTTCCATCCTGCAGAGATCAATGTGTCCCATCCTGGAGAGATCAATGTGTTCCATCCAGGAGAGATCAATGTGTTCCATCCAGGAGAGATCAATGTGTTCCATCCAGGAGAGATCAATGTGTTCCATCCCGGAGAGATCAATGTGTTCCATCCCAGAGAGATCAATGTGTCCCATTCAGGAGGGATCAATGTATTCCATCCAGGAGAGATCAATGTGTTCCATCCAGGAGAGATCAATGTGTTCCTTTTCGGAGAGATCAATGTGTTTCTTTTCGGAGAGATCAATGTGTCCCATCCAGGAGAGATCAATGTGCTCCATCCAGGAGAGATCAATGTGTTCCGTCCAGGAGAGAACAATGCGACCCTTCCTGGAGAGATCAATGTGTTCCATCCAGGAGAGATCAATGTGTCCCATCCAGGAGAGATCAATGTGTTCCTTTTAGGAGAGATCAATGTGTTCCATCCCGGAGAGATCAATGTGTTCCTTTTCGGAGAGATCAATGTGTTCCTTTTCAGAGAGATCAATGTGTCCCATCCAGGAGAGATCAATGTGCTCCATCCAGGAGAGATCAATGTGTTCCGTCCAGGAGAGAACAATGCGACCCTTCCTGGAGAGATCAATGTGTTCCATCCAGGAGAGATCAATGTGTCCCATCCAGGAGAGATCAAGGTGTTCCATCCAGGAGAGATCAATGTGTTCCTTTTAGGAGAGATCAATGTGTTCCATCCAGGAGAGATCAATGTGTTCCATCCCGGAGAGATCAATGTGTTCCTTTTAGGAGAGATCAATGTGTTCCTTTTAGGAGAGATCAATGTGTTCCATGCAGGAGAGAACAATGTGTTCCATCCCGGAGAGATCAATGTGTTCCATCCCAGAGAGATCAATGTGTCCCATCCCGGAGCGATCAATGTGTTCCTTTTAGGAGAGATCAATGTGTTCCATCCAGGAGAGATCAATGTGCTCCATCCCGGAGAGATCAATGTGTTCCATCCCAGAGAGATCAATGTATCCTATCCCGGAGCGATCAATGTGTTCCTTTAGGAGAGATCAATGTGTTCCATCCAGGAGAGATCAATGTGTTCCTTTTAGGAGAGATCAATGTATTCCATCCAGAGGATATCAATGTGTTCCATCCCGGAGAGATCAATGTGTTCCTTTTAGGAGAGATCAATGTGTCCCATCCAGGAGAGATCAATGTGTCCCATCCAGGAGAGATCAATGTGTTCCATCCCAGAGAGATCAATGTGTTCCATCCAGGAGAGATCAATGTGTTCCTTTTAGGAGAGATCAATGTGTTCCATCCAGGAGAGATCAATATGTTCCATCCAGGAGAGTTCAATGTGTTCCATCCAGGAGAGATCAATGTGTTCCATCCAGGAGAGATCAATGTGTTCCATCCAGGAGAGATCAATGTGTTCCATCCAGGAGAGATCAATGTGTTCCACCCCGGAGAGATCAATGTGTTCCTTTTAGGAGAGATCAATGTGTTCCAACGAGGAGAGATCAATGTGTTCCATCCAGAAGAGATCAATGTATCTCGTCCAGGAGAGATCAATGTGTTCCATCCAGGAGAGATCAATGTGTTCCATCCAGGAGAGATCAATGTGTTCCACCCCGGAGAGATCAATGTGTTCCATCCCGGAGAGATCAATGTGTTCCATCCAGGAGAGATCAATGTGTTCCTTTTAGGAGAGATCAATGTATTCCATCCAGAGGATATCAATGTGTTCCATCCCGGAGAGATCAATGTGTTCTTTTAGGAGAGATCAATGTGTCCCATCCAGGAGAGATCAATGTGTTCCATCCTGGAGAGATCAATGTGTCCCATCCTGGAGAGATCAATGTGTTCCATCCAGAAGAGATAAATGTGTTCCATCCCAGAGGGATCAATGTGTCCCATGCAGGAGTGATCAATGTGTTCCATCCAGGAGAGATCAATGTGTTCCATCCAGGAGAGATCAATGTGTTCCATCCCAGAGAGATCAATGTGTTCCATCCAGAAGAGATAAATGTGTTCCATCCCAGAGGGATCAATGTGTCCCATGCAGGAGTGATCAATGTGTTCCATCCAGGAGAGATCAATGTGTTCCATCCAGGAGAGATCAATGTGTTCCATCCAGAAGAGATCAACGTGTCCCATCCAGGAGAGATCAGTGTGTTCCATCCCGGAGTGATCAATGTGTTCCTTTTAGGAGAGATCAATGTGTTCCATCCAGGACAGATCAATGTGTTCCTTTTAGGACAGATCAATGTGTTCCCTTTAGGAGAGATCAATGTGTCCCATCCTGGAGAGATCAATGTGTTCCATCCAGGAGAGATCAATGTGTTCCATCCCGGAGAGATCAATGTGTTCCATCCCAGAGAGATAAATGTGTTCCATTCAGGAGAGATTAATGTGTTCCATCCAGAAGAGATCAATGTGTTCCATCCCAGAGAGATAAATGTGTTCCATTCAGGAGAGATCAGTGTGTTCCATCCCGGAGTGATCAATGTGTTCCTTTTAGGAGAGATCAATGTGTTCCATCCAGGACAGATCAATGTGTTCCTTTTAGGACAGATCAATGTGTTCCCTTTAGGAGAGATCAATGTGTCCCATCCTGGAGAGATCAATGTGTTCCATCCAGGAGAGATCAATGTGTTCCATCCCGGAGAGATCAATGTGTTCCATCCCAGAGAGATAAATGTGTTCCATTCAGGAGAGATTAATGTGTTCCATCCAGAAGAGATCAATGTGTTCCATCCCAGAGAGATAAATGTGTTCCATTCAGGAGAGATTAATGTGTTCCATCCAGAAGAGATCAATGTGTTCCATCCCAGAGAGATAAATGTGTTCCATTCAGGAGAGATCAGTGTGTTCCATCCCGGAGTGATCAATGTGTTCCTTTTAGGACAGATCAATGTGTTCCCTTTAGGAGAGATCAATGTGTCCCATCCTGGAGTGATCAATGTGTTCCATCCAGGAGAAATCAATGTGTTCCATCCAGGAGAGATCTATGTGTTCCATCCAGGAGAGATCAATGTGTTCCTTTTAGGAGAGATCAATGTGTTCCATCCAGCAGAGATCAATGTGTCCCATTCAGGAGAGATCAATGTGTCCCATCCCGGAGAGATCAATGTGTACCATTCAGGAGAGATCAATGTGTTCCATCCCGGAGAGATCAATGTGTTCCTTTTAGGAGAGATCAATGTGTTCCCTTTAGGAGAGATCAATGTGTCCCATCCAGGAGAGATCAATGTGTTCCATCCCGGAGAGATCAATGTGTTCCATCCCGGAGAGATCAATGTGTTCCATCCTGGAGAGATCAATGTGTTCCATCCAGGAGAGATCAATGTGTTCCATCCAGGAGAGATCAATGTGTTCCATCCAGGAGAGATCAATGTGTTCCATCCAGGAGAGTTCGATGTGCCCCATGCAGGAGAGATCAATGTGTTCCATCCAGGAGAGATCAATGTGTTCCATCCAGGAGAGATCAATGTGTTCCTTTTAGGAGTGATCAATGTGTTCCATCCAGGAGAAATCAATGTGTTCCATCCAGGAGAGTTCAATGTGTTCCATCCAGGAGAGATAAATGTGTTCCTTTTAGGAGAGATCAATGTGTTTCATCCAGGAGAGATCAATGTGTTCCATCCAGGAGAGATCAATGTGTTCCATCCAGGAGAGATCAATGTGTTCCATCCAGAAGAGATAAATGTGTTCCATCCCAGAGGGATCAATGTGTCCCATGCAGGAGTGATCACTGTGTTCCATCCAGGAGAGATCAATGTGTTCCATCCAGGAGAGATCAATGTGTTCCATCCAGGAGAGATCAATGTGTTCCATCCAGAAGAGATCAACGTGTCCCATCCAGGAGAGATCAATGTGTTCCTTTTAGGAGAGAACAATGTGTTCCATCCCGCAGAGATCAATGTGTCCCATCCGGGAGAGATCAAAGTGTTCCATCCAGGAGAGATCAATGTGTTCCATCCAGGAGAGTTCAATGTGTTCCATCCAGGAGAGATAAATGTGTTCCTTTTAGGAGAGATCAATGTGTTTCATCCAGGAGAGATCAATGTGTTCCATCCAGGAGAGATCAATGTGTTCCATCCAGGAGAGATCAATGTGTTCCATCCAGAAGAGATAAATGTGTTCCATCCCAGAGGGATCAATGTGTCCCATGCAGGAGTGATCACTGTGTTCCATCCAGGAGAGATCAATGTGTTCCATCCAGGAGAGATCAATGTGTTCCATCCAGGAGAGATCAATGTGTTCCATCCAGAAGAGATCAACGTGTCCCATCCAGGAGAGATCAATGTGTTCCTTTTAGGAGAGATCAATGTGTTCCATCCCGCAGAGATCAATGTGTCCCATCCGGGAGAGATCAAAGTGTTCCATCCAGGAGAGATCAATGTGTTCCATCCCGGAGAGATCAATGTGTTCCTTTTAGGAGAGATCAATGTGTCCCATCCAGGAGAGATCAATGTGCTCCATCCAGGAGAGATCAATGTGTTCCGTCCAGGAGAGAACAATGCGACCCTTCCTGGAGAGATCAATGTGTTCCATCCAGGAGAGATCAATGTGTCCCATCCAGGAGAGATCAAGGTGTTCCATCCAGGAGAGATCAATGTGTTCCTTTTAGGAGAGATCAATGTGTTCCATCCAGGAGAGATCAATGTGTTCCATCCCGGAGAGATCAATGTGTTCCATCCCGGAGAGATCAATGTGTCCCATCCCGGAGAGATCAATGTGTTCCATCCCGGAGAGATCAATGTGTCCCATCCCGGAGAGATCAATGTGTTCCTTTTAGGAGAGATCAGTGTGTTCCATCCAGGAGAGATCAATGTGTTCCTTTTAGGAGAGATTAATGTATTCCATCCAGAGGATATCAATGTGTTCCATCCCGGAGAGATCAATGTGTTCCGTCCTGGAGAGATCAATGTGTCCCATCCAGGAGAGATCAATGTGTTCCTTTTAGGAGAGATCAATGTGTTCCTTTTAGGAGAGATCAATGTGTCTCATCCTGGAGAGATCAATGTGTTCCATCCTGGAGAGATCAATGTGTTCCATCCAGGAGAGATCAATGTGTTCCATCCCAGAGAGATCAATGTGTTCCTTTTAGGAGAGATCAATGTGTTCCATCCAGGAGAGATCAATGTGTTCCATCCCAGAGAGATAGAACATAGAACATAGAACAATACAGCGCAGTACAGGCCCTTCGGCCCACGATGTTGCACCAAAACAAAAGCCATCTAACATACACTATGCCATTATCATCCATATGTTTATCTAATAAACTTTTAAATGCCCTCAATGTTGGGATCAATGTGTCCCATGCAGGAGTGATCAATGTGTTCCATCCAGGAGAGATCAATGTGTTCCATCCAGGAGAGATCAATGTGTTCCATCCAGGAGAGATCAATGTGTTCCATCCCAGAGAGATCAATGTGTTCCATCCAGAAGAGATAAATGTGTTCCATCCCAGAGGGATCAATGTGTCCCATGCAGGAGTGATCAATGTATTCCATCCAGGAGAGATCAATGTGTTCCATCCGAGAGAGATCAATGTGTCCCATTCAGGAGAGATCAATGTGTTCCATCCAGAAGAGATCAATGTGTTCCATCCCAGAGAGATCAATGTGTGCCTTTTAGGAGAGATCAATGTGTCCCATCCAGGAGAGATCAATGTGTTCCATCCAGCAGAGATCAATGTGTCCCATTCAGGAGAGATCAATGTGTTCCATCCCGGAGAAATCAATGTGTTCCTTTTAGGAGAGATCAATGTGTTAGATCCCGGAGAGATCAATGTGTTCCATCCTGGAGAGATCAATGTGTTCCATCCCGGAGAGATCAATGTGTTCCATCCCAGTGAGATCAATGTGTTAGATCCCGGAGAGATCAATGTGTTCCATCCCGGAGAGATCAATGTGTTCCTTTTAGGAGAGATCAATGTGTTAGATCCCGGAGAGATCAATGTGTTCCATCCAGGAGAGATCAATGTGTTCCATCCAGGAGAGATCAATGTGTTCCATCCAGGAGAGATCAATGTGTTCCATCCTGGAGAGATGAATGTGTTCCATCCAGGAGAGATCAATGTGTTCCATCCAGGAGAGATCAATGTGTTCCATCCAGGAGAGATCAATGTGTTCCATCCAGGAGAGATCAATGTGTCCCATGCAGGAGAGATCAATGTGTTCCATCCAGGAGAGATCAATATGTTCCATCCAGGAGAGATCAATGTGTTCCATCCAGGAGAGATCAATGTGTTCCATCCAGGAGAGATCAATGTGTTCCATCCAGGAGAGATCAATGTGTTCCTTTTAGGAGTGATCAATGTGTTCCATCCAGGAGAAATCAATGTGTTCCATCCAGGAGAGATCTATGTGTTCCATCCAGGAGAGATCAATGTGTTCCTTTTAGGAGAGATCAATGTGTTTCATCCAGGAGAGATCAATGTGTTCCATCCAGGAGAGATCAATGTGTTCCATCCAGGAGAGATCAATGTGTTCCATCCCAGAGAAATCAATGTGTCCCATCCAGGACAGATCAACGTGTTCCATCCAGGAGAGATCAATGTGTTCCATCCAGGAGAGATCAATGTGTTCCATCCAGAAGAGATAAATGTGTTCCATCCCAGAGGGATCAATGTGTCCCATGCAGGAGTGATCAATGTGTTCCATCCAGGAGAGATCAATGTGTTCCATCCAGGAGAGATCAATGTGTTCCATCCAGAAGAGATCAACGTGTCCCATCCAGGAGAGATCAGTGTGTTCCTTTTAGGAGAGATCAATGTGTTCCATCCCGCAGAGATCAATGTGTCCCATCCTGGAGAGATCAATGTGTTCCATCCAGGAGAGATCAATGTGTTCCATCCCAGAGGGATCAATGTGTCCCATGCAGGAGTGATCAATGTGCTCCATCCAGGAGAGATCAATGTGTTCCATCCAGAAGAGATAAATGTGTTCCATCCCAGAGGGATCAATGTGTCCCATGCAGGAGTGATCAATGTGTTCCATCCAGGAGAGATCAATGTGTTCCATCCCAGAGAGATCAATGTGTTCCATCCAGAAGAGATAAATGTGTTCCATCCCAGAGGGATCAATGTGTCCCATGCAGGAGTGATCAATGTGTTCCATCCAGGAGAGATCAATGTGTTCCATCCAGGCGAGATCAATGTGTTCCATCCAGAAGAGATCAACGTGTCCCATCCAGGAGAGATCAGTGTGTTCCTTTTAGGAGAGATCAATGTGTTCGATCCCGGAGTGATCAATGTGTTCCTTTTAGGAGAGATCAATGTGTGCCATCCAGGACAGATCAATGTGTTCCTTTTAGGAGAGATCAATGTGTTCCATCCCGCAGAGATCAACGTGTCCCATCCTGGAGAGATCAATGTGTTCCATCCTGGAGAGATCAATGTGTTCCATCCAGGAGAAATCAATTTGTTCCATCCCGGAGAGATCAATGTGTTCCATCCCAGAGAGATAAATGTGTTCCATTCAGGAGAGATCAATGTGTTCCATCCAGAAGAGATCAATGTGTTCCTTTTAGGAGAGATCAATGTGTTCCATCCTAGAGAGATCAATGTGTCCCATTCAGGAGAGATCAATGTGTTCCATCCCAGAGAGATCAATGTGTTCCTTTTAGGAGAGATCAATGTGTCCCATCCAGGAGAGATCAATGTGTTCCATCCAGCAGAGATCAATGTGTCCCATTCAGGAGAGATCAATGTGTTCCATCCCGGAGAGATCAATGTGTTCCTTTTAGGAGAGATCAATGTGTTCCCTTTAGGAGAGATCAATGTGTTCCTTTTAGGAGAGATCAATGTGTTCCATCCCGGAGAGATCAATGTGTTCGATCCCGGAGAGATCAATGTGTTCCATCCTGGAGAGATCAATGTGTTCCATCCAGGAGAGATCAATGTGTCCCATGCAGGAGAGATCAATGTGTTCCATCCAGGAGAGATCAATGTGTTCCATCCAGGAGAGATCAATGTGTTCCATCCAGGAGAGATCAATGTGTTCCTTTTAGGAGAGATCAATGTGTTTCATCCAAGAGAGATCAATGTGTTCCATCCAGGAGAGATCAATGTGTTCCATCCAGGAGAGATCAATGTGTTCCTTTTAGGAGAGATCAATGTGTTTCATCCAGGAGAGATCAATGTGTTCCATCCAGGAGAGATCAATGTGTTCCATCCAGGAGAGATCAATGTGTTCCATCCCAGAGAGATCAATGTGTTCCATCCAGGAGAGATCAATGTGTTCCATCCAGGAGAGATCAATGTGTTCCATCCAGGAGAGATCAATGTGTCCCATGCAGGAGAGATCAATGTGTTCCATCCAGGAGAGATCAATGTGTTCCATCCAGGAGAGATCAATGTGTTCCATCCAGGAGAGATCAATGTGTTCCTTTTAGGAGAGATCAATGTGTTTCATCCAGGAGAGATCAATGTGTTCCATCCAGGAGAGATCAATGTGTTCCATCCAGGAGAGATCAATGTGTTCCTTTTAGGAGAGATCAATGTGTTTCATCCAGGAGAGATCAATGTGTTCCATCCAGGAGAGATCAATGTGTTCCATCCAGGAGAGATCAATGTGTTCCATCCCAGAGAAATCAATGTGTCCCATCCAGGACAGATCAATGTGTTCCATCCAGGAGAGATCAATGTGTTCCATCCAGGAGAGATCAATGTGTTCCATCCAGAAGAGATAAATGTGTTCCATCCCAGAGGGATCAATGTGTTCCATCCCAGAGAGATCAATGTGTTCCATCCAGGAGAGATCAATGTGTTCCATCCAGGAGAGATCAATGTGTTCCATCCAGAAGAGATCAACGTGTCCCATCCAGGAGAGATCAATGTGTTCCTTTTAGGAGAGATCAATGTGTTCCATCCCGCAGAGATCAATGTGTCCCATCCTGGAGAGATCAATGTGTTCCATCCAGGAGAGATCAATGTATTCCATCCCGGAGAGATCAATGTGTTCCATCCCAGAGAGATCAACGTGTCCCATTCAGGAGGGATCAATGTGTTCCATCCCGGAGAGATCAATGTGTTCCTTTTAGGAGAGATCAATGTGTTCCTTTTAGGAGAGATCAATGTGTCCCATCCAGGAGAGATCAATGTGCTCCATCCAGGAGAGATCAATGTGTTCCGTCCAGGAGAGAACAATGCGACCCTTCCTGGAGAGATCAATGTGTTCCATCGAGGAGAGATCAATGTGTCCCATCCAGGAGAGATCAAGGTGTTCCATCCAGGAGAGATCAATGTGTTCCTTTTAGGAGAGATCAATGTGTTCCATCCAGGAGAGATCAATGTGTTCCATCCCGGAGAGATCAATGTGTTCCATCCCGGAGAGATCAATGTGTCCCATCCCGGAGTGATCAATGTGTTCCTTTTAGGAGAGATCAATGTGTTCCATCCAGGAGAGATCAATGTGTTCCTTTTAGGAAAGATTAATGTATTCCATCCAGAGGATATCAATGTGTTCCATCCCGGAGAGATCAATGTGTTCCGTCCTGGAGAGATCAATGTGTCCCATCCAGGAGAGATCAATGTTGTCCTTTTAGGAGAGATCAATGTGTTCCTTTTAGGAGAGATCAATGTGTCTCATCCAGGAGAGATCAATGTGTTCCATCCTGGAGAGATCAATGTGTTCCATCCTGGAGAGATCAATGTGTTCCATCCAGGAGAGATCAATGTGTTCCATCCCAGAGAGATCAATGTGTCCCATGCAGGAGTGATCAATGTGTTCCATCCAGGAAAGATCAATGTGTTCCATCCAGGAGAGATCAATGTGTTCCATCCAGGAGAGATCAATGTGTTCCATCCCAGAGAGATCAATGTGTTCCATCCAGAAGAGATAAATGTGTTCCATCCCCGAGGGATCAATGTGTCTCATGCAGGAGTGATCAATGTGTTCCATCCAGGAGAGATCAATGTGTTCCATCCAGGAGAGATCAATGTGTTCCATTCAGAAGAGATCAACGTGTCCCATCCAGGAGAGATCAGTGTGTTCCTTTTAGGAGAGATCAATGTGTTCCATCCCGGAGTGATCAATGTGTTCCTTTTAGGAGAGATCAATGTGTTCCATCCAGGACAGATCAATGTGTTCCTTTTAGGAGAGATCAATGTGTTCCATCCCGCAGAGATCAATGTGTCCCATCCTGGAGAGATCAATGTGTTCCATCCAGGAGAGATCAATGTGTTCCATCCCGGAGAGATCAATGTGTTCCATCCCAGAGAGATAAATGTGTTCCATTCAGGAGAGATCAATGTGTTCCATCCAGAAGATATCAATGTGTTCCTTTTAGGAGAGATCAATGTGTTCCATCCTAGAGAGATCAATGTGTCCCATTCAGGTGAGATCAATGTGTTCCATCCAGAAGAGATCAATGTGTTCCTTTTAGGAGAGATCAATGAGTTCCTTTTAGGAGAGATCAATGTATTCCATCCAGGAGAGATCAATGTGTTCCTTTTAGGAGAGATCAATGTGTCCCATCCAGGAGAGATCAATGTGTTCCATCCAGGAGAGATCAATGTGTTCCATCCAGGAGAGATCAATGTGTTCCATCTAGGAGAGATCAATGTGTTCCATCCAGGAGAGATCAATGTGTTCCACCCCGGAGAGATCAATGTGTTCCTTTTAGGAGAGATCAATGTGTTCCATCCAGGAGAGATCAATGTGTTCCACCCCGGAGAGATCAATGTGTCCCATGCAGGAGTGATCAATGTGTTCCAACCAGGAGAGATCAATGTGTTCCATCCAGAAGAGATCAATGTGTTCCACCCCGGAGAGACCAATGTGTTCCTTTTCGGAGAGATCAATGTGTTCCAACCTGGATAGATCAATGTGTTCCTTTTAGGAGAGGTCAATGTGTTCCTTTTAGGCGAGGTCAATGTGTTCTATCCCGGATAGATCAATGTGTTCCTTTTAGGAGAGGTCAATGTGTCCCATCCCGGAGAGATCAATGTGTTCCATCCCAGAGAGATCAATGTGTCCGATCCCGGAGAGATCAATGTGTTCCATCCCAGAGAGATCAATGTGTCCCATCCAGGAGAGATCAATGTGTTCCATCCCAGAGAGATCAATGTGTCCCATCCCGGAGAGATCAATGTGTCCCATATAGGAGAGATCAATATGTCCCATCCCTGGGAGATCAATGTGTCCCATCCCGGAGAGTCCCATCAAGGAGAGATCAAGATGTCCCATCCAGGAGAGATCAATGTGTTCCATCCCAGAGAGATCAATGTGTTCCATCCAGGAGAGATCAATGTGTCCCATCCCGGAGAGATCAATGTGTCCCATCCCGGAGTGTCCCATTGAGGAGAGATCAATACATCCCATCCAGGAGAGATCAATGTGTTCCATCCCAGAGAGATCAATGTGTCCCATCCCAGAGAGATCAATGTGTCCCATCCCGGAGAGTCCCATTGAGGAGAGATCAATACATCCCATCCAGGAGAGATCAATGTGTTCCATCCAGGAGAGATCAATGTCTCCCATCCCAGAGAGATCAATGTGTCCCATCCCGGAGAAATCAATGTGTCCCATCCAGGAGAGATCAATATGTTCCATCCAGGAGAGATCAATGTGTTCCATCCCAGAGAGATCAATGTGTTCCATCCCAGAGAGATCAATGTGTCCCATCCCGGAGAGATCAATGTGTCCCATCCAGGAGAGATCAATATGTTCCATCCAGGAGAGATCAATGTGTTCCATCCCAGAGAGATCAATGTGTCCCATCCTGGAGAGATCAATATGTTCCATCCAGGAGAGATCAATGTGTCCCATGCAGGAGAGATCAATGTGTTCCATCCAGGAGAGATCAATATGTTCCATCCAGGAGAGATCAATGTGTTCCATCCAGGAGAGATCAATGTGTTCCATCCAGGAGAGATCAATGTGTTCCATCCAGGAGAGATCAATGTGTTCCTTTTAGGAGTGATCAATGTGTTCCATCCAGGAGAAATCAATGTGTTCCATCCAGGAGAGATCTATGTGTTCCATCCAGGAGAGATCAATGTGTTCCTTTTAGGAGAGATCAATGTGTTTCATCCAGGAGAGATCAATGTGTTCCATCCAGGAGAGATCAATGTGTTCCATCCAGGAGAGATCAATGTGTTCCATCCCAGAGAAATCAATGTGTCCCATCCAGGACAGATCAACGTGTTCCATCCAGGAGAGATCAATGTGTTCCATCCAGGAGAGATCAATGTGTTCCATCCAGAAGAGATAAATGTGTTCCATCCCAGAGGGATCAATGTGTCCCATGCAGGAGTGATCAATGTGTTCCATCCAGGAGAGATCAATGTGTTCCATCCAGGAGAGATCAATGTGTTCCATCCAGAAGAGATCAACGTGTCCCATCCAGGAGAGATCAGTGTGTTCCTTTTAGGAGAGATCAATGTGTTCCATCCCGCAGAGATCAATGTGTCCCATCCTGGAGAGATCAATGTGTTCCATCCAGGAGAGATCAATGTGTTCCATCCCAGAGGGATCAATGTGTCCCATGCAGGAGTGATCAATGTGCTCCATCCAGGAGAGATCAATGTGTTCCATCCAGAAGAGATAAATGTGTTCCATCCCAGAGGGATCAATGTGTCCCATGCAGGAGTGATCAATGTGTTCCATCCAGGAGAGATCAATGTGTTCCATCCCAGAGAGATCAATGTGTTCCATCCAGAAGAGATAAATGTGTTCCATCCCAGAGGGATCAATGTGTCCCATGCAGGAGTGATCAATGTGTTCCATCCAGGAGAGATCAATGTGTTCCATCCAGGCGAGATCAATGTGTTCCATCCAGAAGAGATCAACGTGTCCCATCCAGGAGAGATCAGTGTGTTCCTTTTAGGAGAGATCAATGTGTTCGATCCCGGAGTGATCAATGTGTTCCTTTTAGGAGAGATCAATGTGTGCCATCCAGGACAGATCAATGTGTTCCTTTTAGGAGAGATCAATGTGTTCCATCCCGCAGAGATCAATGTGTCCCATCCTGGAGAGATCAATGTGTTCCATCCTGGAGAGATCAATGTGTTCCATCCAGGAGAAATCAATTTGTTCCATCCCGGAGAGATCAATGTGTTCCATCCCAGAGAGATAAATGTGTTCCATTCAGGAGAGATCAATGTGTTCCATCCAGAAGAGATCAATGTGTTCCTTTTAGGAGAGATCAATGTGTTCCATCCTAGAGAGATCAATGTGTCCCATTCAGGAGAGATCAATGTGTTCCATCCCAGAGAGATCAATGTGTTCCTTTTAGGAGAGATCAATGTGTCCCATCCAGGAGAGATCAATGTGTTCCATCCAGCAGAGATCAATGTGTCCCATTCAGGAGAGATCAATGTGTTCCATCCCGGAGAGATCAATGTGTTCCTTTTAGGAGAGATCAATGTGTTCCCTTTAGGAGAGATCAATGTGTTCCTTTTAGGAGAGATCAATGTGTTCCATCCCGGAGAGATCAATGTGTTCGATCCCGGAGAGATCAATGTGTTCCATCCTGGAGAGATCAATGTGTTCCATCCAGGAGAGATCAATGTGTCCCATGCAGGAGAGATCAATGTGTTCCATCCAGGAGAGATCAATGTGTTCCATCCAGGAGAGATCAATGTGTTCCATCCAGGAGAGATCAATGTGTTCCTTTTAGGAGAGATCAATGTGTTTCATCCAAGAGAGATCAATGTGTTCCATCCAGGAGAGATCAATGTGTTCCATCCAGGAGAGATCAATGTGTTCCTTTTAGGAGAGATCAATGTGTTTCATCCAGGAGAGATCAATGTGTTCCATCCAGGAGAGATCAATGTGTTCCATCCAGGAGAGATCAATGTGTTCCATCCCAGAGAGATCAATGTGTTCCATCCAGGAGAGATCAATGTGTTCCATCCAGGAGAGATCAATGTGTTCCATCCAGGAGAGATCAATGTGTCCCATGCAGGAGAGATCAATGTGTTCCATCCAGGAGAGATCAATGTGTTCCATCCAGGAGAGATCAATGTGTTCCATCCAGGAGAGATCAATGTGTTCCTTTTAGGAGAGATCAATGTGTTTCATCCAGGAGAGATCAATGTGTTCCATCCAGGAGAGATCAATGTGTTCCATCCAGGAGAGATCAATGTGTTCCTTTTAGGAGAGATCAATGTGTTTCATCCAGGAGAGATCAATGTGTTCCATCCAGGAGAGATCAATGTGTTCCATCCAGGAGAGATCAATGTGTTCCATCCCAGAGAAATCAATGTGTCCCATCCAGGACAGATCAATGTGTTCCATCCAGGAGAGATCAATGTGTTCCATCCAGGAGAGATCAATGTGTTCCATCCAGAAGAGATAAATGTGTTCCATCCCAGAGGGATCAATGTGTTCCATCCCAGAGAGATCAATGTGTTCCATCCAGGAGAGATCAATGTGTTCCATCCAGGAGAGATCAATGTGTTCCATCCAGAAGAGATCAACGTGTCCCATCCAGGAGAGATCAATGTGTTCCTTTTAGGAGAGATCAATGTGTTCCATCCCGCAGAGATCAATGTGTCCCATCCTGGAGAGATCAATGTGTTCCATCCAGGAGAGATCAATGTATTCCATCCCGGAGAGATCAATGTGTTCCATCCCAGAGAGATCAACGTGTCCCATTCAGGAGGGATCAATGTGTTCCATCCCGGAGAGATCAATGTGTTCCTTTTAGGAGAGATCAATGTGTTCCTTTTAGGAGAGATCAATGTGTCCCATCCAGGAGAGATCAATGTGCTCCATCCAGGAGAGATCAATGTGTTCCGTCCAGGAGAGAACAATGCGACCCTTCCTGGAGAGATCAATGTGTTCCATCGAGGAGAGATCAATGTGTCCCATCCAGGAGAGATCAAGGTGTTCCATCCAGGAGAGATCAATGTGTTCCTTTTAGGAGAGATCAATGTGTTCCATCCAGGAGAGATCAATGTGTTCCATCCCGGAGAGATCAATGTGTTCCATCCCGGAGAGATCAATGTGTCCCATCCCGGAGTGATCAATGTGTTCCTTTTAGGAGAGATCAATGTGTTCCATCCAGGAGAGATCAATGTGTTCCTTTTAGGAAAGATTAATGTATTCCATCCAGAGGATATCAATGTGTTCCATCCCGGAGAGATCAATGTGTTCCGTCCTGGAGAGATCAATGTGTCCCATCCAGGAGAGATCAATGTTGTCCTTTTAGGAGAGATCAATGTGTTCCTTTTAGGAGAGATCAATGTGTCTCATCCAGGAGAGATCAATGTGTTCCATCCTGGAGAGATCAATGTGTTCCATCCAGGAGAGATCAATGTGTTCCATCCCAGAGAGATCAATGTGTTCCTTTTAGGAGAGATCAATTTGTTCCATCCAGGAGAGATCAATGTGTTCCATCCCAGAGAGATCAATGTGTCCCATGCAGGAGTGATCAATGTGTTCCATCCAGGAAAGATCAATGTGTTCCATCCAGGAGAGATCAATGTGTTCCATCCAGGAGAGATCAATGTGTTCCATCCCAGAGAGATCAATGTGTTCCATCCAGAAGAGATAAATGTGTTCCATCCCCGAGGGATCAATGTGTCTCATGCAGGAGTGATCAATGTGTTCCATCCAGGAGAGATCAATGTGTTCCATCCAGGAGAGATCAATGTGTTCCATTCAGAAGAGATCAACGTGTCCCATCCAGGAGAGATCAGTGTGTTCCTTTTAGGAGAGATCAATGTGTTCCATCCCGGAGTGATCAATGTGTTCCTTTTAGGAGAGATCAATGTGTTCCATCCAGGACAGATCAATGTGTTCCTTTTAGGAGAGATCAATGTGTTCCATCCCGCAGAGATCAATGTGTCCCATCCTGGAGAGATCAATGTGTTCCATCCAGGAGAGATCAATGTGTTCCATCCCGGAGAGATCAATGTGTTCCATCCCAGAGAGATAAATGTGTTCCATTCAGGAGAGATCAATGTGTTCCATCCAGAAGATATCAATGTGTTCCTTTTAGGAGAGATCAATGTGTTCCATCCTAGAGAGATCAATGTGTCCCATTCAGGTGAGATCAATGTGTTCCATCCAGAAGAGATCAATGTGTTCCTTTTAGGAGAGATCAATGAGTTCCTTTTAGGAGAGATCAATGTATTCCATCCAGGAGAGATCAATGTGTTCCTTTTAGGAGAGATCAATGTGTCCCATCCAGGAGAGATCAATGTGTTCCATCCAGGAGAGATCAATGTGTTCCATCCAGGAGAGATCAATGTGTTCCATCTAGGAGAGATCAATGTGTTCCATCCAGGAGAGATCAATGTGTTCCACCCCGGAGAGATCAATGTGTTCCTTTTAGGAGAGATCAATGTGTTCCATCCAGGAGAGATCAATGTGTTCCACCCCGGAGAGATCAATGTGTCCCATGCAGGAGTGATCAATGTGTTCCAACCAGGAGAGATCAATGTGTTCCATCCAGAAGAGATCAATGTGTTCCACCCCGGAGAGACCAATGTGTTCCTTTTCGGAGAGATCAATGTGTTCCAACCTGGATAGATCAATGTGTTCCTTTTAGGAGAGGTCAATGTGTTCCTTTTAGGCGAGGTCAATGTGTTCTATCCCGGATAGATCAATGTGTTCCTTTTAGGAGAGGTCAATGTGTCCCATCCCGGAGAGATCAATGTGTTCCATCCCAGAGAGATCAATGTGTCCGATCCCGGAGAGATCAATGTGTTCCATCCCAGAGAGATCAATGTGTCCCATCCAGGAGAGATCAATGTGTTCCATCCCAGAGAGATCAATGTGTCCCATCCCGGAGAGATCAATGTGTCCCATATAGGAGAGATCAATATGTCCCATCCCTGGGAGATCAATGTGTCCCATCCCGGAGAGTCCCATCAAGGAGAGATCAAGATGTCCCATCCAGGAGAGATCAATGTGTTCCATCCCAGAGAGATCAATGTGTTCCATCCAGGAGAGATCAATGTGTCCCATCCCGGAGAGATCAATGTGTCCCATCCCGGAGTGTCCCATTGAGGAGAGATCAATACATCCCATCCAGGAGAGATCAATGTGTTCCATCCCAGAGAGATCAATGTGTCCCATCCCAGAGAGATCAATGTGTCCCATCCCGGAGAGTCCCATTGAGGAGAGATCAATACATCCCATCCAGGAGAGATCAATGTGTTCCATCCAGGAGAGATCAATGTCTCCCATCCCAGAGAGATCAATGTGTCCCATCCCGGAGAAATCAATGTGTCCCATCCAGGAGAGATCAATATGTTCCATCCAGGAGAGATCAATGTGTTCCATCCCAGAGAGATCAATGTGTTCCATCCCAGAGAGATCAATGTGTCCCATCCCGGAGAGATCAATGTGTCCCATCCAGGAGAGATCAATATGTTCCATCCAGGAGAGATCAATGTGTTCCATCCCAGAGAGATCAATGTGTCCCATCCTGGAGAGATCAATATGTTCCATCCAGGAGAGATCAATGTGTTCCATCCCAGAGAGATCAATGTGTTCCATCCCAGAGAGATCAATGTGTCCCATCCCGGAGAGATCAATGTGTCCCATCCAGGAGAGATCAATATGTTCCATCCAGGAGAGATCAATGTGTTCCATCCCAGAGAGATCAATGTGTCCCATCCAGGAGAGATCAATATGTTCCATCCAGGAGAGATCAATGTGTTCCATCCCAGAGAGATCAATGTGTTCCATCCCAGAGAGATCAATGTGTCCCATCCAGGAGAGATCAATGTGTTCCTTTTAGGAGAGATCAATGTGTTCCATCCCGCAGAGATCAATGTGTCCCATCCTGGAGAGATCAATGTGTTCCATCCAGGAGAGATCAATGTGTTCCATCCCGGAGAGATCAATGTGTTCCATCCCAGAGAGATCAAGGTGTCCCATTCAGGAGGGATCAATGTGTTCCATCCCGGAGAGATCAATGTGTTCCTTTTAGGAGAGATCAATGTGTTCCTTTTAGGAGAGATCAATGTGTCCCATCCAGGAGAGATCAATGTGCTCCATCCAGGAGAGATCAATGTGTTCCGTCCAGGAGAGAACAATGCGACCCTTCCTGGAGAGATCAATGTGTTCCATCCAGGAGAGATCAATGTGTCCCATCCAGGAGAGATCAATGTGTTCCATCCAGGAGAGATCAATGTGTTCCATCCAGGAGAGATCAATGTGTTCCATCCCAGAGAGATCAATGTGTTCCATCCAGAAGAGATAAATGTGTTCCATCCCCGAGGGATCAATGTGTCTCATGCAGGAGTGATCAATGTGTTCCATCCAGGAGAGATCAATGTGTTCCATCCAGGAGAGATCAATGTGTTCCATTCAGAAGAGATCAACTTGTCCCATCCAGGAGAGATCAGTGTGTTCCTTTTAGGAGAGATCAATGTGTTCCATCCCGGAGTGATCAATGTGTTCCTTTTAGGAGAGATCAATGTGTTCCATCCAGGACAGATCAATGTGTTCCTTTTAGGAGAGATCAATGTGTTCCATCCCGCAGAGATCAATGTGTCCCATCCTGGAGAGATCAATGTGTTCCATCCAGGAGAGATCAATGTGTTCCATCCCGGAGAGATCAATGTGTTCCATCCCAGAGAGATAAATGTGTTCCATTCAGGAGAGATCAATGTGTTCCATCCAGAAGAGATCAATGTGTTCCTTTTAGGAGAGATCAATGTGTTCCATCCCAGAGAGATCAATGTGTTCCATCCCAGAGAGATCAATGTGTCCCATCCCGGAGAGATCAATGTGTCCCATCCCAGAGAGATCAATGTGTTCCATCCAGGAGAGATCAATGTGTTCCATCCCGGAGAGATCAATGTGTTCCATCCCAGAGAGATCAATGTGTCCCATCCCGGAGAGTCCCATCCAGGAGAGATCAATATGTCCCATCCAGGAGAGATCAATGTGTTCCATCCAGGAGAGATCAATGTGTTCCATCCCGGAGAGATCAATGTGTCCCATCCAGGAGAGATCAATGTGTCCATCCAGGAGAGATCAATGTGTTCCATCCCGGAGAGATCAATGTGTTCCTTTTAGGAGAGATCAATGTGTCCCATTCAGGAGAGATCAATGTGTCCCCTCCCGGAGAGATCAATGTGTTCCATCCAGGAGAGATCAATGTGATCCATCCGAGAGAGATCAATGTGTTCCATCCCAGAGAGATCAATGTGTCCCATCCCGGAGAGTCCTATCCAGGAGAGATCATTATGTCCCATCCAGGAGAGATCAATGTGTCCCCTCCCGGAGAGATCAATGTGTCCCCTCCCGGGGAGATCAATGTGTTCCATCCAGGAGAGATATCGTACATCAGGAATTTGCAGGACTGGAATCTGCTTGAGACTCTTGTCCGTGTGTACATGTACTTATCACTATAAATAGCTACCAGAGTATATTTTGCCTCAGAGATTCCAAAGTTTGATCTTAGGAATTGACCAGTAGGTGGTGCTGCAGGTTGATATTTCGATCAGCTTGGAGCTAAATTCACTGTGAAATCAGTGCCAGCGAGAAAGAAGTCAATCTTTGTAGAGGATGGGGAAGTCAAATTCTTGGACTCATTTTGTGGAATTTTCCATTCTCTGTGCAGAGTGGTGGCTGGGCTGAGAAAATGGGCGTGTAGCCTCATCAACAACATAGTCGGCCTTTCTCACCCATACAAAATAAACCTGGTGTGACCCATGCCGTCATGCAGGTGGGTCGGAGACAGAATAAGGCCGCAGCGTAGAATCCCGGAAAACCTCCGCTAGGCAATACAGGAACCCCCCCTCCCCCTCCCCCCCCCCTCCCACACACACAGAGACCCCACCCCATGGATGCAGGGACCCCCACCCCACACAGACATGAGGGAACTCCTCACCACATGCACAAAGGGGGTACCCTTCCCCCTTAAGCACAAGAGGAACCCCTCCCCCCTGGACACAGGGGACCCGCACATGGACTTGGGGACCCCCCCTTTGGCACAAAAGAAATCATTAGCAGAGGCAGAGATTACCTTGAAGAAGGCAATAGAGATTGCCCAAGGGCTGCACCTTATGGAGAAGAAGGTAAAAGCAATTAAGCATCACCGGCCACCAAATATATGTCAGAATTGAAATTGTTTTTCGGAATGGTGAATTATTACGGAAGATTTATTCCTAATCTTTCTCCAATTTTGGGCATCCCTACACACACTGCTCGAGAAGCACCAGAGGTGTTATGGGAGAGAGCATCAGAAAGAAGCCTTTGCACAGGTTAAATTAGCTTTGCAGTCACACAATTTCTCAGTTCATTTTGACCCCTCAATAGAGATTATTCTTACCTGCGATACTTCTCCTAATCGGAGCGGTTTTAAGGTGGAAGATGGTGCGGAAAGGCTTATTGTCTCTACCCCGCGGATTCTGACCAATGCTCAAAAAGCTTCTTCTCAAATCAATAAAGAGGGACTGGCCGTAATGTTTGGCGTGAAGAAGTTCCATCAATATGTTTATAGACGGCACTTCATAGCAGTTACCGACCACAAACATCTGTTGGGCTTATTTAGGAAGGATAAGTCGATTTCTCCCATAGATTCCGCTACGGTCCAAGGCTGGACCCTATTATTAGCAGCCCAGGCGAATACTTTTCAGCATAGAATGGGCACACAAACATAACTCGCGGATGCTTTAAGCCACCTTCCACTGCTAGAAAGTATACCGCCTTACCATAAAGTACACCATCTCCGCCAGTACCATAGGAAAGTATACCATCTCCGCCAGTAACACAGGAGAGTATACCACCTCCACCAGTAGCACAGGAGAGTATACCACCTCCACCAGTAGCACAGGAGAGTATACCATCTCGGCCAGTAGCACAGGAGAGTATACCACCTCCGCCAGTACCACAGGAGAGTATACCACCTCCACCAGTAACACAGGAGAGTATACCACCTCCGCCAGTACCACAGGAGAGTATACCACCTCCGGCAGTAGCACAGGAGAGTATACCACCTCCACCAGTAACACAGGAGAGTATACCACCTCCACCAGTAACACAGGAGAGTATACCACCTCCACCAGTACCACAGGAAATTGTTCTTGATCTGAACATTCTCGATACACTTCCAGGGTTGATGTGACAAATCATGTTTTGGAACCAGAAGGACCCTGTATTATCTGAAGTTAAGCATTTGTCCCTCCTGGGCTGGCATTATGATAATAGGTCTGAGCATTAAGACCCTTTCAGAGAAGAAAAGACGCGTTAAGTTACGAAGACGGCGTATTATTATGGGGAGCAAACGTGGCCGTTCCCGTGGTTGTTACATGAGTTACGCTCGGGATGACAAAGGTGGAAATGTTCACATGCAGCTATGTGTGGTGGACTGGAATGGATATGACATAGGGAATCTGGTCAAAGCAATGTCAAATGCAATGTGACGCTCTCCGACGGCGCTCCGACGATTCTCTGCCGACCAGAGAATCGGTGCCATTGGCGCCGGCGTGGTCGACACGGCGCCGTTCGGGGGCCGCTCAACATGGCCCCCCCCCGGCGATTCTCCCCGCGCGATGTGCCGAGTGCTCGCCGAGTTAGGCCGAGTCCCGCCAGCGCGTTCCCGTGTGATCATGCTGCGGGGAGTGGCCTGGCGGGGGGGGGGGCGAGGGGGGGATCCGACTCCGGGGGAGGGGGGGGCCTCCACAGTGGCCTGGCCCATGATCGGGGCCTACCGATCGGCGGTTGGGTGTATCCTGGTGGGAGCCTATGTTCCTCCGCCCGGGCCCCTGTAGGTCTCCGACATGTTGTGGCGGGACCGGCGCAGAGACGGCAACCCACACGCATGCGCAAACTCGCGACGGCCGTGCTGACGCCCGTATTGGCAGCTGGAGCAGCGTGAGGCTCTCCAGTGCCGTGCTGGCCCCCTGTGCAGAGCAGGATCGCTGATCCGAGGGGCCAGATGACGCTGTCGTAAAACGCTCCGGCGTTTACGATGGCGTCAACACTCAGCCCCAGAATCGGAGAATCCCACCCCATGTTCCTGCTCAGAATAGATGCACATTCCAAGGGGTTGTACAAACACAAAATTAAGTCCACGACCTCATCAGCAGCGGTAGAGAAAATGCGACAAATATTTCAACGAGTACAGTCCCAGTCTACTCAACCTCTTCTCGTAATTCAACCCACTAAACTCTGGGATTAACCTAGTGAATCTCCTCTGCACACCCTCCAGCGCCAGTACATCCTCAGGTAAGGAGACCAAAACTGAACACAATACTCCAGATGTGGCCTCACTAACACCTTATACAGTTGCAGCATGATTTTCTATTGTATCAGTGGTTGCTGCCACATCTTTGTCTAAAGCTACTGCTCGCTCTTCAGTCTTGTCTGCCTCCCCTTCCCGCATTGTTTTCTTTTCCTCAAACTCTTCATCATCGACTTGGAGTTTCACATGAGCATCTTTGAGCTCTGCCAGGTCAATTTCCTTTGTTGTCACAATTACAATCTCCTCCACAAACTCAAACTCAAGGGTGATCTTTGTCTTGGTTGTGGCGTAAGAAGACTGTGTCAGATATTGGGGTTGCCTGTATGTATTGGCTGAAGGAAGCTCTCAGTACCTGATCCAAATCTTGTCTCCTCACCTTCAAGGAGTTTCCTTAATAAAGAAATAGACGATAGTTAATATTGAAAAGTGTGAAGTGAAGCATTTTGGTAGGAAGGACATGGAGCGACAATATAAAATAAGGGGGTTCAGGAGCAGAGAGACCTGAGTGCATCTGTGCATCAATCATTGAAGGTGGCAGGACAGGTGGAGAGAGCAGTTAATAAAGCAGACAGTATTCTGGGCTTTATCTAGAGGAGCATAAAGCACAAGAGCAAGGAGGTCATGCTGAACTTATACAAGATACTAGTTTGACCTCAGCTGGAATATTGTGCACAGTTCTGGGCACCACATTGGAAGGATGTGAACACATTGGAGAGAGTGTAGAGGAGGTTTACAGGAATGTTTCCAGGGTTGAGAAACTTCAGTTGTGAGGATGAATTGGAGAGATTGGGACTTTCCCCCTTGGAGGATTGAAGGTTAAGAGGAGATTTGATCGAGAATGTACTGCCTGGAAGTGTGGACGAGGCAGGTTCAATCGAGACATTCAAGAGGGGATTAGATGATTGTTTGAATTGAAACAATGTGCAGGGGTACGGGGACAAGTCAGGGGAACGGCACTCAGTTCTGGCTGCTGTTGCTGGTAGTCACTGTTTGCTGAGTTTTGACTATATGGATTTAAACAGTTCACTCCTGGAACCATGTTTTGTTATGCTCTCGACGTAGCAGAAGCTGCTTCCTTGATGTGCACTCTGACAAAGGAAGGTTCAGACTTGGAGATAGCTTTAACACATTTATTGAACTATTAACAATTCTCCTACTTGGATTTGACGCTACTGTTAATCCTGCTATAGCTATTCAGACTGACTAACCAGTCTGCTACAATCCATGTGGTGGGAGTGATGTTCAATCAACTCTGTGTCTGTACTCACTGAGAGTCTAAACTGGAAAGAGACTGAGCATGTGTGATGTGTCCTTTTATATGGGTGTGTGTAATGCCCCCCTGTGGTAGTGTCACCTCTGGGTGTGTCTTGACTGCCCATTGGTCGTGTCTTATCTTACTGACCTATTGGTTGCCTGTGTGTCATGTCTCTGGTGTTCCCTCTAGTGCTCTAGTGTCTGGCTAGGTGTAATGTATGTACATTAACCCTTTGTGTACTTACAGTGAAGTATATCACCACAGCACTCAGTCATGATGCTCGTTTAGAGAGCTGGTGCAGACACGATGGGCCAAAAGGCCTCCTTCTACACCGTAACAATCCTGTGATTCTCTGATCTGAAAGTTTCAAAACTGAGATTAAGAGATTTGGATCAGACAAGCTTATTAAGGGACGACTGAACTGAGGCAGGTAGATGGGGTTACGATATTGACCAGGCATGATCTAATTGAACAATAGAACTGGTTTGAGGGCCTGAATGATCTACTCCTGTTCCTATGAAACTATCATAAAAGAAGGAGTCATTGCTCCTGCCAGCCTGGAGTGTTGCTGTATGTTCCTACTGACTGCAGAATGACTGCATCTGCCCAGCACTGCAGCTGAACAAATGCAAATAGATTTATCAATGAGTCAGGTCAAATGCATGGTTGTTGTGTTACTGTAATACATTGAACATGAGAGATAGTTGTATAGATGTTTCCGGAATGCTGCAGTTTTAACCATTTCCCAGCCTGCGGTGTCCTGGCCAATATTTATTCCTCAGACATGATCACCAAAACAGATGCCCCCTTCATTTCTCTCATTGTTGTTTGTGGGAATGGCTGAACAGAGGCTCGCTGCCACATTTCCCTGTGCTCCAAAAGTATCCTGCGCTCTCTGAGGGACGCGTGGATGTCCTGAAGATGTGACCGGCGCTACATAAACGCAAGTTTGTTTTTCAAGAGAAATTTCAATCATTTCCATTGATGAATAACTGACATCTATAATCAGTTTAGTCACTTCACCATTAGTTGTGGGAGGTCTGGGAAGAAACTGAAAGGAACTCTTAAAGTTGCTCGAAATAATTCTACTCGGCAACATCTATCGCTCTGAATCTCTACAGGTCAGGTACGTGTTAAAATTATTATTTTATCCCAAACCTTTTGTTACAATGTTTTAGCAACTTGATGCCTTATAGTTGAACTTGGCAGCTGAACGTAACATTATAAATTAGCATTGTCAAAATGCATCGATTTGTAACTCCAGAAATCTTTAACCCCGCATCTCTGCTACATCTGTGTTGTGCTGCTGTGTAGATCTACTGGATATTCTACACCCTGTGCTTGATCCAATTCAAGACCAGTACACGGGTTATAATCAGCCCTACCTGTAGGGGGCAATATCCATGGACTCTGTTGCGGCCATGGTGTGAATGGTCGCACACAGGGCAGCTCCTGCTTGAAGGCGTAGAAAAGAGCTTTGGAGGGGCGTTTTATTTTATTTTCCTCCAATGTGGAGGGTTTTTACTTCCTTTTTACTGTTGGATTGACAAAGAATAGCAGGGGTGAAAATGTTTGTGAGGGGACGGCTGTCCCCACCCCCCTCCTGCTGCCTGGGGCTGTGCTTTTCCTTTTTGTTTGTCTTTGGGGGACCTGTGGTTCGAGATTACAGGCACAATTACAGGGACAATTTGATAGGTTGATGATGTGAAGGGCAGTAGGGCCAGAGACAGGTTTAGATACCTGGGGATTCAGGTAGCAAGGGATTGGGTGATGCTACACAAATGGAATTTAACAAAACTGTTGGAAGAGGTTAGGGAGGACCTGAAGAGGTGGGACACGCTGCACTTGACTTTGGCAGGGAGGGGTCCAAGTGGTGAAGATGAACATTCTGACAAGGTTCCTGTTCATATGCCAGACACTCCCGATCCTTGTATCGAAGACCTTCTTTCGAAAACTGGATATGATTATTTCAGACTTTCTATGGGCAGGGAAGGTGCCAAGGGTTAAGAGGACCCTGCTGCAGAGACGGAGACAGAAGGGAGGGTTGACGTTGCCGAACCTGCTACATTATTACTGGGCGGCGAACATGGAGAAGGTGAGGTGGTAGTGGAAAGGAGAAGGTGGTAGGATGGAGGAAGAATTCTGTAGGAGGTCCAGCTTGAGGGCTATGGTGATGGCAGCATTGCCAATGTTGCCAAGGGAACATACGGAGAGCCCTTTAGGATCGTGGGGATGGTGGTGTTAACGCCGTAGTGCGAAAACCACGGTTTTGAGTCAGGGGGGATAGATGGCATGTATAGTAATAGTAATAATTCCTATTAGTGTCACAAGTACATTAACACTGTAATGAAGTTACTGTGAAAATCCCCTAGTTGCCACATTCCGGCGCCTGTTCGGTGACACAGAGGGAGAATTCAGAATGTCCAATTCACCCAAAAGCATGTCTTTCTTAGGAAGTGGCGAGAAGTGGGGCTTGTTAAGGTGAGGGATCTGTACCTGGAAGAGGGATTTGCCAGTATAGAGGAACTGAAGTAGAGGGTAGAGTTCCCGAGAGGAAGTGAGTTTAGGTGCCTGCAAGTAAGGGACTTTGTGTGGAAGGCTTGGAAAGAGTTCCCCAGGTTGCTGAGGCACACCCTGTTGGAGCGATTGCTGCTTCCAGATGTGGAAGGGGAGGACAGGATCGGAGACATATACAGGTGGTTGGGAGAGCAGGGAGGTGAGCAGGTGATGAAGATTAAGGAAAAGTGGGAGGGGGAACTGGGAGGGGAGATAATCTGGGGAGAATGGAGTGAGGCGCTACGAAGGGTAAATGCGACCTCCTCGTGTGCAAGGATGAGCCTGATACAGTTCAAGGCGGTACACGAGGTACACATGACTCGGGCAAGAATGAGTAGGTTCTTCCAGGGAGTGGCAGATGAGTGTGAGAAGTGTGGGCGAGGACCAACGAATGATGTTCATATGTTCTGGGGCTGCGAAAAGTTGGGGAGATTCTGGGTGGGAGTGTTCGCGGCACTGACAAGGATAGTGGGGGTGGAGTTTGAGCCGGATCCTATGGTGGCGATATTTGGGATATCGGAGAAGCCGGAGCTGGTGGAGGGAAGGAGGGCCAATGTTGTGGCCTTCGCCTCTCTGATTGTCGGGTGAAGAATTCTGCAGGAGTGGTATTCAGCAATGCCACCGGGGCTACGACTTGGCATGGGTGACTTATATGACTTTCTTCGGTTGGAAAAGATTAAGTACGAATTAAGGGGTTCAGCAGACGACTTCGAGGCAAGGTAGGCCGTGTTTGAGGAGCTCTTTATTACGGGGGTGAGGGAGGAGAGTGAAAAAGGAGAAAATCCGTACAAACTGTATAGTTGTGTGTTGGGGAATTTGTTCCCCGAATTGTTTATGTTTTGTAACCATTTACATACGTTTGGAATAAAATAATTTTTTTAAAAAAAGGAGACAATCTAGAGCCATTTAGACAATCAGTAGAACTTGATATTCCCTCAGGCAATGAGTCAACTTCTATTGAATCTCTAAATTAATTTCCCAATTGATGTACAGTACCCTGAAATTTGTTTAAGGATTATGTTGGAATACAAATGGAAAATCTAAGCAGATCATGTCACTGTGAAATACATTCTTACCTGCTATTCGATTAGTTCTGAATGGTGCCTCTTCTCGATCTTGTTCAGCTGTTTCTCCAGAGACTCCTCCCTCCCTCTCACTGTCTCCAGCTCCAGCTTCTGTAGTTGTCGATTGTGCTCACTGATCTCCTGCCTTGTGTTCTGTAGAGTTTCCCTGTTTGCTGCTGCTGCATCGTTGAGTTTGACCACTCTGGATGTTGTAATATTCTTGTCGGATGCCCTGATTTACTACGAGAAATGATTTATTTACTTTAACTGTGGGTAAACTATATACAGGACAAAAGATGAAAAACAGTAAAATCATGCAAAGCAACCTCTCTTTTCAAATTCCTCCAGCCAGTCTGAGGTCAGCTGACTTTAACATTCACTTATATACTAGTGAGACTCCTAGCGGTCAGTCGGTGAATTACAACACAATCATCATATCACTACAGATGTGAACCATTCCTCTGCTTGCTGCATGTTCACATTGGAGTGTCCTTCCATCTGAGCTCGAATCTCTCTCAGGGCCCCCGTCAGGTCAGGCTTCAGCAAATCTTTTGCCTCGACGCTAACCTGTGAATCCTGGACCTGAGAGAAGAGGTCAGCCAACTCCTCCTCGTGATTGTTCTTGAGAAACTCAATCTCATCGATGAGAGATTGTGCTTTCCGTTCCAGCTCTAATTTGATCAGATTTGTATTGTCCCTGTCTTTCTGACAGGCCTGAATACTTGCTTCAGTCTCAATTGCTTCACAGCTCCAGGGTCCCAGGTTCGATTCCCGGCCTGGGTCACTGTCTGTGCGGAGTCTGCACGTCCTCCCCGTGTCTGCGTGGGGTTCCTCCGGGTGCTCCGGTTTCCTCCCACAGGCCAAAGATGTGCAGGTTAGGTCAATGGGCCATGTTGAATTGCCCATAGTGTCCCAAAAAGGTTCGGTGGGGTTACGGGGATAGGGCGGAGGTGTACGGATTGGGTGGAGGTGTGGGCATTGGTAGAGTGCTCTTTCTAAGGGCCGGTGCAGACTCGATGGGCCAAATGGACTTCTTCTACACTGTAAATTGTATGATTCTATAATTCCATGTTGATGTTTGTCTTTCTCCCTCATATTTCCTCTTCAACCGTTGGAGATCTTTCCCCAGGTGATCGTGGTCCAGGTGAATTTGCGTCTTCTGCCTTTCAGTCTCTTGGATGAGGCTTCGTGTCCCAGTGATCTCATTGCTCATTGATCTTTGGAAGCTACGTTGGCCTTTCTCGTAAGGTCTGTGATCTCTGCCTCCGTCCCTCACTCAGTTGCTCCAGCTGGCGGACCTTGCCGACGAACCCAGCAAAGTGGTCGTTGAGGCCCTGCATCAGCTCTTTCTCGCTGACACCACTTGGCGAGCTCCACGAGAGAGGCTGGGCAGGCTGAATTCCGTCACTTCCTGCCGGTTTATATCCTCCAGTCACAGGCTTGAGGGATGACCTGGACCAGTCCTGGAAACTGAACTCTCTGCCTGGGAAGTCCAGCCTGCGATTCAAGGTCCTGGAGGAGACCGAGTGCAATTTCCCAAAAGGAGCGAGACTGTGAGACTGCTAAGCCTGGCTCATTCTGCAGCTGTTGGACTGTGCCAGAATTCGATCTCATTCTTTCCTCTCTGTCTTGTACAGCGAGTGCTAGTGGTGACTTTGCAAAAAAGAACCTGATTCTCTGCTTACTAAAGAGGAACGTTAATGCCTCTGCTTAATTTCTGTCCTGCATTTCGAATGGCAATATTGACAGCCCAGGCAATTTGATTTCTTTGCTTTGGTAAGATTGAGACTTAATTGTGAAAAATCAATTTGTTTCGAGTTTCAAAGTAAATTTGCAGAAAATTCCCCTGACTTGCAAATGTAGAATATTGTTTCATTCCCAGATAATCAGGGGCTGTTTAGCACAGGGCTAAATCGCTGGCTTTGAAAGCAGGTCAAGGCAGGCCAGCAGCACGGTTCAATTCCTGTACTAGCCTCCCCGAACAGGTGCCGGAATGTGGCGACTAGGGGCTTTTCACAGTAACTTCATTTGAAGCCTACTTGTGACAATAAGCCATTTTCATTTCATAATTGCCGACTCCATGTCAGGAACATGTCCTTCTGTATTCTGCTGGGTCTGGTCCCTGGATATTCCTGGCGGCAGTATTCATTTTAACACATGGCTTCCAAATAGGCTTAAGCTGCGACCGTATACAAACAAACCCATTCTAAATCTTCGGCATTTAGCCTCCGCTTAGTCTCTAAGGAGTCTCGGATCATTCAAGTAATTGATTCCAGCAAAGTACAGCTCTGGTAATGTGGAGTACAAAGCTCTGGTTCACTCAAGGTGTGGAGTGCACGCTGAACAGTAATCCCCTCTTCAATGCAAGCCTTTATTTTGAAGCTTGCCATAAATTGTTAGGGTTGGATGAACTTCTAACAATCTTTTGTCCATAAAACAGTCTTTCTTCAGTAAAACTAGCTTTTGATCATGCTGTGGTTTGACCCAGCTATCTTTCTCTGCGCTGAAACCAATCTAAGAACTGAGTTTACAGAGTCACAAAGCTCTTACAGCATTGAAAAAGATCCTTCGGCCCATCGTGTTAGTGCTGGCCATCAAGTACCTATCTACTCTAATCCCCTTTTCCAGCACTTGGTCCGTAGCCTTGCATGATATGGCATTTCAAGGGCTCACCTAAATATTTCTCAAATGTTATGAGGATGTCCGCCTCTACCATGGGCGGCACGGTAGCACAGTGGTTAGCACTGTTGCTTCACAGTGCCAGGAACCCGGGTTTGATTCCCGGCTTGGGTCACTGCCTGTGCGGAGTCTGCACGTTCCCCCCGTATCTGCGTGCGTTTCCTCCGGGTGCTCCGGTTTCCTCCCACAGTCCGAAGATGTGCAGGTTAAGTGGATTGGCCACGCTAAATTGCCCTTAATGTCCAAAAAAGGTTGGGTAAGGTTACTGGGTTACAGGGATAGGGTGGAGGTGTGGGCTTGGGTGGGGTGTTCTTTCCAAGGGCGGTGCAGACTTGATGGACCAAATGGCCTCCTTCTGCGCTGTAAATTCTATGATTTTATGATACCACCCTTTCTGGCAGCGAGTTCCAGATTCCCACCACCCCATGGGAGAAAAGGTTTTTCCTCACATCTCCTCTAAACCTCCTGCCCCTTACCTTCAATCTCCGCCCCCTGGTTATTGACCCCTCTGCTCAGGGGAACAGTTCCTTCCTATTCACCCTACCTACGCCCCTCATAGCTTGTTGCATTTGGCCATCTTCCTATAACTCCCAGACTACAGACATGAAAAATACGAATTCTGTACTTTTCCCTTATTTCTGCCCGAAAACATTGGCGCGAGGGTTGCGAGGACCATGTTGAATGTGTTCAAAATTGAATTCAGCTGCTTTCACTCCTGTGCAACTTGCGATGAAATCCAGATTTTAAAGTGAGAACCGGGATAAGCCAAGGGCATCCTATCCTGGAATTCTGTGGAGAATGATAACTGTTTTGTGCAACATGATTTTGAACACTGAGTTCTTCTTACTGTGATTCAATATTTACTGACACCTGATTAACTGTGGGAGGCGATAACCTCAAGGACAAATATAGATAGAAACTATACCAGGCCCATGTAGTGTTCCTCTACATTCCCTTGAATGTGGACACCTGGGGTACTGTGAGCAGTTCTGGCCTCCTTATCTCTGGCACTGGTTTAGCACAGTGGGCTAAACAGCTGGCTTGTAATGCAGAACAATGCCAGCAGCGCGGGTTCAATTCCCGTACCGGCCTCCCTGAACAGGTGCCGGAATGTGGTGACTAGGGGCTTTTCACAGTAACTTCATTGAAGCCTACTTGTGATAATAAGCTATTATTATTAATACTGAACAACAAATTATAATTCTGCAGGCCATGACTGTTCTCCTCTTCTCTGGAAAGCTCCTCATCTTGATTTCCAACACCACGCAGCCCATTTTAACCTCTCATCAAGATCTCGCCCTTGAATTCTTGTCTGTATATTGTGAATGTGGCCATGAGTTACCAATCCTGTCCTGGGTTGCCAGAATGGTCAACCTGTAACTCGAGACTTTTGTGCCTTGAATCGATTTTTTGACTGTGGAAATATTCTGCACGTGTTAAGATCCACTTTATTTACCAAAGCTTATATACTTGTGGAGGGTTTAAAATTGGTTTGTAACCAATGCTACTTAGTGTAATTATACATTTCAATCGGTTCAAATTGTACAGAAAACTATTTTCAGCTTCTTTGAAGATGTTATCGCGCAATAAAGTCCTAAACTGATTTTCTAATTAGTATTAAAATCAAATAGGAGAAAGTTCAAAATGTTATTATTTTAAGTCTTGTTTCATAGAATTTACAGCGCAGAAGGAGGCCATTCGGCCCATCGAGTCTGCACCGGGGTTTGGAAAGAGCACCCCACCCAAGCCCACAACTCACCCTATCCCCGTAACCCAGCAACGCCACCTAACCTTTTTTTTTGACACTAAGGGGCAATTTAGCGTGGCCAATCCACCTAACCTGCACATCTTTGGACTGTGGGAGGAAACCGGAGCACCCGGAGGAAACCCACGCAGACACGGGGAGAACGTGCAGACTCCGCACAGACAGTGACCCAAGCTGGGAATCGAACCAGGGACCCTGGAGCTGTGAAGCAACAGTGCTAACCACTGTGCTACCATGCTGCCATTTATGCTCTAATTTATGCCATTTATGCTCTAATAAATATAAATAAGGCAATGTTGTTATATAGAGTCTTGGTGAGACCACACCTGGAGTACTGTGAGCAGTTTTGGCCTCCTTACCTATGGCAGCATACGCTGGCCATCGAGAGGGTGCAGCGAATGTTGACCAGACTGATCCCTGGCTTGTCCAGAGTTTAGAAAAATGAGCTCAACAGTGGGGTTGCTGGAAGGATGTTTCCACTGGCTGGCTCTGCACCCAGGAAACACAGGGTGTGAACAGTGGTAAATCCCGCCCACAGTCTCAGAATAAGGGGCGGCCATTTTGGACTGAGTTCAGGGTGGTGCGTCTTTGGAGTTCTCTACCCCAGAGGGCTGTGGAGGCCAATAACAAGAAGGGATATGGGGGTTAGTGCGAGAAGATATAATTGAGGGGGGCCAGCCTACAGTTAAATGACAGAACAGCCTCAAAGGGCCAATGGTCTACTCCTGTCCCTATGTTCCTGAATCCTCAGTGAAACTCCACATTATGCTCCGTATCAAAAGGAAAAGTTTAATTGAGGCTCAATCTCAAGTTTTATTACTCCAAATTTAACTAATCTCATTAAATTAGCACTCCATAAGATTAGCACACATTTCTGAAGGTGCATTTCCCACATAAATACAGGGAGCAGGACATTTACCCTTCAGCGACAGGTAAGATATCCCTCAGCCTCCCAGGACGGTTTCCCAGAGCATCAGTGACGCTACAGCCGGGTTCTTACCACACGGATCGTTTGCCATGGCCTTTGCAGTTGTGGAAGTCCGGTGTGCACTCTGCCTTGGAGAGGCGGGGACTGGCATCGCACATCAAGGTAGACTGCAGGGTGCAGTCATCAGCAGGCCGACAAAACTAATTTACCCAAATGTATCCCTGAGGCACTCGCCATTTTCCCACAGCTGTTCTTGCGGGAACCCCAGAGTTAAAATAAAGGGCAGAGGGTATCTGGGAGGGTAAACCCATGCTTACCATTTGAACAGCAGAGCCACCCTCTTCCCACGGGACGAGAGGATTAAAATTGGGGCCATAGCCTCAAATTTGGCACGTATTTGGAATCAGAGAAAGACAAATACTGATGCAGACACTGAGGTTATCTCAGATGCTTATGTGCTACAGTTTAGCTGCATTCTGATCCTTCCTGTCTGCCTTCCCTTCTGGAATTCGCATCTATTAGTTTGTGTCAGTACTAAACCTATCGATCAGATGTGGTTGGGCAGCACTTTGTGACTTGGACCACTTTGGTACAGATGTTAGATAACTGCATTCGTGGGAATTTTGAAGAAAGCAGTATTTAGTATTGAAACTGTTGTGCACATTCAATGATTAGAATAAATGCCGAGAGTGATGTTTGTGAGTCTTGCCAGTAGGTGGCGCTGTGGGGTGAAATTGGGTTTCAGAACCTTAAATTGCTGAGTCACGGTGCAGGGGAGACGTAACGGAAAGTGGGAAAACAAAACCTCAGTAAAAATGATTTCGGAAATAAAGGCAAAGTCCAACCATTTAAAAGCACACCAACGTGGTGTGGCCTGGACAAGATGGGCCGAATGGCCTCCTTCTGTGCTGTAACTTGTCCATGATTCTATGAACGCTGTTGCCTCTGATATCCAGGTTTTACTGTCTGTGATGGATGATGATCGGATAGTGTCGCTCACTTAAGCTGTGCTGCTATAGCGAGGAGTGGGTCTGGTGCCTCCTGATGGCCAGGTGAGGTACAGCCAGTGTTGTACAATGAGCCGCCACCCCCTAACGTTTGACAAAGGCGGTAAAGGCTGAGTGTTAGGGAGGCCCGTGTTTGATTGCGCCTTCCTCGTGGCTGGTTTCGGTGAACCTGCTCTGTTTATTCCACGCCTGCTGCCTGTGACTGGAATGCCGAACATTAGGAGCTGGGAGCACCAGCTCATCACAATACCCAATCCAGCTTCGCACAGCTGCTCCATTTTCCAGCTGTTTCCCCTCAGATCGTTAGATCGCCAACAACAACTTACATTTATATAACGCCTATAACACAGTGAATGTCCCTGGGCACTTCCTAATGGGGAGGGGGTGGCGTAGTGGTATTGTCACTGGACTAGAAACCAGAAATCCAGGTAATGCTCTGGGGACCCGTGTTCGAATCCTGCCTCTGCAGAGGTGAAATTTGAATTCAATAAAAATCTGGAATTAAAAGTCAAGTGATGACCATGAAACCATTGTCGATTGTCGTAAAAGCCCATCTGGTTCACTAATGTCCTTTAGGGAAGGAATTCTGCCGTCCTTACCTGGTCTGGCCTACATGTGGCTCCAGACCCACAGCAATGTGGTTGACTTGGTTTAGCACAGTGGGCTAAACAGCTGGCTTGTAAAGCAGAACAAGGCCAGCAGCACGGTTCAATTCCCGTACCAGGCGCCGGAATGTGGCGACTAGGGGCTTTTCACAGTAACTTCATTTGAAGCCTACTTGTGACAATAAGCCATTTTCATTTCATTTCTTAACTGCCCCCTCAAGGGCAATTAGGGATGGGCAATAAATGCTGGCACAGCCTGCGGCGTCCACGTCCCATGAACGGACAATAAAATAGAATAAAATTTGACACTGAGTCACATAATGAGGTGTTAGGACAGGTGGCTTGTTAAATATTGAGGTTTGAAGGAATGGTTCAATGGCGGAAAGGTGAAGGGGTTCCGGGGTGGAAATTCCAGAATTTAGCGCATTGACTACTGAAATGGTGACCTCCACGGGTGAGGCAAAGGAAATTGGGGACATGCAAGATGTCAGAGAGTAAGAGGGGTGCAGATAGTTCAGAGGTTTGTAGGACTGGAGGGAGTGACAGAGACAGGGAGGAGGGTATACATGGAGGGATTTGAAGTCCAGGGTGAGAATTTTAAAATCAATGTGGAACTGGGAGCCAGTGAGGTTAGTGACACGTGATGATGGATGGACAGGGCCTGGTGTGAGTTAGGATATGGGCAGCAAAGTTTACACTTTTAAAACAAATCTATTCTTCCACAGAATATGGGCATCACTGGCTAAGCCAGCATTTATTGCCCATCTCTAATTGCCCTTGGTAAGGTGGTGGTGAGCTGTCTTTATCAACTACTGCCGACGGGTAAATTTATACGGTAACCAGAGCAGAGCAGGTTTGAGGAGGTGCAAAGAAGGCCAGGCAAGGCTCTGGGTTTCTCTGCCTTCCATTGTGTGGGCCGATGGTCAGGAAGGCATGGACGTCATTGTGGGTGGGGCTGAACATCATTGTGGGTGGGGCTCGACATCATTGTGGGTGGGGCTCGATGTCATTGTGGGTGGTGCTCAACGTAATTGGGGGCGGGCCGTCCATGTCACCAGGGGACGGGATGTGACGGTAGTGCCCCCGCAAAGAAGGAGATCGCAGGGCCGCCAATAGTGTAATCTGCCTCTGCTTAGAAGGAAGAAGCATTGAAGCGAAAGCTTGAACTCCTGAAAGACTTTAAGTGAAAACCATCACAGTACATCGGAAATCTGGGCCGGAATTCTCCGGCCGTTCGCTGGTGGCGGGATTCTCTGGTCACGTCTGCACCACACCTCCGCCCACGGGATTCTCGATGGCGAGGGGAGGCTTTCATGGGAATTTCCTTTGACAGTGGGGGGAGCAGAGAATCCCGCTGCCAACGAATGGCGCACCGCCTCCCACCGGGGAGAGACATGTACTGGGAGGTTGGAGAATCCCGCCCATCTTATCCTTTTTACTTTATCATCATTTATTCTTCCCTCTCCAACACCCCTTTCCTCCACCTTGTCTGTGTGTGCGTGTGTATAGAGAGGGCATGTTAGAAAGTGGGATGGGGATTGGATTGGATTGGATTTTATTTATTGTCACGTGTACCGAGGTACAGTGAAAAGTATTTTTCTGCGAGCAGCTCAACAGATCATTAAGTACAAGGGAATAAAAGAAAATACATAATAGGGCAACACAAGGTACACAATGTAACTACATAAGCACCGGCATCGGGTGAAGCATACAGGGGTGTAGTGTTAATGAGGTCAGTCCATAAGAGGGTCGTTTAGGAGTCTGGTGACAGTGGGGAAGAAACTGTTTTTGAGTCTGTTCGTGCGTGTTCTCAGACTTCTGTATCTCCTGCCCGATGGAAGAAGTTGGAAGAGTGAGTAAGCCGGGTGGGAGGGGTCTTTGATTATGCTGCCCGCTTTCCCCAGGCAGCGGGAGGTGTAGATGGAGTCAATGGATGGGAGGCAGGTTCATGTGATGGACTGGGCGGTGTTCACGACTCTCTGAAGTTTCTTGCGGTCATGGGTCGAGCAGTTGCCATACCAGGCTGTGATGCAGCCAGATAGGATGCTTTCTATAGTGCATCTGTAACAGTTGGTTAGGGTTAATGTGGACATGCCAAATTTCCTTAGTTTCCTGAGGAAGTATAGGCGCTGTTGTGCTTTCTTGGTGGTAGCGTCGACGTGGGTGGACCAGGACAGATTTTTGGAGATGTGCACCCCTAGGAATTTGAAACTGCTAACCATCTCCACCTCGGCCCTGTTGATGCTGACAGGGGTGTGTACAGTACTTTGCTTCCTGAAGTCAATGACCAGCTCTTTAGTTTTGCTGGCATTGAGGGAGAGATTATTGTCGCTACACCACTCCACTAGGTTCTCTATCTCCCGCCTGTATTCGGACTCATCGTTATTCGAGATCCGGCCCATTATGGTCGTATCGCCAGCAAACTAGTGGAGGTGGGCAAACGTGGGGAGGTGGGTGAGTATTAGGCTGTCAGTTATATTTTTATCAGTTTAGTTATATTACTGTTAAATAATTAAAGGTTATTTGTGTCAAATTTACAAAGCTGGTGACTGCAGTTTATTGGGCTCAGCCAATTACGTTGCGACTCTGGGTCAAGTGGGGCTGGAATTGACGGCCCACTAGCCTGGGGTGGGGGGGTTGTGACAGAAGGGACTTTAGTCTTCAATCCAACTTTCTCTGCTTCGCACTTCTGAGTTGTCGCATCTACAAGTTTGCTGACGATCCGACCATCGTGGGCCGGATCTCGAATAACGATGAGTCAGAATGCAGGAGGGAGATAGAGAACCTAGTGGAGTGGTGCAGCGACAACAATCTCTCCCTCAATGCCAGCAAAACTAAAGAGCTGGTCATTGACTTCAGGAAGCAAAGTATTGAACGCACCCCTCTCAGCATCAACGGGGCCGAGGTGGAGATGGTTAGCAGTTTCAAATTCCTAGAGGTGCACATCTCCAAAAATCTATCCTGGTCCACCCACGTCGACGCTACCACCAAGAAAGCACAACAATGCCTTTACTTCCTCAGGAAACTAAGGAAATTCGGCATGTCCACATTAATTCTTACCAACTTTTACAGATGCACCATAGAAAGCATCTTATCGGGCTGCATCACAGCCTGGTATGGCAACTGCTCGGCCCAGAACCGCAAGACACTTCAGAGAGTCGTGAACACAGCCCAGACCATCACACAAACCTGCCTCCCATCCATTGACTCCATCTACACCTCCCGCTGCCTGGGGAAAGGGGCAGCATAATCAAAGATCCCTCCCACCCGGCTGACTCACTCTTCCAACTTATTCCATCGGGCAGGAGATACCGAAGTCTGAGAACACGCACGAACAGACTCAAAAACAGCTTCTTCCCCGCTGTTACCAGACTCCTAAACGACCCTCTTATGGACTGACCTCATTAACACTACACCCCTGTATGATTCATCCAATGCCGGTGCTTATGTAGTTACATTGTATACATTGTGTTGCCCTATTATGTATTTTCTTTTATGTATTTTCTTTTATTCCCTTTTCTTCTCATGTACTTAATGATCTGTTGAGTTGCTCGCAGAAAAATACTTTTCACTGTACCTCGGTACACGTGACAATAAACAAATCAAATCCAATTTGATAGAAAATGGGATTAGCCAGAGGAACATTGACTTCCCCCCATTGTCCAGTCAGAGTGGTACGAAACACAATTGCTCAGGATTCCCCGACTGTTCTACTCCAATATCAAGTCAGAACAACACACTGGAGTTACTCCACCAATTTTCTGTCACCAACTGACCATTAGACCACAGTTCCTCAAAAGTGACATTAGAACTGAACTCTTAACAATACAGCTACCCGTTGACCGTAGGAGCGAAGCCTTTATGATGAGATCGAATTCACTTTCCCCATAACAATTGCTTCAAGGAGCAGCTCCTACCATCTGATGTGGAAATATAGGGTGTCAACAAAATAAATTTTTAAATGGCCAAATTATTCTTCATTGCCCTGGCACCCACGGCACAGTGGCACAGTGGTTAGCACTGCTGACTCACAGCGCCAGTTACCTGGGTACAATTCCGACTTTGGGTGACTGTTATGTGGAGTTTGCATGTCCTCCCCGTGTCAGCGTGGGTTTCCTCCGGGTGCTCCAGTTTCCTCCCACAGTCCAAAGATGTGCAGGTCAGTTGGGGTTACGGGGATAGGGTGGGGGCGTGGACCTGGGTAGGGGGCTGTTTCAGAGGATCAGTGCAGACCCTATGGGCTGAATGGCCTCCTTCTGCACTGTAGGAATTCTGTGATTCTAATTCTATGGTTCATTTCAGTATTTGGATTAGCTGTCAGTGACCATGGGAGCCAATCCCATTAATTAAACGCATTGAGGTTTAAAGGGACACTTTTTATTTCTCTATGTTTCTCCTCAAGACATTCAATAAACGAATAAACCTCTGATGGATAGATAATAGACGGACTGTGAAGAAAATCAGGCTTGACAGCCTCACTACCATTCCACGCCTTGTCATCTTTTGGGCCTCTTTGTGAGGCTGATTACAGGTGATTCATGGTCCTTGACTTAAAACCAACTATTTCGAAACCAGGAATGAATTCAGCTATCATTTGATGCACAATTATTAAGAATCTATAGAGTTCTGGGGTCTTGGAGGAGGAAACATCCACATTGAGCATTGCGATCTTGCTGTGTAAAAATTAGCCACTTCATTTGCCTAAATGCGAACAATGACTAGTAATTAATTGGTTGTGCCTTACTCACTGGGGAAGTACTGAGGACACAATGTAAATCTCAATTCGTGATTATTCTGCCTTGCTGTGCTAAATTAAAGTGAAATCTATCTAATGGACGGGACTGCCGGCAGTCTTCTGTTGTAAACCCGCCCACTCAAGCTGGGTGGGAGAGCCTCACCGTCTAATGCCAAAAATAAATCACATTGAAACAGATCCAATTTCTTTGACAAAGTGCATTTATTTGTGAATGGCAAGTCGATTGCTACTTATTCATTGGTTATACTTGTAGCAACTATTAGTATAATTGAGGACTCAAAAATGTCTGAATTCCAACACGCAATGCGCATGTATTTAAATATATTAAAATCAACAGGAAAATTAAGGCTTTTTCTGTTGTATTGACATCAAAACTATTTCTCAAAGTCAAAGTGATCTGTAAGCACCCCATAGCAATGGCAATGTTTAATTGTGCAATTATTCATGCAATAAATTAAAATTGAAATCATTCCCCTGAGAAAATCCCATAAATCCTATTTCATTTCTATGGTCTGAAGTTGCTGAAGTGCCTGACCTTTACTGTGTAACATGCATTTCTTACTGTCTGATCTATTATGCTTTCGCTTATTCATCTACTTTCTCTGGCCTCATTTTTAGTATCTGTTGAAGCGGACACAGATTTCTCTTCCTTTTTCGTTTCTTCAATCACTTCTTTTTTCACAGTGCTGGTAATTGAGATTTTCACAATCTCTTCCTTACTCTGGATGCTCTCCTCGGTTATTTTCTGAGTGTCCTCCATTGTGGTTCTGGTAGTTTTCTTGTCAGTTTCAACTTCTTTTTCTTCTTTATCCAAGCCATTTATGACGACCTCTGGTGTTTTCTCCACAGACTGTGTGCTCTTGCTTTCAAGGTTGTTGCTCGGCACTTTTTCTGACCCTTTCTCTGCTTCTGAGGATTTCACTGTTTTCTCTTCACTTTCCTTGCTATCCTCCTCTTTGTCATCGCCTTTGCCTGTTTTTGTTCCTTCCAGTGTTGCTACTTCCTTGTCCTTGTTTGCTTCTTCCCCCTCCTTCTTCGGGATATCAGATTTTTTATCTTCGACTTTTCCATCTTTAGATTTTTCCGTTTGCCCAGATGTTTCTGATGCCTTTGAGACTTCACTTGCTTGAACTTTCTCAACTTTGATTGTCTGTTTTTCACTTTCTTTTCCTGATTCTTGAGGAGCAGCTTCCTTTTCATCTGCTTTTGTCTTTTCTTTCACTTTATGTGACTCTTGTTCTGGTTTATCCAGTTGCTTCCTATCTTTACTTTCTTCTGCAATCTCTTCAGCTGTGGATTCGGGCTCATCTTTTTGGTTTGAACCTGTTCCTTTTGAATCCTCTTTCTGTTGAGTCACACGATCTTCATCCTGTTCCTTGGCATTTGTTTTGTCTGCAGCATCACCTGGCTCAGTCTGATCTTCTTCACTTTGCTTCTCACTTTCATCTTCAGCTTTCGTTTCCACTATTTCCCGTTCTTCAGACTCTTTACTCTCTGCCCTTTCTTCTTTGCCCTGTTTTCCTTCGACAGTTTTTTCCTCTTTAGTGTCTTTTCTTTCTGTAGCTTTTTGCTGCTCAGTCTTGACTTTAGTTTCAGTATCTTCTTGTTCTTCAGGTTCAATTGTCTCTGTTGCCACTTTGTCTGCTTCTTTAGACTCTTCTTCTTCATCTTCTTTTCTTTCAGCAACATCTAGATCTTCAGTTTCTTTTATTTTTGTAGATTCTTCTTCACTCTTTGTTTCCTTTGTCTCTTCTGCTTCACTCTCTACTTTCCTTTCAGCATTTTCTTTCTCTTCAGTTTCTTCTGTTGCCGCTGTTTCCTCATCTTCAACTTCTTTGCTCTCTACAGCTTCTTCCTCTGTGCTCTCTTCTTTTCCTTCACTCGTTCTCTCAGCCTCCTCTTCATCTGAAGCTTCAGCTGTTGTTGCCTCGTCCTTATCTTCATCCCCTTCCTGCTTGGTTTGGTCATCCTCATCAAATCTTTCACCAGACCCATCATCGGAGGTAGCTCCTCGAGTGGTATCGTCCAGCTCTGCCATATCAACTTCCTTTGTGGTTTCACTTATAATTTCTTCTACAAATTTGTACTGAGGGGCAGCCTTCGTGGGGGTACCCTTGGTCTTTGCTGTGACATAAATGGAATGAGTCATGGGTTGTGCTTGTCTGTAGGCATACGAAGGAGGAGGGAAGCCACCTGAAATTGTGCCAAATCTTGTCTCTTCTCCTTCAAGAAGTTTCCTTATTAAAAAAAAAGAACATAATTATGTGCTTATGAGATGGATCAAACCTGTGCATCTACAACTTTAATAATGTTCAATGATGTTAGAGTTGCTGTGTACAGTTTAGAATTAAGAATTATTTTCCTTTTGCTTCATGTTCACCTGGTTTTTAATTCACCCTCTTTGTACGTTCGTCACACTGAGCACCATGAAATTGACCAAAAGACCTCCTACCCTGGACCCTGTTACACATGGATGTACTCTATATATGATACCCCTATATTTGTCTATGTTACTCTATATATGAAACCCCACTATTTATCTATGATACCTCTACCAGGGCAGCAGGGTAGTATGGGGGGCAGTACGGTAGCATAGTGGTTAGCACTATGGCTTCACAGCGTCAGGGTCCCTGGTTCAATTCCTGGCTTAGGTCACTGTCTGTGCGGAGTCTGCAAGTTCTCCCCGTGTCTGCGTGGGTTTCCTCCGGATGCTCCACTTTCCTCCCACATGTCCCGAAAGACGTGCTTGTTAGGTGAATTGGATATTCTGAATTCCCCCTCTGTGTATCCAAACAGGTGCCGGAGTGTGGCAACTAGGGGCTTTTCACAGTAACATCATTGCAGTGTTAATGTAAGCCTACTTGTGACAATAAAGATTATTATTATTTTTCTATGTTACTCTATATAGGCTACCCCACTATTTGTCTATGAAATCCCTATATTTTTCTATGATATCCCTGTATATGATACCCTTTTGGTTGTCTATGTTACTCTATTTATGATACAGGGGCTGAAGGAGATGGTTCGACACAATGTAAACTATGTTATCATATAAGATATCATAGACAAATTTAGTGGTATCATACATAGGGGTATCATAGGGGTATTATATGTGGGAATATCATAGGCTAATATAGGGGTATTATATATGGGAGTATCATAGGGTAATATAGGGGTATTATATATAAGGGTATCATAGGCTAATATAGGGCATTATATATATGGGGTATCATAGGGTAATATAGGGGTATTATATATTGGGGTATCAGGCTAATATAGGGTTGAAATATAGGGGTATCATAGGCTAATATAGCGGTATTATATAATGGGGTATCATAGGCTAATAGAGGGGTATTTTATATATGAGGTATCATAGGGTAATATAGGGGTATTATATGTAGGGGTATCATCGGCTAATATAAGGGTATTATATATATGGGGTATCATAGGGTAATATAGGGGTATTATATATAGGGGTATCATCGGCTAATATAGGGCATTATATATATGGTGTATCATAGGGTAATATAGGGGTATTATATATATGGGGTATCATAGGCTAATGATGGGGTATTATATATATGGCGTATCATAGGGTAATGTAGGGGTATTATATATAGGGGTATCATCGGCTAATATAGGGGTATTATATATATGGCGTATCATGGGCTAATATAGGGATATGAAATATAGGGTATCATAGGTTAATAAAGGGGTATTATATGTAGGAGTATCATAGGCTAATATAGGGGCATCATATATAGGGATATCATAAGCTAATATTGGGGTATTATATGTCGGAGTATCATAGGTTAATATAGGGGTATTATATATCAAGATATCAGGCTAACATCGGGGTATTATATATGAAATGAAATGAAAATCACTTATCGTCACAAGTAGGCTTCAAATGAAGGTACTGTGAAAAGCCCCTAGTCGCCACATTCCAGCGCCTGTTCGGGGAGGCTGGTACGGGAGGCTGGTATATGGGCTTTCATAGGCTAATGTGGGGGTTTCCTACATATAGGGGTATCATAGGTTAATATAGGGGTATTATATTTAGGGGTATCATAGGTAAACAGAAGGGTATCATATATAGGGTATCATAGATACATATAGGGCTATCAGAGATAAATAGAAGTGTATCATATGTAAAGGATCAGACAAATATTGGGGTATCATATATTTTGTTAAATTCGTTCTTGGGATCATTGAATAATAAAGGCGTATCTTATACAGAGTATCACAGACAAAACCAGGCGTGCCCTCCTGTGTGTTCTCCAGTTAGTCACCTCCAGTTTAAGATATTTTTAATGACACGCTGTTAACTCACTTATTTATTCCACGAAGCTTTGTTGGAGTGAGGCTGAAGCACTTTATCTTAAATGTGCTCCATATAATGTAAGGGTGAAACTTCATGGACCTTGCTCAGAATGTTGTCCATATTGATGCTGAACGGAGCATATACATTCAGCAAAGAAATCCTGCCCAGTCTGTCCCGAGGTGATGTGGTGCAGCCGAGTTGGGCGACTCCCTCATGAATCAGTCAGATCCCACTGGGAGTGGACTCAAAACTCTGCTAGATCCAGAAATGTGGAGGAAAATGGCTCGTTTTTCTAAAACCTCAAGAGTGGAGGCAAGTGGCTCCAACATTGAAGAAAATTGAATCCGGTGTTTAATTCGTTGCAAGACGATGATAGAAATCTTTGTGAATTCGCGTGCTTTTTGAAAAGAGAATTAATTGTCTTTGGGCCAACAGTTCTAAAATGCGTCAAAACGTTTGTGCCCAAAATATGTCAGGGATTCCTTCCCGTGGAAATTACACCCCTGGAATGTAAGGAATGGAATTTTAATGTAAATGTGTTTGTGTGTTGCACTGTTAGGTCCCCATTGTGGCTGTGTGGGGACTGGTGAGGCAGTCTCTCTCCCTCCCTTCCTGCAGAACAACTTGCCGCATTTGGCCAGTGAGAGGTGTCGCTTTCGCACACCAACTTTGCTGCTGTTTTTTTCGCAGCCTCCCCCCCCCCCCCCCACCCCAGCAGCAAACTGCAGCAACCCCACCATCCTGCAGCTGTACTGAAGACTGCTCCCGAATTCACCTCACCTCTCACTGGGAGAGAGGGGAGAAACAAACAAACCACATTATTCACAATACTGGAATTGCTTGGATTCCTGAAAACCCAAATGCTCAAATCTCCGATGATGTTAACCCTTTCAGCACAGATTGCCCGTCAACTGCGACTTTGCAAATCGCCCCTTTGCAAGAGTAATTATCTGAACAGTGATCCGGAGTTACTGGGTGAAATGGATAGGATGCTCAATTCACCAGGTTGTGGGGGTGAAGTGAACCATTTTCTGATTCGGTGCTATTTGATTCTCTTGGTTAATAAAAAAATAATCTCACCTTCACTTTATTTTTAAACAGATTGCAGAGGGGAACACTTTGATTGGAATAAATGTACAGTTTGTCCTCTAGCCTATTCCTCACGATTACTGCAGCTGTAATTTCTTTGGACAACATCATTTTAGTGGGCTTGGTTTCTGGGTGATCTCAAACTGCGAGGAATGTCATATGGCCGGTCTGCGATTGAGTTATTCCGGGGTTTGTTTGTGGGTTATGCCATCCGGAGGTAGAACACAGCCCTGAAAACATTCATTTGTTGATTTAATTCATTAACCCCGCTGTAACAAATTGAGGGGTGCTAATACCTCTCGTGAGCTGCTTGTGGTTTGAAAATCATATTCAGGAACAAGTCATGTCGCAAATTATTTAACCCATGCAGTTTCCTTTCAGAGTTTTTGTGTTCTGCAGGGTAATGTGTGTGTTCCCTGCGGTTAATTCTTCCCATGGTGAGTGAGTGACAGCCAATGTTGCTGAGTGCAGGTTATAATGAGCCTTACCTGTAGGAGGCAATCTCCACATCGAGAGCCATTTTGACATTCAGTAGGTCTTGATATTCCCTCAGGTGGTGACTCATTTCCCACTTTGTGGTTTTCAGCTCGTTTTCTAGTTGTTGAATGGTATCCTGTAAAACACAAGGTGTTTTTGTGTTCAAAGAAAGATCACAAAAGGCAGTGGCTAGCGAGTCAAGCAAAGCAGAACAAATTCTCACCTGATAATGGACTAATTCAGCGTCATGTCTCTCTTCAATGTCGTTTAGCTGTTTCTCCAGAGATTCCTTGGTCCCTCTCGCTGTCTCCAGCTCGATGCTCTTCGATTGGAGCTGTTTGCGATACTCAGTGATTTCCTGGCGAGTGCTCTGGATGGCCTCGTTGTTGACCTCTGCTGCTTCACTCAGCTTGGCCATTCTGGAGCGGAACCACTCCTCAGCTTGCTGCATGCTCACATCGGTGTGCCCTTCCATCTGAGCTCGGATCTCTCTCAGGGCCCCTGTCAGGTCAGGCTTCAGGTAATCTTTCATCTCCACACTAACCTGCGATGCCTGGATCTGGCAGTACAGATCGGCCAACTCCTCCTCGTGGTTGCTCTTCAGGAAGCCAATCTCCTCGGCCAGGGACTGAGCTTTCTTCTCCAGTTCCAACTTCACCAGGTGAGCCTCGTCCGTCTCTTTCTTGCACATTCTGATGTTGCTCTCCAGCTCGTCCCGAAGCCGAGTTTCTTCCCCAAACTTGCCCTTGAGTTGTTGGAGATCTTCCCCCAGGTGTTCCCTGTCCAGGAGGACCTGGGTCTTCTGGCTCTCCGCTTCCTGGACCAGCTCCCGGAGCTCCCTGATCTCCGGACCGTAGATGGAGGAGAGGCGTGTGGAAGAAGTTTGCTTTTGCCTCAGTTCCCCGATCTCTCCCTCCAGCCCCTTGTTCTGTTGCTCCAGCTGGCGGACCTTGTCGATGAAGCCAGCAAAGCGGTCATTGAGACCCTGCATCAGCTCTTTCTCATTCATACCCACCACCTTGCAGTCCTCATTGAAGAGGGAAGAGTGATTGAGTTCCCCACTCTCGGAGGACCGGTAGCCCCGGGCACTGGACACATTGCTCCGCTTCACAGACGAGCTGAAACTACTGCCAGTTCCCCTGGCCCAGTTCTGGGCTCTGAACCCCGGGGTTATGTACCCCAGATTCCGAGACAGATTCTTGGAGAAATCTGTGGGCACCTTCCGATAGGGAGAAGTGCTCAGAGAATCCCAGCAGTAGCTCATCTTGCTGCTGGCCCGGTCTATCTGCAATAATGCAGAGTCAGTGCCCTCCCAGCTCCTTATATAGAGCACAGGAACACCGCAACATCCCAGGTTTCCTCCTTGCTATTCTGAAGGGGAGCTGGGCGATGAATGACGCACACATTTTTCTCTTGAGTTCTTCTCTGAGCTCTGCATTTAAAGTGGCAATGTTAACCAAAAATAACTCCAGCCAAACAGGGCTTCAGATAACGGGGGAGCATTCTCCATTCTCAAAAGGATTTCCAGTTAAATATTATTCTGTAGTGGAGGGGTTGGCTATTCCATTCAGAGATTCTGCTTTAGGAGATTGGTCAGGGAACATGATTAGTTTTTCCAGTGTCAATAATAGTTCGGGGACTTCACCATTCCAGATCTATTCATTAACTGCAGCACGGGATATTTAGCACAATTCCTGTTTTTAATATATAGTCAGGACCACATATTTGACCCCTTTGCCCCTCTGGAACACATCAACTGCAGTGTTCACTTGATGCAGGGAAGTAACTTCTATGTTTTCCACTATTGATTCCAGTAAACAGCTTCCTCTGTAATATCAATGTTCCATACCTCATAATCATCATAGATGGAAACTTGAAAAGTTGGTGATCTAATTTTAAATCCAGTATTTTAGAGAACCATCTGTCTGCTAGGGATGGGACACCAAGAGTTGTCAGTGAAATTCCCAATGCCTAAATTCTGCAGTGGGTTGAACTCATAGCAATTATGGAGCGATTTTCAAAAGCAATGTTTTACAGGACAGGGGTGATGTTGCAAACCCTGCATTATTTTTCCATGCCTTATTGAGCCGGTGCAGTCCATGAGGCGATAATGCCCCCATTCTGGTCTCCAAGTTGGGGACTGTGTAGTCATTTTTGTAACAATAATTCCTGTCAAGCAATCCCTCCGTTTTCAGATTAAGATCCATTTAAGTACTGGGAGAAATATTCACTCCATCCTGGGAATGAACTTTCCTCTGTTATTGAAATGAAGACATGCTTACTTTAAAAAAATATATAAATATGATTTAAAATAATCTTTTGTCAAAATAGTGGAAGAGGGATTTCTATCTGAGTGTGTTAATTTCCTGCTACACCAAGGTATAATTCCATTTCAACACATGCTCTCTTACCAGACGCACTGAAATGCAGGAATCATTAATGATTGGCTTTGAAGCCATACATTTACTCCAGTGCAGAGGAGGCCATTCAGCCCATCGAGTCTGCACTGACACTCTGATAGAGCACCCTGTAGGCCAACTCCCCAGCTCTATCCCCGTATCTCCATCTAACTGCACATCCTTGAACACTAAGGGGCAATTTTAGTACTGCCAGTCCACCTAACCTGCACGTCTTTGGACTGTGGGAGGAAACCGGAGCACCTGGAGAAAACCCACGCAGACACAGGGAGAACGTGCAGACTCCGCACAGACTATCGTCCCTGCTTCCACTCGCTACCGGAGGAGGTGGTGGAAGCAGGGATGATAGTGACATTTAAGGGGCATCTTGACAAATACATGAATAGGATGGGAATAGAGGGATACGGACCCAGGAAGTGTAGCAGATTGTAGTTTAGTCGGGCAGCATGGTCGGCACGGGCTTGGAGGGATGGAGGGCCTGTTCCTGTGCTGTACTTTTCTTTGTTCTTTGTTCTTTGACATTCGGCCAAGGTCGGAATCGAACCGCTCCCTGGCTCTTTGAGGCAGCAGTGCTAGCCACAGTGCCGCCCTTTCTATTATAAAAAGGCAACAACTCCGGTGAATTGATGTATAATCTCATTCCCGAACATAAATAGTCAGAAACATGTCTTATGGGATATTTAAGCCAGTTTTAACAATTAGAACATCATGTTTACCTCTTTGATTGCTAAGGTCCCAACAGTTCAATTCTGGCAATGATTATGGTAGAACTGAATGTTCTCCTGGAACATTCCTCAGAAGAAGTTCTGTTTTTTTTCCTGTCTGCTCATTAGCTTTGAATAAAATTTGTTGTAATATTAAGTATGTGCCATGTTTTGTAAAGTTGAAACGGGTCCTGGCAGACAAGTGAATCTTAATGCTTGGAAATATGGTGCAGGATAGCTTTTCATGAAGTCAATGCTGATGCATTTGAGTGGAAGGTGTTACCAGTGCCAACACCAAGTGTACATAATGCTGCACCGTGCATCTTAATGCTGCTCTCTAATCTCAAACCTTCTATTGAGAGGGTAAGCATGGATTTCTTTTCATTCTTAGGATTACTTTAGGAGATATAACTTTGAAATGATCTGCTTTGATATTATTATATTTGTTCCTTACGAGTCATGGGGTTTTACAGCACCACAAGAGGCCATTCAGCCCATCCTGGCTGCACAGGCCATCAAGCACCGATCTATTCTAGTCCTATTTTCCAGCACTAGCTCCTTGACCTTGTATGCTCTGGTGTTTCGAGTGCTCATCTAAATACTTCTCATGTATTGTGAGGGTTCCTGCCTCTACCTCCCTTTCAGGCAGACAGTTCCTGATCCCCACCACCCTCTGGACGAAATAGTTTTCCCTCAAATTCCCTCTAAACCTGCCCCTTCCCTTAAATCTATGTCCCCCCCCCGCCCCGGTTATTGCCCCCTCTACTAAGGGGAAGTGTTTCTTCCTATCTACCCTATCAATGTCCCTCAAAGTTTTTGCACCTCAATCAGGTCTCCCCATCAGTCTTTTCTACTCTAAGGCAAACAGCCCCAGCCTAATCAGTTTCTCTTGATAGCTGAAACACTCCAGCCCAGGCAACATCCTGGTGAATCTCCTCTGCACCCTCTCCAGTGCAATGGCATCCTTCCTACAGTGTGGTGACCAGAACTGGGCACAGTACTCCAGCTGTGACCGAACAAATATTCCATCATAACCTCCCTGCCCTTATATTCTATGCCTCAGCTAATAAAGGCAAGTATCTCATATGCTTCTTAAACACCTGATCTACCTGTCCTGCTGTCTTCAGGGATCTTTGGACATGCACACCAAGGTCCCTCTGGTCCTCTCTACTTCCTCGAGCCCTATCGCTCACTGTATTTTCCTTTCCCTTGTTCGACCTCCCAAAATACATCACATCCCACTTCTCAGGGTTAAATACATTTGCCACTGTTCTGACCAGCTGGTCATATCATCCTGTTATCTGAGGGTTTCCCCCTCACTATTTACCACACCACCAATTTTCGTGTCTCCTGCGAACTTGCTGATCCTCCCCCTCACATCCACATCTAGATCATTAATGTACACTGCATACAGCAAGGGGCCCAGCACCGGTTCCTGTGGTACACCACTGGACACAGACCTCCAGTCACAAAAACAACCTTCAAACATACCCTCTGCCCCCTGTCACTAAGTCAAGTTTGGGTCCAACTTGCCAAATCGCCCTGGATCCCATGGGCAGAATGCCTGCTTGACCAGTCTCCCATGTGGAACCTTGTCAAAAACCTTACTGAAGTCCACAGAATTTTATAGCGATGTAAAAGCAAAAGCAAAATACTGCAGATGCTGGAAACCAACCTGAAATATAAACAGAAAATGCCAAAAATACTCAGCAGGGGGCAGCATCTGTGGAGAAAGGAACAGAGTTAGCTTTACAGGTCTGCGATCCTTCATACTGACCTGAAACGCTAACTCCACTTCTCTCTCCACAGATACTGACTGACCCGCTAACTGTTTTCGGAATTGGGGTGGCTTTATTTGAAATGTTATACCTTGTAAACTTACCGCGCCGTAACATGACATTGAGCTCCCGTGTAACAGGCATTCACCAAATCTCACCTACTTTTCATAGATCCAGATTTGTTTCTTTTCCTAATTTGGCTCAGACCCAATCATTTATCATACCAAGTGTAATTCTGTCCTCTTTCGCAAGTTTGCTTATGACTTGTTAAACTTTCAAGTCTTCACCTTTTATCACAGATCGATCTCAAATTGATCAATGTCACTTTTTAAAAAATGCAAACTGATAATACACACATAGCTATTGCACAGAATATCCGAAAACCCCAACACCATTTAAAGGTCTGTGGCCTATTTGAGCAATGACTATCAGGAGACTCTCTGGAGCACAACTCAATTTTTATTCAAAATGTCTGTCTTTTTTGCTGAAGATATTTCCTTTATAGCCACTCGATGGCTTAATACAGTTTTGTATTATTCCATGTGCAAAGAATCTTTAACGCAGCGTAGGGAAGTGTGAGGAGAAGGAAGGATGGAGAAATTGACAATCTAGGAGCTTAGGGAGGAGGAAAGAGAGGATGCGTTTGAGGGTCAGAAACAAGAGAAGAGTCATTAACAGCTCTGATGGTTGCTAGTGGTTGTTCCAAATGAGGCTGGCATGGTGGCACAGTGGTTAGCACTGCTGCCTCACAGCGCCAGGGTCCCGGGCTCAATTCCAGTCCTGGGTGATTGTCTGTGTGGAGTCTGCACGTTCTCCCCGTGTCTGCGTGGGTTTCCTCCGGGTGCTCTGGTTTCCTCCCACAGTCCAAAGATGTGCATGTCAGGTGGATTGGCTATGCTAAATTTCCCCTTAGTCCAGGGATGTTACGGGTGGGTTAGGGGGATGGGGCGGGGTGGGCTGGGGAGTTGGCCTAGGTGGCAGGGTTCTTTTGGAGGGTCATCATAGACATCATAGAATTTACAGTGCAGAAGGAGGCCATTCGGCCCATCGCGTCTTCACCGACTCTTGGAAAGAGCACCCTACCCAAGGTCAACACCTCCACCCTATCCCCATAACCCAGTAACCCCACCCAACACGAAGGGCAATTTTGGACACTAAGGGCAATTTAGCATGGCCAATCCACTTAACCTGCACATCTTTGGACTGTGGGAGGAAACTGGAGCACCCGGAGGAAACCCACGCACACAGGGGGAGGATGTGCAGACTCCGCACAGACAGTGACCCAAGCCGGAATCGAACCTGGGACCCTGGAGCTGTGAAGCAATTGTGCTATCCACAATGCTACCGTGCTGCCCTCAGTCGGTATGGACTTGATGGGCCAAATGGCCTCCTTCTGTACTGTAGTGATTCTATGAGTCTAAGAGTAACCCCAGGCCTCACATTAAAGTTATACAAACTATTAAATGGATCAGTGACTCAATGGAAACAAAGGATCCAAGACTGCCACTTGGATGCATCAAGTATTCCTATACCATTATTGCAGACAGTAATTTCTAGGTCCAGTTGAAAGAGGCCCTGCTATCTTAGTAACTTTAAAACTTTCAAGCATCTTACAGAGCAGTAATAAAATTAACAGTTCCTAAGGGTGGATGTGGCATCAACAGAGACGGGTGCTTATCATGTAAAACCCATCTTGTATTAAGTTCCTGTTTTTAGTTTAACAAATCAGGGCATTATTAAAAATAAATATTGACGGAGCCTACTGTCCACAGTGCTTGCTAACAATAGACCAGAATTTACTGGGAAAATAACGGCGAGTTAAATGTGCATCATGATCATATGTAAATAACCCAGCCATTTCCTGTGAGGAATTACTTGATTTGCAAACTGCAGCAAATTTTATGTCAATTTCTGTTGCTCTGCTATTAATCTTGTGAAAATGTGAGCTTCCCTGTCAGTTTCAGCCAATAGCATTGAACTCAGAACATTAGGGCTGGTATTTAAGAGCTTAAGGACACATTTACCAATGAGGTGGACTCGGAGCCTCATTCCTACAAGTTGTAAATTATTCTTAGAGATTCTTTAAAATGTTAAAGTAAAAATAAAACATAAAAGATTTCTTACTTTTTCTTTCAGTTTCTTTCCCCCTCCTCGCTTAACCCAGCATTTCTTTCCCTGTCTTTATTTCTCTCTCTTCATCTGATTTGATTGAAATTCATCCTCTTTCCCTTTTCTGTCATTCCGTTGTTTTTTTTCTCAATCCTTCGATCTCATTGGAAGATAGATTGTTAGTTCTGTTGTTTGCCAAAGCCTCAGATGCCCTTTGACCCTACCCTTCCTGAGACCTGTGATGCAATAATATCGTAACCTGAAGGAAAAATACTCGAACTAATGGGATACACAATGAGATACCTGCCCTAGAAAACTCTGGGGCAATATTAACCATTTGGGTTTAGAAAATTGGGTGAAATTGAGAGTGTTTGATCTTGCCAGTCCAGATCATTTAACTACAAGGTCTAATAGGGCATTCATATATCACACACATTTAGCATTAATGCAAAGCCAAACTAAATTTGGTAGGTCAATTGTTTGAAAAGGTCTGAACTGGTTCCAAAGCAAAGCAGAATCAAGCATCCACTCTCAGTTCAGGTGCTTCAACCACATGACAGGGAGGCCCCCTCCTTTAAATACTGTTCACAGTTTGACTAATGAGGCTATACACAAGCTTGCAATGTCGTTCACACAGGTCGACTGCACTGTGTGTGTCTGGTAAGTTCAGGTTGATGACCTTTCATCAAATTCCATAATTACCGTGGGAAAGTATGGAAAGATTTTGAAGGACTTTTAGGGTGGTACGGTGGCACAATGGGGTTAGCACTGCTGCCTCACAGCGCCAGGGTCTCGGCTTCAATTCTGGCCTCGGGTGACTGTCTGTGTGGAGTTTGCACTTTCTCCCCGTGTCTGCTTGGGCTTCATCCGGGTGCCCCGGTCTCCTCCCACAGTTCAAAGATGTGCAGGTTAGGTGGGTTGGCCGTGCTAAATTGCCTTTAGTGTCCAAAAGGTTAGGTGGGGTTATGGGGATAGGGTGGAGGCATGGGGCTAGGTAGGGTGCTCTTTCTAAGCGTCGGTGCAGACGTGGTGGACCAAATGGCCTCTTTCGGGATTGTGGGATTGTATGACTTTTGGGTTGATAGATGCCCTGATATAAAAGTCAAACTGTAATGGTTCCAGATTCTATCAGTTTTGTGATGTGAAGTGAGAATTAAATCCTCTCTCATCCTCCGGTCACTTGCATTATGGGACTTTAGTGCACTGCGCTCAGGAGCCTTCGGGTAGGTCAAATCAGAATTGCTTTTGTCTGAGCTCAAGTTTATTTTTGCAATCGTTCTGCTGTAGTTAAGTCAGCAGGTGACACTCATTCCACAGTCAGTAGAAATGGCTTCCGTGGTACAGAAATAAATGAAGTTCTCCCGGAAATTTACACAATTTGACTGTCTAATTCCATTGCTAGATCAAAAAAGACAGTAGTTTCATTTTTGGTTCTGTTTCATTCGAATGACAAATTTGTTTGAGGCCCATTGGTGTCAAACCTACAATTGCTCAGATTCTCCTGATGTGAAGGTTACAATAGCCTGGCTTTTAAAATCCTGGAACTCCCTCCCTAACAGCACAGTGGGTGCACCTACACCACACGGACTGCAGCTGAAGGCGGCAGCTCACCACCGTCTTCTGAAGGGCAATTAGCATGGGCAATAAATGCAGCCCTAGCCAGCGATGTCCACAGCCCTTGACTGAATTTAGGAACTTAATAGAAAATTTATATTAACAATAATAATCTTTATTGTCACAAGTAGGCTTACATTAACATTACAATGAAGTTACTGTGAAAAGCCCCTAGTCGCCACACTCCGGCGCCTGTTCGGGTACACAGGGGGAGAATTCGGAATGTCCAATTCACCTAACAAGCACGTCTTTCGGGACTTGTGGGAGGAAACCGGAGCCCCCGGAGGAAACCCACGCAGACACGGGGAGTTCTGTGCAGACTCCGCACAGACAGTGACCCAAGCCGGGAATCGAACCCGGGACCCTGCCGCTTTGAAGCAACTGTGCTAACCACTGTGCTACCGTTACAGGTCAGGAGGCCATTATAGAAAATGCCCAATTTCCTCATCGTTAAAATCAATCAGTAGTACGTTAAAAGTTAGCCCCCCACCCCTTCTCCCCTCAAAGTATTGATGTGAGAGAATTAAAACAGAGGAAGCCCTTCACTGATGGTCGAACCAATGTTGCCGAGGTAACATCATCGACCTATTGGTCCATAGGCCCAGGCTTATGGGTTCAAATCCCACCATGGCAGCTGGTGGAATTTAAATTCAATTAATAAAATCAGGAAGTCTAGAGCTCAGTGATGTTGACCGTGAAACTATCATTGATCCTTGCAAAATCTCACCTGGTTCAGTCATGCCCTTTAGGGAAGGAAATCTGCCGGCCTTACCCAGTCTGGCCTACAAGTGATTCCAGACCCACAGCAATGTGGTTGACTCTGAACTGCACCCTGAAACAGCCCAGCAAGGGCAGTTAGGGATGGGCTTCGCCAGTCATGTCCACATCTGCCGAGAGATTAAGAAACAGTCCGCAGTTACAGCTGTAATAGAGAAGGTTTAAAAATTACAATTGAAAAGCATTCGTCCCCTGGCAGTTGATGTTCAGTGATCACAATACTGCACTTAAATTGACACCAATTGGAACTAATTTAGTAGCCTGATTAGTTGTAACCCACAGGACAGAGCCTATTAAAAAATAAAACAGGAGAAGGAGAGAATCAGGACAGTAACTTCTTGCTTTAAAAGGAAATGGCAGGATTATTGGTGTGAGGTATCTTTGTAGAATTAAGAATAATCAAGAATGATTCTCCTGTAGGAAAGAAAGACTTGGGGCTGAACTTTATGGCACCTTGTGGGTGGGTTGACATGTGGGGGACACAAATCGGGAGTCATGACAGGCCACTCTTCCCAGCATCTACCCAACCATCCCGACGCTCCCTATTGTTATATTGGCTGGTGGCTGAGCAGGTGCAGGGTGCTCCTTTTTTGGGACGTCGCTGCCAATCGGAGACACCAATCCCTAAGGAATTCCCGGCCCTGCGTTTCCCCTTACCCCTGCCCGACCAACCTCAATGCCTGTCAACCCCTTACCCCCTCTACACACAAACACACCAGCCCCTACCCTATCAACCACAACCCTGTCACCCCCACCACTCCTGACCCGCACACACACACACCAGCCCCTACCCTATCAACCACAACCCCCGTCACTCCCCCTACCACCCCGACCCCCCCCAACACACACACACCAGCCCCTACCCTATCAACCACAACGCCCGTCACTCCCCCTACCACCCCGACCCCCCCACACACACACACACCAGCCCCTACCCTAACAACCACAACCGTCACCACCCCACACCCAACCACACATACACACACCAGCCCCTACCCTAACAACCACAACCCTTCACCCCACCACCCCCGACCCACACACACACCGCAGCCCCTACCCTAACAACCACAACCCTGTCCCCCCCTGACCCACACACACACACACACCGCAGCCCCTACCCTAACAACCACAACCCAGTCACTCCCACCATCACCCCGACCCCCCCACACACACACACACCAGCCCCTACCCTAACAACCACAACCCTTCACCCCCACCACCCCCGACCCACACACACACACCGCAGCCCCTACCCTAACAACCACAACCCTGTCACTCCCCTCACCACCCCGACCCCCCCACACATACACACACCAGTCCCTACCCTAACAACCACAACCCTGTCACCCCCACCACCCCCGACCCACACACATACCGCAGCCCCTACCCTAACAACCACAACCGTGTCACTCCCCTACCACCCCGACCCCCCCACACACACACACACCGCAGCCCCTACCCTAACAACCACAACCCTGTCACTCCCCTCACCACCCCACACCCACACACACACCGCAGCCCCTACCCTAACAACCACAACCCTGTCACCCCCACCACCCCCGACCCACACACACACCGCAGCCCCTACCCTAACAACCACAGCCCTGTCACTCCCCTCACCACCCCGACCCACACACACACACACCAGTCCCTACCCTAACAACCACAACCCTGTCACTCCCCTCACCACCCCGACCCACACACACACACCAGTCCCTACCCTAACAACCACAACCCTGTCACCCCCACCACCCCGACCCACACACACACACACCAGTCCCTACCCTAACAACCACAACCCTGTCACCCCCACCACCCCCGACCCACACACATACCGCAGCCCCTACCCTAACAACCACAACCCTGTCACTCCCCTCACCACCCCGACCCACCCACCCACACCAGCCCCTGCCCTAACAACCACAACCCTGTCACTCCCCTCACCACCCCACACCCAGCCACACATACACCAGCCCCTGCCCTATCAAGCTCACCCCTGTCACCCCCCTAATCCCCACCCTCTCACACATACATACGCATACCAGCCCCTGCCCTATCAACCTCAACCACCCTCTTGCCCCCAGACACATACACACGTACCAGTCCCTGCTTTACCAACCTCAACCCCTGTCTACCTGTCTAACCTCCCCCTCACACAAACCTACATACATCATCCCCCCCCCCCCCCTCTCTGGGGCCTGCCAGCTTGTCCCAGGTGAGATCCCAGCCTCACCTTGGCATTTGGCTTTCCTCTGGGATTGCTGCAGTCCCAGCAGTGGCCACTGCTTCCAGTGGAGCTGTTGGGACCAACTGAGTGGGTACATGGGCCCTTGGGTCACCCAAAAAACAGCAGACCCAACAGTGCCGCACTCCCTCCGTACTAAAGGTCTAAATTAAAGATCAAGGTGACTACAGACAAGCTGATTCTCCCATGTTCCCATTGACCACGAGAATTCATGTGTAGCTCTGAAGGGTAGGAAGGTTCATCAGGCCTGTATACCCAGTGCCTGGGGTGCATGAGGACCCAGCTGATTATTTGAGGGAGGCAAATATCTCCCTAACGCCTCATTTCCCATCAGCAGAACCACTGCAGCTGTAAGTTGGCACTGATGCCAGTGGTGCTTGTGATATGTGCAGACTGAACCATGCATGGCAGTCAAAGTGGCTCTACTATCACATCTCCGCTTTGTCAAAAACCAGTCAAAACAGCTTTTCATTTTTGTTTCTCTTCTGCACTTTCCTCGGCTTATTTAGCAGTCATGAGATTTAGAATGTGTTTCTCTGTAGAAGACTAAATTCGCCGACAATTAATTAAAAGGACAGACTCGATCTAAACGAATCTCTGCCGAATACTGTGAGGTACGAGAAGGTGTCTGCCACAAAGCTAAAGGTCAGAAAGATACACTGTCTGTCACACTTGTAAAATGTCCTGGCGGCTAAAATATATGAAAGACTTTCCTGATTGCAAGCCAGATATTTTCAGTCAGAGGATTCTGGTTTCGAGCCCCTCTCCAAAAAATTGTAAACGTTAATCGAGGCCAACAACAGTCTTGATTTTAACATAATGTGGAGATGCCGGCGTTGGACTGGGGTGAGCACAGTAAGAAGTCTTACAACACCAGGTTAAAGTCCAACAGGTTTGTTTCGATGTCACTAGCTTTCGGAGCACTGCTCCTTCCTCAGGAGAAAGAAGCTAGTTCACCTGAGGAAGGAGCAGCGCTTTGTGGCAGACACCACTTTGTGACTGCCTTGATTTTAACAGTGGGACAATTTTCAAGCAGCACCTGGAAAGAGAGAATGGAGTTATTGTTTCAAGTGTGGACCCTGCGTCATGTAGTATGTTTAATGTGTTAATGACCATTTCCCCCTTTGATTTACACCAACTGCAGTTCAATATGTTTTGTTTGTTCGATCATTTCAATTGTGGTAGCTTGTACTGTGCGCAAAATTCATTTGCATCCCATGTGTGGTTTTGATGGTATACTCTGGTTGACATGCAGGATGTGTTCTGATTCTGTGAGATTAAATACGAACGTCTCAGAAATGTGCTGAGGTGGAGCTGGTGTGAGGCCCACATTAATGAAAGCGAGTAAGGTGCATATTAGGGTTGGAGGCTTATGTTGAAGTATCGCTCTCACCTGTGATTTGCAAACTGGTTATTATCTCCAACTGTGCCCTCTCCAACATGCCTATAGGGTACTCATTCTTCAAGTTAACTTGATTAATGGCGCCCACATTCTCATAAATCAGCCTTTTCTTTTTGCTAGTTAATATATAATGATCCGCGTGCATTTAGAAAGTGCAGGGCACGGACTTCCGGGTGCGGCGATGACCAGCTGAGTCGCACGTTTCGGCAGCTCCCTGTGAAACGGACTTTTGGGCTCTTGATAGGAGCCCCAACGGCAATTTTAACGGCTGAAAACACCGTGCGGTAAACCAGAAGGGTGTTCCCCCTGGACACGGATGGAAAAAGGAGAGGAAAGTGGCCGGATTGCAGCGGATCCTTTGGAACAACGGCAAGGAAGGCAAGCAGAAACCAAGATGGCGTCGGAAGGTGGCAGTTTCATATGGGGCCCTGAACAACAAGAGTTTTTGAAACGCTGCGTGGAGGAGATAAAAAAGGAAATGAAGAAAGAGTTGTTGGCCCCGATATTACAGGCGATTGAAGGGCTGAAAGAGGAACAAAAGACCCAGGAGCAGGAGCTTCGGGTCGTGAAGGCGAAAGCAGCAGAGAATGAAAACGACATACAGGGCCTGGTGGTGAAGTCGGAGATACAGGAGGCACACCAGAAACGATCTGTGGAGAGGTTGGAGGCACTGGAAAATAACGCAAGGAGGAACAACTTGAGGATTCTTGGCCTTCCTGAAGGTGTGGAGGGGGCGGACGTCGGGGCATATGTGAGCACGATGCTGCACTCGTTAATGGGAGTGGAGGCCCCGACGGGTCCGTTGGAGGTGGAGGGAGCATACCGAGTTATGGTGCGAGGATCGAGAACAGGAGAAGCTCCCAGAGCCATAGTGGTGAGATTTCTCCGTTTTAAGGATAGAGAAATGGTCCTTAGATGGGCGAAGAAAACTCGGTGTAGTAAATGGGAGAACGCGGTGATCCGCGTCTATCAAGATTGGAGTGCGGAGGTGGCGAGAAGGAGGGCGAGCTTTAATCGGGCCAAAGCGGTACTTCACAAAAAAAAGATAAAGTTTGGAATGCTGCAACCGGCAAGACTGTGGGTCACATATCAAGGGAGGCACCACTACTTTGAGACGGCGGATGAAGCGTGGACTTTTATTGTAGAAGAAAAATTGGAATGATTGGACTACGAAAATGAACGTTTGGACAAAGTGGTGGGACGAGTGGGGGGGGGGGCGAAGAGGGATTGTATGATTAATCCTGCGGTATGGTAACTTTTCTTTCTCCCACAGGTGGTGATGGGGGGAGGTGGGGAGGGAGAGGAGATGGGGCGTTGGCCATGGGAGGCGGGGCCGAGGGAGAGGCGCGGGCTTGGTTCCCGCGCTATGATAATTATGGCGGGAATAGAGAAGCAGGAAGGAGGGGGCGCCGCACGGGGCGAGCCGTGATCACGGGGGGAAGCCGAGGTCAGCCAGAGTTTGCTGACTTCTGGGAGCAACATGGGGGGAGTAATTACGCCAGCGGGGGGTCTAGCGGGGGGGGGGGGGGGGGGAGGGGGGAATTACTGGGTTGCTGCTGCTGGGGAAAGGGGGGAGTGGGTACGGGAAAGGATGGGCGGGGGGGCACCGTCTGGGAGAAATACAGCCGCGTGGGAACTGGGCGAGAAGCTGGAAAAAGATGATGGCTAACCGGCAAGGGGGGGGGGGTGGGAAGCCCCCCAACTCGGCTGATCACGTGGAACGTGAGGGGGCTTAACGGGCCGATAAAGAGGGCACGAGTACTCGCACACCTTAAGAAACTTAAAGCAGATGTGGTCATGTTACAGGAAACGCACCTGAAACTGATAGATCAGGTTAGGTTGCGCAAAGGATGGGTAGGGCAGGTGTTCCATTCGGGGCTGGATGCGAAAAACAGGGGGGTGGCTATATTAGTGGGGAAGCGGGTAATGTTCGAGGCAAAGACTATAGTGGCGGATAACGGGGGCAGATACGTGATGGTGAGTGGCAAATTACAGGGAGAGATGGTGGTGTTGGTAAACGTGTATGCCCCGAATTGGGACGATGCCAATTTTATGAGGCGAATGCTAGGACGCATCCCAGACCTAGAGACCGGAAAGCTGATAATGGGGGGAGACTTTAACACGGTGTTGGAACCAAGGCTGGATAGGTCGAAGTCCAGGACTGGTAGGAGGCCGGCAGCAGCCAAGGTGCTCAAGGATTTTATGGAGCAGATGGGATGGGTGGACCCGTGGAGATTCAGTAGACCTAGGAGTAAGGAGTTCTCGTTTTTCTCCTATGTCCATAAAGTCTATTCACGCATAGACTTTTTTGTGTTGGGTAGGGCATTGATCCCGAGGGTGAGGGGAACGGAATATACGGCTATAGCCATTTCGGATCATGCCCCACACTGGGTAGACTTGGAGATAGGGGAGGAAACAAGAGGGCGTCCACCCTGGAGAATGGACATGGGACTAATGGCGGATGAGGGGGTGTGCTTAAGGGTGAGGGGATGCATTGAAAAGTACTTGGAACTCAATGACAATGGGGAGGTTCAGGTGGGAGTGGTCTGGGAGGCGTTGAAGGTGGTGGTTAGGGGGGAGCTGATATCAATAAGGACACATAAAGGGAAGCAGGAGAGTAAGGAACGGGAGCGGTTGTTGCAAGAACTTTTGAGGGTGGACAGACAGTATGCGGAAGCACCGGAGGAGGGACTGTATAGGGAAAGGCAAAGGCTGCATGTGGAATTTGACTTGCTGACCACAGGCACTGCAGAGGCACAATGGAGGAAGGCGCAGGGTGTACAGTATGAATATGGAGAGAAGGCGAGCAGATTGCTGGCACACCAATTGAGGAAAAGGGGAGCAGCGAGGGAAATAGGGGGGGTGAGAGACGAAGATGGAGAGACGGAGCGGGGAGCGGAGAGAGTGAATGAAGTGTTTAAGACATTTTATAAAAAATTGTATGAAGCTCAACCCCCGGATGGGAGGGAGAGAATGATGGAGTTTTTGGATCGGCTGGAAATTCCCAAGGTGGAAGAGCAGGATAGGATGGGATTGGGAGCACAGATCACGGTAGAGGAAGTGGTGAAAGGAATTAGGAACATGCAGACGGGAAAGGCCCCGGGACCGGACGGATTCCCAGTTGAATTTTACAGAAAATATTTGGACTTGCTCGCCCCGCTACTGACGAGGACCTTCAACGAGGCAAAGGAAAGGGGACAACTGCCCCCGACTATGTCAGAAGCAACGATATCGCTTCTTTTAAAGAAGGAAAAGGATCCGCTACAATGCGGGTCCTACAGACCAATCTCCCTCCTCAATGTAGATGCCAAGGTCTTGGCCAAGGTAATGGCAATGAGAATAGAGGAATGTGTCCCGGGGGTGGTTCATGAGGACCAAACTGGGTTTGTGAAGGGGAGACAGCTGAACACGAACATACGGAGGTTGTTAGGGGTAATGATGATGGCCCCACCAGAGGGTGAAACGGAGATAGTAGTGGCGATGGATGCCGAGAAAGCATTTGATAGAGTGGAGTGGGATTATCTGTGGGAGGTGTTGAGGAGATTTGGGTTCGGAGAGGGGTATGTTAGATGGGTGCAGCTGTTGTATAGGGCCCCAGTGGCGAGTGTGGTCACGAATGGACGGGGATCGGCATATTTTCGGCTCCATAGAGGGACAAGGCAGGGATGTCCTCTGTCCCCATTACTGTTTGCACTGGCGATTGAGCCCCTGGCGATAGCGCTGAGAGGTTCCAAGGGATGGAGGGGAATACTTAGGGGAGGAGAAGAACACCGGGTATCTTTATATGCGGATGATCTGCTACTATATGTGGCGGATCCAGCGGAGGGGATGCCAGAAATAATGCGGATACTTGGGGAGTTTGGGGATTTTTCAGGGTATAAATTGAACATGGGGAAGAGTGAGCTGTTTGTGGTGCATCCAGGGGAGCAGAGTAGAGAAATAGAAGACCTACCGTTGAGGAAGGTAACAAGAGACTTTCGTTACCTGGGGATCCAGATAGCTAAGAATTGGGGCACATTGCACAGGCTAAATTTGACGCGGTTGGTGGAACAGATGGAGGAAGATTTCAAGAGATGGGATATGGTAGCATTGTCAATGGCAGGGAGGGTGCAGGCGGTTAAGATGGTGGTCCTCCCGAGATTCCTTTTTGTGTTTCAGTGTCTCCCGGTGGTGATCACGAAGGCTTTTTTCAAAAGGATAGAAAAGAGTATCATGGGTTTTGTTTGGGCCGGGAAGACTCCGAGAGTGAGGAAGGGATTCTTACAGCGTAGTAGGGATAGGGGGGGGCTGGCACTACCGAGCCTAAGTGAGTATTATTGGGCCGCTAATATTTCAATGGTGAGTAAGTGGATGGGAGAGGAGGAAGGAGCGGCGTGGAAGAGATTAGAGAGGGCGTCCTGTAGGGGGACCAGCCTGCAGGCTATGGTGACAGCCCCATTGCCGTTCTCACCAAGGAACTATACCACGAGTCCGGTGGTGGTAGCTACACTGAAGATTTGGGGACAGTGGAGACGACATAGGGGAAAGATCGGAGCACTGGGGGGGTCCCCGATAAGAAACAACCATAGGTTTGCCCCGGGGGGAATGGATGGGGGATATGGAATGTGGCAAAGAGCAGGTATAACGCAATTGAAAGATCTATTTGTGGATGGGAAGTTTGCGAGTCTGGGAGCGCTGACCGAGAAATATGGGTTGCCCCAAGGGAATGCATTCAGGTACATGCAATTGAGGGCTTTTGCGAGGCAACAGGTGAGGGAATTCCCGCAGCTCCCGACACAAGACGTGCAGGACAGAGTCATCTCAAAGAAATGGGTGGGGGACGGTAAGGTGTCGGATATATATAGGGAAATGAGAGACGAAGGGGAGACTATGATGGACGAACTAAAAGGGAAATGGGAAGAAGAGCTAGGGGAGGAGATTGAGGAGGGGATGTGGGCAGATGCCCTAAACAGGGTAAACTCGTCGTCCTCGTGCGCCAGGCTAAGCCTGATTCAGTTTAAGGTATTACACAGGGCACATATGACTGGAACACGGCTCAGTAAATTTTTTGGGGTGGAGGATAGGTGTGCGAGGTGCTCGAGAAGCCCAGCGAATCATACCCATATGTTTTGGTCATGCCCGGCACTACAGGGGTTTTGGATGGGGGTGACAAAGGTGCTTTCGAAAGTAGTAGGAGTCCGGGTCGAACCAAGCTGGGGGTTGGCTATATTTGGGGTTGCACAAGAGCCGGGAGTGCAGGAGGCGAAAGAGGCCGATGTTTTGGCCTTTGCGTCCCTAGTAGCCCGGCGCAGAATATTGCTAATGTGGAAAGAAGCCAAGCCCCCGGGGGTGGAGACCTGGATAAATGATATGGCGGGGTTCATAAAGTTAGAGCGGATTAAGTTCGTCCTAAGGGGGTCGGCTCAAGGGTTTACTAGGCGGTGGCAACCGTTCGTCGAATATCTTGCGGAAAGATAGATGGGGGAGAACAAAGAAGGCAGCAGCAGCGGCCCAGGACTTGGGGGGGGGGGGGGGGGAGGGATGGGGGGGGTTGTGTGTGGCCTGAGACAAGGCAGTTGCCAATTAGGGCTAGTTTTTATTTTTTGTTATTTAATATTTATTTATTTGTTGTTGTTTTTGTTTAAATTTAAAAAGGTCATTATTATCTGTATTGTTACAATGTTGTGTAAAGGATGCACAATGTACTGTGTTGGTTGACCAAAAATTTTCAATAAAATATTATTTAAAAAAAAAAAGAAAGTGCAGGGCACCTCATTGTGCTTTCTGCAGCAAAACAATGCTGCAACAAGAAGACCTTCACTTGTGTTCGGTTTCATTGACAATGGGTGAAATTTTGCCAAAAGATGGCAATGTGTCAGGTTCTGACTGTTTCTCCCCAGAGAAACTTCCTTCGCCGGCTTCCCACACACTACCCCTTTTCAGAAGAGGGGCATGTTTTGCGCCGTCATTGTGAGGGCCGGGGCCTAAAGACATCGGCAAGGCCGGCTCCACAGAGATAAGGTCGCCCCGGTCTCAAATCCTGCTTAAAGACACACCCTCCCTAATCATCACTGGCATCGGGCCCCCTTACCGACTCCCCTTTATTCAGGATCCCTGGCTTTGAATACCCCACAAGTGAAACTAATCTCTATTCTACATGTCAAACTGTGTAATAATTTTAAACACCTCTACTGGGTCACCTCTCAGCCTCTTTCCCAGAGAAAAGAGCTTCAGCTTTCAGATAGCTCTAACCTCTCACTTCTGGTACCAAACTTGTTGGAACTATTTTGCATCCCCGTCAGTGCCTCTATATTCTTTTCTTAATTTGGAGCTCAGAACGGTGCACATTACTCTGAGCACATCTTGAATACATCTTCCGGTTCTGACTGCAAAAGTAAAGTATTCTAACAAAAGTAATTGTGGAGAAACAGCAGCATGGTTAACCGAGGAAGCAAAAAGCAACATTGAAAAAAGGGTTTAAACAGCCACCAGAATGGACGGTTGCAAGTAATGATGTGAAACCAGTTGTGCCATTTTAATCGGTTCACAGAGAGTGAAGACGCCAGAATATAAAGAAAGCCCATCATGAGACCAATTTAATTAAGTTGTACTTGGGGCTGTGTTGAGGCCTGTGAACACACACACAGACAGGCGCACACAGACAGGGGCACACACAGACACACACAAACATGCACACACACAGATACACACAAACATGCACACACACAGATACACACAGACTTGTGCACACACACATAGGCATGCATGCACAGTCACACACACACACAGATACACACAGACTTGTGCACACACACATGGGCATGCATGCACAGTCACACACAGATACACACATATACACACTCCTAAGTACAAACACTGGGGAACTGGTTCTTCTGTGTGAAGAGCTCATGGATGAATACACACGTTTTATTTATTTTTACCAATTTGAATGTGTAGCATCTTCTGCCACTATGGTAATTTGATATTAAATAATTCTCTGGATCTCGATATGGGTTACCATTCGATATGGTAGCTTTATATAAGCAAACAGATTTGATCATTAATAAATCATGATCTCATTGCAGTTTATAGGGCCTTGCTATGCATAAAGTGGCTACAACATGTCCCACGTTGCTACAGTGACTACTTTGAAGAAGAATCTCATTGACTGCCAAGTGCTTTGGACCATCCTGTAGTCACTATATAAATGTTTTGGACCATCCTGTAGTCACTATATAAATGCAAGTTCCTTCTTCATATGAGTGCCTCCTTTCAAATCCAGATAAATGGATATATTGCTGCTAAGGATAATTATGTAATGTGACAATCAAACTGAGATTCAAGAAATTAGATACGTTATTACATTTATATAGCCAAACATAAAGGGTTCTTTTTACAAGTTGCCATAAGAGGATGTACTCACAGCCTGATTCTCCAGAGTGCTACTGTCAGTGTGTGATATTTCACTGTCTTTTTTTGTTGGGAAGCAAATCAACGCACTTCAGGGAAGCAGTTTGTAACGATTTGGGAGTTAGGTATGGCTCAGAATGTGAATCTTGGTGCAGCAAAAAAATGCATTGTTGAGTCCTTACGCAATCAGTTTGTTTTATCTCTCTCTCAAGCAGCTTCCTGGCAAGATTAAGTTCAGCACTGATCTTTTGGGGCTTGCTGACGTACATTCCGAGATTGAATAAAAAGTGTTGAGAAGCCCCAAGTTTGATACATTTTCTAGGCTCGATTTCAACATATATATTTCCATTTTCAACACTTTTGAACAGCATTCTCATGTATTCTTTACAATGATATTAACAGATCGATCCGTCACTGTGATTCTTAGATGGATTCTGCTGGAAAAAGGTTCTACAGTTTTGGAGCAGGGCCCATTTTTCAGATGGAGTGAAGTTGTACTCATGAGGGGGTGAGGTAGAAACTGCTTTGACCCAATGCTAAAGTTACTCTGCTCCTTTCTCCTCACTCCTCTCCCTGTCCTTCACCACTATCTCTCTTCACTGTTTGTCTTTCTCTTCTCCCCTTTTGTCAGGTATGAGGGAGGGATGGATGATAAGGGAGCATAGAGGGTGAGGGAGGATGCGGGGGTGAGGGAGTGTGAGGGGAGGAGAGAGGGCGAGGAGTGAGGGAGGGTAAGTGAGGGCGAGGAAATCTCTGAGGGGATGCAGGAGTGTGAGGAAGACTGAGGGGGTGAGAGTGGGCAAGGGGGGGGGTGAGGGAATATGAGGGAGGGTCATGGAATGTGGCGATGAGGGAATGAGGTGGGTGATGGAGATGGGGCAGGGTGAGGAGTAAAAGAGCATTACTGGGGGCGAGGGAGCCTCAGCGAGTCTGAGGGGGTTAGGGTGGGTAAGGGGGTGTGAGGAAACATGAGGTAGAGGGATGGTGAGGGTGAGGGAGGGTGAAGAGTGAGGGAGGGTAAGTGAGGAAATCTGAGCGGGGTGAGGGGGTTTGAGGGGATGAGGGTGGGCAAGGGTGGTGAGGGAATGTGAGGGAGGGTTAGGGAATGTGGCGATGAGGGAATGAGGTGGGTGAGGGAGATGGGGCAGGGTAAGGAGTAAAGGAACGCAAGTGGGGGTGAGGGAGCCTCAGCGAGTCTGAGGGGGTTAGGCTGGGTAAGGGAGTGTGAGGGTGTGAGGAAACATCAGGTACAGGGATGATGAGGGAATGTGAGGGGGTGAGGGAATGTGAGGGAGACGCGGAGGGCGAGTGAGGGAATGTGAAGGGGTTGGGGAATGTGAGGGAGGTTGAGGGTATGAAGAAGGGTGAGTGGGCGAGGGAGAGTGAGGTGGTGAAGGAGGGTGAGGGTGTGAGGGGTTGGTAGAGGGTCAGGGAGGGTGGGGGGTGAGGAAGGGTGAGTGAGGAAGAGGATGAGTGAGATGGTGAGAGGTGTGAAGGGGGTGAGTGAGGGTGAAGGGGTGAGGGAGGGTGAGGGGCTGAGGGAGGGTGAGTGAGGGTTAGGGAGAGTGATGGGGTGAGGGAAGGTGAGTGAGGGTGGGGTGGTGAGTGAGAGGGAGGGTGAAGGGAGGTGAGTGAGGGGGAGAGTGAGTGGCTGAGGGTGAGGGAGGGTGAGTGAGGTGAGGTGGTGAGGGAGGGCGAGGCTGAATGAGTGAGGGAGAGTCAGGTGAGGGAAGGTTTGTGAGGGTGAGTGAGGGTGAGAGTGGGGGAGAATGAGTGAGGGTGAGGGAGGGTTTGTGAGGGAGGGCGAGTGGGGGTGGGGGAGAGTGAGGGGCTGAGGGAGTATGTGAGGGTGAGGGAGAGTGAGAGGCTGAGGGAGTTTGAGTGAGCGTGAGGCAGGGTATGTGAGGGTGAGGGAGTGCGAGTGAGGGTGAGGGAGAGTGAGGGGCTGGGGTGTGAGGGTGAGGGGTGTGTGAGGGTGAGGGAGAGTGAGTGAGGGGCTGAGGGAATGTGAGGGAGGGTGTGTAAGGGTGAGGGAGGGTGAGTGAGGGTGAGGAGCTGAGGGAGTGTGAGGGAGGGATGTTGGGGAGATGAATCACGAGAAGCATTGGTTTTCTATCAGTTGTTTCTGTGGGCTGTTTGCACAGGTGATAAATGTTATGATTCAAGGTCGCTGGGTTTGAAATTTGCCATTCCTTTTCTTAAAAAAAGTCGGTGCCTTGAACAAAAAAATAATTCTGCAATTTGTAATGGAAAATTCAGGAGTTTGAAGCTGGCATTTTTTCTATTTTCCTGACCAAGTGTCTTCATCAGGAGCAGACACAGAGCAAGTTTTATTTGTGGTTTCACCTTGTTGGCCACCTGACAGATGCCCCTTGTGCTCCCCGAATCAGGGGAGGGGATCACCAGGGAGTGGGCATCGAGGAAGGGAACATCAGGAAGAGGACTCCAGGAGGGAGGCACCTGGGAGAGGGCATCAAGGAAGAGTGCACCGAGGAGAGGGGCATTGGGTCGGGGTCATTGGGGAGAGAGGTATCAGGGAGAGGGGCATGGGGGCATCAGGTGAGGGGGCATGGGGAGGGGTCTTTGGGCAGGGGGGCATCGGGGAGGGGTCATTGCAGAAATTTGGCACATCACAGGAAACTGAAGGCCCAGGAGAGGCAGAGGGTGAGAATTACAGAGAGAGGGAGAGAAATGGAGAGACAGTTGGTGAGAAAGAGAGAGTGAGAGGGGGAGAGATTTGGGGGGGGGGGGGGGCAGAGATCCGAAGAGAGGATACTGAGGAGAGAGAGAGAGAGAGAGAGAGCGTGTGAGAGAGTTTAAATTAGAAACAGTAACGATAACAGAGCAGAAAGATTGAATGGTTGAAGATGCGAATACCCAGGGACACCGCGGCTCACTGAAAGGTTCAATAATCACAGACTTTCCAGAATTAACCAGGTAACCCGCGTCAGAAAATGATTTGAATCAATGACGTTTTTGAGAGCAGAACCTTGTCACGTTAAGAGTTTAGAATAAAATATTGCACAGTTTAAAATGGAAACTTCTCAGAAGTGCGAGTTGGCCATTTGATTTGGAGAAATCTATTGGAAAGTGTGGGAAGCTCCTGGGGAAAGGCTGCTGACATGTGAAGAGTTAATCATTCTGGATGCGGAGGAGGTTTCACAGAGGCTCCTGGAGCATTGCAGCAAGTACTGATCTACTGCAGATAAACTGCGGCTCAGAGCTGGCCAGGCAGAGGCAGAGCTTCAACCAGGCCAGCCCCAGCTCTCCTTCCCTCCCCCTCCTTCCCTCCCCCTTAATCTCCTTCCCTCAATCTCCTTCCCCCCCCCTCCTTCCCTCCCCCCTCACCATCCTTCCCTCCCTCTCCTCCCCCTCCCTCCTTCCCTCTCCCACCTCTCACCTCCCTCATTCTCTCTCCTCCCCTCCCTCCTTCTCACCTCCCTCATTCTCTCTCCTCCCCTCTCCCACCTTCCTTCCCTCTCCCACCTCTCACCTCCCTCATTCTCTCTCCTCCCCTCCCTCCTTCCCTCTCCCACTTCTCACCTCCCTCATTCTCTCTCCTCCCCTCTCCCACCTTCCTTCCCTCTCCCACCTCTCACTTTCTCCCCCATTCTCTCTCCTCCACTCCTTCTCCCCATTCTCTCTCCTCCACGCCTTCTCTCCCATTCTCTCTCCTCCACGCCTTCTCCTTCGTTATCTCTCCTCCACGCCTTCTCCTTCGTTATCTCTCCTCCACTCCTCTCTCATTTCTCCTTCACTCCTTCTCCCTCCTCACCATCACTCCACTCTCTCTGCCCCTCTCATGTACTTGCTCACTCTCGCTTTCTCTCTCCTTCGATTGTTGCCTCGCACCTTCATTCTCTCCCTTGCTGTCTCTCTCACTCCATTCTCCTTCCCCATCTTTCCCCCACTTGCTCACTAACGCGCCCCTCCCCCTCCATGCTTGCTCCCTTTTTTTTTAATCTCCCTCTCTCCCTTCACATTCCCTCCCTCATTCACTTACTCTCTCACCCTCTGCTTCCACTTGGTACACTTTCACAGTCCTACTGGTTTTATCCCCCCCCCTCCCCCTCACACACACACCAATTTAACTTAACACATTTAAGCTGACGACAGGATTGCGAATTAGATAAAGAGAAAAAAGTTCTCATAACTCAAGTGACATTCAGCTGAAATAAACATGGAAATGGATTTAACCTTTTCTGGTCTCAACAAGTCAAACCTATTATGGGTCTGCAGTATAATCAATCCTTGCTTTTTGACAATGTAACTGACTGCAGAAGTATGTCTGTGTGAGCGAGTGTGAATGAATAAATGTATCTGACCATATCTAGGTGACATACAAAAATCTAAGGTATTTTCAACCACTTTAATCCCATGTAAGAGAAAATGGAAAATCGGTGTTGATATATTGTTATTTGCAAATCGTTGTTGACATGAATTAATTCAGTAATTTGTAGTGAATGGTCTGCACTAGTCTCTCTTTAACCATCCATCCAGCTAAAGATATTGACAACTTCATTAATATGAAAAGTATGATGCACTGTATTGGTGTTGGCATTACTTGATAAAGTTCTGCCCTAAATATCCCCATGTCATGCATGTTCTGTAGCAGTGAACGTGGGCTGTGCTCAGGCCTCGATGCAATTCTCTAGCTGAGCTTCCTGCACTTCCTACCACTTTGGACCCTTCTGAAATGGTTGTATTTATTTGGCGGCATGTCTTGCAGTGGAGCAGTGGTGGGCAACCCGGGGGCCACATGCAGCCCCTCAGGGATCCGAGTGCAGCCCACGAGACATTTTGTTGACCGTTCTCCTCGCGCGGGGTTGCAACATTCCTCTGGTTTCCGTATATGTAGTTTTTTTTCCTACCTGTATGGCTGAAGTGATTCCGTCCGTGTAGTTTTTTTTCCTACCTGTATGGCTGAAGTGATTCACCAGTAAAGCGAGGCTCAGTGAAGTGAGGTGCGTGCTGATTGGCTGTGAGAGCCATGCGCTCCCTCCCCATCCAATCAAGTGTAAATATTTATTTTATTCTTACCATTTGAAGTTGACGACAGTTCTATTAATATAGAAATTATTAAGCATCTTCTACAATTTATCGTGGAATATTTGGTGCGTATTAAATGTATTCAATGTTATTCATAGAGTCATGATTAGTAAATAAGCCCCATTGAGATGAAGGAGAGACATGCATGCGGCTAACTCATTAGCCCAGGTTGCCCATCACTGCATTGGAGGGGATGCTTCATCATGTACTGTTCCAAATAGTGTGTTCGGAGACAGATTAGATGACATGAGCCTTCACCCTTTTGGCCATCTCGGTGTTTCCCCCTCTCCTGCTCTCCCCCACCAAACATTTTAAGGGGACAAGCTTGATTTCAGAGTCCAGCATCTACAGTAATTTGCTTTTCTCTGAACATTTTGAGTGGTTGGCCACCGGTATTTTGCAAGTGCAGAGTGCAGAGGGGCTGTTTAGCACAGGGCTAAATCGCTGGCTTTGAAAGCAGACCAAGGCAGGCCAGCAGCAGGGTTCAATTCCCGTACCAGCCTCCCTGAACAGGCACTGGAATGTGGCGACTAGGGGCTTTTCATAGGGGCTTTTCACAGTAACTTCATTCGAAGCCTACTTGTGACAATAAGCGATTTTCATTTCATTTCAGAGTTTGACTGTAAGCTTGAACACTCTCGCCTGGCTGTGAGTCACATTAATGGTGCAGGTTAATCACAAAGAAATATTTTTGGATCTGAATGCAATATATTTATTTTCAGAGCAGGGTTGACCACGATATCGGTCTGATGGGAGTCATCTACAATGGCTGTCATGTTGCAATCATTATTTCCCACCTTTCATTTTTAGGGATCCATTGTTGAGAAAATTATGTTTCAAATGTCTCCCAGGATTCAGATTCAGCGGAATGGCCAACTTTATCTGAAGAGAAAATCAGCAGCCATCTATGAATTATTCGACTGAATCTGCAGGTACTTTATGTTCAAACCCATTAGCATTTGCTGCAAAAAAAAACATGATTATTTATCTATCTCTGACGCGAGCTGAATATTTATATCAATACTCCCCAGTGCTTCATAAAAATGAAGTAATCTTGACAAAAGAATATGTATATCTATCTACCTATCTATCTGTCTGTATTTTTGACTGTCTGTCCATCTGTGTGCCGGCATATCATAGTATTAATTTCACAGATTGAAGACAATGATTTAAGATTATTCAGCTTAATTTGGCAGCAATCCGACCTAATGATATCCTTTGATTTTAGGAGCATATTATACAGATGCTGCAGTGGGCTGCTCAAAGAGACCAGCTCTCTGTTATGTTAGCCTGGGAGGTGCCAGATCTGCTTCATCAAGGTCATAGAGAACAGAGACAAGTCAGGCTATTTAGTGAACCGTTGTGTCATTTGAAACAGCGATATACAAAATAATGCTGCATATATTAACCAGCAGTACACAGAAAAAGCTGATTCAGATTCCTCTTAGCCAAATTCATATCATTAACATTCAAATGTGTGCTTAAAACCTTCAGAACAGATTGAACCCATAAATATACAACGGAACCACGCACTGTTCCTGCTTGGGTTCGTTTGTGTGGAAAAACGCGTTTTGTTGCTAAATGTTTCGCGGGTTCTTCGAGGCCGTGACTGACAAATGGGGTCATTTAAACACTGCTGTATGTCGCGCTGGCATACCCGTGGCTGACATTATTTTGCAATGTCAGCTCATTTTAATTATTTACCACAGACCTCTTCGACAGAGCCTTCTGATGTGACCTCTACTGCCGAGAAGGACAAGGGCATCAGGCGCCTGGGAGGGAACACCACCAACTCCAAGTTCCTTTCCAAGTCACACACCATCCTAACTTAGAAATAAAAAGCCTCGCTTCCATTGTCGCTGGGTCAAGATCTTGGAATTCTCTCGTTAGCAGCACCGTGGGTGGGCTGACACTGCGCACACTGCTGCGCTTCAAGGGGGCATCTCACCATCACCTTCTAACCAGGATAATTACTATAGAGGGAGTGCAGCGAAGGTTTACCAGACTGATTCCTGGGATGGCGGGACTGATGTATAAGGAGGGATTGGGCTAGTTAGGATTGTATTCACTGGAGTTCAGAAGAATGAGGGAGGTTGGGGGGGGGGGGGGGGGGGGGGGGGGGCTCGTAGAAACCTATAAATTCCGACAGGAGTAGACAGGGTAGAAGGATGTTCCCGATGGTGGGTGGGGGGGGGGGCGGGGGGTCCAGAACCAGGGGTCACAGTCTGGGGATACGGGGTAGACATTTTAGGTCAGAGATTAGGAGAAATATCTTCACCTCGAGTGCGGTGAGCCTGTGGAATTAGTTACCACAGAAAGTAGCTGAGGCCAAAACATATGTTTTCAAGAAGCAGGTAGATATAGCACTTGGTGGTGAAGGGGCTCAAAGGATTTTTTTTTGGGGGGGGGGAAGTGAGATTAGGCTACTGAGTTGGATGGTCAGCCATGATCATAATGAATGGCGGAGCAGGCTCGAAGGGCCGAATGGCCTCCACCTGCTCTTATTTTCTATGTTTCTAATTTGGAATGGGCAATAAATGCCAGCAACGCCCACTTCCCTTGAACAAATTAAAAAAAGACTATCTTGGAGCGTGGCGGGTGTATTGTGCGGGATGTACGGCGGGCCAGAAGCTCTCAAAGGGTTGCTGCTCACAGTTATAGCAGAGCTGCAGTTAAAACTGTTCCAGGGTCTGCGTAAGGAGGGACAGGAGCATGCATACTCCTCTGAGACTGTAGCATTAGGTCTTGCCCTCGGTAAGACTGTAGTGAAGGATCAGCTGCTTAAACCCGAAGTAGCACTGTCTAAGGTAAAGATGTCTGAGTGGGGCACTGCAGTCTTCCACCTTCGTCATCTGGGAACAGATGAGATGGGCATTTTCAGGATTCAGGAAGGTTCCCAAGGTAAGAATACAAAATGGGATGGAAAACATGCTAAGAAAAGAACAGAAAATCAGTACTGTAAGAAAATGAAGGAGGTAATTTCAACCCAACCCATCCAGTGGGAAACTGACAGATTCAAATCAACCATCTGCCTTACAACCCACAGATTTTATTTTCCATTCAAGTTAGCTTTCTGCCAACCCAGTTAGATTAGAATTCCCCCAAACCTCTGCAGCTAATAGTAAGTCTTTAAAAGTGTAATTCCCAAAGCTGCCGAAAGAATCATTAATGTATAAAATTACAGGGCTGAAATTTCCTGGTCCGACAGAGGCATGTTAGGGGTTGGACTGCGGGTAAAGATGGACACCTAGGGCAGCATGGTGGCAGCACTGCAGTCTCACGGCGCCGAGGTCCCAGGTTCGATCCCGGCTCTGGGTCACTGTCACTGCACATTCTCCCCGTGTTTGCGTAGGTTTCGCCCCCACAACCCAAAGATGTGCAGGTTAGGTGGATTGGTCACGCTAAAATGCCCCTTAATTGGAAAAAATGAATTGGGTACTCTAAATTAAAAAAAAAAGATGCCTGACACATTGCTGCCTCTTAGAAATCCTACGGGAGGTGGGATAGATGTGTGGCGGACTCTACCACCGACAGGGACAGGTAGTCGGTTAGGCCCATCATTGACTCAAATGGGGGGAGCGCCTGAGTGGCAGGCCGCAGGACCACCATTGATGCCCACACACCCCCCCACACCCCAGCAAGGTCCCATTGGGATGTGCCAGCAGAGCTGCTGTCACAAGCTACCTGGCGGAAGGGCTTCTCCCTCCACAATGGTTACACCAGAGCTTCGATCATAAGCTCTTCACTTTGGACAAACCTGCAGGGTTACCTCCAAATTGGGGGCCCCCTTGCAGCCTCTAACCTGCTTCAGCAATGCCTGCCTCTCGCAGTGGGATTGCTGAGGCTTCAGAGCTGGCGGGGGGTTGGGGGGGGGGCTTCTGGTATGGGTGTTGGTTACTTTCTGTGTTATTTATGGTTGGTTGTATTATTTTTAGAAAGTAAGGTGAGAACGCAGAGAGAAAGAAGAAAAATCAGGGGTTGCACTAAATAAACAGTAATAGAATCTGCTGTGAGCAGATAAGAAACATCAGTGCATCGAGAATATGGAACACGCATATAGTAGCCTTAAAAGAACATAACATAAATAGGACTCGAGGTCTGTTCTGTCGGGCAGAACAGTAACACAGTGGTTAGCACAGTTGCTTCACAGCTCCCGGATCCAAGGTTCGATTCCCTGCTGGGTCACTGTCTGTGTGGAGTCTGCACGTTCTCCCAGTGTGTGCGTGGGTTTCCTCCGGGCGCTCCGGTTTCCTCCCACAGTCCAAAGATTTGCAGCTCAGGTGGATTGGCCATGCTAAATTGCCCTTAGTGACCGAAAAGATTGGTGGGGTTACTGTGTTATAGGGATAGGGTGGAGGCATGGGCTTAAGTGAGGTGCTCTTTCCAAGGGTCGGTGCAGACTCGATGGGCCGAATGGCCTCCTTCTGCACTGTAAATTCTATGATTCTGTTATTCAGTAAGACCACGTTGATTTCCTTTTTTTAAAAAAAAAAATGTTTATTCAAATTTTTCCAACAAAAGTTTTATAACAAACCAACCCCCCCCATAACAAAAAGAAGAAAGAACATAAACCCCACATTCTAAAATAATAAACTACTTATACATTGGGTTTCTCCCACATATATTAACCCCCCCAGTTAACATTCAACAGTACCCTTAGGGGAACCCCCGCCCAAATACCCCCCTGTAAGAGACCCTCCCCCCCCCCCCCCCCCCCCCCCCACCCCCCTTGGGTTGCTGCTGCTGACCTCCTCCTAGCGCTCCGCGAGATAGTCCAGGAACGGTTGCCACCGCCTGAAGAACCCCTGCACAGACCCTCGTAAGGCAAACTTTATCCTCTCCAGCTTAATGAACTCTGCCATGTCATTTATCCAGGCTTCCACACTGGGGGGCTTCGCGTCCTTCCATAGTAACAAGATCCTCCGCCGGGCTACCAGGGACGCAAAGGCCAGCATACCGGCCTCTTTCGCCTCCTGCACTCCCGGCTCGTCCGTTGCCCCAAATAATGCCAACACCCCCAACTCGGCTTGACCTGGACTTTCACCACCTTGGACATGGTCCTTGCAAGACCCCTCCAAAACCCCTCCAGTGTCGGGCACGACCAAAACATGTGGACGTGATTTGCCGGACTCCCCGAGCACCTCCCACATCTGTCCTCCACCCCAAAGAACCTACTCAGCCTCGCCCCTGTCATATGCACTCTGTGAACAACCTTGAATTGTATTAGGCTGAGCCTGGCGCAAGAGGAGGAAGAATTAACCCTACTCAGGGCATCAGCCCACAGACCCTCATCTATCTCCTCCCCATCTCCTCCTCCCACTTGCCCTTTAGCTCCTCTACCGCGGCCTCCTCCTCTTCTTTCAGCTCCTGGTAAATCGCCGAGACCCTGCCCTCTCCAACCCATACACCCGAACTCACCCTGTCCTGAATCCTCTGTGCCGGGAGCAACGGGAATTCCCTCACCTGCCGCCTCGCAAACGCCCTCACTTGCATATACCTGAACGCATTTCCCGGGGGTAACCCAAACTTCTCCTCCAGCGCCCCTAGGCTCGCAAACGTCTCATCTATAAACAGGTCCCCCATTCTTCTGATCCCTGCCCGATGCCAGCTCCGAAACCCCCCATCCATCCTTCCCGGGACGAACCGATGGTTCTCCCGAATCGGGGACCAAACTGAGGCTCCCATCTCGCCCCTATACCGTCTCCACTGCCCCCAGATCTTCAACGTTGCCGCCACCACCAGACTCGTGGTGTACCTTGTCGGCGAGAGCGGCAGCGGTGCCATCACCAGCGCCCTCAGGCTCATGCCCCTACAGGACGCCATCTCCAACCTCTTCCACGCCTCCCCCTCTCCCTCTATTACCCACTTACGGATCATCGCCACGTTGGCTGCCCAATAGTAGCCACACAGATTCGGCAGCGCCAGCCCTCCCTGCCCCTGCTACGCTCCAGAAACACCCTCGTTACCCTCGGGATCTTATTTGCCCACACGAAACCCATGATGCTCCTACCTACCCGTTTATTTTAAAAAAAAAAAAAGGCCTTGGTAATCATAATGGGAAGGCACTGGAACACAAAAAGAAACCTCGGAGGACCATCATTTTAACCGACTGTACCCTGCCCGCTAGCGAGAGTGGCAACACATCCCATCTTTTAAAATCCTCCTCCATCTGTTCCACCAACCGCGTCAAATTGAGCTTGTGCAGGCCCCCCCCCCCAACTCCCAGCCACCTGGATCCCCAAGTACCGAAGGTTCCTGTCCGCCCTCATCAATGGTAGGTCGTCTATACCCCTTCCCTGGTCCCCTGGATGCACCACAAAAAGCTCACTTTTCCCTACGTTGAGCTTATAGCCCGAGAAGTCCCCAAACTCCCTTAGGATCCGCATGACCTCCACCATCCCCTCCACTGAATCTGCCACAAACAGCAACAGGTCGTCCGCATACAGCGACACCCGATGTTCCTCTCCCCCTCGGACCAACCCCCTCCATTTCCTGGACTCCCTTAGTGCCATGGCCAAAGGCTCGACTGCCAATGCGAACAACAAGGGGGACATCCGACCTCTGCTGATTCGTAGCCACACTCGCCACCGGGGCTCTATATAGGAGCCTGACCCACCTAATAAACCCCTCCCCGAACCCAAACCTCCGCAACACTTCCCAAAGATACTCCCACTCCACCCGGTCAAAGGCCTTCTCCGCGTCCATAGCTGCCACTACCTCCGCTTCTCCCTCCACCGATGGCATCATAATCACATTGAGGAGCCTCCGCACATTGGTGTTTAGCTGCCTGCCCTTTACAAATCCCGTCTGGTCCTCATGAATCACCCCAGGGACACAGTCCTAAATTCTCGTAGCCAGCACTTTTGCCAGCAACTTAGCATCCACATTGAGGAGCGAGATCGGTCTATACGACCCACATTGCAGCGGGTCCTTCTCCCGCTTCAGAATCAGCGAGATCAGCGCCCCGGACATTGTCGGGGGCAGGGTCCCCCCTCCCTTGCCTCATTGAAAGTCCTTACTAACAACGGGCCTAGCAGGTCCACATATTTCCTATAAAACTCGACCGGTAACCCATCTGGCCCCAGGGCCTTCCCCGCCTGCAGGTTCCCCAATCCTTTAACCAGCTCCTCCAACCCAATTGGCGCCCCTAAACCAGCCACCTCCTGCTCCTCCGCCCTCGGGAACCTCAGTTGATCCAAATATCGTCGCATCCCCTCTTCCCCCGCTGGGGGCTCAGATCTGTGCAGCTCCTCATAGAAGTCCTTAAATACCTCATTTACTCTCACCGCACTCCCCACCGTATTCCCCCTGCTGTCCTTAACTCCACCTATCTCCCTCGCTGCCACCCTCTTACGGAGCTGGTGTGCCAGTATCCGGCTCGCCTTCTCCCCATATTCGTACGTCGCCCCCTGTGCTTTCCTCCACTGTGCCTCTGCTTTCCCTGTGGTCAACAGGTCAAACTCCGTCTGGAGGCTTCGCCGCCCCCTAAGTAGCCCCTCCTCGGGGGCCTCTGCATATTTCCTGTCCACTCTTAAGATCTCCCCCACCAACCTCTCACTCTCCCTCCCCTCTCTCTTCTCTCAATGGGCCCTAATGGAGATTAACTCTCCCCTGACCACCGCCTTCAACGCCTCCCAGAATACCCCCACCTGCACCTCCCCATTGTCATTGGCCTCCAAGTATCTCTCAATGCACCCCCGCACCCTCCCACACACCTCCTCATCCGCCAGTAATCCCACATCTAGACGCCACAGCGGGCGCTGGTCCCTCTCCTCTCCTAACTCCAGCTCCACCCAGTGCGGGGCGTGGTCTGAGATGGCTATGGCCGAATACTCCTTTCCTTCCACTTCGGGATTAGTGCCCTACTCAAAACAAAAAAATCTATCCGGGAGTAGGCTCTATGTACATGGGAAAAGAATGAGAATTCCCTGGCCAGGGGCCTAGCAACCCTCCACGGATCCACTCCCCCCCGTCTGGTCCATAAACCCCCTAAGCACCTTGGCCGCAGCCGGCCTCTTGCCCGTCTTGGATCTGGAGCGATCGAATGCTGGATCCAGCACCGTGTTGAAATCCCCCCCCATTATCAAGCTTCCTGCCTCCAGGTCCGGAATCCGACCCAGCATGCGCTTCAAAAATCCGGCATCATCCCAGTTCGGGGCGTATACGTTTACCAAAACCACCCACACCCCCTGCAACCTACCGCTCACCATCACGTATCGACCTCCATTATCCACTACAATATTCTTTGCCTCAAACGACACCCGCTTCCCCACCAGTATTGCAGCCCCTCTGTTCTTCGCATCCAGCCCCGAATGGAATACCTGTCCTACCCATCCCTTTCTCAACCTGACCTGGTCTGCCACCTTCAAATGTGTCTCCTGAAGCATGACCACGTCTGCCTTCAGTCCTTTCAAGTGCGCGAACACCCGGGCCCTCATGATCGGCCCGTTCAGACCCCTCACATTCCAAGTTATCAGCCGGATTGGGGAGCTTCTCACCCCCCCCCCCCCACTGCCGTCTAGCCATCTCCTTTTCTAGGCCAGTCATGTGCCCGCGCCTCCCTCACCCTCCAGTCCCCCAGACGGCGGACCCCCGCCCCGACCACCTCTCCTATTTCCAGTTCCCCATTGGCCAATGCAGCAGCAACCCTATACCCCCCCTCCCCCCCCCCCCCCCCGCTAGATCCATATCTAGCTCTTTTGCTGCCCCCATAACACTCCCGTAAGTCAGCTGACTCCTGCTGACCCCGGCCTCTCCCGCCTTCCCATCGACCCCCCCAGTGTGGGAATCCCCTCTCCCCCTCAGTCAGTGTGCGCTCCTCCGACCCCCACCGCCGTCCTTCCCTAGCACGGGAAAAAGCCCGCGCTTTCCTGAGCCGGCCCCGCCCCCTCTGGTGCAGCTCCTTTTGCGGCCTTATCTCAATTCCCCCGTGCCTCCCCTCCCTCCACCACCGGCGCCCACACTCTCCCACAGCCTCCCCATCAAATCCCTTCATCCACCCCCATCCAGCACCCAACCAAGCGAACATTCCCTACATGTAGTTAAAACCATATATACAGCAGACATCCCCCCCCACAACCACAGACCCTCAATTTGAGTCCAACTTTACAGTCTGTATAAAGCTCCAAGCCTCCTCGGGCGTTTCAAAATAGTGGTGCCGATCTTGGAATGTGACCCACAGTTGCGCTGGCTGCAGCATACCGAACTTCACCCCCTTCCGATGGAGCACCGCCTTGGCCCGGTTAAAGCCAGCTCTCTTCTTGGCCACCTCTGCACTCCAGTCCTGGTTGATTCGGGTCTCCGTGTTCTCCCACCTGCTGCTCCGCTCTTTCTTGGCCCATCTCAAGACACACTCTCTGACCATAAAGCGGTGAAACCTCACCAGTACAGCCCTTGGCGGCTCGTTGGCCTTGGGTCTCCTTGCCAGGACCCGATGAGCCCCATCTAGCTCCAGGGGCCTCGGGAAAGCTCCCGCGCCCATCAGCGAATTGAGCATCGTGCTCACATATGCCCCGGCATCGGGCCCCTCCACTCCTTCAGGGAGACCCAGAATCGAAGATTCTTCCTCCTCGACCTATTCTCCAGGTCCTCAAATCGTTCCGCCCACCTCTTGTGCAGCGCCTCGTGTGCCTCCACCTTCACCGCCAGGCCCAAGATCTCATCCTCGTTCTCCGAGGCTTTCTGCCGCACCTCCCAGATCGCCGCCCCCTGGGCCCTCTGGGTCTCCACTAGCTTCTCAATCGCCGCCTTCATTGGCGCCAGCATTTCGGTTTTCAGCTCCTCAAAGCAGCGTCTAAGAAACCCCTGCTGCTCCTGCGACCACTGCGCCCATGCTGCTTGGTCTCCACCCGCCGCCATCTTGCTTTTCCTCCCTCTCACTTTTCGCTGCTCCAAGATCCCTTTTTTCACCGCTCCACTCCTGGTCCACTCCATATACTGTCGGGGGACCTTGCTGTCACCTTCCCACACTGGAAGTCGTCGAACAATTGCCGTTGGGGCCCCTCTAGAGAGCCCAAAAGTCCGTTCCCGGCGGGAGCTGCCGAACGTGCGACCTACCTAGGCATAGCCGTAACCGGAAGTCACCACGTTGATTTCCTACCTCAAGTCCACTTATTTTCCCATTCCCTATATCCCTGGATTCCTTCAAGTGCACAAAAATCTATCCATCTCAATCTTCGATCTACTCATCGTCTGAGTATTTGCATTCCTCAGGGGGCTGGAGAATTCCAAAGATTCACAAACTTCCGAGGGAAAAATATGACTCCTCGTCTCAGTCGTCCATTCTGAAACAATGAGTCCCGATTTCTGGACTATCCAGCCGGGGGGAGCAGCACTTACCTTGTCAAGCACTCTGATACATTCCAGAGATCACCTCTCGTGCATCTAAACCCCAGAGAGGCTCGGCCCACTCTGCTGAATCTAAGTTGGGTTGCGGGCTACGAAACACGGTAACCTTGGGCAGGATTCTCCGCGAACTGGAGTCGGAGAATCCCGCCCCAGGTACTTGTGCACATTGAAAACACTGGAAACAGTCCCTATGGACCATCTTGCCAATGTGTGGACATTTTTTTGATTGGAAGAAGCAGGGGCCACTGTCGGGTTTATTAATCTTTGATTTATTCTCTTTTTGGCAACACTTTTGTGTACACTGATCACTGCTGGTTTTCAACAAAAGTACAATGTTTGATTTTGCCCCTGCAATGATTTTGCTTTCCCCTCCTCTCCTGAAGGCACTGAACTACATTGTGGTATACTTCACAGGGAGTAATTGCCTTCCAGGACTGTACAGCTATGCTGGACCTACCCAGCTCTCTACATCACCACCTTCTCCCTCAATCTGTGCACTGCCTCTGATTTGTCAGTTTGCATGTCCAAGGTCCAGTACTGGGTGAGCAAAAATGTTCTCCAGTTGGATATGGGAAGGCTGGATCCTGCCTTTGAACTTACACCCAGTCCTTTTCCCAAAGACAGCAGAGCAATGGAATGGTCGGGAGAGAAGGGAAGTGAAATTAATTTGTAACAAGCTTGCTGGGAAGACTTTGCTTCATACGTGCTTTGCAAGCTTGCTGTTCCTGTTGGGAGGCAATTGCGCACATTCACCCTCTTCTCTGGTGACCTGGGTGGAGTCTAGGTACAGGCCTGCCGTATGTCCGGGTTCTGCACATCAACCAACACAAAGGCCTGGATTTCTCCGAGGGCGGGGGCTTGGGCCCCGCGGACTGTGTCAGGCCCTCTGCAATTTAACGCTCCAACGAGCAACAGGCAACAGCTTGACCGGCACGGCACCAGGTCCTCCAAGCACAGCGCTGCAGTGGCTGGACAAGGCATTGCAGCAATGTGCCTGAGACTAAGTGTTGGGACATGGAAGTCAGGCACGTGGTAGGGGACACCTCTGGGTAGGGTGGAGATGGTCACAATGAGGGAGCGATTGGGGTGCTGGGGATAGGCGTTGGGGGGAGGAGTGAGGTCCAGAGGTCTCCGGGCCTTCAGGGAAGGCCAGCCATCATCAGTAGATCGGAAGGGGTTCCTGATGAAGGTGATGCCTGCCCTTCCCCCAGATCTGTTATCCGCCCGCAAACCTAAAATTTTGTCTGGTTGGAAAAAGGCCGTTAAGTGGCCCTTTGAGGGTCGGTGCCACTTTTAAACAACTGCAAAATTTGAATGTGATAATTGAAAAAACTATGCTTTTTTGTTGAAATAAAAGCATAAAATGCTGGAAACACTCAACGGTTCAGGCAATCGATGCTGACTGTTTCCAAAAATATCTTCACGTTTTTATTCCTGATGCTCAGTCTCCACAGTATTTTGCTTTCATTCCCCTTTTAAAGAAATGTCATATAAATTCCAAAATGTGTTTGGGGGAAAAAAAGAACCTGAAGTTGAAACCGAGATCTTCAGAAAATAGAAATGCTTCATGAAAGCTCCCCCAAAGCTTTCGAGGATTAACTTAAATATATAGCATCGCCTGTTGCCAGAATCTGTATTGAAGACAAACCTGACCAGCTTCATATCGAACAGAAAAGGTGCCCTCGGAAGGCTTTCCACTTTTGGTTACTGAAGGCCGATTAATGTTGTAAATGTCCCAGGGTGTAAAAGATTCACAAGGACATGACAACGCACAGCAGTTCAGCAAAATCATGCATCTTAATCAGGTCAACAAGCTTCCACAGGTGTTGAAATATCAACGTGGCATCAGATAGTGTCCAGGCTGTGGAGTTTTACCTTATCTTTCACGGTTTTGTTAAATTGCTCGTCTCTCAAAACCACCTGACAGTAACTCGCAGCCGCTTCCCCACATGCTCACACATCTGAATCCTTCAGCTGAGAATAATTTCACTTTGCAGGCCATCTGCGAATGTTCCAGTGACAAAATAAACATTACTTGTGATTCTCAGCTCCTGATAATAAACTGTTGTTGCACGCTAACAGCGTCCAGTAATTCGAATGAATTATTAACACAGCAAAGTTGGAATTTAATGCTCAATTAATTGAATTATTGAACCATTTAACTTGAGTAAAATAATTTGAGCCGAGTGTATTTTTACAATTAATTTCTTTGTCTAAAAGTCATATGGTGTCTCAACATTAGTTTTGTTTTAAAACTTTCACCGTCACTTTCATTCCTAATTGAATCAGGGCATTTACACCCTCTGTGATCAGTAAACAAGAAGTCACTCGCTAACTCTTTCATAGATTTGATCTTTACACAGCCCAAAGTTCAGAATGCGGATTGGAGGATCTGTGAGCAACGTGCGCTGAATTTCCTCACACTATCCCGCAGCAGGAAGTGTCCTGTGGTGATGTGCATCAATGTAAATGCATGTAGGCTAGCTAGACACTAGAGGGAGCACCAGTGACATCACACACACACACTCAACCAATAGATAAGTTAGATAGGACGCGACCAATGGACATTCACGATGCACACGGAGGTGACACGACCACAGGGGGGCATTACACCAACCCATAGATAAAGGACACCACACACATGATCTGTCTCTTTCCAGTGGAGACAGTCAGTGAGAACAGACACAGGGTTGATTCAATATCACTCCCACCACGTGGATTGCAGCAACTGGTTAGTCAGACTGGGTAGCTATAGTAGGATTAGCAGTAGTGTCTAACCCGAGTAATAGAAGTGTAAATAGTTTAATAAACGTGTTGAAGTTATCTCCACGCCTGAACCTTCCTTTGTCAAGTGCACCACAAGGAAGCCGCTTATGTTACACCGAGGACATAACAAATCAGTGTCCCTCAGCAGGTAGTGTCCCTCACAATCAGAAACCTCACAAGCACTATCCCTCACAACAAGACCTCAGCAGCCAGTATCCCTCACAACAAGACCTCAGCAGCCAGTATCCCTCACAATGAGACCTCAGCAGCCAATATCCCTCACAATGAGAGACTCCAGCAGCTAATATCCCTCACAATGAGAGACTCCAGCAGCTAATATCCCTCACAATGAGGGACCCCAGCAGCCAGTATCCCTCACAATGAGAGACCTCAGCAGCCAATATCCCTCACAATGAGAGACCCCAGCAGCCAATATCCCTCACAATGAGAGACCTCAGCAGCCAGTATCCCTCACAATGAGAGACCTCAGCAGCCAATATCCCTCACAATGAGAGACCCCAGCAGCCAATATCCCTCACAATGAGAGACCTCAGCAGCCAGTATCCCTCACAATGAGAGACCTCAGCAGCCAATATCCCTCACAATGAGAGACTCCAGCAGCCAATATCCCTCACAATGAGAGACACCAGCAGCCAATATCCCTCACAGTGAGAGACCAGCAGCCAATATCCATCACAATGAGAGACACCAGCAGCCAATATCCCTCACAATGAGAGACTCCAGCAACCAATATCCCTCACAATGAGAGACCCCAGCAGCCAGTATCCCTCACAATGAGAGACCTCAGCAGCCAATATCCCTCACAATGAGAGACCTCAGCAGCCAATATCCCTCACAATGAGAGACTCCAGCAGCCAATATCCCTCACAATGAGAGACCCCAGCAGCCAATATCCCTCACAATGAGAGACCTCAGCAGCCAATATCCCTCACAATGAGAGACCTCAGCAGCCAATATCCCTCACAATGAGAGACCTCAGCAACCAATATCCCTCACAATGAGAGACACCAGCAGCCAATATCCCTCACAATGAGAGACCTCAGCAGCCAATATCCCTCACAGTGAGAGACCAGCAGCCAATATCCCTCACAATGAGAGACCTCAGCAGCCAATATCCCTCACAGTGAGAGACTCCAGCAGCTAATATCCCTCACAATGAGAGACTCCAGCAGCCAATATCCCTCACAATGAGAGACCTCAGCAGCCAATATCCCTCACAATTAGAGACTCCAGCAGCTAATATCCCTCACAAGGAGAGACCCCAGCAGCCAATATCCATCACAAGGAGAGACCCCAGCAGCCAATATCCCTCATAATGAGAGACCCCAGCAGCCAATATCCCTCACAATGAGAGACTCCAGCAGCCAATATCCCTCACAATGAGAGACCTCAGCAGCCAATATCCCTCACAATGAGAGACACCAGCAGCCAATATCCCTCACAATGAGAGACTGCAGCACAGTGAGCAACGAATACCAAATTCAGAGTCTTTCAGAGCGAGAAAGATAGAATATTCTGGAAGTAATGCTCAACAGGTACTATAGTATCGGTGAGGAGAAACAGAGTTAAATCCTCTGGCCATTTGCTGGTGGTGCGATTCTCTAGTGACGCCAGTAGCGCACCCCCACCCACAGGCTTCCCGGAGTGTGGGGTGGCTTCAATGGGAATTTTGACAGCAGTGGGAGCAGAGAATCCCGTCGCCTGTGAACGGTGCGCTGCCTCCGGGAAACATCGAGGCTGGGACGCTGGAGAATCCTGCCCAACGTTCCCGGTTGATGATCCAGTTCTGATGAAGCATTAACTCTGTTTCTCCAATGTCCGGGTCAAGCCGAGCTGGGGATTGGCATTATTTGGGGTATTGGACGAGCCGGGTGCAGGAGGCGAAAGAGGCCAGTATTCAGGCCTTTGCGTCCCTGGTAGCCCGGCGGAGGATTTTGCTACTATGGAAGGATGTGACGGCCCCTAGTGTGGAAGCTTGGATCAATGATATGGCAGGGTTCATCAAGCTGGAGAGGATAAAGTTTGCCTTGCGAGGGTCTGTGCAGGGGTTCCTCAGGCGGTGGCAACCGCTCCTAGACTATCTCGCGGAGCGTTAGGAGGAGGTCAGCAGCAGCCCAAGGGCGGAGAGGGGGGGGGGGGGGGGGAGGGGGGGGGGTTTGGGGTGGTGTTTGGGTGAAGATGTTTTTTTTCCCTATTTCTGTTTTTAAATGTTATATGGGGGTTTATTGTATATGGGGGAAATCCAAGGTATAATTTCTGATTGCTGTGTTCTTGTTTCTTTCTTTTTGTGGGGGGGGGGGGAAATTGTGTTGAAAATTTGTTGAAAAATTTGAATAAATATATATTTTTTAAAAACTCTGTTTCTCCCACCACAGATATTGCTGAATGTTTCCACCACTTCTCGATCCCTCTCTCTGATTTCCAGCATCTGCGAGATTTTCCTCTTCAGAATCTTTCAAGCTGACTGCAGACAAGTTTCTCCAGCCCAGCCACAAATTCAGAAAGGACACTGGTTTTCACCAAACATTTCAGATTTGAGCTCCTTTAACCAACTATTCGATTGCCTTCGAAGAAATTAAATCTACTTGCTCAGTTATAAGATTGTCAGGCAAGAGGGGCCTTGTCAAGAGGGGTTTCGTCGAAATAATCGAAATGGTTTTAATTCGAGCATTAGCAAACAGATCAAGAGAAGTACGATTATGGAACAGAAAAAGGCCAGAAATGTCCGTTTTCCAAATAATTGGACCAGACCGAGTAGCCATTCTGCCCATCGTTCAGTACTTGACCGGGATTTTCTAGCCCTGCTGTGGCGGGGCCCACTGTGAGGGATGCGGAGGCCCAGGCAAAATCTCATTGACATTTGATGGGCCTGGAAGATCCCTGATGGTGGGCGGGGCCGGAAAACCCCATCCTTGCATCCTCTCCGCCATGTCACCCGAATGATCCTTGAAAAAGCCTAAGGCCTGGATTTTTGCAGGATGCAAAATCGGGGAGTTTCCGGAAGAAACACTTACAGAATAGGAAAAATGGAGAAAACAAAATACAAATTAATCAGAAAGACACAAACCGAGTGTGGTAATGTGCATCACTGTAAATACATGTAAGCTAGACAGACACTAGAGGGAGCACACACACACACTCAACCAATAGATAACTTAGGTGGGAAGCGACCAATGGACATTCACGATACACAAGGAGGTGACACGACCACATTACACCAACCCATACATAAAGGACACCACACACATGATCAGCCCCCTTTGGCCAGTGGAGACAGTCAGTGAGGAGAGGCACAGGGTTGATTCATTATCACACCCACCACGTGGAAGACAGCAGCTGGTTAGTCAGTTTAGGTAGCTACAATAGGATGAGCAGTAGTGTCGAACTCAAGTTATAAGAGTGTACATCGTGTAAATAAATGAGTTGACGTTATTTACACGTCTCGACCTTCCTTGACAAATGCAACACAAGGAAGCCGCTTATGTTACAAAGGAAACATAACAAAACATGGTACCAGTAGTGAACTGCTTAAATCCAGATAGCCATACCTCAGCGTACAGTGACAACCAGCAATACCCAAGCAAGATGTATGGGCTCCCGCTTCCGCAGCCGCTCCAGTGCCACAGCGATCTCTGCGAGAACTGGCAACGATTCCGGCAGGTGTTTGAATTCTACCTGGTGGCAGCCGAACTTAAAGACCTGGCCGATAATGAAAAAGTAGAGTTTCTCCTCACCATCGCCGGTGCAAGAGCAGAAGAAATCTTTAAAAAATTCAAGTTCTCCAAGGGGCAAAACAGGTACGACTTCCAGGCAGTCCTGGACAAATTCGGCAAATACTGTGAGGAAAACACACTCCAATCGGCAAGGAAAGGTAAGAGAAGCACCAGTACTCACCTCGAGGCTGAGGGCCCGGACCATTGAGCAATTTGGGTCGAGGTCGGCGGCCATCTTGCTAAAGGGACTACACTAGCACAGTTGCGCGAGAAGTGCGCAGAACCGGAAGGTTCGTTTGCGCATGCGCGAGACGCCGTGCGCAATCAAGAAAACGGCCATCGGTAAAGGAACAGCGATCTGTGCATGCGCAATCGCTTCCTACGTGCTACGTCATGCGCGTCATGACGTCAGAGGCCCCAGGCCACACCAATTTAAAGGGGAAACGTCCCAAATCAAAGAAAAAAATCTTTTAAAGCTGTAAAACAACCTTCCTTCACCTGGAATGACAGCACAATGCCTCAAATTGAACTAGGAAATGAATTTAACCTCCGAAGAACCGTGCAACAAGCAGTTACCTACGCACAAACCGATGATACCAACCTTTACATTTTTTCTGGACCTCGCGAGCCCAATGACAGATCCATGGCCCTATATGACTACGACTCGGATGAACCTTTCGTGTTGCACATTGGTGACCCCCGCATTGAATCCGACGCAGATGCGGATTCATTTTTCGGATTTGAGGATCTGCAACCCAGCAGATATGACGTCCCAACTCATCAGTGCAGGATGATGCTGCAGCCTGAAATTAAGAGACAGAGAGCGGTACAAGCCCACAGAGAGCGGCCTGCTGCCACACAGAGCGTGGCCCACGCCCCGCTCAGGGTTCCCGACTCAACGAAAGGAGACATGCAAGACTCCACACCGCAGTCCTTGCAGGAACAAGATGTGACTCCAGTGTCACAAGCCTCCACAGAGAGCTCGTGGACAGCCTCCACGATAGAAGCAATGCAAGACTCCAATGCGCAGTTCTTGCAGGAACAAGACCATGAGGGTCTAGCAACCTCCTCTGACCACCTAGCGGCAGACGATGCAAGTCTGCCATGCTCACGTAAACAGCAAGAAGGCTATAACAGTCTACCACGCTCCACTGCGCAGCAGGACAACCATGACGGTCTATCATGCTACAATGAAGGGCACAGCGCTGATGACTGTTCAAGCCCAAATGAAGACAAGCCAATGGAATCGCCTCTTCCAAGCCCGAAGAAAAAAGGATTATGCGCTGACCTTCAGAATCATTCCAGCCGAAGAGATATTAATAATGCTGCACAGTCACAGAAGGATGCTGAGGATTTGCTGAAGAAATTGCTTGTATGTCTAACTTGCAAGGAGCAGACTGAAAATTGTCATTGCTTTAGTACGGATAAAAAAAATGGACAAAACATTGATCCTCATTTAATGGAAATAACACAACCTGAATCATATCTACAGCAGGGACAACTGTCTCCCTTCAACACAAAACCGCAAAGTCCCAACTTCAGAGACCAGCAGTTGGTCAGTAATGACTCTTCAACCCCTGATGGGAATATTAATCGCATTGAACCTCTGCACACTCCACTGATAAATGAGCAGAACATTGGAGCAAGAATCCTGAGGACACCGACATCCAGTAGCCAGATAAAGCACTTAAAACCCGCAGCAGTTTCAAGTGAACCAATTGTGCTTTCCAGTGATGGTGAAGATGCAGATAAGGTCGACCCGATTATCCATTGTACCACATTCCAGAGATTAAGCATTTATGTCTGGGGAGTAGAATGTGGGCAATTGAGAACAGTAAAAGAGAGACTGTGACTGTGCCAGTCCCAGCAAAATCAGAGCCAGAGACTATGAAGGCATGTACATTAGAAAAGGATGCATATGGGACTTCCGGGTGCGGCGATGACCAGCTGAGTCGCACGTTTCGGCAGCTCCCGGTGAAACGGACTTTTGGGCTCTTGATAGGAGCCCCAACGGCAATTTTGACGGCTAAAAACACTGTGCGGTAAACCAGAAGGGAATCCCCCCTGGATACGGATGAAAAAAGGAGGAGAAAGTGGCCGGATTGCAGTGGATCCTTTAGAACAGCGGCAAGGAAGGCAAGCAAAAACCAAGATGTCGTCAGAAGGTGGCAGTTTAACATGGGGCCCTGAACAACAAGAGTTCTTGAAATGCTGTGTGGAAGAGCTTAAAAAGGAAATGAAGAAAGAGCTGTTGGCCCCGATACTACAGGCGATCGAAGGGCTAAAGGAGGAACAAAAGACCCAGGAGCGGGAGCTTCGGGTCGTGAAGGCAAAGGCAGCCGAGAATGAGGATGCCATACAGGGCCTGGTGGTGAAGACGGAGACGCATGAGGCACATCAGAAACGATGTGTGGAAAGGTTGGAGGCACTGGAGAACAACGCAAGGAGGAACAACCTGAGGATTCTCGGTCTTCCTGAAGGTGCGGAGGGAGCGGACGTCGGGGCATATGTGAGCACGATGCTGCACTCGTTAATGGGAGCGGAGGCCCCGGCGGGTCCGTTGGAGGTGGAGGGAGCATACCGAGTGATGGCGCGAGGACCGAGAGCAGGAGAAATTCCCAGAGCCATAGTGGTGAGATTCCTCCGTTTTAAGGATAGAGAAATGGTCCTTAGATGGGCAAAGAAAACTCGGAGCAGTAAATGGGAGAACGCGGTGATCCGCGTTTATCAAGACTGGAGTGCGGAGGTGGCGAGAATGAGGGCGAGATTTAATCGGGCCAAGGCGGTGCTTCATAAAAAGAAGATAAAATTTGGAATGCTGCAACCGGCAAGACTGTGGGTCACATATCGAGGGAGGCACCACTACTTTGAGACGGCGGATGAAGCGTGGACTTTTATTGTGGAAGAAAAACTGGAATGAGCGGGTTATTAAAAAGAACGTTTGAACAAAGTGGTGGGGCGAATGTGGGGGGCGAAGAGGGGGTTAAAAAGGGGGGAAAGAGGAGTTTTATGTACTAATCCTGCGAGGTGGTAACTTTTCTCTCTTCCACAGGTGGTGATGGGGGGAGGAGGGGAGGGGGAGGAGATGGGGCGTTGGCCATTGGGGGCGAGGCCAAGGGAGAAGCGCGGGCTTGGTTCCCGCGCTGTGATAATCATGGCGGGAATAGAGAAGCAGGAAGGAGGGGGCGTCGCACGGTGCGAGCCGAGGTCACGGGGGGAAGCCGAGGTCGGCCAGAGTTTGCTGACTTCTGGGAGCAACATGGGGGGAGTAATTACGCTAGCGGGGGATCTAGCGGGGGGAATTACTGGGTTGCTGCTGCTGGGGAGAGGGGGGAGCTGGTATGGGAGGGGATGGGCGGGGGGGCACCGCCTGGGGGAGATACAGCTGCGTGGGAACCGGGTGAGGAGCTGGAAAAAGGGGATGGCTAATCGACAAGGGGGGGGTGGCGGTAGGAAGCCCCCCAACCCGGCTGATCACGTGGAACGTGAGAGGGCTGAACGGGCCGATAAAGAGGGCACGGGTACTCGCACACCTTAAGAAACTTAAGGCAGATGTGGTTATGTTACAGGAAACGCACCTGAAACTGATAGACCAGGTTAGGCTACGCAAAGGATGGGTGGGGCAGGTGTTCCATTCGGGGCTAGATGCGAAAAACAGGGGGGTGGCTATATTAGTGGGGAAGCGGGTAATGTTCGAGGCAAAGACTATAGTGGCGGATAACGGGGGCAGATACGTGATGGTGAGTGGCAAACTACAGGGGGAGACGGTGGTTTTGGTAAACGTATATGCCCCGAACTGGGATGATGCCAATTTTATGAGGCAGATGCTAGGACGCATTCCGGACCTAGAGATGGGAAAGCTGATAATGGGGGGAGATTTTAATACAGTGTTGGAACCAGGGTTGGATAGGTCGAAGTCCAGGACTGGAAGGAGGCCGGCAGCAGCCAAGGTACTTAAAGATTTTATGGAGCAGATGGGAGGTGTAGACCCGTGGAGATTTAGCAGACCTAGGAGTAAGGAGTTCTCGTTTTTCTCCTATGTCCATAAAGTCTACTCGCGAATAGATTTTTTTGTGCTGGGAAGGGCGTTGATCCCGAAGGTGAGGGGAACGGTGTATACGGCTATAGCCATTTCGGATCACGCTCCACACTGGGTAGACTTGGAGATAGGGGAGGAAACAGGAGGGCGCCCACCCTGGAGAATGGACATGGGACTAATGGCAGATGAGGGGGTGTGTCTAAGGGTGAGGGGGTGCATTGAAAAGTACTTGGAACTCAATGATAATGGGGAGGTCCAGGTGGGAGTGGTCTGGGAGGCGCTGAAGGCGGTGGTTAGAGGGGAGCTGATATCAATAAGGGCACATAAAGGGAAGCAGGAGAGTAAGGAACGGGAGCGGTTGCTGCAAGAACTTTTGAGGGTGGACAGACAATATGCGGAAGCACCGGAGGAGGGACTGTACAGGGAAAGGCAAAGGCTACATGTAGAATTTGACTTGCTGACTACGGGCACTGCAGAGGCACAATGGAGGAAGGCACAGGGTGTACAGTACGAATATGGGGAGAAGGCGAGCAGGTTGCTGGCACACCAATTGAGGAAAAGGGGAGCAGCGAGGGAAATAGGGGGAGTGAGGGATGAGGAAGGAGAGATGGAGCGGGGAGCGGAGAGAGTGAATGGAGTGTTCAAGACATTTTATAAAAAATTATATGAAGCTCAACCCCCGGATGGGAGGGAGAGAATGATGGGCTTCTTGGATCGGCTGGAATTTCCCAAGGTGGAAGAGCAGGAAAGGGTGGGACTGGGAGCACAGATCGAGGTAGAAGAAGTGGTGAAAGGAATTAGGAGCATGCAGGCGGGAAAGGCCCCGGGACCGGATGGATTCCCAGTCGAATTCTATAGAAAATATGTGGACTTGCTCGCCCCGGTATTGACGAGGACCTTTAATGAGGCAAAGGAAAGGGGACAACTGCCCCCGACTATGTCTGAAGCAACGATATCGCTTCTCTTAAAGAAGGAAAAGGACCCGCTACAATGCGGGTCCTATAGACCTATTTCCCTCCTAAATGTAGATGCCAAGATCCTGGCCAAGGTAATGGCAATGAGAATAGAGGAATGTGTCCCGGGGGTGGTCCACGAGGACCAAACTGGGTTTGTGAAGGGGAGACAGCTGAATACGAATATACGGAGGTTGTTAGGGGTAATGATGATGGCCCCACCAGAGGGGGAAACGGAGATAGTAGTGGCGATGGATGCCGAGAAAGCATTTGATAGAGTGGAGTGGGATTATTTGTGGGAGGTGTTGAGGAGATTTGGTTTTGGAGAGGGGTATGTTAGATGGGTGCAGCTGTTGTATAGGGCCCCGATGGCGAGCGTGGTCACGAATGGACGGGGATCTGCATATTTTCGGCTCCATAGAGGGACAAGGCAGGGATGCCCTTTGTCCCCATTATTGTTTGCACTGGCGATTGAGCCCCTGGCGATAGCGTTGAGGGGTTCCAAGAAGTGGAGGGGAGTACTTAGAGGAGGAGAAGAACACCGGGTATCTTTGTATGCGGACGATTTGCTACTATACGTGGCAGACCCGGCGGAGGGGATGCCAGAAATAATGCGGATACTTGGGGAGTTTGGGGATTTTTCAGGGTATAAATTGAACATGGGGAAAAGTGAGTTGTTTGTGGTGCATCCAGGGGAGCAGAGTAGAGAAATAGAGGACCTACCGTTGAGGAAGGTAACAAGGGACTTTCGTTACCTGGGGATCCAGATAGCCAAGAATTGGGGCACATTGCATAGGTTAAATTTAACGCGGTTGGTGGAACAAATGGAGGAGGATTTCAAGAGATGGGATATGGTATCCCTGTCACTGGCAGGGAGGGTGCAGGCGGTTAAGATGGTGGTCCTCCCGAGATTCCTCTTTGTGTTTCAGTGCCTCCCGGTGGTGATCACGAAGGTTTTTTTTAAAAGGATTGAAAAGAGCATCATGGGTTTTGTGTGGGCCGGGAAGACCCCGAGAGTGAGGAAGGGATTCTTACAGCGTAGCAGGGATAGGGGGGGGCTGGCACTACCGAGCCTAAGTGAGTATTATTGGGCCGCTAATATTTCAATGGTGAGTAAGTGGATGGGAGAGGAGGAGGGAGCGGCGTGGAAGAGATTAGAGAGGGCGTCCTGTAGGGGAACTAGCCTACAGGCTATGGTGACAGCCCCATTGCCGTTCTCACCGAGGAACTACACCACAAGCCCAGTGGTGGTGGCTACACTGAAGATTTGGGGACAGTGGAGGCGGCATAGGGGAAAGACTGGAGCCTTGGGGGGGTCCCCGATAAGAAACAACCATAGGTTTGCCCGGGGGGAATGGATGGGGGATATGGAATGTGGCAAAGAGCAGGAATAACGCAACTGAAAGATCTGTTTGTGGATGGGAAGTTCGCGAGTCTGGGAGCGCTGACCGAGAAATATGGGTTGCCCCAAGGGAATGCATTCAGGTATATGCAACTGAGGGCTTTTGCGAGGCAACAGGTGAGGGAATTTCCGCAGCTCCCGACACAAGAGGTGCAGGACAGAGTGATCTCAAAGACATGGGTGGGGGATGGTAAGGTATCAGATATATATAGGGAAATGAGGGACGAAGGGGAGACTATGGTAGATGAACTAAAAGGGAAATGGGAAGAAGAGCTGGGGGAGGAGATCGAGGAGGGGCTGTGGGCAGATGCCCTAAGCAGGGTAAACTCGTCGTCCTCGTGTGCCAGGCTAAGCCTGATTCAGTTTAAGGTATTACACAGGGCGCATATGACTGGAGCACGGCTCAGTACATTTTTTGGGGTGGAGGATAGGTGTGCGAGGTGCTCGAGAAGCCCAGCGAATCATACCCATATGTTTTGGTCATGCCCGGCACTACAGGGGTTTTGGATGGGGGTGACAAAGGTGCTTTCAAAAGTAGTGGGGGTCCGGGTCGAACCAAGCTGGGGGTTGGCTATATTTGGGGTTGCACAAGAGCCGGGAGTGCAGGAGGCGAGAGAGGCCGATGTTTTGGCCTTTGCGTCCCTAGTAGCCCGGCGCAGGATATTGCTAATGTGGAAAGAAGCCAAACCCCCGGGGGTGGAGACCTGGATAAATGACATGGCAGGGTTTATAAAGCTAGAGCGGATTAAGTTCGTTCTAAGGGGGTCGGCTCAAGGGTTCACCAGGCGGTGGCAACCGTTCGTCGAATACCTCGCAGAAAGATAGACGGAAGGGGGAAAAGAAGGCAGCAGCAGCAGCCCAGGATTGGGGGGAGGGGGGGAAGGAGGAACCAGAAGGACTCTCAGGGTTGTTAATATATACTGTATAATATGTATAGGTTGTTGCGACAGATAATTATATATTGGACTGTTAAATTATATTTTTGGAGAGTGTTACTTGTGATAAGGCAGTTGCCAATTAGGGTTAGTTTTCATTTTTGTTATTTATTATTTATTCATTTTTGTTTATAAAATAGGTCATTGTTATTTGTGTTGTTATAATATTGTGTAAAGGATGCACAATGTACTGTGTTGGTTGACCAAAAATTTTCAATAAAATATTTATAAAAAAAAAAGAAAAGGATGCATATGAAGTAACTGAGAAGAAAATTGAAACGGACTGTTCTTTGGAAACTAGTACAATGACGAAAGAAACATTGGATCTAACATTTGATGCCCTACACATGGGAGAAATTGAGGGAAATTAACAAGGTTCTGTAATGTCTGGGGGAAGATTTAAAATTCCAAAGAAGAAAAGCCCAAATGAAGGACAACGGCAAGACAATGACAGTCCACCCACATTGTTTGCACCCCCAGATGAAAACTCTGACAATTTACCCAACCCTAGTGAACAGCAAGCAGCTACTGAGGATCTACCCACGGTATGTGAAACGAATGACGACAGCATCCCACTTCCCATGCAAAAGGTGCAACGTGACAGACCTCAGCTAGTGCGTACAGAAGCACTCGACGATCACGGTGAGACCACTGGTGACTCCGGTGACACCACACTACTTCCACCCTCAATTGCTCGAACCTCTCCACTAGTCAATGCATTCCTGCATGTTCTGTCTCCAGACGTGCAGCTTCAAGAAATCTCAGCTGACTCCAGTGAACCTGCTAAGACTCCGGACGGGGAGCATCAACAAAAAACAGACCAGACTCCAGATGGGGAGCAACCAAATGCCGACTCTGATTCACGTAAGCCAGACTTTACTCCAGACAGGCAGTCTCGCAACCTCAGTGATGGCACACTCAGGGTGACAGCAGATGCCACAACGACAGGAGATGGATCACGTGACAATAACACTGGGTCAGCAATAACAAGCAGCAGCTACAGTCCAAGAGGAATACACCAATTTTCACCACAGCTATGTCCACACATTTGTTCCACACCGACAGCCTGGCCAGACAGCATATTCCTATCAGATACAAGGTTCTAGTTTCACACCATCACCAGACATTGATGCGAGCAGCAATTCTGTCTCCAAATCGACAAGCTTCAACGCTTCTCAGCAGAATCACCCTTCCAGCACAGCATGTGGCCAGAACCAGTATGCACAGTCTCATCCGACTTCAACATCTGGCACATCCATGACCTCGAATGATACTGTTGATGGTACCTCTTCAATGTCGATGACCTATCAGCTACAAGATGCCATCCGACAGCACCACCGCAAACATAAAAAGAAAAAGACTCCGAAGCGGACAGCGCAGTGATTCGACCACTTCTTGGTTCCTGTTGATGGCGTTCATAACCAAGAGAGACATTTGACCATGATGATTGATGGTTTAATGGACCCACATGAATGATTTGGACTTATTGTTTAATCACCGTTCCCATGACCTTCTCTACCTGTTCTTTGTTCAGTTTTTCTTCAAGTGTACAGAAAATATGAACATATAAAAAGGGGAGGATGTGGTGATGTGCATCACTGGAAATACATGTAAGCTAGACAGACACTAGAGGGAGCACCAGAAACATCACACACACACACACTCAACCAATAGATAAGTTAGGTGGGAGGCGACCAATGGACATTCACGATACACAAGGAGGTGACACGACCACAGGGGGGCATTACACCAACCCATACATAAAGGACACCACACACATGATCAGTCCCCTTTGGCCAGTGGAGACAGTCAGTGAGGAGAGGCACAGGGTTGATTCATTATCACATCCACCACGTGGAAGGCAGCAGCTGGCCAGTCACTTTAGGTAGCTACAATAGGATTAGCAGTAGTGTCGAACTCAAGTTACGAAAGTGTACATAGTGTAAATAAATGAGTTGAAGTTATTTACACGTCTCGACCTTCCTTGATAAATGCAACACAAGGAAGCTGCTTATGTTACAAAGGAAACATAACAAAACACCGAGGGGCTGGTTTAGCACAATGGTTCAGCACAATGCAGACCAAGGCAGGCCAGCAGCACGGTTCAATTCCCGTACCAGCCTCCCCGAACAGGTGCCGGAATGTGGTACGAGGGGCTTTTCACAGTAACTTCATTTGAAGCCTACTTGTGACAATAAGCGATTTTCATTTCTTGCATCACTGACTGATTTGAGCAGCAATCTAAGACTGCAATAAAAGTGCTTACTTAGCCCCTGCGGTTGGGAGGTTTTAAACAATTAGCTGAGATAGATGGTCGAGAGACATGGCTGCTGTTTTGTTCTCACAGGCAGGTTAAATAAAATCACAACAACAGGCGGTTGTTGGTCAGAAAAACGGTCCCCGAGAGGTCGATGGCAGATCCCAGTAACCCGGTCCGTTTTATGCACCTCTGCACAGGGACTCTCAGTAGATTTTGGTTTCAATTTTGCAACGACCTTTCCTCATCAGTTTGGCTCATTTCTCCTTTAATGTCAAAACCAATTTTTTTAATTGGCTTTCCAAAAAGCAAAATTGGCTATAGTGCAAAACATGGCCTCTTTGCTGGGTTAAAATAGTGATAAATGGTAAGAAAAATAAGGAGGTCATGTAATACTTGGAAAATAAGTCGAAGAGCAAACGAAACAGGGAGTGTGAATACACAAATTGTTAAATGCTGCAATGCAGTTGGTAACTAAAGCAAACTATGCACTAGGATTTATTTCTAGTGGGATAACATTGAAAGGTAGAGAAGTTATGATAAACCTGTATCAAATCTTGGATAGACTAAACTTTGAATACTTTGTACAGTTCTGGTCGCCATATTATAAAAAGGAGAGGTCATGGAAAAGGTGCAAAAAAGATTTGCATGGTAGATTCCAGAACAGCAAAGTTACACCCAACAGTAAAGGGTGAAAACGTTCTGACTTCGGGCGCGATCCTACCAAAATATTACAACGTGTCAGGTTCGGAGTGAATCCCCCGTCAGCGTGACTTCTCATGGATTTTTGAACCACTTAAACGAAAGCTTTTTCTCCTTGTGAATCACGCCACGCTCTTTGGTGGCCTCTTGCTGATTTGCTCGCTCCGGGGAAACTTTATCACTGCAATCGCTGTGGAGCTCCACAAAACCCGCCTCCAGCACTTGTTGCAGATCCGACAGAGGGTTTGTCGACCAGGAAGCTCACACTGACAACTCAGTAACGACTCTGCAAACCATAACCGCAACTTCAGCTGTCCAGTCGCCTGCTCTGCCAGCACGTGCATGAGCCTCATTGTGGCAAATCTTTGCATCAATTTGTGGCTCCACACTGGCGTCATCAGCCACCTCCTTATTGGATACCCTTTATCACCGAGAAGCCTTCCCTTCAGACGCTGCTGTTCCTCAAAAACGTCTTGGATCTGCGAGCGCCCCAAGGTGTAACCACCAAGGACATTCCCTGGAAAACCGGACATACATCTGCATGATTCTCATCGTGTGGTTACAGATGATCTGTGCATTAAGGAGTGGAATCCCTTGGAGTTCATAAGTGGAGCCGTGTGATGCCGTGGTGACTGCAGGCCATCGTGAGTGCAGTCTATCCCACCCTGCACCTGGGGCATGCCAGCTAAGCGAGCAAAGCCCCTGGCCCAGGCGTCTTGGCTCACCTGGTCTCAGTCCATGTTTATCTCAAGTGGGCCCTTGCATCAACATTATCTGTGACCTCTCTAATGCATTTATGTGCAGCTGACTGGGAGAGCCCACACCGATCACCAGTGCGTCTTGAAGTTTGGGCCGCAGGGTAGGTTAGGCTCTTTATGACACTAAACGTGGGAACCCCAAAGATGGCCAGGAGAATCACTCTCTGGCAGTCGTCTCCTGTAATGGCCTTTACTGGGTAATCCCCTTTATCGGTAACTGATCCAACATCTCAAGCATGCACTCCCTCCTCCGCCCATGTACCGTGGCAGCCGTGTGTACCATCTACAAGATGCACTACAGCAACTTACCAAGGCCTCAACAGCACCTTCTAAATCAGCCAACTCTAGCACTTGAAAGGAAACGGGCAGTGGAGGCATAGGAACCCCTATCTGGAGGTTCCCCTCCAAGTCACTCACCATCCTGACTTGGAAATATATCGCCATTCCTTCACTGTCGCTGGGGCAACATTCTGGAACTCCCTCCCTAACAGCACTGTGGGTGTACCTACACCACATGGACCACAGCTCGCATAGTGGCTCAATACTACTCCCTCAATGGAAACTAGGGATCTCCAACAAATGCTGGCCTCTACCTCATGGAAGAATAATTTTATAATGTTACGTATTCATGACCTGAATTTATGTGCAGCTTGGAGCGTGCTGCTGACATCAGCCATTATTTTGTGTCCTCCAGGCCTGACCATCCGATGTGTCCTCACGAGTGCCCCTCCCGCCTTCGATAAACTTGAGTTCGCTCAAAGCTTGCTGCTGGTATCCTAACTCATACTAAGTCCTGTTGACCCCTCACTCGCTGTGCCCACTGACTTACATTAGCTCTGTGCCTGATATTGCCCCAGTTCAAATTCCTCTTTATCTCTGGAACATCCTCCAGTCCAGTAACCCTCCCGGATCTCTCTGCACCTCCAACTCTGCTTCTTGAGAAACCCGAGTTTCATTGATCCAACATTGTTGGCCATGCCTTCAGCTACTTAGACTCTAAGCATCGGAAATTCCCTGAAGCCTCGTTGCTTTTCCAACAATCCCTCCTGCTTTCCAATGCTCAGTCAACCTTTTCTCTGTTTGTGTGTTGGTCGCCACTTCTAATACCTCTTCATCTGGTTGTTGCCAAATTTTATTTACCAGCGCTCCTGTGAAGCACGTGCCGATGTTTTTGCTGTATATTAAAATGTTGTTGTTGTAGTGGAGAATAGGAAATATTGGACAGTTTCAGGGTATAAGAAGTCAATTTTGATTCCTGGTTTGTTGCCAGTTCTGAAGGGCAACGGGATTCTCCCGAATTCCCCGACGGCGGCGGAACAAAAGTGGCACGAACCACTCCGGCGTCGGGCCAACCAGAAGTTACGGAATCCTCCGCACTTCCGGAGGCTAGGCCGGTGCCGGAGCGGTTGGCGCTGTGATAACCGCCACCGAAGGGCCGGCGCGAGTTAGCGCATGCGCAGAACCGCCGGCATGGTTCCGCGCATGCACAGACCGGCCGGCGTATTGTTGCTCATGCGCGGGGGATGTCTTCTCCGCGCTGGCCATGGCGGAGCCGTACAGAGGCCGGCATGGAAGGAAGGAGTACCACCATACCACCAGGGCACAGGCCCGCCTGCAGATCGGTGGGCCCCGATCACGGGCCATCATGAGGCCCCCCTCCCGGGGCCGGATCCCCCCGCGCCGCCCCCCCCCCCCCCCCCCCCCCCCCCCCCCCCCCCCGAGGACTGCACCTGCCGGCCTACAAGCCAGGTCCCGCCGTGTGGAACCATGTCCATTTCACGCCGGCGGGACTGGCCAGAAACCGACGGCCGCTCGGCCCATCGGGGCCCGGAGAATTGCCGGAGCTGCCAACTGGCGGGGTGTCGGAGAATCCCACCCACCTGTGATTATGAATCTCCAGCCTCTTAAATTCACCGAGTGAGAGGCTGCTCTTCCTGGCCTCACAAATACAATTTTTAACCAAACATTTTTCTTCCTCTTCCTCTTTACTGTTTGGCACATCTCGGTGGAACCGGCTCCCTGGCTACTCCCCGGAACCAGCTCCCTGGCCACTCCCCCTGTGAAAAGGCCTATAGAGGACCCCTGATTCGGATTGAGCCATGGGTCCCCTGCTGATTCAAGCGGACACATCAGGCACCCAGCGGAAGGACCCCGTCAATATGGCCACCTCCTCCATATCTGCTTAACTCAGCTATCACCCTGTATTACGTTGGATATGCTGCACAGAAGCAGTCCATTCAGCCCAACCACTCCATGCTGGCAATCACACTCCATTCTGGCCACCTCCCATCTTTCCTTCACTTAATTTTAACCACCTAGAAACATAGGCCATTCAGCCTCTCGAGCCTATCCCGCCATTCAATGAGATCATGGCTGAAACAGGGGCTATTTAGCACAGGGCTAAATCGCTGGCTTTGAAAGCAGACCATGGCAGGCCAGCAGCACGGTTCAATTCCCATAACAGCCTCCCCGAACAGGTGCCGGAATGTGGCGACTAGGGGCTTTTCACAGTAACTTCATTGAAGCCTACTTGTGACAATAAGTGATTTTCATTTCATTTTCATCTGTGACCTAACTCCATATACCTGCCTTTGGCCCATATCCCTTAATATCTTTAACAAAATTCTATCTAGCTTCGATTTAAAATTAACAACTGTTCCCTGCTGTTTGTGGGAGAGAGTTCCAAACTTCTACCACCCTTCGAGTGAAGAAGTTCTTCTGAACATTTCTCCTCAACGGTATAGCCCCAATTTTTAGACTATGCCCCCTAGTTTTAGAATCTACAACCGGAGGAAATAGTTTATCTTTATCTACCCTGTCTTTTCCTGTTAATATCTTCAATACTTTGATCAGATCACCTCTTAACCGTCTAAATTCTAGCGAAAACAGGTCCAATTTGTGTAATCTCTCCTCATAACTCAACCCTTCTCCCTCATTTGCTTATTTAGCTTCTCCTAAAATGCAACAAAACTTTTTCATCACTCTCCGGGTAAAGAAATATCTTTTGAATTCAAAGAAATGATGGTATTCCAGCTTCATGCTACTGGGACTGTATTTGAGAGGTGCGTTGTTTGTACACGTTACTGAGGATGGCTCCAATTGCACTATTCATTATGGTTGGATCAGTGACAGATTGAACCTTGGAAGAAATTAATTGGCTATAGCTTCCTTCATCACCTTAAATCGCCTGCAGCACTTTGAAAGCTGGTAAAGCTGCCAACATTCGGAATACTCCAGGGGAAATCAATATCGGAAGCTATTATTACTCTTAACTTTGCTGCAGTTGTGTGAATGAATAATAGACCCGCGATCCTCTCCCAATCTCCCCCATTTTGAGCGTGGTGTAAATTATTACACTCACCCAATTCCCTGCAGTCCCTCTCCTAACTTCGCCCATCGACATTGGCTACTGGTCTGGCAACACCTCCGTTCTAAAATTCTCACCCTCGTTTGCACATCCACCCATGGTTTCACTCTTGCAATCTCCTCCAGCCCTACAACACTCCGTCCCCCCAGTGGCAGTCATGTCTCCGGCAGCCGAGACCCCAAACACTGGAAATCCCTCGGCCTCGAATCCTCAGCCTTGAATCCTCCAGATCACTCTCATCTTTTCAAAACTTACCTCTTCGACTGAGCTTTTTGGGCAGCTGTCCAAATATCTCCGTTCGTAACTGAATTCTTCTTGATAACACTCCTGCGAAGCACCTTGGGGATGCGTTACCATGTTGTGGGACAATATAAATGCAAATTTCCGTTTTAGTGGCCCTCGTTATGACCATCAGAACCTTTTAGTCAAGCAATTAATTACCAAAGGACATTTATATGGTATAAGCTGGCTGCATTCTCCAAGACCAGCAATGTGTTATTATGGCTGCATCCCCTTCTCATGATAAATAGATTTTTTAAGCTAAGTAGTTGATTTCGAGCCAAGTCATCATTTAGTGAATTTGTAGCACAGTGTGGCTGGTTTAGCTCAGTTGGCGGGACAGCTAGTCTGTGATGCAGAGGGAGGCCAACAGCGTGGGTTCAATTCCCATACCGGCTGAGGTTATTTATGAAGGTCACACCTTCTCAACCTTGCCCCTAGCCTCAGGTTAAATCACCACCAGTCAGCTCTCCCCCTCAATGCCCATTGTCACCTGGGACTACAGCGACTTTACTGCTCGCCCTCTCGGAGGACCAACCCTTCACTCCAAGAGCCACCTGCCCGCCTACTGTGAGGCACCCCCCGTCCACTCCACGGCCTGCCCGTTCGCTGCGAGGCTGACCTGCTCACTCCTAGGACCGCCTTCCCACTCGCTGCGAGGCCTACTTGCTGTGAGTCCTACCCCTTGTTCCAATGCGCCATCATGCCGACTGTCTTCTGCACGATCTTCGCTCTTGGCCTTTTCCGTCCAGCAGCAGTGAGGCGGAAGAAGTCAAATGGGCCAATCCCTGTGTCGCAGGCCTTGTTTGTTTTCTCTAATACTTATTTTCAAACTTTACTCATGCAAGCTGGCATTTGCTGGTCGTGTGGCAGCTGGCAGCCTCGAGGACCCCCTGGAGAGTCTTTGCGGACCCCCAGGTGTCCATGGACTCTAGTCTGGGAACCCCTGTTGTAGATGACACACACTGCTGCCTCTGTGCGGCGGAGTGGATGTTGAAGGTTTATTTATGGAACAATATTTGACGAGACACAATGTGGACAGTTCTCTCTCTTCCATGTTTCATATTTCCTCTTTAGACTATAGTGAATCACACTACAAGAGTAATGCATGTATTGAGGAACTTTAACAGGTTGGTTTGAACTCAATTTATAGTCTTAATTTCAGGAAGTCTTACTTAAATAGCCAGCTGTTACAAAATATTCACAGCACAGTAATAAGCTGTCAGCACAACATGTCTACCCCAGTGGGTGCGCCCCACATAAGCCTCCTCCTACTCTGTTATATTATTCATAAAGAGCTAGGAACGAATTGTTGTGTGAATATATATCCCAGGGATTCACTGTCGCACTGCAGTCAAGTGTTGAGTCGCAACCTGCCAGTCTATCAGCTGATGGGTACACACAGGGAGATGTCAGAATACATTCGATGAAGCTCCAGCACTTTGAGTCTAAAGTGTGATTACTTCGAACAGAAGACATCTTCTTAGCCCTAGTCTCAAAAGACGGTAGGCGTCGCTCTGCGTTAGCGGGAGGCCATTTTGGCAACTCCGAGCTGGAGGGGCACCACTCCACAAGCTCGGGGCGAGGCAAGGAGGCAAGGCCTCGATGAAATAACACTCGCCATGGGCATCATTCTGCATCACACTTGACATGATGATTACATCATGTCCTCCCGACCGATTACATCCTCCCTCATGTCTTTCTCTAATTTCCCTCAATTACATCAACGTCATTGACCTCAAACATGCATGTGTTGGAGAATTACACACTCTCAGACAGAATCTATACAGTGCAGAATGAGGTCATTCAGCACACCAAATCTGCAGCGGCTCTCTGAAAGCGCATTCTATTCCATCCCACTCCCCCACCTTATCCCCATAACCATGCACATACTCTCTGTGTAAAGAGCTCTTTCCCGATTTCCCTAATGGATTCATTATCTATTCATGGACTGTGGTTTGGATTTTGCCACAATTAACCTCTCAGATTTTTCGTTTCCAAAAAAAAAGAACCCCTGCCTGTTTAATCATTCCTGATAGTTATAACCTTTCGACAAACCTTTTCTTTGGCACCTTCAATGGTGCCTCTATATATCTCCATTATAAGTGGTTGTAGGGAAAAGAATATTTGATTTGATTTATGAAGAGGGGGGAATTACGTCACTGATACTCAGACAGCACAAATTCAATTGTGAATTCCTAAAGATTAAGCACAAGAGGAAAAAGGATAAAACCTTCCCCTATGGAATAAATATTCCTCAATTATCAGTGACACAGGTGGTCAGGATAAAGATCTCCGTTAATTGACTGACAGGAACACGTACTGAGGAAAGTGAACTCTCGAGGTCACCAGTTATCACGAATGCCCCAAATAATCACTTGGTATTTCAGAGCTTCAGCGCTGCTGAAAAAAAAAGATGGACTGTTGAAGCTTTTTGACAGATTCACAAGAATACCATGGGATGGATTCTCCGATCCTCGGTGCCAAAATCAAGTTCGGCGAAGAGGCGAGGAATCCCCGATGATGACGAAATTAACTGTTCCCTGGGGTTATCCATGGCAATGCCTTTACCAGTCAGAGTCTACTTGCCAACCAATCAACACCCTCTTCCCATACGGTATAAATGGTTCCTCTCTTTGAGATAAGGTATTCTTGTGAATCTGTTCTGATGAGTGCAAGACCAAAAGCTTCAACAGCATGTTTCTTTTGTCAGCAATACGCCCAAATATTAAACATCAATTTGAGAAAAATACGAGCACTACTTGCCTTAGCTGGTGCCAGTGAGAAATGAAACCGGGAATGCTCCAAACACTTGACACAAAACCAAACTTCCATTGTGAAGATGCAGAAAAAGTGAAGTTAGATGAGTTATTACACTTAGGGCGGTATTATCCGCCCCCAACAACTGCAGCATTCACCTGCTCCCGCCAAAAGCTTTTGGGTGGGCCACCGAATCTCTCGAGTCTGTACCGGCCCTCTGAAAGAGGACCCTACCTGGCCCCATTCCCCTGCCTAACCTACACATCTTTGGACACTAAGGGCAATTTAGCATGGCCAATCCACCTAACCTGCACATCTTTGGACTGTGGGAGGAAACCGGAGCACCTGGAAGAAACCCACGCAGATATGGAAAGAACGTGCAGACTCCGCACAGTCACCCAAGGCCGGAATCGAACCCGGGTTCCTGGTGCTGTAATGCAGCAGTGCTAATCCCTGTGTCACCGTGCCAACCATATCCATTTGTCTTAAAGTCTGGCAACTTACCAGTTTATGTGCAGCAGCTTGATAAACACTGCCTTAACTTCCGGATAATTGGCATTTAGTCAAGTGGATTAGCCGGACTGCATGTCCTGTGCTCAACTTGGCTGCCCCCTGCTGCCGGGCTTGCTGCATTGCTGACCTCATGAGAGAATGGCCTTGAAAACTAAACAGAACAAATAGTCTTTCTAATCACCTCATGCCTTCGTGAAATCCTTCAAGATTATTCAGGCGATTAAAGGTTGGCACCAAGTCCAAGAAGGATTTACAAGGGCAGGTGGTTAAAGACTTGGTCAAGGATTTACAAAGCAATTTAAAGGTGGAGAGAAAATGGCGGTTGGATTTAGCGAGATAATTCCAGAGTTTAAGGGTCAGACAAGCCGAAGGCACAGCCGCCAATGTTGGGGTGAAGGAAGTGAGGGATCCCCAAGAGGTCAGAGATCGACCAGTGCAGAGGCTTTGAAGGTTTGCAGTGCTGGAAGTGGGTACAGGGATTGAGGGGGATGAGGCCACAGAGGGGTTTGAACATGAGGCTGTGAATTCTAAATTGAGGTGCTGTCCGACTGGTCAGTGAGCACCAGGGTGATGGATGAGTGGATCTTGTTTAGGATTAAGATACAGCAGCAGGGTTTATGGAACAATCCAGGTATCTGGGGTGCGGAGGAGAGGTGTCTGACTAGGAGTGCACTGGAATAATTGAGTCTGGAAGTAACAAAACTCTGGCTATGAGTTTGAGCAGAAGGTGGGTTGGACATGGTCACATTACGGCGGTCGGCGTTGGTATTTGTGATGGAGATGACATGGGATGGCGAACTCAGCTCACGGTGAGATAGACCATCACGGCTGTGAAAAATCTGCTTCAGTCTAGAGGGTGGAAAGAGAATACAGTTTGCGGGAAGCATTGAAGGCAGTGGGTGGGATACATCACGAAGGTCCCAACCGAGTCTACCGACCATGCCGGTCCCAATGCAGGCCGGCTTTTAAGAGGTGATTCAACGAGCCCCAGCTGTTAGGCCTCCACCCCATCAGCAGGGGAGCTGGTATTCCACAAGAGTCACGGGGAGATGAATCGAGTCGTTCCCGTGGGTCTCGCGGGGATTATTACACAGTCTGATATCACAGAGGCACCGGGATTAAGAGAAGGATGGTGAGAAAGGGCTGGTAGCCGCCTGCGGACATGAGGAACTGAGTGTTGTATTTTCAGATGACCTTATTGAGAGCTAGCAGCATGTAGGTGAGGAAGAGGTGAGGACCAGGACTACATCCTTGAGCGAGTTTCGAAGTAACAGAGCTGGAGGAGAAGTGAAGTCATTTCAGGAGATTTCTTGGCTGTGATTGGTTGAAGAAGAATGCGACCAGGCGAGGACACTGCCATTAGAGAAAACAAGAAGGGTGAGTCTGCACGTTCTCCCCGTGTGTGCGTGGGTTTCCTCCGGGTGCTCCGGTTTCCTCCCACAGTCCAAAGATGTGCAGGTTAGGTGGATTGGCCACGCTAAATTGCCACTTGGTGCCCAAAGATGTGTGGGTTGGATGGGATTACGGGGATAGGGAGGGGGGTGGGAGTGGGTAGGGTGCTCTTTCAGAGCTTTGGTGCAGACCTGTTGGGCCGAATGGACTCGATGGGAGGGAGTGACAGTGGAGGAGGCAGTGAGGGTGGGGAAACAGTGAGGGTAGGGAGGAGGGAAGGAGGATGAGGCAGTGAGGGTAGGGAGGAGGGAAGGAGGATGAGGCAGTGAGGGTAGGGAGGAGGGAAGGAGGATGAGGCAGTGAGGGTTTGAGGAGGAATGAGGGCTGGGGAGAGATTGCAGACCTGTTATAGAGACAATCAGAGACAGTTGTTCCACTCAGGTGGACCAAAGTGATTTGTGTTGAAGACTGAAGGCAGGTTGGGGGAATGGGCTCAGATTCAATGTTGGTTTTCAAGGTAGGAAAATAATCTTTTTCCAAATTTCCCCACATGATCAAATCCCTGTACAACAACTATAATTTATCAACGACTTTCCAATCCAGAAACCTGTCTCCAATATCACACGGTCCATGGCGTTGTGTTTCTTGTTCGAGAGAGGGATTCGAGATAGAACCAAAGACCATGACCATTCCTCAGTGCTGTTTGCAGGCTCCCAAAGACCGCGTTATGAAAGGAAAAGGGGAAAGATATTGTGGAAAAGGCCCTCATGAAGCCCAGGCTACAACACCTGGCAAAGCAGGAATCTCGGCAAAACAGGGCAGAATGGCCTCCATTTACCTGGATATCTGCATTAATGCATCTCAGGATGAGAACTGCCTTGTTCATGCAGCACAGTTACTCGGGGTGTACGGACAGACCTCCTGGGACCTCCTGTCATTCATTGGGAATTGCACGCAGATATCTAATCAGAAAATGGCTCATTGGACCGAATATAGAATCATAGAATTTACAGTGCGGAAGGAGGCCATTTGGCCCATCGAGTCTGCACCAGCTCTTGGAAAGAGCACCCTACCCAAGGTCCACACCTCCACCCTATCCCCATAACCCAGTAACCCCACCCAACCTTTTTGGACACTAAAGGGCAATTTAGCGCAGCCAATCTACCTAACCTGCACATCTTTGGGCATGTGGGAGGAAACCGGAGCACCCGGAGGAAACCCAGGCAGACAGGGCGGGAACGTGCAGAGTCTGCACAGACAGTGACCCAAGCCGGGAATCGAACCTGGGGCAGGGGGAGCTGTGAAGCAACAGTGCTAACCACTGTGCTACCGTGCCGCCCACTATTGTTGGATGCTCACCTGCTGATGGAGAGGTCAGGGGACTTGGGTAAACTGACCCCTTATGTGGCTCTGAAATATTCCCCCCCCCCCCCCCCCCCCCCCCCCCCACACACACACACCACTCATTGCCTTGTAGTCTCCTCGCTGAGGTTAATTCACAGGATTTGTGTAAGTTGAAATATTACTGGGTCAGAACTGGGCCTGCTGGCACAGAAATGACTCTTTCACACTATGGTGCAGTCAAGTGAGCTTGGAAGAAATAAAGTCACAGTGAGTAACAGTTACAGGTTAAGCTGACCGTCCCGGTTATGTTGCTGCGGGCAGTCCATCTTTGGGAGGTCTCCTGAGTGATGTGACTCCGGGGTAAGATGGCACACACTGCTAACTGGCTGGACCTGGCAGCAGTGCTGCTCAAGGCTGGAAACAGCTGAACCGTTCTCTCCTACCATTCGACATTCAGAGGGGTTCTTTTTGACGATGAAAACTTTCACTGCGCACTCGGTGTGAGTGCATTCATTCTGACCTCGTCACCATGAAGCCGTGAAACAAGTAGCATTTTACGATAGCAAATGCCAGCCAATCGCACTCCACCGACTAAAACCCGGTGTAAATGATACATGAACGACACCCTGTCATTGTGCTGTGGGAGAGAGTGCGATGTCTAATGATTTAGCAAATCTGCTCTTTATAAAATGTTTTGCTTCACCATAAATGAATAGAGGTAGCTCCCAGGGTGAAATTTGCATTATCAGCGGGTTAGGTAATTGCTAATAGATCTTCCGCCTCCTCGCATATCTCTTGTATCACTGCAAAAGTTTCACGAAGCAGCATTAATTTTACCACACAGTAATATGTGTGTACAAAATGCTCATTAGGTACAGAAGACGTTGATGATTATCTGGTGACCAAGTCACATGTTCATAAATGGGCAGCACGGTAGCATTGTGGATAGCACAATTGCTTCACAGCTCCAGGGTCCCAGGTTCAATTCCGGCTTGGGTCACTGTCTGTGCGGAGTCTGCACATCCTCCCCGTGTGTGCGTGGGTTTCCTCCGGGTGCTCCGGTTTCCTCCCACAGCCCAAAGATGTGCAGGTTAGGTGGATTGGCCATGATAAATTGCCCTAAAATGTCCAAAATTGCCCTTAGTGTTGGGTGGGGTTACTGGGTTATGGGGATAGGGTGGCGGTGTTGATCTTGGGTAGGGTGCTCTTTCCAAGAGCCGGTGCAGACTCGATGGGCCGAATGGCCTCCTTCTGCACTGTAAATTCTATGATAAAAACAAAACACTGTGGGCGGGATTCTCCTGTTTCTGATGCGGCGGACCCCCATTGCTGGTGGGATTCTGCGTCCCGTGAGCCGGCCAATGGGATTTCCCATTCTGGGCAGCCCCACACCATTGGGAAAATCCCCGGGGCATGGGTGCGCTGCCAGTGCAATGGAGAATTTCAACAACGGGGAATCCAGCCCTGTGAGTTTTGGAAATCTGGGGCTTGGGTTCTCCGCAGCCCCGACGACGAAAAAGCGTTCGGCAACGGGGCGGAGAATCCGTTTTCCCGCACGAAACCGGGACCAGCGCCGGTTCTGCTATTCTCCGCCCCCCCCCCCCGAAAAGCGTCACGCACAGGGACCATGCCGCACCGAGTATCCACCGCCTGAGGCCATTGCCGGCGGTCCGTCCCGCTATTCTCCGTCCCCGACCGGCCGCATTCCCGACGCCCTGGTTCTAATGTGGTCCTGCCATTCGGGATACTCGCGTAGTGGCTGTGGACTCAGTCCGTGGCCGCCCTGGTCGGGGGCGGGCCGATGAGAGGGCAGGGGCGGGCCTCAGACAGGACCGGGCTATTTCTGGGCTGGTGGTCCGGGTCGGGGGTCGGCCGATCGGGGGCACTATTTGGGAGGTCCAGCTCCGCGGTCTGAGTCCGCCATGGAGCACGGCGCGGCCGCTGGAGGTCGCCACCTTGTGCATGCGCGGCCTCTGACCCGGAAATGCGGGGGCCCGTATCGGCAGCAAAAGCTGCGACATTCACAACAGGCTAGTCCCCTGCAGGGCTATGAATATGTGGCCTTTTGTCGCCAGTTTTTCTGGCGTGAAAGACCACAGTTTGTACGATGGCGTGGGGACATAGTCCCTGAAACGGAGAATCCCACCCCACAGTTTTCACTCGGGCAGCATCTGTGGAGAGGGGAAGAGACCCCAGCTAGTGTAAAATCCAACACCTTTCCCCCCCCCCCTCTTTGGTTCTGATTCAGAGTCAAACAGACTCCAAACGTGAACTTCTGCTTTCTCTCTCTACACCTGCCAGACCTGCTGAGCTTTCCCAGCATTCTTGGAGGTGGCTATTAATTATTCATAGGTCTTTACTGTAATTCATCTGTTAATTTCTTTTCAATCGGACGTCTCTATTTAGTTCCTTTTCCTCAGATCCATTTGGGCTTGGGTTTTGTCTCGTCTATCCAATTCTTGCTCGGATAAATCTCTCCCTTCAAATCACGTTATTGAGATATACTTTGACATCCTCTTTCTATATTTTTTTGTCTTTCCTTCACTTTGGAAAGGTGCCCTGCTCCTCCGAATTCTCGCTCAGCTACCCTTCTAGGGGATTGATCAAACAGAAATGTTCATCTACGCTGGTGTGCTTGGCACTGCGTTTTGAAGTTGCATTTTTAATGAAGGTCACATTTGCAGCTATTCCTGCATCCAATGTTGTGAACGAATCAGCAGATGATTTCCTCCTCTTGATGCAGGACTTGTTTTTTTTCTCTCTATTACTGTCGCACCTTATTTGGTAAACAGCAACATCCATCACAGTTATAAAACCCTACCACCAGCAGCCCGCTGACCACAGAGACTTAAGCACCAGCCAAAAAAAACCTACTCCTCAAATCTATTCCTCTATTTTGTTCACTCGCCGCTTTGTTATCTGTCTTCAATACAAACCCACCTTGCAGACACCACATGCAACAATGCTGAAGAAACAAATGATCCTTTATCTGTAGGTCAAAAATTCCCAGGACTGTTTTACTTGGGCAATTGCTGTACCCAACATGAGCTCACATCAGGTGTTATGCTGTTAACTCAATTATATATATTCTAGTTTACTGAGTCAGAATAGTAATAATAGATCCTCTCATGATATTAAATATTTATGAACTAAGTACATTATATAACCATAATTACTTTACCAAATGATAGAACAAAACAACAGATTGATGCCACATTTTCAGCAATACTGGCTATTCTGGTCTCTTGCTGCTAATTATTTTTATTTTTTAAAAATGTTTTCCAATTTAGCGTAGCCAATCCATCTAACCTGCACATCTTTCTGTTGTGGGGGTGAGACCCATGCAGACACGGGGAGAATGTGTAAACTCCACATGGACAGTGACCCGGGACCGGGATCGAACCCGGGCTCTCGGCGCTGTGAGGCAGCGGTGCCAGCCACTGTGCCGCCCGGATAATTAATAATATGAGGTGATGCAGGGAGCTATGATGTCTGTACAATAAAAAAAATAATGTCTGGTTAGTGTTTGTTTCAGTGCTTACGTCAAAAGTAGAGATACTTAAAGGGACAAGAGGTTGGATTAGAACAATAACAGGAAAGGTGTGTTCGCTGAAAGGTAACTAGGTGGATATGTGTGAAAGACATGCTGTTAGGTGAATTGGACATTCTGAATTCTCCCCCAGTGTACCCGAACAGGCGCCGGAATGTGGTGATTAGGGGATTTTCACAGTAACGTCATTGCAGTGTTAATGTAAACCTACTTGTGACACCACTAAAGATTATTATTATAATATTATTATTAATCACCCCTCAGCCTTCTTTGTTCCGAGGACAATAAAAGCAACCTATCCAATTTGTCCTCGTAGCTACACTTTTCTAGCCCTGGCAACATTCTTGTAAACCTCTTCTGCACTCTCTCCAGAGTAATAATGTCCTTCCTGTAATGTGGTGACCAGAACAGCACACAATACTCCAGTTGTGGCCTCACCAGAGTTTTATACAATTCTGAAATTATAGCCTTACTTTAATATTCTATACCTCTGCCAATGAGAGAGAGCATTCCATATGCTTTCTTTGGGGCCCTGTGTACTTGTACACAAAGATCTCTCACTTCACTGACCCCCTCTTAGAATTTTCCCATTTATTGTGTACTCCCTATAACTGTTTGACCTCCCTAAATGCATGACCTCACACTTCGCTGTGTTAATTCCATCCGCCCACTCCATCTACATCATTTTTGAGATTACAGCTATCGCCTACTCTATCCACCACTCGGCCAATCTTTGTGTGGTCTGCAAATTTCCCAATCGTGCCCCCCACCTTCACGTCCAAATCGTTAATATAGAACACAAACAGTACGGGTCCCAACACCGAGCCCTGTGGAACACCACTTTAAAAAACTTTCCATTTGCAAGGACAGCCATCGACCTGTTTCCTGTTACTAAGCCAACCTTTTATCCAGTTTGCCACATTACCTGTAGCCCAAGGGCTTTTACTTTCTTGACCAAAGACTTTGTCAAACACCTTGCTAAAATCCATGTACACCACATCCACTACACCACCTTCATCAACCCTTCTTCTTGTCACTTCCTCAAAGAATTCAATCAAACCAGTTGTGTCCCCCCATACAGTGGTTAGCACTGCTGCCTCACCGCGCCAGGGACCCAAGTTCAATTTTGGCCTTGGGCGACTGCCTGTGTGGAGTCTGCACGTTCTCCCCGTGTCTGCAGGTTAGGTGGATTGACCGTGCTACAATTGCCCCTTAGTGTCCAACGGTTAGGTTGGGTTATGGACGGGGGAGTGGACCTAGGGAGGGTGCAATCTCGATGGGCTGAATGGTCTCCTGCAGTGTAGGGATTCCATACAATCTTTCTTCATAGCACCCAATGTTGGTTGTGCTGTGGCGCGAGGGTAATATATTAGTCAAACAGTGGGGCAGCACATGGCGCAGTGGTTAGCACTGCTGCCTACCATAAGGAGGACCCGGGTTCGAATCCCGGCCCTGGGTCACTGTCTGTGTGGAGTTCACAAATAAGGGTGCAATTTAATGGCCACACTGTGCCCGAAATGCAGCTCACCACGGCACAGCGTGGCCGATAGACGCCAGGAGATGTACTCGCTCGTAACACCTCATGATCACACGTGATCTCACGAGACGTTGCGATGTGAATCCCGCCCATTGTGGGCTAGTCTCACTTTAATATGGCAATTCCCAAGTTACCCGAGGCGTGGGATCAATCTCCCTCACCTCAGAGACCTCGGGCGAGCACTGTTCAGTACTGGTCTACGTAAACAGGATTGGAGACCCCCAGGTGCATGCACGTTGGGCAGGGTGGCACCCTGGCACTGCTGGTGCCACCCAGGCACCCTGGCACCCTGACAGTGCCACCTGGGTGCCAGCCCAACTGTCAAGGTGCCTCAGTGACACTGCCAACTGAAGGGGCACTGCCAGGGTACCAGGCTGGCACTGCCAAGGTGCCTCAGTGACACTGCCAAATGGAAGAGGCCATGCCAGGGTGGCACTGCTAGGGTGTCAGGCTGTTATATTGTGCCCAGGTGCGATCGGGCCAGAGGCGCCATGTGCAGGTTTTGCGGAGGGTGCGGGGGGGGGGGGGGGGGGGGGGGGGGGGTGGTGATTGGGGGGGGGGGGGGGGAGGTGCAGGGGCGGGGACCCTCCCATAATATGTTGGGCCTTGGGTAAGGACGTCAGGGGTCACCTTGGGGGCCTCGGATATCGGGGCAGTATTTAACAATTGATGTCCCAATCTCTCGCTACACTGAGGAGTTTCGGTGAGTGGAGCTCCTCAGTGTACAAGATGGGGCCATGAGCAGCCTCGGCCGCACGTTCCCCGTTAAGGGCCCTTATCAGACGCAAGTTGTGTTTTGCAGCCTTGTGTTTCCCGACACTGCGAGCACTGGGAAACATGCCGTTAAACGCGCTCGCTGTGGGAGTTCCCATATAGTTAAATAGAGCGGTAAGTCTTCAAACCAACGCAGCAAGATGTTTTGAATATTAAATTATTTTTCTCTCTTTTCAAGAGATACCTTCTGACTGCTTGCCAGCTCTGTTAAAAACTGAACCATGAAGAAGCCCACTTGCAAACTCGTGTCACCAGAGTAAGCTAAAATGAAGCATTTGGAAAGCCTGGCTTCGTCCAGATTAAAGAATGAACTTAATGTGCTGTTAGGGCAGCACGGTAGCACAAGTGGATAGCACCGTGGCTTCACAGCTCCAGGGTCCCAGTTTCGATTCCCCGCTGGGTCACTGTCTGTGCGGAGTCTGCACGTTCCCCCTGTGTCTGCGTGGGTTTCCTCCGGGTGCTCCGGTTTTCTCCCACAGTCCAAAGACGTGCAGGTTAGATGGATTGGCCACGATAAATTGCCCTTAGTGACCAAAACGTTTAAGAGGGGTTATTGGGTTATGAGGATAGGGCGGAAGTGAGGGCTTAAGTGGGTCGGTGCAGACTCGATGGGCTGAATGGCCTCCTTCTGCACTGTATGTTCTATGTTCTAGTGATTGCTCAAATGGGGCATCAAATCTTTCGATGAAGGATGAAATATAATATATGAGGGACTGTTTAAAAAAACAACCTATAAACAACCAAACATACCTGATATATTGGATGTGATTGCTTTTGGACGGAAATTGGTTTTGTAATGAATAAATAACGCAGTTATGTATTAGAGGAATAAGCCTGCTAATAATTACTTCATTAAACTGAAGTCTGAAATGTTAATATATTACACCTCCAGCATAACCCGATGATAATGATCTGTTACATTGCTATGGTTTTATTGTAATTATATTTTTTGGTACAGTCAGATTTCCTCAAAGATAAATAATTATTTTCACAATGCAAAATTGCACCGAATATACGTTTCCAGCCAACTGTTTATCGCCAAAAAAAAAAGAGGCTAAATGTTTTTCTTCTCTGAGAACAGGATGAGAAATGGTCACTCTTGGCCAATTTGGAGAGTCTGGAGATTATTGGATCCCATCCTACCCCTTGTTCACGACCATAAACCCCGTGACACTCCACAGTCCTCCACAATATCTCTCTGCATTATTCCCCCAGATCTCTCTCTTCAATTTTCTGCTGCTTGAATAGTTGTGTCTGTTTGTGGAGATGTTACTCTGGAATCACCAGAATGTGATCTGATAGTGCTTGTTAATGTGGCTTAGTATTTAAACAGATCAATGCTGGAGGTTGCCTCAACGGACAAAACCATATCAGATTATAATCCGCTGGTTTTACCTTGAATTTATGAAAAAAATGTTGTATGTTAGGAAAGCAATGCTCTGGATAATTAGTCATTACAAGGTCTTCATTACTGGGTTCGTTTTTATTGGGTCAACAATTTCTAGCGACTGCAAACTCAAAAAACTGTGTTGAAGTCGTTGGGTAATTTGCAATCTGTAGTTAATTATTTGATTAATATCTGAAGGGCCTGGGTTTAGATGCAATGAGGAATGCAGGTTAATTATTAAATTAAAATATGCAAACATCACACATATTCTGAGCTAAAATATTAATTGTGAAGGCATTGTTAGTTTATGTGAATAGGATAAATTATGAAGAAGCTAGCATTTAAACTAGGCCCCAAATAACCATCGCACCCAAGGGTGGTAATGTTATTTTAGTTTGTGAAGGGTGTTTCTTTTCCTCTTATTAGTATCAGGAAGCTGTGAATGTCTAGCTTGTAAAAGCAGATGAAGGTTGCAAATTAGGGTTGCGCAGAATGCTGAATGTCTCTCAATTGCTCCGATGGAGAACCTCAAAACCTTTGAGTGTAATTGAGGAGTATCTGGAGAGCCTTTTACAAAGCCCTATGTCTAACAGCCCAATGTGACAGCTTTATAGCTGCAGGGGGTTTTCAGACAAGGAATGCATCATTTCAAACAATGTGGAAAAACCTTACTCACGGTTTGCTTCATTCATTTGCAATCTGATTCACCTTGCTGTATATATTTGCCAAAATAACTCATAGAATTCAATCGCGCGGTAGCACAGTGGTTAGCACTGTTCCATCACAGCGCCAGGGTCCCAGGTTCGATTCCCAGCTTGGGTCACTGTCTGCGCGGAGTCTGCACGTTCTCCCCGTGTCTGCGTGGGTTTCCTCCGGGCGCTCCGGTTTCCTCGCACAAGTCCTGAAAGACGTGTTTGTCACGTGAATCGGACATTCTGAATTCTCCCTCAGTGTACCCGAACAGTCGCCAGAATGTGGCGACTCAGGGCTTTTCACAGTAACTTCATTGCAGTGTTAGTGTAAGCCTACTTGTGACAATAATTAAGATTATTATTAGTATCTGGGAATGGAATATTTTCAGGGATTAATGCAACAAACAGGTTCCTGCTACGCAATGACGGGAACCTGATTTGAATACATTTAAATTTAATTAACGGGCCTCCGCACTCTAACATTCCCCCACGTAGGACCCCACCCCGCCATGTGACATCACGTCAGCGGGGTTTACAACAGGTTTTTAAAAAGGGGGGAACTGGCAGACAGAACAGGCCAGGGGCAGACAGCTAAGCACAGCAACCGGGGGGGGGGGAGGTCATGCCTGGGCACTATCCTGGCAGAGCACCCTGGCAGCACCCCCCCCTGGGGGGCATTGCTGGGGGGGTGGGGGGAGCTTCCATTGAGGAGGTTCGGGTGGGGAGGGGGCTAGGTTTCCAAGGGTGAGAGGGCGATGGGTGATGGGATGTTTCGTGTCTCTGGGGTCATTTCCTTTTGTGTTTGTTTACATTGGGGCACCCTTTTAAAAATGGCCCCCGGATCTCTCGGGAGCTTCAGTTGCTGGCGGGCAGGCTCATTCAGAGCCAACCTTGCCAGCGTGACGTCGGGGGACCCGCCTCCTGGACATTTGTTTCAGAGTGTTCAAACATTTGGGGGGAAATGCCAGCTGCAAAAGTGGGCGGGCCTGGCCACCGCTTTTCCTGCCCGAGTCGACGGTTTGAAACAAAGTGAGAAAATTGCCCCCTTGCTGTCATTGTCATTTTCCTCTCTGAAAGTGTTGCATTGTGCTGGGATTGTGCTGTGGGAGCCCACATTCTCCCTTTATTCAGTACCTTGGCCAAGTGCCCAATCCTACCTGCGTTGTGCCAGGGAGTGATTCCTGACAAGCTGTTTGATCGCTGGGGCATCAGCCTGATCACGTCCTTGTTTGACATGTGTGAGCAACATACATGCTCAGTACATGGACCCAGCACACACGTGCACACAATCCATAGGCACGTATACACACTTAGGTGTCACCGGTTAGAATTGGAATGATCCCTCCTCTCTGTTCCTCGGGCAGTGAGGCCAGAGATCAAATCCAGGGCATTTCTGTCCTGTCTGGACTTGCTGCCGTGTTGCCCATTTACTTCAATGTAATAATAATAATCGCTTAGTGCCACAAGTAGGCTTCAATGAAGTTACTGTGAAAAGCCCCTGGTCGCCACATTCCGGTGCCTGTTCGGGGAGGCCGAATGGTGGAATTGAACCCGCGCTGCTGGCATTGTTCTGTATTACAAGTCAGCTGTTTAGCCCACTGTGCTAAACCAGCCCAACGGTTACGGAAATTACTATTCATGCATTATGACTTGATAAATGTTATGAAATGCCATTGTACAGTAACAACAGGGGTGCACGGGGTGTCATTGGCCCCTGTTACTGCCATCAATCACAGAAAAACAGGGACCCTAATAGAAGAAACCAGTCTAACCTCACAGTATATATGTTACTAAAGCAATGCAGACAACAAGGCTGAAGTCACAACTGAAATTCTGCACTTTTAGGTAATAGATAATTCAGGTAACCTGAGGGTCTTGGGGAGATTGCAGTCATTCAATCAATGTAGAAACCTTTATTTACCATATTGCAACATATCTGAATAAGCCGAATGGATTCAGAGGTATTATCAAGAAATAAGATCACATTGTTGCAGCTGAATGGTGTGTACAGCCACACCGCTAGTAACCTCTCATTGACGTTTCACCATTGCATAGCTTGTTGATCAAATATTCCGTTTATTATTGCTTATTCATTGTCCTTTATGAAGCCCCTTTGAAATCTCATTGGATTTTTATATTTGATTGTCCAATAAATATATTGGACGAACAGTTCCTCAAACATTGTCAGGAACAACCCCCAGCAAGCCCTCCGCCGACCCCCTCAACTCAAATTTAATCTTCTCCAGCCGGAGAAAGTTGTACAAGTTCCCCAGCCTGCCTGCCACCCCCGGCGGCGCATCCTTCCTCCAATTTAGCGAGATTCTTCCACCGGGCAATTAGTGAGGCGAATGCCACGACATCGCACCCCCACCCCCCACCCTCTCTCCCCATCAGCTCCGGCATTTCCGATACCCCAAAGATCGGCGCCATTGGGTCCGGCCTGACCTCCACCCCCGCAGTCTTAGATAACGTCCCAAACACCGCTTCCCAATAATTCTCCAACTTCCCTCAACCCCAGAACATGTGGGCATGATTCGCCCACCCTCGCCCACACTTCTCACACTCATCGGCCATTCCTGGAAGAACCCACTCATCCTCACCCGGGTCATATGTACCCTATGCACCACCTTGAACTGAACCAAGCTCATCCTTGCACAAGAGGAGGTTGAATTCACCCTCCCCACTGTCTCACATCACAGTCCCCAGCCTATTACCCCCCAACTCCTCCCCCCATTTGTTATTGATTCTCACCACCCCCCAGGACGCTCAACCACCCATATATATCCCCAATCCTACCCTCTCCCGACTCATCCAGGAGCAGCAATTGCTCCAATCGGGTGTACTCCAGGACCCTGGGAAACGTCCTCCTCTCCTTTCTTGCAAAGTCCCTCGCCTGGATGTCTCTAAATGCATTCCCCCTCAGCAACTCAAACCTCTCCTGCAACTCACCCAGACCTGCAAACAGACCTTCCAGATGCAGGTCCCTCACTAGCCCGCCTCCCTCCACTTCCTGTACACCCCATTCATCTCCCGTGGTACAAACCTGCGGTTCTCGCACAGAGGTGTCAACACTGACGTGCCTCCAACTTAAAGTGTCTCTCCAGCTGATTCCACACCCTAACCGTTGACTGTACCACCAGGCTCCCCATATGCTTCCTCGGAGCCCGTGGCAGTGGAGTTGTCACCAGAACCCTCAGACTGGATCCCCTGCAGGACGCCTCCTCCATCTTGACCCACTCGGCCCCCTCCCCCCTCCCTCACCATCTCCACATTCGCTGCCCAATTGTAGTGCAGCAGGTTCGGGAGCACCAACTGCCCTTTCTGTCTCTGCCTCTGTAACAGGGCCCTCTTTATCCCCGACACCTTCCCCACCCAAATAAACTCCAAAATCTCAGCTCCAATTTCAGGATGAAGAGAGAAAATTCGGGAGGATCTGGAAAACAAACAGGAACCAGGGCAGTACATTCATTTTTACAACCTGCACCCTCCCTGCCAGTGTCAGGTGTAATCTATCCCATCTCTTAAAATCCCCCTAATCTCCTCCACCAACGTTGTCAAATCCCACCAATGCATCGTAGCCCATTCCCTCGCCACCCAAATCCCCAAGTACCGGAATCTTTCCCTACCTATCTTAAATGGCAACCTTCCCAAGTTGGCCCCCAACCCTGACGCATTCACCGGAAACACCTCGCTCTTCCCGACATTTAACTTAAACCCAGAGAAGGCCCCAAACCGCTCCGATATTCCCATGATCCTACCCATACTCTCCAACGGGTCCGACACGGACAGCAACAGATCTCCGTGCACAACCCTGGTGCTCCCTGCTCCCCCTCACAATCCCGTGCTACTTCACAGACCACCTAAAGGTCATTGCCAAGGGCTCAATCGCCAGCGCGAACAATAACAGTGCCAGCAGACACCCCTGTCTCGTACCTCTATGCAGCCCAAAAATCTGTGAACTTGTCACATTTGTCCACACACTTGCCACCAGGTTTACATAGAACAGACGCACCCATGCCATAAATTTCACCCAAACCCAAACCTACCCAAGATCACGAATAAATACCGCCACTCCACCCGATCAAAAACCTTCTCTGCATCTATAGAAACAATGACCTCCAGCACCTGCCCCACTGATAGAGTCACGGCCACGTTTAACAGCCTCCTGATGTTACTGGAGAACTGCCTGCCCTTCAGTAAACCCGTTTTATCCTCAGCTACCACACCTGGCACGCACCCCTCCATCTCCTGTGTTCAATAACGAAATGGACCTATACAACCCACATGCCAATGGACCCTTCCCCTCCTTCGGGATTAGTGTAATTGATGCCTGCATCAGTGTCTCTGGCAGCTCCCCCTTCTCCAACGCTAAACATCCCCAACAAATGCGGTGCCAACTCCGAACGCCGAATAAAATTCCGCCAGAAAGCCATCCAGCCCTGCAGCCTTCCCCGACTTCTCCCCATATTCATATTGCACCCCCCCCCCACCCTCCGCACCTGCCCCACTGCCCTTCCTGTCATCAACCTATCAAACTGCCACTGCAACCTCTTTCTCTCCGCCAACAACTCTTTCGTGGGGTCCCCACGTATTTTCTGTCCACCTCGATTTTCTCCTCCGACAACCATCCCTGCTCCTCCCTCCTCCTGCTGTCCCTGTGTGCCCTGAATGAGATAATCTCGCCTCGGACCACCGCCTTCAATGCCTCCCAGAACGTGGATGCCGACACTTCCCACTTCTGATTAATCGCCACATACTCCCCGATCGCCGAACTCACCTTTTCACAGAACCCCTTATCCACCAACGAACCCGAGTCCAGTCTCCATGCCGACCTCTACACTTGCCCCGCGCTGAGCCTCCCCTCCAGCCAATGCAATGCATGGTCGGATATCACAACTGCCACATACTCCACCTCCAACCTCCGCAACAACACCGCAGCGCTCACCAAAAAGAAATCATTTCTCGGGTACACCTTATACTTGTGCGAGAAGAAGGACTACTCCCTCTTGCCCGGGTTCTTAAACCTCCACGGGTCATCCTTTCCATAAACCCTACCAACTCCTTCGCAAACCTCACCCTCCCCATTCACTTGGGGATCGACCTGTCCACTCTCGGTTCCATCACACAGTTAAAATCACCTATAATCAATTGGCACGTATCCAGGTCTGTAATCTCTCCCAGCATACCCCTCACAAATCCTACATCGTCCCAATTTGGTGCATATACATTGACTAGCACCACCAGCGTCCCCTCCAGCACCACACTCACTGGACATATCTTCCCCCTGGGTCTCGCACTTCCTTGGGCCCCACAAATCCCGTTCTTTTGTTCAACAAAATGGCTGCCGCCCCCCCCCCCCCGCGACTACAAGTCAAAGCCCGAGTGAAATACTTGTCCCACCCATCCCTTCCTCAACCTAACCTGGTCATTCACCTGGAGATGCGTCACCTGCAAAATGATCACCTTTATCTTCAAACTCCTCAGGTGCACGAAAACCCCCAGACCTCTTAATCAGCCCACTCCCCTTTACCGTCCACCATCAGCCCCCTCCGGCTCTGCCTCCTTTAATACCACCCTAAATCGGGCCCATCCAAGATGGCCCCCCCTCTCCGTCTATGACCACGCTCAGTCGCCAACTCTGCCAAGTCGCAAACCCCCCCTCCCGCCTCCCTGCCCCATCCCCGCCCATCTCCCATCCCCCCCCCCCCCCCCCCCCTTCCCCCACCTGGCCACCTCTCTCGGTCTCCTCCACTATCCTCAAACTATGACCCCTAGTTCTGGATTGCCCCACCTTCGGAAACATTCTTTCTGAATCTACCCTGTATAATCCTGTTAGAATTTTAAACATTTCTATGAGTTCCCCTCCCACTCTTCTAAACTCCAATGAATATAATCCTAAACAACTTAGTCTCTCCTCATATGACAGTCCCGCCATCCCTGGAATCAGCCAGGTAAACCTTTGCTGCACTCCCTCCATAGCAAGAACATCCTTCCTCAGATAAGGACACCAAAACTGCCCACAATACTCCAGGAGTGGCCTCACCAATGCCCTGTACAATTTCAGAAAACGATCTCTATTCCTATACTCAAATCCTCTCGGTATGAAGTCCAACATACCATTTGCCTTCTTTTCTGCCTGCTGTACCTGCGCGCTTACTTTCAGCGACTGATGCTCAAGGACACCAAGATCTCGCTGAGTATCCACCTCTCTCAATTTACACCCATTCAGATAATAATCTGCCTTCCTATTTTTGCGACCGAAGAAGATAACCTCACATTTATCCACATTATACTGCATCTGCCATGCATCTGCCCACTCACTCAGCCTGTCCAAATCCCGCTGAAGCGTCTCTGTATCCTCCTCACAGCTCACCCTCCCACCCAACTTTGTATCATCCGTAAATTTGGAGATAATACATTTAGTTCCCTCATCCAAATCATTAATATATAATGTGAACAGTTGGGGTCCCAGCACAGACCCTGCGGTACCCCACTAGTCCCTGCCTGCCAATCGGAAAAAGACCCATTTATTCCAACCTGTCTGCTAACCTGCTTTCTATCCTTCTCAAAACACTACCCCTAATCCCATGCGCTTTAACATCACATATTAATCTGCATTGTGAGACCTTGTCGAAAGCCATCTGAATAAACCACATCAACCGGTTCTCCCTGGTCAACTCTACTAGTTACATTTTCAAAACATTCAAGTGGATTTGTGAAGCATGATTTCCCGGCTGAGAGGCCTGGAGCCTCATGGGGTGCGGAGCGTGGCTTCCAGCCCGTTAATCGGATGGAAATATGTGCAAATGGCCTATTTGCATTCTGACACCGCCGGGGGAGGGGGATGTAGCATGCTGCCACCACGGGCAGGGGCCAGAGCATCAGGACAGCACCAACCCTGTCTTTAGCCCGACATTCGATCCTTCGCTGGCTCGGGAAGTCCCTGGCTGGCGGTGGGCGCGAAGAATCCATCCCTTCATAATACGTTTCATTTTTGGATGAAGTTTCAAAAACCTGGAGATTTTCAGGTTGGTGGATTTGTAAACTACATAAAGGCATGAGAAGCACAAACAAATCAAATTGAAGTTCGTTATCGAGGCTGACAGTTCACCGAGGAGGGGAGGGGGGAAAAAGGGGGGGAAAATTGCACAAACTGTGAGGTTGTGGAGTGTGGTGTTGGTAAACCAGGTTTACCAACCAGGTTTAGCACAGTGGGCTAAATTGCATGTTTGTTCTAAAAACCCATCTGGTTCACTAGTGTCTTTCAGGGAGGGAAATCTGCCGTCCTTACCTGGTCTGGCCTACATGTGACTCCAGACCCGCAGCAAATGTGGTTGACTCTCAACTGCCGCCTCAAGGGTAATTAGGGATGGGCAATGAAGTCATGTCCCATGAACGAATTTTTAAAAAGCCCATTCGAGCTGAGGTAGACTTGGGATCGGCCTGTGGCAAAATTACAGCATAACTCTGGAACAATGGAAGATAATACCTGGAGATGACAATAGGAGGGTCTCTAGAGATGCGGCGCCACCATGTCTCCTCAGTGTGGCTGTCGCCATGGTTTCTCAGGTCACCCTCTGGTCCTGACATTCAATTAGTGGAGGTGGTCAAGACTAGACGGCATCATCGATAGAGAAAGTTCACAAGGTCATGAGCAGGGAGCCATTATTGATCACTCACCAGGATTAATTTGGGTAAATTATATTAACCTGATTATATTATATTACTTCAGTCATTTGCAACAATTAGCAAGCTATTAGGCAGGAGGAAAATGTGCAATATTATTCTAATGCAAGACTGTTTCCTGGCTCAGTATGTTAAAGGAAAGCAGAAGATTTGGAAGCCTGAGTGACAGTGATATGTCCCAGTGCATCAGAGATGAGCAGCAGTGACTTCCAATAATCGTAAAACGGAAAATCATTAATAATAATCTTTATTAGTGTCACATGTCGGCTTACACCAACACCGCAGTGAAGTTACTGTGAAAAACCCCTAGTTGCCACATTCTGGCGCCTGTCCGGGTACACGGAGGGAGAATTCAGAATGTCCGATTCACCGAACAAGCACGTCTTTCGGGACATTATGGGAGGAAACCGGAGCACCCGGAGGAAACCCACGCAGACACGGGGAGAGCGTGCAGACTCCGCACAGACAGTGACCCAAGCCGGGAATCGAACCTGGGACCCTGGCGCTGTGAAGCAACAATGCTAACCACTGTGCGACCGTGCCGCCCATATTAAATTTAGTGTGATGGAGAAGGGGCAAGAGATAATGAAGTTAATGTACCAGCGGACAACATTTAAAACAGTTACTGCAAGCATGGATCACCAAGCATGGATGATCAAATTTGAAAATATATTAAGAGAGAAAAACATTTTTTTAAAAAATAGAGATCAATAAGGCAAAGTGGAAAATCGATATTACCTTGGCAAAGTATTTGAACCAAGTGCTTGAGCAAGGAATCAAAAGCAAGGAGAAGGAATATCTTTTGAGTTAGTTAAGGGATTAGACAAGGAAGAGAATAGGTGGAAAATAGATTGGGAACAAATAGACCATCAGGCAGTGGTGAAACAGATTGCTATGATTTTATTGAGGAGGGTAATTGTGACTTTGTCCAGTAGTGGAAAATACTTCTGATTTTCCCACCCATTCACTTGAGTGGAAGGGGAATCGAGGGGTTGGAGGGGTTGGGGGAGGGGGGGGGAGGTGCTGACTAATTCACTATCACACATTTTGGATCATCCCCAAAATTACAATTAATCCCAAGGTGGGGAACTTCATAACAGGAAAAGTATGAAGAAAGAATGAACAACAACCTTCGCGGGAAGAGATGTGGGGAGATGAACCTTCAAATAAACTCCTCCCCTCAAGACGTTGTACCTATTCGGATAATCATCTGATATGTAAATATGCAGACAAGCTATGAAAAATGGCTCAGTGGTTAGCACTGCTGCCTTACAGCGCCAGGGACCCAGATTCCTCCCACATGGTTTCCTCCCACATGCCAACAATGTGCAGGTTACGTGGATTGACCATCTTAAATTGCTCCTTATGTGCAGGTTATGTGGGGTTACGGAAACAGGGCGGTGGAGTGGGCCTATGGAGGGTGCTCTTTCTGAGGGTCGGTGCAGACTCGATGGGCCGAATGGTCTCCTGCGCTGTAGGAATTCTGTGGTTCTTTGGTTTATTAATCTTCTGTCGAGTGGTGCCCAGTGGAGATTGCAAAGAATGAAGAATTGAAATGGAGTTGAAGGTGCTTTCTGTGACTTGTTCTCCAGCTCCCTGAAAATGTGGATACCACCAGGCGACTAGATATTAATTCTGAGTCTTTGTTCAAGGTAAGACAGAGGTGCACATTTGGCAATTGCAGACCAGTTAGCTTGACATCAATAATGGAATCTATTATTATAAAAGGAGGGAGTGCAGATCCCAAGTATGAAACAAAACTCTTCCAGTTTACATGAAGAGAGGGCCCTGCCTCACTCATTTGTTGGACTGACTTACGTTGGTTCCTGGTCCGGAACTACCTCGGTCCGGATTCTCCATTTCTGAGCGTAAGTGCGGAGGATCTGTGGCATTTTACGTGAAAAGAAATCGGCACCACACCCTCACTGATCCTGCGACCGGCGAGGGGTTAGCAGCTGTGCCGAGTAAAATTCCCGGCTCCCACGATATTAATGGCCGGAGAATGGCCGTGTCCATGGCCGCGCATGCGCACAGCGACGATCTGCAGCGGTCGCGCCGTACAACATGGCACCGACCGTACGCGGACCCGACCTGCCAAATACTGCTCCCCCTGGCCCCCCCCACCAGTGTTCCCCCCCCCCCCACCTTTGCGGAAGCCCCGCCCCCACTGTGGCGGCGAAAGGCCGGGAATTCAGCCCATCGGGGGCGTAGCATCGGGGGAGGGCCTTCAGGTGACGCATTGAGGCCGTCCTAACGGCGCGCGACGCAATGACGCCATTTCAGAGGGGGCGGAGCATACAAAACCTGCGTCAAACAGGCGCCGCCCCAATTTTGACGTCCCAAGGGATTCTCCACCCGATCGCCGATTACAAAATCGCGGAACGGAGAATCCTGCCCCTCAAATTTAAAATTCTCACCCTTGTGTTCAAATCGCTCCATGACCTCGCCCCTCTTGATTTTCCTGATGGGATTGAGAGAGTGACTGAAGCATCAGGTGAAGCAAATGTGGTTGATGTTGTATCGCTTCCGCCAATGTTTGACATGGTCTGTTACCAGGATTTATACGTAAGATTTATACAGTCAGAGGTGAAGCGGTAAATTGGATAGAAAAGTGGTTTGACAAATGAAAGTGGAGAGCAATCTTGAATGAGGACAGCTCAATCTGAGACAGGGAGACTAGTGCAATCACAAAGGCATAAATCCTGATACAATGGCTATTCAAACTATTTAAGAATGACCTTGGTGAGATGATTACAAACAGAACGTCCCAGCTTGCTGTTAAAATTACTAAATTATGTGTTGAGAGGAGTTATGTCATCGAATGGGATTTACAAAGACTTAACAGCTGGGCAAATAACTAGAGTATAAGCTTTAATTAATGTTGATGAATGTAGTAGCAACAGATTTTTATTCAAAATACAGATTGATGCAGTATATAAAATGGATGCTTCCAGTGTAGCAATGGCCGTCAATGAGCAACATTGTAGAAGAATGCCTGCTGTATGCTTAGCTCGACATTTTATTTGAGATGTCCTGGCTGGGTAGATATAGCCAGAGGCAAACTGGGAGGAACATTGCTTCGATAACGTGCGTCTAACGAGCATCTTGGACATATCAAAATGTTGCTACGTTAATCTTTTCACAAAAGCGTTGTCAGATAAGAGAGACATGAGGAGAGACAGCCAAATCTTGGCCAGAGAGCTAGGTTTTGAGGAGTTCTGATACAAATGCAAAATGCTGTGGGCCCCTGGAAATCTGAAATGAAAACGGAAAATGCTGGGAATCTGGCAGCATCGGTGTAAAAGAGAATCCGTGTGATATGCATCACTGTAAATACACAAGGGGTTAATGTAACTACACTAAGACTAGATAAACACTGGAGGGAGCACCAGAAACATCATCACACACAAACATTCAACCAATAGGCCAGTAAGATAGAACACGACCAATGCGCAGTCAAGACACACCCAGCGGTGACACTACCACAGGGGGGCATTACACACACCCATACATAAGGACACAGCACACATGATCTTTCTCTTTCCAGTAGAGACACTTGGTGAGTTCACAGGGTTGATTGAAACACATCACACCCACCACGTGGATTGTAGCAGACTGGTTAGTCAGTCTGAGTAGCTGTAGCAGGATTAACAGGAGAGTCGAATCCAAGTAGGAGAATCATTAACAGTTTAATAAACGTGTTAAAGCTATCTCCAAGTCTGAACCTTCCTTTGTCAGAGTGCACATCAAGGAAGCAGCTTCTGCTACATCAAGAGCATAACAAAACATGGTACCAGTGAGTGACTGTTTAAATCCATATAGTTTCAACTCAGCTAACAGTGACAACCAGCCAAAGCACCCAGGCAAGATGTTGGAAATTCCGGTTTCACAGCGGCTCAGGTGCCATGGCAATCTCAGTGCAAACTGGCGTGCATTCAGGCAAAGGTTTGAGATCTTCCTGGTAGCAGCCGACCTACAAGACGTGGCCGATGCTGAAAAGACAGAGCTTCTGCTCACCATCGCGGGTGCAGGAGCAGAAGAAATCTTCAAAACATTCAAGTCCTCCAAAGGGCAAGACAAGAGTAAATTCCAGACAGTCCTGGACATGTTCGAACGATACTGCGAGGAAAAGACAAAGAAACCAACAGAAAATGATTTTTAAAAAGGCGCCAATACTAACCACGAGGCCGGGGTGGGCGAGCAGCGATCGGCAATTTTGATTAACGGCCATCTTGGAAAAGGTGCCGCACATGCGCAGTTGAGAGAAATGCACAAAGTAAAGGAACAGCGATCTGCGCATGCGCAATCGCTTACTACGCTCTACGTCACAAGTGTTGTGACATCAGAGGCTCTGGACCACGCCCACTTAAAGGGGAAATGTCCCAAAACAAGAAAAAAAAATGTTAAAGCCTCAAAACAAGATTCTTTCATCTGGAACGACAGCACAATGCCTGAACTTTGACCAGAAGCTGAAAGTAACCTCCGCAGAACCCTGCAACAAGCAGTTAGCACCACCCAAAGAGATGATACAGTCCTTGAAGACTACGACTCAGACGATGATTTCATCATTGGAGATGGCGACCGACCCCAGTACCAAATCCGAACCGCAATGAGATGTGTTCTACAGTGAAGAATCCGACACAGACGTGGATGTGCTCTTCGGATTTGAGGATCTTCAGCCCAGCATATATGACATCCTGACTCGTGAGTGCAGGATTATGCTGCGGTCTGACACCAAGGGGCAGAGAGCGGGACAAGCCCACTGAGAGCGGCCTGCTGCCACACAGAGAGTGGTCTGCGCACCGCGAAGGGTCCCCGACTCCACACAGAGAGTGGTCCACGCACCGCGAAGAGTCCCAGCCTCCACACAGAAAGCGATGAAAGACTCCACAGCGAGGCAACTGCACGTCTCCACACAGAAAGTGACTCCAGTGACACAAGTCTGAACCTTCCTTTGTCAGAGTGCACATCAAGGAAGCAGCTTATGCTACGTCAAGAGCATAAAAAAACAAGTGTCAACATTTCAGTTTTGTTGGCCAGGATTCTCCGAGCCTCTGCGCCGGAATCGCGCTCGGCGCAGGGACGGACAATGGGTGTCAAACCTGCGATCGGGTCCGACACCGCTCCCGCGATTCTCCGGTCGCCGGAGAATTGGCGCCAATCGGGTGCGCGCGGCTGATGCCGGTCGGGGGCCATTGAAAAAGGCCCCCGCGGCAATTCTCCAAAGTCAACTGGCCGAGCTCCCGCTGGCGTGGTTCTCTCATGGTTCCACCCAACGGGCATTCGGTGTGGTGGCTGCGGACATAGTCGGCGGCCCTGGTGGGGGACGAGAGGATCCTTCGCCGGAGGGGGGGGCCTCCAGGACAGCCAGGGTTCTGATCGGGGGCCACCGTTCAGCGGGCGCGTGCGATCTGGGGGGGGGGGGGGCTATGTTGTCGGTGCCGGTCCATGGTGTGGGTCGGCCATGTCGTGCAGCGCGGCCGACCAAGGCCGCTGCCTTGCGCATACGCGGACCCCCGACCGGACGTGCAGGGCCCCAAATTGGCAGCCAGAGCTGCGAGGAGTACTCTGGGGTCCTGCAAGCCCCCTGGAAATTGCAGAATCACCATGGGCTTACTCAAGGTAAGTCCAGAGTGTGTCATGTGCATTTTTGCGCGGGTGTGGGGACATAGCCCCATTACTGGAGAATTCTGCCCGTTAACTTTCGTCAGAGCTGATAAATGTCAGGAATGTAACAGGTTTTGACCAAACAAAAAGGAGGAGAAGGGGGAAGAGGAAGGACAAACGGCAAAAGGCTTTGCGGTGCAAGGGAGTGGTAATGGGACAAGTAAAGAAACAAAAGATAATAATAATAATAATCGCTTATTGCCACAAGTAGGCTTCAATGAAGTTACTGTGAAAAGCCCCTAGTCACCACATTCGGGGAAGCCGTAAGATCTGTCTAGAAGAGGTGTGAATGGCAGGGTCTAAAATTGTTGAACTCATAAACACTTCCCCCATTTTGTTTCCATTATTTTTACTCGTTTGGGTTTTTTCCCCTCATATTTATTTAATCATTCCTTTACTTTACATTTGGAAGGCTGTCATTTAAACTCTCCTGCCCTTTTTGGCGATTTGCTGTCCTAGTTAGGTTTAGCATTTTGTTCTGACCCAAAAAATGAATCAGAAAATAAATAAAAACTAAAACATGCAGTAAAACAACACAAACCAGCACTGATAAGATGCCGGAAAAATTAAGATTGATAAACAATTGCAGAATATAATTTGTCCATTTACAAGGATTTTCAAGTGTTTGAAGTATTTCCATCGTGGACCACTCCTGAGTCCAGATTGGTGGACGGAGCTCATATTATGATTGTGTTCGACAGAGGTTGGAAACTCTAACACGTTTCGTGAAAATCCTTTTGAATAGCTTGTAATATGGAATTAAAGTTCTCAAAGCGGGTTTGTTTGAACGAGTGACAGTATGTGGGCCGTTAGTTTTTCTTTACCCTGGTCTCAATGGGCAAGGTGTGAAATCGTTCCTGCAAAGAACTATAGACCGCCGTGCAATACAGAAGGCTATCTCAGATGCTCCATGAAAATAACAACAACTTCTATTCATATGACGCTTTTAATGTAATAAAATGGCCCAGGGCACTTCATAGGAGGATTACAAAACAAAATATGACACCGAACCATATAAACATATATCAGGTCAGTGCTATAACCCACGCATGTCTTACAGGGTGGAAACAATTAGCCTCCCCATGAGCCTCGCTGGGCAGGAGCTCCCCCCCCCGCTGAGGAGTGGGGAGCCCACGGGCAGCCTAATAACCTCTGGTATAAAAGTTGGCCACGTTTGGAACCGCCATCTTAGACCTGGCTCTATTATGAACTTCAATGTGATTTGTTTGTGCCTTTTTATGCCGTGTGTATTTTACAAATCCACCAACCTGAAAATCTTTTGGTTTTTGAAACTTCATCCAAAAATGAAACGTATTATTAAGGGATGAATTTTTCACCGCCCACCGCCAGCCAGGGACTTCCCAATCCAGCGATGAATCGAACGTCGGGCTAAAGACAGGGATGGCGCCCTTCGGATGCTCTGGCCCCTGCCCATGGTGGCAGCAAGCTACATTCCACCCCGCCACCGCCGTCGGTGTCAGAATGCAAATGGGTCATTTGCACATATTTCCATCCGATTAACGGGCTGGAAACCAAGCTCCGCACCCCGTGAGGCTCCAGGCCTCTCAGCTGGGAAATCATGCTTGACAAATCCACTTGAATATTTTGAAGATGTAACTGGTAGAGTTGACCGGGGAGAATCGTAGATGTGGTTTATTCAGAAGACTTTCAACAAGTTCTCGCACTGCAGATTAATATGTGATGTTAAAGCGCATGGGATTAGGGGTAGTGTTTTGAGAAGGATAGAAAGCAGGTTAGCAGACAGGAAGCAAAAAGTTGGAATAAATGGGTCTTTTTCCGATTGGCAGGCAGGGACTAGTGGGGTACCGCAGGGATCTGTGCTCGGTCCCCAACTGTTCACAATATATATTAATGATTTGGACGAGGGAACTAAATGTATTATCTCCAGATTTTCAGATGATACAAAGTTGGGTGGGAGGGTGAGCTGTGAGGAGGATACAGAGATGCATCAGTGGGATTTGGACAGGCTGAGTGAGTGGGCAGATGCATGGCAGATGCAGTATAATGTGGATAAATGTAAGGTTATCTGCTTCAGTAGCAAAAATAGGAAGGCAGATTATTATTTGAATGGGTGTAAATTGAGAGAGGTGGATACTCAGCGAGACCTTGGTGTCCTCATGCAACAGTTGCTGAAAGTGAGCGTGCAGGTACAGCAGGCAGTAAAGAAGGCAAATGATACGTTGGCCTTCATAGCGAGAGGATTTGAGTATAGGAATAGGGTGTTTTGCTGCAATTGTACAGGGTGTTGGTGAGGCCACTCCTGGAGTATTGTGTGCAGTTTTGGTGTCCTTATCTGAGGAACAGTGTTTTTTCTATGGAGGGAGTGTTACGGAGGATTACAAAACAAAATATGACACTGATACATATAAAGAGATATTAGGTCAGTGTTGTAATCCATGCAAGATATACAGGGTAGAAACAATTAGCCTCCACATGAGCCTCGCTGAGCATGATCTCCCCCCACTGAGGGACGGGGAGCCCATGGGCAGCCTGATAACCTATAGTATAAAAGTCAGCTAGGTTTGGAACCAACATCTCAGGCCCAGCTTGGATCAGAAGAGTATTGTGTGGTGATATGCCTCACTGTATATTAACAAGGGGTTAATGTAAGTACACTACAACTAAGTAACCACTAGAGGGAGCACCAGAGATGTCATGCCATGCAGACATACAGCCAATGGGTCATTACAACAGGACACAACCAATGGGTAATCAGGATACCCAGAGGTGGCATTACCACAAGGGGGCACTTCACAACCAATCTAAAAGGACAGGGCACACATGCTATGCCTCTTTCCACAGACAGACATCTAGAGAGTACATCAGGGTTGATCAAAAGCATCACACCCAGCACGTGGCTTTGAGCAAGCTGATATAATTAGGCTGAGTTACTACAGTTAGATTAGCAGAGAGTCGAACTCATTTAAGAACTGTGTTAATAGTTCAATAAACACGTTGAACTCATTTCATAGTCTGGAGCTTCCTTTGTCAAAGCATACATCAAGGAAGGATCTTATGTACACGAAGCAGCATAACACAACATATTGTACATATTATTACTTTGTAATAAAATTAGTTTATCTTCTCCACTCGCCCAGGACTCGTCTGTGGTCACTAAGGTCAGGTGACCAAAAGCCTAGTCAAGGAGTGTCACAAAGCGAGGAAGTGACATAGGAAGGCAGCGAGGTAGAAAGAGGGAATATTGGGCCCGAAGGAGTGGTCACCAATAGTGAAATGATTTAGATTGGATATGCTCAAGAGATCCGAAAGAGGGGAATGCAGATATCTCGAAGGATTGTGGGGTTGGAGGAGACTACAGGGGTAGGGAGGAGTGAGGCAACAGAGTTATTTGAAGGACGAGTATTTTAAAAAGGAGGCAGTGCCCGACCAGGGGACAAGGTAGGTCAGCGAGGGCAGGGCTGATAGGGGAACAGGACACGGTGTGAATTAGGATATGGGCAACTGTTTACAAGCAACATGCCAAGAAAGAGAAAATGGAATTAGATCCAATGATAGACTTGCTCTCCTGTTATTAGTTGATCTAGTGAGGAAATGTTTCCCTCTCCCCTTCCAATGTTATCAACCTGCTGAAGTACAGTTGGGAAAATCAATTAATCTCAGAGCAGCTTCCCTTCTCGTTCTGAAGGTTCATTGGGTAACAAAAGCTTTGCAAAGGTGACCTTGCCAATCTATGAGCGAGACACTCAGTAAGAATACTCCAGGGACAGCTCTGGTAAGAATAGCATCACTAATAGAATGAGATTGTATAAAGTCACTGGATAATGCAATGCAGCTAAGTCCGATAGCCATTCAGAACAGAAATTTCATTGCAGAAGAAACTGCATTCATATTAATATTGTAGGAGAAGCTGCTTTAGAATTCTCATTACATCATTTCCAGTCGGGCGGTACACAGGGCACCCCTGACGAAGTCGAGGATGAGGCGACTGCTTGAGGTAGTAGAGGACATTTGTGAACGGTGTGGGAGGGGCCCAGCTAATCGTGTCTATATGTCCTGCCCCTGTCTGAGGTTTTTCAGCACCATTTCAGCAACCTAATTGTGGTGATATGCATCACTGTAAATACATAAGGGGTTAATGTAAATACACTACGACTAAGTAAACACTAGAGGGAGCACCAGAGACGTCATGACATGCAGACATACAGCTAATGAACACATAGAATAGGACACAACCAATGGGCAGTCAAGACACCCAGAGGTGACACTATCACAAGGGGGCATTACACAACCCATATATAAGGACAGGGCACACACCCTCTGTCTCTTTCCACAGGCGACACTTAGCGAGTAGGACAGGGGCAGATCAGAAGCATCACACCCACCACGTGGCTTAGAGCAGACTGGTTAGTTAGACTGAGTTACTATAGCAAGATTAGCAGGAGAGTCGAACTCATAGAGAACTGTGCTAATGGCTCAATAAATCACATTGAACTTACTTCAAAGTCTGGAGTATCTTTTGGTCAAAGCTGCATCGAGTTGCAGCCTGTGTTATCCCAGAGTACATAACACAACACTAATTTTAATAATAATCTTTATTGTCACAAGTGGGCTTATATTAACATTGCAATGAAGTTACTGTGAAAAGCCCTTAATCGCCACATTCCGGCACCTGTTTGGGTACACTGAGGGAGAATTCAGAGTGTCCAAATTACCTAACAAGCACATCTTTCGGGACTTGTGGGAGGAACCCGGAGCACCCGGAGGAAACCCACGCAGACACAGGGAGAACGTGCAGATTGCGCACAGACAGCGAAGCAACAGTGCTAACCACTGTGCTACTGTGCCACCCATCTGAATTTGGAGCCTGGTATCCTGGGGGCCAAATTTGGGGTGTCAGACCTGCTAGAGTTGTAGGCGGGAGCAGGGCCAGATCTTTTAGCCTTCGTCTCTCTGATCGTTGGCAGGCGGGTTTTGTTGGGGTGGAGGTAATCTCCACCCTGTACCTCCGTATAGCTGGCAGATCTAATGGAGTTCCTGCATTTAGAGAAGGTGAAATTTGCCCTAAAAGGAGGGAACGAGGGGGGGTCCAGAAGAGATGGAGTTTGTTTATTCCGCATCTTGGAGAACTAGTTACAATCCACTGTTAGGGCAGGGGGGGGGGGGGGATTGGGAAGCTGGGTGGGCGGATTGGGAATCTTGGGGGGGGGGGGGTGCAGACCTGGGATGGGCTTTTGTGTCGGGTTTATTTTGTGTTGTAATGTTAAAATGTTAAAAATGTGAATAAGAATACTTTAAAGAAACATTTCCACTTGTGCTAGTTTATCTGTATCGTACACGCAAAAGAATGAATAATGGGCTCAAATATACGCGATGCTCCCTCTTCGCCCCATTCTAGCCCAGTGCAAATCGTGTTAGAACACCTGTACGAGAATCCCAACCATTTGTAAGACTGTGAGGAAAGACTAAGGGAATGGTGCCCCCAAAAACTGTCTTCACCGACTTCAATAGAAGAGATAATTGGGCATTGTCACCCGTTTCATTATATCAAAGACCAATGTCATCCCCCTTTACTCCCACCCACAGTATAATATGTGCTCAGGGACAGACAGAATTATCCTCCCTCTCTGGACCTGGATATTGTTCTTCGCATTGATTACAAAGCTCGTCGTGGGGACCTACTCCAAAGGGTTAGGCTGGGATTCTAGGTAACACACCCAAGAATCAACCAACTTTTCAACTTTGTTTGTTTTTTCAACAATGTGTAATAGAGACCTTCCTACATGACAAAATAGCATCTACAAAAATTGTTGAATTGGAGTCGACCAAACCTTTCAAAAAGAAATTGGACTGCTGCCTGAAAAAGAAGAAGGTTAAAATGTGTGAGAAATGAACAAGTAAATGGGATTAAACTAGTTTATTAGGAGAAAGCACCAGTATAGGCTTGATGGGCCGAATGGCCTGTTCGTGTGCTGTAATTCTCAACAATTCTATGAAACAAACTAAACCAATAGAAGGAAATGGTACATCATGTGTCACTGCAACAAAGCATAAAGATTGATGATGGAGAGTTCATCGCAAGTCGAAGGACCTTTATCCCAAAGGATTTAGGTCAGTGGGAAGATGGACTATTCATCTCAATTATTAATTACTGTATAATCTCTTTATATTGCTCATTTTATTGTCCCTTTATAATGCTTTCTTTCTGCACTGGAAGGTAGAGGTTGGCTACGCTTTGTAATGTGAACCTTTCAAAGCAAGATGTGATTAATTATTCACACACATAAATTTACTGAAACAATATTGCGCCATTATTGCAGATGGGTATCTCGCTTTCATTTGTTTGTGATGGAATATAATTGATTACTTCATTAAATTGGGCGTGAAATTTCGCCAACAAATCTCATTGGCAACTTCAAAATAATTTCAGGTGAAATTGGAGGCATTTTCTTCATATATATATTTAATACGAGCAGATCATCAAATTCTTCCAGAGACTAACAGAGACGACAACTTGTTCGGTCCTGGGGATGTGAGATTTCAGTGATTTCTTTGGCAAGTCACAACCTTCCTAATACCTTCTGCCGATGGTTTTACATTGTTTGTGATTGGCTCTGCACGACCTAAATAGATTCTTAGCATTCGCTAACTCGTGATGCATTTAAATCCTTTAACAGTGAGTTTTACTGTAACTTTATCTGCTAATTTTGTGGGCCTGAAAGGCAATTTCTGCCTTTAGTTTGTTACCTCACCTCTCTCCCTTCCCCATATGCCCAATCTTCTCCCATGTTATCCAGAACCAGCACTGGTAATCCTTTGCGACCAGCGTTGGCACTGGCACTGGCATAAGCAATCCTTTGTTACCGAGTGGCATATTTTATATTTTGATTCTGTGATGGATGTAAGAAATTTTCATATTTTATATTTTTTGCAATAATGTTCTTAAAATCTGTGTTAAGATGCATACAGATAGTCTGACTACTACACAGTGATTAAGGTACTGTCTATGCCTTGCGCACAGTCATGCCTGGCCAATGGACAGGACCAGGGAGCTAGCAGTGGGAGCATGAGTTGAGGACCCACAGGGGCAAGGCTGCTGAAAATAGAGAACATGCAGTAAATAAATGTGGATCGTGAGCCTGAGCTGACAGAATAAGGATTTGGAATGGGCACAGGTAAGGAAGGTAGGGAATGGTCTTTGGTAGGTGGTTAAAATGGAAAGTGGAAGTGTTAGCCAGAATGGTTACAGAAAGAGAGGCACTGACGATTATGAGAGGGTCAATTGATATTTGGAAAGTTTGAATATGTTGAAGATAAGCAATATTCAAAAAGGTGAGCAAACCAAATGCAGATATCCATTTGTCTTACTCCCATTGATTTTACTCTGAATTGGTCTGAATGCCTCCCATATGGTCAACATCCCATATCATCTTGCACCCATTTGTCATACTCCCATTCCATATAAAATAATGCAGTTGATTATCTGGAGCAATGTAGGAGCAGCAAGAAGGTGGACCAAGCAAATCACTCGTTCCTCAGCTACGCAATGATTAAAATACAGAGCGACAGGAAAGATCTTTGAACGTCCTCTGATGATCACTGCGATCTCAACAGGGCCTGGAAATCGAAGCATGGACCCTCTGAATTGGATTGGGCTTTACCAACGCACCATCGACAAGCTTTATTTATTTTTAAAAAGTCGAAACCAATTTCGTTGGTTTTGAACTTGGTTAGAATTACGGTCTCCCGTTACGATTATTTCTGCTGGATAGGATGAAAGGCCCCATTGGGTCAGTCCCACTGTCCACAACTCTCCAGATATGCCCGGGAATGAGAAAGTTGCAACTCACATCGCTGAAGAACAGAATAACAGTTTAAACAGCAGTGCTATTTATTTAACCAGGTCATTGTGTGGAGTACTTATCTAGTTCAAGTAGATAATGACTAAAAAGTAATTCAAGTACTTAATCATCTAATTATCCAAAGAATTAATCTGCTGCAAAGACATGTCACTGTCACATGTACAAGTGAGGATTTCAGGTGTGAATTTGAACACAGGGGAGAGGTAGAATCCTCCCTGCTTTACCATCAGGGCAGCATTTCCAAATTGTAATGTGCTCATGGGAAGGCCACTGTTGAATATTTCATCTCCTGTCACAAAGGCACATTTTTAAATTCATTACTGGATTGTGAGTATTGCTGGCAAGGCCGGTGTTTATTGCCCATCCCTAATTGCCCTTGGTAGGTGGAAGTGAGCTGCCAATAACTGAGTGACTCGCTCGGCCTTTTCCGAGAGGAGTGCCGATTCAACCACACTGATGGAAGTCTGGAATCACAGTCATGTAAGAACAGGTACAGTCCTTCCCTGAAGCAGCGATAAATTAGCATCAAGGACATCATTAATGAGGCTAGCCTTTTATTCCAGACTAATTGATTGAATTTAAATTCCTCCAGAGATTTGAACTTGCGTCCCCAGAGCATTGAGCGTATTGCTAATCCAGTAACAATGCCACTGTGCTACCACCCAAGCAGCCAGCCCTGGAAGGAGTGTCGACACTTCTAATTGGCTGCACATCGAGGTCCTTCAGATTTCACAGTCCATGTATATTATTGAAGGAACGCTTACTAAACGCAGCATTAAACCAAAGCATTCACTTGCTGGAGGTATGGGAACGTTGATTCAATTTCATAGAAACATAGAAAATAGGAGCAACATGAGGCTATTCGGCCCTTCGAGCCCGCTCCGCCATTCATTATGATCATGGCTGATCATCCAACTCAATAGCCGAATCCTGCTTCCCTCCATGTCCTTTGATCCCTTCATCCAAGAGCTTCTTGAAAACACCCAGAGCGCGATTCTCCGGTCCCCTAGCCGCATTTTGCTGGGCGACACGGCCCCGCCAGCAGTAGGATTCTCTGTTCCCACAACCTGCCAATGGGATTTCCCATTATGGCCACCATATTCCGCCGAGAAACCCGCAGGCATGGGTACGCTGCCAACGCAACGGAGAATCCCGCTAACAATATTCTGGCCTCAAATACTTCCTGTGGTAACGAATTCCACAGGCCGACCACTCTCTGGGTGAAGAAAGTTCTCCTCATCTCTGCCCTAAATGGTCTACCCCGTATCCTCAGACTGTGATCCTGGTTCAGGACGCACCCACCATCAGGAACATCCTTCCTGCATCTACCCTGTCCAGTCTTGTTAGGATTTTATAGGTTTCTCCGACATCCTCCCTCATTCTTCTGAACTCCAGCGAATGCAATCCTAACCGACCCAATCTCTCCTCATACATCAGTCCCGCCACCCCAGGAATCAGTCTGGTAAATCTTAGCTGAACTCCCTCCATAGCAAGAACATCCTTCGTCAGATACGGAGACCAAACCTGCACACAATATTCCAGGTGTGGCCTCACCAAGGCACTGTATCATTGTAGCAAGACATCCCAGCTCCTGTACTCGAATCCTCTCGCTATGAAGGCCAACATCCCATTTGCCTTCTTTACCGCCTGCTGTACCTGCATGCTTACCTTCAGTGGCTGGTGTACGAGGACACCCAGGTCTTATTGCACATTCCCCTCTCCTAACTTATGGCCATTCAGATAATATGAAAATGAAAAATGAAAATCGCTTATTGTCACAAGTAGGCTTCAATGAAGTTACTGTGAAAAGCCCCTAGTCGCCACATTTCGGCGTGGCTGGTACGGGAATGGAACCATGCTGCTGGCCTGCCTTGGTCTGCTTTAAAAGCCAGCGATTTAGCCCAATGTGCTAAACCAGCCCCTAATAGTCTGCTTTTCCATTTTTGTTCACAATAATCCAAATTATACTGCATCTGCCATTCATTTGCCCACTCACTCAGCTTGTCCAAATCACACTGAAGGATCTCTGCATCCTCCTCACAGCTCACTCTCCCACCCAACTTTGTGTTATCTGTAAATTTGGAGATATTACATTTTGTTCCCTCATCTAAATCATGAATATATATTGTGAATGGCTGGGGGTCCCAGCACTGATCCCCACTAGTCACCACCTGCCATTTGAAAAAGGACCCATTAATCCCTACTCTCTCTTGCCTGTCTGCCATCCAGTTTTCTATCCATATCAATACACTACCCCTTTCCCATGCAATTATACATGCTCACCTCTCATGTGGAACTTTGTCGAAAGCCTTCTGAGAGCCCAACTACGCCACACACCCAATGGCTCCCCCTCGTCAACTCTACTAGTTACTCATCAACTCTACCAGACTTATTTCAGCTAGAATGTCTTGTCAATTTGTTAACACCAGGAGGGACATTAACATTTTAATTGTCCTCAATTATATTAAGATTTCCGTGCAGCCTTTTAAAGATTTGGCCAAAGAATGTGCTTCATGAAAGGAGATTGTGCATAAGTTGTATCCCTTCATTTAGATGAGATCTTAAACCAAGGGACTCATGTGCTATCCAAAGTGAATGTAAAAGATCCCATGGCATTACTCGAAGGAGAGTGGGGACTTATTTCTGGTTCATATTCATCGTTCAACCAACATCAGGTACAACATATTATCTGACCGCTAGCCTCTGTTGTGTTTGGAACTTTGAAGTGCACAAAATGGCTGCCACATTTTCCGACATTATTGACTTCCTAACAGCACTGTGGGTGTACCTGCACCACATGGACAGCAGCGGTTCAAACAGGCGTCACACCATCACTTTCTCAAGGGCAATCAGGGATTGGGCAATAAATGCGGGCCTGGCCATCGACGCCAACATTCCATGAATGAACCCCGCCTCCCCCCCCCCGTCGCCCCGTCCCACCCCACCCACACCCCCACCCAACCATGCGTTCTCTGGCAGTGGAGAGTCCAGAAAAACAACAGGAAAATCCGTTGACAGCGGCGAAACCCGAAGATCTCGCCACCAGCCAATCACGGGTCACCTCGACAGTGGCAAAACATGTTGCGGGGGGGGGGGTGACGACAATATGGAAAGTCCCACCCATTGATTCATCCTGGGTTTAATTCAGTAGCTGTGAATATACAAACAAAGGTCTGATCCTCCTTTCTCCTTGCAACCAGATAACGTCCATCACTTTGCTAAGCTAACTTTGAATATTCTTTGATAGGAGTGGGCAGTCTGTACTGAATAATTGGGATGGCTCTATAATTAGGCAATAACATCCCACCCTGAGCAGTTTTTTCCCAGGAAGAACACCGCGTCCCGATCACTCTCGGTAACACAGTGTACTTTAAAGGGATAATTTTCACACTTTATACTGCTGGTTAGGAGCTGAGCGATCAGATTTAAAATTCTGTGCATGTTTTACCTGGTGATCATCCTGTGATGAATGTTGGGAATGTTTTCAATCTGTGTTCTGTCTGCCTGCCAAGAAGGTCGAGACAGGAACTCATTCTTTAAACATTTAATTCTGCAATATCATCCAGAAAGCTGAGCTCCGGGGGGGTTTCACGCCAATGACCTGGATCCATGATGCTGTAACATTGGGCGGGGTTTCTTTTGGTCCCAATGGGAGAAGCGAACAATTTAACACTGTCGGCCAGTTCCCCAGTTCCTCAGTTCCACATTGTGGGGGGGGGGGGGGGCATTTCCCCAGAGGCAGAATGACAGTGTGGGAGGGAAGCAATTAACCCTGTTAATGGTCTATTCCGCTTTACTGTTGGAGATCAACTGGGAGTTTCAGATGACCTCCAGGTCACTGCAGGTGGCGGGGAACAGTTCATCCAGTTCAAGATGGCGTCCCAGTGCCTCAATGGTCCAGGACACCTACCTTGGCTGGTCAGAGATCAACAGGACAGAACTCGCCAAATACAGTAAGAGCATCTGTAGCAATGTTGCAAAGTAGGGATGGGACTATAAAAATGTTGGAGGGAAGAATCCTCCTTTAATGGAAAGAGAATGGAATTAAAAGCCAGCCCCTGCACCGCCTATGGAAAGAGAGCTTGCCCGCAGGTTACTACTAGACCATTTGGGGGTAAATCCCAGATCTTTACACTGTGCAGGTTTGATCCCCATTTGATGATGACGATGGGGTTCTGAAATGCACATGGAGGGGCAGCCCTACACCTTGCCTCCATACCTGACTGCCTATGAGCGTGGCTCCCTGTCGAAAGCTCATGATTGGAAATTAAACCCCATTAAATAGGCAAGATTGTTCTCAAGTACAAAGCACTTCAGTAAATCGTTGCAGAATTAATTTGTGGAATCATTAGTTTAATGATGAAAGCATCTTAACCGTTCCACCTTTTTTACCACTTCTGCCTCCTTAAAATCCAATCATTTGACCACCTCTCGTAATATCTCCATATGTGGCTCAGTGTTAACTTTTCTTTCCTCACCTTCCTCTGAAGCACCTTGTGATGTTTTACTGTGCTAAAGGCACTGTGGAAATGCAAGATATTACAACTTCATAGGGGTACAAGAACTGGCTATAATTATACCGAAACGGAGAGGGCATGGGAAAGTCCTGCGTAATGACTGTCATGCACCTATATAATGTCCACTGTTATATTATATTGTATATATGGGTATTACGGTAAGGCCCCTGTACTACAGGTACGGGGGTAAATCCCTGCCTGCTGGCTCCGCCCAGGAGGCGGAGTATAAGTGTGTGTGCTCTCCGAACAGCAGCCATTTCATCAGCTGCTGTAGGAGGCCACACATCTCTGTGTAATAAAGCCTCGATTACATTCTACTCTCGTCTCGTCGTAATTGATTGTGCATGAATTTATTGCACAGAGATTTTTCAGAGATGGACCTCCGCATCAAGCCAGATCGCCTGCAGCTGCATCCTCAAGCAGACAACGCCAAAAAGGGCTTCCAACATTGGCTAGCTTGCTTTGAAGCCTACATCGGGTCTGCGCCAGACCCAATCTCAGAATCACAGAAGCTCCAGATTCTGTACACGCGGCTGAGCTCCAAAGTTTTTCCCCTCGTCCAGGACGCGCCGACCTACGTAGAGGCCATGGCGCTACTGAAGGAGAATTACGCTCAGCAGACCAACAAGATCTACGCAAGGCACCTCCTATCCACGCGGCACCAACTTCCCGGTGAGTCTGTGGAAGATTTCTGGCGTGCCCTGCTCGCCCTGGTGAGAGACTGTGACTGCCAGGCCATTTCGGCCACTGAACATTCGAACCTGCTAATGAGAGACGCGCTCGTTGTGGGCATAGGGTCTGACTACATCCGCCAGCACCTCTTTGACGGGGCCATGCTTGACCTCGCGGCGACCAAGAAACTAGCGCTCTCGCTCACGGTCGCCTCACGCAACGTACAGGCTTATGCCCCCGACCGCATGGCCCACCCCCCCTGTGCATCGTGGACCCCGCCAGCGGCCACCCCATCGTGGACCCCATCAACGACCGCCCTCAGCCAACCCCACGCCTGCGCCACGCGGCAGCCAACCAACCCCGGGGGACCCAAGTGCTACTTCTGCGGACAGAAAAAACACCCCCGGCAGCGTGCCCGGTGCGGAGTGCGCTCTGCAAGGCCTGTGGCAAGAAGGGACATTTCGCTGCAGTGTGCCAGCCCACTCAATCGCCGCTATTGTCCCGGCACCCCCCATGTGCGGCCAGTGGGCGCCGCCATCTTCCTTTCCTCAGACCACGTGCAGCCCGTAGGTGCCACCATCTTGCTCCACTCACATCACGTGCGGCCTGTGGGTGCCGCTATCTTGCTTGCCTCAGAACCAATGGGCGCCATCATCTTGCCTGCCCCAGGACACGTGCGGCCCATGGGCGCCGCCATCTTACCCGCCACAGGACCCCTGCCCGTTGGGCACCTCATCGGGCCGCTCATCGCCTGCAACCGCTGACGACCAGTCTTGCCTCGGTCACGATCGACCAATCCCGACCGCACAACCTCGCGACCGCTTCGACAAAGGTGAAGGTCGATGAGCACGAGATATCCTGCCTGCTGGACTCCGGGAGCACTGAGAGCTTCATCCACCCTGATACGGTAAGGCGCTGCTCCCTCGCGGTACACCCCACTAACCAAAGAAATTCCCTGGCCTCCGGATCCCACTCCTCCGTCGCCCTCACCGTCCAGGGCTTCAGAGTTCAGGGGCTACCGGCTCTGCGTCCTCCCCAACCTCTGCGCTGCCTTGCTACTCGGCCTGGACTTCCAGTGCAACTTCCAGAGCCTAACCCTGAAATTTGGTGGGCCCCTACCACCCCTTACTGTTTACGGTCTCGCGACCCTTAAGGTCGACCCGCCTTCCCTGTTTGCAAACCTCACCCCAGATTGCAAACCTGTCGCCACCAGGAGCAGATGGTACAGCGCCCAGGACAGGACCTTCATCAGGTCTGAGGTCCAGCGGCTGTTGCGGGAAGGCATCATCGAGGCCAGCAACAGCCCCTGGAGAGCCCAAGTGGTTGTGGTGAAAACCGGGGAGAAAAACAGGATGGTCGTTGACTACAGTCAGACCATCAATCGGTACACGCAGCTCGACGCGTACCCCCTCCTATGCATATCTGATATGGTCAATCAGATTGCAGAGTACCGGGTCTTCTCGACAGTGGACCTGAAATCTGCCTACCACCCGCTCCCCATCCGCAACGCGGACCGCCCATACACTGTGTTTGAAGCAGACGGCCGCCTTTACCATTTCCTTAGGGTTCCCTTCGGCGTCACCAACGGGGTCTCGGTCTTCCAACGGGAGATGGACCGAATGGTTGATCGGTACGGGCTGCGGGCCACTTTCCCGTACCTGGACAACGTCACCATCTGCGGCCACGACCAGCAGGACCACAACGCTAACCTCTCCAAGTTTCTCCACACCGCCACACTCCTCAACCTAACTTACAACAAGGAGAAGTGTGTGTTCAGCACAAACCGATTAGCCATCCTTGGCTATGTGTTTCAGAACGGAGTTCTAGGGCCCGACCCCGATCGCATGCGCCCCCTCATGGAACTCCCCCTCCCCCACTGCCCCAAGGCCCTCAAACGATGCCTGGGGTTCTTTTCGTATTACGCTCAATGGGTCCCAAACTATGCGGACAAGGCCAGCCCCTCATTCAATCCACCGCTTTCCCACTGACGTCCGAGGCTCACCAGGCCTTCAACCGTATCAAGGCCGACATCGCCAAGGCCTTGTCTTCGCCAAATGCATGCGGTCGACGAGATGCTCCCCTTCCAAGTCAAGAGCGATGCATCAGACGTCGCTCTGGCCGCCACCCTCAACCAGGCAGGCAGACTCGTGGCACTCTTTTCCCGCACCCTCCATGCCTCCGAAATTCGGCACTCCTCCGTCGAAAAGGAGGCCCAAGCAATCGTTGAAGCTGTGCGACATTGGAGGCATTACCTGGCCGGCAGGAGATTCATTCTCCTCACTAACCAACGGTCGGTTGCCTTCATGTTCAATAACACACAGCGGGGTAAGATCAAAAATGCTAAAATCTTGAGGTGGAGGATCGAGCTCTCCATCTACAGTTACAAGATTTTGTATCGCCCCGGTAAGCTCAACGAGCCCCCCGATGCCCTATCCCGAGGTACATGTGCCAACGCACAAGTGGACCGACTCCGGACCCTGCACGACGATCTCTGTCACCCAGGAGTCACCCGCTTTTACCACTTCATTAAGCCCCGCAATCTGCCCTACTCCATCGAGGAAGTCAGGGCTATCACCAGAGACTGCCAGGTCTGCGCGGAGTGTAAACCGTACTTCTACCGGCCAGACCGTGCGCGTCTGGTGAAGGCCTCCCGTCCCTTTGAATGCCTCAATGTGGATTTCAAAGGCCCCCTCCCCTCCACCGACTGCAACACGTACTTTCTCAGTGTGGTCGACGAGTATTCCCGATTCCCCTTCGCCGTCCCATGCCCCGATATGACATCTGCCACCGTCATCAAAGCCCTCAACACCATCTTCGCTCTGTTCGGTTTCACCGCCTACGTCCGCAGCGACCGGGGATCCTCATTTATGAGCGATGAGCTGCGCCAGTACCTGCTGAACAGGGGCATTGCCTCGAGCAAGACGACCAGCTACAACCCCCGGGGAAACGGGCAGGTGGAGCGGGAGAATGGGACGGTCTGGAGGGCTGTCCAGCTGGCCCTACGGTCCAGAATTCCCCCGGCCTCCCGCTGGCAGGAGGTCCTCCCCGATGCACTTCACTCCATTCGGTCGCTCCTGTGCACCACGACCAACGAAACCCCACATGAACGTTTCTTTGCCTTCCCCAGGAAGTCCACCTTTGTTGTTTCACTCCCAACGTGGCTGGCAGCTACAGGACCCGTTCTCCTCCGCAAGCACGTGCGGCTCCACAAGGCGGACCCGTTGGTTGAGAGAGTACAGCTAATCCACGCAAACCCGTAGTACGCCTACGTAGCGTACCCCAATGACCGCCAAGACACAGTTTCCCTCAGGGATCTGGCACCAGCTGGGCCCCCACACACCCCCGCCCTGCCCCGGCACCACCCTCCCCTCCCCCGTCGCACCCCACCGCAGCCCCCGCTCCAGGACAGTCCGTCCTCCCCTTGCTCCCACCCGGGGATGAAGAAGATTTCGACATGCTCCCGGAGTCACCGAAGACCAAGCCGACGCCTGAGTCGCCACCAGCACTGCAGCGCTCTCAGCGACAGATCAAGGCGCCCGATTGTCTAAATTTGTAACCTTCTCTGTAATTTTAAAACCAATCTGTATGAATATAGTTTTCCACCACCCCCGCTGGACTCATTTTTAACAGGGGGTGAATGTGGTAGTCACCACTGTTATATTATATTGTATATATGGGTATTACGGTAAGGCCCCTGTACTACAGGTACGGGGGTAGATACCTTCCTGCTGGCTCCGCCCAGTAGGCAGAGTATAAATGTGTGTGCTCCCCGAACAGCAGCCATTTCGTCAGCTGCTGTAGGAGGCCACACATCTCTGTGTAATAAAGCCTCGATTACATTCTACTCTCGTCTCGTCGTAATTGATGGTGCATCACACAGAGACTCCTTTATGTGCAAGTGGCTTTTAGGATGGGAATAGAAGGATACGGACCCAGGAAGTGTAGAAGATTGTAGTTTAGTCGGGCAGTATGGTCGGCACGGGCTTGGAGGGCCGAAGGGCCTGTTCCTGTGCTGTACATTTCTTTGTTCTTTGTTCTTTGTTGGCTAGCTGAGATGGCCTCTGTAGCTGACTCCCTGCTTTTTGGCTGCTGTGCAGGAGGAAGGTGTTATAAAGAGCACAGCCCTTTAAACAATGCACCAGCTCATATTGTGTGTGAAACTGGACATGGTTGATTGGCACATTTGTTCACTGTTAGGCAGGATGCAGTAATATTGAACGTTCAGGAAGGAGTGGCCATTTCAGGGAGGGGTAAACGTCGCTGAATTGATGGACGGTCTCTGTACTTCATGCAAACCAAGCCAGCTTCTAAAATTACAGTTCTCATCAAGTCAAATAATATGACCTTTGCAGTATAGTTTTTGGATTGTGATTTTTTAAAAAAAATTAATTATTTTCCCATTTGTTTTATTCCTCTGGTCTGTAAATTGGCATATTAGTTTATATCTGTTAATTTATTAATAAAACATATTAGTTTAATTATGTGAACTAAATGCAAACTGCTGTGCATGCAGGCGTTTTATTTTTTTTTAGCAAATATTTTATTGAGGCATTTATAATTTTGCAGGAGTTTTATTTCATATGCACTTTGAGTGGGTTTAATGATACCAGTTTATAATTTAGGTGCAATGTTATATATGGGTTTACTCGCCCATCAATCCAGTCATTATTGACCTGACTATAGCCAGTCAGTTAGTTAGCTACCCTTAAACACCAGAATTACCACCCATATTTTCTATTGCAATTGTTATCAATGGAGCCCGATATAGAATTTAATATAAAGAGAACAATATGATACTCAGTGCTAGTGAAAGTCACCAGATGGCCAGAGGCTGCTCTCAAAGTGGTTTAACCTGAGGATCATACATGAGGTAATGACAGCCACCAGAGTGAGCAATCCTCGAAGTATATAAGGGATGACGCTGAGCCTTGTGGGAAAGAAGGTTGGAGTAGGTGGTAGGAGCAGGAACTGGGCTAGAAGTACTGAAGATAGTAATTAATGAGTTTGTCAGTTCGATGAGTATAGTTTGTGTGTTTAATCAACGGTTTGTTTCTTAGGGATAAGTGTCGAATGCAAGTGTAGTGTTTAATAAATAGTTTTGTTAATTGACTAGACTCGTTGTTCTCTGATCAACACTACACCTTGAAGCCATCTGGTTCGAGCATGGCAGAGAACAACACACAGCTGGCACAGGAATTGAACCTGCATCGTTTGCCTTGCTCCCCATCACACACCAGCCGCCCAGCCAACTGAGCTAGCCGTCCTCCCTGAGGTGCTGGCAGGACATAAACATAATAGTTTACAGGCTGGTTTGGCCGTATTCCCAGCTTCAAAATCCTGTTAAAATCTATTTCGGGACTTAGCTATTGTGCAAAAATGGTAAAATCTCTTTCATTTCACAACCTTTCATTACGGAGTAAGTATCTACTTTTAGTAGGTGGTTTTCAAAGCCTATTTAAGGCACTCCTGCGAGCTGATGCAGGTGGAGAATTTACCCAGTGTGGACTAGGCCTTCAGCACTGCATGTGGCCTGCCAGGCCAGGTGCCGTTCTGTGAGAGCCAGAAACCAATCTCCAGAGGAATCTTGGAGTCTGTTCAAGCATGAGATGGCGTCATTACTTCTTGCTGAATAATGACACTATTGACAGTGGCTCCTTCAAATTGTTTTTTATTTTCAGTAGTGCAGCTTACCTTTCAATAGCAACTATAGACATCTGCCTTTCCTTCCTTTGACCTTAATCTTTCTGTTAGATTTGGACCATCCCATTTCCTGTACTCCCCCTCACACAAGAAATGGATTCCTCCCATCCTCAGCTTCGGCCTCACGAGCTTCCAAATCTCCCAGGTCATCTCCTGCCGCTTTTGTCATTTCTGTTATAAGCACCATTTGTATTGTGGTGTCGCCTCTCTCACTTTGCTTCCCAGTCCCCACTTCAGAGTCTTCTCCACTGGACGCTTTTCCGATCATTTCTCGTAGATGTAACATCCGTCTGCCGTGATTTATGGGGTCCGGTTTAGCTCAATCAGCTGGACGACTGGTTTGTGATGCAGAGATGAGGCCAGACGCGCGGGTTCAATTCCCGCACCGGCTAAGGTTATTCATGAAGGCCCCATCTTCTCAACCTTGCCCCTCGTCTGAGGTGTGGTGACCCTCAGGTTAAAACATCCCCAATCAGCTCTCCTCCTCAAAGGGGTAAGCAGCCTATTCATCTGTGACAATGGTGACTTTACTTCCTGCATCAATATGTAGGGTTGGCACAGTAGCACAATGGTTAGCACCTTTGCCTCACAGCTCTAGGGACCTGGGTTCAATTCTGGGCTCGGGTGACGGTGCAAAGTTTCTACTTCACTGTGTCTGCGTGGGTTTCCTCCGGGTGCTCCGGTTTCTCCCACAGTCCAATGGTGTGCAGGTTAGATGGATTGGCCATGCTAAATTGCCCTTAGCGTCCAAAAGATTAGGTCAGGTTATGGGGATAGGGTGGAGGCGTGGGCTTAAGTAAGGTGTTCCTTCCAAGGGCCGGTGCAGACTCGATGGGCCTAATGGCCTCCTTCTGCACAGTAGATTTTATGTAGGATTCCAAATATTTGTGCCACATGAGACAATAATTTACATGCCCTTTCATTAGTCTCGTGCACTGCTGTCAAATCCCCCAGTTGTCTTACACCCCCTATCTCTGTAACCTCCTCCAACCCTTTTGATGCTGGCGTGGGCACCTGTTCTGCTCTCTCTCTCTCTCCAGAAAGACTGTGATTATTTCTGGAACTGCTGAGACCTGAATGAATCAACAGTGAAACCATTACAGGCTACAAACAGCAACCTGGACCTGAAAAATTACTTTGAAGGAAGGTCTACTTAAAGACACCAACTGAAACAAAGACTATTTTTCCTTTTATTTATCATTTTCACCCCTCTCCTCCCCTCTGTGTTTATCTGTCTGTCTGCGTGTGTATGTATGTGTATGCGTGTGTATGTGTGTGTGTGCATGTGTATGTATGTATGTGTATGCATGTGTATGCGTGTGGATGCGTGTGTATGGAGGGGGGAGAAGTTAAAGTGGGGGATTAAGAATTAGATAATAGTTAACCAGTTATATTTGCTGCATATTTTATTGTAGTTCTTGTTATAAATAAAAAGTAATTGTGTTTAAAATTACAAACCTGGTAACTGTAATTATTGGGCAGACATGGACCAAAGACTTTGGGCTGGATTCTCCATTATTGAGACTATGTCCCCACGGCGGGGTCAAAATGGTGGAGTTTTACTCCTGAAAATCCTGGAAAAAAGTGAAACAAATTCAGAGCCCTGCAGGAGGCTAGCAGGGACCCGGAGTAAATCTCGCAGCTTTTGTACGGGCCGCCACACCTCCGGGTCAGAGGCCGCGCATGCGCATGGCGGCGACCTCCAGCGGCCGTGCCGTGCTCCATGGCAGACTCAGACCACGGAGGTAGACCCACAAAGGAGACCCCCCCCCCGATCGGCTGTGCACCCGACCCACAAACCCCGCACATTAATTCCCTAGCTGCCTATAAGGCCCCGCCCCCGCCCCGGCCTCCGATCCGCCCGCCCCCAACCAGGGCAGCTGCGGACTGAGTCCGGAGCCGCCACGCGAACATCCCGACTGGCAATAGCAGGTTAGTTCCACACCGTCGGGAACTTGGCCAGTAGGGGGCGGAGAATGCCGGAGCGGGCCCCAGGCAATGGCCCTCGGCGGCGCGGGTACTGCCTGGTGATGCCGATTTTTGGTGCCTGGGGAATCACCGAACCGGCGCCGGTCCCAATTACGGCGTTAAACTGGATTCTCCGCCCAGGCGCTGGCCGCGATTTCGGCATCAGGGTGCGGAGAATCCAGCCTCTTGAGTATTTTTCTTAGAATTATTGGTTAATTTAATTGCGTCGCGACTCCAGGTCAAGTGGGGCTGGAATTGCCCATGAACTTGCCCAGCGTGTCATGACAACCATAAGATAAAGGAGCAGAAATAGGCCATTCAGCCCATCAAATCTGACCACCAGTCAATGAGATCACGATTGAACTGATCTGATCTGCTCAATGGTACCCCCAGGCTGTTGATAGTATGGGATTCAGCGATGGTAAGGCCATTGAGTGTCAAGAGGAGATGGTTGGGTTCTCTCTTGTTGGGACTCGTAATTTCATGATCATCATTACTAGCACGAGCTTTTTAGTTCCAGGTGTCATCATCATTTGACTTTCAAATACTCCATTTACTATAAGGAAATTTGAACTCATTCTTGTCATGAGAATGTCACTTTGAGAAATGTTTTGCTGCTCATGTTACTGCAGTGATGTCCGAGTGTGGGTGGAGCTGAGCTCTGGCTCTGCTTTTTAGTTTCACTTTGAGAAAAGCTTGGGTGTGTCTGTGTTTTTTTGGTTTCGTTTTCAGTGTTGGAGCTGAAGCCAGACAAAGCAGGTGTACTGTTGATCTCTCTGCCATGAAAAGACTATCTCTTGATCATTTGGTGAATTCGGAATTATAAATGTTCTCAGTATTGAATGTAAACTTGATGTGCTTCTGTTAAAAGGTGTTTCTTTTGTTTTCTGGATGTTGTTTGGGAAGTTATTAAGGATTACTTAGTGTTGTATTCTTTGGGGGTTGTATTTGAATTAATGGTTGCTAAGATGTTCACTGTATGTTTTAAAAAGGTTAACTTGAGTTCATAGAATAAACATTGTTTTGCTTTAAAAAATACTTTTCCATTTCTGCTGTACCACACCTGTAGAGTGGGCCGTGTGCTCACCATACCACAATCTAGTAAACGTTGTGGGTCAGGTGAACTCCATGATACACTTTGGGGTTCTCTAAACCCTGGCCCATAACATTCTCCAGGGCATTAGTACAATACACAATAACGTGCTTCCACCACCAGCGAGGCAATGCGTCTCCTGAAATCTCACCTTAACAACTTATCTGGTTCATAAGATGTCTGTCAGGCAGAGAACCCCATCAACCTGCTCAACTATCAACTTGACTCATTACCTCGCTTATTCAAGCCCCACTCCAGCACGTTAGCACAGATGTAAGCTACTGAGCCTGTTTCATGGGAGCTATAAAATAAATGGCAGAACCATCAGGAGCACAGACACATAGAGATCTGGTCCACAGATCCTTAAAAGTGGCAGCACAGATGCAAATGGTGGTAAAGAAACCATATGGCATGCTTGCCTTATAGGACTGGGTATCGAGTATAAAAGCTCGCAGATTATGTTACCGTTATATAGCACGTTGGTGAGGCCACATTTGGAATACTGTGCCCAATTCTGGCCACCACACTACAGAAGGAGGTGGAGTCTTTGGAGAGAGTACAGACAAGGTTTACCAGGATGTTGCCTGGTATGGAGGGTATTCGCTATGAGGAGAGATTGAATAAACTGGGAATGTTCTCCCTAGAAAGACGGAGGCTGAGGGGGCGACCTGATAGAAGTTTATAAAATTATTAGGACTGTAGATAGGGTGAACAGTTGGAGGCTTTTTTCCCAGGGTGGAAATGACAATTGCAAGGAGGCACAAGTTCAAGGTGAGGGGGGAAAGGTTCAGTGGAGATGTGCGGGGGGAAGTTTTTTACACAGAGGGTGGTGGTGGCCTGGAATGCACGGCCAAGTGAGGTGGTTGAGGCAGATACGTTAGTGACCTTAAAGACTTCTCTGGATAAGCACATGAACAGACGGGGTATAGAAGGGTACAGGCGTTTGGTCTAGATAGGGCACATGTTCGGCCCAGGCTTGGAGGGCCGAAGGGCCTGTTCCTGTGCTGTATTGTCCTTTGTTCTTTATAAATCCAATCGGGAACTCAGGAGAAATATCTTCACCCACCAATGAGTGTTCAGCATGTGGATCTCCCTGTCTCAGGGGGTCATTGAGATGAATATCGGAGCTCATTCAAGAGGCAACTGCATAAGCATATGAGCGAGAAAGGAATCGAAGGAACTAAAAGCAGAAAATGCTGTTCACACGACAAGCCTTTCATTGTCACCTTCCCTTTGCCTGCCTCTGGACTTTGCTTAAACTTAAAACATTCCAGCCTTTTCCAGATCTGACAGGATCAGGGCCCTTAAATATTAACCCTGTTCCTCCCTCTGTCCGGCCGAAGTATATTCAGAATGTCCTGTTTTCATTTCAGATTTATTTCAGAATACTCACGGTATTTTGCTTTTGCCTAACCCTCTGAGGGATCCACTCTACTGCCATTTCAGCCTCTTGAGCATCCTCGATTACAATTGCCCCACCATTGGCGACTTTGGCTTTTCAGCTGACTGGATTCATTACCTGCCTAAACCTCCCTCCCTCGCTTCCGCCCGTTACGATGCTGCTTAAAGCCTACACCTTCGCTAAGGTTTAATCCCCCTAATGGCTCCTTATCCTAGCAGAATCATAGAATCACTAGAGTACAGAAGGAGGCCATTCAGCCCCTTGGTTCTGCATCGACCCTCTGAAAGAGCACCCAACTTAGGCGCACTCCCCTAGGCCATCCCATAACCCAGTAACCCCACCTAACCTTTTGGACACCAAGGGGCAATTTAGCATGGCCAATCCACCTCAGCCTGCACATCTTTGGACTGTGGGAGAAAACCGGAGCACCCGGAGGAAACCCACACAGACACGGGGAGGTGCAAACTCCACCCTGCGAGATAACAGTGCTAACCACTGTGCCACCCTGCCCATGTCTAGTTCTATAACACTCCTAAAAGTACAATATAAATATAGCTTGTTCTTGTTGCTTCAGTGTAAAGCTCCCTTTTTATCACCTCAATAACATGTTTAGCTCAATTTGAAGCTCTGCATGATAGATCGCAATTCTCACATCAGACGCTCTCGTTTCCCACAGAGTGAATTTCTCAGTTTATTACCAAGCTGTGGGCTGTTGTCAGCTTCACTGATTGACAAAAGGAATTTGACTAAGCGTGGCCCAGTTATACCTCACACCCTCACAGGCAGCAGTTTCCAATCCAGATGACAGAATGGGCAGGTTTGTCCTCTGGCGGGATGCTCCATTTTGCCGGCACCCGGGGGTTTCCCGACGGCGAGGGGCTGCCCCACAATGCCCCGGCTGGCGTAACGGAGAATCCCGCCGGCGGGGTGAAACGGAAATGTGGCACGGGGGGGGGGAGCCCAATGTGCGCAGTTATCAAACTGTCCGGCTGCCGACCCTAATGTTTGAAAAAGAGACACACTGGACTGAAAATGCTAACCCTGTTTCTCTTTCCACAATCGCTGCCAGACCTACGGAGTTTTTCCAGAATTTTCTGTTTGTTTTAATTTCATGGGCGGGATTCTCTGATCCTGAGGCTAAGTGTTGATGCCGTCGGAAACGCCGTTGCGTAGGCCTCAGGATCAGCAATTCTGGCCCCTACAGGGGGCAGCACGGCACTGGAGCGACCCCCGCCGCTCCAGCTGCTGATCCCGGCGTCAACTGGGCGCCACGAGGTCTGCACATGCGCAGTGGCTCCCTTCTCCGCGCCGGCCCCAACGCAACGTGGCGTAGGGCTACAGGGGCCAGCGCGGAAGAAAGGAAGCCCCCAGCCCGAGAGGCCGGCCGCCGATCGGTGGGCGCCGATCGCAGGCCAGACCACAACGGTGGCCCCCCTGGGGTCAGTCCCCCCCGCTCCCCCCGTACAGGCCGCCCCTGGAGCTTTCCAGGCCGAGATCCCTCCGGCTGAGAGCAGATTAGAATGTCGCCAGCGGGACTCGGGCTTTTGTTACGGCCGCTCGGCCCATCCCGGGCCGAGAATCGGTGGGGCGGGGGGGGCACGTAGAACGGCCCCCGACTGGCGCCACGCCGACCACGCCAGCGCCAACGGCGCCGATTCTCCGCTCTGTGGAGAATCATGTCCCGGCATCAGGGCGGCGTGGGGCGAATCCCGCCGGTCGCGGCGATTCTCCGGCCCGGCCTCCGGCTGAGAGAATCCCGCCCCATATTTCCAGCATCCACAGTATTTTGCTTTTACATTAATCGTTTCAATGTTGAAGGAGGGGGAAGGTTTTGGGAAAACCAAATCTCGTTTTCACGGAGACAGTGGTACCTGTCTTTATTTATTTCCTCGCCATGTTTTATTGTCACGCTATAATCCTCCTCTGAGAAAACTAGAGGAACACAAAATGAAGGAATGTGCGGGTCAAAGTTCATCTCAGGCTTTAACCTAAAGTGTACCTTGCTGAATCGACTGCCTCTTACATGTCTGGTCAAATATCCGGTTCTTCGATTAGCTGATCATAGAATCATAAATTCCCTACAATGCAAAAGGAGGCCATTCGGCCCATTGAGTCTGCAACAGCCCTTGGAAAGAATACCCTACTTAAGCCCATGCCACCACCCAATCCCCGCAACCCAGTAACCCCACCAAACCCTTTGGACACTGAGGCGCAATTTAGCAGAGAGAAAGTGCAAACTCCACACAGTCACCCAAGGCCGGAATCGAACCCAGGACCCTGGTGCTGTAAGGCAGCAGTGCTAACCACTGCCACTTTGCCGCCCCTTTGGAGGCTTTAAGGGTGGCACACTCAACCCCATCAGTTTATTGCGACTGCCAAAATGAATTCCTATGCTGTGGAATTCTGTGAGTGAAATGTTAGATGCAGCAGGGGTTGTTTTGGTGCGAGCAGGTACTAAATGGGTGTGTGGTTTTAGTACACAATCATTGATTCTAATTGGTGATTATTTGGCTACGTCAAGGACAGGACCAGCAGCTCAATGTTCCAGTGTACAGACACCATAGGAAGGATAGAACAGCAGGTAAGAGAGGAGGGGGAGATGTGTTTTTGATTAGGGAGAATATCGCAACAGTACTGAGAGGGGATCTATCCGAGAGCTCGCCCACTGAGTCTATATGGGTAGAACTGAAAAATAAGAAGGGAGATATAACTTTGATAGGATTGCACTACAGGCCCCAAATAGTCAGCGGGAAATTGAGGAGCAAATGTGGAAGGAGATTACAGATAACTGCTGGAAAAATAGGGTGGTAATAGTTGGGGGCTTTAACTTTCCCAACATTGACTGGAACAGCTATAGCATTAGGGGCTCGGATGGAGAGAAATTTGTTGAGTGTATTCAGGAGGAATTTCTCATTCAGTATGCGGATGGCCCAACTGGAGAGGGGCAAAACTTGACCTCCTCTTGGGAAATAAGGACGGGCAAGTGACAGAAGTGTTAGTGACCATAATTCCATTTGTTTTATGATAGCTATGGAAAATGATAGGTCTGGCCCCAAAAGATAAAATTCTAAATTGGGGCAAGGCCAATTTTGGTGGTGTTTGACAGGAACTTTCAAAAGTTGATTGGGGGAGTGTGTTGCCAGGCAAAGGGATGGCTGGTAAGTGGGAGGCTTTCAAAAACGTGTTAACCAGGGTTCAGGGTGAGCACATACCATTTGGAGCGAAGGCCAAAGCTGGTAGAAGGAGGGAATCCTGGATGACTCGGGATATTGAGGCCATGGTCAAAAGGAAGAAGGAGGCATATGACCTGCAGAGGCAACTGGGATCAACTGGATCCCTTGAAGAGTGTAGATGTTGTCAGAGTAGAGTTAAGAGAGAAATCAGGAGGGCAAAAAGATGACACAAGATTGTTTTGGCAGACAAGGCAAAGGAGAATCCCAATACATAAAGGGCGAAAGAGTAACGAGGGAGAGGGTAGGGCCTCTTGACAAGGTCATTTTTGTGTGGATCCGCGAGAGATGGATGAGATCCTAAATTAATATTTCTCATTGATATTTACTGTTGAGAAAGGCATGGACGTTAGGGAACTTGGGGAAATAAATAGTGATGTCTTGAGGAGTGTACATATTACAGAGAAGGAGGCGCTGGAGGTCTTAAAGCACATCAAAGTAAATAAATCCCCGGGACCAGATGAAATATATCCCAGGAGGTTGTGGAAATTGCGGGTCCCCTAGCAGAGATATTTGAAGCATTGACAGCCATGGGCGAGGTGCCTGAAGATTGGAGCAAATGTTGTGCCTTTGTTTAAGAAGAGCCGCAGGGAAAAGCCTGGGAACTAGAGACCGGTGAGCCTATCGTCTGCAGTGGGTAAGTTGTTCTCAGGAAGGTATTCTGAGAGACAGGATCGACAGACATTTAGAGAGGCAAGGACTGATTGGGGACAGTCAACATGGCTTTGTGAATGGAAAATCATGGGCGGGATTCTCCGACCCCCCCTCCGGGAATCGCTGAGTACGCCGCACGCCATTGGGACAGCCTCAGGAAGTCACCCGAGGCCCTCCCCTCGATGTTCCGTCCCCGATGGGCCGACTTCCCGACGCGCGGTCACGTGTCTTCACAGCTTTCGGGGATCTCGCGTTGCGGCTGCGGACTGTGTCCAGCACGGCCACAGATGGGGGAGGGGGAGGTGCTCCACTGGCCTGGGAGACTTCGGCGGGGGCTAGGGGGACTAATGGGGGGTAGCCCCTGGTATCTCCTTCAATATCAGATCAATGACCCTGAAAAATCAGACATTGAGACCAGCCAATGAGATATTTCTGCTGTCATCATTCATGAGAATGAAATTCATGTAGTCCTCCTCCTTGGGACGACTTTATTTAAGATCCGAGAAATGCACTGGTTTTATTTGTTATTGCAATCTCCGATTGAACAAAGACCTAATTAGTACAGCACAAAGTGACACTCCCCTCCAGGTACAGAGCGTCTATTGTGAAGTCTCCTCACCAAATTCCCAGGACATGATATTGTGCAATAAGCAGGCTATCACTGGATGATTAATGAAGACTATAGGGTCAGCAGCAATTAAGCTTTACTTGCATTTTTTTTTTGCTTTCGTGTTTCACATGTTTTCATAGGTTATTATTTGGGGAAAGTTGGTCGTTGAGTGGGTTAAAACTGACTTACACTGGGGTGAGACTGGCTGTACACTGGGGTGACACTGGCTGTACACTAGGATAAGGCTGGCCGTACACTGGGGAAGACTGGCCGTACACTGGGGGTGACTGGCCTTACACTGGGGTGAGACTGGCTGTACACTGGGGTGACACTGGCTGTACACTGGGGAAGATTGGCCGTACACTGGGGTGACACTGGCTGTACACTGGGGGAAGACTGGCTGTACACTGGGGTGACACTGGCTGTACACTGGGGTGACACTGGCTGTACACTGGGGTAAGGCTGGCCGTACACTGGGGTGACACTGGCTGTACACTGGGATGAGACTGGCTGTACACTGGGGTGACACTGGCTGTACACTGGGGAAGATTGGCCGTACACTGGGGTGACACTGGCTGTACACTGGGGAAGATTGGCCGTACACTGGGGTGACACTGGCTGTACACTGGGGTGAGACTGGCTGTACACTGGGGGAAGATTGGCTGTACACTGGGGTGAGACTGGCTGTACACTGGGGTGACACTGGCTGTACACTGGAGTAAGGCTGGCCGTACACTGGGGTGACACTGGCTGTACACTGGGATGAGACTGGCTGTACACTGGGGTGACACTGGCTGTACACTGGGGAAGACTGGCTGTACACTGGGGTGACACTGGCTGTACACTGGGGTGAGACTGGCTGTACACTGGGGGAAGACTGGCTGTACACTGGGGTGAGACTGGCTGTACACTGGGGTGACACTGGCTGTACACTGGGGTAAGGCTGGCCGTACACTGGGGTGACACTGGCTGTACACTGGGATGAGACTGGCTGTACACTGGGGTGACACTGGCTGTACACTGGGGAAGATTGGCCGTACACTGGGGTGACACTGGCTGTACACTGGGGAAGATTGGCCGTACACTGGGGAAGACCGGCTGTACACTGGGGGTGACTGGCCTTACACTGGGGTAAGGCTGGCCGTACACTGGGGTGACACTGGGGTAAGGCTGGCCGTACACTGGGGTGACACTGGCTGTACACTGGGGTGAGACTGGCTGTACACTGGGGTGACACTGGCTGTACACTGGGGTGAGACTGGCTGTACACTGGAATAAGACTGGCTGTACACTGGGGTGACACTGGCTGTACACTGGGGTGAGACTGGCTGTACACTGGGGTGAGACTGGCTGTACACTGGGGTGAACTGGCTGTACACTGGGGTGAGACTGGCTGTACACTGGGGAAGATTGGCCGTACACTGGGGTGACACTGGCTGTACACTGGGGAAGATTGGCCGTACACTGGGGAAGACCGGCTGTACACTGGGGGTGACTGGCCTTACACTGGGGTAAGGCTGGCCGTACACTGGGGTGACACTGGGGTAAGGCTGGCCGTACACTGGGGTGACACTGGCTGTACACTGGGGTGAGACTGGCTGTACACTGGGGTGACACTGGCTGTACACTGGGGTGAGACTGGCTGTACACTGGAATAAGACTGGCTGTACACTGGGGTGACACTGGCTGTACACTGGGGTGAGACTGGCTGTACACTGGGGTGAGACTGGCTGTACACTGGGGTGAACTGGCTGTACACTGGGGTGAGACTGGCTGTACACTGGGGTGACACTGGCTGTACACTGGGGTGAGACTGGCTGTACACTGGAATAAGACTGGCTGTACACTGGGGTGAGACTGGCTGTACACTGGTGTGAGACTGGCTGTACACTGGGGTGAGACTGGCTATACACTGGGGAAGATTGGCCGTACACTGGGGTGACACTGGCTGTACACTGGGGAAGATTGGCCGTATACTGGGGAAGACTGGCTGTACACTGGGGTAAGGCTGGCCGTACACTGGGGTGAGACTGGCTGTACACTGGGGGTGACACTGGCTGTACACTGGGGTGAGACTGGCTGTACACTGGGGAAGATTGGCCGTACACTGGGGTGAGACTGGCTGTACACTGGGGTGAGACTGGCTGTACACTGGGGTGAGACTGGCTGTACACTGGGGTGAGACTGGCTGTACACTGGGTTGACACTGGCTGTACACTGGGGTGACACTGGCTGTACACTGGGGTGACACTGGTTGTACACTGGGGTCAGACTGGCTGTACACTGGGGTGACACTGGCTGTACACTGGGGTGACACTGGCTGTACACTGGGGGAAGACTGGCTGTACACTGGGGTGACACTGGCTGTACACTGGGGGAAGACTGGCTGTACACTGGGGTGACACTGGCTGTACACTGGGGTGAGACTGGCTGTACACTGGGGGAAGACTGGCTGTACACTGGGGTGAGACTGGCTGTACACTGGGGTGACACTGGCTGTACACTGGGGTAAGGCTGGCCGTACACTGGGGTGACACTGGCTGTACACTGGGATGAGACTGGCTGTACACTGGGGTGACACTGGCTGTACACTGGGGTGAGACTGGCTGTACACTGGGGTGACACTGGCTGTACACTGGGGTGACACTGGCTGTACACTGGGGGAAGACTGGCTGTACACTGGGGTGAGACTGGCTGTACACTGGGGAAGACTGGCTGTACACTGGAATAAGACTGGCTGTACACTGGGGTGACACTGGCTGGAGACTGGCTGTACACTGGGGGAAGACTGGCTGTAGACTGGGGTGAGACTGGCTGTACACTGGGGGAAGACTGGCTGTACACTGGGGGAAGACTGGCTGTTCACTGGGGGAAGACTGGCTGTACACTGGAATAAGACTGGCTGTACACTGGAATAAGACTGGCTGTACACTGGGGTGACACTGGCTGTACACTGGGGGATGACTGGCTGTACACTGGGTTGACACTGGCTGTACACTGGGGTGACACTGGCTGTACACTGGGATGACACTGGCTGTACACTGGGGTGACACCGGTTGTACATTGGGGTGAGACAGGCTGTACACTGGGGTGACACTGGCTGTACACTGGAGTGACACTGGCTGTACACTGGGATGACACTGGCTGTACACTGGGGTGACACTGGCTGTACACTGGGGGAAGACTGGCTGTACACTGGGGTGAGACTGGCTGTACACTGGGGGAAGACTGGCTGTACACTGGAATAAGACTGGCTGTACACTGGAATACGACTGGCTGTACACTGCGGGAAGACTGGCTGTACACTGGGGTGTGACTGGCTGTATACTGAGGTGACACTGGCTGTACACTGGGGTGACACTGGCTGTACACTGGGGTGAGACTGGCTGTACACTGGAATAAGACTGGCTGTACACTGGGGTGACACTGGCTGGAGACTGGCTGTACACTGGGGGAAGACTGGCTGTACACTGGGGTGAGACTGGCTGTACACTGGGGGAAGACTGGCTGTACACTGGAATACGACTGGCTGTACACTGGGGTGAGACTGGCTGTATACTGAGGTGACACTGGTTGTACACTGGGGGAAGACTGGCTGTACACTGGAATAAGACTGGCTGTACACTGGGGTGAGACTGGCTGTACACTGGAATAAGACTGGCTGTACACTGGGGTGACACTGGCTGGAGACTGGCTGTACACTGGGGTGAGACTGGCTGTACACTGGGGGAAGACTGGCTGTACACTGGAATAAGACTGGCTGTACACTGGAATACGACTGGCTGTACACTGGCGTGACACTGGCTGTACACTGGGCGAAGACTAGCTGTACACTGGAATAAGACTGGCTGTACACTGGGGGAAGACTAGCTGTACACTGGGGTGAGACTGGCTGTACACTGGGGTGACACTGGCTGTACACTGGGGTGACACTGGCTGTACACTGGGGTGACACTGGCTGTACACTGGGGTGACACTGGCTGTACACTGGGAGAAGACTAGCTGTGCACTGGAATAAGACTGGCTGTACACTGGGGGAAGGTTAGCTGTACACTGGGGTGAGACTGGCTGTACACTGGGGTGACACTGGCTGTACACTGGGGTGACACTGGCTGTACACTGGGGTGACACTGGCTGTACACTGGGGTGACACTGGCTGTACACTGGGGGAAGACTGGCTGTACACTGGGGTGACACTGGCTGTACACTGGGGGAAGACTGGCTGTACACTGGGGTGACACTGGCTGTACACTGGGGTGAGACTGGCTGTACACTGGGGGAAGACTGGCTGTACACTGGGGTGAGACTGGCTGTACACTGGGGTGACACTGGCTGTACACTGGGGTAAGGCTGGCCGTACACTGGGGTGACACTGGCTGTACACTGGGATGAGACTGGCTGTACACTGGGGTGACACTGGCTGTACACTGGGGTGAGACTGGCTGTACACTGGGGTGACACTGGCTGTACACTGGGGTGACACTGGCTGTACACTGGGGGAAGACTGGCTGTACACTGGGGTGAGACTGGCTGTACACTGGGGAAGACTGGCTGTACACTGGAATAAGACTGGCTGTACACTGGGGTGACACTGGCTGGAGACTGGCTGTACACTGGGGGAAGACTGGCTGTAGACTGGGGTGAGACTGGCTGTACACTGGGGGAAGACTGGCTGTACACTGGGGGAAGACTGGCTGTTCACTGGGGGAAGACTGGCTGTACACTGGAATAAGACTGGCTGTACACTGGAATAAGACTGGCTGTACACTGGGGTGACACTGGCTGTACACTGGGGGATGACTGGCTGTACACTGGGTTGACACTGGCTGTACACTGGGGTGACACTGGCTGTACACTGGGATGACACTGGCTGTACACTGGGGTGACACCGGTTGTACATTGGGGTGAGACAGGCTGTACACTGGGGTGACACTGGCTGTACACTGGAGTGACACTGGCTGTACACTGGGATGACACTGGCTGTACACTGGGGTGACACTGGCTGTACACTGGGGGAAGACTGGCTGTACACTGGGGTGAGACTGGCTGTACACTGGGGGAAGACTGGCTGTACACTGGAATAAGACTGGCTGTACACTGGAATACGACTGGCTGTACACTGCGGGAAGACTGGCTGTACACTGGGGTGTGACTGGCTGTATACTGAGGTGACACTGGCTGTACACTGGGGTGACACTGGCTGTACACTGGGGTGAGACTGGCTGTACACTGGAATAAGACTGGCTGTACACTGGGGTGACACTGGCTGGAGACTGGCTGTACACTGGGGGAAGACTGGCTGTACACTGGGGTGAGACTGGCTGTACACTGGGGGAAGACTGGCTGTACACTGGGGTGAGACTGGCTGTACACTGGGGGAAGACTGGCTGTACACTGGGGTGACACTGGCTGTACACTGGGGGAAGACTGGCTGTACACTGGGGTGAGACTGGCTGTACACTGGGGGAAGACTGGCTGTACACTGGAATAAGACTGGCTGTACACTGGAATACGACTGGCTGTACACTGGCGTGACACTGGCTGTACACTGGGCGAAGACTAGCTGTACACTGGAATAAGACTGGCTGTACACTGGGGGAAGACTAGCTGTACACTGGGGTGAGACTGGCTGTACACTGGGGTGACACTGGCTGTACACTGGGGTGACACTGGCTGTACACTGGGGTGACACTGGCTGTACACTGGGAGAAGACTAGCTGTGCACTGGAATAAGACTGGCTGTACACTGGGGGAAGGTTAGCTGTACACTGGGGTGAGACTGGCTGTACACTGGGGTGACACTGGCTGTACACTGGGGTGACACTGGCTGTACACTGGGGTGACACTGGCTGTACACTGGGGTGAGACTGGCTGTACAGTGGGATGACACTGGCTGTACACTGGGGTAAGACTGGCTGTACACTGGGGTGACACTGGCTGGAGACTGGCTGTACACTGGGGTGAGACTGGCTGTACACTGGGGTGACACTGGCTGGAGACTGGCTGTACACTGGGGGAAGACTGGATGTACACTGGGGGAAGACTGGCTGTACACTGGGGTGAGACTGGCTGTACACTGGGGGAAGACTGGATGTACACTGGAATAAGACTGGCTGTACACTGGGGTGACACTGGTTGTACACTGGAATAAGACTGGCTGAACACTGGGGTGACACTGGCTGTATACTCGGGGAAGACTGGCTGTACACTGGGGTGACACTGGATGGAGACTGGCTGTACACTGGGGGAAGACTGGCTGTACACTGGGGTGAGACTGGCTGTACACTGGGGGAAGACTGGATGTACACTGGAATAAGACTGGCTGTACACTGGGGTGACACTGGCTGTACACTGGAATAAGACTGGCTGAACACTGGGGTGACACTGGCTGTATACTGGGGGAAGACTGGCTGTACACTCAGGGAAGACTGGCTGTGCACTGGAATTAGACTGGCTGTACACTGGGGTGACACTGGCTGGAGACTGGCTGTACACTGGGGTGAGACTGGCTGTACACTGGGTGAAGACTGGCTGTACACTGGAATAAGACTGGATGTACACTTGGGTGACACTGGCTGTACACTGGGGGATGACTGGCTGTACACTGGGGGAAGACTGGCTGTACACTGGGGTGAGACTGTCTGTACACTGGGGGAACACTAGCTGTACACTGGGGGATCACTAGCTGTACACTGGGGGAAGAATGGCTGCACACTGGGGGAACACTAGCTGTACACTGGGGTGACACTAGCTGTACACTGGGGGATCACTAGCTGTACACTGGGGGAAGAATGGCTGTACACTGGGGGAACACTGGCTGTACACTGGGGTGACACTAGCTGTACACTGGAATAAGACTGGCTGTACACTGGGTGAAGACTAGCTGTACACTGGGGTGAGACTGGCTGTACACTGGGGGAAGACTGGCTGTACACTGGGGGAATGCACACTGGGGGAAGACTAACTGTACACTGGGGGAACACTGGCTGTACACTGGGGGAACACTGGGGGAAGACTAGCTGTACACTGGGGGAACACTGGCTGTACACTGGGGGAAGACTGGCCACATAAGGGCCTTTCCCTGCTCAGGCTCACTTTGTAAGCCAGCAGGTGCCTGATTGACCGGGGGTGGGACAACCCAAAAATAACTTTGGTTGATCTTAGTTGGGAAGGGGAGGCTGTGGGCAGTCGGGGGGTGTTGGTGGGCGGGGAGGGGGCCACCTCCATCAGGAGCCCCCTTCTGTCTGGGGGAGCCCATCCCTCAAGGTCCGAAGACAGTTGGACGTCCTGCTGCCTCCAACCTATCACCCTGATCACCTGCCTCATGATCCCCCAGAGACCCTCCCTACCCCTGGCCCTTGACCTCTGCCACTTACCTCTCTGCTGGTCCCTCTTTCCAGACTGCTATCTGCAGTGCCTCTTCCGGCCATTGTAGCGCTGTTCCTGGAATGACTGGAGAGCTGTCGGCCATTCTGATGTGTGGAAATCGCGCACCCTGCCAATCAATGCTCATTAGGACATGCAACAGCATCTGGCCTGCTGGAGACGGCAGGGATGTGTTCCTGAAAATAGAACATGATGGAGGCAGAGATCATGATCGACGGTTGTTGAAATCAATGTTGAGTCCAGAAGGCTGTAGAGTGCTGTGCTGTACTGAAAGGTCAGGCGCTGAGCCTCGAGCTGGCATCGAGCGATGCTGGAACGCTGGCGCAGGCCGAGGACAGAAAGGTCAGCATGGGAGCAAGGTGGAGAATTAAAATGACAAACGACAAGAAGCTCGGGATCATGCCTGTGGAATGAATGGAAAGGTTCTGCAAAGCAGTCCCCAGTATCGTTTGTGTCAATCAATTATCTCTTACTTCAAGAATAAAGTGATTGTCTTTAGTTTAAACTTTATTCCAAACTAAGGCTCAGTAAGCTTTGAGTCAATTTCAGAAATCTAGAATGAAAATACTGAAATAACATCACGTGTGTCCCAACTGTTACAAACATGTCCACAGTACAGGCACAGAGTCAGAAAGCCAATGATCACAGATTACCATAAAATGCAGCATATTAGATCTGCTGATCTTGGTGACAACACCAATAGTGACGCTCATTCAAATAACGGGCAGTTTTATGAAAGTGTTGTTGTGTCTGTGTTTGTCACTGTGCGGATAGAATGTAGACTATGAAAGGCGCCGTAGTCCCAGATGGCCATAGGCTGCTTTCCCCTTTGAGGGGGGGAGAGAGCTGACTGCTGGTGATTTAAATACCCCGCCCCTAGTGGGAGAACTTATCCTCCACAAGTAGCTCAGGGAAGACAAGCATTTCCATCCCTTCGGCCCTGTAAGGGGTCAGTTAGCGCCGCTCCCCATCACAAACCAGCCGTCTAGCCATGACACTGTGCACAACAATGCCCAAGACACTTATAATCTGCTAGCAACTCCCTCCCAGCATGTTAACATGTGTTACAATATTGCCCAGATATTTTGCCTGTGGGTGGACGGTTCAGCGTCTGCTAAGTTTCTCCCTCTGTAAAGACTGACCGACCTCGGGAACAGCGTGATTCAGGTGTGCAGCTGTTTCATTTCTCACTAATTTAATAACAGCAGCTCCCAGCTAGTGGGAGCTGCAAAGCTGTCTCTCCATTTCCAATCATTCATCACACCTTCTCCTCCATCATACTGATTCCCAACATGCTGCAATGCAGCATTTTGTACCATTGTCCTATCAACAAGTCATTGAACAGCAGCAGTGAAAGCGTTGTCTGTCTTAAGACAGTCACAGGGCGAGATTCTCCGCTTGCCGAGGCCGCAAATGTATTCGAGTGGGTGGAGCATCGCGAAAGCGGGGCCGCCCCGATTTCGCCGCAAACTTGGATTCCCCGGCTGGTCGCCGAACACGATTTTGGTGTCAGCGATCGGAGAATCCCGCCCGTGCTTGTTGGGTGAATTGGACATTCTGAATTCTCCCTCTGTGTACCTGAACAGGCGCCGGAATGTAGCGACTAGGGGCTTTTCACAGTAACTTGAAAAATGAAATGAAAATCGCTTATTGTCACAAGTAGGCTTCAAATGAAGTTACTGTGAAAAGCCCCTAGTCGCCACATTCCGTCGCCTGTTCGGGGAGGCTGGTACGGGAATTGAACCGTGCTGCTGGCCTGCCTTGGTCTGCTTTCAAAGCCAGCGATTTAGCCCTGTGCTAACCCAGCCCCTTGCAGTGTTAATGTAAGACTACTTGTGACAATAAAGACTCTGATATTGTTCTGAGGAATGAGTAGAAATAATTTGTTTTAATTCCTCACACAAAGCTCATCTCTTTATTCAGTGAGAGTGAGTTGTGTTATTTGTACCGTAACTTTCATATCATGGAAGTGACATTCAGTGAAGCTTCTAAAATTATTTAGCTCATGGTTGACGTTTGCAAGTTTCAAAAGATAATCTTTTTCCTTTTAAAGTGCATCGACAGAAGTCAAATGTGCTAGGGCAGGTGGACCTGAAGCCAGCGTGTGGAGTGCACCCTGTAATATTGGAGGCTGTAATCAGCATGACCGGGCCAATAGCAGGTGAGAACGTACCCCTCCACCCACTGCAATATTCAATTATTTCTTTCGAAAAACACAGGTTCTGTCTCTATATTTGGAAGACACGTTCACATGTAAGAAGCAGAAACTCCTGCTATGCGTCTGAAATTGATAGTGTGGTGGCACTTGCCCTATTCTCGTCAGTTACTTTAAGGTGCTATTTTGCATATTTATATATCTGATATATATTTTTTCATTCATTTATGGGTTGTGGGGTTCACTGGCTAGGCCCAGCATTTATTGCCCATATCTAATTGCCCTTGAGAAGGTGGTGGGAAGCTGCCTTCTTGGACCAGTGTAGTCCATGTGGCGTAGGTACACCCACAGTGCTGTTAGGGAGGGAGTTCCAGATTCTGTTTGTGGATTGGGTGCCAATCAAGCGGACTGCTTTGTCCTGGATGGCGATGAGCTTCTTGGGTGTTTTTGGAGCTGCGCTCATCCAGGTAAGTGGGGAGTATTCCATCACACTCCTGTGTGGAGCTGCACTCCTCCAGGTAAGTGGGGAGTATTCCACCACACTCCTGATTTGTTTCTTGTGTTGGACAGTCTAGTTGGTGGACAGGCTTTGGGGGTGGGTGGGGGGGGGGGGGGTCAGGAGGTGAGTTACTCACCGCAGGATTCCCAGCCTCTGGCCTCTTCTTGTAGCCACAGTATTAATGTGGCTAGTCCAGTTCAGTGCCTGATGAATGGTAACCCCAGCGATTCAGTGATGGTAATGCCATTGAATGTCAAGGGCTGATGGTTAGACACTCTCTTGTTGGAGATGGTCATTGTCTGGCATTTGTGTGGTGCCAATATTAATTGTCACTTGTCTGCCCAAGCCTGGATATTGTCCAGGTCTTGCTGTATAAGGTCATGGACTGCTTCATTATCTGCAGAGTCACGAATGGCGCTGAACATCATGTAATCACAGGCAAATATCCCTACTTCTAACCATATGATGGAAGGAAGGCCATTAATGAAGCAGCTGAAGATGGTTGGGCCTAGGACACCCCCTGAGGACCTCCTTCAGTGATGCCCTAGAACTGAAATGATTGACCTCCAACAACCGCAACCATCTTCCTTTGTGGGGCAGCACGGTAATACAAGTGGCTAGCACTATGGCCTCACAGCGCCAGGGTCTCCGGTTCAGTTCCCCGATGGATCATTGGCTGTGCGGAGTCTGCACGTTCTCCCCGTGTCTGCGTGGGTTTCCTCCGGGTGCTCCGGTTTCCTCCCACAGTCCAAAGACGTGCAGGTTAGGCGGATTGGCCGTGCTAAATTGAACCTTAGTGACCAAAAAGGTTAAGAGGGGTTATTGGGTTACGGGGATACAGTGGAAGTGAGGGCTCAAGTGGGTCGGTGCAGACTCGATGGGCCGAATGGCCTCCTTCTGCACTGTATGTTCTATGTATGACTCCAACCAGCGGAGGGTTTCCCCCCTGATTTCCATTGACTCCAGTTTAGCTGAGGCTCTTTGATGTCACACTTGGTCAAATGCTGGCTTGATGTCAAGGGAAGTCACTCTCACTACACCTCTGGCATTCAGCTCTTTTGCCCATAGAATCATAGAATTTACAGTGCAGAAGGAAGCATTCGGCCCATCGAGTCTGCACCGGCCCTCGGAAAGAGCACCCTACCCAAGCCCACGCCTCCACCCTATCCCCGTAACCCAGTAACCCCACTTAACCTTGTTGGATTTGTCCTGCTTTTTGTGTACAGGACATACCTGGGCAATGCTCCACATTGGGTAGATGCCAGTGTTACAGCTGGACTGGAATAACTGGCTCCCAGACAGCGGAAGTGGAAACTCCAGTGTCGGCAGTCCTGGCCCCTCTGGGCCCTATCACCTCCCCCCCCCCCACCCCCTCCTCCCACACACGCACACCCTTCAATGTTTATGGAGTGAGTGGAAGCTGCAACTCAAAGACTGTAGAAAAATCCAGAAGCAAGGCAGGGACCTGGGATATCCTGCTGGAGTTAGGTTGGAAGCTGGGATATCCTGCTGGAGTTAGGTTGGAAGGTGGGATATCCTGTTGGAGTTAGGTTGGAAGCTGGGATATCCTGCTGGAGTTAGGTTGGAAGCTGGGATATCCTGCTGGAGTTAGGTTGGGCGCTGGGCTATCCTGTTGGAGTTAGGTTGGAAGGTGGGATAGCCTGTTGGAGTTAGGTTGGAAGCTGGGATATTCTGCTGGGGTTAGTTTGGAAGCTGGGATATCCTGTTGGAGTTAGGTTGGACGCTGCGCTATCCTGCTGGAGTTAGGTTGGAAGGTGGGATATCCTGTTGGAGTTAGGTTGGAAGCTGGGATATTCTGCTGGGGTTAGTTTGGAAGCTGGGATATCCTGTTGGAGTTAGGTTGGAACCTGGGATATCCTGCTGGAGTTAGGTTGGCCACTGGGCTATCCTGTTGGGGTTAGGTTGGAAGCTGGGATATCCTGCTGGAGTTAAGTTGGAAGCTGGGCTAACCTGCTGGAGTTAGGTTGGATGCTGGGCTATCCTGCTGGAGTTAGGTTGGCCGCTGGGCTATCCTGTTGGGGTTAGGTTGGACGCTGGGCTATCCTGCTGGAGTTAGGTTTGAAGCTGGGATATCCTGCTGGAGTTAGGTTGGAAGCTGGGGTATCCTGCTGGAGTTAGGTTGGAAGCTGGGATATCCTGCTGGAGTTAGGTTGGAAGCTGGGGTATCCTGCTGGAGTTAGGTTGGAAGCTGGGATATCCTGCTGGAGTTTGGTTGGAAGCTGGGATATCCTGCTGGAGTTAGGTTGGAAGCTGCGCTACCCTGTTGGAGTTTGGTTAGAAGGTGGGATATCCTGTTGGAGTTAGGTTGGAAGCTGGGATATTCTGCTGGAGTTAGGTTGGAAGCTGGGATATCCTGTTGGAGTTAGGTTGGAAGCTGGGATATTCTGCTGGAGTTAGGTTGGAAGCTGGGATATCCTGTTGGAGTTAGGTTGGAAGCTGGGATATTCTGCTGGAGTTAGGTTGGAAGCTGGGATATCCTGTTGGAGTTAGGTTGGAAGCTGGGATATCCTGCTGGAATTTGGTTGGAAGCTGGGATATCCTGCTGGAGTTAGGTTGGAAGCTGCGCTACCCTGTTGGAGTTTGGTTAGAAGGTGGGATATCCTGTTGGAGTTAGGTTGGAAGCTGGGATATTCTGCTGGAGTTAGGTTGGAAGCTGGGATATCCTGTTGGAGTTAGGTTGGAAGCTGGGATATCCTGTTGGAGTTAGGTTGGACGCTGGGCTATCCTGCTGGAGTTGGGTTGGAAGCTGGGCTATCCTGTTGGAGTTAGGTTGGAAGCTGGGATATCCTGCTGGAGTTAGGTTGGAAGCTGGGATATCCAGTTGGAGTTAGGTTGGACGCTGGGCTATCCTGCTGGAGTTTGGTTAGAAGCTGGGCTATCCTGTTGGAGTTAGGTTGGACGCTGGGATGTCCTGCTGGAGTTAGATTGGAAGCTGGGCTATCCTGCTGGAGTTAGATTGGAAGCTGGGCTATCCTGTTGGAGTTAGATTGGAAGCTGGGATATCCTGTTGGAGTTAGGTTGGAAGCTGGGCTATCCTGTTGGTGTTAGGTTGGAAGCTGGGATATCCTGCTGGAGTTAGGTTGGAAGCTGGGATATCCTGTTGGTGTTAGGTTGGACGCTGGGCTATCCTGCTGGAGTTTGGTTAGAAGCTGGGCTATCCTGTTGGAGTTAGGTTGGAAGCTGGGATGTCCTGCTGTAGTTAGGTTGGAAGCTGGGATATCCTGCTGGAGTTAGATTGGAAGCTGGGCTATCCTGCTGGAGTTAGATTGGAAGCTGGGCTATCCTGTTGGAGTTAGATTGGAAGCTGGGATATCCTGTTGGAGTTAGGTTGGAAGCTGGGCTATCCTGTTGGTGTTAGGTTAGAAGCTGGACTATTCTGCTGGAGTTAGCTTGGAAGCTGGGATATCCTGCTGGAGTTAGGTTGGAAGCTGGGATAGCCTGTTGGAGTTAGGTTGGAAGCTGGGATATCCTGTTGGAGTTAGGTTGGACGCTGGGCTATCTTGCTGGAGTTAGGTTGGAAGCTGGGATAGCCTGCTGGAGTTAGGTTGGATGCTGGGCTATCCTGTTGGAGTTAGGTTGGGAGCTGGGATATCCTGCTGGCGTTAGGTTGGAACTGGGATATCCTGCTGGAGTTAGGTTGGAAGCTGGGCTATCCTGTTGGAGTGTGGTTGGAACCTGGGATACTCTGCTGGAGTTAGGTTGGAAGCTAGGATATCCTGCTGGAGGTAGGTTGGAAGCTGGGATATCCTGCTGGAGTTAGGTTGGAAGCTGGGATATCCTGCTGGAGTTAGGTTGGAAGCTGGGATATTCTGCTGGAGTTAGGTTGGAAGCTGGGCTATCCTGCTGGAGTTAGGTTGGAAGCTTTTTGTAGGCAATGTCCATGGACCCTGCCAGGGCCCGTGCCTCTCTAAATCCCAGGGTGTCCCTTTCTAGCAGTCTTCGGCGGATATCTGAGGAGCTCATACCAGCTACGAAAGCACCCCTGATTAAAGGTTCCGTGTGCTCGCTCCCCGAAAACTTGCGGGCAACCACAGTTTCGGCCCAGCACCAGTAGCGCCCGGTAGAAATCTTCCAATGATTCCCCGGGGCTTTGCCGTCTCGTAGCAAGCAGGTGACGTGCGTGGACCTGATTTACAGGACGGATATAATGTCCTTCCAGCAGTTCGATCGCGGCTCATAGTTCTCCGCCTCCTCGAAACGGGTGTAGATCCCAAGGCTGACTCTTGAGCGCAGGAGATGCATTTCTGTCCTTCTGAGGGGGTGCCTCCGGCCGTCTCGAGGTAGCCTTTAAAGCACGCCAGCCAGTGTTTAAATATTGCAGCCGAGTTATCCGCGTGGGGGCTGAGTTGAAGGCACTCTGGTTTGATTCGGAGATCCATCCTTCCAGCTTAAATCTAGTAGATTAAATTGATGCGTGATCAGTTACACTCAAGACAAAGTGATTTCATAACTGAAGGCTTTAATCTACTAGAACTTGTTCCCCAGCAGCTTTGGTACAGAAAGTGAAGGCTGCTGGGACAGCATCATCTCTTATACTCCGCCTTCGGGGCGGAGCTACGTAATACAGCCAATGGTAGACTCCTAGGTCTAACCAATGGTCATCAGCCTCTTAGGTACCGCAGTACCTGGTACTATCACACTGTTGGAGTTAGGTTGGATGTGTGTTGGAAAGGTATGTTGGCCCCAACGAGACTCTTTATTTCTCTACTCCACAGAAATCCTGTGAACATCTGGCGATGCCACAAGATATTCCAGAGTGAACAATTGAGGAATCATTCTTGTTTCCTCTTCACAAACACATCCCGCTTACAACAGGGACATTATGTAACTCCTGAACGTCTCATTCACTCAATGTCATTAAATTAGGTTGGCAGTACTCTGATTAATGCATAATGATTGTGCCTTTGATTTGCATCAGGATTTAAAAAATTACAAGTGGAAGCAAAACCTTAGACTCTCCAATTATTCCCGTTCATTCCTCATGAATATAAATGAAATTTCACTGGAAAAAGGGTTTGTAACGTCGCATCTGTTTGCCAATTTGGAAAATCAAATTGAATCCAATGGATGGTATGCAGCAAAAAATGGAAACGGAAACTATTAACAAACTCTTTGTATTTGCAGCAGTACTGGAACCATTAATTTCTACGCCACAACAAAGAGGCAGTGATGTAGTACATCGGTAAAGGAAACTCTTACAAGGCTATGTGGAAAGAGCAGAGTTGAAGGTGGATAGTTTGCAGAGAATGCAGACACAAAGAGCTGAACCAACGGATTGTACGACCTGTGCTTTCTGCTTAAATCGGGTAGCTATTTAACCACATTGACCTCCCAATCCTTCGCATGCGATACGCCGACATAGAACATAGAACATTACAGCGCAGTACAGGCCCTTCGGCCCTCGATGTTACGCTGACCTGTGAAACCACTCTAAAGCCCATCTACACTATTCCCTTATCGTCCATATGTCTATCCAATGACCATTTGAATGCCCTTAGTGTTGGCGAGTCCAACTACTGTTGCAGGCAGGGCATTCCGCACCCTTACTACTCTCTGAGTAAAGAACCTACCTCTGACATCTGTCCTATATCTATCTCCCCTCAATTTAAAGCTATGTCCCCTCGTGCTAGACATCACCATCCGAGGAAAAAGGCTCTCACTGTCCACCCTATCCAACCCTCTGATCATCTTGTATGCCTCAATTAAGTCACCTCTTAACCTTCTTCTCTCTAATGAAAACAGCCTCAAGTTCCTCAGCCTTTCCTCATAAGATCTTCCCTCCATACCATGCAACATTCTGGTAAATCTCCTCTGCACCCTTTCCAATGCTTCCACATCCTTCCTATAATGCAGCGACCAGAATTGCACGCAATAGTCCAAATGCGGCCGCACCAGAGTTTTGTATAGCTGCAACATGACATCATGGCTCCGAAACTCAATCCCTCTACCAATAAAAGCTAACACACTGTACGCCTTCTTAACAACCCTCTCAACCTGGGTGGCAACTTTCAGGGATCTATGTACATGGACACCAAGATCTCTCTGCTCATCCACACTGCCAAGAATCTTACCATTAGCCCAGTACTCTGTCTTCCTGTTATTCCTTCCAAAATGAATCACCTCACACTTTTCTGCTTTAAACTCCATTTGCCACTTCTCAGCCCTGCAGCTTATCTATGTCACTCTGTAACTTGTAACATCCTTCCGCACTGTCCACAACTCCACTGACTTTAGGGTCATCTGCAAATTTACTCACCCATCCTTCTACGCCCTCCTCCAGGTCATTTATAAAAATGACAAACAGCAGTGGCCCCAAAACAGATCCACTAGTAACTGGACTCCAGTCTGAACATTTGCCATCAACCACCACCCTTTGTCTTCTTCCAGCTAGCCAATTTCTGATCCAAACTGCTAAGTCACCCTGAATCCCATGCCTCCGTATTTTCTGCAGTAGCCTACTGTGGGGAACATTATCAAACGCTTTACTGAAATCCATATACACCACTTCAACTGCTTTACCCTCATCCATCTGTTTGGTCACTTTCTCAAAGAACTCAATAAGGTTTGTGAGGCATGACCTACCCTTCACAAAACCGTGTTGACTATCTCTAATCAAATTATTCCTTTCCAGATGATTATACATCCTATCTCTTATAAACCTTTCCAAGATTTTGCCCATAACAGAAGTAAGGCTCACTGGTCTATAGTTACCGGGGTTGTCTCTACTCCCCTTCTTGAACAAGGGGGACAACATTTGTTATCCTCCAGTCTTCTGGCACTATTCCTGTAGACAAAGGTGACTTAAAGATCAAAGCCAAAGGCTCAGCAATCTCCTCCCTAGCTTCCCAGAGAATCCTAGGATAAATCCCATCCAGCCCAGGGGACTTATCAATTTTCACACTTTCCAGAATTGCTAACACCTCATCCTTATGAACCTCAAGCCCTTCTAGTCTAGTAGCTAGAATCTCAGTATTCTCCTCGACAACATTGTCTTTTTCCTGTGTGAATACTGACAAAAAATATTCATTTAGCACCTCTCCTATCTCCTCGGACTCCAATCACAACTTCCCACTACTGTCCTTGACTGGCCCTACTCTTACCCTAGTCATACGTTTATTCCTGACATATCTATAGAAAGCTTTAGGGTTATCCTTGATCCTACCTGCCAAAGACTTCACGTGTCCCCTCCTGGCTCTTCTTAGCTCTCTCTTTAGGTCCTTCCTAGCTAACTTGTAACTCTCGAGCGCCCTAACTGAACCTTCATGTCTCATCTTTACATAAGCCTCCTTCTTCCTCTTGACAAGTGTATCGACTGCTTTAGTAAACCACGGTTCCCTTGGTCGACCACTTCCTCCATGCCTGACAGGTACATACTTATCAAGGACACGCAGTAGCTGTTCCTTGAACAAGCTCCACATTTCCATTGTGCCCATCCCCTGCAGATTTCCTCTCCATCCGATGCATCCTAAGTCTTGCCTCATCGCATCATAATTGCCTTTCCCCCAGATATAACTCTTGCCCTGCGGTATATATCTATCCCTTTCCATCACTAAAGTAAGCTTGATCGAATTGTGGTCACGATCACCAAAGTGCTCACCTACTTCCAAATCTAACACCTGTCCTGGTTCATTACCCAGTACCAAATCTAATATGGCCTCGCCTCTCGTTGGCCTATCTACATACTGTGTCAGGAAAACCTCCTGCACACATTGGACAAAAACAGACCCATCTAAAGTACTCAAACTATAGCGTTTCCAGTCAATATTTGGAAAGTTAAAGTCCCCCATAACAACTACCCTTTGCTTTCGCTCCTATCCAGAATCATCTTTGCAATCCTTTCCTCTACATCTCTGGAACTTTTCGGAGGCCTATAGAAAACCCCTAACAGCGTGACCTCTCCTTTCCTGTTTCTAACCTCAGCCCATACTACCTCAGTAGACGAGCCCTCATCAAACGTCCTTTCTGCCACCGTAATACTGTCCTTGACTAACAATGCTAGCCCTCCCCCTCTTTTACCACCTTCCCTGAGCTTACTGAAATATCTAAATCCCGGCACCTGCAACAACCATTCCTGTCCCTGCTCTATCCATGTCTCCGAAATGGCCACAACATCGAAGTCCCAGGTACCAACCCATGCCGCAAGCTCACCCACCTTATTCCGGATGCTCCTGGCATTGAAGAAGACACACTTTAAACCACCTTCCTGCCTGCCGGTACACTCCTGCAACTTTGAAACCTTACTCATGACCTCACTACTTTCAACCTCCTGTATACTGGAGCTACAATTCAGGTTCCCAAGCCCTTGCTGAACTAGTTTAAACCCTCCCAAAGAGCATTAGCAAATTTCCCCCCCAGGATATTGGTACCCCTCTGGTCCAGGTGTAGACCATCCCGTTTGTAGAGGTCCCACCGACCCCAGAATGAGCCCCAATTATCCAGAAATCTGAAAACATCCCTCCTGCACCATCCCTGTAGCCACGTGTTCAACTCCTCTCTCTCCCTATTCCTCGTCTCGCTATGTCTTTGATGGGCAGATTGGTAAGCTATGGAATTGTGCAGGGAACGTCCTGTACTCCAAGTTCCTAACCTCGGATGAGCCAGCAAAATAAGAAACTGAGCATGGGTAAAATTCACTGATGAGAAGGAAGAAATGTCCAAAAATGTATAACCCTGCACTGCACTCATCTACCCCTTTCCAATATAGCACTGATAGAACCTGGGGAAAGGTTCATTTCCTCTCTGAAAAATATAGAAAGCATAGCATGGAAGTAGGCCATTCGGCCCATCTGGTCTATGCCAATGCTTACGCTCCATGTAAGCCACTTCCCAGGCCTCTTCACCTAGCCCCACCAGCCATATAGTAATAACAACAACTTGTATTTAATGTTATACAACTACATTACCGAACAGATGTTGACCCTGAACCACATAGGCTGATATTGAGCAAATGGCCCAAAGCTGGGTCGAAATGGTTGATTGTAACGGAGAAAAGAGGGATTGAGAGGCAGTGGGATTCAGGGAATCCCTTGGGTACAGGCTGCTGAAGGCACGGCTGCCAAATCCCAGAAGGAAAAACAAAATACGGTCAGACGGGGAAATAAGAATACTGATCCGAACTGTCCTTTCCTTCTGGGAGAACAATGACAAGAGACAAGAACGTGAAGGGCACAGATACCTGAGAGGGGTTGCAGAGATAGGGCTGGGCCAGGCCAAGGAGGGCAATCTGATAACAAAGATGAGGGGTGGGATTCCCTCCCGGTGGGATTCCCTCCCAGTGGGATTCCCCCCCCCCTTGCCGGAATACCGCCCCTCCCCACCCCAGCCACGCGTTTCTCGGTGGCAGGAGGCAGCACGCTGTTCACTGGCAGCGGGACTCTCTGCTCCCGCTGCTGTCAACGGGAATTCCCATTTAAGCCACACCACACCGTCGGAAATGGTCAGGAGGTGGGGGGGGGGGGGGCTGCGTGGGATCAGGGAATGGCCGGAGAATTCCGACCGAGAATTTACAAATTGAGGCATTACTACTGGGAAGCCAATGCAGGTTACTGAGCGCAGGGAGAATGGGTGAACGGGATTTATTGCGACTTAGGATGTGAGCAGCAGAGTTTGGGATTTCCTCAGGCTGGTGGATGGTTGGCTGGGAGAAGGCCAGCCAGGAGTATGTGTTGGAATAGTCAAGACTAGAGAGACCAAAGGTTCAGCATCAAATGAACTGAGGCAAGGATAGAAAATATCATGGGGGGGGGGGGGTGGGGTTAAAGGGGAGAAGTGGATGAGAGGAAGAGACATGATTGATGTAAAACGTCAGGTTGAGAATTCCATTTTCAATGTTTAAATCCACCACCTCAGGAAGCCCAAAGAATCTCACTAACACTAACGCAAACACTAAGGAGATAAAGGGACGGAAGCCCTGCTGGATCATTCTTTCCAAGTCGAAGATTCTTTCGAAACGGAGACTCAAAATTATTTGTAACGAACCCACGTTCTATTACGTCCAGGACTTACTCTGCTGAAAGTGACAGAGATGTCTTGGTATTCAGACCATGAACCTGACAAAGGTGAGTCATGGCCAACAACATATTGTGTCGGACATTTGGCCTTTAGTTAGACCCCCACTCTATCCCCAACAATCCTCGTGCGGGTTTCAATTTTATTAAATCAGCTGAAGTCATGTGATGTGGGTGGCCTACTCATCAGCAAAGCTTAAAGGACTTTGCAAATTGAAGATTCAAATCAATTACATTTGACTAAAAGGTAACCCAGAGCATCCTGCCAGACTAGGCAAAGTCCATCCAGGGTCATGGTCACTCATTGTGTTCATGGATATGGCATTAAACCAGTTACAGGATTGAATTTCATTCCGTGGCTGAACATTCACCAGCTTGATTGGATTGGATTGGATTGGATTTGTTTATTGTCGCGTGTACCGAGGTACAGTGAAAAGTATTTTTCTGCGAGCAGCTCAACAGATCATTAAGTACATGAGAAAATGAAATGAAAATGAAAATCACTTATTGTCACGAGTAGGCTTCAATGATGTTACTGTGAAAAGCCCCTAGTTGCCACATTCCAGCACCTGTTCGGGGAGGCTGGTACAGGAATTGAACCGTGCTGCTGGCCTGCCTTGGTCTGCTTTAAAAGCCAGCAATTTAGCCCAGTGAGCTAAACCAGCCCCTGAAAAGTAAATAAAAGAAAATACATAATAGGGCAACACAATGTATACAATGTAACTACATAAGCACCGGCATCGGATGAAGCATACAGGGTATAGTGTTAATGGAGTCAGTCCATAAGAGGGTCATTTAGGAGTCTGGTGACAGTGGGGAAGAAGCTGTTTTTGAGTCTGTTCATGTGTGAGCTAATACAATTCCATTATCTCCTTGTTAGATACAGTTAAATACATTATACATTTTATTATATTTTTTACACTAGTGTCAGTAGCTTCATTTTTGAAGTAAAATAAGCTTCCATTTCTCCAGGGGAATGTGATTAGAAACTGTGATATTTATGAAGCAAATATTGAACAGGACTGTTAAGCAAAGCTGACAGAATCCGACCCACAGGAATATTTGAGGAAAGCGCTTATGTATATGAGAGAAACCATAGCGGTTGTAAAATTCAACGCAGCGATTTAAAAAAAAATTTTTTTTTTTAGGTATTTACGGCATATAGAAAAAGTGACATTGTACAGTACGAAAAAAAAAGTCAAGACACAAATTAAACATAGTGCAAACCACGGCTCTGTTCACGCACGGACCTGCCTCAATATCCCCCTACTCTACTCTACCCTAGCCCCCCGCCCCCCCCCCCCCCCCCCCCCCCCCCCCCCCACCACCCACCACCACCCCTCTGCAAAGAAGTCAATAAATGGCTGCCACCTTCAGGCGAACCCTAGTAGCGAACCTCTCAAGACGAACTTGACTTTCTCTAGGCCAAGAGAGCTCGCCATGTCCGATAGCCGTACCTCAGCCCTCGGGGGCTTTGAGTCTCTCCATGCTAACAGTATTCGTCGCCGGGCTCCCAGGGAAGCAAAGGCCAGAACGTCGGCCTCTCTCTTCCTGGACTCCCGGGTCCTCCGAAACCCCAAAGATTGCCACCTCCGGGTTCATTACCACCCCAGTTTTCAACACCCGGAACATGACATCTGCGAATCCCTGCCAATACCCCCCGAGTTTAGGGCACGACCAGAACATGTGTACATGGTTAGCCGGCCCCCCGGCGAATCTAACACACTTGTCCTCCAGCCCGAAGACTCTGCTCATCCGGGCCACCCTCATGTGGGCCCGGTGCACGACCTTAAACTGGATCAGGCTGAGCCTGGCGCATGTTGCGGTCGTGTTTACTGTGCTCAGGGCTTCTGCCCAAATACCATCCCCATTCCGCCCCCCCCCCACAACCTCCCACCCCCCCGAGCTCCTCATCCCACTTAAGCTTCAGGTCCTCGATCTGCGTATCCTCAGCTCCCATTAGCTCCTTGTAGACGTCTGAAACTCTACCCTCTCCCACCTCTCACCTAGAAACTACCCTGTCCTGCCTCCCCTTCGGCGGGAGACGTGGGAAGGACGGCACCAGTCTGCGTACAAAATCCCTCACCTGCAAGTATCTAAAGTAGTTCCCTCGCGTCAGCCCAAACTTCTCCTCCAGCGCCCTCATGGTCGGACAGCTCCCTTCCAGGAACAGATCCCCCATCCTCACAATCCCTGCCCTCCTCCACAGTCGATACCCCCCGTCCATGTTCCGCGGGGCAAATCGGTGGTTGCCACAGATTGGGGTCCACACCGATGCTCTTGCCTCCCCTACATGCCTCCTCCACTGGCCCCAGATCCGAAGAGCCGCCACCACTATCGGGCTGGTGCAGTACCGTGCCGGCAGAAGCGGCAGAGGCGGCGTGACCAGGGCTGCTAAGCTAGTGCCCCTGCACGAAGCAGCCTCCATCCGCTCCCAAACCGACCCCGCACCCACCATCCATTTCCTTATCATCGCTATGTTGGCCGCCCGGTAATAGTTGCTGAAGTTCGGCAACACCAGCCCCCCTTCTCCATTGTTCCTTTCAAGCATCACCCGCGGGGACTTCCCTGCCCATACAAATCCCAGAATAATTTTATTCAGCCTCTTAAAGAAGGACCGACGTTAAAGATAACGACGGGGAGACACTGAAAAACAAACAAGAACCGCGGGAGAATCGTCATCTTAACAGTCTGCACCCTCCCTGTCAATGACAGCGGGAGCGCATCCCACCTCGGGACCTCCTCCCTCACTCGTTCCACCAGTCGGGACGTTGAGCTTGTGCAACCTGCCCCAGTCCCGTGCCACCTGAATCCCCAAATATCAGAATCTCTCCCCCACTAGCCTGAATGGCCAGTAACTTGGCATCTACGTTGATGAAAGAGATCGGCCTGTATGACCCACAGGCCTCCGGGTCCTTATCCAGTTTCAGAATGAGCGAGATGGTGGCCTGCGACATCGTCGGGGGTAAACTCCCTCTGTCTCTTGCCTCGTTAAAGACCCTGACCAGTACCAGCCCCACTATCCCGGCAAATTATTGTAAAATTCCACCGAATACCCGTCCGGCCCCGGGGCTTTACCCGACTGCATGACCTTCAGGCCCCCCAACACCTCTTCAATCCTGACCAGGGCCCCCAGTCCGTCCACCAACCCCTCCCCACTCTTTTGGGAAGGTCAGTCCGTCCAAGAATCGCCTCTTCCCCCGCGGTCCCCCGGGTGGTTCCGAAGTGTACAGCTTCCTATAAAAGTCCCTAAAGACCTTGTTCAGCCCTGCTGGATCACCCACTAGATTACCTTCCCCATCCACTACCCTCCCTATTTCCCTAGCCGCGTCCCTCTTCCTCAGTTGTTGTGCAAGCATTCTACTGGCCTTCTCCCCATGCTCATAAATCGCGCCTTTCACCTTTCTAAGCTGCTCTACAGCCCTGCCTGTAGTCAGCACCCCAAATTCGGCCTGCAGCCTCTGTCGTCTCCTGAGTAACTCTGGCCTCGGGGATTCCGCGTAACTCCTGTCCATCCGTAGAATTTCCTCAATCAGTCGGTCCGTCTCTGTCCTGTCCCTGTACGCCCGGATTGAAATCAACTCCCCTCTACCACTGCCTTCAGTGCCTCCCAGAGCACCGCTGCCGAGACTTCCCCAGTATCGTTCGCCTGCAGGTAATTCTGCATGCATTTCCTCAGCCTCTCGCACACCACCTCGTCTGCGAGTAGTCCAACTTCCAGCCTCCATGGTGGGCGCTGAAAGCTGTCCTTACAAAACTGCAGGTCTACCCAGTGCCGAGCATGGTCCGCTTTGGCAATTGCCGAATATTCTGCCCCCACCATTCCGGCCAGCAGGTCCCTACTCACAACAAAGTAGTCAATTCGGGAATACACCTTGTGGACGTGGGAGTAGTACGAGAACTCCCTCGCCGTCAGCCGGCTAAATCACCACGGATCTGCTCCCCCCATTTGCTCCATGAACCCTCTCAGTTCCTTTGCCATCGCTGGCAACCTGCCTGTTCTTGAACATGACCGGTCCAGGCTCGGGTCCAGGACCATATTAAAGTCCCTGCCCGTGATCAACTTACGCAAGTCCAAGTCGGGGATCTTCCCTAGCATCCTCCTGATAAAATCCACCACGTCCGAATTAGGGGCATTCACACTGACCAGCTCTACTCTCACCCCTTCGAGCTTACCCCTCACCATGACGAACCTGCCACCCCCATCCACGACTGTGCCCTCCGCCTCAAATTGTACCCTTTTATTAATCAGGATCGCAACCCCCCTTCGTCTTAGAATCAAGCAATGAATGAAAGACCTGACTGACCCAGCCCTTCCTTAACCTAACCTGGTCTGCCACTTTCAGGTGCGTCTCCTGCAGCAAGACTATGTCCGCCTTCAGAACCCGCAGATGCGCAAACACACGCGCCCTCTTCACTGGCCCGTTTAACCCTCTAACATTCCAGGTGATCAGCCTGGTTGGGGGCACTTCGCCCCCCCACTTTTGCTAATCAGCCACCCCTTTCCTTGGCCAGCCCCCCCAGCCATGTGTCACGCTTCATCAGGCCCGCCTCCTGGCCGGCTCCACCCATGACCTCCTCACTGTTGCCATGCCCAGTTTCCATCCCCGTCAGCAGAACGACTCCCCCCCCCCCCCCCACCTCCCCCCCTAGCAACACCATCCTATCACCTAACCCCTGCTCTAATCTAACTATATGCACACCCCCCACCTCGGCTCCCGTTGACTAGCCCCACTCAGCGAGCCTGGGGCTCCCAGCCTCGGCGCCAGCGCGTCTCCCACCCATTGTTCCCAGTCACCCCTCCCCCGACCCCTCCACACCACTTCCCCAGATCAGCCCTACTTAAGCAAACACTCTATACCAGTCATAAACAACCCCCACAATAGCACAATTCAAGTGAAACAAGAAGAAAAAAGAGATAAGAAATAACAGGCCCTCTCAGTCCTTCCCATACAGACACAGCAAAATATTGCACAAAGTTCCTCTGAAGCATCTATTTTTACCCAACCCTTTTAACTGTTTTCTTTATTAATTCCCCCCAGCCAAACTCCAACTAAGCAAAGAGCCCAAACAGGAAACATTCAGGTACACCACGCAAAAAGCAGCAAAAAAAAGAAAGATACATCCCTAAACGGGAGAGACGCCACATATACTTAAAAGCTCTAACATGAGACCAAACGTCCTCAGCTCAGGGCCAGCTCTCGCTTCTTAACGAAGTCCATCGCCTCTTCGGGTTCCTCGAAATAGTGGTGCTGACCCTCATGCGTAACCCACAGTCGCGCCGGAAAACGCAGTCCGAATTTCACCTTGTTTTTATACAGTATCTCCTTCACCTGCCTGTAGCCTCCCCTCCTCCTGACCACCTCCGCGCTCAAATCTTGGCACACACGCAGGGTGGTATTGTCCCAAGTACAGCTTCGTAAGCTCTTTGCCCATTGCAGCACCCGCTCCTTGTCCAGGTACCTGTGAAAGCGTACCGCCATCGCTCGTGGGGAACCCCCTTGTCGCGACTGCCTCACCTGCACTCTGTGTGCCCTGTCCACCACCGGCGGGCGTGGGAACACCTCGTTCCCCAGCAACCTCTGAAACATACTGATGCACGATCAATGACCACTAAAGCGAGGTTGTAGTCCAACTGTAGGCTTTAATAAGCTAGGTGTTTCCCCCAGCAGCTCAGGTGCAGAAAGAAGGCTGCAGGGGCGGCACGGGCTCTTATACCCTGCCTTGCAGGGCGGAGCTACCATACAGCTTGACCAATAGGAAACATACAATATCTACCAATGGTGTTCCAGCATTACCAGGTACCGTAATACCTCTACACAGACTACCACATTCACCCCCCGTTAAAAAAGTCCGGCAGGGGTGGTGGCTTGATATTACAACATGGTAACGTGGTAGAAATTATAGTTATGGACGTACCGTCGTACCTCCGTACACTTTAAAATGAAGCAATCAATCAATCGGGGGCCGTGGTCGTCCTCTGTGATCGTCGACGCTCTGGTGGTGACGCCGGTGGAGGCTCGGGCGTCTGTGACTCCGGGAGCGTGGCCTCGATCTCTGTGGCAGCTTCAACAGCCCTAGACAGCGCTGGTGGGGAAAACGGTTGACCTGGGAAGGGAGCGTCCGCGGAGTGGGTGGGCCGGTGGAAGGACCGATCCTCCTGTAAGGTGTACCGGTGGGAGGGAGAGTGAGACTGGTGGCTGGGGTGCGCATGGGGATCCGGCGGGTGCCAGGTCTCGTAGGGAGACCGTATCTTGTCGGCCGTCGGGGTACGCCACGTAGGCGTACTGGGAGTTAGCGTGGAGAAGATGGAGCCTCTCAACCAACGGGTCCGACTTGTGCATCCGCACGTGTTTTCGGAGCAGGATGGGTCCAGGAGCTGCCAGCCAGGTCGGGAGCGAGGTCCCAGAGGAGGACTTCCTGGGGGAAGACAAGGAGACGTTCGTGAGATGTTTGGTTGGTCGTGGTACAAAGCAGTGACCGGATGGAGTGGAGGGCATCCGGGAGGACTTCCTGCCAACAGGAGACTGGGAGATTGCTGGAACGTAGGGCCATTAGGACGGTCTTCCAGACTGTTCCGTTCTCCCTCTCTACCTGTCCGTAACCTCGGGGGTTGTAACTGGTCGTCCTGCTCGAGGCGATTCCCTTGCTGAGCAGGAATTGACTCAGTTCGTCACTCATAAAGGAGGACCCCCTATCACTATGTATGTAAGTGGGGAACCCGAATAGTGCAAAGATGCTATGGAGGGCCTTGATGACGGTGGTTGCGATCATGTCGGGGCAGGGGATGGCGAATGGGAACCGGGAGTACTCATCAATCACGTTCAGGAAGTACGTGTTGAGGTCGGTGGAGGGGAGGGGGCCTTTGAAGTCCATGCTGAGGCGTTCAAAGGGACGGGAAGCCTTTATCAGGTGCGCTTTATCTGGCCGGTAGAAGTGCGGTTTGCACTCCGTGCAGATTTGGCAGTCCCTGGTGGCTGTCCTGACCTCCTCGATGGAGTAGGGCAGGTTGCTGGTCTTGATAAAGTGGAAAAAGCGAGTGACCCCCGGGTGGCAGAGGTCCTCGTGGAGGGCTCGGAGGCGGTCCACTTGTGCGTTGGCACATGTGCTGCGGGACAGGGCATCAGGAGGCTTGTTTAGCTTCCCAGGACGATACAAGATCTCGTAGTTGTAGGTGGAGAGTTCGATCCTCCACCGCAAGATCTTATAATTTATTATCTTCCCCGCTGTGCATTATCAAACATGAAAGCAACCGACCGTTGGTCAGTGAGGAGAGTGAATCACCTGCCGGCCAGGTAATGCCTCCAATGTCTCACAGCTTCTACTATGGCCTGGGCCTCCTTTTCGACTGAGGAGTGGTGGATTTCGGAAGCATGGAGAGTACGTGAGAAGATGGCCACGGGTCTGCCCGCTTGGTTGAGGGTGGCCGCCAGAGCTACGTCGGACGCATCGCTCTCGACCTGGAAGGGGAGGGACTCGTCGATGGCATGCATCGTGGCCTTTGCAATGTCTGCTTTGATGCGGCTAAAGGCCTGGCGGGCCTCTAGTGACAGGGGAAAAACTGGATTGGATCAGGGAACGGGCCTTGACCGCATAGTTGTGGACCCACTGGGCATAGTAAGAAAAAAAGCCTAGGCAGCGCTTCAGGGCCTTGGAGCAGTGAGGGAGGGGGAACTCCATAAGGGGGCACATGCATTCAGGGTCAGGGCCTATAACTCCATTTCGCACTACGTAACCGAGGATGGCTAGGCGGTCGGTGCCAAACACGCATTTATCCTTGTTATACGTAAGGTTAAGGATCTTTGCGGTCTGGAGGAATTTTCGGAGGTTGGTGTCGTGGTCCTGCTGGTCATGGCCGCAGATGGTGACATTATCAAGATATGGGAATGTTGCCCGTAAACTGTACCGGTCAACCATTGGGCCATCTCACGCTGGAAGACCGAGACCCTGTTAGTGACACCGAAGGGAACCCTTAAGAAGTGGTAGAGCCGCCCATCTGCCTCGAAGGCAGTGTATTTGCGGTCACTAGTGCGGATGGGGAACTGGTGGTAGGCGGACTTAAGATCCACCGTGGAGAAGACCTTGTAATGCACTATCCTGTTTACCAGGTCGGATATGCGGGGGAGAGGGTACGCGTCCAGCTGCGTAAACCTGTTGATGGTCTGACTGCAGTCGATGACCATCCTATGCTTCTCCCCGGTCTTTACCACCACTACTTGAGCTCTCCAGGGACTGTTGCTAGCTTCAATGACTCCTTCCCTCAGTAGCCTTTGGACCTCTGACCTAATAAAGATCCGATCCTGGGCACTGTACCGTCTGCTCCTGGTGGCGGCGGGTTTGCAATCCGGGGTGATGTTCGCAAACAGGGAAGGCGGATCGACCTTGAGGGTCGCGAGGCCGCAGACAGTGAGGGGGGTATAGGACCGCCGAATTTGAAAGTTAGACTTTGGGATTACACTGGAAGTCTAAACCTAGGAGTGTGGCCGCGCAGAGGTGGGGAAGGACGTAGAGCCGGTAATTTTTAAACTCCCTTCCCTGGACCGTGAGGTTTGCTACACAAAACCCTTTTATCTCTACTGAGTGGGAATCAGAGGCCAGGGAGATTTTTTGATTAATGGGGTGGACGAGGAGAGAACAGCGCCTTACCGTGTCGGGGTGTATGAAGCTCTCCGTGCTCCCAGAGTCGATTAAGCAGGATATCTCGTGCCCATTGATTAGTACTGTTGTTGTAGCAGTTGAGAGTGTTCGAGGCCGGGACTGGTCCAGGGTCACCGAGGCTTGTGCGGTCAGCCGAGCTGGGGTCCTGGGAGTCCATCCAAGATGGCGGCTCCCATTGGTCGCACATGGCTGGGGATGCACAAAATGGCGGCGCCCATCCATAGCATGTGGCGTCCGCGGGACAAGATGGCGGCACCCGGGGGCCGCACATGGCCCTGGAGGAGGAAAATGGCGGCACCCGCTGGCTGCACGGGGACCGTGGAGAGTTTGTGGTGGCGGTCCGCGTTCGCCACCGGAGACCGCGGCGACGCACGGGCCTGGCATACCACCACAAAGTGGCCCTTTTTACTGTATCCCTGGCAGGTGGATGCGCGGGTTGGGCAGCGCTGCCGGGGGTGCTTGGCCTGCCCGCAAATGTAGCAGCGGGGCCCCCCCGGGGTTGCCAGGCCACCTTGCAGCACAAGCTTGTGGGGGGATGGGAGATGTCTCGGGATCGGCTGCGGAGGGGTTCCACGCTGCCCAGGGGGCTGCTGCGCGGTCGGGAACGTAAGCGCGGGCGTTTTGGGAGGCCACATCCAGGGAGCCTGCAAGGGCCCGTGCCTCCTTGAGGCCTAGGGAGTCTTTTTCCAGCAATCGCTGGTGGATTTGGGAGTACAGCATACCTGCCATGAAAGCGTCCCGGATCAAAGAGATCTGTGTGTGGTTGCTCGCCAAAACATGTGGGCAGCTGCAGTTTCTCCCCAACACCAGGAGCGTACGGTAGAATTCTTCCAGCGATTCCCCAGGGATTTGTCGCCTCGTTGCTAGCAGATGTCGGTCGTAGACCTGGTTTACCAGGCGAATATAATGTCCTTTTAGCAGCTCCATTGCTGCATCAAAGTCGTCCGCGTCCTCGATGAGGGTGTAAATTTCCGGGCTCACCCTCGAGTGCAGGACTTGCAATTTCTGTTCTCCCGTGGGTGTGTTTTCGGCCGTTCCGAGATATCCTTTAAAACACGCCAGTCAGTGCTTGAAGATTGCCGCAGAGTTCGCCGCGTGGGGGCTGAGTTGCAGACACTCCGGCTTGATTCAGAGCTCCATCCTTTTAAATCTAGCTTATTAAATTGATGCACGATCAATGACCACTAAAGCGAGGTTGTAGTCCAACTGAAGGCTTTAATAAACTAGATGTTTCCCCCAGCAGCTCAGGTACAGAAAGAAGGCTGCTGGGGTGGCATGGGCTCTTATACCCCGTCTAGCAGGGCGGAGCTACCATACATCCTAACCAATAGGAAACATATAATATCTACCAATGTTGTTCCAGCATTACCAGGTACCGTAAAACCTCTACACAGACTACCACACATACCCTCCACATATGCGGCAGCGTCTAGCCCCTCTGCCCTCTCTGGGAGGCCCACGATTCTCATGTTCTGCCGGCGAGATCTGTTGTCCTGGTCCTCCAGCCTTTCCAGAAGCACTTTTTGCTGGTCCCTCAGCCTCCGAATCTCCACATCCGCCACCGTTTGAAAACCAGCCTGCTCCTCCACTGACTTCTCCAGCTGCTGGAGCTTCTCAGCCTGGCCATCCAGCCTTTTTCCCATCCGGTCAATCGACTTCTGTATCGGCTCCAAGTTGTCACACTTCAGAGCCAAAAAGCCCTCCTGCATAGTCTGCAGCAGCTGCTCCATTGTGGGCTGGGCTGTCGGTGCCTTGCTCTGAACATCAGCTATGCTGGTCTCTCTCACAGCCTCCACTGTGCCCTTACTCAACCACTTCTTCTGCTGTTTTAAGTCCATACAATTCTGTATGGGTCCTGTGCCTGAGTGCTATTGCTTTCCAGTTCCGCGCTCAAAAGCGCAAAAAAGTCGGGGGAAAAGGTCCAATAGTCCAACCGAAACAGGGGCCACCAAATGTGTGACCTACTCCCTCATAGCCACCACCGGAAGTCATAATTAGCGATTCTATTTTCAATGGTCCTGTTGATTTGGAACGCAATGTAGGGCACGGTTCTGCGGTCTTGTTGCACCTGGGTTAGTGGCGGGACGAGGCCGTTGAATCTCGCGAGAGATTTAGCGTAATCCTGCGAGATGTTGCGGTCTGGATCTCGCCTTTGCAGATCTGTATATTCGTGGGATTCCTCTGCCAGTGTATCAGGGTGGCACTGTCAGGCTGAGAGGGACACTACCAGGGTGCCAGGCTAGTCACGCCAATGTGCCCAGGTGCCAGGTTGGCTCAGTCAGGGATCAGGCCTTAGCGGGGCTTACCAGGTTAGGGCGAGAGGGTGCTCCTGGCAGCCTCCCTAACTGACCAGCAGGAAATGACTCAAGTGTGGCCTCGGTGGAGAGAAACTCCCCAAAACCAAAAAAGTGCCGTTGAATAGAGGGTGCTCCCTCAGTGCTGTAGAAACACCCCGCTAAATGCACCCAAAACCAGACATAGATTTTTTTTCCGATTGGATTGTCCCCATAATTTCTGATCAAGTAGTAAAAGAGAGATAGTATGGCCTGGATGGGTCACATGGCCTCTTTGTGCGCCATAATGACTCTAAAGAGATACAGTGATTGGTTTCAGATGGAAGAAAAAGCTGCCTGGTCCTGATCGTTGGACGTTGGGCCTACCTGACCTTCCATTCTGCCCAACCCCTTTCTGACTATACAACCCATTACATTTCTATCCCCTTTCAGTTCCGCAGAAGAGTCATATGGCCTCGATTCCTATTGGATGTAGGCTGAGAACAGGGTGGACTCTGATTCCCCCATGGTTGAAGAGTCTGGTCCTACACATGAAGAATGACTCCTGAGGCGAAGAGCTTGGGGACTACTGTCATCATTGTAATTTATTGCGAACTGTTGCCTCCAGCTGAGAAATACACTTTTAAAAAACTCTGGTGAACATTTTAAATTCCATTTTTATGCTGTATGCTTGGATCGACTCTGTAAGAGCAGCGAGTGGACAATTTGGAATATTGAAATTCTATGTTTTCATCAACTATATCCATTTAGTCTTTGCCGCATCAGGTGGATGTTAAAGGTCCCATGGTATTTAACGATTATCACGGAGTTCGTCCTGTGTCTTGGGCCATTAACCAAGCCCACCTATAAATAGATCAACCCCCTTTTTACTTTCATAAGAAAACTTTCATTACAGTTTTGTTTGTTCTTCAGCCCCACGTTCCTGATCTACGGACACCCGATGAGGAGAGGGTTGGTCAAGGAAGAGGACCTCCTCCTGAATCTGTGCCTGGCCATATGCGCCATCAACAGGCCCAGGCAGCAGTCCCGAGTGGGTTTCCCGGCAAAATTTTCTGCCCCCTACCACAGCTATATTCATGGCTGGGTGTCCCTAGAGAGAGAGTAGGGGGTGTCTACTGGCACTGTCGAGGCTTTCCATGCCCACTGGGCACCATGGGGGCTGGAGTGTCTTATTAACCCTCTTAATCACATTTTGGTTCAATGTTTTAAGTTTGATCTGTGATTTGCTTCTTGTTTCAGGCAGTAGCCCTTTAAGGAGCTTGCCCCTTTAATTTGTTCCTCAGTTTAACTGATGTAGTTCAGTTGGTTATTTGGTTTATTAAAAATAGGAATAAGCAGATTAACTGCACATTGCCAACTGTGGGACGTTGCTACTGACAAAATGGCTGCCACGTCCCTGCAGCACCTTTCAAATCCACGAGCTGTACCAGCAGGAAGCACAAGGGCAGCAGATGCATGAAGGCAGCAGATGCATGGGAGCACCGTCCTTGGAAGCTCCCCTCCAAGCCACACACCACCCTGACCTGGAACCTTATCGCCGCTCCTTCACTGTCACTGGGCCAAAGCCTTGGAACTCCCTTTACTGCACGATATGTGCACTGGACTGCAGCGGATCAAGAAGGCAGATCACCACCACCATCTCAAGGACAATTAGGCATTGGCCACAAATACCGGCCTAGCCAGCGATGTCTACACCCTGTGACAGGATAAATAGAGAAATAATGTAACCCACTGTGGGCAGGATTCTCTGCACCCCGGGACCGGGCTATTTTTGGGTGGTCCGGGTCGGGCGCGCGGCCGACCCGGGGGGGGGGGGCTATTTATGAGGACTAGCTCTGCGGTCTGAGTCCGCCATGGAGCACGGTGTGGCCGCTGGAGGCCGACTCCGTGTGCTTGCGCGGCCTCTGACCCGGAAGTGCGGGGGGCTGTATCTGCAGCTAAAGTTGCGAGCATCATGATGGGTCAGCCCTCAGCCCTCCTAGAATCATGCAGGACTGTGAATATGTGACCTTTTGACGCCAGTTTTTCTGGCGTGAAACGCCACAGATTTTACGGTGGCATAGGTGATGTGTTGGGTGTTCTGGATCACATACAGGTCACCAACACTTGAAATAGTGCTCTTTTGTGCTATTTTATTGAATCATTAACTGTTTAAACATACTCAGACTGTGGGTGAATACGATACTAGCTTTAACTAAAGACCTTTGCCTTGTCCTAGCCAGTCGATGCACTCAGCACATGGTGAATGTCTGTGTTACAGGCTGTGAGCTCTGTCCTCCTAGCGAGTTGCAACTCGAATGAGCGGGAGCTCTGATGCCCCCTGTCTTTATAGTGTGTGTGCTCTCACTGGTGATTGGCTGCAGTGTTGTGTGTGTTGATTGGTCCCACTGTGTGTCCATCAGTGTGTGTCTGCACCATGATATACTGGTGTATATTATAACAGTAGGGACATAGTCCCTGAAACAGAGAATCCAGCTCTGTATCTTTACTGGCCTACAAAGATCCATCAAGCCTGCCCAACTTCACATTCCAGCTCTTCCCCCACAGCCCTGTAGGTTGCAACACCTCGAATGGCTATCCAAGTGTTTTTTAAACACTGCAGCGAGTTCCAAACCCTCACCAACCTCTGGGCGAAAACATTTCCTCACAATTCCCCCTCTAATCCTGAGGGACTTCTCTGCAAAAGGAATTAAATAAAGGGAATCTAAGCAAGTCGGACCAGAGGACACAGATGGAAAGTGGAAAATCAGTCCTAAACGTGCCATGAAACACCACTCGGACAACGATAGCTGAAGAAATCCAGTAACGTAATAGAAGCCAACCAGCAAAGAATGATTAATTACAAGGGTTGATGTACAGGAGGCAGAAACTTTGAGGGACTAGGTTGCTTTTCTTTTTTTAAATTTAAAATGCCCAATTCTTTTTTTCCCAATTAAGGGGCAATTTAGCGTGGCCAATCCACGCAGACACGTGGAGAATGTGCAAACTCCACATGGACAGTCACCAAGGGCCGGGAACGAACCTGGGACCTCAGCGCCATGAGGCAGCAGTGCTAACCACTGCGCCACCCTGCCGCCCCACTAAGTTGCGTTGCTAATGTTTTAACTGTGTTCTAACAAGAAGTGAAATGGAATAACGCATGGGAAATACTTGCAAAATATGCTGGAAGCTGCTGCTGTTTAGTTTTTGTTTTGTTCGAGGGGCTGAATTTTGTTTGTGCGGAGAGAATGCTGGGGATTGCAATTTTTAAACTTTTCTCTCCCCCGTTTGCACCGAATCCCCCAGGTCGAGTCAGCCAGCACAGTAAAGCTGGCTCTCCCCCTTACAACCAGCCTGAGCTGCAAGCTCAAAATCCTACTGAACCACCGTCAATGCTTCCATTGACAACACCAGCTGGTAGTGAGATGTGTCATGGGAATGCCATTTTAAGAAATGTTTGTCTGCTCAAGTGGCTGCAGTGATGTCAGAGTGTGGGTGGAGCTGAGCTCTGGCTCTGCTTTTTAGTTTCACTTTGAGGAAAAGCTTGGGTGTGTCTGTTTTTTGGTTTTGTTTTAGCGTTGGAGCTGCAGCCAGCCAAAGAATGTGTAATTTTGATCTCTCTGCCATCTAAAGACCATTTCTTGATCATTTGGTGAATTCAGAGTGATAACTGTTTTCAGGAGAGAATTTAAACCTGATATGCTTCTGTAAAAAGGATTTTTGGTCTTATGGATGTTAAAAGGAAAGTTTAAGGATTACTTAGAGTGTTATTCTTTGGTGGGTGTATTTGAATTGATGGTTGCTAAGATGTTCACTGTATGTTTTAAAAAGGTTAACTGAGTTCATAGAATAAACATTGTTTTGTTTTAAAAATTACTTTAAAGGACTTCCGGGTGCGGCAATGACCAGCTGAGTCGCACGTTTCGGCACCTCCCGTTGGAACGGACTTTTGGGCTCTTGATAGGAGCCCCAACGGCAATTTAAACGGCCAAAATCACTGTGCGGTAAACTAGAAGGGAATCCCCCCGGACACGCATGGAAAAGGGAGAGGATAGCGGCCGGATTGCAGAAGATCCTCTGGAGCAGCGGCAAGGAAGGGAAGCTCGAAGCAAGATGGCGTCGGAAGGTGGCCGTTTGTTATGGGGCCCGGAGCAACAAGAGATCCTGCGGCGCTGTGTGGAAGAGCTGAAGAAGGAGTTGAAGAAGGAGGTGTTGGCCCCGATATTACAGGCGATTGAAGGGCTAAAGGAGGAACAGAGGACCCAGGAGCTGGAGCTTCGGGTCGTGAAGGCAAAGACTGCTGAAAACGAAGATGAAATACAGGGCCTGGTGGTGAAGACAGAGACACACGAGGCACAGCACAAAAGGTGTGTGGAAAGGTTGGAAGCACTGGAGAATAATTCGAGGAGGAAGAATTTAAGAGTCCTGGGTCTTCCCGAAGGCGCAGAGGGGGCGGACGTCGGGGCATATGTAAGCACGATGCTTCACTCGCTAATGGGATCGGAGGCCCCGACGGGCCCTTTGGAGGTGGAGGGAGCCTATTGAGTTTTGGCGCGAAGACCAAAGGCTGGAGAAATACCTCGAGCTATCGTGGTGAGGTTTCTCCGCTATAATGACAGAGAGACGGTCCTCAGATGGGCGAAGAAAACTCGGAGCTGTAGGTGGGAGAACGAGGTGATCCGCGTATACCAGGATTGGAGTGCGGAGGTGGCGAGAAGGAGGGCAAGTTTCAATCGGGCCAAGGCGGTGCTTCACAAAAAGTAGGTTCAATTTGGAATGTTGCAACTGGCGAGACTGTGGATCACACACCAAGGGAAGCACCACTTCTTTGAGACGGCAGAAGAGGCGTGGACATTCATTGTGGACGAGAAGCTGGAATAGTCTGGCGAGAGAAAGACCTTCTGGGATAAAGTGGTGGGGTGATTATGTGGGGCGAGGAAGGGGAAGGGGAAGGGGGGGGGATGATTTTTTTTTTTCAATTTGTTAATTCTTCGACCCTGTAACTTTTCTCTCTTCCCCTCGTTGGGGGGGGGGAGTATGAGGAACTGTGGCCGCCGGTGGGAAGGAGAAGGGAAATGCGCCATTAGGGGCGGGGCCGAGTGGGAAACGCGGGCTTTGCTCCCGCGCTATGGTAATTGTGGCGGGAACAGGGACGCAGGAAGGAGGGGGCCTCGCACAGTGAGGGGCCGAGGGCAAAGGGGGAAGCCGAGGTCAGCCAGAGTTTGCTGACTTCTGGGAGCAACATGGGGTGTGCAACTACGCTAGAGGGGGATTAAAAGGGCACGGGTACTCGCACACCTAAAGAAATTAAAGGCAGATGTGGTTATGTTGCAGGACACGCACCTGAAACTGATAGACCAGGTCAGACTACGTAGAGGATGGGTGGGGCAGGTGTTTCATTCTGGTTTGGATGCGAAGAATAGGGGGGTGGCTATCTTAGTGGGGAAACGGGTACTGTTTGAGGCAAAGACCATAGTGGCGGATAGTGGGGGTAGATATGTGATGGTGAGTGGCAGATTGCAAAGGGAGGCGGTGGTTCTGGTGAACGTATACGCCCCGAACTGGGATGATGCAAACTTTATGAGGCGTATGTTGGGGCGTATCCCGGACCTGGAGGTGGGAAGGTTGGTAATGGGGGAGACTTCAATACGGTGCTTGATCCAGGGCTGGACCGGTCGAGGTCCAGGACCGTGAGGAGGCCGGCAGCGGCCAGGGTGCTCAAGAACTTCATGGAGCAGATGGGAGGAGTACACCCCTGGAGATTTATTAGGCCTAGGAGTAAGGAGTTCTCATTTTTCTCCCATGTTCCCAAGGTATATTCACGGACAGACTTTTTTGTTTTGGGAAGGGCACTGATTCCGAAGGTGACAGGGACGGAGTATACGGCCATAGCCATTTCGGACCACGCTCCACATTGGGTAGACCTGGAGGTAGGAGAGGAAAAAGAACAGCACCCACTCTGGAGAATGGATATGGGCTTATTGGCGGATGAGGGGGTATGTCTAAGGGTGAGGGGGTGTATCGAAAGGTACTTGGAGCTTAATGACAATGGAGAGGTTCAGGTGGGAGTGGTCTGGGAGGCGTTGAAGGCGGTGGTCAGAGGGGAACTGATATCCATAAGGGCACATAAAGGGAAGCAAGAGGGTAAATAAAGGGAGCGACTGTTGAGAGAACTTCTGAGGGTGGACAGGCAATATGCGGAGGCACCGGAGGAGGGACTGTACAGGGAAAGACAAAGGTTACATGTGGAATTTGACCTGCTGACCACGGGTAAGGCAGAGGCACAGTGGAGGAGGGCACAGGGTGTACAGGATGAGTATGGAGAGAAGGCGATTCGGCTACTGGCCCACCAATTGAGGAAGAGGGGAGCGGCGAGGGAGATAGGTGGGGTGAGAGATGAGGAGGGAGAGATGGAACGGGGAGCGGAGAGAGTTCAAGGCATTCTATGAGAGGTTATATAAGGCTCAGCCCCCGGTAGGGAAGGAGGGAATGACGTGTTTCCTGGATCAGCTGGAATTCCCGAAGGTGGAGGAGCAGGAGAGGGCGGGACTGGGAGCACAGATTGAGATGGAGGAGGTGGTAAAGGGGATTGGGAGCATGCAGGCGGGGAAGGCCCCGGGACCGGATGGGTTCCCGGTGGAATTTTATAGGAAATATATGGACCTACTGGCCCCGCTTTTGACGAGAACCTTTAATGAGGCCAGGGAAAGGGGGAAGTTGCCCCCGACTGTGTTAGAGGCGACGATATCGCTACTTTTGAAGAAGGAAAAAGACCCGCTGCAGTGTGGGTCCTACAGGCCCATTTCCCTTTTGAACGTAGATGCTAAGCTCCTGGCCAAGGTGATGGCGACGAGGATTGTGTCCCGGGGGTGGTCCACGAGGATCAAACTGGGTTTGTTAAAGGGAGACAGCTGAACACGAACATACGGAGGCTGCTAGGGGTGATGATGAAGCCCCCACCAGAGGGGGAGGCGGAGATAGTGGTGGCGATGGACGCCGAGAAAGCATTCGACAGAGTGGAGTGGGACTATCTGTGGGAAGTGTTGAGGAGATTTGGTTTTGGAGAAGGGTTTATTGGATGGGTACAGCTACTATATAGGGCCCCGGTGGCAAGTGTGGTCACGAACAGGCAGAGGTCTGACTACTTCCGTCTTTATAGAGGGATGAGGCAGGGGTGTCCCCTGTCTCCGTTACTGTTTGCATTGGCAATTGAGCCCCTGGCTATAGCACTGAGGGGCTCCAGGAAGTGGAGGGGAGTACTCAGGGGAAGAGAAGAACACCGGGTATCATTGTATGCAGATGATTTATTGCTGTATGTTGCAGACCCAGTAGAGGGGATGCCAGAGATAATGCAGACACTCAGGGAGTTTGGGGAATTTTCGGGGTACAAATTGAATATGGGGAAGAGTGAGTTGTTTGTGGTGCATCCGGGGGAGCAGAGCAGGGGAATAGATGATTTACCGCTGAGGAGGGTAACAAGAGATTTCCGGTACTTAGGGATCCAGATAGCCAGGAACTGGTGAACCCTACATAGGCTTAATTTAACACGATTGGTGGAACAGATGGAGAAGGATTTTAAGAGATGGGACATGGTGTCCCTGTCACTGGTGGGCAGGGTGCAGGCGGTCAAAATGGTAGTCCTCCCGAGATTTCTTTTTGTGTTCCAGTGCCTCCCGGTGATGGTAACAAGAGCTTTTTTCAAAAAAATTGAGAAGAGTGTTATGAGCTTTGTGTGGGCTGGGAAGACCCCGAGAGTGAGGACGGGGTTTTTGCAGCGTAGCAGGGATAGGGGGGGACTGGCACTGCCGAGCTTAAGTGATTATTATTGGGCCGCCAATATCTCAATGGTGTGTAAGTGGATGGGAGAAGGGGAGGGAGCGGCGTGGAAGAGACTGGAAATGGCGTCCTGTAAAGGAACCAGCCTACAAGCATTGGCGACGGCGCCGTTGCCGTTCTCCCCGAAGAAATACACCACAAGTCCAGTGGTGGTGGCAACGCTGAAAATTTGGGGGCAGTGGAGACGGCATAGGGGAAAGACGGGAGCCTCGGTGCGGTCCCCGATAAGAAATAATCATAGGTTTGTCCCGGGGAGAATAGATGGGGGATTTAGAACATGGCAGAGAGCAGGGATTGTGCAACTAAGCGATCTGTTCCTAGACGGGACGTTTGCGAGTCTGGGAGCGCTGACGGAAAAATACGGGTTGCCCCAAGGGAATGCATTTCGGTATATGCAATTGAGAGCTTTTGTGAGGCAACAGGTGAGGGAATTTCCGCAGCTCCCGACGCAGGAGATTCAGGACAGAGTGATTTCGGGGACATGGGTGGGGGAAGGTAGGGTGTCAGATATATACAGGGAAATGAGAGACGAGGAGGAGATCATGGTGGATGAGCTGAAGGGAAAATGGGAAGAAGTGCTGGGGGAAGAGATCGAAGAGGGGCTGTGGGCAGATGCCCTACGCAGGGTAAACTCTTCGTCCTCGTGTGCCAGGCTAAGCCTGATACAATTCAAGGTTTTGCACAGGGCGCACATGACCGGAGCAAGGCTCAGTAAATTTTTCGGGGTAGAGGATAGGTGCGGGAGATGCGCAAGAAGCCCAGTGAACCACACCCACATGTTTTGGTCATGCTCGGCACTGCATGGGTTCTGGGTGGGGGTGGCAAATGTGCTTTCGAAGGTGGTGGGGGTCCGGGTCGAGCCAAGCTGGGGGTTGGCTATATTCGGGGTTGCAGAAGAGCCGGGAGTGCAGGAGGCGAGAGAGGCCGATGTTTTGGCCTTTGCGTCCCTAGTAGCCCGGCGAAGGATATTGTTAATGTGGAAGGAAGCCAAACCCCCGGGCGTGGAGGCCTGGATAAACGACATGGCAGGGTTTATAAAACTGGAACGGAGAAAGTTCGCACTAAGAGGTTCGGCTCAAGGGTTCACCAGGCAGTGGCAACCGTTCATTGACTATCTCGCAGGACGATAAAGGAAATGGGAAGGTAACAGCAGCAACCCGGGGGGAGGGGGGGGGGGGGGGGGGGGGCTCGGGTGGGTCCTCAGGGGTGGTTTTGTATGGATATTTTTACTTGGATATGTATATTGGCTTGTTTGACTTTATTATTTGGGAGAGTTAATATTTTGTTATGGCAGTTGCCATTTAGTTTATATATTATTTATCTATTTGTTAAAAACGGTCACTATTATTTATATTGTTTTATTGTTGTAAAAGGGAAAACTTTTTGTACTGTTTTGTTTGGCCGAAAAAAAATTTGAATAAAATATATTTTTTAAAAAAATAAATTACTTTTAGAGTTCTGCTGTACCACACCTGTAGAGTGGGCCGTGTGCTCCCCATACCACAATCTAGTAAAAGTTGTGGGTCAGGTGAACTCCATGATACACTTTGGGGTTCTCTAAACCCTGGCCCATAACAGATGGTCAAATCATGCTGAAGGTTCCATTCTTCGGAAGTGTGATGTTTAGGGAATCATTCCATTTTCATCCACTCATCTCCTGTACGTGAACCAGGTGCGTACTGAATAGCATAACTCTAAATTCAAATGAATCATGCACAGTGGGCCAGCAGCGAGGAACTTATTTTTATTTTTTCATGGTACTTGGTAAGGCCAGCATTTATTGCCCATCCCTAATTGCCCTTGAACTGAGTGGCTTGCTAGGCAATTACAGAGGGTAGCTAAGAGGCAAGCACGTTGAGATGGATTCAAAGTCACATGTTGACCAGACCGGGTAAGGATAGCAGATTTCCTTCCCTAAAGGGGCATTCGTGAACCAAGTGGGTAATTACAACAATTATCATGATCACCATTACTGAGGAGAGCTTTACATTCCAGATTTGTTGGATTCAAATTCAGCCGCCATTGTGGGATTTGAACCCAGGCCTAAGCCACTAAACCAGTGCCATTACTTTTATGCTGCGATTGTTGCCGCTGCCCTCCACCACACCAAGATTTATTGGCCATCCCTAGTTGAGGTCAATCTTGACAAGGTGGTGAGCTGCCTACTTGAAGCACTGCAGTCCATGCAGTAGAGGTGAGTACAGAGTGAAATCAGGGCCGACATTCTCCGACCCCCCGCTGGGTCGGAGAATCGCCGGGGGCTGGCGTGAATCCCGCCCCCGCCGGTTGCCGAAGTCTCCAGCACCGGAGATTCGGCGGGGGCGGGAATCGCGCCGCGCCGGTTGGCGGATTCTCCGGCCCGGATGGGCCGAAGTCCCGCCGATAAATTGCCGGCGTAAATTGAACTACCTACCTTACCGGCGGGACAAGGCGGCGTGGGCGGGCTCCGGGGTCCTGGGGGGGGGGGGGGGGCGGGGGGCGATCTGGCCCCGGGGGTTGCCCCCACGGTGGCCTGGCCCGCGATCGGGGCCCACCGATCTGCGGGCGGGCCTGTGCCGTGGGGGCACTCTTTCCCTTCCGCCTCCGCCACGGTCTCCACCATGGCGGAGGCGTTAGAGACTCCCTCCACTGCGCATGCGTGGGAAACTGTCAGCGGCTGCTGACGCTCCCGCGCATGCGCCGCCCGGAGATGTCATTTCCGCGCCAGCTGGCGGGGCAACAAAGGCCTTTTCCGCCAGCTGGCGGGGCGGAAATTCCTCCGGCGCCGGCCTAGCCCCTCAATGTTGGGGCTCGGCCCCCAAAGATGTGGAGCATTCCGCACCTTTGGGGCGGCACGATGCCCGTCTGATATGCGCCGTTTTGGGCGCCAGTCGGCGGACATCGCGCCGTTTCGGGAGAATTTCGCCCAAGATCTTGTTCCGTATTTCTTCATGACAGCAGTCACCATCTTTCCAATTAGACACAATGACTTGACAAATGGACTTTCCGGCAGAGTAACCTTCAACTGGATTCAGGTATAGGTGGAGCGTACATGCCTGTGGAACACCAACCATCTCAATTCGAAGCAATTTTCTATTCCCCATTGGAAATTTGGTTTAAGGGACGTTACATTTGTTGAGACAAAGATGAAGATATATTTCACCTTACTCCACACCTCCCTCTGGCTGGTGGAACTTAGGAGGCGATGAATGAATTCACATCTTTTAGAAAAGAATATAAATCTACAGCCTGGAACCCGATCATGGGTGTAAGTAACCTTTAGTTCCGCTGACCGGGAGCAGCAATGCAGCCAAATAGAAAGAGAACAAAGCGGACTTCCGGGTGTGGCTATGCAGAGCTAGGTCGCATATTCGGCAGCTCCCGCTTGGAATGGACTTTTGGGCTCTTTTACAGGGCCCCCACGGCATTTGTTTGACATTTCCCGGTGTGGGAAAAAGACTGTAACATTCCCCTGACAGTGTCCCCCAGGAATGTTATGTCTTTTGGTTACCAGACCCGGCAGAAACAGTAAAAGATTTGTCTGTAACTGCAGGGGAGAGAGGAGCCTCTTCCAGCATGCAGGCGGGGGAAGGGCAAGCTTAAAGCTGCAACCTGACTTGAGGGCCTCTAATAAAGGTGAATTCTAGCAGCAGAGGGAACAACTGTGAAGAGATCTACCAAGGACATTGAAGAAGCGGAGACGACGCTTCCGGTGGCGGCCATGGAGGAGTAGGTCGCGCATTCGGCAGCTCCCGTCTGGAACTTACTCTCAGATCTTTTTCAGGAGTTTTCACAGACTTTTTGGGGCAGATTGGTGAAGCGAACACTGCCAAAAGGATTCCCTCTCGAGACTTCCGGTTGCGGCTATGCGGAGCTAAGTCGCACATTCGGCGGCTCCCGCAAAAATGGACTTTTGGGCTCTTTTCAGGGCCCCCAAGGGCACTTTTTCGACGTTTCCCGGTGTGGGAAGGAGTTAATAACAGCTCCCCGTCAGTATATGGCTTTAACTAGGAGCGGGGTGAAAAAAAAAGGTGGTGGTGGAACAGAAGAAGGGAGGGAAGGACAAAATGGCGGCGGGTGGAGACCAGGCAGGCAGCGTGGAGGCAGTGGGCGGAGGAGCAACAGGAGGGTATCCAGCGCTGCCTCAGAGAGATTAAAACAGACCTGCTAGAGCCGATGAAGGCTTCTATTGATAAGCTGCTGGAGACACAGACGGCCCAGGGGGTGGCGATCCGAGAGGCTCGACAAAAGATCTCTGACAATGAGGACGAGATCTTAGGCCTGGTGGTAAAGGTGGAGGCGCACCACAAGAAATGGCAGGAGCGGTTCAAGGAGATGTAGAATCGGTCGAGGCGGAAGAATCTGCGGATTCTGGGCCTCCCAGAGGGGCTAGAGGGGCCGGACGTGGGGGCCTATGTGGTCACCATGTTGAACTCACTGATGGGAGCGGGGTCCTTTCAGGGGCCCCTGGAGCTGGAGGGGGCCCATAGAGTGTTGGCGAGGAGGCCCAAGGCTAACGAGCCTCCGCAGGCAGTGCTGGTGAGGTTCCATCGGTTCGTCGATCGGGAGTGTGTGCTCAGGTGGGCCAAGAAGGAGAGGAGCAGCAGGTGGGAGAACGCGGAGGTTCGGATATATCAGGACTGGAGTGCGGAGGTGGCGAAGAGGAGGGCCGAGTACAATCGAGCGAAGGCGGTGCTGCACAGAAAGGGGGTGAAGTTTGGCATGTTGCAGCCGGTGCGACTGTGGGTCACCTACAAGGACCGGCACCATTATTTTGAGTCTCCGGAGGAGGCGTGGGCCTTTGTTCAGGCCGAGAACGTGGACACAGACTGAGGGTCGGGATGGGCGATTGGGGACTGCGGTGGATATGTTATGCAAATTTTTGGTTCGCCGGGGGGGGGGGGGGGAGCCTTTGCATTGTTTTGGGTTTCTTTTTCTCTGTGTTTTTCTCTTTCGGGTTGGGGAGGGTGGATGGGGCGGGTTGGGCACTGTTTTGGTTGGTGGCAGAGCCTGGTAGGTGGAGAGCGGGGGCTTTTTTCCCACGCTGAAGACTGGGGGGCGGAGCCGGGGCGGGGAAGCGAGGATTGTTTCCCGCGCTTAGAACGGAAGGGGGAGGGGGAGAGCCTGTCGATGGGGAGCGGGAGAGGAGGGTGTGCCACACAATGGGAGGAGTCGAAGGGGAGGCGGGAGTGGCCGGGGTCAGCAGGAGTCAGCTGACTTGCGGAAGTGCAATGGGGGAGTAAACCAGCTAGGATGGGTCCTAGCCGGGGGGGGGGATGCCGCTGTGGGGAACGGGCCAGGTGTGGGGTGCGGGCGCGTGGCTGGCCGAGGAGGGATCATGGCTAGTCGGCGGGGGAGGGGGGCGGGTAGCCCCCTAATCCGGCTGATAACCTGGAATGTAAGGGGACTGAATGGGCCGGTTAAGCGGGCCCGCGTGTTCGCGCACCTGAAGGGGCTTAAGGCGGATGTGGTTATGCTCCAGGAGATACACCTGAAGGTGGCAGACCAGGTAAGACTGAGGAAAAGGTGGGTAGGTCAGGTGTTTCACTCGGGGCTGGATGCCAAAAATCGAGGAGTGGCGATCTTGGTGAGAAAGAAGGTGTCGTTCGAGGCGTCGAGCATTGTGGCAGATAATGGCGGTAGGTACACAATGGTAAGTGGTAAGTTGCAGGGAGAGAGGGTGTTACTGGTCAATGTGTATGCTCCGAACTGGGACGATGCGGGTTTTATGCGGCGTATGTTGGGTCGGATCCCAGACTTGGAAGTGGGAGGCCTGATAATGGGGGGAGACTTTAACACGGTGTTGGATCCGGCACTGGATCGCTCCAGGTCTAGGTCGGGTAGGAAGCCGGCGGCGGCTAGAGTGTTGAGGGGATTTATGGACCAAATGGGAGGGGTGGACCCTTGGAGATTTGCAAGGCCGGGGGCTAGGGAATTTTCATTCTTCTCACATGTCCATAAGGCTTATTCTCGAATCGACTTTTTTATTTTGAGTTGGGCGCTGATAGCGAGAGTAGAGGATACCGAGTATTCGGCAATAGCCATTTTGGACCACGCCCCGCATTGGGTGGACTTGGAGATGGGGGAGGAGAGGGACCAGCGCCCGCTGTGGCGCTTGGAGGTGGGGCTGTTGGCGGAGGAGGAGGTGAGCGAGCGGGTCCGAGGAAGTATAGAGAGGTACTTGGAGACCAACGACAATGCATAGGTCCGAGTGGGGATGGTATAGGAGGCACTGAAGGCGGTGGTGAGGGGAGAGCTGATCTCCAATAGGGCCCACAAGGAGCGGAGGGAGAGGGAGAGGCTGGGGGAGATGGTGGGGGTAGACAGGAGGTATGCGGAAGAGCCTGAGGAAGGATTGTTGAGGAAGAGGCGCAGCCTCCATGCCGAATTCGACCTGGTGACCACCAGGGAGGCGGAGGTGCAGTGGAGGAAGGCCCATGGGGCGGTCTACGAGTATGGGGAAAAGGCAAGCCGGATGCTGGCGCATCAGCTTCGGAAGCGGGACGCAGCTAGGGAGATCGGGGGAGTTAAGGACAGGGGAGGGAGCTTGGTGCGGAGTGGGGTTGGCATCAATGGGGTCTTCAGGAACTTCTATGAGGAATTAGAACATAGAACGATACAGCGCATTACAGGCCCTTCGGCCCACGATGTTGGACCGAAACAAAAGCCATCTAACCTACACTATGCCATTATCATCCATATGTTTATCCAATAAACTTTTAAATGCCCTCAATGTTGGCGAGTTCACTACTGTAGCAGGTAGGGCATTCCACGGCCTCACTACTCTTTGCGTAAAGAACCTACCTCTGACCTCTGTCCTATATATATTACCCCTCAGTTTAAAGCTATGTCCCCTCGTGCCAGCCATTTCCATCCGCGGGAGAAGGCTCTCACTGTCCACCCTATCTAACCCCCTGATCATTTTGTATGCCTCTATTAAGTCTCCTCTTAATCTTCTTCTCTCCAACGGAAACAACCTCAAGTCCATCAGCCTTTCCTCATAAGATTTTCCCTCCATACCAGGCAACATCCCGGTAAATCTCCTCTGCACCCGCTCCAAAGCCTCCACGTCCTTCCTATAATGCGGTGACCAGAACTGTACGCAATACTCCAAATGCGGCCATACCAGAGTTCTGTACAGCTGCAACATGACCTCCTGACTCCGGAACTCAATCCCTCTACCAATAAAGGCCAACAATCCATAGGCCTTCTCCACAACCCTATCAACCTGGGTGGCAACTTTCAGGGATCTATGTACATAGACACCTCGATCCCTCTGCTCATCCACACTTCCAAGAACTTTACCATTAGCCAAATATTCCGCATTCCTGTTATTCCTTCCAAAGTGAATCACCTCACACTTCTCTACATTAAACTCCATTTGCCACCTCTCAGCCCAGCTCTGCAGCTTATCTTTATCCCTCTGTAACCTGCTACATCCTTCCACACTATCGACAACACCACCGACTTTAGTATCGTCTGCAAATTTACTCACCCACCCTTCTGCGCCATCCTCTAGGTCATTGATAAAAATGACAAACAGCAACGGCCCCAGAACAGATCCTTGTGGTACTCCACTTGTAACTGAACTCCATTCTGAACATTTCCCATCAACCACCACCCTCTGTCTTCTTTCAGCTAGCCAATTTCTGATCCACATCTCTAAATTACCCTCAATCCCCAGCCTCCGTATTTTCTGCAATAGCCTACCGTGGGGAACCTTATCAAACGCTTTGCTGAAATCCATATACACCACATCAACTGCTCTACCCTCGTCTACCTGTTCAGTCACCTTCTCAAAGAACTCGATAAGGTTTGTGAGGCATGACCTACCCTTAACAAAGCCATGCTGACTATCCCTGATCATATTATTCCTATCTAGATGATTATAAATCTTGTCTCTTATAATCCCCTCCAAGACTTTACCCACTACAGACGTGAGGCTCACCGGTCTATAGTTGCCGGGGTTGTCTCTGCTCCCCTTTTTGAACAAAGGGACCACATTTGCTATCCTCCAGTCCTCTGGCACTATTCCTGTAGCCAATGATGACATAAAAATCAAAGCCAAAGGTCCAGCAATCTCTTCCCTGGCCTCCCAGAGAATCCTAGGATAAATCCCATCAGGACCCGGGGACTTATCGATTTTCAGCCTGTCCAGAATTGCCAACACCTCTTCCCTACGTACCTCAATGCCATCTATTCTATTAGCCTGGGTCTCAGCATTCTCCTCCACAACATTATCTTTTTCCTGAGTGAATACTGACGATAAATATTCATTTAGTATCTCGCCTATCTCTTCAGATTCCACACACAACTTCCCATCCCTGTCCTTGACTGGTCCTACTCTTTCCCTAGTCATTCGCTTATTCCTGACATACCTATAGAAAGTTTTTGGGTTTTCCTTGATCCTACCTGCCAAATACTTCTCATGTCCCCTCCTTGCTCGTCTTAGCTCTCTCTTTGGATCCTTCCTCGCTACCTTGTAACTATCCATCGCCCCAACTGAAACTTCACACCTCATCTTCACATAGGCCTCCTTCTTCCTCTTAACAAGAGATTCCACTTCTTTGGTAAACCACGGTTCCCTCGCTCGACGCCTTCCTCCCTGCCTGACCGGTACATACTTATCAAGAACACGCAGTAGCTGATCCTTGAACAAGCTCCACTTATCCAGTGTGCCCAACACTTGCAGCCTACTTATCCACCTTATCCCCCCCAAGTCACGTCTAATGGCATCATAATTGCCCTTCCCCCAGCTATAACTCTTGCCCTGCGGTGTATACTTATCCCTTTCCATCATTAACGTAAACGTCACCGAATTGTGGTCACTGTCCCCAAAGTGCTCTCCTACCTCCAAATCCAACACCTGGCCTGGTTCATTACCCAAAACCAAATCCAACGTGGCCTCGCCTCTTGTTGGCCTGTCAACATATTGTGTCAGGAAACCCTCCTGCACACACTGTACAAAAAACGACCCATCTAATGTACTCGAACTATATCTTTTCCAGTCAATATTTGGAAAGTTAAAGTCTCCCATAATAACTACCCTGTTACTTTCGCTCTTATCCAGGATCATCCTCGCCATCCTTTCCTCTACATCCCTAGAACTATTTGGAGGCCTATAGAAGTCTCCCAACAGGGTGACCTCTCCTTTCATGTTTCTAACCTCAGCCCATACTACCTCGGAAGATGAGTCCCCATCTAGCATCCTCTCCGCCACCGTAATACTGCTCTTGACTAGCAGCGCCACACCTCCCCCTCTTTTGCCTCCTTCTCTGAGCTTACTAAAACACCTAAACCCCGGAACCTGCAACATCCATTCCTGTCCCTGCTCTATCCATGTCTCCGAAATGGCCACAACATTGAAGTCCCAGGTACCAACCCATGCTGCCAGTTCCCCTACCTTATTTTGTATACTCCTGGCATTGAAGTAGACACACTTCAAACCACCTACCTGAACACTGGCCCCCTCCTGCAACGTCAAATCTGTGCTCCTGACCTCTATACTCTCATTCTCCCTTACCCTAAAACTACAATCCAGGTTCCCATGCCCCTGCTGCATTAGTTTAAATCCCCCCAAAGAGCACTAACAAATCTCACCCCCAGGATATTTGTGCCCCTCAGGTTCAGATGTAGACCATCCTGTCTGTAGCGGTCCCACCTTCCCCAGAAAGAGCCCCAGTTATCCAGAAATCTGAATCCCTCCCGCCTGCACCATCCCTGTAGCCACGTGTTTAATTGCTCTCTCTCCCTATTCCTCATCTCGCTATCACGTGGCACGGGCAACAGCCCAGAGATAACAACTCTGTTTGTTCTAGTTCTGAGCTTCCATCCTAGCTCCCTGAAAGCCTGCCTGACATCCTTGTCCCCTTTCCTCCCTATGTCGTTAGTGCCAATGTGGACCACGACTTGGGGCTGCTCCCCCTCCCCCCTAAGGACCCGGAAAACACGATCCGAGACATCACGTACCCTTGCACCTGGGAGGCAACATACCAAACGTGAGTCTCTCACGCTCCCACAAAATCTCCTATCTGTGCCCCTGACTATCGAGTCCCCAATTACTAATGCTCTGCTCCTCTCCCCCCTTCCCTTCTGAGCAACAGGGACAGACTCTGTGCCAGAGGCCCGTGCCCCATGGCTTACCCCTGGTAAGTCCCCCCCCCACAAGTATCCAAAGCGGTATACTTGTTTCTCAGGGGAACGACCGCAGGGGATCCCTGCACTGACTGCTTCTTCCCAGTCCCTCTTACAGTTACCCATCTATCTCCAATCTTTGGTGTAACTAATTCCCTGAAGCTGCTATCTATGACCCCCTCTGCCTCCCGAATGATCCAAAGTTCTTCCAACTCCAGCTCCAGTTCCCTAACTCGGCCTTGGAGGAGCTGGAGATGGCAGCACTTCCTGCAGGTAAAATCAGCAGGGACACTAACGGCATCCCTCACCTCAAACATCCTGCAGGAGGAACATTGCACTCCCTTCCCTGCCATCCCTCTAACTTTCTACCAAGATCTGGCTAACAACTAAATTAAATTTTTAAAAAAATAATAAAATATGGTACTTACCTCACACCAATGGGTTTTATTATTAGGTTAGAGGAGGAGGCCGGGTGGGAGACACTACACGTGTAGTGTCTCGGGTTTCCTCTCCACCAGAATTTATTGGTGAGGGTCTTCCCAGAAGTCCGCGGGTCGAACTTCCTGTTCCCGCCTTAAACATTAAATTTTTTTTTTAAAACAGCAAAGAGGGACCGAAAACGGGACCAGGTAAGTGTTTACCGCTGAAATTGACTAGCCTGCTCCTGTGAAGGTCTCCCAGAAATCACTAACGCACCGCTCCCGCTGAAATCGACTGGCCTGCTCCTGCAAAGGCAAGTGTTTTTAAAGGAGAAACTTACCTCCCAGCAATCACTTGCGCACTGCTCCCGCTGAAATTGACTAACCTGCTCCGCTCCCGCTGAAATCGACTGGCCTGCTCCTGCAAAGACAAGTGTTTTTAAAGGAGAAACTTCCCTCCCAGCAATCACTTGCGCACTGCTCCCGCTGAAATTGACTAACCTGCTCCGCTTCCGCTGAAATCAACTGTACCGAATTGTACCGATCCGAGCCCCCACGGGAGGAGGGAGGGATGGGCCGTTTCCTGGACCAATTGAGGTTTCCAAAGGTGGAAGAGGGACTGGTGGCGGAACCGGGGGCCCCGATTGGGCTGGAGGAGCTGATCAAAGGGATAGGAAGCATGCAGGCGGGGAAGGCACCGGGGCCGGACGGTTTCCCAGTCAAATTCTATAAAAAATATATGGACCTGTTGGGCCCGCTGTTAGTTAGGACCTTTAATGAGGCAAGGGAGGAGGGGGCTTTAACCCCGACTATGTCCTGGGCACTAATCTCCTTGATCCTGAAGCGGGACAAGGATCCCCTGCAATGTGGGTCTTACAGACTGATTTCCTTGGTAAATGTAGATGCCAAGGTGCTGGCGAAGGTCTTAGCCACGAGATTGAGGATTGTGTGCCGCAGATCATCCATGAAGACCAGACGGGGTTTGTGAAGGGGAGACAGTTGAACGCGAATGTGCGGAGGCTTTTGAACGTTATCACGATGCCGGCGAGGGAGGGGGAGGCGGAGATAGTGGTGGCGATGGACGCTGAGAAAGCCTTCGATAGGGTAGAGTGGGGGTACCTGTGGGAGGTGCTGAAGAGGTTCGGGTTTGGGGAGGGGTTTGTCAGGTGGGTTAGGCTGTTGTATGAGGTCCCGATGGTGAGTGTGGCCACAAATAGGAGGAGGTCCCGAGTACTTTCGGTTGCACCGAGGGATGAGACAGGTGTGTCCCCTGTCCCCCCTGCTCTTCGCACTGGCGATTGAACCCCTGGCTATGCCACTGAGAGAGTCGAGGAACTGAAGGGGGTTGGTGCGGGGTGGGGAGGAGCATAGGGTGTCGCTTTATGCAGATGACCTGCTGCTGTATGTGGCGGACCCGGTGGGAGGAATGCCAGAGGTAATGAGGATCCTGAGGGAATTCGGGGACTTTTCAGGGTACAAGCTCAATATGGGGAAGAGCGAGCTGTTCGTAGTTCAGCTAGGGGACCAGGAGAGGGGGATTGGCGAGCTCCCACTAAAAAGGGCGGAGAGGAGCTTCAGATATTTGGGGGTCCATGAGCTGGGGGGCCCTGCATAGGCTTAACTTTACAAGGCTGGTGGAGCAAATGGAGGAGGAGTTCAAGAGGTGGGACGCGTTGCCGCTGTCCTTGGCGGGTAGGGTGCAGTCAATCAAAATGACGGTGCTCCCAAGGATTTTGTTCCTGTTCCAGTGCCTCCCCGTGTTTATCCCGAAGGCTTTTTTCAGGCGGGTTAACAGGAGTATAATGGGGTTTGTGTGGGCGCGAGGGACTCCGAGGGTGAGAAGGGTGTTCCTGGAGCGGAGTAGAGATAGTGGGGGGCTGGCGCTGCCCAACCTCTGTGGGTACTACTGGGCCGCCAATGCGACGATGGTGCACAAGTGGGTGATGGAGGGGGAGGGGGCTGCATGGAAGAGGCTGGAGACGGCATCCTGTGTGGGGACGAGTCTGGGGGCGCCGCTGCCGCTCCCTCCAAGGAGGTATACCTCGAGCCCGGTGGTGGTGGCGGCCCTAAAATTTGGGGGCAGTGGAGACGGCATGGGGAGGAAGTTGGGGCCTCGGCGTGGACCCCATTATGGGGGAACCACCGGTTCGCCCCAGGAAGAACAGGTGGAGGGTTTTCGGGGTGGCACAGGGCAGGGATACGAAAGTTGGGGGACCTGTTTGTGGACGGGAAGTTCGCGAGTTTGGGTGAGCTGGAGGAGAAGTACGGGCTCCCCCCCGGGGAACACCTTCAGGTACTTACAGGTAAGGGCGTTTGCCAGACGGCAGGTGGTGAAATTCCCGCGGCTACGGCCACACACAGTACAGGACAGGGTGCTCTCGGGGGGGGTGGATGGGAGTGGGGAAGATTATGGGGAGAAAGCAGGATTAGGCTATTGAGTTGGATGATCAGCCATGATCGCACACTCACTCACACTCAGTCATTCACTCCCACACCTCCGCCCACTCAATCACTCACTCCCATACCCCCACACACACACAATCATTCAATCCAACACCCTCACCCACGCAATCCCACTCTCTCTCACACTACGCCATTCACTCCACTATCCCTGCCCACTCACTCAGTCACTCACTCTCACACCCCTACCCATTCAGTGACTCACTTCCTCACCCCACCTACGCAATCACTAATTCTCGCTCTCTCACACCCACCCACTGAGTTACTTGCTCTCTCTCTCTCTCTCTCTCACACAGATACACCAACTTAGTCACCATTTCCAACTGGTCCCACCAAAGTGATAAAAATTATAGCTGGCTTGGCCCAACGTGACTTTTCTCTCTTTGACCCAGCAAGACCTCATCCTTCACAGTCCCAATGTACATGAATGGCTCCTACAGCCATCACGACCTACAGCCTACCATTACTTGGCTCTGCAGGCTCGCTCACTGCCATGCCTGGCTCACCGGGCTATGGCCCCACCAATGCTTGTCTCTGCGGGTTCTGGTCCTGCCATGTTTGACTCAACAGACTCCAACCCCACCATTGCTTGGGTCTGCTGCTCCAGCCCTGCAATGCCGGACTTACTGGGCTCCAGGCCCACTATTGTTTAGATCTGTGGGCTCTGCCCCTGCCATGCCTGGCCCCAAAGGGTCCAGCTCTGACTTGCCTGTTTCTCTCGCCCACCAGCCTTTAGCATACTGTTCACTGTGCCACCAATCAAAGACTGTTTCTCTACCTCATTTACTTCTGATGGGCTCACTAGTCAGCCTACCTGCAACAAGCGTGGGAGAGAAACAGCCTGTGAGCAACTCCAAACAGAATCTTGCATTGAAACTCAACCAGTTGACAGGAATTTTGAAAATTACCTTGAGGGCTTCATGGGACGTATCTTTGATGTGCCTGTTCTAAAACCAGCCAGAGAGTGTGCTATTCTAGACCTTATAATGTGTAATGAGACAGGATCAATTAATGACTTAATAGTAAAGGAGTCTCTAGGTAACAGTGATCATAACATGAATGAATTTCACATTCCGTTTGAGGGTGAACTTACCAGGTGATGCAGGAGGAGCAGGCCTCGGTGGTGGACTTGAAAGGTAAGTGGGAGGAGTTAGGAGAGGAGATCGAAGAGGGGACGTGGGCAGATGCCCTAGGGAGGGTGAATTCTTCCTCTTCGTGCGCGAGGCTCAGCCTCATACAGTTTAAGGTGCTGCACAGGGCACACATGAACGGGACAAGGATGAGCCGGTTCTTTGGGGGTGAGGACAGGTGTGTTAGGTGCTCAGGGAGCCCAGCAAATCACACCCATATGTTCTGGGCATGCCCAGCACTGGAGGAATCTTGGAAGGGCGTAGCGAGGACGGTGTCGAGGGCGGTAGGATCCAGGGTCAGACCGGGCTGGGGGCTCGCAATATTTGGGGTGGCAGAGGAGCCGGGAGTGCAGGACGCGAAAGAGGACGGAATTCTGGCCTTTGCGTCCCTGGTAGCCCGGCGAAGGATTCTCCTTCAGTGGAAAGATGCGAGGCCCCCAAGCGTGGAATCCTGGATCAGCGATATGGCAGGGTTCATTAAATTGGAGAGGGTGAAATTCGCCTTGAGAGGGTCGGTACAAGGGTTCTTTAGGCGGTGGCAACCGTTCTTAGACTTTCTGGCAGAACGATAGACATTGGTCAATGGCAGCAGCAGCTTGGGAGGGGGGGGGGTTACTTTATTTTTGTTTATGTTATTTACACTGGAGGGTCTGAGGGGGTGTATACACCTGTTGTGTTAAGTCGGGGTGTTAATGTTAATTTATTATTTATGTACAGGGGGGGAGGGGTTTGGTTTTTTAGATTGTGTTTTGCACTTAACCCTGTTGGGTTCTTTTTTCTTTCTCATTTTGTTATTGATATTTTATGAAAACCTTTAATAATAAAAATTATTTAGAAATAGAACAAAGCGAAATGAAATCTATCCTTTAAAAATGTTACTAATGAAATGAACTCGAGGATAGTGATGTGTTTTTGATTGGTTCTAGAGATGGGTGACGTTGGCTAGACCAGCGTTTATTGCCCATCCCATTTCCCTGGATGAAGTGGCGATGAGCTTCCTTCATGAATGGCTGCAGTGCACTTGGCGTAGTCCCGCCCACAGTGCCTTTTTCTGAAGCGGTTTGACACGACCTCAATAGGCCTTCTCAGAGGAACTCCCAACCTACTCAAAGGGATAGACAGGGTGAAAGCAGATAAGGGGCTGGATTCTCCGTCGGCGAGATCCTCCGTTTCGGCGGCAGCAGGCTCACGCCCGCGGATTTCCCGACGGCATCAGGGCGCCCACAATGGGGCAACCCCATTGGCCGGCTGCCGGGAGGGAGAATTCTCCCCGTAGTTGGGAGAGTCTCGAACCCAGGGACACAGTTTCTAAATAAAGTGCAAACCACTTTGGAGCAAGGTGAGAATTTCCTTTCACTCACTGATTTTCTACTCCTGCCGCTTGTCATCGGGATGTCCCATTGAAGCCACCCAACGCCGTTGGAATGCGCTGCCAGCGGGAAAAGAGAATCGCAACGGCCGGAGAATTACGGCCCAAACTTATTAATTAATTGCATTTAAATTCCTCCAGCTGCCAATTTGGGATTTGAACCCATGTCACCCGAGGATTAACCCAAATCTCAGGATTACTAGTCGTAAAATTGCCATGGTGCTACTGTAGCTCCAAAGCACGGCAGCACAAGTGGATAGCACTGTGGCTTCACAGTGCCAGGGTCCCAGGTTCGATTCCCCGCTGGGCCACTGTCTGTGCGGAGTCTGCATGTTCTCTCCGTATCTGCGTGGGTTTCCTCCGGGTGCTCCGGTTTCCTCCCACAGTCCAAAGACGTGCAGGTTGGCCATGATAAATTGCCCTTAGTGAAGGTTAGGAGGGTTTATTGGGTTACGGGGATAGGGTGGAAGTGAGGGCTTAAGTGGGTCGGTGCAGACTCGATGGGCCAAATGGCCTCCTTCTGCACTGTATGTTCTAAATGTTAACCATCCCATACAGCTGGATATGTTAATTAAAGCTGAAATGCAAAGGATCAGTTTACCTTTTATCCCCAGGGCTCTCCTTAAACCACAAACAAATGACCAATTCCGGGAACTTCCACTGAAACACCTGAGTGATTAATATTTCAGTCCAAAGTGCAGGTGCTCTGGGAGCTGCAGTGTGACTATTCGCAAGTGTGAGAGACTTTTTCTCTCGCAAGTCGGGAACCAATTAGCCAGCTTTTTAAAAAATCTGCCCTCAGGATGAGTAAGTGACCCTGTCACCACTAAAATTTTCTCCAGTAAAAATGAAGGGTTTATGGGTCTGATGGGAATACGAATAGCGCCAAGGCACAGAGAAGAGTCACTGCCAGTTCAATTCAAATCCTGCTGCGACCATTCAGAATCCCTAATCAGAAGATTGCAAATTTAAAATCCAACCTTCAGCCACATTCAAATGCATTTACAGACACTGTGCTTAAAACTGCCAGGGTTTTGGAATAAGAGAATGAGTACTGAGCACATATAGAAGTGACCAGTATATAAAAGGGCAACACGGTAGCACAGTGGTTAGCACGGTTGCTTCACTGCGCCAGTGTCCCGGGTTCGATTCCCGGCTTGGGTCACTGTCTGTGCGGAGTCTGCACGTTCTCCCCGTGTCTGCGTTGGTTTCCTCCGGGTGCTCCGATTTCCTTCCACAAGTCCCGAAAGATGTGCTGTTAGGTGAATTGGACGTTTTGAATTCTCCCTCTGTGTACCCGAACGGGCGCCGGAGTGTGGCGACTAGGGGCTTTTCACAGTAACTTCATTGCAGTGTTAACGTAAGCCTACTTGTGACACTAATAATAAAAGTTTATTTGAAGGACAGTTCATTCCTTACAACACAGTAAGAGAAATTTTTTAATAATATATCGCAGCAAGTTTTGAAACTGTATTTATTAAACTGGCCAAAGAAAAGCTGATTTCATCAGGCGATGGTGGGGGTTGTGGTGAGGGAGGGGTGGGGGAGGGAGGCAAAAGATGTGTTGGGGGAGAGCGAAGGATGTGAGGAAGAACACTTTTATGTAGCAAGTATTAATGACTTGAAACTCACTGCCCATGAAGGTGGTGCAAAGGGAGACGGTGAATAACTTACAAAGGAAATTGGATGGGCACTTGAGGGAAATAAATTTCATAGGGGCTACAGGGAGGGAATGGGACTGATTAGGTTGCTCTACAGAGGACTGGCAAAGGCTTGATGGGCCGAATGGCCTCCTTCTGTGCTGTTAAGACTCTAATTTTGAGCTTGTACTAGGAAAAAGACCACAAAAGCAACTTGATTGTTGTAAATACCTAAAAGATTTGGTATTGTCCTTCAGGGAAGGAAACCAACCCCCTCAGATAGGCCTACAATCTTGTGTCAACGCTTAACATCGTCTGACATGATTTAACAAATCGTTCTATTGCAAAATTAGGACAACAATGTGACTCTAGTGCACCACCAATGTGGTTCTCTTAACTGTCCTGTGAAATAGCCGTCACACATGCAATTATATGAAAGGACTGCTAAGAACATGGCCGAACATATTTGTTATAACCCTACAGTGGGCCCGGGGATCTGTGGCATCAGAGTCCCTGTGGCATCCCCTGAAACTAGGCTCCCGATCGGCCGAGTTCCCGACGGCGTGGAACTAATGTGGTATGGCCGGTCGGGACTCTCGCATGGCGGTTGCGGATCTCAGTCCATGGCTGCCCTGGTGGGGGGGGGCGGGGGAATCAAGCGCCGGGGGTGGGGGCTTTTGGGCGGCAGGGGTAGCGATCGGGCCGTAAGGATCCTCGGGCGCACGGCCGATCGGGGGGGCCTAGTTTGTTGGTGTTGGACCCCGGTCCGAGTCCGCCGTGGCAGCTGGAGGCCTCGGATGCGCGGACTCCGTACCGGAACTGAGGGGGCCCGTATCCACAGCCAAAGCTGCGTGAAGCACTCCGGGTTCCTGCTAGCCCCCTGAAGGTAGGTTGTTTTCTTTCTAGGAAACTCGGGAGTGCAATGCCTGCGTTTTTACGCCGCCGTAGGGACAGAGCCACATTTTTGGAGAATCCAGCCCATTAAGTCCACCCACATAAACCTAGACCCACCCGTCTCTGAACCGACAACAGGCCTCATAAAATCTGCCCCTTGCACATACTCCCACAACACTAATCCAGCACAAAGCATCTCACCTTGAGCAACCAAAAATATATCGTCTAATTTTGCAAACAGGTCATGATTTAAATCAAACATGATTTCACCGAATGTGGATCGATCAAAATGGAAAATGAACAACCTTCCTTTTAGCTGCATAATTACTTCAACCACTGAAAATAAATGATATCCCCCACATGACACTTACAGGTCCTGCCTGCAAATCCGCTCTGCTGACAAGAGGTCATATATATCAGTGTGGAACACCATAAATTACCAAAATAAACTTAAACTAAATATTCTTGAATTAATAAGATACCTTGCAACTAAAGACAAGTACATCCTGATATATCTTAAAAACTGAGTGTTGATTAAACATACATTTGTCTGGATGATTTCCCATATATCCCAGACTAAATTGACCTATATATTTTTTAATTCATATTTTAACCCCCCCCTCCCCCACAAAATAATTTGATTTTTATTGCATTTTCACAGAAAAATACGTCACCTTCAATATACATTTAAGAAATTTTCAATCAAAACTGCAGCTTTTGTCGAAGGGACAATTAAACTTCTGTTGACTTGCGGTAAGTAGCCGATGATTAACAATCATAAGCAAAGTGAACACAGTGTTTGCCAAAGAAATATGCCGCGTAGCAAGAATACGCCGAAATAACCTGAAGACACAATATCGGGGCAATTTTAACCCAGCGTGCCAGGTGATAAACTGAGGGTGGTTTTGACACACAGCCCAATTTTAACCTTCTCTGAAATATTGGGTGGGGTTTAAAACTTCCACCAGATCCTACGAGCTGCCTGCCTGAGGTTAATATTAGCCCCACAACATATATTATCATCATTATTAATCTCGTGACCTTGTAGAACAAAATAATGGTCAGAATTCTCCAGTCCGTTGGGGTTCCATTTTCCCACCAGCGACGCACCCCCACTTCGCGGGTTTCCCGGCGGCGTGGGGTGGCTTCAACAGGAAATCCCATCAACAAGCGTCGGGAAGAGAGAATCTCGCTGTCATCGAATGGCGCACCGCAAAGAAACATGTGGCTTCGGGGGGGGGGAACCAAACAGCTCCACCCAAAGGCACACGGCCTATTCTTGCTCCTAATTTGCATGCTTATATGTTATGGATATTTGGAAGCAGGTACATTGAAGGGGCCACAGTAATTCAGATTCTTGCTGAGCTGGAATTAAAAAAAGGCCCATTTACAAATCACCGGCTTCAAATGATTCTGCAGTAGCAGGCTTTGTCAATCAGAACTTATCAAGCAGTGAATCTCCTTGGACTTTACAAGAAAGTCAAAGAAAATCTTGGCAAAACACTATTGCAATAAGGCACAGTGGCTTCACGCATTTGACACCAGCAGTTTCACAATGTCCAGTCTTTCAGCAGTGGTTGGCTTATTCATCAGACTGAGTTTGTGACTTTAGCACATTTTTACTGGAGGCGCTGGTTACTTCATTCCCTGTTGTTTCCTGAGGGATGTATCCGTGATATTCACATGAAGTGTTTACCTTGGCAATTATCATTGGCCTGTCTGTCTTGTTACTCTTCCCCAGAACTCTCGAGAGTTATTTGCAGTTACGTACGTGTAGGATTTTCATCAGTCACTCATTGTAAATTTCATAGGATTTTAAACTTTGCAGTTTCTAATGTTACTGAGTCAATCTTTTTTTAAAAAATATGTTTTATTGAAAATTTTTTCCCAAACAACAATTTTCCCCCTCTTACAAAGCAAACGCAACAATAACAATACAGAAATTTTTAACAATACACAAGTAACAAAACCCCTTTATCTTTGGCCTAAACTAAACTAACCCCCCCCCCCCTCCCCCCTGGGTTGCTGCTGCTGGTCATCTGTCTTCCCTCTAACGTTCCCCTAGGTAGTCGAGAAATGGCTGCCACCGCCTGGTGAACCCTTGAGCCGATCCTCTCAGGGCAAACTTTATCTGCTCCAGTTTAATGAACCCCGCCATATCATTTACCCAGGCCTCCAGTCCGGGGGGTTTCGCCTCCTTCCACATGAGTAGGATCCTGCGCCAGGCTACTAGGGACGCAAAGGCCACAACGTCGGCCTCTTTCGCCTCCTGCACTCCCGGCTCTTCCGCAACTCCAAATAGAGCTAACCCCCAGCCTGGTTTGACCCGGGCCTTCACCACCCGCGAAATCACTCCCGTCACTCCCTTCCAATACCCTTCCAGTGCCGGGCACGCCCAAAACATATGTGCGTGGTTTGCCGGGCTCCCGCCACACCTCCCACATTTGTCCTCCACTCCAAAGAACCTGCTCAATCTTGCTCCCGTTATGTGTGCTCTATGTAGCACCTTAAATTGAATCAGGCTAAGCCTGGCGCATGAGGAAGAGGAATTTACCCTGCTTAGGGCATCAGCCCACATACCCTCCTCTATCTCCTTCCCTAGTTCTTCTTCCCACTTTCCTTTTAGTTTGCCCACCGACTCCTCCCCCTCTTCCCTCATCTCTCGGTAAATCTCTGACACCTTGCCCTCTCCGACCCACACCCCTGAAAGCACCCTGTCCTGTATCCCCTGTGTCGGGAGCAACGGAAATTCCCTCACCTGTTGTCTAGTAAACGCCCTCACCTGCATATATCTCAAGAAATTTCCCCAGGGCAACTTATACTTTTCCTCCAATGCTCCCAAGCTCGCAAAAGTCCCATCTATAAATAAATCTCCCTCCCTCCTAATTCCCAACTGGTACCAGCTCTGAAATCCTCCATCCATTCTTCCTGGGGCGAACCTATGGTTGTTCCTGATTGGGGACCCCACCAGGGCTCCCCGCACCCCTCTCTGTCGCCTCCACTGTCCCCAGATATTCAATGTTGCCGCCACCACCGGGTTCGTGGTAAACTTTTTAGGTGAGATCGGTAGCGGCGCCCGTCACCAGCGCCTCTAAACTCGTCCCTTTACAGGACTTTCTCTCCAGTCTTTTCCACGCCGCTCCCTCACTCTCCATCATCCATTTACGTATCATTGCCACATTGGCGGCCCAATAGTAATAGCCCAAGTTCGGTAGTGCCAATCCTCCTCTGTCCCTACTACGCTGAAGGAACCCCCTCCTTACTCTCGGAACTTTCCCTGCCCACACGAAACTCGTGATGCTCCTGTCTATTTTATTAAAAAAGGTCTTGGTGATTAGTATAGGGAGACATTGAAATACAAATAAGAACCTCGGGAGGACCATCATCTTAATTGCTTGCACCCTGCCCGCCAGCGATAGAGGCTGCATGTCCCACCTCTTGAAGTCCTCCTCCATTTGTTCTACCAGATTAAGTCTGTGCAAGGTTCCCCAGCTCCTAGCGATCTGAATCCCCAGGTATCGGAAGTTTCTTTCCACTTTCCTCAGAGGCAAGCCTTCTATCTCTCTACTCTGGTCCCCTGGATGTATCACAAATAATTCACTCTTCCCCATGTTTAGCCTATACCCCGAGAAATCCCCGAAACCCCTCAAAATTCGCATAACCTCTATCATCCCCCCCCGCTGGGTCCGACACGTATAACAATAGGTCATCCGCGTATAACGAGACTCGATGTTTTTCTCCCCCTCTAATCACCCCTCTCCATTTCCTGGAGTCTCTCAACGCCATGGCCAAAGGTTCAATTGCCAACGCGAACAACAATGGAGGCAGCGGGCATCCCTGTCTTGTTCCCCTATATAGTCGGAAATACTCCGATCTATGTCGACCTGTAACTACGCTTGCCGTTGGAGCCCCATAAAGAAGTCTAACCCAGCTAATAAACCCATTCCCAAACCCAAACCTCCTTAACACTTCCCATAAATACTCCCACTCCACCCTATCAAATGCCTTCTCTGCGTCCATTGCCGCCACTATCTCTGCCTCCCCCTCCACTGGGGGCATCATTATCACCCCTAATAGTCGTCGCACGTTAACATTCAGTTGTCTCCCTTTTACGAACCCTGTCTGGTCTTCGTGCACCACCCCCGGGACACAGTCCTCTATCCTCGATGCCAGTACCTTTGCCAACAATTTGGCGTCCACGTTCAATAATGAAATGGGTCTATAGGACCCGCACTGCAACGGATCTTTATCCCTCTTCAAAATTAACGATATCGTCGCCTCCGACATCGTCGGGGGTAGAGTCCCCCCTTTCCTGGCCTCATTGAACGTCCTCACCATCAACGGGGCCAACAAGTCCACATATTTTCTGTAATACTTCACCAGGAACCTGTCTGGTCCTGGGGCCTTCCCTGCTTGCATGCTTCCCAGTCCCTTAATAGCCTCGTCCACCCCAATCGGTGCCCCCAGGCCTACCACCCCCCGCTCCTCCACTTTCGGGAACCTCAATTGGTCCAGGAACTGCCGCATCCCCTCCTCTCCCTCTGGGGGTTGAGACCTATACAGTTCCTCATAGAAGGTCTTGAACACCTCATTTATCTTTCCTGCCCTTCGCACCATGTCTCCCCTTTCGTCTCTAATTCCTCCTATCTCCCTCGCTGCTGCCCTCTTTCGCAATTGATGAGCCAACAGGCGACTAGCCTTTTCCCCATATTCATACCTCCTCCCCTGTGCCTTCCTCCACAGTACCTCCGCCTTTCTGGTGGTCAGAAGGTCAAATTCCGTCTGGAGTCGTCTCCTCTCCCTGTACAATTCCTCCTCCGGGGTCTCTGCAAATTCCCTATCCACCCTTAAAATCTCCCCCAGTAATCTTTCCCTTTCCTTGGCCTCTGTTTTCCTTTTGTGGGCCCCAATGGAGATCAGCTCTCCTCTGGCCACCGCTTTTAGTGCTTCCCATACCACTCCCACAGGGACCTCGCCGTCGTCATTGACCTCCAGGTATCTCTCAATACACCCCCGCACTCTTGCACACATTTCCTCATCCGCCATCAGTCCCACATCTAATCGCCAGAGTGTTCTCTGCTCCCTTTCTCCTCCTAATTTCAGGTCCACCCAATGTGGGGCATGATCCGAAACCGCTATGGCTGAGTACTCAGCTTCTTCCACCCTAGAGATCAACGACCTTCCCAAAACAAAAAAATCTATCCGGGAGTACACTTTATGGACATGGGAGAAGAAGGAAAACTCCCTAGCCCTAGGTCTAAGAAATCGCCATGGATCCACTCCCCCCATTTGGTCCATAAACCCCTTAAGTACCTTGGCCGCTGCCGGCCTTCTTCCGGTCCTTGAGCTGGATCTATCTAGCCCCGGGTCCAGCACCGTATTAAAGTCCCCTCCTAAAATCAAGTTTCCTACCTCCAGGTCCGGTATACGCCCCAGCATCCGTCTCATAAATCCTGCATCGTCCCAGTTTGGGGCATACACATTCACCAACACGACCTCCATTCCCTCCAGCCTGCCACTCACCATTACATATCTACCTCTGCTATCTGCTACGATGTTCTTTGCTTCAAATGCTACCCGTTTCCCCACCAAAATGGCCACCCCTCTATTCTTTGCGTCCAGTCCTGAGTGGAACACCTGTCCCACCCATCCTTTCCTTAGCCTAACTTGGTCCGCCACCTTTAGGTGCGGCCCTTGGAGCATAACCACGTCTGCCCTTAGTCCTTTCAAATGCGCGAGCACTCGGGCCCTTTTTAATCGGTCCGTTCAGGCCTCTCACGTTCCACGTGATCAGCCTCACTAGGGGGCTACCTGCCCCCCTCCCGTGTCGACTAGCCATTACCTTCTCTAGGCCAGTCCCATATCCCGCCTCCGCGCTCCCGCTCGCCCCCCCCAGCGTCGCACACCATCCCCGCCCACCCACTCTTTAGCCATTTCCTTTTGGATTTCCGCAGCAGCAACCCAGTTGTTCCCCCCCCCCCTCCCCCTCCCTCCCCGCTAGATCTCTTTCTAGCATGATTGCTCCCCCCATATTACTTCCGTAAGTCAGCTGACTTCAACTGACCCCGGCTACTCCTGCTCACTCCTCGAACCCCCCGTGTGGGGAACTCCCATCCGCCTTGCGCCTGTCTTCCCGCCTTATTCTTTCTGGCGCGGGAACATCCCTTTACCTGACCCGCCTCTTATGGCGCAGCTCCCTTTCCCCTCCCCCTCCCCCTCCCCTTCCCCATTCTCCAACTATGTCCCGTCTTTCCCCCCTCACCGGCGCCCACATTTCCCCAATGTCTCCCCCCTTCCCAATTTACTTCTCAATTAACTGCAACCATAACATTGACAATAACATTTCCTGCAGCATCAGTCCCTCAGTTCCGATCCAATTTCTCTTCTTTGATGAAGGTCCATGCTTCCTCCGCCGTCTCGAAATAATGGTGTCTCTCCTGATACGTGACCCATAGTCTTGCCGGCTGCAGCATCCCGAACTTCACCTTCCTTTTATGCAACACCTCTTTGGCTCGGTTGAAGCTCGCCCTCCTTCTCGCCACCTCCGCACTCCAATCCTGGTATACCCGTACCACTGCATTCTCCCATCTGCTACTCCGCACCTTTTTAGCCCATCTCAGGACCTCTTCTCTATCCTTAAGGCGGTAAAATCGCACGATTATCGCCCTGGGTGGTTCTCCCGCTTTTGGTCTTCTCGCCGGAATCCCATTTGCCCACTCCACCTCCAAGGGGCCCGTAGGGGCCTCAGCACCCATCAGTGAGCTCAGCATCGTACTTGCGTACGCTCCACAGTCCACTCCTTCCACACCCTCAGGGAGACCCAGTATCCGAAGGTTCTTCCTTCGCGCTCCATTTTCTAGGGCTTCGATCCTTTCAGTACACTTTTTATGAAGTGCCTTGTGCGTCTGTGTCTTAACCGCCAGGCCCAGGATCTCGTCCTCAATATCTGTCACCTTCTGCTCCACCACGCGGAGCTCTGTCTCCTGGGTCTTTAATGTCTCCTTGAGCCCCTCAATTGCCTGTAGCAACGGGGTCAGCACCTCCCTCTTCAGCAGCTCCACGCACCGTCTCACAATTTCATCCTGCTCAGGCCCCCATGTCGCCTGCGCTTTCTCCGCCGCCATCTTGTACTTCTCTCTTTCTGACCCTTTGGTCGACGATTCCTCGCGCTGCAGCCGCCGCCGCCGGTTTTTTCCTCCTTCGTTTGGGGGGGACTCCCTTCTCACACACCCCACACCGGGTTGCTTCATCGAAAAATTCCCCGTTGGGGCTCTTAAAAGAGCCCGAAGGTCCGTCGGAGCTGGAGCTGCCGAAGCGTGCGGCTAGCTAGGCATCACCGCAACCGGAAGTCCCTTCAGTGGCCTTGATGAGGTCTTTTCACAGTTGTTCCCTCTGCTGCTAGAATTCACCTTTGATACAGGCCCTCAGGTCAGCTTGCAGCTTTAAGCTTGCCCTTCCCCCGCCTGCATGCTGGAAGAGGCCCTGTTTATCCTGCAGTTGCAGCCAAATCTTTTACTGTTTCTGCCGTGTCTGGCAACCAAGAGACATACCCTTCCTGGGGGACACTGTCGGGGGAATGTTGCAGCCTTCTTCCCACACCGAGAAATGGCAAACAAATGCCGTGGGGGCCCTGTAACGAGCCCAAAAGTCCGTTCCAAGCAGGAGCTGCCGAATATGCGACCTAGCTCTGCATAGCCGCACCCGGAAGTGTTACTGAGTCAATCTTAAGTGCGTTCTCCAATACTAAAGTCAACCTGCTTCATGCACATTGAACTGGTACAACTTCTCACACGATCTTTGCACACACATGTTCAGCAAAATTAAAGATTTAACTATAACAGGGCTGGTTTAGCACAGTGGGCTGAATGCCTGGCTTGTAATGCAGAACAAGGCAAGCAGCGCGGGTTCAATTCCGGCGAAAATCCCGTATTTGGAGGTAACTGAAGAAGTCCGCCCAGAAAGTGGAAACTTAATCGATAGCCCCCTCCAAACTATTCATAAGAAAAAAACAAGTGACTACACTTCAAAAGCATTGTACTGCCGATGTAACAGCCTCCCATAACAGGCGCCGGAATGTGGCGACTAGGGGCTTTTCACAGTAACTTCATTGAAGCCTACTCGTGACAAAAAGCGATTATTATTATCAACGTGTACTCCCTTTTAATGTGACAAGGAAGAAAATGGTCTGGAAATAATTGGTTCTGCACAAGGTAGGTTTTTGTGAAAATCCTTTTTTTGTTACCTGATTTAGAAAATAGATTTTGTTTTGCTAAATCCGGCCTGATTTCAAGAATGGTTACTACATGTTAGGTGATCATAACAGCAACGTTTAACAGCTGCCTCGTCAATTCTCAGAATGTCTAACTTTAAACGAATCTGACAGGCAAGTACAAGATCGTCGAGGTACCTTCATTCTAAAGCAGTACCAAGAAGAAAAGCAGTTAAATCACTGCTTGTAATAGAAGCCAGTTCCCAGAAGTGAAAGGCCTTCATCCCCCTTACGCTGTCTCCTTCAGTCTTTATAAAGATACTGTTGTCCCTAAATGCCATTTTATGAACTCCATTCAGTCCATTCGATCAATCTGAGCTCAGATGCCTTTAACGAACTTAACAGGATCCATCAAAGTGATTACACAAGTGCACTTGCAGAGCCAACCTATCCTTTTCCTATCCTATGGGTGGCACGGTAACACAGTGGTTAGCACTGTTGCTTCACAGCGCCAGGGTCCCGGGTTCGAATTCTGGCTTGGGTCACTGTCTGTAAGTTCTCCCAGTGTCTGCCTGGCTTTCCTCCGGCTGCTCCGGTTTCCTCCCACAAGTCCCGAAAGAAGTGGGGCTGGATTCTCCGCCGGCGGGGTGCTCCGTTTTTCCGGCAGCCCGGGGGATTTCCCGACGGCGTGGGGCTGCCCCACAATGGGAAACCCCATTGACCAGCCGGCGTAACGGAGAATCCCTCCGGCCGGTCGGGGCAGAAATGTGGCGGGGCGGGGCGGAGAATCCCGCCCGTGCTTGTTAGGTGAATTGGACATTCTGAATTCTCCCTCTGTGTACCTGAACAGGAGCCGGAATGTGGCGACTCGGGGATTTTCACAGTAACTTAATTGAAGGGTTAACGTAAGCCTACCTGTGACAATTATTATTTTTGAATTGCTGTCAAGTGTTGGACAACAGAACATGGAAAAGGTATACTAGTAGGACAGATAAGGGACAACAAATAGAGGTAGTGCATTTGGATTTTTCAAAGCATTCAATAAGGTAACAATGGTACAAAGAAAATAGGGCCCTGGAATTGAGATAATGGGTGGGATTCTCCGACCCCCGGCCGGGGGCTGGCGTGAATCCCGCCCCCACCGTGTCCCGAAGTCTCCGCCATCTGAGATTCGGTGGGGGCGGGAATCGCGCCATGCCGGTCTGCGGGAATCGCACCGCGCCGGTCAGCGGGCCCACCCCCGCCGATTCTCCGGCCCCGCGATGGGCCGAAGTCCCGCTGCTGGAATGCCTGTCCCGCCAGCGTGGATTAACCCACCTTTTGAACGGCGGGACAAGGCGGCGCGGGCAGGCTCCGGGGTCCTTTGGGGGGGGGCGCGGGGCGATCTGGCCCCGGGGGGTGCCCCCACGGTGGCCTGGCCCGCGATCGGGACACACCGATCCGCGGGCGGGCCTGTGCCGTGGGGGCACTCTTTTTCTTCCGCCTTCGCCATGGTCTTCACTATGGCAAAGGCGGTAGAGACCCCCTCCCCTGCGTATGCGCGGGGATGACGTCAGCAGCCGCTGACGCTCACGCGCATGCGCCGACCCGCGTCGCCCGGCGAAGACATTTCAGCCCTGGCTGGCGCGGCGCCAAAGGCCTTTCCCGCCAGCCGGTGGAGCGGAAACCGCTCCGGCGCGGGCTTAGCCCCTCAAGGTGAGGGCTTGGCCCCTAAAGGTGCAGAGACTTCCGCACCCTTGGGACGGCCTGACGCCGGAGTGGTTCTCGCCACTCCCTCACGCCGGAACCCCCCGCCCCGCCGGGTAGGGGAGAATCCCGCCCGGTATACTCCAGATTCACAGCAATGTGATTGACTCTTAAAAATGGCGTCTGAATTGGATGGGCAATAAATACCCATAATGGAGTGAATATAAAAAACTAGAATCAATTGAGTATTGGTTACTGAACAGCAAACAGACAATAGGAATAAACAGGCCTTTTGTGGGTTGGCATTTGTTGCCCATCCCTAACTGGCCTTGAAGCAAGTCACTTGTTCGTTCTTTTTAGAGGGTGTTTAAGAGTCAACTACATCACTATGGGTTTGGAGTCACATGTAGGCCAGACAGGGTAAGGACGGCAGATATCTTTCCCTAAAGAACGTCAGCGAACCAGATGGGTTTTTACGACAATCAGCAACGGTTTTATCGCCATGATTATACTTGCAATTCTAGATTTTAAAAAAATCAAATTCCAATTCACACAATCTGGTGGGATTCAAGCCCAGATCCCCAGAGGATTACCCTGGCCCTCTGGATTATTCGTCCAGTGCCTACCCCATAAAGGGTGTGAGGATCTCATTGCAACATGTAACATTCTTAAGGAGATGAAGAGGCTAGATACTGGGAGGATGTTGCCCTGGCTGGAGCATCAAGGGGACAGGATCACAATCTCAGGATAAGGGACCAGATATTAGGATTGAGACGGAAGGGCAGCACGGTGGCGCAGTGGGTTAGCACTGCTGCCTCACGGCACCGAGGTCCCAGGTTCAATATCCCGGCTCTGGGTCACTGTCCGAGTGGGTTTGCACATTTTCCCCATGTTTGTGTGGTTTTTGCCCCCACAACCCAAAGATGCGCAGAGTAGGTGGATTGGCCACAGTAAATTGCCCCTTAATTGGAAACAATTAATTGGATACACTAAATTGAGACGAGGAGAAATTTCTTCGATCAATGGGTTACAAATCTTTGAAATTCTCCATCCCACAGGGCTATAAATGCTCAGTTATCGTGCATATTTAAGACTGATATTCATGGATTTTTGGATACGAAAGAGATTAATCGATACGTTAATTGTGGAGCAAGGTAGAATCGAGGTAGATCAGCTATGATGTGATTGAATGGCAAAGCAGAAACAAAGGGTGAATGGTCTTCTCCTCCTGCTGGCCTTATCTTTAAACAAGGCTCTTGAATACATGAGCAGATACCAGAGTACAAACTAATACGGGTCAGTTTTTGCCGTTGGCTTTTACATGATTTCAAGGCTTAGAGCATTTCGATTTCATCCCATCTACTCCTACCAGCAAGAGTGAAAATGCTTTTCATGATGTGAACAATCTTACAAAGAGCATGGGCTCAATCCAATGGCCACACTGCGCTGGAAAAGCAGCTCGCTGAGGCGCAGTGTGGCCTATAAAAGCCAGGAGACCCCGCTCCCAGGATCGACCCGGCTCACAACACCTCACGAGATCAAACGCAATCTCGCGAGGCGTTGCGATGTAACCCCGCCCATTGTGGGCGAGATCACTTTTTGCCAAATCTGCGTAGGAGAGCGAGACAGTTAATATCACTCTAAGGTGCAGATTCTTGAGGCACCTGAGGCAATCCCTTCACCTCGGAGACGTCGGGCGAGCACCGTTCAGCAGTGGTCCCCACAAATGGGGATGAGACGGAACGACACACGTACGAGTCTCCCAGGCGATGGGAGGCTCCCACCTGCATGCCCTTTGGGCAGGGTAGTGCCCTGGCACTGCTAGTGCCACCTGGGTACTCTGGCAGGATCAGCCTGGTACCCTGGCAGTGCAACTTGGGTGCCAACCTGGAACTGCCAAGATGCCCAGGTGGTACTGCCAACTGGCATGGGCACTGCCATGTTGGCACTGACAAGGTGTCAGGCTGGCATTTTTTGCACATCGGGTGGGGGTCCCCTGCATGGGGTTTGTGGGGAACCCTCCCAAAGTGTGTTCGGGCTGGGGGAGTGTTGGGGGTCGCTTCAGTGGCCTTGGGAGATGGGGATGCCATTTTTAAATGGCGGAGCTGCCCAGTGTACAAAACGGGGCTATATGTGCCCTTGGTCACGCGTTCCCCACTAAGGACCCTTATACAACACGAGCCTGCGAGCGCCGGGAAACACACGGCTAAACACCCTCGCTATATACCTTTGTTCCCAATTAGCTGAACCGAGACCAACAGTGTTTCATAGACTGGGGAATGATACTTTCAATGAACGAGTGATGAAAGTGGCAGAAGAAACGATCTGGATCGGATGGATAAGTGCGCCTCTGGCAAATTATTTTGGAAAGATTGCAAAATTTGAAATGCAGAGCGAGGAAACGTTAAATGAAGAGAGAGCCGATAGGTGGTGTGAACGAGGGAGGACATTCCATTATCTGGTGCTGAAGATAAATTGTGAGCACAGTTGCCATGTGTACGCGTTGGAGATGGCACTACAGCTTGAAGGCCAACGTGACACCATCGCCAACGGTGATCATGCTCATATTGACTCTGCTGTCCCGGTAGACCTTCTCATTGAACTTAACGATGCTCAGTGTTTCAGGGTCATTTCCTGGGTTAAGCACTAACCCATCCCATAGTACCTGTAGGGGGGACAAAAAGACACATGGGTTTACACTGAGGGTGCACTTGGAAACATCATGTTCAAGGGCAGAACTGCAAAGAAGAAAAAGCTTTCCACCCCCCCCGCCCCCAATTAAATATCCCTTCAGTACAGGGAATACCAATCTCTTCAGCCAAAGTGGAGAGTGTACCGACACGTATGTATTCACTGTATAATCCCACCAAACATAAAAAAACCTTGCAAGAACGTCAACAATTAATATCAGTAGAAAGAGAACCATTGATTCCATCGGGACTGTTGTGACTATGTGTGCACATATATAGGGAAGAATTCGAGTGACTCGCGAGTATTCCTGCAATCTAACCATTACACCTAGAGTTTCATCACGATCTGTAAACTTTTAAATAAAGCGTTTTATTCTCTAAAGCATTGGGAACATTGCAAAATGGCAGCTATCAGTAATAAAAGAATAGGCGGGCTGGCAAAAGTACAATCAGTCACTTCACTAGTGTATTAGCAGGATTTTCTCCCACTTAAATATTGGGAAAGATTAGCAAGGACACCAGGAAGAATCTACAGTGCAGAAGGAGGCCATTCAGCTCATCGGGTCTCCACCAACCCCCCCCAAATCAGCACTCTACCTAGGCCCATTCTCCTGCCCTATCCCAGTAACCTAACGTGCAATCACCTGCCTTGCTTTGAAATAGAGCCGTGGGGTCTTTTGAGATAGCACAGAGGGCCTTGGTCTAATGTCTCATCTGAAAGCTGTGCCTCTGACAGTGCAGCACTCCCTCGGTACTGACCCTCTGACAGTGCAGCACTCCCTCAGTACTTCCCTGAGGGTGCAGCACTCCCTCGGTACTGACAGTGCAGCACTCCCTCAGTACTTCCCTGAGGGTGCAGCACTCCCTCGGTACTGACAGTGCAGCACTCCCTCAGTACTGCCCTGAGGGTGCAGCACTCCCTCGGTACTGACCCTCTGACAGTGCAGCACTCCCTCAGTACTGACAGTGCAGCACTCCCTCGGTACTGACAGTGCAGCACTCCCTCAGTACTGCCCTAAGGGGTGCAGCACTCCCTCGGTACTGACAGTGCAGCACTCCCTCAGTACTGCCCTGAGGGTGCAGCACTCCCTCGGTACTGACAGTGCAGCACTCCCTCAGTACTGCCCTGAGGGGTGCAGCACTCCCTCGGTACTGACAGTGCAACACTCCCTCAGTACTGCCCTGAGGGTGCAGCACTCCCTCGGTACTGACAGTGCAGCACTCCCTCAGTACTGCCCTGAGGGTGCAGCACTCCCTTGGTACTGACCCTCTGACAGTGCAGCACTCCCTCAGTACTGCCCTGAGGGTGCAGCACTCCCTCGGTACTGACAGTGCAGCACTCCCTCAGTACTGCCCTGAGGGGTGCAGCACTCCCTCGGTACTGACAGTGCAGCACTCCCTCAGTACTGCCCTGAGGGTGCAGCACTCCCTTGGTACTTGTAGCGCACAATGACTTACGAGAGAGACGAGTAGAGATGAAGTCGATGAGGCTTTATTAAGCGAGACTTGTCCCCAGCAGTTCAGCAACAGAATGGAGCGGCGGGGAGAAGCTCGGGTTCTTATACTCCGCCTTCAGGGCGGAGCCAGGAGTCAACAGCCAACCAGGACCCGTGATCTGTCAGCCAATAGCATCACGGCTTCACAGTCCCACATGACCCCTAATACATACTACCATATTCACCCCTTGTTAAAAATGAACCCGGCGGGGTGGTGGTTCGCATCGTGGTAGGGGTTTACAAGGCTGGTCCTGGGAGGAAAATTTTGGGCATGTCATTACAGTTTTAGCCCTACACTGGGCTATGTACAAGGTTTGTGAAACTATTTACAATATTCGTAAGAGAAAAGAAAATTTTTTTTTTTTTTTACAGTCCAACAACATTCCTGGTGTCACACCGATGCCACGAGTCGAGCGGGCGGTCTGGTCTTCCTCGTCGATCGCCTCAGCCCCGGTGGTGGTGCAGGTGCTTGTTCCAGCGTTGTCGTCGGGAGCGTTTCGGTGTTTGTTTCTGTTTCACTCCTGGTCGGACACGGGAGGAGGACCGATCCTCCCGGGAAGGGAGTGGTCGCGGGGTGCGCCGGTGGCAGGGAGGGGATGATCGGTGTCGGGGGGGGGTGTGTGTTGCCGGCGGGCGCCAGGTCTCGCAGGGAGACCGTGTCCTGTCGGCCGTCGGGGTACGCCACGTAGGCGTACTGCGGGTTCGCGTGGAGGAGGTGAACCCTCTCGACCAACGGGTCCGACTTGTGCGCCCGCACATGTTTCCGGAGCAAGATGGGTCCTGGGGCCGCCAGCCAGGTCGGCAGCAACGTTCCAGAGGAGGACTTCCTGGGGAAGACAAGGAGGCGCTCATGAGGCGTTTGGTTAGTGGTGGTACACAGCAGCAACGGGATGGAGTGGAGAGCGTCGGGGAGGTCCTCCTGCCACCGGGAAACTGGGAGATCCCTGGACCGTAGGGCCAGTAGGACGGTCTTCCAGACCGTGCCGTTCTCCCTCTCTACTTGTCCGTTGCCCCGGGGGTTGTAGCTGGTCGTCCTGCTCGAGGCTATACCCTTGCTGAGCAGGAACTGGCGCAGCTCGTCACTCATGAAGGAGGACCCCCTGTCGCTATGGATATATGCGGGGCAACCGAACAGTGTGAATATGGTGTTAAGGGCTTTGATGACTGTGGCCGCTGTCATGGGGCAGGGGAAACGGGAGTACTCGTCCACCACGTTCAGGAAGTATGTGTTACGGTCGGTGGAGGGGAGGGGCCCTTTGAAATCCAGACTAAGGCGTTCAAAGGGGCGGGAAGCCTTGATCAGGTGCGCTCTATCCGGCCTGAAAAAGTGCGGTTTGCACTCCGCGCAGATGTGGCAGTTCCTGGTGACTGTACGGACCTCCTCCACAGAGTAGGGGAGGTTGCGGGACTTTATAAAATGGTAGAACCGAGTGACCCCCGGGTGGCAGAGGTCCTCGTGGAGGGCTTGGAGACGGTCTATTTGTGCGTTGGCACATGTGCCGCGGGATAGGGCATCGGACGGCTCGTTCAGCTTTCCGGGACGGTACAAGATCTCGTAGTTGAAGGTGGAGAGCTCGATCCTCCACCTGAAGATCTTGTCATTTTTAATTTTGCCCCGCTGTGCATTATCGAACATGAAGGCTACCGACCGTTGGTCAGTGAGGAGAGTGAATTTCCTGCCGGCCAGGTAATGCCTCCAATGTCGCACAGCTTCCACTATGGCTTGGGATTCCTTTTCCACTGAGGAGTGGCGGATTTCTGAGGCGTGGAGGGTTCGGGAGAAGAAGGCCACTGGTCTGCCCGCTTGGTTAAGGGCGGCCGCCAGAGCTACGTTGGAGGCGTCGCTCTCGACCTGGAAGGGGAGGGACTCGTCGATGGCGCGCATCGTGGCCTTTGCGATATCCGCTTTGATGCGGCTGAAGGCCTGGCGAGCCTCTGTCGACAGGGGGAAGGTAGTGGTCTGTATTAGCGGACGGGCCTTGTCTGCATACTGGGGGACCCACTGGGCGTAATATGAAAAGAATCCCAGGCAACGTTTCAGGGCTTTGGAGCAGTGGGGGAGGGGAAATTCCATGAGGGGGCGCATGCGTTCGGGGTCGGGGCCTATTATCCCATTGCGCACTACGTATCCCAGGATGGCCAGCCGGTTTGTGCTAAAAACGCACTTTTCCTCGTTGTATGTGAGGTTCAAGGCGTTAGCGGTCTGGAGGAATTTTTGGAGGTTGGCGTCGTGGTCCTGCTGATCGTGGCCACAGATGGTTACGTTGTCGAGATACGGGAACGTGGCCTGCAACCCGTGCTGGTCAACCATTCGGTCCATCTCCCGTTGGAAGACCGAGACCCCGTTCGTGACACCAAATGGGACCCTTAGGAAGTGGTATAGACGCCCGTCTGCCTCGAAGGCTGTGTACTTGCGGTCACCTGGGCGGATGGGGAGCTGATGGTAGGCGGACTTGAGGTCCACGGTGGAGAAAACCTTATACTGGGCGATCCGATTTACCATGTTGGATATGCGGGGGAGAGGGTACGCATCTAGCTGTGTGTACCTGTTGATGGTCTGGCTATAGTCTATGACCATCCTTTGCTTCTCCCCGGTCTTTACTACTACCACCTGTGCTCTCCAGGGACTATTGCTGGCCTGGATTATGCCTTCCTTCAGCAACCGCTGGACTTCAGACCGAATAAATATCCGGTCCTGGGCGCTGTACCGTCTGCTCCTAGTGGCGACGGGTTTGCAATCCATGGTGAGGTTTGCAAACAAGGACGGCGGTTCAACTTTGAGAGTTGCGAGGCCGCAGATAGTGAGTGGGGGTATTGGGCCGCCGAATTGAAATGTTAGGCTCTGCAGGTTACACTGGCAATCTAATCCCAGTAATGTGGGCGCGCAGAGTTGGGGAAGGACGTAGAGCCTGTAATTTTTAAACTCCCTCCCTTGCACCGTTAGGTTCGCGATGCAGAACCCTTTGATCTCTACGGAGTGGGATCCTGCAGCTAGGGAAATCTTTTGCGTACTTGGATGGATGGTCAAAAAACAGCGTCTTACCGTGTCGGGGTGGATGAAACTTTCGGTGCTCCCGGAGTCGATCAGGCATGGTGTCTCGTGTCCGTTGATCAGCACCGTTGTTGTCGTCGTCTGGAGCGTCCGGGGCCGTGATTGATCCAGCGTCACCGAGGCCAGTCGTGGTCGTAGTGTCTCAGCGTCTTCTTCGGACCCCGTGGAGCCGTCGATGCTGGGGTCCTTTGTTGTCATCCAAGATGGCGGCGTCCATGAATCGCACGCGGCCGGGGGTGGACAAAATGGCCGCCCCCATGCATCGCACGTGGCTGGGGAGTCACAAGATGGCGGCGCCCATCCTCCCCTCGTGGTGGCCGGGACCCAAAATGGCGGCGCCCGCGGGTCGCACATGGGGCGCTGGGGGGGGGGGTTGGGGAGCGTTTGGGATGCGCTGGGCTCGTTCTTCTCCGGGGATTGCGGCGACCCCCCGGGACCGGCACACAGCCGCGTAATGGCCCTTCTTGCCGCAGCTTTTGCAAATAGCTGCGCGGGCCGGGCAGCGCTGCCGGGGGTGTTTCGCTTGCCCGCAGAAATAGCAGCGGACCCCCCCGGGATGATCTGGCGTTCTAACCGCGCAAGCCTGTGAGGGAGGGGGGGGGGGGTTGTCGCGACGGGGGTCCACCGAGCCCAAGGGGCTGCCGCGCGGTCGGGGACGTAGGTGCCGGCATTTTGTGGGCCACATCTAGGGAAGCTGCAATGGCCCGTGCTTCTGAGAGTCCTAGCGGCTCTTTTTCTAAAAGTCTTTGGCGGATTTGGGGAGAGTTCATACCTGCCACAAACGCATCGCGAATTAACATGTCCGTGTGTTCAGTCGCGTTTACCAGCGGGCAGCTGCAGCCCCGTCCCAAAATCAGCAGCGCGGCGTAGAATTCCTCTAACGATTCTCCGGGACTTTGCTGTCTCGTTGCGAGTTGGTAGCGTGCGTAGACCTGGTTCACGGGGCGAACGTAGATGCTCTTCAGTGCTGCGAGCGCCGTCGGGAAATCCTCTGCGTCTTCTATGAGAGGGTAAATTTCCGGGCTTACCCTCGAATGCAGGACCTGCAGTTTCTGGTCTTCTGTGATCCGGTCGGGGGCCGTTCGGAGGTAGCCTTCAAAACAAGTTTGCCAGTGTTTAAAAACTGCTGCCGAGTTCACTGCGTGGGGGCTGATCCGCAGGCATTCCGGGGCGATCCGGAGCTCCATAGTCCTTTAAGCTCGCTTAATAAATTGTAGCGCACAATGACTTACGAGAGAGACGAGTAGAGATGAAGTCGATGAGGTTTTATGAAGCGAGACTTGTCCCCAGCAGTTCAGCAACAGAATGGAGCGGCGGGGAGAAGCTTGGTTTCTTATACTCCGCCTTCAGGGCGGAGCCAGGAGTCAACAGCCAACCAGGGATCTGTCAGCCAATAGCATCACGGCTTCACAGTCCCACATGACCCCTAATACATACTACCACAGTACTGACCCTCTGACAGTGCAGCACTCCCTCAGTACTGCCCTGACGGTGCAGCACTCCCTCGGTACTGACAGTGCAGCACTCCCTCAGTACTGCCCTGAGGGTGCAGCACTCCCTCGGTACTGACAGTGCAGCACTCCCTCAGTACTGCCCTGAGGGTGCAGCACTCCCTCGGTACTGACAGTGCAGCACTCCCTCAGTACTGCCCTGAGGGTGCAGCACTCCCTCGGTACTGACCCTCTGACAGTGCAGCACTCCCTCAGTACTGCCCTGAAGGTGCAGCACTCCCTCGGTACTCACAGTGCAGCACTCCCTCAGTACTGCCCTGAGGGGTGCAGCACTCCCTCAGTACTGCCCTGAGGGTGCAGCACTCCCTCGGTACTGACAGTGCAGCACTCCCTCAGTACTGCCCTGAGGGTGCAGCACTCCCTCAGTACTGACAGTGCAGCACTCCCTCAGTACTGCCCTGAGGGTGCAGCACTCCCTCGGTACTGACAGTGCAGCACTCCCTCGGTACTGACAGTGCAGCACTCCCTCAGTACTGCCCTGAGGGGTGCAGCACTCCCTCAGTGCTGCCCTGAGGGTGCAGCACTCCCTCGGTACTGATCCTCTGACAGTGCAGCACTCCCTCAGTACTGCCCTGAGGGTGCAGCACTCCCTTGGTACTGACCCTCTGACAGTGCAGCACTCCCTCAGTACTGCCCTGAGGGTGCAGCACTCCCTCGGTACTGACAGTGCAGCACTCCCTCAGTACTGCCCTGAGGGTGCAGCACTCCCTCGGTACTGACAGTGCAGCACTCCCTCAGTACTGCCCTGAGGGTGCAGCACTCCCTCGGTACTGACCCTCTGACAGTGCAGCACTCCCTCAGTACTGCCCTGAGGGTGCATCACTCCCTCGGTACTGACAGTGCAGCACTCCCTCAGTACTGCCCTGAGGGGTGCAGCACTCCCTCAATACTGCCCTGAGGGTGCAGCACTCCCTCGGTACTGATCGTCTGACAGTGCAGCACTCCCTCAGTACTGCCCTGAGGGTGCATCACTCCCTCGGTACTGACAGTGCAGCACTCCCTCAGTACTGCCCTGAGGGTGCAGCACTCCCTCAGTACTGCCCTGAGGGTGCATCACTCCCTCGGTACTGACAGTGCAGCACTCCCTCAGTACTGACCCTCTGACAGTGCTGCACTCCCTCAGTGCTGACCCTCTGACAGTGCAGCACTCCCTCGGTACTGACCCTCTGACAGTGGAGCACTCCCTCAGTACTGACCCTCTGACAGTGCAGCACTCCCTCAGTACTGACCCTCTGACAGTGCAGCACTCCCTCAGTACTGACCCTCTGACAGTGCAGCACTCCCTCAGTACTGACCCTCTGACAGTGCAGCACTCCCTCAGTACTGACCCTCTGACAGTGCAGCACTCCCTCAGTCCTGCCCTGAAGGTGCATCTTGGATTTCATGCTCAAGTCCCGTGGATGGATAGAGGGAGAAATAAAGCGTTGGGGGCCCACAATTCTCCGACTGAGAGATGAGGGAGGGAGCCATTGACCCCCAGCCGCCAATTATTCTTGCAAAGCAAGTGGATTTCCTGACACCAGCTGCGGAAGGGTCCAAACTCAGGAGCCCAGTGGCACACAAAGAAGTGGCGAACAAAACATTCAATTGGGAAAGTGGAGCTGGGAAATGGAAGGAGAGCAAAAAACAAAAACAGCAGGCTACGGGGGGAGCAAGGTCAGAGAAACAGCTCGAGCCACACAAGGGGACAAGACCCTTTGGAACTCTGCAAGTTTGTCACGCGATGACAAATAATTTGTTTCGGAACACATCACTATCTTATTACCAATCACAAGCAGTCACCAGCTAACGGAGCCCATCAGCTAATTAAGGACAGACTCACATTGTCAATTGCTATTATTCCTCCTTTCCGGATAAGTTGCAGGCATTTCTCATAATACAAGCTGTAATTCTGCTTGTCAGCATCGATGAAGACAAAGTCAAAGGATTTCGCTTTGCCAGCTTCTAGAAGCTCATCTGTGGAAAAACCGTGAAATAACAGAGTTAGTGAAAAAGGGACCAAATCATTTTCCAGTATCGACATAGCAGTAAGTGTATGCTTTGGCAGTGATAATGTTAAATTCATTTCCTCATTAAAGAAAGCTGGTGGCGTTTGGCTCAACCTCCAAAAGAGTATCCAAAGAGAAAATGCTGGAAAATCTCAGCAGGTCCGGCAGCAGCTGTGGGGAGAGAAAAGAGTTAACGTTTCGAGTCATCTGGACCAGCTGAGATTTTCAGATTCCAACATCCAGTCTCACGGCGCCGAGATCCCAGGTTCGATCCCGGCTCTGGGTCACTGTCCGTGTGGAGTTTCCACATTCTCCCCGTGTTTGCGTGGGTTTCGCCCCCACAACCCAAAGATGTGCAGGGTAGGTGGATTGAACATGCTAAATTGCCCCTTAATTGGAAAATTGGGCGAGATTCTCCACTCCCGCGCCGGTTGGGAGAATCGCCTGGGCCGCCAAAATTTCCCGGGACGCCGGTCCGGCGCCCTCCCGCGATTCTCCCAAGCGGCGGGAACGGCCCGGTCGAGTTCCGCGGGCCGGAGAATCGCCGGAGGCACCCAAAATGGCGATTCTCCGGCACCCCCGCTATTCTCAGGCCCGGATGGGCCGAGCGGCCAGGCCAAAATGGCGGGTTCCCCCCGGCGCCGTCCACACCTGGGGCGAAATTCTCCCCAAACGGCGCGATGTCCGCTGACTGGCGCCCAAAACGGCGCCAATCAGACGGGCATCGCGCCGCCCCGAAGGTGCGGAATGCTCCGCATCTTTGGTGGCCGATCCCCAACATTGAGGGGCTAGGCCGGCGCCGGAGGGATTTCCGCCCCGCCAGCTGGCGGAAACGGCCTTTGCTGCCCCGCCAGCTGGCGCGGAAATGACATGTCGGGGCGGCGCATGCGCGGGAGCATCAGCGGCTGCTGACAGTTTCCCGCGCATGCACAGTGGGGAGAGTCTCTTCCGCCTCCGCCATGGTGGAGACCGTGGCGGAGGCTGAAGGGAAAGAGTGCCCCCACGGCACAGGCCCCGATCGCGGGCCAGGCCACCGTGGGGGCACCCCCCGGGGTCAGATCGCCCCGCGCCCCCCCCCAGGACCCCGGAGCCCGCCCACGCCGCCTTGTCCCGCCGGTAAATAGGTACTCTAATTTACGCCGGCGGGATAGGCAATTTATCGCAGGACTTAGGCCCATCCGGGCCGGAGAATCGAGCGGGGGGGGGCCCGCCAACCGGCGCGGCGCGATTCCCACCCCCGCCCAATCTCCGGTGCCGGAGACTTCGGCAACCGGCGGGGGCGGGATTCACGGCAGCCCCCGGCGATTCTCCGACCCGGCGGGGGGTCGGAGAATGACGCCCCTGGTCGCTGTCGTCAGGAACAGCCCGCGAACGCTGGGGGGGGGGGGGGCGGCCTGCGGGGGGGCAAGGGGGGATCCCCCTGCACCGGGGGGTACCTCAAATGTGGGGTGGCCTGCGATCGGTGCCCACCGATTGTCAGGCTGTCCTCTCTGAAGGAGGACCTCCTTTCTTCCGCGGCCCCACAAGATCCGTCCGCCACCTTATTGCGGGGCGGACTTAGAGAGGACGGCAGCCACGCATGCGCGGGTGACGCCAGTTATGCGGCGCCGGCCGCATCATCTATGCGGTGCCGCCTTTACGCGGGCGACAAGGCCCTGCGCGTGTAGATGACGCGGCCCCGATCCTAACCCATTGTCAGGGCCTGAATCGGTCGGGATCGGGGTCATTTCGCGCCGTCGTGAACCTCGACGGCGTTCACGACGGCACGGCCACTTCGGCGCGAATCCCGCCCATTAATTGGGCACTCTAAATTTATTTTTTTTAAAAAAAATTTTAGAGAATAAACTTGCTGAAGGTAAAAGACAAACTGCTGCAGTATTCCCCCATCATCTACTAACATCTGATATTAACAGAAATGGATGCGACTTAATGCTAATATTCATGTATGTATAGAACTGATGATGTTTTATGCTTCGGTGATAATTATCACATGAAGACCCGACATTGTAAGGCATCATGGCTGAAAGTGTAGCTCAGTTAAGCAGTTATGGATTTGAACCCCATTTCATTGAATTCAAACCCTGAGCTACCATGTCCTCTGTATCTCCAGTTTCAGTTGACTACAGAGTCAGGGGCCAGAATGGAAGCTAGCCATTTGCTTCAGGTAACAAGTAGATAGCCCCACTCTTGACCTAAACTAGTCTTTAAAGAGCAGGTAGCAACCTCATTTTAAACAGTTAATAAGAATTACTGCTCTTTTTTTTTGATTGTTTCTGTTTAAGCAGTGAAGGTTGTAACCATTACGGATGAAGAGAGGGAGACACCAAGGTGCTGCAGCCATTTTCTGCTTTAAAGCTATGCTGGACAGCAAGACAGCAAGACAGAGGCATAAGGCACAGTGGTCAGGCAGAGGAACTGGCAAAGCTTTACCTGTCGAGTCCCAATGGGACAGATGGTTGTTGGATAAAAGGTTCCCAACATAATGCCTGTCATTATCAAAGCCAATGGGCAGCACGGTAGCACAGTGGTTCGCACAGCTGTTTCACAGCTCCAGGGTCCCAGGTTCGATTCCCGGCTTGGGTCACTGTGTGGAGTCTGCACGTTCTCCCCGTGTCTGTTTGGGTTTCCTCCGGGTGCTCCGCTTTCCTCCCACAGTCCAAAGGTGTGGAACGTAGGTGGATTGGCCAAGCTAAATTGCCCTTAGCGTCCAAAAAGGTTGGTTGGGGTTACTGGGTTCCGGGGATAGAGGGGAGGTGTGGGCTTGGGTAGGGTGCTCTTTCCAAGGGCCGGTGCAGGCTTGATGGGCCGAATGACCTCCTTCTGCTCTGTTGATATTATGATTCTATGACTCACAGGATTTCATCAACATTGACTGCTTTTAGTCAAAACCAGTAGGAAATCATTGGAAAGTTTGAAAGTAGGACAAGGAATCAGGATGTCCAAAATCAGGCTTATCCATTAGTTGGGTCTCTTATTTTCACACTTGGGTGTAGATCCAAATCTGATAAATCTTGATCAATCTAGCAAACAGCCAATTCAACCAGAGGGGATTGTCAAAACTGTGCTTTGGGCATTGTCATTATTTTAACAACATTTATTTTAGCAGGAGACAAAAGGATAGAGTGTGCTTATTTGGGAATCCTATTTTCCCATTCAGCAGCAAGGGACGTAAAATCTGTGCCACTACTGCACTAAATCCTGGCCACACCGATACCCAAATATTTCAAGCTCTCCACAGCAGTAATTAAATTGGAGGGGTCGATAGCTGAACGGCTACAAGCCGAGGCAAGGGCCAGTTTATTCCACACTGAAATGTAATCCAAATTGATCTGCTAACATTCAATTCATCCTTCAAGGTTGGCTAATTAATAAATATCAGTTCATGTTTGTTCCAGTAGAAAGTCAAAGCAAAGACACATTTTCATTGCTGACGGATCTCTGGCAGCCTTGGCTTACTTGTATCTAGAGGACAAACCCATCTCCCCAGAAGCATGGAATAAAATTGTGTAAAATTGTTTTTAAAAAATAATCCTATCTATTTCATTATAATAATATATGCAAAGAAAAAGGTAGCGATGCGGTAAAAGCCAGTAATCTGATCTTATATATATTTACAAAGGAACTCAGACAGTGACAGCCGGATAACTATTTCCTTTTGTACACACAACATTTTACAATTCTACAAAGCAACCACAATCCTAGACTAATTGTTTTTAAAAATCATTCATTCACAGGATGTGGAAGTTGCTGATAAGACCAGCATTTATTGCCCATTACAATTTCCCATTCAGAAAGATGTAGCGAGCTACCTTCTTGACTACAACTGCGTGGCTTGCTGGGCCATTTCCCAGGGCGTTTAAGAGTCAATCATATTCCACATTGGTCTGGAGTCACACTTGTCTCAGGCCCGGTAAGGATGGCAGATTTCCTTCTCTAAGGCCATTAATGAATCAGATGGGGTTTTCATGACTATCTGGTAGTTTCACAGTCACCATTACGGATGCTAGCTTTTTACTCCAGAATTTTATTTAATTAATTGATGATTAAAGCCAACTGACTGACAGGGAAAAGGCATGTTTCTGGCTCTCTTTGCCCTTAACAGGATCTTCTCGTGGATTTGCTCTAGGATCGGGTCAAAACTGCCGCACTCAGGTCCTCGATAAGGGTGGCACAAAGAGGGAGGGTGGCTGGCTGCCTGTTTCTATTATGTGGTTTAATCCGTGCCCAGTTGGTCTTAGACATGCCGTGCACTCAATACACTCGACCTGCGGGCAATGCAAGATGTTCTACCGGCCTCGTTCAGCCCGAGTCAGTGGCCTCTCGCAAGATTTACGACGCTCATTTCACCATGTGAGATCTAACGAGATCTCATGAGGTATCGCGATCTGGGGCAAATGGTAAATTGGGACGTTGGAGAAGGTGTCCGGAGGCTGGGCGGGGGGGTGGGGGGTGCGGGTTGGCGCACTGATCTCTTCCTGCACTGGTGAGCTGAGCCCGTTAGTGCAGGAAATGAGTCTAAGTGTGGCCTTGGTGGGGCCATCCTCGCTGAAGCCTGAAAAAGAAGCGGAGTCCCGTTTAACAGCGGGGTCGTTGTTGCTGCTGCAGGCATCGGGAAACACGCCGCTAAACGCACCCAAAATGGGACTCTTGTCTTTTAAAAAAAAATAATTCTCACCCAAAGGATCGAAATTATCGGTTTGCTTTGGTTCCATTGGGCAGCAATTGACTATATTTGAGACGGCTCCTCTGTTTGAGGACGCAGGAGTGCAGCTGCTTTTGTGTTGGTGACACAGGGATTGTTGGAAATCCATAGAGGTTTACATAGTCTGATGTTGCCGCAGTGAGATGGCTGACAGCTGTGCTGTACCACCCAACGACAAAATGGCCCAAAGCAGGATGACACAGCTGTAAGGTGTGTTGTGAAAACTTGGAAGAATATGAAATTTGAAACATGAAAATAACACTAAGAATACCTGAGGCGTTTAAATAAAAAGGAGAAGTAGTACAAGGGGTTAACAGCAGCAGCCTGTTTTGAACAGACAAGGATGAAAACAGATAGGAGCTTCATTTTATTCACAAGTTAAAAAAGACATTTGATTGACTTAAAAACTCTTAAAGTTATATGAAAAGAAACAGTATCGCACAAATCTTTAGTAAGGAGTTATTTAATTGAACAAATAGGAAAAGCGGCCAGAATCTAAAGTATAAGATAAGTAACAACAGTCAAAGTGTGAAAAGTTGCTAACACTAGTAATAAAATGAAACAACTGATTGATAAATTGAGGAAACTAGAAGGTGACAAAGTAACATTATAACGTATATAGCATTTGAAGTTAAAACCTTTTGAAAATGGTCAAAGCAGATAAAGTTAGAAACAGGAGATAACACTAACATGACATTAATTTAACCTGAAGATGACCCGAGTCGAATCAGAGAAAAGGTGTATCAGAAAAAGACATGAAACCAAAAGAGTGCGAACTAAGGCACACAAATTTGTGACATGTCAAGCAAAGCGAGAAAAATGCAGTCAAAGATGGTGTAGCACCATCGATCACACACGAGGCGAGACGTAAAGAACTTCAATCGAGGCTTTATTGAGCAGACTTGTTCAGACTTGTTCCCCAGCAGCTCAGTCACAGAATGCAGCAGTGGGGAGTAACCCGGGTATCTGGGTGGAGCCCAGTAGGCGGCAGTTCCAATCGGGATCCAGCATCTGTCCTCCAATAGCTCCTCAGCATTCATGGTGTACCGTATCATCCCTAATACATACCACCACAGATGGCAAGCTAGGGAGAAGGAAACTGCACTATCGCTGTAGAAGTAGCACCACGCTTCTAAACTACTAAAATTTAGCATACCAAAAGTCATGCAGACAGACTGAAGGGTGCCAGGTGCAAAGGTTAAGGGGCACCAAATGGCTATAAGAACTGGGGATAATGAGCAGAGAATCAGAAGAGCATCTTCCTCGGTGATGGGACGAGCAACATCGATAGACCGGGCAGCCCAGAGAACTCAGCAGAAGACCAAAAGTTAAAGAAACCTGATTGTCAAGAGAGACTTGAAAGTCTGCAACTGGTCCGAACAAGAAAAGATCTTTCTACCTTTCTGTAAAAGTAGTTATTCTCTTTTAACTTGAAAATAAAGTTAAGTTCAAATTGATAACCTGAAAGAGTGGTTATTATTATTCTCTTTAAAGTTACTTTACTTCACTTAGCAAGCTGGACCCGTGTTTAAGTCACTAAGTGATAAGTAGCTAAAATTCTTCTACAAAGATACGAGTTATACCGGGGGATAACTTGAAATACTAGTTTGACCCGGATAGCACTCGCCGAAGTCTGCGTATGAGTCGGGGAATGAGAATCCCTGCTCACCATTTAGAATAAATCGCCCCTTTTTGGGAAAGGGGGAAATCTAAGAACAGTGGTGAGGCAAAAACTACAGGTGACGAGAGTTAGAAAGCTACAAATGTATTTTGTGCAAACTGTTTTCTTCTTGAGGTCCTTGATCCACCAGCACCCCCATATAAAAATGGTGCCTTCCATACTCTGCATTGCTGTTTTTCAGCAATCACACCTAAAGAGTTATTGATACTTTGAAAAGTTGACCCCACTAGAGACTGGAATGAGGAGCAGGAATTATCTTTGCTCCAATGGGTGTATATATGTAGGAACTCTCATTTAAGTTGCGTGCAAATGAAGTTAAAAGCTGGCCAGACCCAGGCTGGCCTTTACTCTGGGGAAATGCTGACCTGAAGCAAAATTAATAAATGTTACACTGTTAATGGAGACAGTCATTTACTTGTGACCTGTCATTCATTAGGAAAATCTTGGCTCATTCGAAAGCTCAGCTTCAATTACCATTTCTTTCAGACTGCTCCCAAACGCAGCCAAGGATTTATTCAGTAATATTACATTGCCTTAAAAGCTGCCGACACTAAGCAGGCGAGCATATAATCATCTCTCATGCTGGCCTCATTCTGTCCAAACAATGGATAATATGATTACGAAACCTATTTAAAGAGTTCTCCCATCTCTCGACAAGTCTTTAATGTATACTGAAATTAAAAGAAATTAATAAGCAAGCGTTTGCGATATTAATAATGGTTTTGGATTGGTCAACCACACAAGGAGGCCAGAGAACTTAGAAACCATAGGCAGCCCGAGATTGGGGACCTGTCTCACAATGCTATTGGTGAGCGCCAAGACAAGCCCGTCTTTCACTGCTGACTGCAAAATCCAGACAAACGTTTGTCAAGGACACAATGACAGGTCAAGGGGCAGAATTTGACTGCCACTGAAACGTGTGTTTGTCAAAAACCACAATCGAAGGAAGTTCCTCTTTAAAAATCACCACAGTGATTCTGTAGGTTATCAAGGGGGGGGGGGGGGGTCCTGTGGGACAGTGCGTAGCGTCCCCTGCCCCTAGTCCAGGACTTGATGGCCACAGAAGGTTTGCTCGTAATGTGGCCACACGGGTTGACTATCAACCTGTGAATCCTTCCAATACACCTGACGCCAGGTGGTAAGACTGGCAGAGGGCAACAGCAAACCACTGCATTACTTTCAGAAGCATAATCATAGCCCAATCCAGTGGCAGTCTATGGTCACCAACACCCTCTTAGGACATGGTATCTGAAGGAGGAGGAGGGCTTATAAAACTTTTGCCCTCACATGAGACTTTGGGGATGGTTCAAGAAAAAGGGTCCCAAGCAAGAAAGGCCTTACTTAGATAAACTGCATATTTTTACTTTAGAAATAATAGACTCTGAGGAGATCTGATGGAGGATTCTCATTCTGAACGGACAAGACAACATTGACCGATCATTTAATTTAACCAGGTCAGGGAGGACCAGGGCCATGCATAGTTAGACAAGGGCGGAACTAAGACAAATGAAGGAGCTTCTTTTCCCAGAGGATAATTCCCTGAAGAAACAAGTTATACACTACTTAAGGAAAGACAGCTCGAGCAGTTTCTGGCACTGACAGACATTACAGAACGCAGAAACAAACAGGTGGCAGCCCAAGTTAAATGGATCGTGGTAACGGTCTCCAGGACGAGCTCTGATGGTCGATTAGCTTACTGCTGGTGGGCGGGGAAAGGTGTGGGACGTTTGAAAGGCATCAAAACGGGACAGGGTTGGCTCGATGGAGCCGGTCTTTTCCTTTCCATCATTTTCTTATGGGATTAGAATCAAAAGGTCATTCAATCGTCAGAAGGGTTAAGGAGCAAAATTGATGCATATGTGGAGTGAAGCACAACTATGTGTTGATGCCGAGGAGGTGGAGGAAGCACTGATTTATTAGTGTAATTCAATGTAATGCGGAAGTTTGAATAATTAAGGACTAAATCAGTCAACCTGTCAATGAAAGAAATCCCAATTTCTAAATATCGAGATGGATTTGATTATATACATTAATATTTGGAACAGTAATTATTGTGTCAGCTTTTCCTAATATTTCTATCAGCACCTCTGGAAAATCCAATAAATCTATCACAATCGCCTGTAAATGTGTAATCTTCATGGTATCAGGCCCACTGCTTCAATCCTGTGGGGATTTTAAACACGTCAGGACAAATTTCTGCTCCACCTTTTTCATTTGCTCCTTGGAGAAGAATAGTAAGGAAGTGCCCGCCTTGCTAGCAACCTCGGCCTTCAAGAGATTGGGACACCATTTACAGGGTGCCCTGGTCTTCTTACGGAAATAAAAATAAAAACAAAAGCCCGCCCCCACCTCAAGCACACGCGGACCCCCCCCCCCCCCCCCCCCCCAAAATCAGGTACACAGGGAACCACCCCCCACCTCAAGCACCCTTTTAGGCCTTTTCCCAAACACTGCCCCTCTCCCCCCCCCCCAGCAAGGCACAACCTGTCCCTCCCCCACTCCCACAGAAGGGGAACCCTCTCCCTCCAGGCACACGGGAACTACCCCCCCCCCCCCCCACTATGCACAAGGGGAATCCTGCCCCAACAATAACATAGGGAACGCCGCTCCCACGTCATGCACACAGGTAACCCACCCTCATGGGCCTCCCCAAAGGAAGCCCGCCCCCCCCCCCCCCACATTGCTGAGGGGGACTGTCCCCTGGCATTGCCCACTAGCCCCAGGGGGCAGTGCCTGGGTGCTGCCCAAGCATGACCCTCTCCCCGCAGGGGGCTATACCTGACGGGGACCGTTTGCCCAGCTTCCTGTTTTACACCCTGCCAATGTGACGTGAGGCGTAATCGAGCAGGGAAGCTCGCTAAAGATATTCAAATGTTTTTTAATAGATTTCTGTCATTGCATGGCAGTGCTCTGACTGTGAGATGTGGCAGGTCCGGGAGGCTTCCAGCGTCCCGGATGGCTTCACCTGCAGAAAGTGCACCCAACTGGAGCTCCTCACAGACCGCATGGTTCGGTTGGAGCAGCAATTGGATGCACTTAGGAGCATGCAGGTGGCGGAAAGCGTCATAGATCGCAGTTATGTAAATGTGGTCACACCCAAGGTGCAGGCAGAGAAATGGGTGACCACCAGAAAGGGCAGACAGTCAGTGCAGGAATCCCCTGTGGTTGTCCCCCTCTCGAACAGGTATACCCCTTTGGATACTGTCGGGGGGGATAGCCTATCAGGGGAAAACAGCAGCAGCCGGAGAAGTGGCACCACGGCTGGCTCTGATGTTCAGAAGGGAGGGTCAAAGCGCAGAAGAGTAATAGTAATAGGGGACTCTATAGTCAGGGGCACAGATAGGTGCTTCTGTGGACGTGAAAGAGACTCCAGGATGGTATGTTGCCTCCCTGGTGCCAGGGTCCAGGATGTCTCCGAACGGGTAGAGGGCATCCTGAAGGGGGAGGGCAAACAGGCAGAGGTTCTTGTACATATTGGTACTAACGACATATGCAGGAAGGGGCATGAGGTCCTGCAGCAGGAGTTCAGGGAGCTAGGCAGAAAGTTTTTTTTAAAAAATATATTTTATTGAAAATTTTTGGTCAACCATCACAGTACATTGTGTATCCTTTACACAATAATATAACCGTATAAATAACAATGACCTGTTTTATAAACAAAGAATAAATAATATATAACAAAAACGGAAACTAAAATTAAATGGCAACTGCCTTGTCTCAGATAAACACTCTCCAAAAATATGATTTAACAGTCCAATATACAATTATTTATAGCAACGACCTATACATATTATACATATATATTAACAACCCTGAGAGTCCTTCTGGTTCCTCCCCCCCCTCCCTCCCCCCCCCGCCCCCGCCCCTCCCCCCCCCCCCCCCCCCCCCCCCCCCCGGGCTGCTGCTGCTGCCTTCTTCTTTTCCATTCCCTCTATCTTTCTGTGAGGTATTCGACGAACGGTTGCCACCGCCTGGTGAACCCTTGAGCCGATCCCCTTAGGACGAACTTAATCCGTTCCAGCTTTAGAGACCCTGCCATGTCATTTATCCAGGTCTCCACCCCCGGAGGCTTGGCTTCCTTCCACATCAAGAGTATCCTGCGCCGGGCTACTAGGGACGCAAAGGCCAAAACATCGGCCTCTCTCGCCTCCTGCACTCCCGGCTCTTGTGCAACCCCAAATATAGCCAACCCCCAGCTTGGTTCGACCTGGACCCCCACTACTTTCGAAAGCACCTTTGTCACCCCCACCCAGAACCCCTGTAGTGCCGGACATGACCAAAACATGCGGGTGTGATTCGCTGGGCTTCTCGAGCATCTCTCACACCTATCCTCTACTCCAAAAAATTTACTGAGCCGTGCTCCAGTCATATGCGCCCTGTGTAACACCTTAAATTGAATCAGCCCACAACCGTTCAGACCCAAGAAGATGCCAACGGCCACAGCTGACAAAGAGGGCAGAGAAGAATGACTTGCTTTAAAATGCTGGGCCTCACAAGTCCAAAAAATAAACCTCCAAGACACATGAATAAATGATAACGTGAGTGCAGGTGCATCTGGAGGGGTGAAAAAACTTCCTGCACTCGAGAGGTCAAATGGTACTAGATTATAATTCTGGTGCAGAAATGCCAGAGTTAAAGAATTTATCATTATGTGGTTCCCATTTCTCATGGTTCACAGGGACTTACCAAGTGTGTCAGCTGCTGGCTGAATCTGCAGGTCAATCTTATGCTCCACTCCAGCCTGCAATCAAATCAGGACAGATATTCATGTTTTTTATTTTTTTAAAACAGCCCCACAGAAACCCAACATGAATTTAGTCACGTTTTGTTTGTCCTCAGTGAAATGTGGAGTTATCTAGGAGTGTTTCTAAACAGGCAGGGGAGTAAGCCACCCGTGAAGAATGAGCTTGGCTCTCCTCATTGGGACCCGGGGCTTAATTCATCACAGGCCCCATAGCGGCAGGCTCATTAGTCAGGCTGACAGAACGAGGGCTGTCAAACTGCAGAGCACCAGCTTGCAGCTGTCCGCATAACTAACGATTCACCGGGAAGCAACTAGGCCCACCCAAATCCACCTTGCTCTGGAGAGCAACCGGAAATGAGAAGGAGATTGTCAGACACCAAGGATATTGGGACTGTCATGATATTCAAACACACATCACAACACACACATCATGATAGACAGACCAACAGACCAATTAGCACACATAACATGACAGCCAATCACAAACAAGAGCAGACACAGTATAAGACAAGAAACACGACACCTGCTGGCCAGTCCATCTGGAGACAGGACAAGGCCAGGACCTCATTAACAAGACACTCACACAGTCACCACGTGCTGAGTACCAAGTCAGATGTGTAAATAACTAGTTGGAATAAAACTGCGTTGTACAAATCGCAACCATGTTGGTTCGTCTGTACCTCAGAGCACCCAACACCACAGGGACCTTGACCCCTTTATTCACATGAGGACGATGAGCGGGATTGCCGTAGCTGCTCGAGGCAACTACGGCTGGATTTTTAAATGGCAGTAGGTTTCGGGCATTTAAAAAGACTCCCATGTCTCGCGCGGAGCCGCACAATGCTGTTTCTGATGATAAGGAGAGTGGTGGTTAAACACAGGCTCAAATGTGGAGCTGGTGTAATGATAAGAATCGGGGCAGCCTTTTCTCCTGCAGACTGCACAATTTTAATTTCACCAGAGTGAAGTCAGGGGCTTAAAAATTGGGCCAAGTGCGGGTGACCGTTTTACAGGCGTTCCACAGTCTACCAAATCGAGGCCCAGTTAGTGGGCAAAAAACCAGCCCGTGTTCCTCATCGAACAAGCGCTGGCCATTGGCATGGTTCAGGAAAGGGCGTCCTTACCCACTCCTGAAGCAGATGTTAAGTCCCGCACTTGCATATGCAAAGGGCCCAACATCCGCTTAAGGTCCCCGCTTCAACCTTGGCTTGTTCTGAGGCTCTGGCAGCCATTTTAAGAAATCAAGGGTGCCACAACACCAAGTAACTTCAGTGAATGTAGGAGAGCTACTTGCGATCTCACATGAAAGGTTCTGACTGCTGCTTCTGACAACTCCCTCGCCCCACCCCCACCCCACCCTGGATCACGGACTCCAGGATGCTCTCCAACAGGACGGGACAGGGGTAGATGCAGGATGGATGTTCCCGATGGCAGGTGTGTCCAGTGTCATGATATTCAAACACACACATCATGATAGACACACCAACAGACAAATCAGCACACACAACACGACAGCCAATCACAGACAAGGACAGAGACAGTATAAGAGAAGAAACACAACACCTGGTGGTCAGTAGATCTGGAGACCAGGACAAGGACACGACCTGATTAACATCACACACAGGGAGTCACCACTGGCAGAGTATCAAGACAAACTGTAAATAACAAGTTGAAATAAAACAGCGTTGTACCAAATACAACCGTGTTGGTTCATCAGAACACCCAACACTACATCCAGATCCAGGGGTCACAGTCTGAGTATAAGGGGTAGACTATTTAGAACAGAGATGAGGAGAAATCTCTTCACCCGGAGAGTGGTCGGCCTGTGGAATTAGTTACCACAGGAAGTAGTTGAGTCCAAAACATTGTATGGTTTCAAGATGCAGTTAGATATAACGCTAAGGGCGAAGGGGATCAAAGGATATGGGGAAAGCGGGATTAGGCTATTAAGTTTGATGATCAGCCATGATTAAAATGAATGGCAGAGCTGGCTTGAAGGGCCGAATGGCCTCTATGTTTTCTATGCCTCTCCACCCTTGAACCTTGAACTGTGGACCCTTTTGCCCTGGCCACTCTCCCCACCCCCCAATCCTGATGTCAACTGTTGTCCGTCCCCCCCACCCCAACAGCTCACCTGAATTTCTAGGTCATAAACTTCGAAGAATGAGTGCAAATAATCAGGAAGGGAGGAAAGGGTGGGAGAGAAAGATGGAGAGAGAGAGAGAGAGAAGAAACGCAAGTTATTGTACAAATCCTCCATCATTTCCGATTCATTTTGTTTCCCAGGTATTCTTGTCACAGTCTCTTACTGCACAGGTCATTTAAAACAAGAAAACTGCAATGAAGCAATTCCTTCCTCAGCCTTAGACCTCTACCCTCCCCCGTGCCCGGGGCATAACAGAAACAGATAACTAGGATTGCCAGCGATGTGGCGCTGAGTGAATTATTGGGAGCTGTGGCTGTCAAATCCCTGGATGCTGATGGACCTTCCCAGAGGGTGTTAAAGGAAGGGACTGAGCGAACTCAATGGTTAAACGGTTCCGTGTGTTCATGCATTTGAGGAGTCTGAAGACGGGCGTTGTGTTTTTACAGGAGACTCACCTGAAGCTGGGGGACCCAGACGAGGCTGAGGAAGGGATGGGTGGGGTTCCACTCGGGGCTGGATATGAAGACGATGGGGGGGGGGGGGGGATGGGGGGTGTTGGTTAACAAGAGGGTAGTTTTTAAGGTGGGAGTATCGTGGCCAATCTGCTGGGTAGGTATGTGATGGCTCGTGGGAAGCTGGAGGGGATGCCGGTAGCCCTGGTGAATGTTAATTCCCTGAATTGGGATGATGTGGATTTTATGAGGCGGGAGCTGGGGAAGATTCCGGACCGGAACATGCATCGGTTGATTATGGGGCGTGGTTTCAATACGGTCTTGGACCCAGTTCTGGATCGGTCGAGTCCGAAGTCGTCGAGTGTGTCGGCAGTGGGCAGGGAGCGGAGGGGGTTCATGGAGCGCATTGGGGCGGGGGGGGGGGGGGGGAGGGGGGGTGCGGGCAGACCCATGGATGTTTCGGAGGCCGAGGGCAAAGGGTTTACATACTTCTCCCTGGGTGTGCTCCCAGATTGATTTCTTTGTGGTGGACACGGTGCTGCATGCGGGGATGGTCAATTCGGGTATTCAGCGATCGTGGTTTCTGACCATGCCCCGTATTGGGTGGTTCAGGGGAGGCCCAGTGGCCACAGTGCAAGCTGGGTGTGGGGCTGCTGGCAGGTGAGGGGATGTGCGAGCGGCTGAGGGGCGAGGGGGAGTACGAGGAGGTGAGGGGGTGTGCGAGCGGCTGAGGGGCGAGGGGGTGTGCGAGGTGGTGAGGGGGTGTGCGAGCGGCTGAGGGGCGAGGGGGTGTGCGAGGAGGTGAGGGGGTGTGCGAGCGGCTGAGGGGTGAGGGGGTGTGCGAGGAGGTGAGGGGGGTGTGCGAGCGGGCGAGGGGGTGTACGAGCGGGCGAGGGGGTGTGCGGGCGGCAGAGGGGGTGTGTATGCGGGTGAAGGGGTGTGCGAGCGGGTGAGGGGGTGTGCGACCGGGTGAGGGGGTGTGCGACTGGGTGAGGGGGTGTGCGAGCGGGTGAGGGGGTGTGCGAGGGGGTGAGAGGGTGTGCAAGGAGGTGAGAGGGTGTGCGAGCGGGCTAGGGGCTGTGCCTGCGGGAGAGGGGTGCGCGAGCGGGTGAGGGGGTGCGAGCAGGTGAGGGGGTGTACGAGGAGGTGAGAGGGTGTGCGGGTGTGTGAGGGGGTGTGCGAGCGGGTGAGGGGGTGTGCGAGTGGGTGGGGGGGGTGCGACCGGGTGAGGGGGTGTGCGAGCGCGTGAGGGGGGTGCAAGCGGTTGAGGGGGTGTGCGAGCAGGTGTACGAGGAGGTGAGAGCGTGTGTGAGGAGGTGAGAGGGTGTGCGAGGAGGTGAGAGGGTGTGCAAGGAGGTGAGAGGGTGTGCGAGCGGGTGAGGGGTTGTGCGAGCGGGTGAGGGGTTGTGCGAGGAGGCGAGAGGGTGTGTGAGGAGGTGAGAGGCTGTGCGAGCGGGTGAGGGGTTGTGCGAGCGGGTGAGCGGGTGTGCGAGGAGGTGAGAGGGTGTACAGGGAGGTGAGAGGGTGTACAAGGAGGTGAAAGGGTGTGCGAGGAGGTGAGAGGGTGTGCGAGGAGGTGAGAGGGTGTACAGGGAGGTGAGAGGGTGTACAAGGAGGTGAAAGGGTGTGCGAGGAGGTGAGAGGGTGTGCGAGGAGGTGAGAGGGTGTGCGAGGAGGTGAGAGGGTGTGCGAGGAGGTGAGAGGGTGTGCGAGGAGGTGAGAGGGTGTGCGAGCGGGTGAGGGGGTGTGCGAGCGGGTGAGGGTGTGTGCGAGCAGATGAGGGGGTGTGCGAGCGGGTGAGGGGGTGTGCAAGCGGGTGAGGGGGTGTGCGAGCGGGTGAGGGGGTGTGCGAGCGGGTGAGGGGGTGTGCGAGCGGGTGTACGAGGAGGTGAGAGGGTGTGCGAGCGGGTGAGGGGGTGTGCGAGCGGGTGAGCGAGTGGGTGAGGGGATGTGCGAGCGGGTGAGGGGGTGTGCGGGTGGGTGAGGGTGTGTGCAAGGAGGTGAGAGGGTGTGCGAGCGAGTGAGGGGGTGTGCGAGCGGGTGAGAGGGTGTGCGTGCGAGTGAGGGGGTGTGCGTGCGAGTGAGGGGGTGTGCGAGCGGGTGAGGAGGTGTGCGAGCAGCTGAGGGGGTGTGCAAGGAGGTGAGAGGGTGTGCGAGCGGGTGTGTGAGCGAGTGAGGGGGTGTGCGAGCGGGTGAGAGGGTGTGCAAGCGGGTGAGGGGGTGTGCGAGCGAGTGAGGGCCACTCGGGCTATGTGGAGTTAAACGACATGGGGGAGGTCACAGCCACCACGTTGTGGGAGGCACGCAAAGCTGTAGTTAGAGGAATGTTCAATTTGATTCAGGCACACAGGGAGAGGGTGGAGCGGCAGGAGAGGGGTAGGTTGGTTTCGGAGATCTTGAGGGTGGACAGGGGGTACCCGGTGGCACCAGAGGACGGGTTGTTGAAGGAGAGACGAAGGCCCCAGACGGAGTTTGGGTTGGTGTCTACAGGGAAGGCGGTTGGGCAGTTGCGGAGGGCCAGTGTATGATTATGGGGAGAAGGCGAGTAGGATGCTGGCCCATCAGTTGAGGAAGCAGACAGTGGCAAGGGAGATTGGTAGAGTGAGGGACGATAGGGGTACGGTGGTGGTGGACCCGAAAGGGGTGAATGGGGCATCTGAGGCCTTGTATGGAAGGCTGTATGAGTCGGAGCCCCCGATGGAAGAAGAGGGGATCCGACGGTTCCTGGATGGATTGGAGTTTCCCCATGTGGAAGAAGGGAGGATTCAGGGCGTGGGGGCCCTAGCTGGTGTGAGGGAGGTGATGGACGGCATGGGGGCGATGCAGACGCGGAAGGCCTCGGAGTTGGACGGGTTCCCAGTGGAGTTTTATAAAAGGTTTGAGGCGGAGCTGGGGCCACTGCTGGTGAGGACGTATAAAGAGGTGATGGAGAGGGGGGGGGGGGGGTGTCACAGATTGTCACAGGCTTCCATCTCCTTGGTTTTAAAGAAGGGTAAGGACCCAGAGCAGAGTGGGCCTTACCGCCCGATATTGTTATTGAATGTCGCTGCCAAGCTATTGGCGAAGGTCCTTGCATCGCGATTGAGGACTGTGTGTCGGGGGTGATTGGGGAGGATCAGGTGGGTTTTGTGAAGGGAAGAAAGTTGTCGGCGAATGTGCGGAGGTTACTTAACGTGATCGTGATACCCTCGGAGGGGCAGGAGGTAGAGGTAGTGGTGGCGATGGACATGGAAAAGGCTTCTGATCGTGTGGAGTGGGTGTATTCATTTGAGGTTTTGGGGAGATTCGGGTTTGGGCAGGAGTTTGCGGATTTGGTCCGGATGTGTACAAGGCGCCGATGGCGAGTGTGTGGACGAACCGAGTGAGTTTGGGGTATTTTGGGCTGCACCGCGGGACGAGGGAGGGGTGTCTGCTGTCCTCGAGAGGCATGCCGGGCATAGGATTTTGTTAGATGTGGATGGCTTATTATATATTCGGACCCGATGGGCAGCATTGGGGGGGATTAGGGAGATCTTGAGGGAATTAGGCCAGTTTTCAGGATATAAATTGAACATGGGCGGCACGGTAGCACAGTGGCTAGCACTGTTGCTTCACAGCACCAGGGTCCCAGGTTTGATTCCCCGCTGGGTCACTGTCTGCGCGGAGTCTGCACGTTCTCCCCGTGTGTGTGTGGGTTTCCTCTGGGTGCTCCTGTTTCCTCCCACAGCCCAAAGACGTGCAGCTTAGGTGGATTGGCCATGATAAATTGCCCTTAGTGACCAAAAAGGTTAGGAGGGGTTATTGGGTTACGGGGATAGGGTGGAAGTGAGGGCGTACGTGGGTCGGTGCAGACTCGATGGGCCGAATGGCCTCCTTCTGCTCTGTATGTTCTATGTTCTATATAGTCCGGACCCGGTGGGCAGCATGGGGGGAATTATGGAGATCTTCAGGGAATTTGGCCAGTTTTGGGGATATAAATTGATCATGGGAAAGAACAATGCAGTAAAGGAGATTTGGGGAGTTGCCATTTAGGGTGGTGGGGACGAGCTTCAGGTACTTGGGTATTCAGGTGGCGCGGAGCTGGGCCCAACTGTGTAGATTGAACTTGGCTCGACTGGTGGAGAGGATAAAGGAGGATTTTAGGAGGTGGGGCGTTTTGCTGCTGTCACTGGCAGACAGTGAAAATGACGGTGCTGCCTGGGTTTCTGTTTGCATTTCAGAACCTCCCTTTCTTTGTCCCCAAGTCCTTTTTTTAGGGAAGTCAAAGTGCTGATCTCGGATCTCGAGATTTCTGTGTGTGTGTGTGGAGTCCACCTGACCCACGACTTTTAATAGATTGTGGTGTGGGGAGCACACGGCCCACTCTACAGGTGTGGTACAGCAGAAATGGAAAAGTATTTTTTAAAGCAAAACAATGTTTATTCTATGAACTTGAAGTTAACCTTTTTAAAACATACAGTGAACATCTTAACAACCATCAATTCAAATACAACCCCCAAAGAATACAACACTAAGTAATCCTTAAGCTTTCCTTTTAACATCCATGAGACTTAAAACACCTTTTACCAGAAGCACATCAGGTTAACGTCACTACTGTTATTAGTTTTAAATCACCAGGATCGATTTAGTCTTTAGGTTACAGAGAGAGACTCTAATACACCTCTGGCTGTGACTGCAGCTATCCAGCTCTGAAAACAAAACTAAAACACACCCTGCAGCAAACAGCCTAAAGCGAAAGTAAAAAGCTGACAGACAGCGCAGCTCCACCAATCTCTGACATCACTGCAGTAATAAACACCCATTTCTTAAAGGTTCTCTCACTACAGATATTTATATGCATACCCATTTATAAACACCCATTTCTTAAAGGTACTCTCACATGACACAGTTTAAAGTGGTGCATAGGGCCCACACGATGGTGGCGAGGATGAGCAGCTTCTTTGCTGGGGTGGGGGATAGGTATGGGCGGAGCGCGGAGGGGCCTGCGAATCACGTCCACATGTTCTGGGCGTGTCGAAGATCGAGGGGGTTCTGGTGGGGGTTCTCGGTTTGGGGGTGGTTCCGAGTCCGGAGGTGGTGATGTCATGTGTCGGAAGATCCGGGGGGTCCAGAGGAGTGGGGTAGATTGCCCAAGGTATTGGCCTTTGCCTCCCGGATAGCCTGGAGATGGATTTTGCTCAGGTGATGGGGCTAGGAGCCGCTGAAAGCGGGGATGCAAGTGAGCGACCTGACAGAATTCCTGAAGTTGGAGAAGATTATGTTTGCCCTGCGGGGGTTCGCCTGGAGGTGGAAACCATTCATCGATTTCGTAAAGGAAAATTGAGGGGTCGGTAAGGGGTTGTTGTTTTTTTGGAAGGGTAAGGGGTAAAATGGGGACGGTGGGACATGGTGGGGTGTTGGCGTCGGGGGGGGGGGGCAGGAGGGTTGTGGTTGCTTATTGGGGTGATGTGTTGTCCTTCTGATATTCTGTGTATATTTGTTAAATGCCTTAAATAAAAATATTTTTTAAAAAGAAGTGGTTAATGAGATAGTTGTTGCATTGGCTTTAATTTTCCAAAACCCCCTAGATTCGGGAAAGGTCCCATTCGATTGGAAGATAGCAAATGTAACTCCATTATCCAAAAAGCGAGAGAGACAGTAGGCTGCAAACTACAGGCCAGTTAGCTTAACATCTGTCAGAGGGAAAATGTTAAAAGCTATTCCTAAAGAGGTTATACCAGAGCACTTAGATAAACTCAAAGTAATCAGGCAGCATCAACATGGTTTAGTGAAAGTCATGTTCTTCCAACGTGTTGGAGTTCTTTGAGGAAGTAATATGTGTTGTAGATACAGGGGAGCCTGTAGATGTACTGTTCTTAGATTTCCAGAAGGCATTTGATAAGGTGCTGCATCAAACATTACTGCGAAAAATAAAAGCTCACTCGGTCACCTCAGTTAAGGAAGGATGTAAATGCATTGTAAGCAGTTCAATGAAGGTTTATCAGACTTATAGCTAGGATGGGTGGGCTGTCTTTTGGGGAAAGGCTGGACATGCTGAGCTTGTATCTGCTGCAGTTTAGAAAAGTGAGAGCTGACTTGATTGAAACAGAAGATCCTGACGGGTCTTGATAGCTTATGTCCAGCGGAGGTTTCCTCTTACAGTAGAATGTAGAACGAGGGGTCACTGTTTAAAAATAAGGGATCGCCCATTTAAAACAGAGATGAGACAAAATATTTGGAGCTCACTTCTTTTAAAGGCGGTGGAAGCAGAGACTTTGAATATTTTTAAGGCAGAGGTGGCTAGGTTCTTGTTAAGCAAGGAGGTGTTAGTTTATCGGGGGTGGGTGGGATGCAGATTTGAGGTCACTATCAGATCAGTCATGATTTTATTAAATGGCGGAGCAGGCTCGAGGGAGGGGCCTAACCTTGTTCGTATGTTATTTTCAAAGCACATGTTAAATCTTCAGAAGTCCATGGTAAGTAGAGTGGGTTCTGCTTCCGTTTAAAGGGACTTCGTTTTACAGTACATTTCAACATACATGCATCTTACTGAGATTTAAGGGCATGATAATACTTTAAGATAAGAGCAGAGAGTTGGAAGAGCTCAGATACACAGATCTTAAAAAGTGAGAGTACAAATTGAAAAGGCTGCCGTGTCGCTCAAGATGGTATTATTTTTGTCCCTGTTTGGTTTCCGTCTGTAATAATGGACAGATTTTAATAAAACCTGGTACATAGAGAGGGTATGGCCCAGGGAAGAACTGATTTGTCATTGGTGAAGATGCGGATCCAGATCTGGATACGGAGATTTTTAAAAAAAAGATCTGTTAACATAGGGGAGAGAGGGCAAATTGTATTTATTTTTTTGAAGAATGTTATGGGTTGTTTGATTTAGAATGTTGAATATTTTAGAATGTGGTGAAGTTGTCATAGCTGTCAAAATGAGATCAGAGTTTTCGGAGCAGGTTGTTTGATGTGGATTGCCCTGCAGCCTCCGCCATGAAATGGAAGCTCTGAATGAAAAGATTTCCTTTTCAGCTTTTGAAGTTACAGAGCATCAGCCAGGCAGCGAAAAGCCTCAAGGAAGGGCTGCATCATTGTAATATTAACCTGTTAACTGCCTGGCTCTCCAGTGCGGATTTGGAGGACTATTCCAAAGATGCACTGGGGAATTCCTCTGGGAAATTCCCAGATAAGGATTTGCGCGACAATTGTCCAGGAGCACTAACTTACCTTGGACAAACGCGCTACGTTGGGAACCATCTGACAAAACAATTTATATTGTTAACTTCCGATGTTTCTGCCAGTGTTACACTAATAGTTAATCTAAAATAGTTAAGAAATAAAAGCACTTCTAACTTCGGCGTAACTATTTAAAGGACCCAGACCAAGCCCCGCACGGGTCACCCCCAACCTCACGAAGCCACAGAGGTCTCCCCGCCGCCCCCCCCGCCCGCTACCCCCAACTGAGCACCCCACAACTCATGGTATTCCCCACCACAGGATTCCACCGCCCCCCGCCTTGACCAGACGCCCACCCTCGCGCCCAAACCCCCATCACCCAGCTCTCAACATCCTTCTTCAACCTGGCCCCGAACCCTTGACCCGACATCCTGCTGACCGTCACACCCCTGACCGCTCCCACTCTCCCCTCAACCCGCTCCCACTCCCTACACCCAGCACCCAATGTCCAAGCTGTCACCCCACTGATGTCCAACCGCACTCCCCCACCGATGTCCTACTACCCCACGCAGTCTGAACCCCCCTGAAAGTCTGTACCCCCCCCCGAATGTCTGTACCCCCCCCGAAAGTCTGAACCCCCCCCAATCCCAACCACATACCTTCGGCATTTACCTTTTCTCTGGCCTGTTACTTTCAATGGGACCTTTAAAATCAGCTGCTTTTAGAGCAGCTAGCACTCTTCCTGTCTCACACTTGGGGGCTAGGGCCTGCATGAGAACATAAGAACTAGGAGCAGGAGTGGGCCATTCAGCCCCTCAATCCCGCTCCGCCATCAATACGCTCATGGCTGATCCCCTCTTGGCCTCGTCTCCACTTTCCTGCCCGTTCTCCTCAGCCCTTCAACAAGTTACTAATTGTCTATCTATCTCCTCAAATTTACTCCATGTCCCAGCATTCACCGCACTGGGGGGGGGGGGGGGGGGGGGGGGCGGGGGGGGTGAATTCGTCAGATTCACGACCCTTTCAGAGAAATAATTTCTCCCCATCTCGGTTTTAAATCTGCTGCCCCTTGCCCTTAAACTATGACCTCTCGTTTTAGATTGCCCCACCAGAGGAAGCATTCGCTCTATGTCTACTTTGTCAATACCTTTCATCATTTCATATACTTCAATTAGATCTCCTCTCATTCTTTTAAACTCAAGAGAGTATGGGCCTAAACTGCTTCATCTCTCTTCATAAGACAAATCCCTCATCCCTGGAATCCACTTGGTCAACCTCCTCTGAACAGCCTGCATCCCTCCTCAAATCAGGGGGCCAAAACTGTACACAGTACCCCAGGTGCGGTCTCATTAATGCCGTGTACAAAAGTATTAATTGGAATTTGTGTTAGCTTAAAAACTGGCAAGCTACCACTCATAAACAATACAAGTAACCAATCAGTTGTATGGCAATCTTTCCTCACCTCCTTCCAAAATGGCATTCCAATCTTGACAAATCCCAAATTGATATCACAGGCAATGACTTTTCCATCAGCTGGTATTGCAAGAGCCATGGTCAAGGTGTTATATCCAGTGTACACACCTGCAGAATCAAAACAACCCAAACATTTCATAATTAAACAAACGAGAAGGGAAATATTCAAACTAAGAACAGTTCACGAAGCTTGTTAGTAAAATCTGATGTGTCTCCTTAGTAATCTTCATTGGTGTCACAAGTAGGCTTACATTAACACTGGAATGAAGTTACTGTGAAAATCCCCGAGTTGCCACATTCCAGTGTACACCGAGGGAGAATTCAGAATGTCCAATTCACCCAACAGCGCGTCTTTCGGGACTTGTGGGAGGAAACCGGAGCACCCGGAGGAAACCCACGCAGACACGGGGAGAACGTGCAGACTGCACACAGACAGTGGCCCAAGCAGGAATCGAACCTGGGACCCTGGAGCTGTGAAGCAACAGTGCTACCCACTGTGCTACCGTGCTGCCCATGGGGTTACCACCACAAAAAAAAATCAAATGAAAATTGGCCAGCCAGTTTCTAGATTTGCAAACAGCTCACAGTATCGTCCAGGTCTTGCTGCATATGGACACGGACTGCTTCATTTTCTGAGGAGTCGCGAATGCTGCTGAACTCTGTGCAATAATCAACTAACAGCCCCATTTCTGACCTTACGAAGGAGGGGGAGGACAATGATGAAGCTGGTGAAGGTGGTTGGGCCAAGGGAACTACCTGAAAAAACTCCTGCAGTCATTCCTGGGACTGAGGTGATAGACTTTCAACAACCACAGGGCGGCATGTGGCACAGTGGTTAGCACTGGGACTACGACGCTGAGGACTCGGGTTTGAATCCAGGCCCCGGTTCATTGTCCGTGTGGAGTTTGCACATTCTCCCCGTGTCTGCGTGGGTCCCATCCATACAACCCAAAGATGTGCAGGTTAGGTGGATTGGCCACGCTAAATTGCCCCTTAATTGGAAAAAAAAATAACTGGGTACTTGTAGAAGCCAGGTATTTCGAATACAACTAGTATAGGTAAAAGATAGCTGTTTAAGCATAAATATTAAGCCCCAGTTTTAAATACCCATTTATACAGCATAATTCACTTTTACTGAGGTCCGTTGTTCTGGCAAATGCATATTTTCAAAGACAGTGTGACATTAAAACAGCACAGTTGCAAGACAATTTGACACTGCTTGTTCTAATTGTCAAGGACAAGGACTGAATACCATAGCAACATGAAGGCACCATTGTTCACAATGCAGATAACAGCTAAGTCAGCAAAAGTCCCAGTTTTTGTTGGTCAGAATATCACATTCCATAACATGAAGACATGAAACAATTAAAAGCTGATGTTGCACATTGAAGATGGACGGCTTGCCATCAAATCAAATGTGTTTGCGTCTAACCCAAACCAATTAGGATTATATTGGGGTGTGATTAGATGATTTAAGACAGATATGAAAGTGTATAACTGAAAAGTTTCCGCCCGCCATTTTGGTTTTGTCTTTTGGGGGTTCTGTCAGTCTGTTAGTCTGTGTCAGTGATGCAATGTACTTTTGACTTTGAGTTTAGCTGAAGATTAGCTCTCTCGCTCTTTTCATGTTTCATTGCCAGACTTTGACCTTTTAAAAGTTACTTTCGAGCTGTCTGCCTAAGCAAAAAAGATAATGTCTGTAATTCTCTGAAAGCTTCGAATTGTCTACGAATTGCCTTTTAAATGACTTTCAAATTGTAATCAAGCAACTACAAATAAAACAATTCTTTTTGGCACCTGAGAAGTTTTAACTGAAGTTTCTGCTGAGTCCCAGTATTCGCAAAGTGCTACTGGTAACCGAATAGCAGAAATGATATAAATTCCTTCAACTTTACACAGTTGAATAATACTAGGAATCCAACAACTTGGCATAGTCCAGAAATATTACAAATCTTACAAATTGTCGTATTGCGCCAGGACTTTGATTCATCAACTAAGCTTCCCCCAAACTTGGCGTAGTTCGGCAGGTTAAGATCCCTTCAAATTAAAGATTTCAACATTGGCGAGCCAGCCAGGAGTTAACATTCTTTCAAGTTGCAAATTTCTACAGTACTCTAAATTTAAATTAAAATAAAGACCTTCAACAACCACAATCAACCGCCGTATAACTCCAGCCAGCGGAGAGATTTCCCCTGATTCCTATTGACTCCAGTTTTGCTCGAGCTCCTTGATCCATACTCAATCAAATGCTGCCTTGGTGTCAAGTGCAGTCACTCTCACCTCACACCTGGCATTCAGCTCTTTTGTCCATGTTTCAACAAGACTGTAATGAGGTCAGGAACTGAATCACCCTGGCATAACCCAAACTGAGTGTCAGTGAACAGATTATTGCTAAGTAAGTGCTGCTTGATAGCACTGTTGAAGACCCCCTTCCATCACTTTGCTGATGATTGAGAGGAGACTGACCGGGCCGTAATCGGCCAGATTGGATTTGTCCTGCTTTTTGTGTACAGGACAGATTTTCCACATTGCCGGGTAGATGCCAGTGTTGTAGTTGTACTGGAACAGCTTGGCTAGGGGTGCGGCAAGTTCTGGAGCACAAGTCCGCAGTACTATTTCCAGAATGTTGTCAGGGACCAAAGCATTTGCAGTATCCAGTGCCTTCATCTGTTTCTTGATATCACGTCGGGTGAATCGTATTGGCTGAAGATGCTGTGATGCTGGGGACCTCTGGAGAAGACGGAGATGGATTATTCACTTGAAACTTCTGGCTGAAGATTGTAGCAAATGCTTCAGCCTTCATCTTCTGCACTGATTTGCACAGAGCTTTTGAGGCGGGCAGGCAATTGAGCCACAGGAGAACAAAAGATACGGGTGCGATAGGGGACGATGAGTTGGGGCAGGATTGCCTTTCACAACTTTCCAAGCACTTTGCAGCCAATGAAGTACTTTTGAAACATGACGGGTAATCTGTGCACAGCAAGATACCATTAGCAGCAACTTTGACTGAGGGATAACGATTGGCCTGGAAGCCAGGGATCGAAGGACAAAGAACAATATAACACAGGAACAGGCCTGTACCGACCATGATGCCTGTCTAAAGTAAAACCTTTTGCACTTCTGTGGTACATAGCCCTCTATTCCCATCCTATTCATGTATTTGTCAAGATGCCTCTTAAACGTCACTATCGTACCTACTTCCATCACCTTCCCCGGCAGCGAGTTCCAGGGACTCACAACCCTCTATCTACAAAGAAAACTTGCCTCGCAGATCTCCTCTAAACTCCTCGCATCTTAAATCCATATAGTAATTGACTTTCCACCCTGGGAAAAAGCATCTGACTATCCACTCTGTCTATGCCCCTCATAATCTTGTAACCTCAAGCAAGTCGCCCCTTATCCTCCATCGTTCCAGTGAGAACAGCGAGTTTATCCAATCTCTCCTCATAGCTAATGCCCTCTAGACCAGGCAACATCCTGGGAAAGCTCTTCTGTACCCGCTCCAAAGCCTTCAATCACTCCCTTCTCTTCATCAAAGTAGCCCCATGGGATCTTCTATGTCTACCTAGCAGAACAGACATGGTCCCGGTTTAACAGTTCATCTGAAAAACAATGGGCTGGATTCTCCGATTTGAAGAAGAACAGTGGCATTTTACTTTGAAAAAACGGCACAAAAGCTGCACCGATCCTCCGTCTGGTGGGGGGGTGGGGGGGGGGGGGGCGGGGGGGGGGCTAGCAGGCACGCAACGTAAAGCCCCAGGCTTCACCTGCGGATATGACCGGAGAATTGCCGGGTCCGTGGCTGCACACGCGCACGGTGGCGGCCTGCCGCGCCTGCCGGCCGCACGCGGACCCGGCCTGCCACATACTGTACCCCAGTAACCCCCCTTGCCACGCCCAATCACCCCAACCAGCCCCCCGCCGTGCCCGCGGAACGGCTCCTCCCCAACTGTGGCGGCTCTGCCCGCCGGGTTCCCGAAAGCAAATAGCATGAATGACCCATGCCATTGGGAACTCGGCCCATTGGGGGCGGAGCATCCGGGGAGGGCCTCAGGTAAACGTCCTGAGGCCGTCCATACGGCCTGCGGCGTACTCCCCGAGTATGCCGTTTTTGAGGGGGCGGTGCGTTGCAAAGGTGGCACTGCCCTCAATTTTGGCACAAACGCGATTTCGGCATCAGCGTCCGGAGAATCCCGGCCAGTGTCTCCAACAGTGGTAGCACTCCCTCAGTACTGCACTGTAGTATCATCCTAGAGCTTTACCCTCACGTCTCTGGAGTGGGACTTGAACCGACAACCTCCAGACCCAACTCAGCCACAATTAATATCAATGCCAATAAATCCTTGAAATGTGTGTTCTTTTTGGAAAGTTAATTGAATGCTTTCCAAGTACTTTATTCAACCCACTTGTCACACAGCAACTAAACGAGTTCACGACTGAATACATTTTTCAATAATTTACAAACAATAGTTAACAAGCCAATTAGAGCTCATGGTGCTTGACCGAATCGTATTCCATTACAGTTTGACAATGCTAACACTGCCGAAAAGGACCTTTGCTGACACATGCTGACATGAATCAGTTTAAAACAAAGTCCAGTTTGCATTAGTTATCTGATTTGTGCTGGTTTTACTTTTGAACAATTATTCAGTCAAACATGGAGTTTGGATTCTGTGTGTTGCACAAGGGCGCTTCGAGGTACAATTGTGTTTGTTTGAATGTTAGAGTCGCTTGTAATAATAATAATCATCTTTATTGTCACAAGTGGGCTTACATTAACACTGCAACAAAGTTAATGTGAAAAGCCCCTAGTCACCACATACCGGCGCCTGTTCGGGTACAAAGAGGGAGAATTCAGAATGTCCAATTCACCTAACAAGCACGTCTTTCGGGACTTGTGGGAGGAAACCGGAGCACCCGGAGGAAACTCACGCAGACACAGGGAGAAGGTACAGGCATAGACAGTGACCCAAGCCAGGAATCGACACTGGGACCGTGGCGCTGTGAAGCAGCAGTGCTAACCACTGTGCTACCATGCTAAAGATGATGGGATTTGAGTCACATGTTTCCGCTTGTCCAGAGGTTGCTCCCTGGAATGAAAGAGGTTTTGTTTTCACTGCTTGCCCCCTGATGAATACATCCTTGGAAAAAAATCTTTTGAAGCCCCATATTAAACGCTTCGTTGATCCTCCTTGACCCACTGTAAACAAATAAGCTTGACCGGCTCCATTTTCACAAGGGGTTGGAATTACAATCCTCATCTTCAAATCACTCCGTGGCCTCAGCCCATCCCATCACCCTGGCTTTCCTGATCTTCATGGGTCTTCCCATAATCCTACTGTCTCCTGACTCTGCCATCCTGTTTACTCCCCCTCTCCCCACCTCCCAACTCTGCTCTCTGAGACACTTCAACCTCTCTAACTCGGACTTTTGCTATGATTCAGTGGTAGAGCCCTTGCCTCGAGCGTCAGAAGGTTGTCGGTTTGAGTGAGGTACTGAGGGTGTGCTACACTGTAATATGCTCACTTTAACACAAAACTATAAACCAAGGTCCATGTGCATCCTCAGATTGGCTTAAAGGGTCCCGTCATATTTTGAAAAGCAATAGTTCTCCCTGGCATTCTGGTCAATAATTATCCCTCAACCAACATCACTATAATAGTTCATCCAGGCATTAGCTTATGGGTGGTTTCCGTGTGTAAATTGACGACCCCTTTCTCTACATTGCAACATGCTTACAGTGGTTAGCTATGGAGCACTTCGGGACATTCCTGAGGATGTGGAAGGCACTATTCAAATGCACTTCTTTCTTTCCATCTCTGCCCTAGCCTTTTAAAGAGATTTTGGAAAACACGCCCTTGACCAAACTTTCAATCAATTCTCAAAACTCTCCCAGTAAATCTTCAGCATCGCAGAATCAATCATAGAATCGCTGCACTGCAGAAGGAGGCCATTTGGCCCAGCGAGTCTGCACCGACCATCTCAAAGAACACCCTGCCTTGGCCCACGACCCACCCTATCCCCGTGACCCAATAACTCCTAACCTTCTAAACACTGAGGGGCAATTTGGCATGGTAAATCCACCTAACCTGCACCTCTTTGGACCGTGGGAGTAAACCGGAGCACCCGGAGGAAACCCATGCAGATACGCGGAGGAAGTGCAAACTCCATATACACAGTGACCCAAGACAGGAATAGAACCAGGGTCCCTGGCGTTGTGAGGTAGCAGTGCTAACCATTGCTGCCTCAGCCCCTCTTTCTCTAAATGAATGACTGGGAGTTTCCTACTGCTCAAAGCGCGACCCCCCCCTGCATTTGTAGATAAAATAGAATCACTACAGTGCAGAGGGAAGCCATTCAGCCCATCGAGTCTACACCGACCTTCTGAAAGAGTACCCCAATCCCACAGCCCCGCCTCATCCCAATAGCCCCTTAACCAAACCTACACGTCTTTCTGCATTCAGTGTTCTATATTTGTGATTCTTTAATTGTGCCCGTGGATCGCAAAGTGAGGGTTCAGCTGGAGGTGTGCTCACCGATCTCGATCACATTCTTTGCTTTAATGAGCTTTATCAAGTTAGCCATCAGCTGAGCCTGTTCACAGGCCACCATCATCGCGCTCATTGGATCTTCGAGAGTCCGCTGAAAAGGAATTTGAAAAAGAATAAAATGTGAGAAAGGGGTTTCCGAACACTTTTCTCCTTCTCGGAAGACTTGGCCGTGGTCCTGTACCCCGTACTCAGTGGGAACGGTCTTGAATTTTGCCAAGGCCGTGCCGGCTGCCACTAATTACAAAACTGCTTAAAATGGCTTCATTTCCCAATTGTAAGACAATATTGAATGCTTAAAAATAGAGACTTCACGTGTCAAAGTTACAGTCGATAAATGTTTTGCTCAATTAACGGAGGAGCTGCGCTGCACCAGTCTGACACCAGATCACTGGTCAATTATGTATACAAAATATCTTTGCGAAATTCTGATCTGCATCTGTTACACACCTCCATGATAAATTCTGGTTCCCACTTCAACCTTTTGGTCAGAAGAGAGATAGAAATAGAGGAAGTAGTGAAAGGAATTAGGAGTATGCAGGCGGGGAAGGCTCCGGGACCAGATGGATTTCCAGTCGAATTTTATAGGAAATATGTGGACTTGCTCACCCCGCTACTGATGAGAACCTTTAATGAGGCGAAGGAAAGGGGACAGCTGCCCCCGACTATGTCAGAGGCAACGATATCGCTTCTCCTAAAGAAGGAAAAAGACCCGCTGCAATGCGGGTCCTATGGACCTATTTCCCTCCTGAACGTAGACGCTAAGATTCTGGCCAAGGTAATGGCAATGAGGATAGAGGATTGTGTCCCGGGGGTGGTCCATGAGGACCAAACTGGGTTCGTGAAGGGGAGACAGCTGAATACGAATATACGGAGGCTGCTAGGGGTAATGACGATGCCCCCACCAGAGGGGGAAGCGGAGATAGTGGTGGCGATGGATGCCGAGAAAGCATTTGATAGAGTGGAGTGGGATTATTTGTGGGAGGTGTTGAGGAGATTTGGCTTTGGAGATGAGTATATTAGATGGGTACAGCTGCTGAATAGGGCCCCGATGGCGAGCGTGGTCACGAATGGACGGGGGTCTGCGTATTTTCGGCTCCATAGAGGGACGAGGCAGGGATGTCCTCTGTCCGCATTATTGTTTGCACTGGCGATTGAGCCCCTGGCAATAGCATTGAGGGGTTCCAGGAAGTGGAGGGGAGTACTCAGGGGGGGAGAGGAACACCGGGTATCTCTTTACGCGGATGATTTATTGTTGTATGTGGCGGACCCGGCGGAGGGGATGCCAGAGATAATGCAGATACTTGGGGAGTTTGGAGAATTTACAGGATATCAGCTGAACATGGGGAAAAGTGAGTTGTTTGTGGTGCATCCAGGGGAGCAGAGCAGAGAAATAGAGGACTTACCGCTGAGGAAGGTAACAAGGGACTTTCGCTACTTGGGGATCCAGATAGCCAAGAATTGGGGTACATTGCATAGGTTAAACTTAACGCGGTTGGTGGAACAGATGGAGGAGGACTTCAAGAGATGGGACATGGTATCCCTGTCACTGGCAGGGAGGGTACAAGCGGTTAAAATGGTGGTCCTCCCGAGATTCCTCTTTGTGTTTCAGTGCCTCCCGGTGGTGATCACGAAGGCTTTTTTCAAAAGGATTGAGAAGAGTATCATGAGTTTTGTGTAGGCCGGGAAGACCCCGAGAGTGAGGAAGGGATTTTTGCAGCGTAGTAGGGATAGGGAGGGCTGGCGCTACCGAGCCTGAGTGAGTACTACTGGGCCGCCAACATCTCAATGGTATGTAAGTGGATGGGAGAAGAGGAGGGAGCGGCGTGGAAGAGATTGGAGAAGGCGTCCTGTAGGGGGACTTGCCTACAAGCCATGATGACGGCGCCGTTGCCGTTCTCACCGAAGAAATACACCACAAGCCCGGTGGTGGTGGCTACTCTGAAAATTTGGGGGCAATGGAGACGGCATAGGGGAAAGACAGGAGCCTCGGTGTGGTCCCCGTTAAGAAATAACCATAGGTTTGCTCCGGGGAGAATGGATGGGGGATTTGGAACATGGCAAAGAGCAGGAGTAACACAATTGAGAGATCTGTTTGTAGATGGGACGTTTGCAAGTCTGGGAGCGCTGACCGAAAAATATGGGTTGCCTCAAGGGAATGCATACCGGTATATGCAACTGAGGGCTTTTACGAGGCAACAGGTGAGGGAATTCCCGCAGCTCTCGACGCAGGAGGTGCAGGACAGAGTGATCTCAAAGACATGGGTGGGGGACGGTAAGGTGTCAGACATATATAGGGAGATGAGAGACGAGCGGGAGATTATGGTAGATGAGCTGAAAGGGAAATGGGAAGAAGAGCTGGGGGAGGAGATTGAGGAGGGGCTGTGGGCTGATGCCCTAAGTAGGGTAAACTCATCGTCCTCGTGTGCCAGGCTAAGCCTGATACAATTTAAGGTGTTACACAGGGCGCATATGACTGGAACACGGCTTAGCAAATTTTTTGGAGTAGAGGATAGGTGTGCGAGATGCTCGAAAAGCCCAGCGAATCACACCCACATGTTCTGGTCATGTCCGGCACTACAGGGGTTTTTGGCGGGGGTGACAAAGGTGCTTTCGAAGGTAGTGGGGGTCCAGGTCGAACCAAGCTGGGGGTTGGCTATATTTGGGGTTGCAGAAGAGCCGAGAGTGCAGGAGGCGAGAGAGGCTGATGTTTTGGCCTTTGCGTCCCTAGTAGCCCGGCGCAGGATACTGTTGATGTGGAAGGAAGCCAAGCCCCCGGGTGTGGAGACCTGGATAAATGACATGGCAGGGTTTATAAAGCTGGAACGTATTAAGTTTGTCCTAAGGGGATCGGCTCAAGGGTTCACCAGGCGGTGGCAACCGTTCGTCGAATACCTCACAGAAAGATAGAGGGAATGGAAAAGAAGAAGACAGCAGCAGCAGCCCAGGGGGTTGGGGGGGGGGGAGTGGGGGAGGAACCAGAGGGATTCTCAGGGATGTTAATATATAAGTATAATATGTATAGGTTGTTGTTATAGATAATTGTATATTGGATTGTTAAAACATATTTGTGGAGAATATTTATCTGGGACAAGGCAGTTGCCATTTAGTTTTGTTTTTGTTTTTGTTTATATATTATTTATTTCTTGTTTATAAAACTGGCCATTGTTATTTATATTGTTATATTACTGTGTAAAGGATACACAATGTACTGTTATGGTTGGCCAAAAATTTTCAATAAAATATATTTAAAATAAAAGAGAGATAGAATGATGCACAATTTATGTGCGTGTGTATTGAGAGTTCTACCAAAGGGGAATTAAACATCTCCAGGCCAGATAAACGAACGCGAAAGCAAAATACAAGCTCACGATCCCCTCATTATGTAAAGACGTAGCGTACATAACTGCTGGGGGGTCGGGAGTCACAGATAGGCCAGACCGGGTAAACGTGGCAGATTGTTTCCCCGAAGGACATTAGTGAGCAAGTAGTTTCACGGGGGGAGGAAACTGTGTGGAACCCCTGGGGGCGGTCTGCCCGACAAGGACTGCATCATGTAAATATCAAGAGTACAGAAATGGCATTGAGGTAGCACAGAGTGGGATGGAGACGAGATGAATTCTACTGCAGCAGAAACAGAAAATACAGGTCTGGCAGCATCTGTGGAGAGAGAAAGCTAACGTTTCGAGTCTGGACAACTCTTCCGCCAGAACTGGAAAAAAGGATGGGATTTATACTGTCGGGGGTGGGGGGGGTGGGGGGTGGAGAGCAGTAAGGGCTGGATAGAGGACTGGCCCTAGGTGGAGGCTAGGAAGAGATTGACAAAGATGTTGTGGACAAAAAGACAAGGGGAATGTAAACGGTGGTGATCGCGGCTAAGAAGGGCGCTGATAGTGGCGCATTGAGAGATCGGTATATGTTAATGGATGAAGAAAGGGAAGCGGTGTGTCAAAGCACAACGTGGATCAGGGAATGGCTTGCCCTAGTGGGGGGAGTGGGAGCGGTGGAAGATGGTGGCAAGGGAAAAGCAAGATGGAAAGATCTGATTTTGATTTCTTTTTCGATTTGATTTATTGTCACATGTACCGAAGTACAGTGAAAAGTATTTTTCTGCAGCCAAGGGAACGTACACAGTTAATCAACAGAGTACATTGATAAATGGTACATTGACAAACCGTGATTGGTTACAGTGCGGAACAAGGGGCCAAACAAAGCAAATACATGAGCAAGAGCAGCATAGGGTACCGTGAATAGTGTTCTTACAGAGAACAGATCAGTCCGAGGGGGAGTCGTTGAGAAGTCATGTAGCTGTGGGGAAGAAGCTGTTCCTATGTCTGGATGTGCGGATCTTCAGACTTCTGTACCTTCTGCCTGATGGAAGGGTCTGGAAGAGGGCAAAGCCTGGGTGGGAGGGGTCTCAGATAATGCGGTCTGCCTTCCTGAGGCTGCGGGAGGTGTATACAGAATCAATGTGAGGGTCGCAAACTTATGTGATGCGTTGGGCTGAGTTCAGTCTCCAGTTTCTTGCGATCTTGGACCGAGCAGTTGCCATACCAGGCTGTGATGCAGCTGGATAGGATGCTCTCTATAGCACGTCTGTAGAAGTTTGTGGGAATCGATGCAGGCATGCCAAATTCCTTTAGCTTCCGTAGGAAGTAGGAAGAGAGATGAAAAGGGGGATGGAAGAATGAATCAATGGATTCAGTGATAGAAATAAAAATGGTGTGAAGGTGGTGAAGGGAGTTCATAGTCTGAAGTTGCTGAACTCAAATGTTAAGTCCGGCAGCTGTAATGTGCCTAATCTTAAGATAGGGTGTTGATCTTTTGCTGAATTCTATTGCACTTACTGTAATTTCCACGGTGAAATGTTTTGTAAGATACTTTTATAAATTGTGCGAATCAAGTTTAATAGAGAATCACAGATTCACACAGTACAGAAGAGGCCCTTTGGCCAGCGGGTCCACACTGATGCATGAAAAACACCTGATCGGTCCACCTAATCCCATTCGCCAGCACTTGGCCCATAGCCTAGAATGTTATGACGTGCCAAGTGCTCATCCAGGTACTTTTTAAAGGATGTGAGGCAACCTGTCTCTCCCACCCTCCCAGGCAGTGCATTCCATTCGTCACCACCCTCTGGGTGAAAAACATTTTCCTCAAATCCCCCTTAAACCTCCTGCCCTTCACCTTGAACTTGTGTCCCCTCGTAACTGACCCTCCAACTAAGGAGAACAGCTCCTCCCTATCCACCCTGTCCAGGCCCCTCATAATCTTGAACACCTCAATTAGGTCGCCCCTCAGTCTTCTCTGCTCCAGTGAAACCTCTCTTCATAAATTAAATGTTCCATCCCAGGCAACGTCCTGATGAATTTCCTCTGCATCCCCTCCAGTGCAATCACATCCTCCCGATATTGTGGCGACTAGAATTGCACACAGTACTCCAGCTTGGCCTCACCAACGTTCTATACAACTCCAACATGACCTCCCTGCTTTTGCACTCTATGCCTCCCTATAAAGGCAAGTGTTCCATATGCATCCTTCACCACCCTATTAACCTGCCCTTCTGCCTTCAGAGATCTGTGGACAAACACTCCCAAGAACTTCCCAGTGTCTTGCCGTTCTTTGAATACTTCCTTGTCACCTTGCTCCTTCCAAAGTATTTAACTTCACACTTTTCAGGGTTAAATTCCATCTGCCACTTTTCTGCCCATTTGACCATCCGGTCTATATCTTCCTGTAACCCAAGACACTCAACATCACAATCGCAAGGTTCAAATTGCTCAGATCTCTTTCCCAGATGGCCAGGACTATTGCCTATGACGTATGAAATGATTTTTTCCGATAACTTTTTACATCTAGCACCTATCACTTGATGGTGCCTAACTATTGTTTTTTTTTTGTGCAATCCCAAAAGTAGTTAGATGGCGAGGTTACTGACCTGCCTCAACTTCTTCAGGACTGGGTGCTCCCGGAGAGAATTCTGCAACACGTAATCCATTAAAGGATCTCCTTTCGCACCACCGTGACTCTTAAAGGTTTTGAGCGATGATTCGTGCATAAAACACTTTCTTCCTACCAAACAGAAGTCATGTTACACACAACACGAAGAATTCATCCAAAAGAAATCCAAACCATTAAAATGTAGAGCCATCAAGCGCCCTTTGTGTAACTTTAATATTTGTACAATAAAGCAAACAACATGCTTGAGATAAAAAATAATCACGGGACGACTTCCGGGTGCGGCGATGACCAGCTGAGTCGCACGTTTCGGCAGCTCCCGGTGAAACGGACTTTTGGGCTCTTGATAGGAGCCCCAACGGCAATTTTGACGGCTAAAAACACTGTGCGGTAAACCAGAAGGGAATCCCCCCCGGATACGGATGAAAAAAGGAGGAGAAAGTGGCCGGATTGCAGTGGATCCTTTAGAACAGCGGCAAGGAAGGCAAGCAAAAACCAAGATGGCGTCGGAAGGTGGCAGTTTAACATGGGGCCCTGAACAACAAGAGTTCTTGAAATGCTGTGTGGAAGAGCTCAAAAAGGAAATGAAGAAAGAGCTGTTGGCCCCGATACTACAGGCGATCGAAGGGCTAAAGGAGGAACAAAAGACCCAGGAGCGGGAGCTTCGGGTCGTGAAGGCAAAGGCAGCCGAGAATGAGGACGACATACAGGGCCTGGTGGTGAAGACGGAGATGCATGAGGCACATCAGAAACGATGTGTGGAAAGGTTGGAGGCACTGGAGGACAACGCAAGGAGGAACAACTTGAGGATTCTTGGTCTTCCTGAAGGTGCGGAGGGAGCGGACGTCGGGGCATATGTGAGCACGATGCTGCACTCGTTAATGGGAGCGGAGGCCCCGGCGGGTCCGTTGGAGGTGGAGGGAGCATACCGAGTGATGGCGCGAGGACCGAGAGCAGGAGAAATTCCCAGAGCCATAGTGGTGAGATTCCTCCGTTTTAAGGATAGAGAAATGGTCCTTAGATGGGCAAAGAAAACTCGGAGCAGTAAATGGGAGAACGCGGTGGTCCGCGTTTATCAAGACTGGAGTGCGGAGGTGGCGAGAAGGAGGACGAGCTTTAATCGGGCCAAGGCGGTGCTTCATAAAAAGAAGATAAAATTTGGAATGCTGCAACCGGCAAGACTGTGGGTCACATATCGAGGGAGGCACCACTACTTTGAGACGGCGGATGAAGCGTGGACTTTTATTGTGGAAGAAAAACTGGAATGAGCGGGTTATTAAAAAGAACGTTGGAACAAAGTGGTGGGGCGAATGTGGGGGGGCGAAGAGGGGGGTTAAAAAGGGGGGAAAGAGGAGTTTTATGTACTAATCCTGCGATGTGGTAACTTTTCTCTCTTCCACAGGTGGTGATGGGGGGAGGAGGGGAGGTGGAGGAGATGGGGCGTTGGCCATTGGGGGCGGGGCCAAGGGAGAAGCGCGGGCTTGGTTCCCGCGCTATGATAATCATGGCGGGAATAGAGAAGCAGGAAGGAGGGGGCGTCGCACGGTGCGAGCCGAGGTCACGGGGGGAAGCCGAGGTCGGCCAGAGTTTGCTGACTTCTGGGAGCAACATGGGGGGAGTAATTACGCTAGCGGGGGATCTAGCGGGGGGGGGGGGTGGGAGGGGGGAATTACTGGGTTGCTGCTGCTGGGGAGAGGGGGGAGCTGGTCTGGGAGGGGATGGGCGGTGGGGCACCGCCTGGGGGAGATACAGCTGCGTGGGAACCGGGTGAGGAGCTGGAAAAAGGGGATGGCTAATAGACAAGTAGGAAGCCCCCCAACCCGGCTGATCACGTGGAACGTGAGAGGGCTGAACGGGCCGATAAAGAGGGCACGGGTACTCGCACACCTTAAGAAACTTAAGGCAGATGTGGTTATGTTACAGGAAATGCACCTGAAACTGATAGACCAGGTTAGGCTACGCAAAGGATGGGTGGGGCAGGTGTTCCATTCGGGGCTAGATGCGAAAAACAGGGGGGTGGCTATATTAGTGGGGAAGCGGGTAATGTTCGAGGCAAAGACTATAGTGGCGGATAACGGGGGTAGATACGTGATGGTGCGTGGCAAACTACAGGGGGAGACGGTGGTTTTGGTAAACGTATATGCCCCGAACTGGGATGATGCCAATTTTATGAGGCGGATGCTAGGACGCATTCCGGACCTAGAGATGGGAAAGCTGGAAGGAGGCCGGCAGCAGCCAAGGTACTTGAAGATTTTATGGAGCAGATGAGAGGTGTAGACCCGTGGAGATTTAGCAGACCTAGGAGTAAGGAGTTCTCGTTTTTCTCCTATGTCCATAAAGTCTACTCGCGAATAGACTTTTTTGTGCTGGGAAGGGCGTTGATCCCGAAGGTGAGGGGAACGGAGTATATGGCTATAGCCATTTCGGATCACGCTCCACACTGGGTAGACTTGGAGATAGGGGAGGAAACAGGAGGGCGCCCACCCTGGAGAATGGACATGGGACTAATGGCAGATGAGGGGGTGTGTCTAAGGGTGAGGGGGTGCATTGAAAAGTACTTGGAACTCAATGATAATGGGGAGGTCCAGGTGGGAGTGGTCTGGGAGGCGTTGAAGGCGGTGGTTAGAGGGGAGCTGATATCAATAAGGGCACATAAAGGGAAGCAGGAGAGTAAGGAACGGGAGCGGTTGCTGCAAGAACTTTTGAGGGTGGACAGACAATATGCGGAAGCACCGGAGGAGGGACTGTACAGGGAAAGGCAAAGGCTACATGTAGAATTTGACTTGCTGACTACGGGCACTGCAGAGGCACAATGGAGGAAGGCACAGGGTGTACAGTACGAATATGGGGAGAAGGCGAGCAGGTTGCTGGCACACCAATTGAGGAAAAGGGGAGCAGCGAGGGAAATAGGGGGAGTGAGGGATGAGGAATGAGAGATGGAGCGGGGAGCGGAGAGAGTGAATGGAGTGTTCAAGACATTTTATAAAAAATTATATGAAGCTCAACCCCCGGATGGGAGGGAGAGAATTATGGGCTTTTTGGATCGGCTGGAATTTCCCAAGGTGGAAGAGCAGGAAAGGGTGGGACTGGGAGCACAGATCGAGGTAGAAGAAGTGGTGAAAGGAATTAGGAGCATGCAGGCGGGAAAGGCCCCGGGACCGGATGGATTCCCAGTCGAATTCTACAGAAAATATGTGGACTTGCTCGCCCCGGTATTGACGAGGACCTTTAATGAGGCAAAGGAAAGGGGACAACTGCCCCCGACTATGGCTGAAGCAACGATATCGCTCATCTTAAAGAAGGAAAAAGACCCGCTACAATGCGGGTCCTATAGACATATTTCCCTCCTAAATGTAGATGCCAAGATCCTGGCCAAGGTAAAGGCAATGAGAATAGAGGAATGTGTCCCGGGGGTGGTCCACGAGGACCAAACTGGGTTTGTGAAGGGGAGACAGCTGAACACGAATATACGGAGGCTGTTAGGGGTAATGATGATGCCCCCACCAGAGGGGGAAACGGAGATAGTAGTGGCGATGGATGCCGAGAAAGCATTTGATAGAGTGGAGTGGGATTATTTGTGGGAGGTATTGAGGAGATTTGGTTTTGGAGAGGGGTATGTTAGATGGGTGCAGCTGTTGTATAGGGCCCCGATGACGAGCGTGGTCACGAATGGACGGGGATCTGCATATTTTCGGCTCCATAGAGAGACAAGGCAGGGATGCCCTCTGTCCCCATTATTGTTTGCACTGGCGATTGAGCCCCTGGCGATAGCGTTGAGGGGTTCCAAGAAGTGGAGGGGAGTACTTAGAGGAGGAGAAGAACACCGGGTATCTTTGTATGTGGACGATTTGTTACTATATGTGGCAGACCCGGCGGAGGGGATGCCAGAAATAATGCGGTTACTTGGGGAGTTTGGGGATTTTTCAGGGTATAAATTGAACATGGGGAAAAGTGAGTTGTTTGTGGTGCATCCAGGGGAGCAGAGTAGAGAAATAGAGGACCTACCGTTGAGGAAGGTAACAAGGGACTTTCGTTACCTGGGGATCCAGATAGCCAAGAATTGGGGCACATTGCATAGGTTAAATTTAACACGGTTGGTGGAACAAATGGAGGAGGATTTCAAGAGATGGGATATGGTATCCCTGTCACTGGCAGGGAGGGTGCAGGCGGTTAAGATGGTGGTCCTCCCGAGATTCCTCTTTGTGTTTCAGTGCCTCCCGGTGGTGATCACGAAGGCTTTTTTTTAAAGGATTGAAAAGAGCATCATGGGTTTTGTGTGGGCCGGGAAGACCCCGAGAGTGAGGAAGGGATTCTTACAGCGTAGCAGGGATAGGGGGGGGCTGGCACTACCGAGCCTAAGTGAGTATTATTGGGCCGCTAATATTTCAATGGTGAGTAAGTGGATGGGAGAGGAGGAGGGAGTGGCGTGGAAGAGATTAGAGAGGGTGTCCTGTAGGGGGACTAGCCTACAGGCTATGGTGACAGCCCCATTGCCGTTCTCACCGAGGAACTACACCACAAGTCCAGTGGTGGTGGCTACACTGAAGATTTGGGGACAGTGGAGAGGGCATAGGGGAAAGACTGGAGCCTTGGGGGGGTCCCCGATAAGAAACAACCATAGGTTTGCCCCGGGGGGAATGGATGGGGGATATGGAATGTGGCAAAGAGCAGGAATAACGCAACTGAAAGATCGGTTTGTGGATGGGAAGTTCGCGAGTCTGGGAGCGCTGACCGAGAAATATGGGTTGCCCCAAGGGAATGCATTCAGGTATATGCAACTGAGGGCTTTTGCGAGGCAACAGGTGAGGGAATTCCCGCAGCTCCCGACACAAGAGGTGCAGGACAGAGTGATCTCAAAGACATGGGTGGGGGATGGTAAGGTGTCAGATATATATAGGGAAATGAGGGACGAAGGGGAGACTATGGTAGATGAACTAAAAGGGAAATGGGAAGAAGAGCTGGGGGAGGAGATCGAGGAGGCGCTGTGGGCAGATGCCCTAAGCAGGGTAAACTCGTCGTCCTCGTGTGCCAGGCTAAGCCTGATTCAGTTTAAGGTATTACACAGGGCGCATATGACTGGAGCACGGCTCAGTAAATTTTTTGGGGTGGAGGATAGGTGTGCGAGGTGCTCGAGAAGCCCAGCGAATCATACCCATATGTTTTGGTCATGCCCGGCACTACAGGGGTTTTGGATGGGGGTGACAAAGGTGCTTTCAAAAGTAGTGGGGGTCCGGGTCGAACCAAGCTGGGGGTTGGCTATATTTGGGGTTGCACAAGAGCCGGGAGTGCAGGAGGCGAGAGAGGCTGATGTTTTGGCCTTTGCGTCCCTAGTAGCCCGGCGCAGGATATTGCTAATGTGGAAAGAAGCCAAGCCCCCGGGGGTGGAGACCTGGATAAATGATATGGCAGGGTTTATAAAGCTAGAGCGGATTAAGTTTGTTCTAAGGGGGTCGGCTCAAGGGTTCACCAGGCGGTGGCAACCGTTCGTCGAATACCTCGCAGAAAGATAGATGGAATGGAAAAAAGAAGGCAGCAGCAGCAGCCCAGGATGAAGGGGGGGGGGGGGGTGGGAGGGGGGTGGGGGGGGGGGGGGAAGGAGGAACCAGAAGGACTCTCAGGGTTGTTAATACTGTATAATACGTATAGGTCGTTGCTACAGATAATTATATATTGGACTGTTAAATTATATTTTTGGAGAGTGTTACTTGTGATAAGGCAGTTGCCAATTAGGGTTAGTTTTCATTTTTGTTATTTATTATTTATTCATTTTCTGTTTATAAAATAGGTCATTGTTATTTGTGTTGTTATAATATTGTGTAAAGGATGCACAATGTACTGTGTTGGTTGACCAAAAATTTTCAATAAAATATTTTATAAAAAAAATAAAATAATCACGGGACTGGACAGAATGAGGGAAACTTTTGCCACAGAACAGGAAGCTCCGGGCACTAATACAAAACCATACCCAAATAGAGCTATTTAATTAATAGATTCCAATTAGTATCACATATCTGTACTTTCCCCAGAGCCCTGTAATATTTCCTTTCTCAAAGACACATCAGCAGGTCTGGCAGATTCCGTGGAGAGAAAAACTGAGTTAACGTTTGGAGTCTATAGAGCTGAAGAAGAGTCATCCTGGACTCAAAATGTTTGAGGGCGGTATGGTAGCACAGTGGGTAGCACTGTTGCTTCACAGCTCCAGGGTTCCTGGTTTGATTCCCGGCTTGGGTCACTGTCTGTGCGGAGTCTGCACGTTCTCCCCGTGTCTGCGTGGGTTTCCTCCGGGTGCTCCGGTTTCCTCCCACAGTCCAAAGACGTGCAGGTTAGGTGGATTGGCCACGGTAAATTGCCCCTTAGTCTCCAAAAAGGTTAGATGGGGTTACGGGGATAGGGTGGAAGTGTGGGCTTAAGTGGGGTCTCTTTCCAAGGGCCGGTGCAGACTCGATGGGCCAAATGGCCTCCTTCTGCACTGTAAATTCTATGATTCTATGCTGGGATTTTTCCAGCATTTTATGTTTTTATTTTAGCTTTCCAGCATCTGCAGAATTTGTTTTCACATTATATACCGGACTGGATTCCTCTTTCCCCCAACCGTGTGTCCCCCAATTGCGCGCCGGTAGGTAGGACACCGTTAATTCTGCTGTCTAAATGCGCCTGTCCCTCGACAACTGCGCCTTTGCCAGATTTAATTGACTAATGTTATGAAGTGAAGGTAAACCCGGGCTCAGAACTGGCCGGGAAACTGCACCAAACCTGTCAGCGAATTATCTGAACCTTGCAATCAGGACTGTGACTCGTCCACTAATCTCTATGGGAATACACTGATAAAAGAGTCAGAAAAATATAAAGTTTGAAATAAAACAAGGAAAGTCTTTTTCACTTGAGCGATTGCTCCTGAACATTCATGCACTTTCTGGTGTAGCCCAGAGTGTACCTGGGTATCTGACCCATCACAAGATCAGAACACAGAAGAAGGAAAATAACCAAAATAACTCCAGGCAACAGTCTGATGGCACAAAGTAACAGAAAGAAAGCTGAATTGTGGGAGAGGCCTCACTGTTTACAACCAGGCCCTCATTTGATCTCTGAGCGTTTTAATGTTCGCAGAGCTACGCCTGCTGTTGCGCTTGCTTGCGGGCTCTGACATCTTTATTATTTTATGGGATATCACATTTGTTGCCCATCTCTAATTGCCCTCAAACTGAGCGGGCCAGTCTGGAGTCACAGACTGGGTAAGGATGGCTGATTCCTTCCTCTGGGGGACATTAAATAATGAACCAGATGGGTTTTTTGAAAGAAAAATCACAGTCAACATTAGACTTTTCGTTTGAGGTTTCTACTGAATTCAAGATGTGGAGATGCCGGCGTTGGACTGGGGTGAGCACAGTACGAAGTCTTACAACACCAGGTTAAAGTCCAACGGGTTTGTTTCGATGTCATCTGCTCCTTCCTCAGGTGAATGAAGAGGTATGTTCCAGAAACACGTATATAGACAAATTCAAAGATGCCAAACAATGCTAGGAATGCGACCATTAGCAGGTGATTAAATCTTTACAGATCCAGAGATGGGGTAACCCCAGGTTAAAGAGGTGTGAATTGTATCAAGCCAGGACAGTTGGTAGGATTTCCCAGGCCAGATGGTGGGGGGTGAATTTAACCTGGTGTTGTAAGACTTCGTACTGTACTGAATTCAAGTTCACTGGAATTCCAACCCTCCTGGACCCAGTGAGAACACTGATGTCAACTCTATCCTAACTTAACCAGGGGTCAGACATCAAAGGCTGGGGTGGGGGAGGGTGGAGACGGTGACAGAGGGAGAGGGGATTTGCTACAATGTGTATCCAGGCTGCCAGCACTGTTACACTTACCCAGCAATAGTCCAGCGGTGAATGTGACTCCGAGTGCAGCGGCAGCAGCCAGCAGCGCGTCCTTACTGAAGCCGGACATCTCCCCACTCTCCGATGCGCCTCTCCTCCGGGAGCTGCCTCCACGCCGACAGAATAAGGCAATTGCACCGCAGAGGAAGCAAGTTTGGAGACCGCCGGAAGGGGCAAACCCACTCTGCAATGAAGCACTCTTCGGAAGCCGGCAAGTGACATCTGGGGGGCGGAGGAACTGCACTTCACTGTCAACACTGCACAAAACGCACAAGGCTGCTTGTGTGGGAGGCTTTGCCAAACTATTTTAAAGGTGCCATACCTCACTGAGGAAAGCCCTTCTCCCAGGACACACCTCTATTGAGGGGGCCCACTGGAGGGGCTTATCCATACCCTGGTGTGTCTGTGTGTGGCCAAGTTGTTAATACCCACCTCATGCCCACTGCTTGGCTTCGAGGTCAACTGAGAAAGGGCAGATATTGTTACCTTTGCCACCATCTAGGGTAGCACGGTAGCACAAGTGATTAGCACTGTGGCTTCACAGCACCAGGGTCCCAGGTTCGATTCCCCGCTGGGTCACTGTGCAGAGTCTGCACGTTCTCCCTGTGTCTGCGTGGGTTTCCCCAGTGTCATGATATTCAAACACACACATCATGATGGACACATCAACAGACAAATCAGAGCACACAACACCACAACCAATCACACACAAGGACAGCAACCACATAAAAGCACGAGCACGACACCTAGTGGACAGTAGGTCTGGGGACAAAGACACGGACAAGACCTGTTACAAGATCACAAACAGGGAATCCCCACGTGCAGAGTATCAAGACAAAACTGTACATAGAAAGTTTAAATAAAATAGCGTTGTACCATATACAACCGTGTTGGCTCATCTGTGTGTCAGAACGCCCAACACCACATGGTACAGGAGTGGATCGATACCTGCCAACTAACCTGCCATTCTGGACATGGACCGCACCGACAAACCGCAGCCGTTGCAAGTCGCGGGGAACCTAGGTACCAATTGGAAGCTCTTCAGGCAGCGATTTGACCTGTACATCCGAGCCAACAAAAAACAGAGTGCCTCGGATGAAACGAAGATTGCAATGCTCCTCTTCTACGCAGGTCAGCACGCCCTCGACGTCTTCAACTCACTGGTGTTCGAAGAAGGCGAAAACCAATCCAAGTATGACACGGTCATCCTCAAACTGGACCAGCACTTTAAGGTTGAAGTGAATGAAAGTTTTGAAAGATACCTCTTTCAGCAACGCCTGCAAGGTAAGGAGGAGCTTTTTCAACCCTTTTTGACGCACCTCCGAATTCTAGCGCAGTCCTGCGGTTACGGCAGCACCACAGAGTCCATGATCAGGGACCAGATTGTTTTTGGCGTTGCCTCTAGTGGCCTACGCCAGCAGCTTCTTAAAATAAAAAGCCTCACCTTAGCGTCTGCTGTGGAAGCCTGTGTCCTCCACGAGAATGCAACCTGCCGTTTTGCCCGATTTCAGGCGTCCGAGTTGGCACGGAGGGGGTCCCCAGCCGTCGAATCGGCAAGCCAGGCCGCCCACGACGCCGAACGCATCCAGGCCGTCGATTACTTCCCGACCCACGGCCCGGACGACAGCGGCCACTTCCCGCGCTTTTCGCGGTCTCCCGCGCTGGTGCGCGCCAAAAATAACGGCCACATCGAGGGACGCACTGCGCAGGCGCGCCCACCACAAGATCGCACTGCGCATGCGCAGTGGCGCAACGAACGCCGTGACATCATGACGTGCGGCAATTGTGGAGCTGTACACTTAAAAGGGCAATGTCCTGCTAAAAACCGACAGTGCCTCAGATGTGGCAAGATGGGCCACTACGCTGCCCACTGTCGTTCGGCTCAACCCATGGATCCTGCACATCCCCGACAATCTCGCAGACAAGTCAGGACCGTCCAGCCCACACATCAAGACTTCCAGTTAAGTGATGCAGATGACCAGGATGCCTTCCGCGTTTCCGTCATCGATGTCAACAAGGTCAATGCCATCAATCCAGCCGATGAGTGGTGTGCCACCCTGACGGTCAACCGATCGCGCGTCACCTTCCGTCTGGACACCGGCGCATCCGCCAACCTGATTGCATATTCTGCATTCCAGGCCATGAAGGTCAAACCACCCATCACGCCATCCCGGCTCAAGATGGTTGATTATAACGGGAACGTCATCCCGTCCATAGGATCTTGCCAGCTACAGATAACTCACAAGATGCACACGGCCACACTCCCCTTCGAAGTTGTCGGCTCATCAAAAGACTCGTTACTGGGCGCACAGGCGTGTAAGGTCCTTCATCTGGTACAGCGCATTATGTCTCTCTCTCCAGATGAGATATCCGACTTCCCGGATGCTGAGTTCCACGCAAATCTCCATTCCCTCCTTGCTCACAACCAGGAGGTTTTTGAAGGCATGGGGACATTGCCATACACGTACAAGATTCAACTCAAACCGGACGCCATCCCTGTCGTTCACGCACCTCGCAGGGTTCCTGCGCCACTCAAAAACCGCCTCAAGTTGCAGCTGCAGGATCTTCAGGACCAAGGGGTCCTATCCAGGGTCACGGAGCCCACGCCATGGGTCAGCTCCATGGTCTGTGTAAAGAAGCCCTCTGGCGAGCTCCGCATATGTATAGATCCTAAAGATCTTAATAACAACATCATGCGGGAACACTATCCCATCCCGAAACGAGAGGACCTCACCAGCGAGATGGCGCAAGCCAAAATATTTACCAAATTGGATGCGTCCAAAGGATTTTGGCAGATCCAATTGGACCCGGCCAGCCGAAGGCTATGCACGTTCAACACCCCTTTTGGCAGATTCTGCTACAACCGGATGCCATTCGGCATCATTTCAGCATCTGAAGTTTTCCACCGCATTATGGAGCAGATGATGGAAGGCATCGAAGGGGTACGTGTATATGTGGACGATATCATCATTTGGTCCACCACTCCGCAGGAACACATGCATGGTCTACGACGTGTCTTCACCCGCATACGACAAAATGGCCTGCGTCTCAACCGCGCCAAGTGTGCCTTCGGCCAGATGGAGCTGAAATTCCTCGGGGACCACATCTCACGATCAGGGGTCCGTCCCGATGCAGACAAAGTTAGCGCCATCACAGCCATGCCACGACCGGCTGACAAGAAGGCTGTCCTAAGATTCCTGGGCATGGTCAACTTCCTTGGGAAGTTCATTCCCAACCTGGCTTCTCATACAACAAATATGCGCCATCTCGTAAAAAAATCAACAGAATTCGACTGGCAGCAATCGCATCAGCTGGAATGGGAGGAGCTCAAGCACAAACTGGTCACGGCACCAGTGCTGGCGTTCTTTGACACTACTCGCCCTACAAAGATCTCAACAGACGCTAGCCAATCTGGTATTGGAGCGGTACTCCTGCAAAAAAACAGCACGTCGTCATGGGCCCCGGTTGCATATGCCTCACGAGCCATGACCACTACCGAACAGCGCTACGCGCAAATAGAAAAAGAATGCCTGGGCTTGTTAACTGGACTGGACAAGTTCCACGACTATGTGTATGGCCTGCCACGATTTACGGTTGAAACTGACCACCGCCCCCTGGTCAACATCATTAACAAAGACCTGAACGACATGACCCCTCGCCTTCAGCGCATCTTACTTAAACTCAGGAGGTATGATTTCGAACTGATCTACACTCCGGGGAAGGATCTCATCGTGGCGGACACGCTCTCCCGAGCAGTGAGCACACCACCAGATGCGGAGGGGTTCGTGCGTCAAATTGAGGCACACGTGACTCTGACAGCAGCAAATCTGCCAGCTGATGATCCAAGTCTGGCCCACATACGCGCAGAGACGGCGACTGACCCCCTTCTGCATCGAGTGATGCGCCACATGACGGAAGGGTGGCTCAAAGGGCAGTGCCCCCAGTTTTATAATGTGCGAGATGACCTTACCAACATAGACGGGGTCCTTATGAAATTAGACAGGATCGTTATTCCGCACAGCATGCGCCAGATGATTCTTAATCAACTACACGAAGGCCACTTGGGCGTCGAAAAATGCAGACGAAGGGCCCGAGAGGCGGTATATTGGCCGGGTATTAATGAAGACATAGCCAACATGGTGCTCAATTGCACAACCTGTCAGAGGTTTCAGCCGGCGCAACCTCCGGAGACGCTTCTACCACACGAGTTGGTGACGTCCCCCTGGGCGAAGGTGGGTGTTGACCTATTTCACGCGCTCGGCAGAGATCACATCGTTATTATAGACTGCTTCTCAAACTACCCGGAAGTCATGCCTCTCCATGATCTGACGTCGTCCGCAGTCATTGGGGCCTGCAAGGAAACATTTGCTCGCCATGGCATTCCAAGGACTGTCATGTCAGACAACGGACCCTGCTTCGCCAGCCGTGAATGGTCGTCCTTTGCCGCAGCATATGGTTTCACTCATGTGACATCCAGCCCTCTACATCCACAGTCGAACGGGAAGGCTGAAAAGGGCGTCCACATTGCCAAGCGGCTCCTGTGCAAGGCGGCTGCTGCCGGATCGGACTTTAACCTCGCCTTGCTGGCCTATCGATCGGCCCCGCTATCCACGGGTCTCTCGCCAGCGCAGCTACTAATGGGTCGCTCCCTCAGGACGATGGTACCGTCCATCCTGGCACCAACAACAGACCATGAGACGGTTCTTCGGAACATGCAAATGCAGCGTGATCGCCAGAAAAGTCAGTACGACACACGAGCGACGGACCTGCCCCCCCTGTCCTCCGGAGACAAAGTACGCGTCCATCAACCGTATGGTGGCTGGTCAGCACCGGCCGAAGTCCTCCGACATGTGGCTCCCCGCTCGTTCCTGGTTCGCATGCCGGATGGTTCAGTGCGTCGCCGCAATCGGCGCGCCCTTTGCCGACGTCCACGCTCGCAGCCACACAGTACGCACACGCCAGATCCTCAACAGGCTTCCGAGGATGACTTTGTGGAGCTGCCGCAGATCACGCCCTCTCCATCGCCACCCATGGCCATGCTTGCACATCAGCCGGTGGTTCTTGACCCACCCTTGAGGCGGTCAACCCGAACTCGTCGCAAGCCCATTAGACTGGACTTATAACACCGTTCATATGTCTAACAAGTTACACAATTTTATATGATAACCTGTTGTTGTTTATCGTTCCAGATATCGTCTGACTGGACCACTGTTCAAGTTTTTTTTCTCGTTCGCATTCATGTTCTGTTATGGTACAACCTTGTTCCTGTGACGCACCCGACATCGCCCCATGTAAATAGTTACGTCATATGCACATGCTGTACACAACACACACACACTCTTAGATGCACTCACGACGCGATCATATTTATTACCACGTAGGCACATATCTTTGTAAAAAGGGGGGATGTCATGATATTCAAACACACACATCATGATGGACACACCAACAGACAAATCAGAGCACACAACACCACAACCAATCACACACAAGGACAGCAACCACATAAAAGCACGAGCACGACACCTAGTGGACAGTAGGTCTGGGGACAAAGACACGGACAAGACCTGTTACAAGATCACAAACAGGGAATCCCCACGTGCAGAGTATCAAGACAAAACTGTACATAGAAAGTTTAAATAAAATAGCGTTGTACCATATACAACCGTGTTGGCTCATCTGTGTGTCAGAACGCCCAACACCACACCCAGGTGCTCCGGTTTCCTCCCACAGACCAAAGACGTGCAGGTTAGGTGGATTGGCCATGATAAATTACCCTTAGTGTCCAAAAAGGTTAGGAGAGGTTATTGGGTTACGGTGATAGGGTTTAAGTGGGTCAGTGCAGACTCGATGGGCCGAATGTCCTCCTTAGACCATAAGACATAGGAGCGGAAGTAAGGCCATTCGGCCCAACGAGTCCACTCCACCATTCAATCATGGCTGATTTCAACTCCATTTACCCGCTCTCTCTCCATAGCCCTTAGTTCCTCGAGAAATCAAGAATTTATCAACTTCTGTCTTAAAGACATTCAACGTCCCGGCCTCCACCGCCCTCTGTGGCAATGAATTCCACAGACCCACCACTCTCTGGCTGAAGAAATTTCTCCTCATCTCTGTTCTAAAGTGACTCCCTTTTATTCTAAGGCTGTGCCCCCGGGTCCTAGTCTCCCCTGCTAATGGAAACAACTTCCCTGCGTCCACCCTATCTAAGCCATTCATTATCTTGTAAGTTTTTATTAGATCTCCCCTCAACCTCCTAAACTCCAATGAATATAATCCCAGGATCCTCAGACGTTCATCGTATGTTAGGCCTACCATTCCTGGGATCATCCGTGTGAATCTCCGCTGGACCCGCTCCAGTGCCAGTATGTCCTTCCTGAGGTGTGGGGCCCAAAATTGCTCACAGTATTCTAAATGGGGCCTAACTAATGCTTTATAAAGCTTCAGAAGTACATCCCTGCTTTTATATTCCAAGCCTCTTGAGATGAATGACAACATTGCATTTGCTTTCTTAATTACGGACTCAACCTGCAAGTTTACCTTTAGAGAATCCTGGACTAGGACTCCCAAGTCCCTTTGCACTTCAGCATTATGAATTTTGTCACCGTTTAGAAAATAGTCCATGCCTCTATTCTTTTTTCCAAAGTGCAAGACCTCGCAATTGCCCACGTTGAATTTCATCAGCCATTTCTTGGACCACTCTCCTAAACTGTCTAAATCTTTCTGCAGCCTCCCCACCTCCTCCATACTACCAGCCCCTCCACCTATCTTTGTATCATCGGCAAACTTAGCCAGAATGCCCCCAGTCCCGTCATCTAGATCGTTAATATATAAAGAGAACAGCTGTGGCCCCAACACTGAACCCTGCGGGACACCATTTGTCACCGGTTGCCATTCCGAAAAAGAACCTTTTATCCCAACTCTCTGCCTTCTGCCTGACAGCCAATCGTCAATCCATGTTAGTACCTTGCCTCGAATACCATGGGCCCTTATTTTACTCAGCAGTCTCCCGTGAGGCACCTTATCAAAGGCCTTTTGGAAGTCAAGATAGATAACATCCATTGGCTCTCCTTGGTCTAACCTATTTGTTATCTCTTCAAAGAACTCTAACAGGTTTGTCAGGCACGACCTCCCCTTACTAAATCCATGCTGACTTGTCCTAATCCGACCCTGCACTTCCAAGAATTTAGAAATCTCATCCTTAACAATGGATTCTAGAATCTTGCCAACAACCGAGGTTAGGCTAATTGGCCTATAATGTTCCATCTTTTTCCTTGTTCCCTTCTTGAACAGGGGGGTTACAACAGCGATTTTCCAATCCTCTGGGACTTTCCCTGACTCCAGTGACCTTTGAAAGATCATAACTAACGCCTCCACTATTTCTTCAGCTATCTCCTTTAGAACTCTAGGATGTAGCCCATCTGGGCCTGGAGATTTATCAATTTTTAGACCTCTTAGTTTCTTTAGCACTTTCTCCTTTGTGATGGCTACCATATTCAACTCTGCCCACTGACTCTCCCGAATTGTTGGGATATTACTCATGTCTTCTACTGTGAAGACTGACGCAAAGTACTTATTTAGTTCCTCAGCTATTTCCTTGTCTCCCATCACTAGATTACCAGCGTCATTTTGGAGCGGCCCAATGTCAACTTTTGCCTCCCGTTTGTTTTTAATGTATTTAAAGAAACTTTTACTATCATTCCTAATGTTACTGGCTAGCCTACCTTCCTATTTGATCCTCTCTTTCCTTATTTCTCTCTTTGTTATCCTCTGTTTGTTTTGTAGCCTTCCCAATCTTCTGACTTCCCACTACTCTTTGCCACATTATAGGCTTTCTCTTTTGCTTTGATGCATTCCCTAACTTCCTTTGTCAGCCATGGCTGCCTAATCCCCCCTCTGATAACCTTTCTTTTCTTTGGGATGAACCTCTGTACTGTGTCCTCAATTACTCCCAGAAACTCCTGCCATTGCTGTTCTACTGTCTTTCCCACTAGGCTCTGCTCCCAGTCGATTTTCGTCAGTTCCTCCCTCATGCCCCTGTAGTTACCTTTATTTAACTGCAACACCTTTACATCTGATTCTACCTTCTTTCTTTCAAATTGGAGATTGAATTCTACCATATTATGATCACTGCCTCCTAAGTGTTCCCTTACTTTAAGATCTTTAATCAAGTCTGGCTCATTACATAACACTAAGTCTAGAATGGCCTGTTCCCTCGTGGGCTCCATCACAAGCTGTTCCAAAAAGCCCTCCTGTAAATATTCAATGAATTCCCTTTCCTTGGGTCCACTGGCAGCATTATTTACCCAGTCCACCTGCATATTGAAGTCACCCATGATCACTGTGACCTTGCCTTTCTGACATGCACTTTCTATTTCGTGGTGCATTTTGTGCCCCCGGTCCTGACCACTGTTAGGAGGCCCGTACATAACTCCCATTATGTTTTTTTTGCCTTTGTGGTTCCTCAACTCTACCCACACAGACTCCACATCATCTGACCCGATGTCGTTTAGTGCTATTGGTTTAATTTCATTCCTAATTAACAAGGCAGCCCCGCCCCCTCTGCCCATCTCTCTGTCTTTTCGATAGGTTGTGAATCCCTGGATGTTTAAATGCCAGTCCTGAACCCCCTGCAACCACGTCTCTGTGATGCCTACCACATCATACCTGCCAGTCACAATCTGGGCCACAAGCTCATCTACCTTGTTCCGTACACTGCGCGCATTTAAATATAGCACCTTTAATTCTCTATTGACCGTCCCTTTTTGTTTTCTTAGTGTGGTGGACCTTGGTTTACTGAGCCTTTCCATACACTGTGTCATATTTTGTGGGATGGGGACTATCGTAACCTCTCCTGAGTTCTGTCTTTTCGTGCTTTATTGTATTCCTAAGCAGCTACGCTTCCCACTGATTACTTCACCTCTTGGTTCCCTGACTTTCCCTTCCCCCCCCAATCTCTAGTTTAAAGTCCTATTGACCACGCTATTTACTCTTTTCGCCAGAACACTGGTCCCAGCTCAGTTCAGGTGGAGACCATCCCCACGGTATAGGTCCCCCCTGTCCCAAAACTGATGCCAGTGTCCCATGAAAAGGAACCCCTCTTTCCCACACCACTCTTTCAGCCACGTGTTAACTTCCCTTATTCTTGCCTCCCTATGCCAATTTGCACGTGGCTCGGGCAGTAATCCGGAGATTATGACCCTTGAGGACCTGTTTTTTAATTTAAACCTAGCTCTTTATAATCTCTAAACAGGGCCTCTTTCCTAGACTTGCCTATGTTGTTGGTACCGACATGGACCACAACAACTGGATCCTCCCCCTCCTTCTCCAGTATCCTTTCAAGCTGGTCAGAGATGTCCCGCACCCTAGCACCGGGCAGGCAACATACCATGCAGGACTCTTTATCCTGCTCACAAAGGATACTATCTATCCCCCTGATAATAGAATCCCCTACAACTACAACTTGCCTATTTACTCCCTCCCCTTGAATGGCCTGCTGAACCATGGTGCCTTGGTCAGCTGACTCATCCTTCCTGCAGCCCTGTTCGCCATCCACACAGGGAGCAAGTGCCTCATACCCGTTGGACAGGGACAAGGGCTGAGGCTCCTGAGTTCCTGACTGCTGGTTCCCTTTACCTGCCTGACTTGCAGTCACACCCTGCTGTCCCTGGCCACTGGCAGGATTTAAACTACTTACTCTGACAGGTGTGACTGCCTCCTGAAACACAGTGTGCAGGTAAGTCTCCCCCTCCCGGATGTGCCTCAGTGTTTGAAGCTCAGACTTCAGCTCATCAACTCTGAGCCAGAGCTCTTCGAGCAGCCAACACTTACTGCAGATGTGGTCGCTGCAGCTCGCAATGGGATCTGCCAGCTCCCACATCAAGCAGCTCAAGCACATCACCTGACCAGCCATCACTAATGAATTAATTAGTTTAATTTAAGTTTACGAGTTTAGCTGTGTTTTTTTTTTAAATTTGGGGCAGATTTGCTATCAACCAATCAGATCACAGCTTCCCTCTGATGTCACTTTTGGGGGAAAAAACTGGAAAACAGGAAGTAACGTTAGGTTTTTATACTCACAGAGACTGCTCCTCCTCCTCCGAACGGCTCCCGAAATTAGGCCCGAAGAAAGAGAGAACAAAACAATTGGGAAAAAGCACCTTCTCTCACTCTTCACCGAATTACCTCACTGCACCAAATTCTCACTCTGTCTGTGTCTCACTCACTCAGGCTGTGTCTCCTTGACCTGCGCAATGCTTACTAAGTGCGCTTTCTGTCTGTCTTTTATACAGACTTTAGGATGACTCACACTAAAACTTCAAAGAGAAGAATACAATGTGTACCTTTGTGCCCCTTAACAGGCCTCAGGTGACTGCCAGATAACTGCCTCTCAGCAATTAGGGTGGGGCAGCTTCAGCCAATCAGACACTAATCTACACTGCACTTTTAACTGAAAAACAGCAAAATTAGATTAACCACTTACCTTTCCTGATTACCTCACTGCACCAAATTACCAAATTCTCACTCTGTCTGTGTCTCACTCACTCAGGCTGTGTCTCCTTGACCTGCGCAATCCTTCTGCACTGTATGTTCTATGTTCATCCTGTGAATATCCAGGGGCCACTTCAGCTCCATAGAGTCATGGAATAGAATTCCTGCAGTGCAGAGGGCCATTCGGTCCATTGAGTCTGTGTCAACCCTCTGAATGAGCCCCTTACCTAGGCCCACTCCCCCCCTCCTGCCCTTGATCATCCCCCGCCATGGGCTGGGGGACGGAACCTTGATTTAAATGCCGGATATTTACATGGGTTTGGGTGCCCTCTGCTGGTGGTTCTTCAAACTAATGAGAGACTCCGATGGCCCCAGATGCAGGGGCAACCCTAGCTCCACAAAACCAGTATAAATGCTCTATTGAAAGGAGTATGGCGATCACAGAGCACAGGCCCTCACCAGGCACCTTTCATTATGCGAGGCAAAGGAAATTGAAGTTGATTTCAACAATGTAATAATTCCAGGAAGCACAGAGCGGAAGGCCAAACTGGTTTATTTGAAACTGAAAATGAAGCGGCTACTGTGACAAACAAAAGAAACGTCCCAGCCCAGGACTATCAGAGCGGCTGGTCCGGGTCGGGGAGCTACATTTAAAGGTTCCGCCAACGAACCATATTGGGAGGAATAAGGCGGGGGAAGTAGGTTTTAAGGAGCATTTTAAAGGAGAAGACAGGATTGAGAGGTAGGGAGGTTTCGAGAGAGAATTCCAGAACGTCAGGCCTGGGTAGCTGAAGGCACAGCCAGCAATTCCAGACATACGGAGTGGCATTCTCGACGGTGTGAATGTGCCGCTCCCACGTCTAATTCTGACCCCTATAGGGGGCGCTGGAGCGGTTCGCGCCGCTCCAGCTGCAGATCCCGGGGTGAACTGTGCACCGCGGGATCCGCGCATGCGCAGTTGCGCCGATGTCAACGAGGACATGCGCAGTGGCAGACAGCAAACTAACTTTCTGCTTAAGTTTATGTGCCTGCGATCTCGCCACTAAAAAATCTGGAACACAGCAGGAAATTATTTTTGTAAGGGCTCAGTAGCTAGATTGTATACAGGAAGTTCAACTGCCGTGGGCATCACCACGACCTGTGATCCAGCCAAAATACCCCAAACTAATTTAATAATAATCTTTATTGTCACAAGTAGGCCTTCATTAACACTGCAATGAAGTGACTGTGAAAAGCCCCTAGTCGCCACACTCGGGCGCCTGTTCGGGTACACAGGGGGAGAATCCAGAATGTCCAATTCACCTAACAAGCACTTCTTTCGGGACTTGTGGGAGGAAACCGGAGCACCCGGAGGAAACCCACGCAGACACGGGGATGACGTGCAGACTCCACACAGACAGTGACCCAAGCCGGGAATCGAACCCGGGTCCCTGGAGCTGTGAAGCAACAGTGCTAACCACTGTGCTACCGTACCGCCCTTGAACCCCTGCAATAGGTAATTCCTCTGCCCATCCTACTTCCCCCATTTCAAAATTGCTCCTTAAGTTATTCTTCCCAGAGGAATTTTCCTGTTTTTCCCGTGAATGCTTGCAAACAGAACTTCTTCTTTTAGCATACCTTCAGGACAACAAATATCTTTATCCCACAACATTAAGGATTGACTTGTCCCTGTATCTTCTCAGAATTGTAAAGTCCTTCCCCATTCTATCCTCTCTGCCTGGAAAACCTTTCCTACACACACAAAATCCTTGAAGACATCTGCCACCTGCTGGTCAATTTGCCCCTGTGCAATTTGTGCTCACATGTTCATCTCCACTGGGTGCTCACTCACTCTAAGCATACATACTACATGCTTTTCTTGTTCTTCAATCTGATTTCATTTTTTCCTTTTCCAGATTGATAATTCCAACTGGCTTTCCCTTTCAGCACCAGCATTCTGATTTTATGTGACCCCGAACAGACACCGGAATGTGGCGACTCGGGGCTTTTCACAGCAACCAAATTGCAGTGTTAATGTCAGCCTACTTGTGACAATAAAGATTATTATTATAAGAAAGATTATGAAAGTCAGCAAAGAACAATCTTGTACTTCGGCACTTAATCCCTCAAAGACCGGAAACCGAAAAACCATCTGTTTTCTCCGCAATCCTAAACTCTACGGGCACCCATCCATTTCCCAAACCACCATTGGCCTATCGGTCAAATCGAGCCAGTGACCACCGCACCATACGGCTTAAGTGACCAGGACTTTGGTTCAACAAAGAAAATGATCTATTGCACAAACTGGCTTCTTCCATCTCGAGCTGAGCTGTTTCCTGAGCTTGGGCACCTCTCCCTCGCTCTTTCTGTTGCTTCTTCAGCCCCTCGCATGTGGCTGACCTGCTTCCTGGCTCCACGGCTGTGACCACTAAACGCATCAATTGCAAAGATCACCCTGTTCCCTATTCTTCCCTTTCTCTTAGTTGCTGCCCAGAAATGTTTTACAAAAATACAAGGCAGTTTGATTCTACTTGTTCAAAAAACAATGCATTAATTTTAGTAGTTTGGGCTGCCATTTTGTGACAACGCCCTGACCACTTGCTATGTGAAAAAGATTCTCCTCATGTCCTCACTTTTGCTTCTTTTGTTATCTCCTAGAAATCTGCGCCCTCTCGTTCTTGATCCTTTCATGAGTGGGAATAATTCCTCCCCAATTACTCTGTCCAGACCCCTCGTAATTTTGAACACCTCCATCAAATCTCCTCTCAGTTGTCTCCTTCCTGAGGAAAACAGTCCTAACTTCTCCAATCTGAAATGAAAATCGCTTATCGTCACAAGTAGGCTTCAAATGAAGTTACTGTGAAAAGCCCCGAGTCGCCACATTCCGGCGCCTGCTCGGGGAGGCTGGTACGGGAATTGAACCGTGCTGCTGGCCTTGTTCTGCTTTACAAGCCAGCTATTTAGCCCGCTGTGCTAAACCAGCCCCTCTATAACTGAAGTCCCTTATCCCTAGAACCATTCTTGTGAATCTTTTCTGCCCTTGCTCTGACATCTTCATATGCTTCCTAAAGTGTGGCGTACAGAACTGTACGCAGAGGCCAAAATACACAAGTTCAACATGACCTCCTTGCTCTTGTACTCAGTCCCACTATTAATAGTGCCAAGGCTGTTGTATGCTTTAATCACTGTTCTCTGTACCTGTGCTGCCAGCTTTAATGATTTATACACTTAAATACCCAGCTCCCTTTTCTCCTGCATCCACTTTAGAATTGTACAGTTGTAGAGTTGTTTGTGGAATAAGTTATACTTTTTCATACTGGAAAGATCTGGATTATTAAACCATCTGTCCTCCATTTTATTAATCGGTTTGACTCTGTGAAACTCCCCTTCACCACATCGTAGCTGCATAAAGTGATTCTAGATTCCAACGGCAGCAAACGTGAACAAGTTAATCAATTTAACCCTTCGTTCAATTCTGGTTAACATCTCCTCGGCAAAATTCATCCTTGGGCCAGCCATAGTCAGGAACATAGAACATACAGTGCAGGAGGGCATTCGGCCCATCGAGTCTGCACCGACCCACTTAAGCCCTCACTTCCACCCTATCCCCATAACCCAATAACCCCTCCTTTGGTCACTAAGGGCAATTTATCACGGCCAATCCACCTAACCTGCACGTCTTTGGACAGTGGGAGGAAACCGGAGCACCCGGAGGAAACCCACGCAGACACGGGGAGAATGTGCAGACTCCGCACAGACAGTGACCCAAGCCGGGAATCGAACCTGGGACCCTGGCGCTGTGAAGCCACAGTGCTAGCCACGTGTGCTACCTGGTGTTTACCAGGATGTTGCCTGGCCTGGAGAGGTTTAGTTATGAAGCGAGATTGGATAGACTGGGCTTGTTCTCCTTGGAGCAGAGGAGACTGAGGGGGGGACATGATTGAGATGTATAAAATTATGAGGGGCATAGATAGAGTAGACAGGAAGAAACTTTTCCCCTTGGAGGAGGGATCAATAACCTTGGGCATAGATTTAAGGTAAGGGGCAAGAGGTTTAGAGGGGATGTGAGGAAAAATATTTTTACCCAGAGGGTGGTGGGAGCCTGAAACTTGCTGTCTGAAAGGGTGGAAGAGGCAGAGATCCTCATAACATTTAACAAGTAGTAAGATGTGCAGTTGCAATGCTAATATTTTATTGTAATCACAATTCAACAGTTACAAAAAACAGTTTCAAGGCACAGGGCCTGCAGTTGCAATGCTATGGGTAAGTGTAGGTAAATGGGATTAGAATGGTGAGGTGGTTGTTTTTGACTGGCCCAGACGTGATGGGCTGAAGGGCCTTTTCTGTGCTGTAGACCTTGTGCTTCTTTTGAAAATTTTAATTTCTGCCCTCTCCGTCTCGGCCCTTTCACAAATGGGAACAGTTACTCCCTATCTACTCTGTCCAGACCTCTCGGCATCTACCCTGTCAAGCCCCTCTGAGAATCCTATGTTACTCAATAAGGCCGCCTCTCATTCTTCTAAACCCCAATGAGCACAGGCCCAATCTAATCAACCTCATAAGTAAATCCCTCCATTCCGGGATCTGTTTAGCACAGGGCTAATTCGCTGGCTTTGAAAGCAGACCAAGGCAGGCCAGCAGCACGGTTCAATTCCTGTACCAGCCTCCCCGAACAGGCGCCGGAATGTGGCAACTAGGGACTTTTCACAGTAACTTCATTTGAAGCCTACTTGTGACAATAAGCGGTTTTCATCCTGCGATGTATTGCTTCAGTAAATCTATGTTACTGCCATTGGGAAACTGCTTTTATGTTGAGGCTTTGGTTATCAACATAGAACATACAGTGCAGAAGGAGGCCGTCTGGCCCATCAAGTCTGCACCGACCCACTTAAGCCCTCACGTCCACCCTTTCTCCGTAACCCAATTGCCCCTCCTAACCTTTTTGGTCACTAAGGGCAATTTATCACGGCCAATCCACCTAACCTGCGTGTCTTTGGACTGTGGGAAGAAACCGGAGCACCCGGAGGAAACCCACGCAGACACGGGGAGAACGTGCAGACTCCGCACAGACAGTGACCCAAACCGGGAATCGAACCTGGGACCCTGGCGCTGTGAAGCCACAGTGCTAATCGCTTGTGCTACTGTGCTGCCCACAGCAATGGAGCAATGGAGAAGGGAACAGAGGTTTACAATGGTAGATAAGGAAGGGTGGGAGGAGACCAGAGTAGCGCAGACCTGGTTGAGCCAAATGACCTTGTTTCAGCGACATGCATCCTTTGTCATCCGAACCATATGTGACTTATCTACAGAAACATGAAGTCAAGATGTGTACACTGCTGTTCTCCTTATTTAAGGAAAGATGTAAATGCATTGGAAGCCCTTCAGAGAAGGTTTACCAGACTGTTACCTCAATGGGGCGGGTTGTCTTAAGAGACAAAGTTGGAACCCCCGGGAAATGCCTTTAGATATATGCAGGTGAGGGCTTTTGTGAGGCGACAAGTGAGGGAATTCCCGTTGCTCCCGGCACAAGAAGTTCAAGATAGGGTGATCTCGGGTGTATGGGTGGGAGAGGGCAAGGTGTCGGAAATACACCAGGAGTTGAAAGAAGAGGGGAAACGCTGGTAGAAGAGTTGAAGGGTAAATGGGAGGAGGAGCTGGGGGAGGAGGTGGAGGAAGGTCTGTGGGCTGATGCCCTAGGTAGGGTTAATTCCTCCTCCTCGTGTGCCAGGCTCAGCCTGATACAATTTAAGGTGGTCCACAGAGCGCACCTGACGGTGGCGAGGTTGAGTAGGTTCTTTGGGGTAGAGGACAGATGTGGAAGGTGCTCAGGGAGCCCGGCAAACCATGTCCACATGTTTTGGTCATGCCCGGCACTGGAGGGGTTCTGGAGAGGAGTGGCGGGAGCAATATCTCAGGTGGTGAAAGTCCGGGTCAAGCCAAGCTGGGGGCTAGCAATATTTGGAGTAGTGGACGAACCGGGAGTGCAGGAGGCGAAAGAGGCCGGCATTCTGGCCTTTGCGTCCCTAGTAGCCCGGCGAAGGATCTTGCTAATGTGGAAGGAGGCGAAGCCCCCCAGCCTGGATAAATGATATGGCTGGGTTCATAAAGTTGGAGAGGATTAAGTTTGCCTTGAGAGGGTCTGCGCGGGGGTTCTACAGGCGGTGGCAACCGTTCCTAGACTATCTCGCGGAGCGTTAGAGGAATGTCGGTCAGCAGCAGCAGCAACCTTGGTGGGGAGGGGGGGGGGGGGGGGGTGGAGGGGACGTCCTGGGGGGGAAGGGGGGACTGCCTGGGAGGGTGGATGAGCAAGAGATAACATGAAGGGTTGGGGAAACTGGCACGTACGGGTGAGGGCCAGTTTACAAAGCTGTGTATATATCTTGCTCTGCGTGATTTCTCGTTTTTTTCTGTTACGGGGGGGGGGGGGGGGGGGGGTTATTGTTTGTAAGGGAGAAAAATTGTGTTAAAAAACTTTAATGAATATATTTTTTTTAAAAAGAGGCAAAGTTGGAGAGGAACAAGCGGTGACTTGCAAATCATTTCCCTGGAGATCGGTGAAAGCAGAGCCTTGGAATATTTTTAAGGCAGCTCTAGATGGATTCATGATTAACAAGGGAGGTGGAAGGTTATCAGGGGAGGCAGGAATGTGGATTGAGGTTACAATCTGATCAGCCATGGATTCTATTGAATGGGGGGGGCAGGCTCGAGGGGCCGAGTGGCCTATTCCTGATCCTAATTCGTATGTTTGTATATTCATGTTTTAACTGGGTTAAGACAGTGTCTGTGCACAGCCAAAGAACTGGATATACTTGCTTTATTCGAAAGAAGATGATTTTTTTGCAATATTTATTATTCTTGGGATGTGCATTATACTGGCAAGACCAGCATTTATAATCCATCCCATATTTTTTGCAAAAATATACTTCATTCATAAAAATATAAAAGAACATTTCAATATGGTCATTCCAGAGACGGTAATGATTTTTACATTTTTTACCCATATCAAGTTGCACTCTGAGGTGTTTCAATACTTCAATGAGAGAATGTTTGAGAGAGAGTGAGTGAGTGTGAGAGGGTGAGTGAGAGTGAGTGAGAGCGAGTGTGAGAGTGTGAGGGTGAGAGACAGAGTGAGAGTGAGATAGAGAGGAGAATGAGTGAGAGTGTGAGGGTGAGAGAGCGAGAGTGAGTGAATGAGAGTGTGAGTGTGAGAGAGTGAGAGAGAGAGAGAGAATGAGAGAGAAAGTGTGAGAGAGATGGGCAGCACGGTAGCACAAGTGGCTAGCACTGTGGCTTCACAGCGCCAGGGTCCCAGGTTCGATTCCCCGCTGGGGTCACCGTCTGTGCAAAGTCTGCTCGTTCTCCCCGTGTCTGCGTGGGTTTCCTCCGGATGCTCCGGTTTCCTCCCACAGTCCAGACGTGCAGGTTAGGTGGATTGACCATGATAAATTGCCCTTAGTATCCAAAAAGGTTAGGAGGATTTATTGGGTGAAGGGGATAGAGTGGAAATGAGGGATTAAGTGGGTCGGTGCAGACTCGATGGGCCGAATGGCCTCCTTCTACACTGTATGTTCTATGCTCTAATACAATTGTGATGTATGTAATGTTCACCGTATACATTCCATGTGAGTCATATAGCCTGAGGGGTCCTAAACAATTCCGCTCCCCCCAGGTGTTATGGCTGAAGGGCCTGAGACTGCGACCTTCCCCCATTGCGCCTCTGTGGTGGCTGCCCCAAGATTTAGTGCATCCCTCAGCACGTGGTCCTGGGCTTTGGAATGTGCCCGTCTGCAACGTAACTCTTTGCACTGGAAGACCAACAGGTTTCGAGCAGACCAAAGAGCATCTTTCACCGAGTTGACGATCCTCCAGCAGCAGTTGATGTTTATCTTGGTGTGTCCCTGGGAGAAGCCCTTAGAACACAGAGTCCTGCAGCACAGGGCACCTCGGGATGAACCTCGACAAAAAACACTGCCGCGCTCCCCAGACCTTGTGCCAGGGCAGATTGCAGAAGGAGGTGAACACTGGTCCTGGTCTCTTCCCCGTCACACCCACCTCGAGGTATAGTTATTGCATTCGGAGCGAGTGCCTTGCTCGACCATTTCAGGGGGCAGGTAAGAGCGACCCACATTGCTGTGGATCTGGAGTCACAGGTAGGCCAGGCCAGGTAAAAGGACGGCAGACTTCCTTCCCTAAAGGGAAATCTGGTAGTTATGAATGAGACTGCTGACATTTTAATTCCAGATTTATTAATTAATTACAGTTGAATTGTGCCAGCTGCTGTGATAGGATTTAAACTTGTGTTCCTAGAGCATTATTCCAGGTTTCTGGATTAGTAGATCAATAATCTCATCATTGTGTCACCACCCGCCGCCCATCACCACCCCCTCACCTTAAGTAGGTGCAGTGCTGAGTGTTAAGCAGTGCCTGCTAATGATTGAAATCTTTTGAATCCCAGCTGGCAAACTCAGAGGATATCTTTGCTAATATTAATTTTCCATTGTTTTAAGGTTCATTGCTCAAGTCCCAATCTAGAGCTGAGGCCGATAATGATATGCAAACACGGTTGCGACTGCGCGCGGCACACGTCGCGATGACGCCGATTTGGAGGGGGCGGGGCATCGCGACCCGCCGTCTAACCAGCGCCTGCCGTGGTTTCGGTATTGGGAGCCATTCTCCGACCGATCGTGCAATGGATCATTCCGCCCCCTGGCTGTCTGCTTAGGTAGATGTGGAAGACCCCGCGGCTCTATTCTGAAGAGGAGCGGGGGAGTTGTCCCCGGGGCCCTGGCCAGAATCGATCCCTCAATCAACGCCACAATAACAGATTATCTGCTCGCTCCCGCACTCCGGGAGCTTGCTGTGCGCAGGTTGGCTGCTTCGAATCCCACAGCGCAACGGCAACTACACTTTAAAAGTATTTAATTGCCCGTAAAGCACTTTGAGACATCCGGGACGCGATACCCCGATACCCAGCCGCGTGTTTTTCGACAATGCGCCGTTCGCTGTGGGCGGGATTATTTACTCCCGCTGTTTGTCAATGGGATTTCCCGTTCAAGCCACCCCACGACGCCAGGAAGCCTGTGGGCGCTGGTGCTCTGCCGGCGGGAACATAGAATCCCAACGACCGGAGAAATCCTGCCCCGTTGGTTGTCAAAAACGCTATACAAATGTACATCTTTTCAACCAACATCTCAATTGAAGTGTTCTCGACCCATCCACTAGATGGCGGAATATCCACAACAATCCAATAGCTTCACACGATGTCGTGAACTGCAGCAGGACATTCGATCCTAATCCATGTTGGATGAAGTGTTACAAACAACTCGGAGAGAACTGAACCTTAACTGGTCTGCTTTGTGAAGCGACGGTGATTGGAGTGGTTTATTCCCCGAAAGCACACTGGGTTTCAGTTCTTGATCAAACACAGCTTTACTGTTCAAGTGCCGCATAGCAAGAAAAGGCCAATTGCCCCGTCAAGCCTATCCCAGCCCAGACGGTGCACTGTTCTGTCCATTGTAGATCCTGCGACTCACAGATAAACCTGCAAGGGATGGATGCCTTCCTAATCACCGTTCATCGCTCCTCGTACAAGATACCATGAGGAAATAGTTTTTTGTTAAGAATCCCCTCCGCCATTTCCCACCTTGAAATAGTCAATCCTTTCACCTTGGCAAGACCAACCTTTCTTGCTCTTCCCTAACTTGTCCTTGATGAGCAGAAGTCCCAAGACAGCATCAAAGGTCCACCTCATAGCTCTGGAACAGTGAGAAACGTTGGAAATTATAGGTGGTAGAGGAATGAAGTTACTAAATGTAAAAGGGCATTCCTTCGCAATTCTGGGACTCCAGGATCTTTAGAAACTGCTTAAGTTTCACATGGTTGGCAGCACGGTGGCGCAGTGGTTAGCCCTGCAGCCTCACGGCGCCGAGGTCCCAGGTTCGATCCCTGGGTCACTGTCCGTGTGGAGTTTGCCACATTCTCCCCGTGTTTGCGTGGGTTTCGCCCCCACAACCCAAAGATGTGCAGGCTAGGTGGATTGGCCACGCTAAATTGCCCACTTAATTGGAAAAAATGAATTGGGTACTCTAAATTTAAAAAACAAAGTTTCACATGGTTAATTCTGATTTCATTTTAATACCTTTGTTGTGCTGGAGCCTTGCAATGTCCTGGTGTTCGCTGGTATTCTACACAGGGCCCATTTAGCCTTACAGTGAATCCCTGCTGTAATCCACTGCCAACAAGCCTGCGATGATTTACTGTGACTCACATGACCGTTCGGATACCAGAAGGGTGAAGTCAGCCGCTCGCTGACAGTTCTTTTATTTCATCTTCTTTATAAAATTAAGCAACACCAGCCTTTACAATCTGAGGGAACAGACGGCAAGGATGGAAAAAGCCTTGACTCGAGCATTTATGGGGTGAGGAAGGGATGGTGAGGCTGCAAAGCAGCTCAGGAAAGAGTAGGCCGGAGCTGTGGAGGTTCTCCCGGTGAGGCTGGGCCTTAGGTGCATCTTGGGGTGTCCGCCTCTCGCCCTGCAGCTGGCCAAGTGGACAGGCGAGCCGACAGGGAGGGCGGGCTGTTGAGAGGAGGCTGATGATCAGGGCTAGGGCGGGGAGGCCAAAGGCTTCCCTGAGGGGGGGTGGGGGGGGGGGGGGTGAGACACGTCTGGGTGCCCCCACCCCTTTCGACTCCCCTGAGGAGAATTCGCAGCACCGGTTACTTTTAAATTGTGCTGCTCTGAACCTGGTTCAAATATGTTAATAAACGTCCCGCCTCTCCATGGCACATAGGTACCCTGATATTGAGCCAGCTTAACAATGGCGGCCAATGCGTGTTCAGTGGGTCAGTGTTGGGGTGCTGCACGATCAATTGCACAAAGACGAGAGTTGAATGCAACTGAGGCTTTATTACACTAAGATGTGTGGTCTCCTACAGCAGCTGGCGAAATGGCTGCTGTATGGGGAGCACACATATTTATACTCCACCTACTGGGCGGAGCCAGCAGGCAGGGATTACCCCCGTACCTGTAGTACAGGGACCTTACCACAAATCACCTAATATATACATCAGTGGTGACTACCACATGGGGTGATGTGGATTTCCCATTTTAACCCACCTCCGACCCTTCGCTGCCTGTCACTGTTGGGAAGGGGAAGACAGTAACCAGTCATGGGAGACAGATGACATTCACATTCCATGGCAGCATTTCTCTCACGGCTGATGACATGATCGGATTCCAGCTTTCCAATCTTCCCACGTGGCTATTATTCTCTGCAAAACGATCCAAGGAGCTGCTCCCTCCTCTCTCGCAATTCTCACTGGGAAGCGACAGTGTGGCTGCCGAGAATACCCCCCGCCCGTCTGCTCTCTCCCCCCCCCCCCCCCCCCACTGTGACTCCACTGTCTGACTACCATCTTGTCTGACCTGGGCCACCTCTCCCACACTCTGTGGCCCCACTCGATGGGTTCATCGACATTTCTGGCAGGCCTCCGATATGTAAAAATAAACCAGCGATGACTTTCAGTCGTTTGCATTTCCTGTTTTACAAGTGCTTATTAGCTGCTGAGAAATAGCAGGAAGGTTGGGGCAGCTTTGTTCTGAACGACCCTCAGTCGAATTCTGAGTCAGATGGATTTAAAGTGTTTCAAGTCTTTGCCCACAAGAATTAACCAACTGTTGCTCTTTGTGATCCGATCATAATGGACTAACTTTTCTCATCCTGTTGGAGGCCGATTAGCTCATTGACTACCGGCAGGAACCATGGAGGTTTAGTTCTTATCTGGGCTGTGAATGGCATGATTAATGTTTGACCCCCCCCCCTGCCGAAGTGGGTGAACTTTACCGATGCTCCATTGGGGATTGTGGAGGGAGGATTCTACCACCGCAGCTGGGGGTTGGGACCACTGGGGCAGGGTGGGGGCGGATGCAGCGGGGAGGGGCAGTGAGGATCTGGCCATGTAGGGGTTGATGGTCATGTGGGCGTGGGAGCACTGGGGCGGGGGGGGGGGCACAGCGAGGAATTCAAAATGTGGGGGTTTAGTGGGGATATGGGAGCAGAGCTGGGGAGAGCTGGCTGACGGAAAAGTGGAAGGGAACGCAGAGCGGGGGAATTCAGAGAGTGGGTGCTGAGGTGATGGAGAGAGAACTGGGCTGAATAGGGGCAAGTGGGCAAGAGTAAGGTGGGAGCAAAGTGAGGAGAGCAGCTGAGTGAACTGTGAGGATTGGGGGGGGAGGATAGAGCTGAGGTGTGCAGGGGTGAGCGAGGAGAGTGGGTTGGGAAGTTTGGCAGGGATTGGGCTGAGACATGGCCGGGGGGGGGGGGGGGGGTGCAGCTTTCTCACTCTGCTTCTATTTTGCGACATTCCCATTTTGGACATATTCATTTGGAATCACTGGCTTCCTCCAATCTGTAGTTTTTAATATCCAGCCTAATCATTTTGTCTTGATTGATCTTAACCTCACTTCTACCCTTTCATGCAAACAGGCAACAGGAGAAGGCCATTCAGCCCCTCTAGCCCGCTCCGCCATTTAATAAGAGCATAACTGATCAGATAGTAACCTCAAATCTCCATCCCACCTATCCCCCGATAAGCCCCCTTGCTCACCAAGAATCAACCATCTCGGCCTTAAAAATATTCAAAGATTCTCAATCCATCACCCTTTCAAGAAGGGGGTTCCAAAGATCACGACCCTTTGAGAGAAATATGTTTGCCTCATCGCCGTTTTAAATGGGCGAGCCCTTTATTTTCAAAGAGTGACCCCAGGTTCTGGTCCTGGATAAGCTGAAAACCGAGGTAGGGGCAAAGGTTAACAGAGCTTCGCAGCAAGGGCAAGGAAAATTAAGGCAGAGTGGGTTAAAGACGACAATTGTCCAGAGGTTTGCTGGGAACATAATCGCGAGTTAAATGTGCATACTGTTCCCAGCAATCTTTGGTGAGTAAGTGAGCAGAAATCGGGGCTCACCTTCAATGTCCCCGTGTGTCTCAAAAAATTACTGCCACGTCCTTTAAATACAAATCAGGACAGAAAGATCGGGCCAGGCTGAAAAACACAAACTTCCTTTTAATGGTGCGATTTGTGTTCCTGCAATTCTATCCAATCCCTCTTATTAGTTAAATTGACTTAAAGAACAATACAGCACAGGAACAGGCCCTTCGGCCCTCCAAGACTGTCCCGGTCATGATACCAACCTTGGCCAGGTTGTATGTTAGAGATTTAAAAAATTTAGCATGTAACTCTTTCCTTACTCTTCCTTGCTGTCTCTTCTCTATCTCTTGTACCCCACTCTTTGGATGGCACAGTGGTTAGCACTGCTGCCGCACAGCTCCAGGGACCCGGGTTCAATTCCAACCTCGGGTGACTGTGCGGAGTCTGCACGTTCTCCCCGTGTGTGCGTGGGTTTCCTCCGGGTGCTCCGGTTTCCTCCCACCGTCCAAAGATATACAGGTTAGGTGGATTGGCCATGATCAATTTGCCCCTTAGTATCCAAAGCAAAAGGTTAGATTGGGTGAAGGAGATAGGGTGGGGCCCTGACCCTCGGCAGGGTACCTTTTCAGAGGGTCGGTGCAGACTCGATGGGCCGACTGGCCTCCTTCTGCACTGTAGTGATTCTATGATTCTTTATTTCTGTTTGGGTACCCAATTTAAATCTCCTTCGCACCAGCTGCTTCCCACTTGCTCCAGAGTTTCTTTCTCCCCCTTAAATCTCACTCATTAAGGAGGTGGATTGTTGGTCCTCAAAGCCCCCACTATCACATATTCCTTTGCAGGTCGAGCACATTACAGCTTCAAAAAAGGTTTCGAGTTGAAGTGTGAGGAGAACAGCCTAAGTAATGGGGCAGCAAGTCTTGGACCAAAAGTGTGTGATTTTTCAATTTTGTTTTGTAACACAGACGTTGAAAATCACTTGTCATTGAACCTCCTGTCCTTCACCTTAACATTATGTCCCCTCATTATTGACCCTTCAACCAAGGGGAACAGCTGATTCCTATCCACCCTGTCTAAACCCCTCAGTCTTATACACCTCAACCAGGTCCCCCCTCAGCACTCTCTGCTCTAAAGAAAACATCCTGAGCTCATCCAGCCTCTTTTCATTGCTCAAATACTCCATCCCAGGCAACATCCTGGTGAATCTCCTCTGCACCCTCCCAACAGGTGAAAGAACTGCACACAGCACTCCAGCTGTGGCCTAACCAAAGTCCTGTACAGCTCCAACATAACCTCCTGGCTCTTATATGCCACCACTGATAAGTGTCCTATATGCCTCCTTACCTACCCTATTAACCTGTCCTGCCGTGAACCTGTGGGATCTGTGGACAAGCACCCCAAGGTCCCACTAAGGATGCAAACTAAGATCTTATTTCTCACTATTAACCACCCGGCCAATCACCGTGCCATCCACGCACTTACTTATAATTCCCCCCCCCCCCCCCCCCCCCCCCCCCCCCACATTGTCATCTATATCGTTTATATATATCACAAACAATAAGGGGCCTAGCATTGATCCCTGTAGTAAGCCAGTTTTGGATCCAACTTGCCAAGTTACCCTGGATCCCATGTGCTTTACCATCTTTATTAATCTCCCATGTGGGACCATGCCAAAGGCTTTGCTGAAATCCATGTAAGCTACATTAATTACACTACCCTCATCTACATGTCCGATCACCTCCTCAAAAAATTGAATCAAATTTGTTAAACATGACCTCCCTCTGACAAAGCCATGCTGACTATCCCTGATCAAACCTTGCCTTGCCAAGTGGAGATTAATTTTCTCCAATAGTTTCCCTCACTGACCTGAGACTGGTCCTAATTCCTGGTTTATCGCTACCACCCTTCCTGAAAAGTGGAACCACGGTTAGCTGCTCGTCCAATCCTCTGGCACCTCCCACCTGTGACCAGAGAGGAATTAAAGATTTGGGTCAGAGCCCCTATAATTTCCTCTCTTTCCTCCCACAGCAGTCTGGGATACAATTCATCTGAACCTGAAGATTTGTCCACCAATAAGCCTGTCAAAGCCTCCAATACCTCACTCCGATCTCAAACTGTTCAAGAACCTCACAATCCCTCTCCCTGAATTCTGTACCTCCTTCTCCTGAATGAAGACAGATGTGAAGTATTCATTTAACATCCTTTCAATGTCCTCTGGCTCAATGCACATATTGCCATTTTGGTCCCTAATGGGCCTAACACTTCCTCTGGTTATCCTCTTCCCCTTAATATAATTATAGAATATCTTGGGATTCTCCCTAATCCTACCTGCCAGTACTTTCTCATGCCCCCGTTTTGCTCGCCTAATTGCTTTCTTACGTTCCCCCAGTACTTTCTATATGCAACAAACTTAAATCGTACCGTGTTGTGGTCGCTATTATTAAAATGCTCCCCCACTGCCATCTCGAACACCTGTCTGACTTCATTCCCCAGAATTAAATTCAGCATTCCGCCATCCCTCATTGGACCTTCTACATATTGACATGAACAACTCTCTTGAATATATTCCAAGAAATCTTCCCCCCCTAAACTCTTTAAACAATGACTACCCCAATTAATGTTGGGGAAGTAGAAATCTCCTAATATTATTACCCTATTATTTTTATTATTGTTATGCACCTCAGTGAATTATCTACATATCTGCTCCTCTATTGTCCACTGATGTTTCAGGGCCTGCAATACACTCCCAGAAATGTGACCGCCCCCTTTTTATTCCTAAACTCTACCCGCAAATCCCCATTTGAATACTGGGGCAGCACGGTGGCACAGTGGTTAGCATTGCTGCCTCACAGCTCCAGGGACCGGGTTCAATTCCGGCCTCGGGTCACTGTCTGTGTGGAGTTGGCAATTTCTCCCCGTGTCTGCGTGGGTTTCCTCCGGGTGCTCCGGTTTCCTCCCACAGTCCAAAGTTGTGCAGGTTAGGTGGATAAATTGCCGCTCAGTGTCGAGGGATGTACAGGTTAGGTTATGGGGGATAGGGCTGGGGAATGGGCCGAGATGGTCAGTGCAAACTCGATGGGCCAAATGGCCTCCTTCTGCACTATAGGAACTCTATGGACCCTTCCAAGATATCGCCCCACCAGACTGCAGGAACTTACCGCTTCTTCCATTTGACAAGCAATAATCCTGTGTCATAGTTCCCGTGGTTGACATCTCGTTTTAATGATGCCGGGTGCTGCTCCCGGCATGTCCTCCTGCACACTCATTGAACCAGGGTTGACCCCTTAGCTTGACGGTAACGGCAGAATGAGGGATATGCAGGGCCAGGAGGTTACAGATAGCGTTTGAGTACAATTCTGCTGCTGCTGATGGCCCCAGTGCCTCTTGGATGTCCAATTTTGAGTTGCTAGATCGCTTTGAAGTCTATCCCATTTAGCACAATGGTAGAGCCACAAGGACTGTGCAGTGGCCACTCCTACTAATACTATCATGGACAGATGCACCTGTGACAGGTAGATTGGTGTGGACAAGGTCAAGTATGCTTTTCCTTTTTGTTGGTTCCCTCACCACCTGCTGCAGACCCGGCCTAACAACTATGTCCGTTCGGACCAGGCCATTCGGCCTGTGGTGGAGCTACCCGGCCGTTCTTGATAATGGGCATTGAAGTCCCCAAGAGTACAATCTGTGCCCTTGCCACCCTCTATGCTTCTTTCCCGTTGTGTTCAACGTGTAGGAGTACTGATTGAACAGCTGGAGAGGGTAGCTGGGCCTATTTAGAGGGCAGGTAAGAGTCAACCTCACTGCTGTGGGTCTGGAGTCACATGTAGGCCAGACCAGGTAAGGATGGCAGATTTCCTTCCCTCAAGGACATTCGAGAACGAGATGGGTTTTTACAACAATCCGGATGTTTCACTGATACTCCCCTTTTAATCCAGAATTATTGAATTCACTGAATTGAAATTCCTCAGATGCCGTGGTTGGGTTTAACAATCATTAGCCCAGGCCCCTGCATTACAAATCCAGTAACATATCCACTATGCTCATTGTAATGGTCTGACCTTAGAGGTGGATTGGCCATTTGAAATTATCCCTTAGTGTCCAAAGGTTAGGTGAAGTAGGTTACAGGGGTAGGGCAGGGGGCGGTGGGCCTAGTTAGGATGCTCAATCAGAGGGTCGGTGTAGACTCGATGGGCTGAATGGCCTCCTTGTATGATTCTAAGATCTAGGAGGAGTTATGGAAGAAATCAAAATGAACAGCATGATGATGAGACGGGTGAATAATTAAGGAGCAAACACTAAAAGCAGAAACAGAGGTCGATTGTCTTACTCTACTCCCAGTAAATTCTCGGAAGGTGCTGGGATTATGGGATGTTTTCTCACTCTGTGGCTGCGCCTGATATTTCTGATCTATCACACTGTGAAGTCTTTACAAAGCTCTCAGTGTAGCTGAACGCTGCCAGCACATGCTTGACACCACGGCAATGAGTAACCATTTACTGTCACTGTAGCTGCTAAGTCCTGTTTTCATGGCAGAGTCGTTTCGACTCATCACAGTGTAAATATGTTCAGCTCTTACATATCTCTTTCTCAGTTCTGATTTTGAATGCTCCATTTGTGTGGAACATTAAAATACAATAAGGCTCTGTTCGGGCTGCCTCCCTGCAGTCTCGGTCGGCTGGTACACATTGCAAGTGTAAACGAGAAATGAAAGACTTGCATTTGTATAGCACCTGGCACAGCCTCAGAGCATCCCAACGTACTTTCCAGCCCATGCGGCACTTCTTGAAGTGTGGTCACCGCTGTAAGGTTGGAAACAGGGCAGCCAATTTGGGCACAGCAAGCTCCCACATAACAGCAATGATCTGTTTATTGTGCTGGCGCTTGAGGGATTGGTCAGGTCCCTGGGGATAATTCCCCTGTCCTTCTTTGATATAGTTGTTGTGGGAGGGCAGACATCAGCTTAACGTCTGATCGGAAAGGCAGCATCCGCAAGGCTGCAGCACTCCCTCAGTGCTGCACTGAACCTTAAGCTCAAGTCGCTGATGTGGGATCTGAACCCACAAACTCTGAGTCTAGAGGCAGTGTTGAGCACAGAGCCACAGCATGACTAACGCTGGACATTCACAGCATTGTGGAGTACTGATTCCGTGTTTGGAGATATACAGTAGTGTAAGATATAACTGGTTTGATATTAATGGCAATGCATAGAACCATAGAATTCCCTACAGTGCAGAAGGTGGCCATTCGGCCCATCGAGTCTGCACCAACCTTCTGAAAGAGCATCTCACCTAGGCCCACTCCCCAGCCCTATCCCCGTAACTCCACCAAATCTGCACATCTTTGGACACTAAGGGGCAATTTATCATGGCCAATCAACCTAACCCGCACATCATCTTTGGACTGTGGGAGGAAACCGGAGCACCCGGAGGAAATCCACACAGACACGGGGAGAAAGTGTAAACTCCGCACAGACGGTCACCCAAGTCCGGAATCGAACTTCGGTCCCTGATGCTGTGAGGCAGAAGTGCTAACCACTGCACCACCGTGCTGCCCCAGGCATGGCACATGCATTAGGCCCTCATTGGTTCTGATGAAACTTCAGGAGAATTTTTCCATGAGGATGGCCTTGATTCACTCACTCACGCACTCACTCACTCACTCATTCACTCACTCATTCACTCACTCATTCACTCACTCACTTACTCATTCACTCATTCACTCACTCATTCACTCACTCACACTCATTCACACACTCATTCACTCACACACTCACTCACTCACTCACTGTCTCCCTCCTGGGGAAGAGAGACTTCAATGATGTTGAGAGTTTAGAGAAACCAGGCTTATTCTCTTTAGATCAGAGAGGTTAAGGAGTGTTTTAATAGAGTTGTTCGAGATTATCATCTTTTCCCAAAGGTAGGGGAGTCTAAAACTAGAGGGCATAGGTTTAAGGTGAGAGGGGCGAGTTACAAAAGGGTCCAGAGGGGCAATTTTTTCACACAGAGGGTGGTGAGTGTCTGGAACTTGCTACCAGAGGCAGCAGTAGAGGCGGATACAGTTTTGTCTTTTAAAAAGCATTTAAACGGGACTTCCGGGTGCGGCGATGACCAGCTAAGTCGCACGTTTCGGCAGCTCCCGTTGGAACGGACTTTTGGGCTCTTAATAGGAGCCCCAACGACAATTTAAACGGCCAAAAATACTGAGCGGTAAACCAGAAGGGAATCCCCCCCGGACACGCATGGATAAGGGAGAGGATAGCGGCCGGACTGCGGAGGATCCTCTGGAGCAGCAGCAAGGAAGGTAAGCTCAAAGCAAGATGGCGTCGGAAGGTGGCCGTTTGTTATGGGGCCCGGAGCAACAAGAGTTCCTGCGGCGCTGTGTGGAAGAGCTGAAAAAGGAGTTGAAGGAGCTGTTGGCCCCGATATTACAGGCGATTGAAGGGCTAAAGGAGGAGCAGAGGACCCAAGAGCTGGAGCTTCGGGTCGTGAAGGCAAAGGCTGCTGAAAATGACGACGAAATACAGGGCCTGGTGGTGAAGACAGAGACGCACGAGGCACAGCACAAAAGGTGTGTGGAGAGGTTGGAAGTACTGGAGAATAACTCGAGGAGGAAGAATCTAAGAGTTCTGGGTCTTCCCGAAGGCGCAGAAGGGGCAGACGTCGGGACATATGTGAGCACGATGCTTCACTCGCTAATGGGATCGGAGGCCCCGACGGGCCCCTTGGAGGTGGAGGGAGCTTATCGAGTTCTGGCGCGAAGACCGAAGGCTGGAGAAATACCCCGAGCTATAGTGGTGAGGTTTCTCCGCTATAATGACAGAGAGACGGTCCTCAGATGGGCGAAGAAAACTCGGAGCTGTAGGTGGGAGAACGCGGTGATCCGCGTATACCAGGATTGGAGTGCGGAGGTGGCGAGAAGGAGGGCAAGTTTTAATCGGGCTAAGGCGGTGCTTCACAAAAAGAAGATCCAGTTTGGAATGTTGCAACCGGCGAGATTGTGGGTCACACACCAAGGGAAGCACCACTACTTTGAGACGGCAGAAGAGGCGTGGACATTCATTGTGGACGAGAAGCTGGAATAGTCGGGCAAGAGAAAGAACTTTTGGGACAAAGTGGTGGGGTGATTACGTGGGGTGAAGGGGGGAAAAAGGGGGAGGGGATGATTTTTCAAGTTGTTAATCTTGCGACCCTGTAACTTTTCTCTCTTCCCCATGTCGTGGGGGAGGGGGGGGGGGAGGGAGGATGAGGAACTGTGGGCGCCGGTCATTAGGGGCGGGGCCAAGTGGGAAACGCGGGCTTTGTTCCCGCGCAATGGTAATCATGGCGGGAACAGGGAAGCAGGAAGGAGGGGGCCTCGCACAGTGGGGGCCGAGGTCACGGGGGGAAGCCGAGGTCAGCCAGAGTTTGCTGACTTCTGGGAGTAACATGGGGGGTGCAACTACGCTAGAAAGGGATCTAGCGGGGGGGGGGGGGAGTTAACTGGGTTGCTGCTGCTGGGGAGAGGGGAGAGCTGGTACGGGGTGGGGTGGTCGAGGCGGGAGGGCGCCGTTGGGGGGATATACGGGTACGTGGGAACCGGGTGAGGAGCTGGATTAAAAAAGGGGATGGCTAGTCGACAAGGGGGGGGGAGGGGTAAAGAGCCCCCCAACCCGGCTGATCACGTGGAATGTGAGAGGGCTGAACGGGCCGATTAAAAGGGCACGGGTACTCGCACACCTAAAGAAATTAAAGGCAGATGTTGTTATGCTGCAGGAGACGCATTTGAAACTGATAGACCAGGTCAGACTACGCAAAGGATGGGTGGGGCAGGTGTTTCATTCGGGGTTAGATGCAAAGAACAGGGGGGTGGCTATATTAGTGGGGAAATGGGTACTGTTTGAGGCAAAGACCATAGTGGCGGATAGTGGGGGTAGATACGTGATGGTGAGTGGTAGATTGCAAGGGGAGGCGGTGGTTCTAGTGAACGTATATGCCCCGAACTGGGATGATGCAAATTTTATGAGGCGTATGTTGGGACGTATCCCGGACCTAGAGGCGGGAAAGTTGGTAATGGGGGGAGACTTCAATACGGTGCTGGACCCAGGACTGGACAGATCAAGGTCCAGGACCGGGAGGAGGCCGGCTGCAGCTAGGGTGCTCAAGGACTTCATGGAGCAGATGGGAGGAGCAGACCCCTGGAGATTTAGCAGGCCTAGGAGTAAGGAGTTCTCGTTTTTCTCCTATGTTCATAAAGTATATTCACGGATAGACTTTTTTGTTTTGGGAAGGGCATTGATCCCTAAGGTGACAGGGACGGAGTGCACAGCCATAGCTATCTCGGACCATGCTCCACATTGGGTGGACCTGGAGGTAGGAGAGGAAAAAGAACAGCACCCACCCTGGAGAATGGACATGGGATTATTGGCGGATGAGGGGGTATGTTTAAGGGTGAGGGGGTGTATTGAAAGGTACTTGGAGCTTAATGACAATGGGGAGGTTCAGGTGGGAGTGGTCTGGGAGGCGTTGAAGGCAGTGGTTAGAGGGGAGCTGATATCTATCAGGGCACATAAAGGAAAGCAGGAGGGTAGGGAAAGGGAGCGGTTGCTGAAAGAACTTTTGAGGGTGGACAGACAATATGCGGAGACACCGGAGGAGGGACTGTACAGGGAAAGACAAACGCTACATGTAGAATTTGACTTGTTGACTATGGGTAATGCAGAGGCACAATGGTGGAGGGCACAGGGTGTACAGTACGAATATGGAGAGAAGGCGAGCCGGTTGCTGGCCCACCAACTGAGGAAGAGGGGAGCAGCGAGGGAGATAGGGGGGGTGAGAGATGAGGAGGGAGAGATGGAGCGGGGAGCGGAGAGAGTGAATGGGGTGTTCAAGGCATTCTACGAAAGATTATATAAAGCTCAGCCCCCGGAAGGGAAGGAGAGAATGATGTGCTTTCTGGATCAGCTGGAATTCCCTAAGGTGGAGGAACAGGAGAGGGCTGGACTGGGAGCACAGATTGAGATGGAGGAGGTAGTGAAAGGGATTGGGAGCATGCAGGCAGGGAAGGCCCCGGGACCAGACGGATTCACGGTGGAATTTTATAGGAAGTATATGGACTTGCTGGCCCCGCTTTTTTACTCCTAGGCCTACTAAATCTCCAGGGATCTACCCCTCCCATCTGTTCCATGAAGTCCTTGAGCACCCTGGCCGCTGCCGGCCTCTTCCCGATCCTGGACCTCGACCGGTCCAGCCCTGGATCAAGCACCGTATTGAAGTCTCCCCCCATTACCAACTTTCCCGCCTCCAGGTCCGGGATACGTCCCAACATACGCCTCATAAAATTTGCATCATCCCAGTTCGGGGCATATATGTTCACCAGAACCACCGCCTCCCCTTGCAATCTGCCACTCGCCATCACATATCTACCCCCACTATCCGCCACTATGGTCTTTGCCTCAAACAGTACCCGTTTCCCCACTAAGATAGCCATCCCCCTGTTCTTCACATCCAAACCAGAATGAAACACCTGCCCCACCCATCCTCTACGTAGTCTGACCTGGTCTATCAGTTTCAGATGCGTCTCCTGCAACATAACCACATCTGCCTTTAATTTCTTTAGGTGTGCGAGTACCCGTTCCCTTTTAATCGGCCCGTTCAGCCCTCTCATGTTCCACGTGGTCAGCCGGGTTGGGGGGCTCTTTACCCCCCCCCCTTGTCGACTAGCCATCCCCTTTTTTAACCCAGCTCCTCACCCGGTTCCCACGTACCCGTATATCCCCCCAACGGCGCCCTCCCGCCTCGACCACCCCATCCCATAACAGCTCCCCCTTCTTAGCAGCAGCAACCCAGTTAACTCCCCCCTCCCCCCCCCTCCGCTAGATCCCCCTCCAGCGTAGTTGCACCCCCCATGTTGCTCCCAGAAGTCAGCGAACTCTGGCTGACCTTGGCTTCCCCCCTTGTCCTCGGCCCCCACTGTGCGAGGCCCCCTCCTTCCTGCGTCCCTGTTCCCGCCATAATTACCATAGCGCGGGAACAAAGCCCGTGTTTCCCACTCGGCCCCGCCCCTAATCGCCGGCGCCCACTGTTCCTCATACTCCCCCCCCCCCCCCCCCAACATGGGGAAGAGAGAAAAGTTCCAGGATTGCAAAATTAACAAATTGAAAAAACCATCCCCCCCGCCCTTTTTTCTCGCCTTTCTCTTGCCCGCCTATTCCAGCTTCTCGTCCACAATAAATGTCCACGCCTCTTCTGCCGTCTCAAAGTAGTGGTGCTTCCCTTGGTGTGTGACCCACAATCTTGCCGGCTGCAACATTCCGAATTTGACCTTCCTTTTGTGAAGCACCGCCTTAGCCCGATTAAAACTTGCCCTCCTTCTCGCCACTTCCGCACTCCAATCTTGATATACGCGGATCACCGCGTTCTCCCACCTACTGCTCCGAGTTTTCTTCGCCCATCTGAGGACCATCTCTCTGTCATTATAGCGGAGAAATCTCACCACTATGGCTCGAGGTATCTCTCCAGCCCTCGGTCTTCGCGCCATAACGCGATAAGCTCCCTCCACCTCCAAGGGGCCCGTCGGGGCCTCCGATCCCATTAACGAGTGAAGCATCATGCTCACATATGCCCCGAAGTCCGCCCCTTCTGCGCCTTCGGGAAGACCAGGAATCCTTAAATTCTTCCTCCTCGCATTATTCTCCAGCACCTCCAGCCTTTCCACACATCTTTTGTGTTGTGCCTCGTGCATCTCTGTCTTCACTACCAGGCCCTGTATTTCGTCTTCATTTTCAGCGGCCTTTGCCTTCACGACCCGAAGCTCCTGCTCCTGGGTCTTTTGCTCCTCCTTTAGCCCTTCAATCGCCTGTAATATCGGGGCCAGCAGCTCCTTCTTCATCTCCTTTTTTAGTTCTTCCACACAGCGCCGCAGGAACTCTTGTTGGTCAGGGCCCCATACTAAATGGCCACCTTCCGACGCCATCTTGCTTTGTGCTTGCCTTCCTTGCCGCTGCTCTAGAGGATCCTCCGCAATCCGGCCGCTTTCCTCTCCTTTTTCCATCCGTATCCAGGGGGGGATTCCCTTCTGGTTTACCACACAGTGTTTTTAGCCGTTAAAATTGCCGTTGGGGCTCCTATTAAGAGCCCAAAAGTCCGTTCCACCGGGAGCTGCCGAAACGTGTGACTTAGCTGGTCATCGCCGCACCCGGAAGTCGCCCATTTCCCTTTTAAATGTAGATGCTAAGCTCCTGGCTAAGGTGATGGCGACGAGGATAGAGGACTGTATTCCGGGGGTGGTCCACGAGGATCAAACTGGGTTCGTTAAGGGGAGACAGCTGAACACGAACATACGGAGGTTGCTAGGGGTAATGATGATGCCCCCACCAGAGGGGGAGGCGGAGATAGTGGTGGCGATGGACGCCGAGAAAGCATTCGACAGAGTGGAGTGGGATTATCTGTGGGAGGTGCTGAGGAGATTTGGTTTTGGAGAAGGGTATATCGGATGGGTACAGCTGCTGTATAGGGCCCCGGTGGCGAGCGTGGTCACGAACAGACGGAGGTCTGACTACTTCCATCTTCATAGAGGGACGAGGCAGGGGTGTCCCCTGTCTCCGTTACTGTTTGCATTGGCGATTGAGCCCCTGGCCATAGCACTGAGGGGCTCCAGGAAGTGGAGGGGAGTACTCAGGGGAAGAGAAGAACACCGGGTATCTTTGTATGCAGATGATTTATTGCTGTATGTTGCGGACCCAGTGGAGGGGATGCCTGAGATAATGCAGATACTTAGGGAGTTTGGGGAATTTTCGGGGTCCAAATTGAATATGGGGATGAGTGAGTTGTTTGTGGTGCATCCGGGGGAGCAGAGCAGGAGAGTAGATGACTTACCGCTGAGGAAGGTGACAAGAGATTTCCGGTACTTAGGGATTCAGATAGCCAGGAGTTGGGGAACCTTACATAGGCTTAATTTAACAAGATTGGTGGAACAGATGGAGGAGGATTTTAAGAGATGGGACATGGTGCCCATGTCACTGGTGGGTAGGGTGCAGGTGGTCAAAATGGTAGTCCTCCCGAGATTCCTTTTTGTGTTTCGGTGCCTCCCGGTGATGGTCACGAAGGCTTTTTTCAAGAGAATTGAGAAAAGTGTCATGAGCTTTGTGTGGGCCGGGAAGACCCCGAGAGTGAGGAGGGGGTTCTTGCAGCGTAGCAGGGATAGTGGAGGGCTGGCACTACCGAGCCTAAGTGAATACTACTGGGCCGCCAATATCTCAATGGTGTGTAAGTGGATGGGAGAAGGGGAGGGAGCGGCGTGGAAGAGATTGGAGATGGCGTCCTGCAAAGGAACCAGCCTACAAGCAATGGTGACGGCACCGTTGCCGTTCTCCCCGAAGAAATACACCACAAGACCAGTGGTGGTGGCAACACTAAATATTTGGGGGCAATGGAGACGGCATAGGGGAATGACGGGAGCCTCGGTGCGGTCCCCGATAAGAAATAACCATAGGTTTGTCCCGAGGAGAATAGATGGGGGATTTGGAGCATGGCAGAGAGCTGGGGTTGTGCAACTGAGAGATCTGTTCGTAGACGGGACGTTTGCGAGTCTGGGAGTGCTGACGGAAAAATATGGGTTGCCCCAAGGGAATGAATTTCGATTCCTGCAACTGAGGGCTTTTGCGAGGCAGCAGGTGAGGGAATTCCCGCAGCTCCCGACGCAGGAGATTCAAGATAGAGTGATCTCGGGGACATGGGTGGGGGATGGTAGGGTGTCGGATATATACAGGGAAATGAGGGACGAGGGGGAGATCATGGTAGATGAGCTGAAGGGGAAATGGGAAGAAGAGCTGGGGTAAGAGATTGAGGAGGGGCTGTGGGCTGATGCCCTACGTAGGGTAAACTCGTCGTCCTCGTGCGCCAGGCTAAGCTTGATACAATTCAAGGTTTTACACAGGGCGCATATGACTGGAGCAGGGCTCAGTAAATTTTTCGGGGTAGAGGATAGGTGTGGGAGATGCTCGAGAAGCCCAGCAAACCACACCTACATGTTTTGGTCATGTCCGGCACTGCAGGGGTTCTGGGTGGGGGTGGCAAAGGTGCTTTCGAAGGTGGTGGGGGTCCGGGTCGAGCTAGGCTGGGGGTTGGCTATATTCGGGGTTGCAGAAGAGCCGGGAGTGCAGGAGGCGAAAGAGGCTGATGTTTTGGCCTTTGCGTCCCTCGTAGCCCGGCGCAGGATATTGCTAATGTGGAAAGAAGCCAAACCCCCGGGCGTGGAGACCTGGATAAATGACATGGCAGGATTTATAAAACTAGAACGGATAAAGTTCGCACTAAGGGGTTCGGCTCAAGGGTTCACCGGGCGGTGGCAACCGTTCATTGACTACCTCGCAGAACGATAAAGGAAATGGGAAGGTAGCAGCAGCAACCCAGGGGGGAGGGGCGGGGGGGGGGGGGGAGCCCGGGCGGGTCCTTAGGGGTGTTTTTGTATAGATATTTGTATTAGGCTATGTATATTGGATTGTTTGATTTTATTTTTGGAGAGTTAGTAATTTTGATATGGCAGTTGCCATTTAGTTTATATATATATTATTTATTTATTTGTTAAAAACGGCCACTGTTATTTATACTGTTTTATTGTTGTAAAAAGGAAAACCTTTGTATTGTTTTGTTTGGCCAAAAAATTTGAATAAAATATATTTTTTTAAAAAGCATTTAAACAATTATATGGTAAAGCTGGGTGTAGAGGATTATGGGCCAAATGCAGGCAATTGGGACTAGCTTAGTGGTTAAAAACTGGGCGACATGGACAAGTTGGGCCGAAGGGCCTGAATCCATGCTGTAAACCTCTATGACTCTATGCACAGCACAAGCCAGATAGGCCAAATGGCCTCTTTCTGCTCTGTAAGTAACTTTGTATTTGCCCATGTTTTGGTCATTCCTTCCTATGGTTTAATTCCAGCTCTGAACAGCTGTCATCCATATTATTTGGGAAGTGAAAAGCTCAAGAATTTAGTGCAACTTCCCTTTATTATCAGTATCACGAATATGACAGGGGTTCTTGCACGTAGTATCGTTCCACACACCAGGGGGAATTCCGGGATGAGCTGGAAACTCTGTCCAAAATGTGTTTGGAGTTAACATGGATAAATGGTCCAGTACAGATCAGCCATGACTTAATGGAATAGCATATCAAGCTGGAGGGGCTGAATGGCCATCTCCTCTTCCTGCGCTCTGAAAACAAAATACTGATTAGTAAGCTAGAAAACCGTGTTGTAAACTGAAGCTGGGGTAATGTCGCCCTCAGCGTTCTCCTGTGTTTCTCTGTAAATTTGTTATCAGTGTCAAAATTGCGATAGTTTGAGATTGTGTTTGATAAACGTATCTGCCCTATCAATTTCTCAGTACTCATGGAGTGATGTAAGGATGTATCTGGGGACTTTTGCTGGTTTAGTTCTTGGAAGAGACAGAATTTTTTGTTTTGAAACATTCAGAATCAGGTTGCTCCATCAGGAGGTTTGAGGGTGGAAAATATGGCAACTGTCATTTATCTCTGCAATTTTTACAAGTATTAACGCTGAAATATTTCACATGTCGCTGCTCTATTTTTAACAAGGATGTCACTTCCTGTAACATTGAAGAGTTAATTAATAAACCTGCATTCTGGTATCAACTGGCGGAAGATCTTTCTTTGTGTGACGTTTGGTATTTAGCCTTTGATTTTATTAAAATCAACATTTGCGAGCAAACATGACTTCCGATATAGTATTGCGACAAGATTGTCACAATGTTCTTGCATGTGTACAGTTTCATTGTATCATCCAACCACAATTGCATCATAATTTGATCAGATGATTACAATTCCATCATATTAATGGAATCGCATCTTTGCAAAACCATAACATCATCAGCACGGTAGCACAGTGGGTAGCACTGTGGCTTCACAGTGCCAGGGTCTCAGGTTCGATTCCCCGCTGAGTCACTGTCTGTGTAGAGTCTGCACGTTCTCCCCGTGTCTGCGTGGGTTCCCTCCAGGTGCTCCGGTTTCCTCCCACAGTCCAATGACGTGCAGGTTAGGTGGATTGGCCGCGATAAATTGCCCTTGGTGACTGTAGCGCACAAAGACTCCGTGAGACGAATAGAGTGAAGTCGATGAGGCTTTATTAAGCGTGTCTGTTCCCCCGCAGCTCGATAGTAGAATGGCCTGCGGGGGAGGACTCCGGCTTCTTATACTCCGCCTTCAGGGCGGAGCTAGAGGTCAACGGCCAACCAGGACCCGGGATCTGTCAGCCAATGACATTAGGGCTTCCAGTCCCACATGACCCCTAATACATACTACCACATTCACCCCTTGTCAAAAATGAACCCGGCGGGGTGATGCTTCGCATGGTGGTAAGGGTTTACAGGGCTGGTCCTGGGAGGAAAACATTCATATGGCAATACAGTATGTACAATTTTGTCCTGTTTCAACTATTTACAGAAGGTATCGGGAGAAAGGCAAAATGTTCTTGTGAAAAGTCCATATATCGATTTAGATCGACGCCACGAGTCGGTCGGGCGGTCTGGTCGTCTGTGTCGATCGCCTCGGCCCCGGTGGTGGTGGTGGTGCTTGTACCGGTGTTGTCGTCTCCGGGAGCCTTACGGTTTCAGCTTGGGCTTTATTCTTGGTCGGGCCTGAGGGGAGGGGAACCGATCCTCCTGGGGAAGGGGGCGGTCGCGGGGTGCGGCGGTGGCAGGAAGGGGGGGGGGTTGGTTGAATGGTGTCGGGGGGGGTGTGTGTGTTGCCGGCGGGCGCCAGATCCCGCAGGGAGACCGTGTCCTGTCGGCCGTCGGGGTACTCCACGTAAGCGTACTGCGGGTTCGCGTGGAGGAGGTGAACCCTTTCGACCAACGGGTCCGCCTTGTGTGCCCGCACATGCTTTCGGAGCAAGATGGGTCCTGGGGCCGCCAGCCAGGTCAGCAGCGACGTTCCAGAGGAGGACCTCCTAGGGAAGACAAGGAGACGCTCATGGGGCGTTTGATTAGTGCTCGTACATAATAGCGACCGGATGGAGTGGAGAGCGTCCAGGAGGACCTCCTGCCACCGTGAAACTGGGAGGTCCCTGGACCGTAGGGCCAGTAGGACGGTCTTCCAGACCGTGCCGTTCTCCCTCTCTACTTGCCCGTTCCCCCGGGGGTTGTAGCTGGTCGTCCTGCTTGAGGCTATGCCCTTGCTGAGCAGGAACTGGCGCAGCTCGTCGCTCATGAAAGAGGACCCCCTGTCGCTGTGGACGTATGCGGGGCAACCGAACAGTGTGAAGATGGTGTTCAGGGCTTTAATGACTGTGGCCGCGGTCATGTCAGAGCAGGGAATGGCGAATGGGAAGCGGGAGTATTCGTCCACCACATTAAGGAAGTATGTGTTGCGGTCGGTGGAGGGGAGGGGCCCTTTGAAATCCAGACTAAGGCGTTCAAAGGGGCGGGAAGCCTTAATCAGGTGCGCACCATCCGGCCTGAAAAAATGCGGTTTGCATTCCGCGCAGATGTGGCAGTCCCTTGTGACTGTACGGACCTCCTCTAAAGAGTATGGGAGGTTGCGGGACTTGATAAAGTGGAAAAACCGAGTGACCCCCGGGTGGCAGAGGTCCTCGTGGAGGGTTTGGAGGCGGTTAATTTGTGCGTTGGCACATGTGCCGCGGGATAGGGCATCGGACGGCTCGTTCAGCTTTCCGGGACGATACAAGATCTCGTAGTTGAAGGTGGAGAGCTCGATCCTCCACCTTAAGATCTTGTCGTTTTTGATTTTGCCCCGCAGTGCATTATCGAACATGAAAGCTACTGACCGTTGGTCGGTGAGGAGAGTGAATCTCCTGCCGGCCAGGTAATGCCTCCAATGTCGCACAGCTTCCACTATGGCTTGGGCTTCCTTTTCCACTGAGGAGTGGCGGATTTCTGAAGCGTGGAGGGTTCGGGAGAAAAAGGCCACGGGTCTGCCCGCTTGGTTAAGGGTGGCCGCTAGAGCTACGTCGGAGGCGTCGCTCTCGACCTGGAAGGGGAGGGACTCGTCGATGGCGCGCATCGTGGCCTTTGCGATATCCGCTTTGATGCGGCTGAAGGCCTGGCAAGCCTCCGTCGACAGAGGGGAGGTCGTGGTCTGTATTAGGGGGCGGGCCTTGTCTGCGTACTGGGGGACCCACTGGGCGTAGTATGAAAAAAACCCCAGGCAGCGTTTCAGGGCTTTTGAGCAGTGCGGGAGGGGAAATTCCATGAGGGCGCGCATACGTTCGGGGTCGGGGCCTATTATCCCATTGCGCACTACGTAGCCCAGAATGGCTAGCCGGTTGGTGCTAAAAACGCACTTGTCCTCGTTGTACGTGAGGTTCAAGGCTTTGGCGGTCTGGAGGAATTTTTGGAGGTTGGCGTCGTGGTCCTGCTGGTCGTGGCCGCAGATGGTTACATTGTCGAGATATGGGAACGTGGCCCGCAACCCATGTTGATCAACTATTCGGTCCATCTCCCGTTGGAAGACCGAGACCCCGTTTTGTGATGCCAAATGGGACCCTTAGGAAATGGTATAATCGCCCGTCTGCCTCGAAGGCTGTGTACTTGCGGTCACTTGGGCGGATGGGGAGCTGATGGTAGGCGGACTTGAGGTCCACGGTGGAGAAGACTTTATATTAGGCAATCCGATTGACCATGTCGGATATACGGGGGAGACGGTACGCGTCTAGTTGTGTGTACCTGTTGATGGTCTGGCTATAGTCTATGACCATCCTTTGTTTCTCCCCTGTCTTCACTACTACCACCTGTGCTCTCCAGGAACTATTGCTGGCCTGGATTATGCCTTCCTTCAGTAGCCGCTGGACTTCGGACCGAATGAAGGTCCAGTCCTGGGCGCTGTACCGTCTGCTCCTAGTAGCGACGGGTTTGCAATCCGGGGTGAGGTTCGCAAACAAGGACGGGGGTTGCACCTTGAGGGTTGCGAGGCCGCAGATAGTGAGTGGGGGTATTGGGCCGCCGAATTTGAACGTAAGGCTCTGTAGATTGCACTGGAAATCTAATCCCAGTAATGTGGGGGCGCAGAGTTGGGGAAGGACGTGTAGTTTGTAGCTTTTGAACTCCCTCCCCTGCACCGTTAGGGTAACTATGCAGAAACCTTCGATCTGTACGGAGTGGGATCCTGCAGCTAGGGAAATCTTTTGTGCGCTGGGATAGGTGGTCAAGGAACAGCGTCTTACCGTGTCGAGGTGGATAAAGCTCTCCGTGCTCCCGGAGTCGACAAGGCATGGTGTCTCGTGCCCGTTTATTAGCACCGTTGTCGTCATCGTCTGGAGTGTCCGGGGCCGAGCTTGATCGAGCGTAATTGAAGCGAGACGTGGTTGTAGTAGTGGAGCGTCTTCCTCGAACCCCGTGGAGCCGTCGACACTGGGGTCCGTTGTTGCCGTCCAAGATGGCGTCGGAGATGAACAAAATGGCTGCCCCCATACATCGCACATGGCTGGGGGGTCACAAGATGGCGGTGGGGGTGGACAAAATGGCCGCCCCCACGCGTCGTACAGGTCTGGGGTGGTCCAAGATGGCGGCGCCCTTCCTCCCCTCGTGGTGGCCGGGACCCAAAATGGCGGCGTCTGCGGGTCGCACATGGGGCGCTGGGGGGGTTGGGGAGTGTTAGGACCGCGCGGGGCTCCCTCATCTCTGGGGACAGCGGTGGTCGGGACCCAAATTGGTAGCGCCGGCGGGTCATACGTGGGGACGGGGGGGAGGGGTTGGGGAGCGTAAGCGGCGTGCAGGGCTCCCTGTTCTCCCGGGACCGCGGTGGTCGGAACCCAGAGTGGCTGCGCCTGCGGGTCGTACATGGGTCGCTGGGGGGGTTGGGGAGCGTAAGCGGCGTGCAGGGCTCCCTGTTCTCCCAGGACAGCGGCGACCTCGCGGGACCGGCACACAACCGCGAAATGGCCCTTTTTCCCGCAGCTCTTGCAGATTGCTGCGCGGGCCGGGCAGCGCTGCCAGGGGTGTTTCGCCTGGCCGCAGAAATAGCAGCGGGCGCCCCCGGTGCGACTTGGCGTTTGGACCGCGCAAGCCTGTGGGGTGTCCGGGGGGGGGGGTGGGATTTTCGCGACGGGTACATACGGAGCCCAATGGGCTGCCGCGCGGTCGGGGCCGTAGGCACGGGTATTACGCGTCTAGGGAGGCTGCTAGGGCCCGTGCCTCTGAGAGTCCTAGCGACTCTTTTTCTAGAAGTCTTTGGCGGATTTGGGAGGAATTAATACCTGCCACAAAAGCATCGCGCATTAACACGTCCGTGTGTTCATTTGCGTTCACCGAAGGGCAGCTGCAGGCTCGTCCCAAAATCAGCAGCGCGGCATAGAATTCGTCCATCGATTCTCCGGGACTTTGCCGTCTCGTCGCGAGCTGGTAGCGAGCGTAGATTTGGTTAACTGGGCGGACATAGAGACTTTTCAGTGCTGCGAACGCCGTCTGGAAATCCTCCGCGTCTTCGATGAGGGAGAAAATCTCCGTGCTTAACCTCGAGTGCAGGACCTGTAGTTTTTGGTCTTCTGTGACCCGGCCGGTGGCCGTTCTGAGGTAGGCCTCAAAACAAGTCTGCCAGTGCTTGAAGGCTGCTGCCGCGTTCACTGCGTGGGGGCTGATCCTCAGGCATTCCGGGATGATCCTGAGCTCCACAGTCCTTTTTAGACACGCTTAATAAATTGTGGCGCACAAAGTCTCCGTGAGACGAATAGAGTGAAGTCGATGAGGCTTTATTAAGCGTGTCTGTTCCCCCGCAGCTCGATAGTAGAATGGCCTGCGGGGGAGGACTCCGGCTTCTTATACTCCACCTTCAGGGCGGAGCTAGAGGTCAACGGCCAACCAGGACCCGGGATCTGTCAGCCAATGACATTAGGGCTTCCAGTCCCACATGACCCCTAATACATACTACCACAGTGACCAAAAAGGTTAGGAGGGGTTATTGGGTTACGGGGATAGGGTGGAAGTGAGGGCTTAAGTGGGTCAGTGCAGACTCGATGGGCCGAATGGCCTCCTTCTGCACTGTATGTTCTATGTTCTATCACACAGGACTCTGTCCTTCCAGAAACATTGGAAGAAAACAGCAGCAACCATCACTCCGCTACATATCCATTGATGGACAAAAACTGGTTGAAACCATCTGTGCTGCACCTCACCTACCCACATGGAACAACCTTCCCGAGCAAGATCTGCCGGCGGACATCATATAACGGTCCGTTGACCTCGGGTGGAGATTTCTGGTCGCCGGGAGGCGCAGACGGAGAATCCTGCCCTAAGTGTTGCCACCGGGATTGAATTACATGCGGTTCCCATTCTTGTTGCGGGCGCTATTCGGGGAGCAATTCAGGACATACTAAAGGGCTCTGCTGACGTGAATTCCGAGCAATTTCCAGCCCAGCGGGCGTCCTAATCGCTGGGGCCGGAGTTACTGCCAAAGAGTCTGACAACCGGAAATGTTTTAAGCACTCCACTTACCACACTCATTGCAGCCACCAAGATGGCTCAGAGAAAACCTGCCCCCTGCAAGGTCGGGGGTCCGAGGTGGACTCACAGCTCCATGCTAATGAGGAGCGGAGGGACATCCTCTTCCCCAGGATGGGCCGCAGACTCTACCCTCCTGAACACTGCCTGAGAGGTGGGGGCAGAGGCAGTCAGTGCTGCCAGCCTCACCCAGGGCAGACAGCTGGTGATCCGGAGATGTGGGGGTCACTGGTGAGGCCTCTGCCCTGAGAGGAGCAGAGAACCAGGGAGGGCTCCAAAGGCTGCACTGCGGGTGTCCTCTGGTTGGGGTGAGCTCTGCTGATCCCTTGCTTCCTCTGTAATGGGGAAGCGCTTCTGAGGGGTGCCAATGTCTCATTGGCGGTAACTCCGTTTTTGAGATAACAGCAGGTGCCTCCTTAGCTACACGGCAAAGACTCCTCACTGTTGATTAGAAGTCAATTCAATTAAAGTTACTTTGCCTCACAGAATCAATGAAAAATACAGTGCAGAAAAGGCCTTTTGGCCCATCAAGTGGTACCGTTGCAAGAAAGGCACCTGATCTGCCAATCCTAATCCCATTTGCCAGCACTTGGCCCACAGCCTCGAATGTTAAGACGTGCCAAATGCTCATCCAGGTACGTATGAATAACTTTGTGGGTTAGTCGCAGTTTTCACAGATCATCAAAACAACCTCCCAAAATATCCCCGATCTTCTTTGCAGCGAAATGTTTTGGGTTGAGAATTGGATGCACTCATATCATGATCAGCGCTCACCTACTGTGTCAAGACTTTGGTCTCCCTAAGGTTATCTACCTATTCCCAGAGATTAATGTACTTTTCCTGCAACTGAGCTAAATCTCATTGATTTTACAACGGGAGGATTTGGAGACATTGGGGAAGATGATCAAAAATTTGGTCAAAGAGGCAGCTGGTTGAGAATGTCTTGGAGAGATAGAAAATAGAGGTGGAAAGGTTTAGGGAGGGATTTTCAGATTCTGTGAACTAAGGCAGCAGGGGGCACAGCCACCGAGGAGGCCCAAGAGGCCAGAATTAGAGGAACACAGTTACCTTGATGAATTGTAGGGCTGGAGTAGATTACAGCAATAGTGAGGGGTGAGGCCACGGAGGTATTTGGAAATAAGAAAGTGTATTTTAAAATCGAGGTGTTGCTGGAGCAGGAGCTAGAGTAGGTCAATGAGCAAAGGAACGATAAGTGAATGAGACTTGGTGCAATGAAGAATTAAATGATTGCACTGCTGCCTCACAGGGACCTGGGTTCGATTCCGGCCTTGGGTGACTGTGTGGAGTCTGCACGTTCTCCCCGTGTCTGCGTGGGTTTCCTCCGGGTGCCGGTCCAGTTTCCTCCCACAATCCAAAGATGTGCAGGTTAGGTGGATTGGCCGCTCTAAATTGTCCAAAATGATTCGGTGGGGTTACTGGGTTGCGGGGATGGGGTGGAGGTGTGGACTTAAGTCGGGTGCTTTTTCCAAGGGCTAGTTCAAACACAATGGGCTGAATGGCCTCCTTCTGCACTGTAAAAACAAAATCTATGATACCACATACAGACTTACAAGTAAGCTACTGAAGGCTCCGAAGACTTCTTTAAGATGCACCGTTCTGTAACCAACACCCTCCCAACAAGAATATGAAAGTCGTGTTGCCCCAATCTCACCAGTTTTATGTTAGCGGATTAGAATAAAATTTCCCCCAAGGTTTTCCTTGACTCGGCAAAACAGAAATGACCAGAAATGTAGATTAGACACAACAGGAGCTGAAACAGGAAGGTTAACACTTTGGAAATGACCTTTCCTTGGTTCTGTACAACAATCTTTGACGAATAGGCACCCCCCCAGGATGCTAATCTATCATTTTGCTTTTCTGTTTGACTGCTGTACGTTTCAACCACCCTTCTGTTTTATTTCAGCTTTCTATCTGCACTGAACCTTTGTTCATGTTCTGAAGGAGACAAAGGAACAGTATTCTGCTCTTCCTAATGTCGGAATGTGGGCTTGTGGTCATTGTTGGATCCCCCGTGTTATCTGATAGCGTTGGTCATTACAAGCTGCTTGCTCAGCAGTCTGCTGCCCCGGCCTGCTTGGTGTGGAATAAGGCCAAAGCATTTTTTAAGTGAGTTAATGCAAAGTTCATTGTGTAAATCAGAAAGCAAGAAGTGATGATTATGTGCTGAACGGCTTGATGTGATGTCTGCTGTCCCCACTGATTTCGAAGTTTGATTTGTGTGGCTGTCAACTCATGGGCGATAGACTTTTATAATGCATTCCATTCCATCTACGAATCTCTATTTATTGCAATAAATTTAGAGCTTAATTCAGTACTTGATTTGCTAAACGTCTGACTTGTGGTAAAAGACTTTGGTAAGCAAATAGGTTGAGCCATGGATGGTGGGACCTGGGTTCTTCATCATCATCGTGCTAATGCCAGCAAATCTAAAGAGCTGGTCATTGACTTCAGGAAGCAAAGTATTGTCCACACCCCTGTCAGCATCAACGGGGCCGAGGTGGAGATAGTTGACAGCTTCAAATTCCTAGGTGCGCACATCACCAGAAATCTGTCTTGGTCCACCCACGTCGACGCTACCACCAAGAAAGCCCAGCAGCGCCTTTACTTCCTCAGGAAACTAAAGAAATTTGGCATGTCCACATTAACCCTAACCAACTTTTACAGATGCAACATAGAAAGCATCCTATCTGGCTGCATCACAGCCTGGTATGGCAACTGCTCGGCCCAAGACCGCAAGAAACTTCAGAGAGTCGTGAACACTGCCCAGTCCATCACACGAACCTGCCTCCCACTCCCTTCAGAAAGCGGGCAGCATAATCAAATACACAGTCCACCCGGCTTGCTCACTCTTCCAACTTCTTCCATCGGGCAGGAGATACAAAAGTCTGAGAACACGCACGAACAGATTCAAAAACAGCTTCTTCCCTGCAGTTACCAGACTCCTAAACTGCCCTCTTATGGACTGATCTGATTAATACTACACTCCTGTATGCTTCGCCCGATGCTTGTGTCTATGTATTTACATTGTGGACCTTGTATTGCCCGATTACATATTTTCTTTTCATGTACTAAATGATGTTTGAGCTGCACGCAGAAAAATACTTTTCACTGTACCTCAGTACACGTGATAATAACCAAATCCAATCCAATCCACAAGGTGACCCTTTCATTTCAGACAGAGAACACACAATTAAACAAATGACAATTAAACGAGTGGAGAAAATGAAGATTAAAAAGTTAAACAGGGAGTTGATTAGAGGCAGACGTCAGGAAAAAGGATGAGATACAAATGCACCTATCAGCGGAAAACAAGTATGTTACATAAATGGCGAGAGAAAACAACGGGGCTATAGATGTGGTAGCTACAAAGTGGAGAGGTAAGGAAATTGACGCATATCGGCCAAAAGCCAACTCCACAAGGTGAATGACATGAAAGGGAACACAATAGTATCACTGTAGAGCAGTAACTAAAGGAGAAGGGGAGAGAGAGACAGCTGACATCAAAACTGCAACAGTCTGCAGGTATCATCTCCCGAAGAAACAGGAATCTTTCACCTTTGCTGATCCTGAAGACTATTCCCAGATGTGGCCACATTAACCTGAGTGTGGTAATTATTTGCTGGATTTAGCTCACAGAGTTATTTAATGTTGGATGTTGTTTGGCAAAAGGGATGTCTTAGAGTTCTGGTAATCGCAGATAGGTGGAGACCAAGGGGATGGTTTCATGTATAATTATGTGCGTACAGTGTCACAGTGTGTTATCATCCTCCTCGTCATGTGTGTTTTTGCCTTTTTCTTTAGTTAATAAATACTTTTTATTCATTGTTCCCCACAATGACTAGACTGTTCCCCACTGAGTTGTACATCATTCCTCCTCACATTATATTAACAAAAAAGGAAAAACCATGGTGAGCCAGTGTTCCAAGTGATCCCTCTGGATTTCGGGTTACTTTCACGAGGTTCGTCACAGGATCTGAATTGACAATGCCTGTTCTTTTCCAGAGTGAAGATTCTTCAATTTCCCCCTGGAGGAACTTTTATTCAACTTTTATTAAACATCCCCATCGCCACACTCCAAAGATGTGCAGGTTAGCTGGATTAGCCATGCTAAATTGCCTCTTCATGCCCAGGGATGTGTAGGTTATGTTAAAGGGTTATTGACGGGGTAGTGGGCTTGCGTAGAGTGCTCTTTCAGGGGGTTGGTGCAGACTCAATAGGCCAAATTACCTCCTTCTGCACTGCAGGGATTCTATGGATCTATGGAACTCTAACACCTCAACATCCATGGCTTATCATTCCCACCGGGTATTATGACAATATCTGCAAATGTGGTGATGATGTCTTGTAACCCACTGACTCCTGCTGTACTTGTGGATCTGTGCAACATCTGTCATTAACAGCGATTGGCTTATTGTTATCATGAATGTTCACACCATTTGCAAGATTAGTAACTTGGTGGCGAAGGCACTCGTAAATTACAAGAACATGAGCTACATCATATTATTGTCGCCCACCCCAAAAGCTATAAAAATAAGAGGTTTAATGATTAGTGCATTTGTTCTCCATTAGTTGTTGAGGTTCCTCTGATCCCAGGGCTGTAGCACATGTCATCCCACACCTTTACAGAGACTCTTTGCTGCAGAGGTCACCACTGACATAGAATCATAGAATCCGTAAAGTGCAGAAGGAGACCATTCGTCCCATCGAGTCTGCACTAACCCTGTGCACGAGCACCCCACCCAGGCCCATGCCCCCATCCCATCCCCTTAAACCCTCGTAACCTTTTTTGGTCACTAAGGGGCAGGTTAGCGTGGCCAAATCACCTAACCTGCACATCTTTGGACTGTGGGAGGAAACCGGAGCACCCGGAGGAAACCCACACACACACCACATAGAGTCACGCAAGGCTGGAGTTGAACCCGGGTCCCTGGCACTGTGCGGCAGCAGTGCCAACAACCACTGTGACATCTGGAACAACTGGTTTAGTTGTTGTAGCACAGCTACCTTTTACCACAAGCATCCAAATTTCTTCCAGATTGACCGTTCCTTCGTGTTGGTCGTTGCCTAGCTTCAATTAGAGGTTTCATTCCTGTGGTCACAGAAAAATATTCTTGTCGAGCACCTTGTGATTTGGACTGAGCACAAGGTCAAGGTGCAGGAGCATCAGATTCCTGTCTCTGCCGATCTCTTTCGCAGCGACAGGCTGAAGCAACTCATTCATTTTTATTGTGTGACTCCAGAATCAGTCAGAGTCGCAGCACTGACTCAGTGAATTAATCAGGTTACATCGTGCATGCTTTGTAACATTAATAGGTCTTGTACCTAGATCTATCTGCATTGCAAGCATGCCCATTTGGCTGGGAATAGCTTCAAAGGCTGAATGAAAAAGGAATATGCATGAGTCGCGCAAGTGAGGGTTGTTGTAGATGTCACTGCTGCCCATGGAATGTGAGGGTGCAGAAGGTCTTGGAGACGGCAGCCAAGTTTTACAAATGCCGGCTTTCCTTTGGAAAAATACGCCTCGGTTTGGCGTTTTCCTCCGGTTTTTCCGTCAACCCATTTCCTGCCTAGCAACCAGAGGGGAGAGTGCTGACTGACAGTAGTTCTGAAGTGAGTCATAATCGGGATTCCAAATCTCAGTTTCTGTGGTAACTTGGGGGAGCTTGGCACTGTAAGGTTGGGGGGGGGGGGGGTATTAGCTTTTGAAGCTGTATGACCAACTGATGACTGTAATCATTGCCTAAAGTTACAAAAAGGTCTTTCAAGAGAGGGCCTGACCACACATATGGGTGATGACAATGTTTTAACACAATCTCCTTCCACTCAATGTTATTAGCACTCTAATAGATTCCAGTGTCCTCTGTTATACGAGGAAGAATTTAACTCTTCAAATGCTGACAACTCTTCAACACACAGGTCCAGAATTTGCTGGACGGGGAGTGGGTGTGGGGGGGGGGAACATTACACGGCACATGTTGTCAGATTATTTTCCTGCAGCATCAACTCCAAATATCTCCATGCCGCAAATTGCAGGAAATGTAAACAATTTTTCCTTGCATCATTCACAAGTCACTTTAAATAGAACATAGAGTGCAGAAGGAGGCCATTCGGCCCATCGAGTCTGCACCGACCCACTTCCATCCTATCCCCGTAACCCAATAACCCCTCCTAACCTTTTTGGACACTAAGAGCAATTTAGCGTGGCCAATCCACCTAACCTGCACGTCTTTGGACTGTGGGAGGAAACCGGAGCATCCGGAGGAAACCCACGCAGACATGGGGAGAATGTGCAGACTCCGCACAGACAGTGACCCAGCGGGGAATCAAACCTGGGACCCAGGAGCTGTGAAGCCACAGTGCTAGCCACTTATGCTACCATGCTGCCCTAAATCTGTGCCCTCTCATTCTTGATCCTTTTCCGAGGGGGAACAGTAGTTCTCCCCGTCTACTCTGTCCAGCCCCCCTCATGATTTTGACCATCTCTATCAAATCTCCTCTTAGCCTTCTCCTCTCCCAGGAGAACAGTCCCAATCTTTTCAATCGATCTTCGTAACTGATCCTTATCCTGGAACTATTCTTGTAAACCTCTTCTACCCCGTCCAATAATTTAATCGTGGCCTAAATGCAGCCTTCCACAAGTTCAACACTGGATCCAACAGCCACTGTACTGCTATATTGGGTGGCACAGAGGTTAGCACCGCGGCCTCCCAGCACCAGGGACCCGGGTTCACTTCCAGCCTTGGGTCACTGTCTGTGCAGAGTCTGCACGTTCTCCCCGTGTCTGCGTGGGTTTCCTCCGGGTGCTCCGGTTTCCTCCCAGTCCAAAGATGTGCAGGTTAGGTGGATTAGCCACGCTAAATTGCCCCTTAGTGCCCAAAAGGTTAGGTGGGGTTACTGTGTTAGGGGGATAGGGGGCGTGGATCTAGGTAAGGTCCTCCTTTGGAGGTCAGTGCAGACTTGGAATAAACTCTGGGTTTCTGGCGCTGTGAGGTAGCAGTGCTAACCACTGTGCCACCTTTCAGAGTTAAATTCTTCCTCATATAACAGAGGAAGACGGCATCTATTACAGTGCTAGTGACAATAAGTGGAGGAGATAGTGCTAGAACATTGTCATCACCCATGTTTGGTCAGGCCCTCTCTTGAAAGACCTTCAGCCAATGATAAGTCATCAGTTGGCCACTGTGTATCAGTGCAATGAGGATCAGCTGTGTAGCTTTCCCAGACTATATAAGCAGAGCACTGAGTCCTGCTAGGGGGGGAAGCTAACTTGGTGAATGCAAGGAAGGTGCCGTGCAGAATTTGTCCTGTGCTTGCTATTGGCCATGGACTCTGCAAATACCCTGATTTGGATTGAACTTTGGCCTGTATGTGAACCCGCACTGTTGCTGTTACAGTGTCGTGTTTTTCCTGGGAAACAGATTAGCCGTACAGGTTTAAATAGGGATATACTGCGAGCAAAGCTAGGCTCAAAGAAGAGTTAGGTGTTTATTTCCTGCTCTGTTTTGCTGAGTACCTGAAGATCTTTAAATAAACATTCAGATTTTGGTCTCTGGACCACTGTGTGAGCTATTGAACTGAGTGAACCCCACCCCACCTATCACCATCCCCTGCCCCTTGACACGTCACATATGTCACCCCCCTTTAGAATCCTGTTTCAATAAGATCACCCTTCAGTATTCCGAACTCCCGAGAATATTGATCTAATTTACTCAGCATCTCATTTTAGGACAACGTTCTCGGCCCAGGGATCAATCTAGCTCATCTTTGCTGTACTGCCTTCAATGCAATTATATCCTCCCTTAATGCACACCTAAACTAAACCAATAAAATTAAATCACAACATCGTCAGTTAAAGAATGGGATATGGAGACACATCTTTTGAAATCCCTACAAAAACAAATTTGTACTTCACGTGATAACATGAGTTAAAAATCTACTGTAAGGATTCAGAGCCAAATTGAATGTTCATCGCTCTTTAATGTAAAGGTCAATGTATTTCATCTGTTCCAACTTAATTTTTCCATTGGTTTGAAAAATAGTTTCCCCTCCCAATTATCGGAGCTACAATGCACAATAAAACATTTATAGTCAGCACCGCATGGAGTGTTTATGGCTGCTGTTTAAGACCTCAGGTTCTACCATTACATACCGAACGCTACAAGTCGCTACCGTAAGCAGGAAAATGTTTGAGATAGCGCCCCCCACTCACCATGAGCTATCCCCGCAGCAGCAATTTAAAATGTTTACCTCCAATTTTGATTAGAAATGGCTGGAATTTTAAAGAGTGTCCGGATCGCGAGCAATGCCATTTGTAACATCAAAACGGTCGTGCTCGGACCCGATGGCACTCGTGGTCTCAGGCCGGCGCAGATGTGCGGTGGACCCCTGTCTGTGCGTACCCCTGCTCAGACAGAATTTCACATTGGCCCAGGTCCCTAATACCCCCTCACAAGATGGAGCCCACAGCCTGAGGCACCTCGTGGAATTGCCCTACGTACCCTTTTGCACGGCACAGAGGGTCTTAACCCCAGCGGCCTGCGGTGGAGGGTATTGCATGCAGCAGTCCCACACAACCAGAGGATGCATTGATTCATAGACTCGCTAGATACCTACCCTCTTTGCGACCTTATGGAGTCCGTGGACCAGGCTTATATAGGTTGTTTTAGACTGCAGCCTCTTTTCATTTTTGTTTGCAGTTCAGCCCCACGCTCCAGATCTATGGGCACCCGATACGGAGAGGGGCAGGTACGGAGGAGGACCTCTTCCTGAACCTGCTCCTGGGCCCGGCCAAACCTGCCACATTCCTAACCTATCCCAGCTTCATTCATGGCTGGGTGTCCCTGGAGAGGGAGCACACTGTGTCCACTGGTACCATCGAGGCCTTCCATGCCTGTTGGGCACCCCAGGGGCTGGGGTGCCTCATTGACCCTTTTAATCTGATTTTGGTTCGATGTTTTAAGTTACGTTTTGATGCACTATCAATTACTACAAAGACGAGAGTAGTGAATAACCGAAGCTTTATTGAGCAAAGATGTGTGGCCTCCTGTAGCTGCTACCAGAATGGGAGCAGCTCCGGTGTGCACACACATTTATACGCCGCCTACTAGGCGGAGCCAGCAGGCAGGGATTTACCCATGTACCTCTAGTACAGGAGCCTTACCGTACGACATCTAATACAGGTACTACATCTAATATATAGTTAGTGGTGACTACCACACGTTTGTGACTCGCGTTTTGTTAAAGGCAGTTTCCCTTTAAGGGACTGTCCCTTTAATTTGTCCCTCAATTTATTTGATTTAGTCTACTTGGTTACTTGTATTGCTTGGAATCATGGGAGTCCCACATCAGCCCCTTCCACCTCCAATTTAAACTGGGGGCGCTCTCCCGGTCCCAGGTGACCGACATGGGGCCTTCCTGTGACCAAGTGGGGCAGTTCAACACGGTTCCCACTGCATCAGGCTGCTTTAAATCCAGCCCCAAGTTTCCCCTCCTCTTCAATGTCATGCCTCTGTACTATTATTCGCTTTTGACTGTTTCTTGAAAAAACTTCTAAATATTAGGCTAAAGCAAAGTCACTAAATCTGAGGAAGCGCATAGCTTAGATGCGGTTGAATGCTTATTATATCGTCTAGTCAGGATTAGCTTGCAATGCACGTTGAGGCAAAATAATAAAAGCTTATACCAGCGGAGGCACTTTTAGTCATTTAGAAAGGAAAGCACCTTGCCTCCCCAAACGTTTGTAGCTTGCGTTGGTTAGCTGCTCCTAATAAGGATGTTGGACCTTGGTACAATAGCACAAATACTGGAGCAGATCTGTTTTCCTATTATGTCTGGTTCCATTGTGTATCAATTTCTCTCGCCTATCCTTTATACTCAATACAAACACTGAACACAACTCCCCAGTGTTCAGGCAAAAGATTAGTTTATAGGCCTGTTGTTGTTAAGAACATATTTTTCAATTGCCCTTTTTGTGGTCAGGCTCAACAGGAAGAGCTTGTGATTACTGATGAAACACCAGGGTGTGTGCTTGTTTGTTGCCAGAGACTCGTACATTATCTGCTCAAGCTAACAATAACTACTGATTTTCTATCATTAGATGTTTTGAATATTTTAAAAGTTGTTTGTCAGAGTGCCCTGAGATGGAACTCACAGTTTAGCTCCCTTCTGCACTTAGGAGGGAAACATTCTCATTTTCCCGCTGATTGGTAACAACAGTCGCACCCTCAGTGTGGAGGTGGAAGTATGATTAACACATTCGCAGGCGGACATGTATCCAGTTATTTCATTTGAAGAATCTCTTAATTCCTCACTCAGTCTTGGACCTGGCCTCCAAATGTGGAGGTGATGGTGCGGCTGAATTTTGTCCTAATCCTTGCAGGCAGAAAGGAAGTTCTTGGGAAATTATATTGAAAATCAACACAGTGTCCCCATTCTACAGTAAGCCACAGAGAAACCGGCCTCTCCATCAGGTCCTCAATGGCGCCACTACCATAGAAATTGAAGATAAATCCGTCATTCTATGGTCGTGGTTCATTCTGATTGAAGTCTGACTAACCAGCCATTGTGGTCAGTGAGTGTAAAAAATGGCGTGGTGATATGTCATCGAATTAATGGCTAATTCTATTCATTGTAATGTCAGACCATTGCCGTGAAGCATATAATTATTTGATAGTCATTTTGATTTTCGGTTGTTCAAGTGTAACATGTGGACTATTTTCAGTAGGTCTGGTTCCAGAACCCTCGCCCTTAGCTTGTAATCTCCACTGATGTGCTGCTCTGGACTCAGCAATACATCAGAACCCCTCCAGTGCTTGAGGAGGAGCATGGGGCGGGATTCTCCGCTGGCGGGATGCTCCGTTTGCCGGCGCCCAGGGGGTTTCCCGACGGCGTGGGGCTGCCCCACAATGGGAAACCCCATTGACCGGCCGGTGTAACGGAGCGTCCCGCCGGCGGGTCGGAGCAGAAAAGTAGCACGGCTGGGCGGAGAATCCAGCCCATGGTATCTCAACCATTACAGATGTTTGGAGAGATCAGTGATGAAGACCTCTGCAGTGCACTATCACGTCTCCATTGAAAATGTTGCAGGAAAACGGATATAAAATCCTTATACTGGAGGACCAGATTCATTCCACTTCACTTCTGGATAAATACATTTAGATTAAGCAAAGATTGGAAAGGCTATTATATCTAGTGTGATGAAACCTCAGGTCACACACACGCATCTTAAATTTGTCTACCTTGATTGGCAGAATTAGTTATATGGCTAAAGTGACACAGTGTACTGTGTATTCTCAGGTCTGGGTCATGCCTACTAGAAATGTACAATGAAAACCCTGCTTAAAGCCATCAAAATAACTAACAATAACCACAGAACAAGCTGCTACGTTAAGGACTGATACTGATTAATAATCTATGAAGCAAACCAGATCAATGCAATTAATATTTGGAGACTGACTTCAAAAAGGCTTAACAATGAACTGTGTATTAAGAGGGTTCAGAGGTTTTCCATTGCTTATTATTTTAAATCCCAAACGTATTAATTTTCTGATGCATGGAATCAATTAAAAATAGGCTCAAAATTGCTTCTTACAAAGAGAAACATGATTGCACATTCATAGTTCCAACATTAAATCTACAGCAATCATGCTCAGAATCTGGCTATTCCCTAGTCTTCCTTCAGACTTGAAAGCGTCAGCCATTGGGTTTTGTGCCCTCTTTTGGACAGTTTGTGTGGTGGCTCGAGACAGACGCTGGAGGCTTCCAGTAATTAACAAAGAGGTTTATTGATGAAAGGCAAAAAGCAGTGAGGTAACAGGCACAGAACATTATATAGCACTCCAGCTCCCTGGTCCATCCTGCGTGCAAACTCCCTATTGGCCGGGGTTCATTCGCTCTCATACGATAGGCCCCAAGCCGGTCATGTGGTCCATGGAGCTGCCCCTTAAAGGGGCCACGCCACCACACCTTGAAAATGAACCATCAGACAAAACATATCCTTCGGGATAATGGTTGTAGGTTAGTAGGCTACTGAATAGTGGAAACATGATTTAGTTTACTGTATTATGCCTTGATCTTGCTGACATCACTTCCTGTAAAGTGCTAGTCACAGATTAGGGTGGATGCAACTCTTTTAGATTGAGGCATATGAAATGAGCGATACACTAAAGGAAACCCCATGTTACAAAATGCACAGAAGGTGCATTATACAAGATAGTTGCAAAATGTTCAGTTCAACTTGCAATTCCTCAGATATTGAATCTGTCTGTACCCACATGCACTATGCGTGGGCAGCACGGTGGCATAGTGTTATGAACTATGGCTTCACAGCGCCAGGGTCAATTCCCGGCTTGGGTCACTGTCTGCATGGGTTTCCTCCGGGTGCTCCGGTTGCCTCCCACAAGTCCTGAAAGATGTGCTATTAGGTAATTTGGACACTCTGAATTCTCCCTCAGTGTACCCGAACAGGCGCCAGAGTGTGGCGACTAGGGGCTTTTCACAGTAACTTCACTGCAGTGTTAATGTAAGCCTACTTGTGACAATAAAGATTATAAATAAAATCTGGACAACATTCAAACTGCGAAATGGCCAAGTGAAATTCATGGCACACAAAATGCCAGGTAATGAGAATCTTCAACAAGAGAGCCTAATCAACTCCCTTTGACATTACCATCATTGAATCCCTCATGGCCATCATCCTGGGGTCACCAGTGACCAGAAATTTAATTGGATCAACCCCATAAATACAAAAGTACGTTAGGGGATGACTGTTCTGTGGCGACTGAGTCACTTCCTCAATGGTCAAAGTCTTTCCACCACCTAAAAGGCACAAATCAGAAGTGCAGTGGAATACCCTCCACTTGCCTGAGTATAGCTGCAAGAACATTCAAGAAGCTCAAAGCCATCCTGGACCAAGCATCTCACTTGATTGATACCACATACATCAGCAGTGCAATGTGTGCCACCTAAAAGATACATACCAGCAACTCACCATGGCATCTTCGTACCTTCTATACCTGCAATCTCTACTAACTGAGAAGTGCAAGGGCAGCAGGTGCATGGGATCACCACCACCTGCAAATTCTCCTCCAATTTACACACCATCCTGACTTGGAAATATATTGCCATCCTCATTTCTGATTCAAAATCCTGGAACATCCTCCCCAACAGCACCGTGAGAGTCCCTTCACTACACAGGGCAGTCACAGTTCATGAAGGCAGATCAGGTTCACCTTCTTAAGGCCAATTTGCGAGGATGGGAAATAAACGCTTTCCTTGCCAGTGATCCCCACATCCCACAAATGGATAAAATACCGGGTATTCCACTGCAGTACTTCGCTGTGAAATATACTAGATAAATTTGCGTTGTCGGAGTTTTGTACCCTAGGAACACATATCAGGAAATTGTAGGCGTGAATCAGCTCCCTCCTGTGTTCCGTAATAGGTTGAAAATAGGAGTTCATGTAAATTCCCAATCTGCATGAGGTTGCAGCGCCGATGTGCATATTCACAAGCTTTAACCCAGAGGCTTTAATTTTTGAATAATAATAATAATCTTTATTGTCACAAGTAGGCTGACATTAACACTGCAATGAAGTTACTGTGAAAATCCCCCCGTCGCCACACTCCGGCGCCTGTTCGGGTACACGGAGGGTGAATTCAGAATGTCCAAGCACGTCATGTGGGAGGAAACCGGAGCAGCCGGAGGAAACCCACGCAGACACGGGGAGAACGCGCAGACTCCGCACAGACAGTGACCCAAGCCAGGAATCGAACCTGGGACCCTGGAGCTGTGAAGCATTTTCCATCATCACTGGGCCTCTCCCGTTACAACAAATAAAGGTCAACATAATTGTAACTTCCTTTTGACCCATATTGTTGCCAGCTCCATAAGACCTTCAGAGTAACTCCAATATTTCTTAATGCTATATCAGGTGTTAAACTATACATTCTCCATATTCTGGACAAAAGCCTTTTTGAAGTCAGTTGCAAGGAATGACGTTTCAATTCGCCAATTTTCCAGACCCGTCCATGTTTTCCCCTTTCCTCGGCCCATATCTCCCCCAACCAAGTGTAACTGAAAGAGAATTCTGTAAACCACATGAAACAGCAGATTCAGTCTGAATTCCAGCTGTAATGTCTCAATCTCTGTCAGTTCTAATATATTTTGGTTTCAATCATCGAATTTGAAACAAAAGTGCACTGTTTTCTAATAACGTGGACAAAATAATTTATTCACAAATATGTGTTCAGCTACGTTGAATGACACTTTACAGATCACATGACTAGCAGCACAAAGACTGACATATAGGCCAGAATTTTACATTGCTCAGACGGACAGGAGCCTGGTCCGGAAACACATGAAATTGCACAGGAAGTGGACGGGCACGAGTCCCAACGTCATCGTGCACTCACGTGATACTTCAGTAGGTGGGCACGCATGAGTCAAAAGTGCACCAGCCAACATGCAGGCAACTAAGCCCATTAAGAGGCTAATTGAAAGCAAGTTTGCTTGGCCCAACTACTTTTAGGGTCCGGGGTGTCGGACGATGGGCCAGGTGGCCATTTGTTTGGCTACAACCTCGATCCAGGGGGCAATGAAATGTCAAGGCTGTAATAAAATTTTAAAAGGTGTCTGGGGACTGAGGCTTACGTTTGAATGTGCCGCCTAGGCTCAGAGCGCAGCGTTCTTTCATCACATTTGACTTGCAGAGATCTGCAGTTGCTTGAGGCAGCTCCGCATCAGCTGCCCGCCTTGAGGAAGCCCATCAGAAGCGCCAGCTTTTACCCTCCTTTATCTTGGCACGTGCTCTCTTCCCACCCCCGCTTGGCAGCGCCACATGTTTCTTAGCACGCTAGATGCCCCTTAATTGGACAGCCAGCGTGGAATTGTGCACCAGGGCCAATCGCAGTCGGAAGCACATTTTGAGTTTGCTTCTGGACCTGCCAAGGGTGTGCGCCAAATGGGGGGGAAAATTCAGGCCATGGAGTAGAACTTTGAACAAGACCACCCTCTATAAGGAACCATTTGAACAATATTATATTCAATTTAAATCTTTAGATAAAAATAAGTTGTATTTCAATTCTCTCATAGTTCCTAAAGTGAAAACAAGGTAAACCAGACATGGTATTAGGGTATTAGGGCACAGTTCAACCTTCAATCTAAAATCACAATAATTAAAAAAGCTCTACAGAGCCTGTGGAAAATGTATTGGTAGGTTTTAGAGAGTGAGAACACTAATGTGCCACTTTCATCCCAGTAACATTATGCCACGTGTCTGAAAACAAATGAATAAAAGGCTGCCAAACATCTGGTCCATGGACATTTTAATTGTTCCTTCCCCCCCCCCCCCCCCCCAACCTTTTTTGTGTGTCACATCACTGTCGTCTGCGATTTATGCTTCTTCAAATGCCTTGTCAGATCTTCGATTCGGAGGTCTTTCAGCTGAACCAGGTGCTCGAGTCTCTGTACTTTCATCTGCAGAATCTGACAAAACGAAGAACATTTCAGCACACTCGAGAGCAGTCATCTCCGAATGTCACATCAACTTTTGTTATGGAACACAGCCTGAGAAAGCACCCAGCTCCAACCATTGAGATAAAAATGAACACCGTCAAATATTACCATAACATGCACTCATGTTTACTGCTTTGTGTCGTATAACATTTGGACCCTGCAAGTTTAAATAGATTGATGGAGTCAGCACCAGAGGCATGTTGTGTTGTTCGGGTTACATCTCATTAGTATTATATTGGTAATGGATACACTGGTGCATGGTCTGGAGTACAAATGCAATTTAATGGCAGGCAAAATTTGCAACATATTTTGACTGTCATAAGTGATGATGTATCATTTTTTTGCTTGTAGAAGAGACGGACTTGGATTGGGCAGGGACAAAACCCACATGACTCATAGTGATCTCAGATAGAGCAAAAATATGATTATGCAGCTGAGTTGAATGATTCAAAAATGCCCACCCATGTAATTCACCCACCGGATAAAGCTTCGATTCACACTCAGGCAATTATGTATCGCTGCAGTCCCTGTACAATGACAGTTACTAATTTAAAATAGTACATCTTCAGCTCAAGACGATACTAGTCGTAAAAGATGAATTCATCGTTTTGCTCTTATGCCTAACTCCCTTATGTGTGGCGGTCTGTGTGAAACATCCGCCTGGTGGTTAATCCTCTCAGAACCACATCTGATCATATAGCTCTTTGTATAGTTCTGTTTTCAATTTGACCTGAGCGTATCATTGAATATTGCTTCTGTCTGTTAATTATAGGTTGTCTCTGTTTGAAATACTTGGCCAATTTAATCCATCAAAAATAATAAATAAGATATAGGTTAATGCTGACTGAAGCACCGATTCTTCAAATGTAGTGATGTGTCAGTGGAAGACTCAAACAAGAGGAATGCAAGTTGTGTGTAGACAGAAACCAGAGGAATTCTGTCTGAAGCACTACGAGCTGAAGGCTTTGCTTTACAATCTACGCTACAAACCTGATGCCTTCAGATATTTGCCTTCTGAAAGGGTAATCTGTAGAATGGCACAGTGTTTAGTATTTGTGTTTGCATGGAAATTCGATTGCATTCCTAAGAGAGGTAAAAAAGGCAACACATTCATGTAAAAGTGTTTGGCAAGTATTTCACTCGGAGGTTTGATTCAAAGTCGTGGGGGGTGGCCATTTTGTTAAACAAAAGGACGGGGTTTGTGGGGGCCAGGGTAAAGAGGGCTCAGTTGCAGAGACAGAGACAGAAAGGGAGGTTGGCGCACCCGAACCTGCTGCATTATTATTGGGCGGCGAATGTGGAGAAGAGAGGGGATGATGGTGGGGGGCTTGGAGTGGGTCAAGATGGAGGAGGAGTCCTGTAGGGCATCCAGTCTGAGGGCCAGGGTGACGGCTCCGCTGCTGTTTGCTCCGGGGAAGTATACGGGGAGCCCAGTGGTGCAGTCGACGGTCAGCTTGTGGAATCAGCTGAGGAGACATTTTAAGTTGGAGGGGATGTCAGTGTTGACGCCACTGAGGGAGAGTGGAGGGCGTTTGCCAAGTTGCCAGGGTACACTTTATTGGAGCAGCTGCTGCTCCCGGATGAGTTGAGGGAGGGTAGGACTGGCGGTATATGCACGTGGTTGGGGCAGTAGGGTGGGGCGCAGGTGGTGAGGATCAAGAACAAATGGGAGGAGGAGTTGGGGGAGGGAAATAGGTTGGGGACTGTGATGCGAGGCATTGCGGCGGGTGAACTCAACCTCCTCCTGTGCGAGGATGAGCTTGATTCAGTTCAAGGTGGTGCATAGGGTATACATGACTCAGACGAGGATGAGTAGGTTCTTCCAGGGGTGACCGATAGATGGGGATAAAAGGGGGGAAATTGTACAAACTGTGGGCTGTGATTTTGTGGAGGGTGTATTTTTGTTGTTGCTGTTTTACACATGTTTGGAATAAAGTACATTTTTTTAAAAAGTAAAAAATGTTTGGCAAAGCGCTTTTTTATGCAGAATAAGCAAAATGGCCAGAGGAGTCCTGTGTTAATTTGTAATGAACAGGTGATTCAATGATACATTTCAATGTGAGTCAAAATCCTCTTCCCCAAGATGATGAAAGTTGAACGGAGCACAGCTTTGTTTCCGGACAGGAAAAGTTAGCCTCTTTCTTCAGCACATTACACTCCTGACTCACGGACACCAGATTCTGCCGGACGTAGAAGCCAAGATGGATAGGAGGGATATGACTCATTTGGTTAACCAGGGCACTTTGTCCTGCCTCATGCTTCCCCTACCATTGCCACGTGGAATCTCCAGACACACGCACACACACAACGCTTCATTGGAGACCAGCCCTTCCTCTGTAAGGTTCAGTGTGGGAAATGAACTATAAAGATTTATCTCGAACAAAAGTAGTCAGTTAGCAGCACTGCTGAGTTTAAACAATAAACTCTGTCAGACTAATTCGACACATGAAGGAGATGGGCTATTATCGAGGTGGTTACAAACTATGCACATTGGAATCCAATAAGTAAACCTCTTCACTAACAGAATAAAATCTACTGACAGTGCAGATCTTTGATAGCCATTAATCATATCTAAAACCAGGCATGTGATGCTCAGTAGATACAAACATACAAACTAGGAGCAGGAAAGGGCCACTCGGCCCCTCCAGCCTGCTCTGCCAGTCAATAAGATCTGATTGGAACCTCAAATTCGCATTCCCGCCTACCCCTGACAGCCTTTCACCCCCTTGTGTGTCAAGAATCTATCTATGATGTGGAGATGCCGGCGTTGGACTGGGGTGAGCACAGTAAGAAGTCTTACAACACCAGGTTAAAGTCCAACAGGTTTGTTTCAAATCACTAGCTTTCGGAGCACTGCTCCTTCCTCAGGTGAATAAAGAGGTAGGTTCCAGAAACATATATATAGACAAAGTCAAAGATGCAAGACAATGCTTAGAATGCGAGCATTTGCTTCAAGAATCTATCTAGTTCTGCCTTAAAAATATTCAAAAGACCTGTGTTGTATCTTTGGTCTAACAGCACAAAATAAATTGATTGCTGATGCATATGGGTTTAATGCAAGATCAACAGAAGTTTATTAGATAGGTCTTCACTATACAAGACGAAGGACAAAAGTCCGCAAAGTAGTCAATGATGTCACACATGTTACGTGACTCCCTTCTTAAAGAGACATTGCACACAACTACAATAACCCACATATATAACATCCCTCCCTCTTTAGTTATAAAGTCCATCAGGACTAATAACTAATATTTTAACATAGTCATTTACATATACATATATATATATATATATATATATATACACACACACACAAGTGCGGGCATGAAATTATTACATTGTAATGACACAGTCAATAAGATAGACTGTCAGGTGGATGACTATTCCTCACTGGTTGCCTGTGCACTTCTGGGACTTTGTTCTTCTTGACCTTAGATGTATTTTCAGGTTCTCCAGTAGATGTCTCTACCCTGGAAGGTTTTATAGTCTCTTTTTCTGAGGGGAGACTTGTAGTAGCAGGTACCTCTGGTGCAATTGCTTCTTCTGTAGGTGAACTAGAAGTTACACAGTCAGATGGGACGGAGACTGTTACCACTTGCGGTGGTCTGGCACTGGCACACTAACGCGTGTTGACAATAACTGATCTGCAAGGCGTCTCCACACGAGTTGGTCTTCGTTTGGACTGTGTAGGATATTTGGCCAGTCTGAGCCAATATCGTCCCTGGGACCCACTTCTCACTGATGGTGTAGCAGTGTGCGAACACTTGTTGAAACAAGCTTTCCTTCAATTCCTTTCTCGTCTCAAGATAGGGCAGCACGGTAGCACAAGCGGATAGCACTGTGGATTCACAGCGCCAGGGTCCCAGGTTTGATTGCCCGCTGGGTCACTGTCTGTGCGGAGTCTGCATGTTCTCCCCGTGTCTGCGTGGGTTTCCTCCGGGTGCTCCGGTTTCCTCCCACAGTCCAGACATGCAGGTTAGGTGGATTGGCCATGATAAATTCCCCTTAGTGACCAAAAGGGTTAGGAGGGGTTATTGGGTTATGGGGATAGGGTGGAAGTGAGGGCTTAAGTGGATCGGTGCGGACTCGATGGGCCGAATGGCCTCCTTCTGCATTGTATGTTCTATGTTCTTTATGTTCTAAGGTCTGTGACTGTTGGTATCTCTCTACTATGTCAGATGTCTCCTCTGGCAAGAGTAAATCAAAGGTAGTCCTCAGCTTCCTTTTCATCAATAGAAAAGCTGGTGAACTTTGTGCAGTCGCATATGTCGTATTTTGGTATGTTGCTAAAAACTTGTTCACAAAGCAATGTAGTGAGCCTTGGGCCATGAAGACTTTGAGTATGTGCTTCAAGGGCTGGACAAAACTTTTAGCTAAACCGTTCGTGGAAGGGTGGTAAGATGCAGACTTTACATGTTGAACTCCACAAATCTTTAAGTAGTCTTTGAACCCTTGGGCTGTAAACTGGCACAAATAAACAAGAACACTTATGACACTTAGAAGCTACAATGAAATGCTTCAGGTGCATGGTCTTCGTGTCAGGAAATAAAAATGTGATTCCTTTCAGATATCCATACAATATCTGGGACATGTAATTGACAGTTAGGGTCTACACAAAGCATCTAAAAAGATGAATTAATTAAGCCATTGACAATGCTCGAATTCAGTTCAATCCTTTCCAGCCAAGAGCGGCAAAAGAGAGCTGGAAAATTTCCTCAGACCACGTGGACTGATAGCTCTGTAGTTTACATTGGCTGCCCTTGCTCCAGCAATCAGCCTGTGATTGACCCGTTTTGGCAAAGCGATGACATGCCTGTTGGTGGGTAGACTTCTTCTGGGCGGCAAGCAGTTTATGCGCTTGCTCCAAGCTGAGAAGCTTCGAGCTCCATTAAAATGGAAATTGCGGATGCAGCCTTTGCACTTAGATTTCATTCCATTAGGGCAGCAATGGTGGTGCAGTGGGTTAGCATTGCAGCCTTACGGCGCCAAGGTCCCAGGTTCGACCCCGGCTCTGGGTCACTGTCCGTGTGGAGTTTACACATTCTCCCCGTGTTTGCCCCCACAACCCAAAAGATGTGCAAGCTAGGTGGATTGGCCACGCTAAATTGCCCCTTAATTGGAAAAGAAATATGAATTGGGTACTCTAAATTTAGAAAAAAAAAGATTTCATTCCATTGATAATCTTCTCTGAATGGCCTCATTTTTCAAAACACACGCCAAACGATCTCTAATTGAGTCATCTAGCGAATTGCCAAATTCACAAAGCTCTGCAGGGTGTTTGAGGATTGCGACGAACTGTACAATATCTCCCCCTTCTAACTGATTCCTTTGATGAAATCGAAACCTCTCCACAATATTTAATGGCTTTGGTGCAAAATGGTCTTCTAATATTTTAACCAATTCTTGATACGTCTTATCCCCGGTTTCTCAAGCTTCTTAACAAATTGAAAGTTGTGCTTCCAATTGTACGTGGGAATACAGGGACCTTAATGTCTTCCAACATCTTATTGGCCAGAATATAATAATGGAATCTTTCTGAGCATGATTCCAGTTCTCTGAGTCTTCAGCAAATGAGTCCATTGGGCCAACGTTTTCCGCCATTTTAACAGCATCGGAAGGCTCTCCCATCTTCCCTTAAGTTAATGGTCTGGTTAAATATAGTGGAATTGCCAATTTAACAGCTTTTTGTTCTGTGCCCCACACTACCTCCATGTCTTACTGCATGTGACGGGAGCTGCAGTCTGAACTCCTCGGAGTGCCGGTTTAAAGTCAGTATGAGTCCTTCCTTTGAATTTTTGCCCCCCAAAAGCTTTCCAGTTCCGATGCCAGATGCGATTCCTGATTTTTGTTAATCTGCTTGACTGATTGATCTGGTGAAGCAGCTCAACTCTTCTACATCAGAGGCCAAACTTTGGCTTTTTATCTTTCTTCTGAAAAGTATTTTTTCCCCTGATCCGTTCCTCGCCGCCAGTTTTCTTTTTGTAAGCTGTTGTATCTCTGGGCTAACAGTACAAAGAAAATAGATTGCTGATGTACGTGGGTTGAACGCAAGCTCAATAGAAGTTTATTAGGTAGGTCTGCACTGTACAAGAGTTGGTACTAGACCAGGAGCAAAGGCCCTTGTAGCCCATGTAGCCGATGACATTGCACATGTCACATGACTCCCTTCTTAAAGAGACATTGCACGCATATACAATAACCCATATATATAACTTCTTAAAAATAAATTTAGAGTGCCCACCTACCCTACACATCTTTGGGTTGTGAGGGTGAGACCCACGCAGACACGGGACAGTGACCCAGGGCCGGGATCGAGCCCGAGTCCTCGGCGCTATGAAGCAGCAGTGCTAATCACTGCGCCACCGTGCCGCATATATAACACTCTGCTTCCACTGCCTTTTGAGGAAGGGAGTTCCAGAGACTCGCCACCCTCTTGAGAGAAAATAATTTCTCCTCATCTCTATCTTAAATTTGACAGCAGTGTTCAAAATCACGAGGCGCGGCTGGACACGTAGATAGGGAGAAACTGTTGCCGCTCGAGATCGAGAACGAGAGGGCACAGATTTAAAGTGATCTGCAAAAGAAGCAAATGTGATATGAGAAAAAACATTTTAACACAACGAGTGATTGGATTCAGTTGAGGCATTCAAGAGGGCATTCGATGATTACTTGAATAGAAACAATGTGCAGGGGTAGGTAGGAGAGCGGCGCTAAGTCAGAATGAACGTTTGGAGAGCTGGTGCAGGCACGATGGGCTGAACGGACTTTCTGCGCCGTAACAATTCCGTGATTGGGAAATGTGCAACCCCTTATTTTTAAATAGTGACCCCTAGTTCTAGATTCTCCCACAAGGGGAAACATCCTCTCCACAGCCACCCTGTTAAGATCCCTCAGAATCACATACTCTTCTAAACTCCAGTGGATCCAGTTCAACCTTTCCTCATAAGACAACTCGCCCATTCCAGATCTAGTAAATGTCCTCTGCAATGCGTCCAACACATCTGCATCCTTCCTTAAAGAAGGAGACCAATACTGTACACAGTACTCCAGGTTTGCACTCACTAATGCCTTGTATAACTAAAACATATCCTCCCCACTTTTGTATTCTATTCCCCTTGCGGTATACAGCAAGCTGCTTTTAATAGTGAAGAAGTCTGGCTGCTTATTAGGCCTATGCTACCACCAATACAAAATTCATGATTTTTGAATAATACAATAATGATTCTCATCTTGGGTTTCACTTTTTTTTGCTAGTTTCCTTGCATGGTGTTTGTCTTTATAAAATGGGCCTTCTGATTGTTTGGCTGTGTTACGACCCCTGGGCTGGTGCGCCATCAACTCCAGCCCCACTTGACCCAGAGTCATAGAACATAGAACATACAGTGCACAAGGAGGCTATTCGGCCCATCGGGTCTGCACGACCCACTTAAGCCCTCACTCCCACCCTATCCCCGTAACCCAATAAACCCCATCTAACCTTTTTGGGCACTAAGGGCAATTTAGCGTGGCCAATCCACCTAACCAGCACGTCTTTGGTCTAAGGAGGAAACCGGAGCAGCCAGAAGAAACCCACGCAGACACGGGGAGAACGTGCAGACTCGGCACAGACAGTGACCCAAGCTGGGAATCGAACCTGGGACCCTGGAGCTGTGAAGCCACAGTGCTAGTCACTGTGCTACCTTGCTACAGTTGCAACACAATTGAAATTAAGAAATAATTCTTAGAAAATACACTCAAAGTCTTTGGCCCTTAGCTGTCCAATAACTACACTCACCAGGTTTGTAAATTTAAACATAATTACGCTTATTAATAACAATAACTATAATTAAATATCCAGAAAATACAACTGGTTAACTATTATCTAATTCCTAACCCTTCCACTTAAACTCATCCCACCCTCTACACACACACACAAGACAGACAAATACAGAGGGGAGAAGAGGGGTGTAAAGTAAAAGATGAGTCCTTGTTTCAGACGGTTGTTTCTAGCACACCTTCCTTCAAGCCTTTCAGTTTGAGCTTTTTGTTTCCAGCCTGTAATGGTTTTCACTGTAGATTAAATGAGACTCCCTGCTGTATCAGAAGTACAGCAGCTTTTCAGGAGAAAACAGGAGGGTGAGAGAGAGAGAGCAGGTCCTTCTCTTTGAGTGCCCAAGTCGCCAGCACTGCTTTCCTTGAGTCTCTGGAAATCATCCCACTCGGGCAGGATCCAATCATCACCTGTTACCGGGCAGAATACGGACTTTTGGCCAATTCATTGGCCAACAGCCAACCAATTGAACCGAGTCCCATCCCATCTCGGGTGCCATAGCGTCTGAGTCCTGTTGAAAACTAGCACCATAACTTATGTTGCATAATTCCTTATTCTCGCTGCTGCTTGACTTAAAGATACAGGTCCATGAAGCATCCATGGATCAAAATGGTGACGGCAAAAAATAAAAGAAAGGGGAAATAAGGGAATCGCCAGGAAGGAGCCATTCTGTAGAAATTGGGCGGGAATTTCCAGCCACGGGCGCCGGCGTGTTTTCCGGCAGTGGAGATGGCTCGCCATCGGTCAGCGGCAGGATCAGGCGGTCCTGCCACAGACCACGGGGTTTTACATGGTTCCCACCCTCTGCCGCCAGGAAACCCTCTGCGATAGTAGGTGGGGGGGGGTGGCGTTGCCGTCGGCGGGACTGGAAGGTACCGCTGGTGGGGAGTGTCGGAAGATGCCGGCCTTTTACTTTTTAAAGCTGCGCCGCACCGTTGAATGTTGGTTGTCACGTTTCCTTTTTGTTCAAATTGTAGCTGTAAGCAAAACGTGAATAGGAAACAAGTAATTGCGCAATGTCAAAATAAATTCAGATATATATGTTAATTAAAGCACAAGGAAAAATGTGGAAGAAATGACCCAATATATACACTGTCAGCACTGATTTCCCCACTCCTGACCATTGCCCATTTCATCCGCATTTACAAGAATAAAATCCACCGGCTGTGCAGGTCTTTTGTGGTCATTAATCATATCTAAAACCAGGCACGTGATATCTGCATACTTAGTACAAATGAACAGAAGAACTTGGAGTAGGCCACTCGGCCCTTCAAGCCTGCTGCGCCATTCAATTACATCATGATTGACCTGATTGTAACCCAGACTTCACATTGACATGGTGCTTCCAGCAAACAAATCTTCTCAGGATAGGATTTCCGTAGGAGATTCCAACAGTGCTCCAAAATTCTAGAGGCCAGATTCCATCATAGACATTCCTTTTTTAAGTCCGAGCCAGCCAGGAGTCGAACCTGGAATCTCCTGATTCGTAGTCAGACGCGTTATCCATTGCGCCACTGGCCCATACGGGTCATCATAGACATTCCTAATGACACCAATTGAACGTTATGTAGCAGAATGAGCCATTTTCATTACACGACCTACCCCGACTGTTTCACGAAGGGCGAACAAAGCTTGTTCCTTTTCCTCTAATAAGAGACGGATTTCAGGATCCAGGTGGGAATACTGCTCACAAAACGACCTAAGACAGACAAAATGGAGATGGGTCAACCAAAATAGAACATGTTCACTCTGCTGCCTTTCTAATAGTAATTCAACACCTGTGCCAGAATTTAACAGGCCCCTCTCCCCCACCCTGGACAGATTCTGAGGCTGGGGAGGGATGGATGGTGTAAAATTCCGTGTCCGTGATTCTCCCTGGAGTCCCGCCTGCCCTGACCCAGATGCAATGTTTTAACAGTGGGACAGGCAGGGAACGGGCCTGCTACAATTGAACCTGATTAGTGAACATCAATTATTGGCCACGCGAGGGCCGTTTCCCACCCAGCCTTAATTGTTAGGCTGTTACGAGGATGGCCCTGGAGTTGGGGAAGTTCGGGAATCGACGTATCGGGTGAGAAGGGCGGGGGCATGCGCCTCCATCAGAAGCCCTCTTCTGATACCGGGCACATCCTCCTTCAGGTTCAGTGGCCTCTGGGCCTCCCTTTTCACAGCCTCCCCCCAGAGACCCCAATCACTCCCTTTGGGCCCTGTATGCGATGGCCAAGGAAGGTGTGTTCACAACACGGCCAGACAGGTTGCTTGTGGATACTTTCAACACATGCCAATGGCAGGTTGTAGGAATGGGAGCGATTTCTGGTCAGCCATCAACAGGAAAGAGAGAGACAGAAAGAGCGAGAGCGAGAGAGGGAGAGACCTTCTCCCTGTGCTATCAGGAGACAAAAATGAGACCCCTTGGGACTCTGAAAATTATTCCTCTGGGATTGGATCCAATCTCCACCTGTTATCAGCAGAGCAAGGCCTTTTGGGCCAATTCATTGACCACCAGCCAATCAACTAAACCGAGTTCCACCCCATCTCTCTCCCTGGGGCCGACAAGTCTGAAGCTCCTGTTCAAACCAGCAGAGGCTAGGAGAGTGTTCTCTCCTGTAACTTCTTAATTCTGCTGCTTGACTTAAAGATACATGCCCATGAATCACCCGTGGATCAAACATAATGACAGCAAAATAAAAGAAAGGGGGAATAAACAGGCCGGACCCTTATACATCACTGTCCATAGCTCCAGGCTACAACATGCATGTAAAAGTGTATGTTGCCACAGCAACTTGGACTCCTTGGACAAAATGGTGCCAATATCACGGGGCTTGATCCCTGTTCTGACTGGGGTGGATTTGTGACCTGCCTCCTTGCCCTAACCATGGTAGGGATCATTGCGTTGGCGGCTGTCCCTGACTTCAGGTAGCGAGAACTGAAGACGATATTTAAAACATTTTTCAAAGTGCACATTGTATAGCACAAATATTAATGATATTGATCGGTACTTGGCGCCTCATGCCATATATTTGACAATTGCACTTGTTTATACTGATACAGACATTCATAAGCCTCATTGTTAGGCTTCTAATTGTAACTAACGTCCCCTTTCTTCTCCATCCTCAATTAGCTTTTCAGCTTTCTTGTCTTCTCCCATCAGGCTTGTGTGTGTGTGTGTCTTTGATTTGTATTCCTTCAGACAAGTTGTAGTCGGTTGTGATAAATTATAGAAAATAATTAATAATTACATTTTACAAAGCTCTGTTCAAAGTAAATTGCACATTGGGCCATTGTGCACAAATGCGGGCGCCGATTGTGTCGTTGAATTTTCCCATATCAGAGCACTTACAATGTGCCTGAATGGATATATTGTGCCACTAAATATTATGAGATATTTTCCCCTCATTTATACTCTTTACCTCTCCCCCCTCCCCACCCCCAACCATCCCTCTGTGGTACATTAGTCAATTATTATTATCCTGAGCCTAAACATTGCAGCAATCTGCTCGACCTTGATCATCCTGGTAATGAAACATCTGTAATTGCAGCCGCGCTGTGGATGGGCACTTTGCCAATCTCCACCCCCCGCTTAGCACAAGAACACTGAGGCCAGCCATAGATTGTTATTTATGCTTGCTTTCTGTTTATTTTGTCGGGCCTGGTAGTATTCTCATTTTATTTTTATTTTTGTTATCTCTCTGCTATACTTCCCTTGGCCGTACTCTTTTACTCTTGAAGTCACAGATTTCAGGGTCTGGTTCCATGAGTCGTGCCCCCCACCTCCCTCACGCGGGTTGCTGTTTTTCAAGCACAATGGCCATAAATTACAGATCAATTAAAAACGGGACAGAAATCAATCAGTCACAGTGGGGAAGGCTGCAAATTATACCATTGGATTACTGAATGAAGGTCATGTAGCAGAAATCCAGGTCTGGGTTCCATAATCGTTGCACTGTTATAACATGTGCAGTTCACCATTGACTTGTGATATTATTGCTAACTTAATTCCTGCTCATTTTTTAATAGCTCTCATGGAAGCATTCTTGACATAGGATGCTCCTCCTTCAGATACCGTGTTCTAAGAGGGCATTGTCAACCATGGAGTTCCATTGGATTGGTCCATGATCAATGTTGGCAAAGTACTGCAGTGGTTTTCCCTTTCATTCTGCCGTACAGCTGACCAGGAAACTCTCCCACTCTTACCGCCTGCCATCAGGAACGTGGAAGGATTTACAGGCTGATGATCAACTTTTTTTGTCACGTTATGAACGCACCTTCTGTGGGCATCAAGTCCTGAAGTGGAACTTGAGCCCAGAGCCTCTGGCTCACCGAGGCGGATGCTCCTCGCTGCACCACAAGATGGTGTCTGACATAGGACACCTGCACAATACAAATTAACATGAACGTGTTTGCACATTCAGAATAGCAACCCCAAAATGCTGAAATTACTGTCCAGCTTTTATGCTGCAGAACTGTAGTTAGACTCTTGAAATCTATCAGGAAGATATCAAGGCACTCGATAATGCAAAGGCTATGGGCGCTGACAATGTTCCGGCAATGGTACTGAAGACTTAAGCTCCAGAACGTCCAATGCCTTTAGCCATGCTGTTCCAGACTGGCATCCACCAATAATGTGGAAAATTGCCCAGGTATGCCATGTACACACACCTGGCCAATTGCTTCCCATTCAGTCTACTCTTGATTATCAGTAAAGCAGCGCTGTTAAGCAGTACTTGCTTCACCATAACCTGCAACCTGACCATTTAGTTTGGGTTCTGTCAGTATCATTCAGCTCCTGACCTCATTACAGCCTTGATTCAAACATGGACAAAAGAGGTGGGTTGAGAGTGACTTGCCTTGCCATCAAGGTAGGATTTGATCAAGAATGGCATCAAGGAGCCCCAGCAAAACTGTAGTCGATGGGAATCAGGGGGAATCTCTCTGCTGGTTGGAGTCATACCCAGCACAAAGGAAGATGGTTCCATGTGCACCATCTCCAAGATGTACAGCAGGATCTCACCAAGGCTCCTTAGGCAGCACCTTCCAAACTCACGGCCACCACCGTCTAGAAGGACAAGGGCAGGAAATACATGGGAACACCACCACCTAGTAGTTCCCCTCCAAGCCACTCACCATCCTGACTTGCAAATATTTCACTGTTGCTGGATCAAAATCCTGGAATTTCCTTCCTAACAGCACTGTAGGTGTGCCTTCACCACATGGACCGCAACAATTCAGGAGGACAGCTCACCACCACCTTCTCAGGGGCAATTAGACCCAGCCAGCCAAGCCCACATCCCTTGAATGAATAATTTAAAAACTACCTTGTTTGTATGATTGAGCAAAAGCAAAAGAAGTAGGTTGTTATTGTAAGCTCCATCAGGGTGGTTCAAAAACAACAGTAAAAGCCACAAAATCGTAAAAGAACAGGAAACTATAAGCCACATACAAAATTTCAAATGTGAAACCCTTCATCAGAATGGACCATAAAAAAATGAACAAGTATCTTTGTGAGACTGGAAAAACAATGTCAAACGTTCAAGAGTAGGCAGGGAGAGAATGAACAGGTATGGTAATCAGTGTGAGAGTCAACAGTGAAATTCAACTTTGATGAGTGGTATGAAGACGTGGTAGTGGATAGGCTGCCCAGAGCTCACCCTGTCTTATTTTACTTTCCCCTGTTGATCGGAAAATTGGACGGTGATCAGCTACTGTCTGTTTTGTGCATCCTCCCCATTTCTGATCCTCGGAATGCACTCCATGGTGCTCGTTCCTTCCGAGCCCTGTGGCAGACATACAATCCGCACGTCCTGCGCTCTGGACCAGTTCTCCTGCTCCTCCACCTTCACCTGCAGCCACTTGCATAGATCGCCCAGGATCCCCACCTCTGCCCCCAAAGGCACAATATGATCGCACTGGCCGGACACCACTTTCTCCACCTCACATATCGTTAACTGTCTTCTGCCGGGTCTGATAGCCAGCAGGTATGCCAATCCTGAGGAGAACCTCTTCTCCTATAACCTCCACTTCACTTTTCTGCCGCAACTACCCCGCTAACGGGTAAAAAGTGCCAAAACCAATGCCTTCGAGCCGGAGCTGCCCTATGTGCGACCACTCACTCCATGGCTGCCACTGGAAGTCAAGATTTAGCAGACTTGATAGACTTCACACCCAACACATCCAACCAATATGGCGCAGCAATCAACAAATTTTAATTAAACAGCCAAAACAGTAGAATGCAAGTCCGAAGTTGTGATCAACCATACAATGTTGTATGGGTCAGCTCTCATCTTGAGTAGTGTTCAGTTTGACACAAAACAAGGACAGGAGACAGTGCTGAGAAGAGCCACAAGTCTGTTAGAAGACGGAGTTATGAAGAAGCCTGAAAATATTTGGATTTTTCAATCCTTCAGAAGGCCAGGCGAGAGGTGACCTTATAGATTTACTCAAATAGTTAAAAGAATGGAGAGAGCAAACTGAATATTATTTTAAATTGACGTTCAAACACAGGACAAGGGACACAAAACTAGTGAAAACTGGTAAAAGGTGAGTTTTCTGACAGAGTGATCATTACAAGGAGCAGAATTTCATTTGGACTATGGAACCATTTAAGGAACAATCAGGTACTGGAATGGGGCAAATAGAGAATTATTCTGGAAGTGTGAAGTAAGCTGGATCAAATGATGATTCCCATCTGTAATTATCTTATGAATTAAGACGCATGATGGATTTGCATTCACTATTAGACAGAATGAACTATATTATGGAACTTTGATCTTCCATACATTCTCTTGAACCTTACAACACCCCAGGATTATTCATCTGCTTGATGGACAAGGTGGCACATGACCGAACAAATATGAAAGAAGGCCCTGAAATTTCATTCGCTCCGTTTGAAGATCGAGGCTACTTTGGAGAGCAGAGAGGTTATAGGGGAAGGTAAAGTTCTCAATATCAAGGCTATTCCTTCACTTCCAACCATTCACCCAGAAACAGTGGGGAGAGTATGAGCCCGCGTTAGCCGTGCTCGGGATTGCCGACGCAGGCAGAAAAATCAGGAGAGAATCGGGAAAAGCGATTCCCTCCGGGGAGATTGTGTTTCCCGATTTTCAAATTCCGTCGCCGGTGAGGTCACGGGATCCACGCCCAAGAGGGCGAAAACCTAAATTTTAATCCTTTTGAATACACTTGAATGTAATTACCCAGCACCCTGCCACATGACCCCCCCCCACCCCACCCTCTGCCTCACTGAATATTCAAACCTCACTGACGTGACATCGTGTCAGCAAGGTTTACAATAGGTTTTGAAAAACAAGATTCAGTTGAGAGGATCCCCCCCGGGGCCAAAGTCAAGTATAACCGCCGGGGGAAGAGGGACATGCCTTGGAATGGGTTGGCACTGCCAGGTTGACACTGCCAGCGGGAGTGCCAGGAGTGTCAGGGGGCAGTGCCTGGGGGGGATGCCTCTGGGGAGCCACATTGGGGGGGTGTTTTCCCGTTTGCGTGTCGTGGGGGAGAGTGCCGAGGACATTGAGGGGGGAACTTGCAGGCACGGGGGGGGGGGATCAGGCAGTGAGGGGAGGGTCGCCGGGGATATCTCCATGGTGGGGGAGTTGGTAGAGAGTTGATTCTCAGTTCTGATCGGACCCCCGTTTAAATACAGCGACCCAATCTCTATGGAGCCAGCCTTGCAGGCTCTACCAGGCCCCCGGCCTGCTAGCCTGACATCATAAACCGTGCCCACTCATTTCTATTTTACCCAGAGAGGCTCAAGATCTGGGCTGAAAACTGGTCTGTGCAGCTGGAGAGCTGCTACCCGTTTTCAGTCTGAGCCTGACACTGAAACAATCTGGTAACATTCTGCCTGTGGACAAGCACAATACCGTCAGACACAATGCAATCCATCACTGAAGGTGTCTCTTGGAGCTAGCATTTGTCCGTCTGGGGAAAGCAGATCGTCAGTGCTGCAGGTGGGCCTGAGCATTCAAGCACATTGCAGTATGCCTCATCAGTCTGTTGCAAGTGCCAGCGCAGCTACGCCCACCATCAGAGGGGAACAGCAAGTTCCACAGTGAACAGAGAGGAAGATCAAGTGTAAGTGGCAGCAATTGTATAGGAACCAGCTGGCCAGAAGACCAGCTCATTTCCTTCCTTGTAGCAGTGATTAAACAAAACACAACCTCGCAGAGTCTTATTATAAAAGCATGAAAGACAGAATGAGTAAAATTGTTTCTGTGGGCTACTTGAGTCTAACCAAATATATAAAGAAAGAACGTTGCTTTATACATTACCCTTATATCTTCGGGATATCCCAAAGTGTTTGACAGGCAATGAATTATTTTGGTGATGTGATCACTGCTGTAATGTTAACACTGCAGCGGTCAATCTGCTCAAATCAAACTCTCCAAGACAATGAGTTAATTTGCTGTTGTGATGTTGGTTGACGAATGACTGTTGACTAAAAAAACCGTGCGAGCCCTGCTCTTCTTTAAAGTGTGACCAGGGAAACAGCCATTCAATAGGGTCAGTATTAACAAAGATAAAGTTTTAGCATAGCCTGCAAACATTTTCTAACGAGGTTGAATAGATTTATCCTGAAGCTTGCAGAGCATACAGAACGCTGACAACCAAGGACACCTGTTGAGGTTGGGCTGCACAAGCTTACACAGATTTCCAAGGGGCAGACAAATGGGACACTATCTGCACATGCTTCCCCATTGATATCATTGAAGAATGCGGCATGGGTCAGTAGCTCGAAGCACTGCCTGGCCCAGGGAATCGACATTGTGGTTTGGAGTGTGAACGGACTCTTTACCCATTATTTTGTTTTTAGTGAGGGTCTGTACTGATCGCAGCTAAAGACGCAAACATCTGGAAGCAGATAATTTTCTCGCATTTTCAACATTTAAGCACTCACAGGTCCGATCCAGTATAAGGTAGATGCAGGCTATAATTCTGCGGCGGGAAACTCAGCCACGTGTTTCGCGATGGCGTGCCGTTCGCCGGCGACGGGATTCAATCTTCTCGCCGCGTGTCAATGGGATTTTCCATTGTAACCACCCCACGCCACCGGGTAACCCACCGGCGGGGATGTGCTACCAGCGGGAAAAGTGAATTGCAACGACCAGGGAATTATTTCCCCAACAATGTTTTTTTTAAAATTTGTTCTTGGGACGTGGGTGTCGCTGGTGGGCCAGCATTTCTTGGCCAAATTGCCCTTGAACTGAGTGTCTGGCTGGACCATTTCAAAGGAGGGGGCAGTGAAGAGTCAACCGCATCGCTGTGTGGGTCTGGAGTCACCGGTAGGCCAGACCGGGTAAGGACGGCAGATTTCCTTCCCTGAAGGACATTAGTGAACCAGATGGGTTTTGATGACAATCGGCAATGGTTTCATAATCATCTTCTACTTTTAATTCCAAATTTTTATTGAATTCAAATTTCACCATCTGCCGTTGTGGGATTTGAACCCAGGACCCCAGAGCATTACCCTGGGTCTCTGGTTTACTAGTCTAGTGACAACACCACCACCTCCCCAGAAGACGCCAATGAACCGTTACAATATTTTGATATCCCATGCTCAGGATTGACAACTTAATAACGATAAATCGCAAATCAGGGGCGGGATTCTCCGTAATCGGCGCGATGTCCGCCGACCGGCGCCAAAAACGGCACGAATCAGTCCGGCATCGCGCCGCTCCAAAGGTGCGGAATTCTCCACATCTTGAGAGGCCGAGCCCTTACCTTGAGGGGCTAGGCCCGCGCCGGACTGATTTCTGCCCCGCCAGCTGGCGGGAAAGGCCTTTGGTGCCCCGCCAGCTGGCGTGGAAATGACTTTGCCGGGCACCGCATGCGCGGGAGCGTCAGCGGCCGCTCGTGGCATCCCCACGCATGCGCAGTGGAGGGGGTCTCTTCCGCCTCCGCCATAGGGGAGACCATGGCGAAGGCGGTAGGAAAAGAGTGCCCCCACGGCACAGGCCCACCCGTGGATCGATGGGCCCCGATCGCAGGCCAGGCCACCGTGGGGGCACCCCCCGGGGCCAGATCGCCCTGCTCAGGACCCCGGAGTCCGCCCGCGCCGCCGTGTCCCGCCGTCCCAAAGGTGGTTCAATACACGCCGACTGCCGTGGGTTGACAGCGGCGGGACTTCGGCCCATCGCGGACCGGAGAATCGCCAGGGGATTCCCGTCGACCGGCGTGGCGCGATTCCCGCCCCCGCCGAATAGCCGGTGGCGGAGAATTCGCGACACGGCGGGGGCGGGATTCACGCCGGCCCCCGGCGATTCTCCGACCCGGTGGGGGGTCGGAGAATCGCGCCCCAGATCATCGTTTCTTTACTTGAAACTGGACTGGAACTGCCAAGATGAAGACCCTTACAGATAACTGTACATATGTGGTTTGGGCCAATTCAAACTTAAAATACAGAATTGAAAAGACAATTGTTCAAACTTTCTCTCCAATTATGCAGGGTCTTAGAGGATGAACACAAAGATTGATATAAAATGTTTACAGGCTACCTATTCTATTGACTCTGACTGGTTGATGGACAGTCTGAATCAATATGAAGTAGAACAAATATCCTAAATTACCTTTGATTTTGACTGTTGTACCACATTTCCACTTGGGATTGGTGCATGTTGGGTGGTGCGTAATCTAGAAAAAAAAGTTGAATAACTTTGTGCAGAATGTGTATTACATTTTGCGTTAATTCTAACAATCTGTCACACACACACACACACATATAAGAAGATAATGCAGCACTGGTTTCCTACGTATTCCGTACTGATTACCTGCAATGCAGTTTTGGTATTGTATAGACCATTGCACATTATAATATGAAAGTTTAGCAGGTAAGTGAATAATCATGTGGGAGGTTCAACTAAATTAGTCAGACATAACTACTGGCTTTCAGCTTAACCAGTGTGAGATCATTATTTCTGGCAGATTTAGACACTGTTGATTAATAGTAAAGGAAATCCTGCTCATTTGTCAGCGCAATGGTAGTGCAAAGGTTTTATGTACCGCCGAGGATAACGTCAAAGACAGAAAGGATAACATTTTGCAACTTCCACAGCTGATTGAGTTGCAATATTTCCTTTCCGTCAATGCTCAGCTGCACAATATTACAAAGGGTGACAGGGCATTACTGTAATGACTCAATAGAGAGGGTGATGGGCATATTAATTCCAACGTTAGAAATCACTAACGTGTTTCTGATACCTATTTCTGCTCGAATAAAGCCTCTGCTGTGGAATTCCCCGATGCGTATATTTAGATGTTAACAGTTGTTAACGGTGCTTCCAAGGAAAACATTTAAACTTCCATTAGCCTCATTAATCTCTTCTAATAACCCATGCACGGGTACCAGAGACATCTTCCAGCACCGTTTGTTTTATTTAAATATGAGCAACTTACCAAGACCATTTTGACACAATTTCCATTCCACAAGCTCAAGGCTCAAGGAGGGCAATGGCAGCAATGCCCTCCTGACTGCCAAGTCCCCTGAGAATTCTATATGTCTCAATAAAGTTCTTCTAAACTCCAATGAGTAAGGCCCAATCTCTCCTCATAAGAAAATCCTTCCATACCTGGGATCAACCTAGTGAGCCTTCTCTGGACTGCCTCCAATACCAGTCTATCTTTCCTTAGACAAAGAGACCAAAACTAGTCACAGTATTCTAGGTGTGGTCTAACTAGTGCCTTGTATAGTTTTAGCAAGACTTCCCTATTTTTATATTTAATTCCCTTGGAAATAAAGGCTAGCATTCCATTCGCCTTCCCTATTGCCTGCTGAACTTGCACGCTAGCTTTTTGTGATTTATGCACAAGGACATCCAAATCCCTCTATGCTGCAGCTTTCTGCAGTCTTTCTCCATTTAAATAATACTCAACTTCTTTGTTCTTCCTACCCAAAGTGCACTGATGTCGATGGTCAACATATCTATGCTAATGCAAATAATACAAACTATTTTCAAATGGCTGTGTAGCCCAGTAATTAATGAATTAAAGAAAGCGGCTTACCTAAAAAGCTCTTGTCAGCACCAGTACTGTAATGTTCCATCTGCTGCCAAGATATAAGAAAAATATTTATTCATATACTAGACAAAATAAATGTAATGTACTCAAATGTCTTTAGTGACTCCGCAAGCATTTACTTCAGGGTGCTTTGTATATTATGGGGAAGAATTTGGTTGGGATCTTCCCACCATTTCTCCAGGGTTTGTGTAGATCTTCTGCTCAAGTTACAGTGCGTGATCTGGAGAATTCCCGCTGAAATTAATGGCATATCGATTTACACCTATGTTTTGTAACTGAATAATACAAAGCTGATTGTCTCATTCTCACCAGTGAAATGGCTATTTGTAACTACTGACATTCAATATTAGGGAGTAGCTGCTGAATGATGTCTCCCTGAAACCACCATATTTATTGAATGCAGTTTCTACAGCAATCAGGTGAACTTCATAACAATTCTTTTTTTAAGTAAATTTAGAGTATCCAATTTTTTTTTTCCAATTACGGGGCAATTTAGCGTGGCCAATCCACCTACCCTGCACATCTTCGGGTTGTGGGGGTGAAACCCACGCAGTCACGGGAAGAATGTGCAAACTCCATATGGACGGTGACCCAGGGCTGGGATTCGAACCCGGGTCCTCAGCGCCGCAGTCCCAGTGCTAACCACTGTGCCACATGTCACCCTGCTTCATAACAAGTCTATGTGCACACATTTATGCAAGCGTGATTGAAGTGGTGACAAAGTCACTGGTATTGTCACTGGACCAGTGATCCAGTGGCCCTGGGTACTGCCACCACAGCTGATGTAGTTGACTCTTAAACTGTCCACTGAAATGGCCGAGCAAGCCAATCAGTTCAAGGCCAACTAGGGGTGAGGGGTGGCCCAGCCAGTGAAATAAATTGTTTCCAAATTACTATTTGCCTACATTTTGTCCACTAACTTGGCAAGTGGCTAGCGGGCAGTGAGCAAATTTGCTTTGTGATGTACAGAGAAGTAAGTTCCCTTTCAATAGCTGGAGGTCATAATTATTCCTTCTGTCTCAAATCGCTGCTTTTGAGCTGGGTCTGCCCTTAACGGCTGTAAACGATGGGTGGGATTTTCCGCCAGTTCCCGCCGAAGATGGCCCCCCCCCACACCCCCATGGCGGATTCACCGGCGGCAGGGTGGGCAAGCCATGTAGAGCACCATGGGGAGGGTGAGGGGAAAATCCCGCCCTATGTATTTTGGCACTGTGCATCACCTCCAAAGGCAACTCTGTTCACAGTGCAATTTCGCAGGAGGAGCTGCCAGCAGCAATTTGCAAATAGAAACCAAGTATATGGGCGATTGGTAGCAATTCATAATCCAACCACATAGAACATAGAATATACAGTGCAGAAGGAGGCCACTCGGCCCATCACGTCTGCACTGACCCACTTAAGCTCTCACTTCCACATTATCCCCATAACCCAATAACACCTCCTAACCTTTTTGGACACTAAGGGCAATTTATCATGGCCAATCCACCTAACCTGCACGTCTTTGGGCTGTGGGAGGAAACCGGAGCACCCGGAGGAAACCCACGCAGACACGGGGAGAACGTGCAGACTCCGCACAGACAGCGACCCAGCGGGGAATCGAACCTGGGACCCTGGCGCTGTGAAGCTACCGTGCTCCCCTTGGACTGCACGGCAGCTTGATGGGCAATGAAAGCAGAGAATGCTGGGAGTACGCGGGTCAATCAGTGCGACTACAGAGAAACGACAAGTTAACCATTCAGGTGCATACTGACAATGGTTCTCATGGTATATACCTAAAATTTTAACTTGCCTTTTCTAATGAAGGATGTTGACTGACCTGCTCAGCATTTCCAGTTATTATTTCATATTTCCCGCTGTTGTATGAAAAGACAATAGACGTTTCTAACTAAAGTACACCCAAGAATCACATTGCAAGCGACACAACATAAACTGTTCTTCTACAATACCAAAAAAATGAAATAAATCAACATGTTAACTTTGAATATCTGTGCATATTCTCCCAATACATTTTTAGCATGGAGGATTTGGTTAGCTCAAAGCTACTTAATTTGAATAAACTCCTCATTTGAATTCTTTTTTAAATCAAACAAAATGACTCGTGCTGTTTTACTTAAATTTCTGATTTCAAATCACTGGATAACTTTCATGATTAGCACAAGACACAACTGATTCGACAACAGAAGGCAGTTTTCTTTTGTTGGAGTTAAAGGATCATTTTAAAACATACACGTGCAGTCCCATGGAAAGGAGAACAAAGAACACATTTTTTTCTGCTAACAAAGAGCAGTTTTTATGTGTTGAATTGAAGCCGATCAGATTGAAAGAATGGAAAAACTAGAGAGCAAAGAAGCTTCATCTTTGACACACGTATATTGCAAAATGATTTGATACTGGTCAGGGACTATTAAAAATGTAAATGGCTTGATAAATGCAAGGCATCAGTTTGAGGAGTTTAATGAGGTAAATGCTGGGGAAAGTTCTGTGAGATCCTGAGTGTCTTTAAGACAGAGACAGATAGGTTCTTGATTAATAAGGGGATCAGGGTTTATGGGGAGAAGGCAGGAGAATGAGGATGAGAAAAATATCAGCCATGATTGAATGGTGATGCAGACTTGATGGGCCGAGTGGCCTAGTTCTGCGTCTATGTCTTATGGTCTATGTCTTATGGTCTTATCTTGCACACTCTTAGTTAGGAGCCAGGCCTGCAAGGTGCAAGAGCTGAAGAATCCAGCTGTAATGTCGTGCTCTATCTCTGACCCACGCTCTTTCATGGCTTCCCTGCTGGGAAGACAGGTTTATGGAATTACCCTGTTATGGGCCAGGGTTTAGAGAACCCCAAAAGTGTATCATGGAGTTCATCTGACCCACAACTTTTAATAGATTGTGGTATGGGGAGCACACGGCCCACTCTACAGGTGTGGTACAGCAGAAATGGAAAAGTATTTTTGAAAGCAAAACAATGTTTATTCTATGAACTCAAGTTAACCTTTTTAAAACATACAGTGAACACCTTAGCAACCATTAATTCAAATACAACCCCCAAAGACTACAACACTAAGTAATCCTTAAGCTGTCCTTTTAACATCCATAAGACTTAAAAAAGAAATTTTAACAGAAACACATCAGGTTAAAGTCACTACTGAGAGCAGTTATTAGTTTTAAATCACCAAAGGATCGATTTACAGTTTTTAGATTACAGAGAGAGTGACTAATACCCCTTCTGGCTGTGACTGCAGCTACCCAGATCTGAAAACGAAACTAAAACACACTCTGCAGCAAACAGCTTAAAACAAAAGTAAAAAGCTGACAGACAGCCCAGCTCCACACACTTTCTGACATCACTGCAGTAATAAACACCCATTTCTTAAAGGTACTCTCACTACAGATATTTATCTACACACACCCATTTATAAACACCCATTTTTTAAAGGTACTCTCACATGACAACCCCTATTATTTAGTTAATCTCTTATGATAGGTAGTATTGAATCACAGAATTACCATGGCACAGAACTGGTCCTGCTGGTCCATCGTGTCTGGACCGTCTCTCTGAATGAACAATTCACCTCGTCCCATTCCTCCACCTTCTCCCCGTGACCCTGCACTTTCTCCCTTTACAGATGACAGTCGAATTCTCTTTTCAATGCTTCAATTGTACCTGCCGCTACCACATCCTCAGCAAAAGGATTCCAGCTCCTAACCACTCGCTCAGTAAAAAACATTTCTCCTCCCATCACTTTTCCTTCTTTTACAAATTACTTTGAATCTGTGTTCTCTCGTTCTTCACCCTCTCACGAGTGGAAAGAGTTTCCCTCTGGATGCCTCATGATTTTAAACACAAAAATGCACCAGCTGCTGAGGCATTTGGACACACATCCCCAGGGAAATTTAGCCTGGGTCCGTGGATGACTAGCCCAGTGGCATTGCCACTATGCCAACATCCACTTTAGGTAGAAAGGGTCCTAAAATATCCAGGGCTCTTGACACTGTGAAATCCAACTATAGTGTGGGCAGATGCCAGAGTCTTGGCAGTAGCAGATAACGAACTGTGTGCATGAGCACTGCCTCGAGAAGGTCACAAGAAGCTGGTTTATTTTATGGTCAACGTTCCCCAACAGCTGTACAAGCAACTGGAAAACTGCAGCGCTGCTGTGTCTGGGCAGGTTAAGCACTCAGCTTGATCATGCCCAGACGAATAGCTGATAAATGCTGCTGCAAACTGCAATTATATTGCTGTTCCGCTGCTACTGCCTCTGGAGATGCGATGGAAGGCTACCTCTCCAATATTAATATCAACTTGCATTTATAAAGTTCCTTTAATGTAGTGAAATGTGCAAGACGCTTCACAGGTATGCTATCAAATAGCATTTGACATTGAGCCACAAAGGGAGATAGCTGGCCAAACTTTTGGTCAGTTAGGGTTTTAAGGAGCGTCAAACGGAGTAGAGAGCAGTAGAAAGCTAGAGAGACTCAGCGAGGGAATTCCCAAACTGAGGGCCTAGGCAGCTGAAGGTACAATTGCTAATGGGAAGTGACAAAAATGATTTCAAGCGAGTCTTGGTACTTCTGGAGTCAGTCACAATGCTTCATTTACATTTGACAGTGTTGCTGTCAAAATGGGGTCCATCACCAATGGCATCAATGTTAAATAAATACACTATCGGGTAAAAAATCATTTGGCAGTACAGGACTTGAGTATTGCTGAAAAAAGACAATTTGTCGAAGCTTTTAATCTTGCACTCATCAGGACAATGGCAAGAATACAAATGTAGGGGAAACAAGACTTAATACTGTGAGAGAAGAGCGCGCTGATTGATATGTAAGTGGACTCTGATTGGCAGAGGCATTGCCATGGTGAATGCACCAGTTAATGGTGACTGACAGTTAACTGCCAAGAATTGTTTGAAAATAATCAAATAATTGATCGCCATTCAGTGGTTAATTTCAATGCCTTGATCAATCAGAGTCAAGCTGCCTAATGTAAATTTTCAAATAATGCTTGACTGTTAACTGTCAGTCACCAACTTGTGCATTCGCTATGGCAACGCCTCTGCCAATCAGAGCCCACTTGCCAACCAATCAGCACTCTCTTCTCATACAGTATAGAGTTGGTGTTTCCCCTGACATTGGAATTCTTGCGATTGTCCTGATGAATGTAAGACAAATAGCTTTGACAAAATGCCTTTTCCAGCCAGGTAAAAAGTGCTGTGTACGTCTAGCGGGAAAGTAATTGTTAATTGTCTCCGATTTCTAGCTAATCATTTAGCACCTGAATGACTATTAGATAAAATGCTTGAAATCAAATTTTAATAGAAGTATAACTGAAATAAAGGATTTGAATTGTTTTCTAGGCTCAATGGTACCACTCTCACCTCTGTGTCAGAAGGTTGTGGATTCAAGTTCCACTCCAGGGGCACCCCAGTGCGACAGTCGGAGACAGTGACGGGAGAGAGAGTCGGCGGGGCACCCTAGGCTGGCACCCCAGTGAAATACTGAGAGAGTGCTGCACTGTCACTGGCATTGTCTTTTGGAAGAGACAGTAAACTGGTGCCCCGTCTGCTCTCAATTGGGTGTGAAAGGTCCTCTGACACCACATGAAGACGAGCAGGGCTGTTCTCCTGAAGTCCTGGCCAACGTTTATTCCTCAATCAGTCACCGCCCCAAAAACAGGCTCGTTGCTCATTTATCGCAATGGTGTTTGCGGAACGTGGGTGCGAACAAAACTAGTTGCCATGTTTCTTTACACTGCAACAATAGCTACACTTTAAAAGTAATTCATTTCCTCTGATACACTCTGATAGTACAATGCACTACATAAATGCAAATATAAGTTGAGGGGGTTGATTAGCACATGTAGCTGGATGACTGGTTTGTGATGTCGATTGATGTCAACAGTATGGGTTCAATGGCTGAGGTTATTTGTGAAGGCCCTGTCTTCTCAACCTTGCCCTAGCCTGAGGAGTGGTGAACCTCAAGTTAAATCACCACCAGACAGCTATCCTCCTCAAAGGGGCGTGTGGTGACATTTTTCTTTAGTTACATCAATGCAAGCCCTTATTTTCTTTCTACTTATAGGTGTCAATTTTATCTAGGTTTCTGGTACTTGTGTAAAGACTTAGACCAGGCCTTTGAGATTGGCCAATTGGAATACGAGTTCCCTGATTAGTGGGCCAATCAGGGAACCCCTTTCTCTGTATATAGCAGGGAGTGTCACATCCTCTGCACTCCCAATGTAGAGAGTAAGTCGAATGTATATGGTTGTACTGCTGTGTTTTTTTGTTGATAAAAAGGGATTCTGGTGAAAGGACTTCTGCCTCCATGGACTTATTACAACTTGGTCTTTATTAATTAGCTGGAAGGGTACAAGGCAGGTAGCTCAAATTTATATTAAAGACCCCCATCTCTGCTTGAACTAATTCTGTCATGTTCTCCCCGCACTGTGCAGCACTGTTTATTTGTACAATTCAGGTGACAACACTAAAGTAGCTGCAGTTGGGGCAGCACGGTAGCATAATGGTTAGCACTGTTGCTTCACAGCTGCAGGGTCCCAGGTTCGATTACGGCCTCGAGTGACTGTCTGTGTGGAGTCTGCACGTTCTCCCTGTATCTGCGTGGGTTTCCTCCGGGTGCTCTGGTTTCCTCCCACAAGTCATTGATCATAGATCATACAATTTACAGTGAAGAAGGAGGTCATTCAGCCCATCGAGTCTGCACTGGCTCTTGGAAAGAGCACCCCACTTAAGCCCACACCTCCACCCTATCCCCGTAACCCAGTAACCTCACCTAACCTAAGGACAATTTGGCACGGCCAATCCACCTAACCCTGCAGATCTTTGGACTGTGGGAGGAAACCGGAGCACCCGGAGGAAATCCACGCAGACACGGGGAGAACATGCAGCCTCCGTACAGACAGTGACCCAGCGGGGAATCGAGCCTGGGACTCTGGAGCTGTGAAGCAACTGTGCTAACCACTATGTTACTGTGCAGCCGTGCTATTAGGTGAATTGGAAATTCTGAATTCTCCCTCTGTGTACCCGAACAGGTGCCGGAATGTGGTGACTAGGGGCTTTTCACAGTAACTTCATTGCAGTGTTAGTGTAAGCCTACTTGTGACAAAAAAGATTATTATTATAAGCTTTCACATGCACAAACAGCTGTGGGAAAAGCCCTTCCTGGCTACAGTTGCATATGAAAGATCTGTATAAACATTCACTTGAGAAAGTACACCACCAGTCTGCAAGACGGGCTGTATTGGGATGGGTAGCTTCACCAGGCCTTTGAAGATAAACATAAAGTATCTTTTGCTCTGTGTTTCCCTTACTGTGCAGCCGAGATCACAATGTGGGGCACTGTAGGTAAGAAATGTACCGGTAATCTGCCTATTGTACAAAGTGTTTGGATTACTAAGCATCTCAGAGGCCTGCTTAGAAAAACGTTCTGAGCAGCACTAGGCCAGTATCACAAACTGAGAACAAGGCAGATTTTGAATGTCTAGTAACACCAACTCAATGCTGCCTTTAACTTGAGACCCAGACCATCACCTTACATTGCATTGTTGGTGCTTAATTAGATACAGAACTCCGTTAAGAGTAAAAGCATCTGAAAATCATACAGGAGTAAAACTTATCTGTATATGAATAAGATTTATGCTTACTTGTACGCTGTTGAGTTCTTCCTCAATCTTCTGTCTCAACATGCACAAAACTGTTTCAATAATTCCAGGGGAACTCTTAATCAATTTTGTTAACATATCTTCGGGAATATGATAACGCAATTTGGAAAATACCTTCCTGCGTAAAGGAATTGTGAAAAATGTTTCAATGAAATACATTTTAACATATAATGAATATAAACGTTTGGGGACTGCACAGATTGCACAAAGAGGAATACCTCCTGGGTTTAGTGTAACAGATTGTCTTCGGGAGTTAATGATATTTATTGACCGTCATTCTTAACTATCGATTTCCTGCTTCTGATTATCACATCTATAAAATTAGCTTTGTTTGAAATTTCTAGTTATATTTTCATGTAAAAAATGTGTCCTTATTCAATATTTCGTGCCGGCTACTTGCACGGCAAGATTATGTTATATGCAAAGCACCACAAAGTATGGTCAAGTCCCAGGCACAGCTGCCAATGGTGGCCGATGTGCCCATGGCACAGCATTCTGCCAGGACGTTGTTGAGCACCCAATCATTTAGTGATTTTATCAGGACATTCATAGGAATCACACCGTTAAACAGCAAACTGGAACCAAGCAAACTTTTAAAAATACGGGTGGATAAGTTATTTGCTGCTATTTTTTTCTGAACTTGCGGGATGCTAAGAGGAGTGAAGGAGCTTTCAATCCAGAGGGAGTTACAGCAGCAACTACTCGAGATGACACCAGGACCAATGTGGGCCATTTTTTCACCGAGAGTTTCTGAGCAGCGGGGGAATGGGACAAGCCAGGTTAGTAGTTAATTATTACAACTACACTCAGGTTGCATGTGAACAATGCCATTGGAGATCAATAACAATTATTTTATCACTAAGTAACTCCCCTTACATATTCAGTGAGGATATTGGTTTTATGTGGGAGTAGAATTTTACCAACATCATATCCAACTTTTACTGTTCCAGATAATTAGTAAGGGGAACATGATGTATGGGGGGAGCAGCAGTGGGGTGAGGGGCTGCACTTTGGGGGGGTAGATGGGGCAGCACTGCTTTAGAGTGAAGTGGAAGGGGCTGCACTGTGAGGTGGGGTGGGACTGCATTGTGGGGTGGAGTTAGGGTCTGTGCTGCAGGGCGGCATGTTAGCACAGTGATTAGCACAGTTGCTTCACAGCGGCAGGGTCCCAGGTTCGATTCTCATCTTGGGTCACTGTCTGTGCGGAGTCTGCACGTTCTCCCCGTGTCTGCGTGGGTTTCCTCCGGATGCGCCGGTTTCCTCCCACAAGTCCCGAAAGACGTGCTGTTAGGTAATTTGGACATTCTGAATTCACCCTCCATGTACCGGAAGAGGCGCCGGAATATGGCGACTAGGGACCTTTCACAGTAACTTCATTGCAGTGTTAATGTAAACCTACTTGTGACAATAAAGATTACATAGAACGGTGAGGGGTGCTGCACTATGGGATTTGATTGAAGCGGCTGCACTGTAAAGCAAAAAGTTAGTTTTTGCAGAGTGTAAACTATTAAATATCGGAGCACTTGCCTGTTTAGTATCTGCCAGTTACTCAGTTTTTGCTGCGTAGAGTTTGCTGGGAAATAATTGTGGATATCTACCAGTTTTGGCAAAAAGTGCTTCACGACTTCAGCAACTAATACTTGAAGGAAATAAATAAAAAACAATTGAAATTTGTTGGAATAATCATTGGTCAACTATATGAATAACATGTCTTCAAAAAGAATTAATCAATTTTTTGTGAAATTTTCAAATGATTGCATGTTTATTTTACACAATTATTCAATAGTTCTAATATTCTTTTTTATTGGATATGGGTGACTAAGTTGATAGGGCTGATTTTCCAAGTACACAATTTTCCACAATGTATTCCCAACACAGAAGGCTTATCTGCACAACTGGAAAATTACCTCCTTTATATGCATTCTCTTTATTGTGCACAAATCACTAAAAGCTAGTGTACAGGTACAGAATGTAATCATACAGCATATCATCCAGTGTCATAAGGAGTGTTAGAAAGGTGGGATCACACTTTAAAGACTATGTTGAGGGCCGATCGCCAGGATTACCCAGAGGATTGGGATAAAGGAATTCCATTTGTACTGTTTGCAATTGGGGATGCACCTAATGAATCAACTAAATTCAGTCTATTTGAACAGATTTTTGGTCATGAGATAAGAGGGCCACTTAAACTGACCAAAGAGAAGTTGGTGAGTCAGCGTTCAGAGACTACGTTGTTGGACTATGTGAGAGAGATTAACTATGGCTGGTGAGTTGGCGAGAAAACATTTTAAATTGTCATAACGTGATGAAAAAAGAGGTGGCTCTGAATACAAAAAATTTGTAGTTTGTTAGTGTGGAGGAAATATTAGTATTGTTATCAATGGTAGGTGAACCATTAAATGCAAGGTTTCGTGGGCCTTATCAAATTGAAAGGAAATTGAGTGAGGTGAATTATTTGATAAGAATGCCAGATAGAAGGAGAACTCAGAGTGTGTCATGTTAATATGCTCAAAAGGTATTTTGAAAGGAGGTGTTAGTTGTTGTAACTTGGGGAGAAGAAATGAATCCAGATGATTACAGGCTCAATCCACTAAAGTTAGCAGAGGTGCAAAAGCAGATTGAAAGCATGCTTAAGAATGATATCATCAAAGTGAGTTGCAGCGATTGAGCTCCTATTACCCAGAGAGTGGTTGGGGCGTGGAACGCACTCCCAGTTATGGCAGTGGAGTCGGACACTTTAGGAACTTTCAAGCGGTTATTGGATAGGCATATGGAGTGCACTAGAATGATTGGGAGTAGGTTGATTTGATCTTAGTTTCAGACTAGTTCGGCACAACATCGTGGGCCGAAGGGCCTGTATTGTGCTGTACAGTTCTATGTTCTATTGTGATGGTGCCAAAACCAGATAGAACACAACGATTGTTTGTCGACTGTAAAAAAGCTAATGTAGTTACAAAGGCTAACGAGGTGGTCTTTATCTCAGGTATCTGGAACGAAAAGATCCTACAGCAGCTAGACCATATAACCTGTGAGGTTAAAAATGTTACGCTTTAAACAGTATAATATTGCGGTCTTTACAAAACAGCACATATGCTAACTCATCATGCTGGGGGATTCACTAATATTTTATAAATATCTGTATAATTTAAACTTGCAATGTCCAAATTTTGTCTTTAATCCCCAATCAAGATCACTGCCGAGTAATCATTCCCATCCATCCATTTATTATAAGAAATACTTCACACTTACAATTGCTCGAATCTAGCTATATTTATATGGGCTTGCAAGCAGAAAGAACATGGCGAGGCATTGCACCTTCTTTCAATTAAACAAAAGCATGGGGACAATAGTTCCTTATTGCTTCCTCTTGACCAATCAGAGTCAACTCGCCAACCAATCTACAGGATAAACAATAAATTGATACATCCTTTGAAATTTTGTATTCTTGTGTCTGTCCTGATGAGTGCAAGATGAAAAGCTTAGACAGCATTTTTCCTCAGCAACACTTAAGTTTTGCACCATCAAGTGATTACTTCTGCACTTGGTCAAGAAATGTTTCATTTGCCACTTTTCCCTCCGCCCTGCTGTTGTTATCATGCTAAAGAGACATCCAGGGACTTCCACTTGGTTGGCATGTGGTTAGGTCTTTAGTGAAAAACAAATATGAAGGCAGGGAGTGTCTGGGGAAGATAACAAAAATTGGATAAAGCAACTGCAAAGTGCTTTAAAATAAATGATGGATCTGTGGGATCAGTTACTGAACAGCAATTTTATTCGGATTCGGATCACACTCATTGCTCTTCTTCTGGCTTAAGCAATGATCTATTTTTGCTTCAAGTTCCATAAGCTTGAATTGTTGGCAATTAACATTTTTTTTGTAAATACTTGGGATTGAAAATTTATTTTTGAATATATAATTAAGGGTGGTTTGGTTCAGTGTGCACAAGGCTACCCACCGCAGCAACACATGTCTGGGTCTTACCTGTCCCCGTTCTGTGCCCCTCTTTAATCCCAGGGCCAGGAGGGACAATAAATTGGTCCTTTAGTAAGAGGGGTTAGATACATAGAAGGTGAGAGTGGGCTGGTCTGAGGTATTGTTGTAGTTGCCAAGCCTCCAGGATTGTCCTGGAGATAGGTGGATGTGCGAGAAATCCCGGCCAAATACCTATCGGAACAGAAATAGGTAATTCAGCTCATCGAGCCTGTTCTGCCAGTCAATTAGGCAATGACTGCCCTTAATCCAGTTGGCTGCCTTGTACCTGTACCCTTAAGGGCCTTGTTCAAAAAAAATCTATCACTCTCAGTTTTGAACTATTCAGTTGGCCTCTAGCTTTTTGGGGGGAGAGTTCCAGGTTTCTGCGACCCTGCGAGCAAATTAGTGCTTTCTGTCACCTAATCTAGCTTTAATCTTGAAGTCCTTGTTCTGGAGTTCACCACAGGAAAGAGTGGAAAAGAAAGGCTTGTCTTTTATATCGCCTTTCACAGCCAGTGATGTATATTTGAAGTGCGGTCACTGTTCAAATGTAGCAAACGCCCCAACCAATTTGCACACAGCAAGCCACCACAACAGCAACATGGCAATTAGCAGATAATCTATTTTTAGTGCTGTTGGTAGGAGGATAACTATTAGCCAGGAAATGAGAGAAATTCCCTGTTCTTTTTTTATGCTTTAATGGAATGTGGGTATCGCTGGTTCGGCCAGCATTTCTATTCATGCCTTGAGCTGCCTTCTTGAACCGCTGCAGTCCATGTGGTATAGGTTCAACCACAGTGCTGTTAGGGAGTTCCATTTGACCCAGTGACAGCGAAGTAACGGCGCTCTTGTTCCAGGTCAGGATGGCGAGTGGCTTGGAGAGGGTCTTGCTGGTGGTGGTGTTCCTATGCCTCCACTGCCCTTGTCCTTACAGCTGGTAGAGGTTGTGACGTTGGCAGGTGCTACTGAGGGAGCCTTGGCGAGTTTCTGCATTTTGTAGATGTGACTGTGCATTAGAGGTGGAGGAGGTTACTGCTGAAGCTGGTGGATGGGATGCCAATCAAGCTGCTTTGTCGTGGATGGTGTCGAGCTTCTTGAATGTTGTTGGAGCTGCACTTATCCAGGCAAGTGGAGAATATTCCATCACACTCCTGACTTGTGCCATGAAGACTTTGGGGAGTCCTGGGGCAGATTACACAAAACAATGCCATGGGATCTTTTACATCTACCTCAACCTCACACGGGAAAGATGGCACCCTGTCAGTGTAGGGCTCCCTCGGTGCTGCACTGGAGCATGGACCTTCATTTTAGTGCTTGAGTCTCTGGAGTGGGATGCAAACCTAGACCACCTGACGTAGACGAGCAACCCCACCCCGGCAGCCCTGATTACCCGGGTACCTCCTTTCTGGACGCAGAAGTGGGGGGGAGGTTCTCCTGCCCCTAAGCCATGTCCCCATAGCCTCACCCCCACTCTCCTGAGTTCCTATCTCTGCCCTAGGCCATGCCCCCTGCATTTAGCACATCCTTCCCTAAACATGAACCATAGAATTCCTACCGTGCAGAAGGAGGCCATTCAGCCCATCGAGTCTGCACCATCCCTCTGAAAGAGCACCCTACCTGGGCCCACTCCCCCAACTTATCTGCACATCCCTGGACACTAAGGGGCAATTTAGCACGGCCAATCCACCTAACCTGCACATCTTTGGATTGTGGGAGGAAACTGGAGGACCCGGAAAAAACCCACGCAGACACGGGGAGAACGTGCCTGGTTTAGCACAATGGGCTAAATAGCTGGCTTGTAATACAGAACAATGCCAGCAGCGCGGGTTCAATTCCCGTACCAGCCTCCCCGAACAGGTGCCGGAATGTGGCGACTAGGGGCTTTTCACAGTAACTTCATTGACGCCGACTTGTGTCAATAAATGATTATTATTATTATATATTATTATAACGTGCAGACTCTACACAGGCAGTCACCCAAGCAGGGAATTGAACCTGGGACCCTGGTGCTGTGCGGCAACTGTGGTAACCACCGTGCCACTCCATGCCCCCCCCATCTTGCGCCACCCCTGCCATAAGCCATGCCCCCTTTCTGAAGCCACGCCCCTTGCCTGAAGCCACGCCCCCTGCCTGGAGCCCCGCTCCCAATCTGAAGCCCCGCCCTCTCCTGTCTCAAGCCCCACCCCTGCCTCAAGCCCCGCCGCGCCTCCCCCTGCATGAAGCCCCGCCCACCCCAGACCGCGTGCCCCCCTCACTCCGGCAGTGAAACGGCTGCTGAGCGCCAGCGGGGCGGGGCGGGGTGGGGTGGGGAGGGGGATTGAACTGCGGCTGCGCCCCCCCCCGCTACCTCCGTCGCTGAAATCCCGTGCGATGTTCCGCTTGGGCCTGGAGAGCGGGATTTTGTCGATCCAGGCGTAGAGTTCCTGCATGGCCTCCTTGCTCAGTTGCCGGGCCATGGCGAGCGCGGCGCGTTGCCTGGTTACCGCCGATTGCCTCCCGGCTACGGCGCGGGAGGAGGGACAGGAGGCGCGGGCGCCACACCGCAACCGGCAGCCCGGCCCCCTCCCCTCACCCCAGCCCCCTCCCCTCACCCCAGCTCCTACCCCCTCATCCCAGCCCCTCCCCTCATCCCAGCCCCTACCCCCTCATCCCGGCCCCCTCCCCTCATCCCAGCCCCTACCCCCTCATCCCGGCCCCTACCCCCTCATCCCGTCCCCTACCCCCTCATCCCGGCCCCTACCCCCTCATCCCGGCCCCCTCCCCTCATCCCAGCTCCACTCCCTCATCCCAGCCACTACCCCCTCATCCCAGCCCCTACCCCCTCATCCCAGCTCCACTCCCTCATCCCAGCCCCTACCCCCTCATCCCGGCCCCCTCCCCTCATCCCAGCTCCACTCCCTCATCCCAGCCCCTACCCCCTCATCCCAGCCCCTACCCCCTCATCCCGGCCCCTACCCCCTCATCCCGGCCCCTACCCCCTCATCCCGGCCCCCTCCCCTCATCCCGGCCCCTACCCCCTCATCCCGGCTCCTACCCCCTCATCCCAGCCCCCTCATCCCAGCTCCTACCCCCTCATCCCAGCCCCTACCCCCTCATCCCAGCCCCTACCCCCTCATCCCAGCCCCTACCCCCTCATCCCGGCCCCCTCATCCCAGCCCCCTCCCCTCCCCTCATCCCAGCCCCCTCCCCTCATCCCAGCCCCCTACCCCCTCATCCCAGCCCCCTACCCCCTCATCCCAGCCCCCTACCCCCTCATCCCAGCCCCCTACCCCCTCCCCTCATCCCAGCTCCTGCCCCTCGTCCCAGCTCCGTCCCCCTCGTCCCAGCTCCGTCCCCCTCGTCCCAGCTCCGTCCCCCTCGTCCCAGCTCCGTCCCCCTCGTCTCAGCTCCTGCCCCTCGTCCCAGCTCCATTCCCTCGTCCCAGCTCCACTCCCTCGTCCCAGCTCCCCTAGCTCCACTCCCTCGTCCCAGCTCCCCTAGCTCCACTCCCTCATCCTAGCTCCGTCCCCCTCATCCCAGCTCCGTCCCCCTCATCCCAGCTCCTGCCCCCTCATCCCAGCTCCCTTGCCCCATCATCCCACCTCCTGCCAGTTTGACGCTGGATCACGATGCCCCGTTCCCTCCATCTGCATCATTGGGACGTGCGCCGCACACAAGTCACAATCCTATTGGGATGTCATTAGCAGGCCCACCTGCGAAACACCGCTCCCGATGGGCCGAGTGCCCGATGGCACAGGCCACGTGTGGTCTCAGTGGTCGAGGGCCTGGCGTGCCAGCTGTGGAGAGTGGGTTTGCGGACAGTGTCCAGCGCCACCACACTCAGCTAAGATCCATGCCGCTGGCCGGGGAGGGGGGGGAAGAGCTACTGCCAGTGCTGGGGAGAGTGGTCGGGGGTGACCAGGAGGTGGGTGGGTACGTGGTCCACCACGTCCAGTGCCATCTTCTCCGGCATGATCTGTGCGTGTGGGGCGTATGCACGGCTGCAGCTGGTCAGCCCTCCGCATGTACAGCACAGGACCCGTCGATTCCCCAACCATGTTCCGTGGGTGTTTCATGCAACGCCGGTGCTAGCCCCTCACGGTAGTGGAATCAGTGAGGGTTTTGCGCCGATCTTCCCGTCGTGCAACACCCCGGATCCTCAGTTGGCGTCAGCCCTTAGCCTCAGGAACGGAGAATCCAGTCCCTTCTCTTTTGGTCCTGGTGATGTAAGAATGTCAGGGCATTGTCAGGCTAAGATGTGAATAAAAGGCATACATTAAAGGTGTAGAAACTGTGTTTTCTTCTATTACTTTAGAATTCTACTTATAAATAGCATACTTTTATTTGAATCGAAACCCCGCGGTGTTATGGGTTCAGTTAGCCTTCAGTGTAATTATGAAACAGACTAGCAGAAATGATCTACTTCGCAAAACCAATTGCTGTGCGTTGCAATAAAGTACAGTATTTATTTGAAGAAAATAAATAACCCATTTCACATGGACAGATATTTGTTCAGTCCCGCTGAAAAAGTGCAAACGATTTAATTATGGACATCTCTGGGATTAGGCACAAATGGTTTGAAAATTGAATACTAACACTAGATAATAATTGACATCACAATTCACCAAATCTGGATAAAAATGATAAAATTTGATTAACCTTTCACAACATGCAAATACCTTCTCAACTGTAAATACCTGTCACTGATTAAAATGGTAGTGTTGGAAGATTTAAAAGACCAAACATTCATTCTGTGCAACCGGAAGGTTCCACAAATAGGGACAATCAAAATCTGTTAAAGCCCTTAGATTGGAGTAGTCTTTTGTCTGCTTTCAAAAAGTGTCCCTCAAGCAATACTGTTTCTGAGTCTAATGGAAATGGTGTTTCATTTAAAGCAAATGAGAAACTTGCCCATCTTTGAATGTGCTTGAAGGCATTCCCACCAGTATAGTGGTAATGTGTGAAAGAAAACGGATATTCTCAAAGTTTCTATGTACTTGGTTAGCTAGCAAAAATGCTAGTTCAATTCAAAATTTACCTGGTCATCTTCCTGCTAAATTTCACATTTTTAAATTAGAAAGTAATTCAAGCAAAACTCCAGTTAATGATTTTTACACCAAATGCTAAAATGTATTTCCAACACCCCCAAAATGTCTTATGTCCACTTGTGAATGCCAACTGAAAAATCAGAACTTTGACACTAATTTTAGTTTCAAGCATGCATCTCGCACCTTCCCACACCTCACCAAAATAAGTGCAAACAAAAGTAGAGATTTAAAAAAAAAACATTCCTTGCATTAAAACACAAAAAGCATTGGTAGATGACACAAGTAGAATTATAAACACATTTTGACTGCATTCAAATTAAAAATATTTCCAGTATGGCGATTGATGGGAAATTATGTTCACTGCAATGATAAACTTTAAACCCTCTTTAAAAATAAATTGCTCTGTGTTTGCTTATTTGGGATTGGTTACTTGGTTCATCCATGGGTTAGGGCTGTAACCCAAATTCAGTAATTAAGTCCCTGCAAATATACCAAGGGGGAGCTGTGCAATTTACCCTAATTTTTTTTGTTTCAGAACTAAAAGCGTTTTGTCCATACACAATTGTACTATTTTTAATGGAATGGTGCAATATTGTTGAGGGGAGAAAATGGTCAGACAGGATCCTGGAAGTAGGACAGTGAGGGATAAATTGTCCAGCATTGAGGGGGTAATTCCAAGTCACGAGTCATTTAATGCTAGGCCATACTGGTGTACTAAAATCCGTTCTCATATGAAGCAATACTCAGACCGATTTCCATTTGTTCTAACACAGCTTTGTTATAAAAACAGAAAATGCTGGAAATCCTCAGCAGTTCTGGCAGCTTTGGAGAGAATGACGGAGTTAAAGGGAAGTGTCCTCTCACCAGAATATTCCGTCGAGTCTCACACCAAAGAGCTCCGCTTTAAAAAAAAAAAAAATCAAGACCAGGGCTTTGCTTTTGCATTCAGAGTCTGTGGCCAATTTCATTAAATCCTATATGGTACAGTACAGGATTTGTCCCATTAAAGTCTATACCAGCCACATGAGCCATCTTGGCTGAAGCCAACCTTCAAAAATGGGAATGTTGAGACGTTTTCAGAATTTGCCTTAATTGGATCAATTCAGACTAAGTGCCGGAGCTGGACATACAAGTGTGAAGATGCTCCTCAACAAATCTGGGAAATTTGCTTCCTTATTCACACCCAAACTTAGTATCTTGTACAAGACCAAAGTAAAGACAGATAGATGCAATACTTTATTCAATGTCTCTTCACTTTGGGCTCCTTTCTAAACAGAAGGATTACTTCACACGTTGCCTCATCACTGCAGCAGAATCATTTTAATTTATATAATTAAAAAATAGCAAGAGAAAATATATCCTTAATAGTACCATGGCACCAGTACAATGAAAGCAGCATTGTTGGGAGATGTTCAGTTTTCTGATATTTCAACCCAGCCATCGTCTTGCACAGTGTTTCATGTTTTTTCCTCCAAGTGCGTGAACTTGTATGCCAAGAAACCAAAGATAATACTTTAATCTTCTTCCTGACATGACAGGAACAGGCAGCAAGCCCAGCAGCTCCACAGCTGTGCTTCGGCAATGTGGTGATGGTTCTACACATTTCCCCTTCATCGGTGAAGATACGGTGGCTTTAATGCAACTTTTGGCTTTAAACCAACCTAGCAAGAAGAAAATTATATTGTTGTTTAGTCATGTTGACCCCCCATGTCAGACTGACTGCTATTAAAATAGAGTGAGACATATTTCGCAAAATATTTCTAATAATTCTAAATGACAATCTTTAAAAAAAAAAAGTACCCAATTAATTTGTTCCAATTAAGGGGCAATTTAGCGTGGCCAATCCACCTAGCTTGCACATCCTTGGGTTGTGGGGACAAAACCCACGCAAACACGGGGAGAATGTGCAAATTCCACACACGGACAGTGACCCACAGCCGGGAACGAACCTGGGACCTCAGCGCCGTGAGGCTACAGGGCTAACCACTGCGCCACCGTGCTGCTCTCCCTAAATGACAATCTTGCCCCGTGCATCTCCCCGCCAAGAGTTATGAATCTATGCAAATTGGGTTCATTTGCAATCTCCCCTCTGTCTCCCACCCCCTTTAATCTTCCTGTCAGGTGGCCTGATCTCTGGGGAACCCAATGTTGGTTGTCTCACACTGGGCACCTGTTCGGAGTGTGCAGCAAACTGGCAACATGTTATTGAGGTTCTGCTGTCAAATGGACGTGCCTTCATGCTGAAGGCATGTCCTGTGCTAACTGCATAATTTAAAATTCCCCCAAGACTTTTAACGTTGCAAACAAGTGAATACAATACACTCATAGAAGTTGCTATTTAGCTCCTTGTAAGCAAACAATGTCTTTCCTAATTGCGGTTTGTTGTACATTAGATTTATAGTTATTGTTTTCAGCATTTTCATCACTGTGGGAACACCAATGTGTATGAAGTTTCCAAACCAATCCTCACAGATTTGAACAGCTCACCTTACTTAAAATCACAAAATAGTTTAAAACATTTTAAATTTAAAAATGATAAAATCGATCAATAAGGGAGCTTCCAAATCATACATACAATGAACTAAATAACAGCGTTGGTTATTCATAGAAATCCATAGAATTTACAGTGCAGAAGGAGGCCTTTCAGCCCATCGAGTCTTCACCAGCCCTTGGAAAGAGCACCCTACTTAAGCCCACACCTCCACCCTATCCCTGTAACTCAGTAACCTGACCTAACCTTTTGGACACCAAGGGGCAATTCATCATGGCTAATCCACCTAACCGGCACATCTTTGGACCGTGGGAGGAAACCAGAGCACACTGAGGAAATATTTGATTTCCTTCACAATATTACTTTCCGGGATTCGCTCTGAGCCCATGTTAAAGAATACTGGATCCTCAGGCTAATGAACTGTCGCCTCTACTTTTCATCAACGCACCAAGGACCCGGGTTCAATTCCGGCCTCGGGTGACTGTATAGAGTTTGTACTTTCTCCCAGTGTCTGTGTGGGTGTCTTCCAGGTGCTCCGGTTTCCTCCCACAGTCCAAAGAGGTGTAGGTTAAGTGGGGCAGGTTAGGGGAGGTCACAGGGATAGGGTGGCCAAGTGGTCTTGGGTTGGATGCTCTTTCAGAGGGTCGGTGCAGACTCAATGGGCCGAATGGCCTCCATCTGCATTATAGGAATGCTATGGTTTATAGAGGTGGTACAGGCAGTTATTTTCATAACTGCAGGTTTACCTGAGCTTGTTTGGAGGATGTAGCTGGAAAACCTGGTTTGACAGGAGGTAGCGGAGGTTGAATTGTTGGTTTTACCACCTGCAAAATAAACAGCTTGTTTTTGTCACATTGTACAAACCACAATCACTTCCTTTTCTGCTGATCACATCCGTTTCAGTCATACAAAGAGTTTAACTGAACAAATTTTTTAAAAATGGTGAAAATTCAATTAATTGGTATTGAAACTGCAGCATTTTAAACTTTAAATTATGGATTCAGCACAAAATGAATTTTAAGTGTGTACTTTGCCTGGCTTGACTAAACGTTAAAGACTGCTTATTGACAGGCAATTAAACTGCGTGTATTGTGCAATGTGTATATGCTGATGAGTTCAGCTAGGTCAAATGCACAAAATTATGCACTAGTTTCACGTGTGAACAGACAGATGCACAAATGCAAAGGGAAAATAGAAACTAGAAGTTAGAGTAGACCATTCGGCCCCTCTAGTCTGCTCCGCCATTCAATATGCTCATAACTGAACATCATACACCCAGGGTGCTGGATTCTCCGCCCCGCCACATTTCTGTTTCACCCCGACGGCGGCTTTCTCCGTTACGACAGCCGGTCAATGGGGTTTCCCATGGTGGGGTCAGCCCCACGCCGTCGGGAAACCCCCTGGCGCCGGCAAAACAGAGCATCCCGCCGGCAAAGAATCCAGCCCCCATTCTCTCTCTCTTTCCCCCCCCCCCCATACCCCTCAACACCTTAAGTGTTTTCGATTCCCATCTGCGCATATGTGCACAGTTTATTTTTCTTTGAAGTGCTATCGAATGCACTCGAGCAAAGGGCATTCTGAAAATCTGACGAGACTGAAAACTGACATCTAATTTGAATAACAAATGATTGTCAGTTACCACTACTGAGGAAACATCAGTTAATGTGTTTGGGAGTTGTCAGTTTGACTCTTGTTTTTGAGATGATAGTGACCACATTGAGAATTGTCTTTTTTTTTTATATGAACAGGTTAGTTTATATGAACATTCAGTTCTCTTTCTAGTTTCCAGATTCACCGTACTATCCTGTGAACAAGCAAACTCGAAGGGAGGAAGGACAGACAATTACACACAAGCTTTATAGTTCGAACGCCTGGAGGTAAACCTACCTGTTTATTCTTCTGTTCTGGTGATGGCTTTACTGGAGGAGGCGGAGGTCTGACCTGGAAACAAAAATCAAACACATTTAACATAGAAAGAGGACTTGGTTTTAACTGCATAAATGCAATTTGTCTTCCCATCTTAATTTAATTACTTGTTTTGCAGTAGCAGAATTATGGCTACAGCTCTTCAGCACTACAACAAATGTTACACCAAAATAAAGAGGCATATACCCATTAAACATCGTATTACAGGGTGTGCCTACAGTTTGTAATAGCTCAAGAAAGTGGCTCAATCATTTTAACAAATGCAGTTAGAAATGGGCTTGCCTCAACACACATGTCCCAAGAATTAATTTCTAAAACTTCAAATGGGTTTTGAAGTATGATGGACAGGAAATGCATATATGCAGTTATCTTATTATAGATATATGACAGTATACATTTTAATTGTCAGATAATCCAGGAACCCTGCTATTATTTCCTAGTTTCACTTTGTTTACGTCTGAAGCAAAATACCAATTTTGAGTTAACTTACTTTGCAGACGACACAAAGGTTGGTGGAATTGCGGATAGCGATGAGGACTGTCGGAGGATACAGCAGGATTTAGATTGTCTGGAGACTTGGGCGGAGAGATGGCAGATGGAGTTTAACCTGGACAAATGTGAGGTAATGCATTTTGGAAGGGCTAATGCAGGTAGGGAATCTCCAGTGAATGGTAGAACCCTCAAGAGTATTGAAAGTCAAAGAGATCTAGGAGTACAGGTCCACAGATCACTGAAAGGGGCTACACAGGTGGAGAAGGTAGTCAAGAAGGCATACGGCATGCTTGCCTTCATTGGCCGGGGCATTGAGTATAAGAATTGGCAAGTCATGTTGCAGCTGTATAGAACCTTAGTTAGGCCACACTTGGAGTATAGTGTTCAATTCTGGTCGCCACACTACCAGAAGGATGTGGAGGCTTTAGAGAGGGTGCAGAAGAGATTTACCAGAATGTTGCCTGGTATGGAGGGCATAAGCTATGAGGAGCGATTGAATAAACTCGGTTTGTTCTCACTGGAACGAAGGAGGTTGAGGGGTGACCTGATAGAGGTATACAAAATTATGAGGGGCATAGACAGAGTGGATAGTCAGAGGCTTTTCCCCAGGGTAGAGGGGTCAATTACTAGGGGGCATAGGTTTAAGGTGAGAGGGGCAAAGTTTAGAGTAGATGTACGAGGCACGTTTTTTACGCAGAGGGTAGTGGGTGCCTGGAACTCACTACCGGAGGAGGTAGTGGAGGCAGGGACGATAGGGACATTTAAGGGGCATCTTGACAAATATATGAATAGGATGGGAATAGAAGGATACGGACCCAGGAAGTGTAGAAGATTGTAGTTTAGTCGGGCAGTATGGTCGGCACGGGCTTGGAGGGCCGAAGGGCCTGTTCCTGTGCTGTACATTTCTTTGTTCTTTGTTCTTTGTAATCCCTGACTAAAAGCGAAGGTGAGGCTATACTTTGTAACCAGATACAAGGGGCGGCACGGTAGCACAGTGGTTAGCACTGTTGCTTCACAGCACCAGGGTCCCAGGTTCGATTCCCGGCTTGGGTCACTGTCTCTTCAGAGTCTGCACGTTCTCCCTGTGTCTGCGTGGGTTTCCTCCGGGCGTTCCGGTTTCCTCCCACAAATCCCGAAAGTGCTTATTAGATGAATTGGACATTCCGAATTCTCCCTCTGTGTACCCGAACAGGCGCCGGAGTGTGGCGACGAGGGGATTTTCCAGTGCCGTGCTGGCCCCCTGTAGGGGCCAGAATTGCTGATCCTGAGGCCGTGATGACGCTGTCGAGAAATGAGACGGCGTTTCTGACGGCGTCAACACTTAGCCTCAGGATCACAGAATCCCGCTCAGAATGTTTAAATGCTTCAAAAATAATTGCAAAGCTGAAAATTGATCATTTATTATAAAAAGTATAATAATTTCAGCAAGGTATTGATGGAAGTGAAGCAAATTTAATGAGCCATCGTCGTCCAAGGAAGATATCCATCTGCATCTACCATAAGATACATGCTTAGGTTTTCAAAGTTTTAGATGACCAGGCACTAAGAGTGAGAGCTGATAACGATATAGTGAAGTTAGCTTAAATCTGACTAAAGAGGCAAACAATTTTATATCCCCTTAACCAATTGGGAAGAAATTAATGGAGGAAGGACGGAGAATGATGTGCAAATTATAATGGGCAAATGTCAAATTAGTTACAGAAACATAAAGAAACCTTCGATTGAGAGAGCGAGAGAAAAAGATAGAAAGGAAAAGGGTGACCAGAGGTTAATTGTCAGTAATAAACATAGCATTAGAAGTATTTCGATTGAAATTGGCCCAGCTTAATTTTATGTAGCTCATTTAGGAACTCCACCCTGTTCAATATATTTCACTGATCTTGCCACGGGTAAGATGCTCTTTTTGTAAAGCAAAAAGTGGAGAGGCACAATTATGACAGGAAATTCTGGATTTCTGCTTTTAACCACACACCGTTGTAACATTTCGGTAGGATTAGTATTGAGTGCCATTGCCTCAATGCTATTTCATAACAAATCATGAGCCAATATTTTAAATTTGTATTTGTAAAAACATGGGAACTATTTCTTGCCACATAAGCCTATCATGGTTAAACATACATGATGACGTAATTACATTGCCAGTCTAAAAAGGTATTCTGTCTGTTAACTTATTCTGCTGATACTTCACTCAAGCACAAGGGACCAAATATTTACAATTGTATTTCCTAATTTCTCCCCCCCTAATCAGTCCGTGAAACAAGTGGAAGATACACTTAAAACACTCACCGGTACTTGTAGAGGTGGAAATAGTTTGGAAGAAGGGACTGGAGGCGGTGCATTCGGTTTTGCTATTGTGCGCTAGGGTCAAAAAGAACATTTTAGTTTTCTATTCTAATTTGGCCAGAAGATTTTGTTTGACAGAAATTATTGCAATAAACTTGCAAACAAAGTACGATTATGGTAATCAGGATTCCTCAACTTTGCTGGATTGGGGAGTTTTTACACAGGCAATGTGAATAAACATGCTCACGAATGGATTCTCACAAACCTTCTCCTTGAGAACAGAGAGTCAGTAGGGAATAGTAAAATTATAGCTTATTCTAATTGTTTAAACCAGTGTTGAATCCAGGATGCATAATTATCTAGACTAGAGGAAATATATGTTCACTTAATCTTATTAAATAGACAATACCAGATAGCCAAGTGGCTATATGGCAGTAATCTCATCGAGGGATCTAGGTCGTAACAAACTGACAAGAGCGATACACGAGAAGTTTATAACTATAATCCAAAAATATTAGGCACTGCGTAGGGTAAACGGGACCTTCTCTTGTGCAAGGATGAGCCTGATACAGTTTAAGGTGGTGCACAGGGTGCATATGACTCGGGCGAGAATGAGTGGGTTCTTTCAGGGGGTAGCAGATGTGTGAGAGGTGAGGGCGGGGGCCAGCGAATCTCACACACACATGTTTTGGGGTTGCAAAAAAAAAAAAAAAAAAAAAAAAAATTGGGAAGATTCTGGGCGGGAGTGTTCGCAGTCTTAGCCAGGATAGTGGAGGAGGTGGTGGACCTGGTCCCTTTGTTGGCGATATTTGGGGTTTCAGAGAAGCCGGAGCTCATGGAGAGGAGGAAGGCCGATGTCTTCGCCTCTCTGATTGCACGGTGGTGAATTTTGCTGGAGTGGCGGTCGGCATCGCCACCGGGGGTAGCGGCTTGGTTGGGTGACCTGTACGACTTCCTGTGATTAGAGAAAATAAAGTCTGAGTTAAGGGGCTCTTCGGGGGGGGGGGGGGGGGGTTTGAGGAAGGTGGGGATGTTTATGACTGTGTTTGAGGGGCTGTTCATCGCCGGAGAGGGGGGGGGGGGGGTGAAAAAGGGGAAAATTCCATACAGACTGTATAGTTGATTGTTGGGAAGCACGTTTCCCGGGGTGTTTATTTGCTGTAACCTGTTTTGATACAAGTTTGTAATAAAATAGATTTAAAAATTTTTTTTTATAATCCAAAAATATTAAACTACAGATTTCAAATTTCTCAAAATAATTTTTCTTTAATAATGCTGTAAAATTCCTTGGCGATAACTTTGGGCCTTTTGATTCTGGTATAGCGATGGTGCTAGAAATCGGAAAGAAATTCTGATGATAGGTCATTCAACCTTATCTGTCAAGTATTTCCACCGTTTTCTGTTGTTAGTGTAGTAAGATGATGACGATGATGCAATAACGACAGGTTTATATCAAGCAATAGATCATCAACTACTTATCCCTAAAATGAGCCAGTACGTACAGAAAGTCGTGCAGGCGAATTTATGATGTGTAACATGATCATACCTGCAGAGGATTTGCTGTAATGTTTGGAGAAAAACTCTTGAGGGGAGCTGGTTTTGGAGGCTACAAGGAAATAAAGTGAAACAAAAGCAAATCAAACCCCTTTGTTTATATCATCTTCAATATTATCCCACATTTATTCAGAAGTATTTTATCTGACTTATCGATGTTTCCTTTTCTTGCAATTCTTAACCCCCCGAAATACTTCACTGGTTCTAAAAGCATAGAACCATAGAAATGCTACAGTGTAGAAGGAGGCCATTCAGCCCATCTGTACCAATTCTCTGAAAGAGTACCCTTACTTTTCATAAATGTAGAGTACACAATTGATTTTTTTCCAATTAAGGGGCAATTTAAAGCGTGCCCAATCCAACCACCCTGCACATCTTTGAGTTGTGGGGCGAAACCCACGCAAACGCGGGGAGAATGTGCAAACTCCACACAGACAAGTGACCCAGAGCCGGGATCGAACCTGGGACCTCGGCGCCGTGAGGCAGCAGTGCTAACCACTGCGCCGCCCAAGAGTACCCTTATTTAGGCCCACTCCCTTGCCCCATCCCCATAACTCCACCTAACCTGCACCTCTTTGGACACTTGCACCTCTTTGGACACTTAAGGGGCAATTTAGCATGGCCAATCCACCCAACCCATACATTTGGACTGTGGAAGTAAACCGGAGCATCTGGAGGAAACCCACACTGACACAGGGAGAAAATACAAACTCCGCCCAGACAGTTACCCGAGGCCGGAAATGAACCTGGGTCCCCAGTGCTGTGAGGATGTAGTGCTAACCACTGTGCCGCCCCTTTAGATTATGAAACTAAGTAAGCACATCTGAACAGTTGTTGTGCAACTACTTTTCGGAAGTATGAGCAGAGACAACTGAAATGTTGTCGTTCCAAGATCCGTTCACCAGTTCTCGAGAAGCAACTTAAATGACTACACCGACAACACTTAAAGTGGCCCTGTAATCATAGGCGTGATAACAGCCATAAACCAACAACTTTTTGCACAAAACTATCTTATTACGCTCATTATTTTCTAATCCAAGCAATAAAATTTATTGTTCTGTGCATTAACTGAAAGCATGACAGACTCACGAGACATTTTTATCCCAGGGACAGACTTGCCATCAGAAAACTATGGCTGTGTGACAATGCTACTATCTCAAGGTAAATATAGTGAGTAACTGAATGGATATTGCCCTCACTTTCATTTTGTAGAAAACAACATTAGAATATAGCAGGATCGTGACTTAAATAACATTCTAAAGCAAGAAATGAGAAGAGGCCCTTTTGGCCTATATCTCTTCCTTCTACAGATTCAATATTACTCAGTGATCAGGTACACGTGTGGCACTATGGCCCCAGAGCAGGGTGGAAAGAGAAATTAGGTGATGGCAAGTTTGCAAATTAAAAGCATCGGAATTAGAGGATTAAAAGGACAGGAGAAAGTAAGGAATTTGATGACCACTGATTCCATCCCCATCTCTTGTCTTCAGGTGAAATCAGGCAGTTTACAACCTAATTTCCCTACCTGAACGTGATCCGAGCTTCCAACTCCCTGTCCATATTCAGAGCTGCACCCCCCCCCCCCCCCCCCCCCCCCCCCCCACACCATGTTCAGAACTGCCTAATTTCATCCCCTGTATTATCACCTGCCTCCGACAATCTGCTACTGAATCCCTCATCCAAGTGGACACGATGATGCCACCCTTCTATCTGGCTCCCCATCTTTCACCCACCAGACATTTCACCGAACATTCTGCTGTCCGTATCCTGGATCGCACCATTTCACCCACTGCCCTTGTGCTTCAGTAACTTACATTAGCAACGCTCCAAAATTCTAAACCCTCATCCGGATGTTCAAATCCCACATAGCTTTACTCCCCTGCTCCTTTCAGCCCTCAAGAATTCTGCCTTCCTCCTCTTCTGGCCCCGTGTGCGCATTTGCGATTCCTTTTGCCTCCGTTGGAAGCTGTGCAGGCCCCACACTTTGAAACTCCTTCCCAACACCTTTCTACCTCTCTCTCCTCCTAAAGACACCCCTGGAAAATCTACCTCCTTGATCCCCAAAAAGCCTCGGGACGTTTCATTAGATTAAAAAGGTACAAAAGAAAAGTTATTGTTCAAGGCGCTGAGTGTAATATCTTGCCTTCTAAGGTAGAGTGACCGGAGGGGGGGGGGCAGAAATATATATATGTTTTTTTTTTTATAAACTTTTTTTAAAATAAAAGCTTCCTTAGATTTGGAAAAAGTTGAGGTACTTGGAAGGGCAGCTGAAGGAAGATGTAGAAGAATACACCATTATAATTAATACATGTTGTAACAGTATCATGGAAGTAGATTGACTAAATATGACAAGAGACAGTGACACCGGCCAGACAGGGTTGAAAATATCAAGGCGATGGATTTACCTGAGGTGGTGGCCGGTTGGGTATTACTTTAATCTGCAATCGCTGATCGTTGTCAGAGGTAACAAGTAGTGAATGTTTTACACGTGGACTCCTGTTGCTAGGATTCACGGCTTTAGAGTTGCTTCTGTCCTTTCGTTCAAATATCGGATTCGACAGGCCGTGCGATGATTGAGATTTTCTTGGTCTACAATGAAATTGACATGAAAAATTTATTACGTGACATTTAAATCCAAATGAATCTGGGGGCAGGTGGTGAAATTGGAATTCAATTTTTTAAAAAAAATCTGGAGTTAAAATTCTAATGACGACCATTGTTGATTGTTGTAAAAATCCATCTGGTTCACTAATGGGAAGGAAATCTGCCGCCCTCACCTGGTCTCGCCTACATGTGACTCCAGATCCACAGCAATGTTGGTTGACTCTTAACTACGTTCCGAAATGGCCAAGTAAGTCACTCAGTTCAAAGACAGTTTTGGAGATGGACAAACAATGCTGGCCCAGCCAGCAACGCCCACATTCCATGCAGGAATTTAAAAAAAGAGAATCACCAACTTTAACTTCCCTCCCCACTACTTGGGAATGTTACCACAGCTTAGGCAATTTTGTTGTTGGTCGACTACTCTCTCAGGGAGAATCAGCAAGATGTGGGATGCAATTCCAATGGCTGTTTCTTTCTAACAAAGGCATTATTTGTAAAATGTATACAAGTTAATACTTTATTTAAAATAGTGGTCAGGTGAATTGATCCCGTGCTTACGTCACTGGACATTAACCAACCCATCAAATTTATTTCGGCGTTCAAAATATTGTCACGGAGGATTGGATTTGTTTATTGTCACGTGTGCCAAGGTACAGTGAAAAGTATTTTTCTGTGAGCAGCTCAACAGATCATTAAGTACATGAGAAGAAAAGGAAATAAAAGAAAATACATAATAGGGCAACACAACATATATAATGTAACTACATAAGCACTGGCATCGGATGAAGCATACAGGGTGTAGTGTTAATGAGGTCAGTCCATAAGAGGGTCATTTAGGAGTCTGATGACAGTGGGGAAGGAGCTGTTTTTGAACCTGTTCGTGCGTGTTCTCAGACTTCTGTATCTCCTGCCCGATGGAAGAAGTTGGAAGAGTGAGTAAGCCGGGTGGGAGGGGTCTTTGATTCTGCTGCCCGCTTTCCCCAGGCAGCGGGAGGTGTAGATGGAGTCAATGGATGGATGGGAGGCAGGTTCGTGTGATGGACTGGGCGGTGTTCAGGACTCTGAAGTTTCTTGCGGTCCTGGGCCGAGCAGTTGCCATACCAAGCTGTGATGCAGCCCGATAAGATGCTTTCTATGGTGCATCTGTAAAAGTTGGTGAGGGTTAATGTGGACATGCCAAATTTCCTTAGTTTCCTGAGGAAGTATAGGCGCTGTTGTGCTTTCTTGGTGGTAGCGTCGACGTGGGTGGACCAGGACAGATTTTTGGAGATGTGCACCGCTAGGAATTTGAAACTGCTAACCATCTCCACCTCGGCCCCATTGATGCTGACAGGGGTGTGTACAGTACTTTGCTTCCTGAAGTCAATTGCCAGCTCTTTAGTTTTGCTGGCATTGAGGGAGAGATTGTTGTCGCTACACCACTCCACTAGGCTCTCTATCTCCCTCCTGTATTCGGACTCATCGTTATTCGAGATCCGGCCCACTATGGTCGTATCGTCAGCAAACTAGTAGATGGAGTTGGAACCAAGTTTTGCCACGCAGTCGTGTGTACAGGGAGTAGAGTAGGGGGCCAAGTACGCAGCCTTGCAGGGCGCCGGTGTTGAGGACTATTGTGGCGGTGGTGTTGTTGTTCATCTAGATCTAGCGTTGTTTAAAACTAGAACCTGAGACCACAGCCTCAGACTGAAGGACGATCCTTTGAAACACAGAGGGAGGAATTTCTTCAGCCAGGGGGCAGTGAATCTGTGGAACTCTTTGCTGCAGGAGGCGGTGGAGGCCAAATCACTGAATGTCTTTAAGACAGAGATAGATAGGTTCTTGATTAATAAGGGGATCAGGGGTTATGGGGATGAGAAACATATCAGCCGTGATTGAATGGCGGAGCAGACTTGATGGGCTGAATGGCCTAATTCTGCTCCTATGTCTTATGGTTTAATATGTCAGCCACATTGGGAAGCCAGATGTGACTAATTGTATGATGTTTGCAGAAGAAGTAATAACAGACAGCATTCTTGGGCATGCAATGACAATGGTTATCGATTTTAAAAAAAATTGTGTAGCACAGTTGACACCATACTTCTGCACGATGAAATACTATCGCACGGAGAGGGGAGATCCGATTGTGGTCAGCTAAAACTATTTGGAATAGTCATGACAGACCATCACAAATATAGCAATAAAGTGCCTTTCCAATCAGGCACATCATGGCAATGATCAGAACAGACAGCAGTGATTGGTCTGGCATGTGTTATTGAGAGAGTTAACATTCATGACAGCTGTGCTCACAACTGCTAGATAAACATCTGGAAGTTGTATTGAGATGTCCTCCCTCGCAGGAGTTGAAACATTTATTGAAAGAAATTAAAAAAAAAAAAATTTTAAACCAATTTCTCACTGATTGGTGGATTATTACATTTATGTACCTACACAAAATAACTTTACTCATGTTGGGTGCTAGGTGTTTTGTATTAAAATTAAATAATTTAACAATGTTATTGTACCTACACCTTTGGCTAGTCAGTGATTTCAATGGTTCAACAGTGACTTATACCAAAACCGTGTCAGAGTTACATAGTCTCGCAGAGCCGTGTCAGGATTGTATAGTCTCGCAGAGCCGTGTCAGGATTGTATAGTCTCGCAGAGCCGTGTCAGGATTGTATAGTCTCGCAGAGCCGTGTCAGGATTGTATAGTCTCGCAGAGCCGTGTCAGGATTGTATAGTCTCGCAGAGCCGCGTCAGGATTGTATAGTCTCGCAGAGCCGCGTCAGGATTGTATAGTCTCGCAGAGCCGCGTCAGGATTGTATAGTCTCGCAGAGCCGCGTCAGGATTGTATAGTCTCGCAGAGCCGCGTCAGGATTGTATAGTCTCGCAGAGCCGCGTCAGGATTGTATAGTCTCGCAGAGCCGTGTCAGGATTGTATAGTCTCGCAGAGCCGTGTCAGGATTGTATAGTCTCGCAGAGCCGTGTCAGGATTGTATAGTCTCGCAGAGCCGTGTCAGGATTGTATAGTCTCGCAGAGCCGTGTCAGGATTGTTTTGTAGATAATTCAAGGCCAATTCTAATAAATCAAAATTTAAATATTGCATTGCTCTTGAATCACAAGAATGTTCTGCTTAGCTTGTGTATGTATTTGGCAATGTACTCATGTTAATGAAAAATGTTACTGCTTTATATTTCTCGAAATAGCCTGAAAGGACAAATCTGGGCAGTTTTAACCACACCTAACTAACTCCTGTGCAGAGTTGAGAGAGGGATAGAGAGATGCCCTTGGACAATAAGACCTCGGATTTACGTCAGCAACATGACAGAACTCTTTACCTGACAATGTTAGTAACAGCGACTGGTGCAGGGAAATCATCTCATTCAATACTTACATCTTGTTTCTATATCTCTTCATTAAGCATCTTTTATAATACAGAAGTCCACCACTTATTAGGATAAGTAAAATGATGAAAGGAAGGATCAGTGAAAGAATAATGGTTCTGGCAGTACTTCCCACTGAAAGAGAAGAGTGTAAATTCATTAATTTCTGCAGCTACACAGTCACAGGTTCTGCCCTTTGAGCCGTACAAAATACTTCAACAAACTGATACGAATTGACAAAAATCACTGGAATTCTGGATCACCTTTTAGCAAATTTGTATATTAGAGTGTGAGAGACAGCTAGTCTCATTCTAATAAGCACTCCCATGATCTGCCCAAAGGGTTAGGATCTAACCTCTCTCTCCTTAGAAGATCTCAGGCGAGTGCCGTTCAGTACTGGTCTCCACAAACGGGAACCAAATGGAACAGCACTCGCGGGGGTCTCCCAAGGGATTGGGGGCCCCCAGGTGCTTGCCCTCTGGACACAGTAGCACCCTGGCACTGCTGGTGCCAGCCTGGCACTCTGGCAATGCCAGCCTGGCCAGCCAGGAACACCCAACTAAACACACGTGCCACGGGACTCTGTTCCCATTTGGGTAGATTGCACTCAATCTTTTAGCCTATAATACATTTTGTGTTAGCGTTGATAATAATAATCTTTATTGTCACAAGTAGGCTTACATTAACACTGCAATGAACATTAACGCTGCAAATCAAGTTTCTGTGAAAAGACAGAATTCTAGAATGGTTACAACAGGAGGCCACCACTTGGCCCACTGTGTACCAACTAGTTCGGAGAAGGAGCCAAGTTGTTATAAACAAATAATTGGCCGATCAGATAAAATAAATTCACTAATCTCTAGGTGTACAAGTTACTTCTTAAAAATCAATGATTGCAGTTTGCAGTGGGATGGGATGGCAACTAAATGCTGAAAAATAATAACCCTACACAATATTCACCTGGAGACATGGGAAGCTATTACTTTTAGAAGACACCCATTAGGTTTGTCATAGTTTTTAACCGCATGGAGGCCCGTCAGCCCATAAAGCATCTATTTACTCTAATCCCATTTTCCAGCACAACCTGTAGCTTGTGCTCTGGCATTTCATGTGCCCAAATAAATGTTTCTTAACGTTGCGAGGCTTCCTGCCTCTACCACTCTTTCTGGCAGCGAGTTCCAGATTTCAACCCACCCTCTTGGGTATACAGGTTTTTCCTCAAATCCCCTCTTGCCATGCACCTTAAATCAATGCCCCCTGGTTATTAACCCCTCCACTAAAGGCAAAACGTTCCTTCCTGCCCACCCTATCTATTTTATACACTTCAACCTGCCCCCCCCCCGCCTTCTCTGCCTCCCGTCACCTGATCGGTTGGATTCTTACCTGTTGGAAAGCTACCGCTTCGTGTGAGGCAATATGGCGGTTCCCAACCTGGATCACAGTGACATTCTCTTTTGTGGTTACACACCTTAAAAAAATAATTAAAAAGTGTTAACAACAATCGGAATCTCATCCGAAACAGAACAAACTTATGAAAGTAACCAGCAGCTCAATGTAATACACAAACTCATTAAATGGTGTTCTGTGCAACTTCTCCACGCTTTTCCCGTATAGATCCGTTCCATCTCAATTGATTTCCTGATCACAAGTACTCGTGTGAAATAAAATCTGAGTGATAGAATGCTAACCATGCAGAAAGGAGGCCATTCGTTCCATCGGGTCGGTGCTGGCTCAGAACGGCTAGTCCCCGTCCCCCCCCCCCCTCCCCCTATTGGCCCCTCATCTTTCCTCCGCACATTTTGCCAATTATCTTACAGCCGTGTCCTCGGTTTCCTAGCCCGCTTGCCAGTGGAAATAATTTCTCCTCAACTTTTTTTATCCAAACCCCTCTTTATTTTAAACACCTCTATTAAACATCTCCATTAGGCGGTTAATGCTAATCAGCAGCTTGCACTGAAAACACAACAAAGAATTCTACATGAGCCTTACCCCGTGGTTACTGCATTTGCCTGAACAGTTTCTTGATCCATAAAGCAGAACGCTCTGGCAATAGCCACTGTAGCAAACCTGTAAAAAGACAAAATCAAATATATTTTGTACTTAAAACCGTGCAAGATCTGAAGAATTACAGGCCCAAAATCATAAATGAGTTGCCTCAACACGAGAAGGTGGGTGGCTTACATTATAACATAACAAGAATCATTTTTAACTATATTTTATTTATTAAAACTTTATTTTGCCAAGTTAATGGGGGAAAGTAGGAGGTCACAGATAAACTGCTCCATTTTCTGTAAAGCTTTCTTGGGAAGCTCCGAAGCACTTTACAGAAGTGCAGCAACTGTGGTGGTGTCGGCAAATGCAGCAGCCAAGTGCCAGACACACTGAATGATCGATCAAATTAATAAACAACCGGTTAGAATAATTTCTACTGGTGTTGGTCGAGGGAGGGATGTTGGCCAACACACCAGGAGAACACCAGGAGAAGATTGTTCAGGTATATCCTAGCCACAATGAATGTAACCTAGCCAAGTACTGTACCATTCAATTAATGTCCAGAGCAGGCAGACCTCAAGGAACCTCAGCGAGTTGCTGCAGTGCATCTTGTAAATGGTACACATGGCTTGGTTTGAGAGGCCTTTTGAAAGATGGCACATTGGAATGTGGTGACCACCCTCATTTAAGAGTGTGTCGAGACCTAATTTCGATCGGCCCCCATCTGCAGGGATTGTTCCCCGATCCCAGTCTGCGCTCGCTGCTTTCCTATTTCTAGGACAAGAAATTCTCTTGGAAAGATTGCCCATGATCATTCCTGCTCGCATTTCTTACCATCCCATCTCCACATTTGGTTCCTGAAGGGACCAGTCCAGGGTCAGCAGTATGTTCGCTATTTTCGCTTGATGTTGCAACCCTACACAATTTGTTCCGGAACAGTGTTAGTTCGTACTTTGCTTGAGTGACTGGAAACAGGTTTCCTCCGACGCAGTGCATTTTACCACATTTGACGTCCCTGCAAAAAGAATACATTTGTCATGGAGAACGGAATGGAAAAGGATGACATCCGAGACTAGAGAAGATAAACGATCAGAGGGTCCGAGGAGAGATTCCATGACACATGGAAGAAATTCACAAAACCTCCGAGGACCTGTTCACGACCAGCAACTAGCACGGGAACCTGGGTCACAGGAAAAGAGACAACCTGTTGTACAGTTGTTTCTGAATTTGCTTGGTTTGTTCTGGTGTGTTTTTGACAATGGCGCTGTCTCGTGTATAAATCTGGTCACTAATCTGGTTAGAAATCACAGTAAAAATATTTTTATAAAAGGGCGATATTTGAGTCCTAGTTATAATTTTTATTGATATTCATTTCCGGGATGTGGGCGTTGCTGGTTAGGCCGGCATTTATTGTCCATCCCAGTTGGTAAGGTGGCGGTCGAATCGCTGCAGTTTCCAAGGTGTAGGACACCCACTGCGCTCTTAGGGAGGCTCCAGGATTTTGCCCCAGCGACAGCGAAGGAACGGCAATATATTTCCAAGTCAGGGTGGTGAGTGACTTGGAGGGGAACCTCCAGGTGGTGGGGCTCCCAGGTATCTACTGCTTGACCCTCTAGATGGCAGGTGTTGTGGGTTTGGAAGGTGCTGTCAAAAGGAACCTCAGCGAGTTGCTGCAGTGCATCTTGTAAATGGTACACATGGCTGCCACTGTTCATTGGTGGTGGAGGGTTTGAATGTGTGTGGAAAGGGCTCCTTTGTCCTGGATGGTGTTGAATGTTGAATGTTGTTGGAGCTGCACTCACCCAGGCAAGTGGAGAGTATTCCATTACATTCCTGACTTGTGCCTTGTAGTGTAATGGAATATTCTTGATCAAGTGATCAATATCCAAGACTCAGGTTGTTTATAATGAACAATTTCAAGTAGTTTCTGGAAACCCAAAATTTTTCATTGGAACCTAAAAATTCTTGAACAAATCTCCAGTGGTGTCTTCAGAGACATGTTCGAAACCCACTTGCAATAACTCAAACCTTAGGCCAGTTATCATAGAGGCTTTGGAGTTTGCGACCCTCCGAAATAGCACCCTATCTAGGCCCATTCCCTCACGCGCAATGATGACGGCCAATCCACCTAACCTGCACATCTTTGGACTGTGGGAGGAAACCGGAGCGCCCAGAGGAAATCCACGCAGACACGGGGAGAATGTGAACACTCCACATAGACAGTCACCCAAGGCCAGAATCAAACCCAGGTCCTACCGCTGTGAGGCAGCAGTGCTAACCACTGTGCCACCTGGATTGCCATTGGAATCTACCCAATAATATCGAAGATTGTTCAGGTATATCCTAGCCACAATGAATGTAACCTAGCCAAGTACTGTACCATCATCACAAGCAATTGTTGGGCATCAAGTGACACCTACTCACTAATTAGAAGGTTAGTTTGGTTTCCCATCACATGCAATTATATGTTGCCTATTATGTAATAAAATGCTCCAAGGCACTTCAGAGCAATGTATTGGATAAGGTTTGGCACAGAATTACACAGAGCGTAGGACATGGGACATAGGAATTAGGAGTAGAAATAAGCAATTCAGCCCTTTGACCCTGCTTTGCCATTAAATCAGATCATGGCTGATCTTTTCCTGGTCTCAAATCCACCTCCCTACCTGTCCCCCATATCCCTTTAACCTGATTTTTGACCAGAAATATATCTATCTTCTTCGTGAAACCACTTAATGACTTAAATTCCATCACACTATGGGGCAGCGAGTTCCACAAATTCACCATCCTCTGCGAGAAGTAGTTCCTCCTCATCTCAGTTCCAAAATCTACCGCCTCTCAACCTTTATCTACATACAGGGTGACAAAAGCTTGTTTGAAGGCTAGATTCCAAGAAGCAACTTAGAAGTGTGGAGAGGTGGTTGGTTTAGGGAAGGAATTCCACACCTTGGGGCCCCAAGTAGCCAAAGGCACAGCTACCATTTGCTCCCCCCATAAAAAGAGTTTATACTTACTTTCTCCGACAGGCCTCATAACCAGTTTTAGCTGCTTTGCAGTGAACGTATTCATTTCCTTTCATATTCTGTTGGAAGCAGTCATCATGTGCCACCGTTGCACCTGCAGAATATCAGAGAAAAGATTTCTCTCAACTCAGGAGGCAAGAAATGAAATGAAATGAAAATCGCTTATTGTCACGAGTAGGCTTCAATGAAGTTACTGTGAAAAGCCCCTAGTCGCCATATTCCGGCGCCTGTTCGGGGAGGCTGTTACGGGAATCGAACCGTGCTGCTGGCCTGCCTTGGTCTGCTTTCAAAGCCAGCGATTTATCCCGGTGCTAAACAGCTAAAAATGTTCAGTTTAATCAATGCACTCAGAAACAATGGTACAGGACAGTTGGCAACTATTGGAAATTATGCGAAGCAGAAAATAACTTCATGCGAGTATTATGAGCAATGGGCACAAAGTCAACATTATATCAACATCTCCACGTTGGCAACATCTCCATCAGGTTGCTCGAGTCCTCGATTGTGGCGCTGGTGAAGGGTGTGTCTTACTGCAGACATTAGAATACATTTGATTCATCACTATGCCATTGTTAATCCGGTTTCAGACTAATTTCATGCTATGGTTCGGAATTTCCTTGGAGATGTTCCCACTCTGCTGGTGTAATGGCGCCACTGTGCAGGAACAGTGCGAGGTTTCCTCTGCATTCGCAGTGAAATCGTACCAATAGAATAGGAGCAATTCCGAGGGTGTTCCACATCTCTGCCGAGTTTGCTTTAGCACTTCCATCTCATTTCAATGCTTCAACTTTTTTGGGTCAAAAATTGTCATTTGAATCTCCTTTAAAAAGTTGAATCTTATCATCGAATTTACAGTGCAGAAGGAGGCCACTCGGCCCATCGAGTCTGCTCCAGCTCTTGGAGAGCGCACCCTACCCAAGGTCAACACCTCCACCCTATCCCCACAACCCAGCAACCCCACCGAACACCAAGGGCAATTTTGGACACGGAGGGCAATGTATCACAGCCAATCCACCTAACCTGCACATCTTTGGACTGTGGGAGGAAACCAGAGCACCCGGAGGAAACCCACGCACACACGGGGAGGACGCGCAGACTCCGCACAGACAGTGACCCAAGCCGGAATCGAACCTGGAGCTGTGAAGCAATTGTGTCATCCACAATGCTACCGTGCTGCCCTTAAACAAATCAAACATTCCCTTCGTACTGAAACGGGATGTCAACCTAACTTTGTGCTCAGATCCTGGAGTGGGACTTGAACTCCCAACCTTCTGATTCTCAAGTGGGAGTGCTACCGAATGAGCTATGCTGACAGCTCATTAATCTTGTTCAATCCATGCCAGAAACGTGTAGGTACAGTGTCTCAAAACCAACAACTCGGGATCAAGGACATGCCAAATTTCAGGTCTTGCCAGATTTTGGGTAGGGGATTCAGGGCAAGTGTGGAGTCAAGGGTTGCTCAAAGTACAGGAACGGACCAGCATGCAAATGGAAAAGGGGGTAACCAGTCATGCTCCACATCGCGCCAATGGATAGACTAGCCAAACTGTTAGGGTAAGTATTATTTAATTTCTCTCAGTTAAAATTGATGCAGAAACATTCTAAAAAGTTAGGTTTTCGGACAATTCCGGTTCTTGAACAGGCTGATTTGAGATGCTGTATTTGCATACACACCAGGAAAGAATCGGCAGCCATCTCTTTTCTCTTAATTAAAGGCAGCCGAGGGGCATCCTAGGGGTATTTAACAATCAAAAGTTTTGATAGAGGGGATACGGAGACAACATTTCCTCTTGTGGGGAATAGCATTAACTGGAGACCGTCAATACAAGATGTCTTGTACCCATTGGATAATTAAAGTTCCCTAAAGAGTGGTGATAATATGGAACTTGCTACCACAGGGAGTGGGTGAAGACAATAGTTTAGACGTGCTGGACAAACATAGGAGGGAGAAGGTAATAGACGGTTATGATGATACAATTAGATGAGGAAAAATGCAAGGAGGCTCCAGTGGAGCATAAACACCAGCATGGACTGGTCGGGCCGAATGGCAGAGTTCGGTGCCATATATCTGGTGTAATTCCTTTTAACGCTACCTTAGCAACTATCAAGACTGGTTAAATTCTTTAACAATTGTAATAATGTAATCCTTTCTTTTCTAATTGGCCTTTGCAGTTTTCAGAACATATACATCTATTTATAATTAGTAACAAGGTGATTCAATCTTATGGCATTTGCAATCGAAGTGCATAAAATTTTAATGCTGGGTATTAGAAAGGGATATACAAAATAATGAGGTGCAGAATGGTGAAACTATGGCGAACCATAGGCTGATTTTTCCTTTGAGGACTGACTGGTGGCTCTTTAACCAGAGGGTCACCATACCTCAGGCGAGGGGCAAGGTTGAGAAGGCGGGGGTGCCTTCATGAATAACCTCGACCGGTACAGGAATTGAACCCATGCTGTCGGTGTCACTCCGCATCACAAACCAGCTGTCTGGCAAATTGAGCAACCTACCCCATTATATTTAAACATAGTGGGTTGAAATAACAATTGTAATGTGACCTCAAACACCAAATTTACTTGGGAATAAAAACAGAAAATGCTGGAGAGACTCAACGGGTCTGGCAGCATCTGAGGAGGGAGAAACGGAGTTTGCGCTTCGAGTCCATGTGGCTCTGCTTCAGAGTTCCATTTATTTGAACCAAATTTATTGGTTTAACAGAAGCAAATATAAAACATTAAAACCACATTAAAAAAAGTTCAAAATATTTCTCAAATTAAACATTTAATTGCTTCCTGGTTGGAATTTGTAATCGGTGATGGAATGATTAAAAAATAAAATTAGATTTACAACAAAAAAAAAAAAAAAAACACACTTGAGCAGATACATCATGTGCTGCATCTCAAGTTGGATCATAATGGTTATGGTGTTCGGGTCGGAAAGTGGAGCCGAGTCCACAAAAGATCAGCCATGATCTCATTGAATGGCAGAGCAGGCTCGAAGGGCCAGATGGTCTACTCCTGCTCCTAGTTCTTATGTTCTTATAACAGCCAATGTGATGGCTCAGCTACTGGGCTCCAGTGCAGTTTCCTGCACAACGAAAGCGGTCTGTCAAAAAATTATTTAGTCAAGAGCTGTCACATCAAAATATGAAACAGAACATGGGAGACAGGAGCAATATCGATCTCAACTGGAGCAGAACGTGCCAGGCACTTTGAGCATCCATTTTGGTGATGTTCGATGGAGTGAATTCTTTGTAAAAGGAAATACCTGTTCCCCATAGGGTAAGACAGTGCCGTTGAGGAGTGGGGCACTCTCCATTGTAGCAGTAGCCTTCCCCGTTGCTGCAGGGAGAACCATTCATTCTGAAGGCATCCTCTGAACACTGAGCACTCACACCATCGCAGTAGTCGGACAGATCACAGTCGTGCTGTGCGGCCCTACATATTTGACCTGCTGGTTTGATCTGAATTAAAACAAGCAAATCGATCACCTTAAGGCGCCAATTCACAAACGAAAGGAAAATCATTTAAGTCGAAACACAATTATTTAAAAAAGTCGAGATACAGTAACCTCGCCACAGATTACAAGATCCTGAATCAGAAAAAAAATTCTGACGTGCAAATGATTCATAAACAAAGAATAGACAGCCAACAAAAGCTGTTCGTCTGTTCCATAGACTCTCTCTCACCAATACCCCAGGAGGTTATCCTCATTAATAAAACTGCATCAAGTTAACACTTTTAAATACAATCGGTGAATAAGTTTAATGCAAATTCTTTTTCAAAAACGTGTTCTAAAATCTGCCTGGAGGCGCTGTACATTCACTAATTCATCAAGAAAAAAAACCTATTAAAAATAGCACAATTTGCACCTGGATCACCGATTGCACGCTGTAGAAACTCGTAGCAATATTGGTTGAAGAATCAATGGTAAAACATTAGAAGGACTCCCTACTCTTTCGAATCGTGCTAATGCAATCTTCATCTGAACAGGCGGGAGCTGCCTTTAGTTAATGGATCAGAAACAGGGCACCTCCAACTTGCTCAGTGCTGTGCTCGAACGTCAGTCTGGATTACAGCCTCAAATGTATGGATCAATACTATTACCACGAGCAAAGATAAACATCTGGGTCACTTGTATTTATACCTTGCAGTTCTGGCAGCATTCTCCGCCAGCGCATTCCACTCCTTCCTTGAATCTGCAGGTTGTAGCATTACAACAAGGATTGGTGCATTCCTGCGAGGGTAAAGACCAGTCAGTATTTATACACATTAATAATCCAAACACACCTTTCAAACAATTTACATTACTTTGTGCACTTACAACCCAGAAATCCACTGAGGACATGATGGAAACTCAAAGATTAAAACCAGCCATCACTGTCTGGCAGTTCAAAATGGATCATTGAAAAAGAGGATTCTCACATTTGGGCGGAGCAAACACAATCCAAAAGGAGTCCCTTGTCCTTGCATCATTCTAGTAGGCTGGCTTCTCAGGAGTTGGCGAATAGAAGGCCAGCTAGGATCATTAATATGATCAATGGCTTCAAAATGTGATAACTGGTTAAGGATTCCTACCTCCTACTCCTTTTAATTCAGGGTTTCAAAAGGTTAAAGAAGAAGTGACTAAAGATCGTTACCATCTTCAGACACGCAAGGATAAATACGAATGCGTGCTAGCACAACAGTATTATACATAGCATGTCAGCTTTCCGGTTTATTGCATAATCAAAGTCGAGACTATTGTTTACTAACAATTAATACTTTTGCATGTGAAATTGGTCTAATCCAACAGCGATCTTCACCACCTAGAAGGAAAAGGCAATATGGAAGTTCCCCTCCAAAATGTACACCATACCGACTTGAAAACATATCGCCCCACCCTTTCACTATCACTGGGTCAAAAATCCTAGAACTCCCTTCCTAATAGCACTGTGGATGTACCTACACCAGAAGGACCGATGGTTCACCATCACCTTCTCAAGAGCTATTCGAGATTCGAGATGGGCAATAAATTCTGGCTGTGGCCAGCAATCGTCACATCCTTTGGAAGAATAGGCTTTTACAAAAAGCAGCAAATGGTCTGGTTGTGGATAGGATGCTGATTCTCGAGTGTTTGACTTTCATTCTACTGATGTTCACAGAACAATCAGTCAAAGTCTTTTTCTGAAGACTTCTAAACCCTCAAGTTTAAAATGGAAAACATTGGCAGTATTCCAAGTCGATGGGAAATGAAAACAGGCGCGGTGTATAACAGGCTGCCGACCTGCTAGGAGCCTGCTTCACACATTGGCGTGGACCGGTTTCACCCCCACAATGCTCCCAGTATCGTCCAGTCCATTTCAATAGCAGCGTGGAAACGTGAGCATCAGGGGTCTACCTGGTTTCTAAGGGCCGATCCTCTGGATAGACACAGACAGCGGTGCCTCACCAACCAGAAGCACCTGCTGAAAGTCAGCTGATTCGCAGCCTATGTGTTTCTGCCTCTATTGATGGATGGAAAATGGTCGGAGGCAGCCTGCAATTTCCCCAAGTGCCTCTCTTGTGGAAGCAGTCTCCTTACCAGGGATATGCATCTGAAAATCAGCCCTTGGTTCTTTCAGCATCTTATTAATTTCTCCATCTAACTGACATGCAAGGCAATGGAGCAATCCGTCATTAACAATGGTTTGGAGATGCTAAAGGCTTAATAAATAGACGTGGATGGCAGAGAGAAAATGAACTCCAGGAGTATAACAAATTCACAAAGCAGATATATATCTTTTGCATTCGAATTGTACATATGTCACTTATTTCAAACAGCAAATGGACCTGACACCAATAAATAGCCCTGCACAAGTTTTTCTATTAATTTCACTCTGCCAAGTGTTTGGCTAAGGACAGCTACAGATCTCCCATTTGGGGCTGGTATCGAAGAACCGCTGGGAGCTGTGCAGTTTAGATCGATGAGCAACATTTCAAACTCTTCCCCCTGATTAAATAAGAGGAGCAACTTTACATTTTGGCGGTCGTGGTCAGGGTGAATTTCGGACGTGGTATGTTCAGTCCTGAAGTGTAAAGTAGAATGTTTGCAAACAGCCTGCTTTCCACCCCTCGCATACAATTTTGCTGCATGTGGGAGGGTGTGCCTTATTAACCAAGCAGTGCATTAGCATCTAGCTGAGGGCATGTGTGCGTTTAGTACCCTGCACCTTGTTCTCTAGCAACGCTGCTCTGAAACGGACAGCAAAGTGTTGACTTTTGTTTGTTTCGCCAACTGATTTCAATTCCCTTTGAGAAAGTGCTGTTCCAGCCAACAGCAGAAACTTGCCTTAAGAGGCGTTGTGTGTACTAAACCTCTGTGCCATACATCACATCGATTTGGCAATAGTAGGCTGCTGTTCCCCAAAGGTTCCTTCAGGGAATGTTAACTTACCATCTATTATAACAGAGCAAATATTTTAAACACTATTTTGCTATAACAAGTAAACCTCCAGGTAAAATGAAGAAATTCCCTATTACCTCAACGGTGCCACAATCGCATTCCTCTCCTCGCTCAAGAAACTGATTTCCACAGACCGGGCTTCCATAAAATTCGTCTGCTCCAGGACTGTTCCAAAGACAGTCCGTCATTCCCAATGCCAAGAACTTCTGCAACTCCTGATGACTGCAGCTGCTGAAGCTTTTAGGAAACACACGCCTAAAAACAAATAAAGATGCGAGCGGCCAGTAAGATTGAGGAGAGATTCACATTACATTTAAACTTAGCAAATTAGAACCAAAATGAAACTTGGATTGTCACCGGATATGTAGGAGCAGAAGTGGGCCATTTGGCCCATCGAGTCTTCACTGACCCACTTAAGCCCTCACTTCCACCCTATCCCCGTAACTCAATAACCCCTCCTAACCGTTTTGGACACTAAAGGGCTATTTAGCATGTCCAACCCACCTAACCTGCACGTCTTTGGATTGTGGGAGGACACGGGAGCACCCGGAGGAAACCCACGCACACACGGCGAGAACGTACAGACTCCGCACAGACAGCGACCCAGCGGGGAATGGAACCTGGGACCCTGGCGCTGTGAAGCCAGTGCTAACCACTGTGCTACTGTGCTGTCCAATAAATGCGATCATGACTGATGTGATGACCCTCAACTCCACTTTCCCACCTCATCCCCATCACCCTTGATTCTTTTACGGATTAAAAATCCGTCCATCTCAACCTTGAACATAGTTAACGACCCAGCCTGTGCAGCCCTCTGGTAATATCAGAGCATTCAAATCTATATGCACCAATGTAAAAACAGCATTTGAGATGAGATTTATATTACTTCAGAATTACCAAAAGGAAAAGTTTACTGTAATGTTGCAACTTAAATTATAACAGAGTCCAAAGTGCATTATTGCTGCTCAGCCTATACAATTGTGGATTCCATCTCAAGTTCTCCCTCAGAAAACAAATTTTAAATTCAGCCACCAAAAAATGTCCAGCCTAGAATTTGAAAAGCAGTTAGAGAAAATTCTGGAACAGCCCCGTTACTTGATGCTGTTCAGGCACAAAACAGGCCAAACATTTCTATTTTCTCGACGGGACAGAAAAATTTAAATCTTGAAATCAAACTTTTGTTTCCTCCAAATATTTATGTCAGACACCACCACGCCGACGGTGAGGAAACGGGTTCCTTCGTCTGGGCTTGTTGTAGCCGGTTACTATCCTTACCCGGTTTTCTCTGCCATGATACAGCCACCTTCGTGTATCCTTGATCCTCCGCAGCTACATGCGCTGTGATCCTCATCATGGGACATCCCAAAATTGTGACCCATCTCATGGGCAATCGTGCTTGCTAATCCTATTGGGTTCCTATTGTGGTCCTATTAGAATGATTAAATCATCACCATCACATCCACGAGTCCAAGTAATGCGATTCGATTAAGGTTACAGGTATTATAGCACTGAATAACAGGTGTTACAAAGATGTATACATTCCCAAAAGGTTATCGAAAATGCTGACGAAACTAAAACCAGGACAGAAACAGGCCGTTTGGTCCAACAGGTCTATATTGGTATGTCTACTGCACACTTACGGCTCGAACACTCATTTCCTCTCTCCCACATGTACTTTTTATTTTTAATAAATTTTTTATTCTCCTTTTTCACATTTTCTCCCACATTTACATCCATCAACAATAAACAATAATCAGCAAGATATGTCAGTCCCCATAATAACAACGATCCCATCTACCCACCAACCCCCAAACCTCAACCCGCATGTTTACATAAACAAATGACAAAAAGGAATCAGGGATTACCCGTAGTCACCCTTAATCTTACACAGCTCCCACCCCCCCACCCCAGTCTCCAGCTCCTCCCGTCCACTGACTCTTGTAAAACTCCTCCTCCCAACCTCGGTTCCTTCCCCCCCAACTTTCCACCCCGGCTAGACCACTCGGACCCTGTTCTGCCAGGCTCCGATGGCCGCAGCCCCTCCCCCCACCTCACTCCCGTTCACTGGCCAGCTTAAACCGGCCAGCGTGGAGGCCCCCGCCAGGGTCCCTTTCCCCCTTGCCTGGCCCTAGGAAAGCCCAAAGATCCCCTTTTAGCACACAAACCCCGCATATCCACCTACACCCCAAAGAACCCTCATTTCGAGTGAAAGTCCCGTCCCTTGTCCAAATGTATACAACATTGGCTCCTTTAGCCTCTACACCCGCGCGCAGTGATACAAAAAAGAAGAAAATATAGTCATGAGGTTACATCGGCCCATGGCCATTCCTCAATTTGTCAGTTCTGCCACAGTCCTTCTGCTTTCGCAAACTCCTCCGCTGCTTCCGCCGTTCCAAAATAAAAGTCCCTGAGCTTGTAAGTCACCCTCAGCTTCGCTGGATATACAATGCCGCACTGCACCTTGCTAATGTACAGTGCCCTCTTCACCCGGTTGAAGGCAGCCCGCCTCCTCGCCAGCTCCACCGTAAAGTCCTGGTATACACGTATACCAGCTCCAGCCCACTGCACCACCCGCTTCTGCTCGGCCCAGCTCAGGACCTTCTCCTTCACACTGTACCAACGGAAGCACAGCGTCACTACCCTTGGTGGCTCACTCGCCTTTGGTACAGGCCTCCACGACCGAGGAGCCCGATCCCGTTCATATCGGGAGGGATCCTCCCCCTCCCCCAATAGTTTTGCCAGCATCGCGGCAAAATACTCAGTCGGCTTCGGTCCTTCAACTCCTTCGGGCAGCCCCACAATCCTCAAATTCTGTCGCCTGGATCTGTTTTCCAGGTCTTCCATTTTTCCTCCGCATCTCCTTCCCCATCGAGGCAAGTTGATCACCGTGCTGCAATAATGACTCCTCCACTTCCTTCAGCGCCTCCCCTTGCTCTCGCACCTCCGCCACTGCGCTCGCCACCGCCGTCCTCACCGGGGAGACCGCCTCCTCCACCAGCACACTCAAAACCTCCCTCATCTCCTTCCTCACCGTCTCCATGCGTTTCGCAATCTGCGCCAACTTCTTTTCGAATTCCGCAGCCATCACCTTAGTTATTTCTTCAGCCATAAGCAATGCGGCCTCCCCTGGTGCTCCAGCCTCCATTTTCCTTGGTGACCCCGTGGTGACCGTTCCACCCCCCGATGGACCTTCAGCTGTTTTTTTTACGGCCGTTTTTTTGCTCACCCTCGACATTTTTCTTTTTTAAACTGTGCCTCCTCTGTGCCTTCTCCCTGCTTTTGCCGCCTCCGTGGACCCTGGGACCGGGCTTAAAGCCCTGAAAATGCCGTTCCCGAACAGGAGCCCTCCATTGTGCGGCCGCCTCACATGTACTCCTCTTTAAATGTTTTGTTTAGCGTACCCAATTCATTTCTTCTAATTATGTGCAATTTAGCGTGGACAAGCCACCTACCCTGCACATCTTCGGGTTGTGGGGGCGAAACGCACGCAAACACGGGGAGAATGTTCAAACTCCACACAGACAGATCTTTAAATGCTTCTGTATTAATCCCTTCAACCACCCCCTGTGGTAGCAAGTTCAACGTTCTAACCTCTCGCTGGGTAACCACGTTTCTCCTGAACTTCTTGAATTTATTAGGGACTCTCTCATATTCATAACTCCCCAGTTCTTCTTCCCCCACAAGACTGATGTATAGATCATCCAACCAGCTAATCCTTTATTGCCCCATCATAAAAATCATGTATTCCATCATGAGGGTCCACTATTACTCAATTCCACTTCATTTTACCCTTAAATGATGTTCTAAAATTACAACTTCGGGGGGGGAAAAGAGGGACCTTTCATTCTTTGAAACTGTACCAGGTGGCACAAAAGCAGCAGCGTGTGTAACTCACCTCATTCACACCACCAGACTGATCGGAACACATGGCAGACTTTGTTGCTAATCCAACAGTTGTCCCGTCAAAGCCTATTCCACTGAAAAGATACATATTTCAATGTTAGCCAGAAGACTTCTTTTGCAAATATTATAGCATTGTGATAATGACAGTGACAGTTCATTTTTGATGACACAAAAGAGAGCCCAACACATCCTCAGACCCCATGCAACTAATTGAATTATATTAAGATCTGCTAACTCAACACTAAAAGCCACCCTCTTCACTGCGAGGACTGTAAGCAGAGGCTGTTTAATCAATTGGTAATTTTAGGCCACAACTATTTTATGATCAATTCTCGGGGCATGGACAAAACTGGCAAAGGGGCATTCGTTACCCCTCCAGAGTTTCGCCTTTCTCCGTGAACCACTGCAGTGACGTGCGGTGTTTGAAAGGGAATTCTACTATTAGCCAGCAATGATGAACGGACGGCGTGTCCAAATTGAGAGGCTGTCTCACTTTGGAAGGGAACTTGGAGCAATAATGTTCCAATGACATTAACATTTTGCCCCTCTCAACAGGGAAGATGCTGCTGAAGTTAACTTAAGATTTAATGGATTACAAACAGTAGATCAAACATTTAGACCATAGAATTTACAGTGCAGAAGGAGGCCATTCGGCCCATCGAGTTTGCACCGGCTCTTGCAAAGAGCCCCTACCCAAGCCCACACCTCTACTCTATCCCAATAATCCCTCCCAACACTAAGGGCAATTTTGGACACGAAGGGCAATTTTAGCATGGCCAATCCACCTAATCTGCACATCTTTGGACTGTGGGAGGAAACCGGAGCACCCGGAGGAAACCCACGCGCACACACAGGGAGAACGTGCAGACACCACACAGACAGTGACCCAAGCCAGGAATCGAACCTGGGACCCTGGAGCTGTGAAGCAATTGTGCTAACCACTATGCTACCACGCTGCCTAATAAATAACCTTTACATTAATGAATGCAATGAAGTTACTGTGAAAAGCCCCTAGTCACCACATTCCGGCATCTGCTCAGGTACACAGAAGCTGGTACGGGAATTGAACCTGTACTGCTGGCCTTGTTTTGCATCACAAACCAGTTGTCCAGCCCACTGAGCTAAACCAACATGGAGGGTGTGCATAGTGCTGACAGGAGGCACCAATAGCCTGGTCCTGATTCTTCAAAGTGGTGGTGGATGCACCTATCCAGGCAAGTGCCCTATCCAAGCAAGTGCTGCGTATTCCATCAACTCCAGCCATGTAGATGGATGGACAGGCTTTGGGTTCCCCCCCCCCCCCCCCTGCTCTTGTAGCTTTTGCTTTGAAATGGCTTATCCAGTGAAACCTCTGGTCAACATTGGTTTCTAGAATATTCATGGAGGAAGGGATTCACCAATGTCAGTGCCTATGAAAATGAAGAGGAAGTGGTTGAGTTTTCCCTTTCATCTGGCCATCGCCGGTGCTGATACAGAGTGAACGTTAGCTAAACACATCAAGCCCATGTCTGGATGGTATCCTGGTGCTGCCAGAGGTTGGCATAATGGTGCCTCATTATCAAAGGAGTAGAGAGTTGACCTGAAATGTTACTGTGGTATCATCAATGAACAGACCCCTGGCATTAATTCAAGTACAGGTCGGAGTCACTGATGAAGCAATTGAAGATGTGTGGACAGAAGGCACTCCCCATGGAATATTACACAGGTATGATATGAACCATTGATTGACTGAATAGTTATAATTTTGATTTGCTTTTTTTTTTAAAGCCACATTTGTGGTAGCATGGCCCCTTTAAGAGTGCAGGCGTCACAGACCTTGCGACCAGCTCGGGGCCAATTGCACATGTGTGCGAGAACCCCAGCCAGAGCAGAGTTTGATGTGGATGAAAGGGCCATTCAAACTTTCAAGAATGCCTGAAAAAGCAATTTAATAAACTGCTTCGCCAGAGGTTGGCTAATTTTTTGTTGTACAACTGAACGCAATTGGGCACAGTGGCACATTGCTTAGCACTGCTGTCTCAAGGCGCCGAGGTCCCGGGTTCCATTTCGGCCCCGGGTCACTGTTCATGTGGAGTTTGCACCTTCTCTCCGTGTCTGCGTGGGTCTCACCCCCACAACACTAAATGACATGCAGGGTAGGTGAATTGGCCACACTAAATTGTCCCTTCATTGGAAAACCCAATTGGATCTTGTATTCCCAAATTTGGCGGGGAGGCTGGAGGCAAGCCAGGCTGCCCAGTCGAGAGCCAGTGTTCACAGCAAAGAGGTGACGGACCCAGTTTTGGTCCGAAACTTCTGTCAGTTCGCCTTGGTTGGGAGGATGGGTTGTGGCCCAATCAGGGTTGATGTCTTATGGGTCAATGTTAACCAGAAGACCATCAAAAAGCACGTTGGCCAACTGAGAGTCTAGGGGTGACGACCCCCAAAATGGAGTCGACAAGTCCAGTGAGCACTGTGAATACTCCTGTAACTCAGTCCAGCTAAGGGGGGCTATGGACTCCTGTTTCTGTCCTAAGGTGGCATCAACTGTGGAGCACTCATTGAGGAGAGTGCTGAGCCTGTGGCAGGGCTAGGAGATTCAAGGGGACCTGGAGGTCTCCAGACCAAATTGGCTTTTTGATGGATTCTTTTGTTGGTGGCCCCTGTTAAACATTGTACTTTTGTACAGAGTTTTGGGTAGTGTGTGAAGGGACCCAACGGGGGAGGGATGTAGGAGCGTGGTCCCTTTAAGGGGGGAGGGCCAGGCTACATGGACCACATGACTGTCTCGGGGCCAATCGCGCAGGAGCATGCAAATCTCGGCCAAATGGGAGTTTGCACAGGGCCCTGGGTGCAGGCGCTGTGAACTAGGGAGTGGTGTGGATCAGGGAGCTGAAGTGTAAAGACCTGTTGTCTATTGTTCTGTGCCGGTCATCCAACTGCCTTTGATCAATAAACCCGTGTTTATTATTGGAAGCCTCCAGTGTCTGTCCCGAGACACCATGATTTCCAAAAGGGATCTCAGAAATATATTACACTAACAAACATTTCTTGCTCGGAGTTTGGTATTCCCGACAGGTACATACGTGACAAACTGTGCATTATCGTGCTTCCTCTTCAACAGGAGCTCCTTTCCACGCCATTTAAGGAAGTTATCCAGAGTTGTATCAGGATTTGAGCTGACGGCAATCTTATCTGAACGTGTCCACACATCTAACCCAACCAACGCAACACGGATATTTAACGATTTGTACAACTGACAAAAAAAAAGTGAAAAACAAAATCAGAATACACAGCAAATGGACAGATTTTATAAAGAGACCATCCAATTTACTGCAGTTTTTGTTCTTCTAAATAAAACACATACATACGAATTAGAAGCAGTAGCAGGCCATTCGGCCCCTCTAGTTTGCTCTGGCATTCAATAAGATCACAGCTAATTTGATGGTATCCTCAGCTCTTCATTCCGCCTACCCGCAATAACCTTTGACTCCTCTCAGTCAAGAATCTTCCTATCTCTGCTCTTGAAATAGTCACTGACGCTACCTCTACCACTCAATGGGACTGAGTTCCAAAGATTCATAACCCTCAAAAAGAAAGAGTCTTCCCACCTCTCGTCTTAAATGGGGAAACCCGTTATTTTTAAACGGTGTCCCCTAATTCTAGTCTCTCCCACAATGAGAAGCATCCTTTCAACATCCATCCTGTCAAGTACCCTCAGGATCTTGCATGTTTCAATAAGATCTCCTCTCGTGTTCTAAACGCCAATGGATACACACAAAAAATAAAAGTTTCTTAATTTCTTGTAATTACATGGGATTCAGAGTCAAAGAGTTACATTCCATTAATTTCACGTATGAACCAGGCTCCTCTTCCCAGTCCAACACTGGGCCTCAGCCTCAAGAGAAGTCAAAGAGTTAAAGATGCCTACATCACCCCCAAGTTCTCCTCTTTCCTGAAGCCAGCAATCAGTAATACAGGTGGTCCTTCTGAGTGACGCTACCACTTTAGACCTGCGTTGCAATCACTTTTAACTGGATCAAAATTGTCTAAATGTGTTTCACATGAAACCCTTGCAGTCAAAAGAATAGATTTTCATTTATCGTTTCCAATCCTTTTTAGATGCCAAACTTGATCTTCATAGATAAGCACCACATATCCATTTATGGGTGACTTACTCCATTATTTTCATGAAATTTGTTAGCATATTTGAAATCAAACTATCTTCTCTTCCCGTCTTTATCTTGATCTTCTCTGAAAAGGATCATAAGTTTCCTACGGGGTCCCTTCCCACCCCAATCAATAACCTACGTTGCTCTTTCAGACAACGGACCCTATTTTCCTCCGTCTCACAACATGTTTTTCAGCGGCAGAGGCAGCCAGCCATTGGCCACTGATGGGATCTTCCAATGCCACCCAAGCTTCACCATCGGCGGGACCGGAAGACCGCACTGGCAGCCAATGGCGGGAAAATTTCACCCAGTGATCAGACTGGCATATTTACAGTATTCAATCTCCCTTTTCAGACTCCACCATGTGCAGGAGCATCTCGTTTCTCTTTTACTTAGCTTTTCATGCCCCAGAAAATAAAACAAATATTAATTACCCTGTCTACATGGTTCACTACCTCCATCATACGCTGGCGTATTGTTAGGAAATTTCTGTTGAATCTTTCATACTGAAAATGAAAAATAATATCCAAATGATTAACATCTATAAACCAAATTGTTGCCCAAACCTACCTATGAAAAGAGTACCCACCGGGACCCACACGTATATATCGAACACTCTTTAGTCTCAATTGGGTTAGCTTTTCCTCCCACCAATTAATATAAACGCTTACTGACATTTGACCCTTTTGTCTGCGCTTTCATGATCCCAGGGAGATCGGGTGCGATCTAACGGAAAAACAGATTCCATTTTGGGCGGGTTTAGAGGGGATAAAGGCCCAGAAACAACCCTGCTATCCAACAGCAATCTGCTTTGTTTTTCAGCCCTCCGCAGGCAAGCCCCCCCCCCCCTCCCTCAGCAGGAAAGCCCCCCCCCCTCCCCCAGCAGGAAAGCCCCCCCCTCTCCCAAAACGCTTGTCAGTGCTGGACACCATTTTGAAATGGCACCCCGGTCTCAAGGCCCCCCAAACCTCGCCAACTCACTTGTTTGAAGGGGTCCTCCAGCTCCCCCCACCTCACAAGGGTAGGGCACCTTGGGCTTGATCCCCAGCCTGGACAAAATGCCAGCTTGGCACCCTGCTCCGAGGCCAACCATCCAGGGATAGGCCTCCAAACGTCTCGGGGGAATAGGTGATTAGGCCCCGGGAATAGGTGATTAGCTCGGCCTGGTCCCTATTCATGGAGACCTGTGCTAGATGCTCATCTGGGGTCTTCGCTTTGGGTAGGTCTGGCAAGTGCATATTAAAGGGAGACTAGTTGCTCACTTTAAAATGCTAATTTGCCAAATACAGAACCCGCCCATTGTTGATGGGATCTAGATTGCAACATTGCATGAGATCTCGTTAGATCTTGAGAGCGTAACGAGCCGGGTGAAAATTTACCGGCTGCTTCACACCCAGAGTCGGGCATGGCGCGACCGAATAGGTTGCGTCCAGAGTCCGAGTACTTCTAGCCAAGGAGCAGGTTTAATATAATATGATTTTCCAAGTCAACAATATACATATGTACAACACATACAAATAGGAAAACTCGAAACACAGCCAACCCTTGGACTCAACTAATAATAGCTGCTTCAGAGGGTTGTAACATTGTGAGGTTATTGAGTGGTCTTCAACATGGATTGACAGATTTTATAGTCAGTTGTTATATTACACCAAGGTGTACACCCACCAATGTACAACTGTTTATGCGCCACTATTTGATCATTAGAAATATAATACTATAGAGAAAACTAAGACACGAACAGCAATGTTTCTGCTGGAAATGTTCTTTGAAATCAGATATTAAACGATTTGGCGAGTTAATAAAATTCAAAGCAACTTGTAAAAAAAAAAGTAACGCGTTTAAGAAACATCTTATTTCATTTTAAGGTTTAGGCTTACCTCAGCATTGTCAACAACTAAGTAAAGTTCCACAAATCGAGAGCTTTGTGAAGCTTGTGCAAATCTCTAAAAAGGGGAAATAGACAATTTGAACGCAGTTATTAACATGGAATGCAAGAACCAACACGTTAACATGTATCCAAATGTTTAAAAGCACCAGAAACGTTCACAGGAGTGTTGTACCCTGACAGGAGGTTGGTAAAGTGCGGCCGTTTTGGGTCCATTGTCATAAAGTGTAAAGTTGCGTGCGCTGCACGATCCACGTTTAAGTTTCAGGTGCTGCTGTCTGTACAACGCGTGTTCTCCAGTTTGAGTTCCTTCCAGTGGTTCAATTAAGTAGACATTACTCCCAGCTGTGAGGATGCCCCTGGAAAACAACATTAACAAACACATTAATTCCAAATCAAAGATTGCTTGCTTTGATGCATAAAGGATGTTCAAATTTCACAAATGTTAGACAGGGTAGGGGGGAAAGTCCAGGAGGAATACTTTTTATTCACAATGCTCTCCCCATATTTTCTTATATAAAAGTAAGGAATTAGTGATTTACCTGGCATGGGAACGTCAAGTCTCCCTCTCTTCTTTCACATGCCGTGGGGGCTAAGCCAGAATTTATTCCCCATCCCTAATTACCTTCGAGACCCAGAAGGAAAAACAGTGAAACGGAGAGAAGAAGAATACTGGTTCTAACTGTTTATTCCTTCTGGGGAAAGTGGTGACATTTCACGTGGGGTAGGTACATCCACCGTGCTCTCAGGGAGGAAGTTCCAAGATTTTGACCCAGCGACAGCGAAGGAACGGGGATGTAACCCCAAGTCGGGATGGTGTGTGACGTGGAGGGGAACTCGCAGGTGGTAGTGTTCCCAAGCGTCTGCTGCCCATCTCCTTCTAGGTGCCAGAGGTCATGGATTTGGAAGATGCTGAAGTAGCCTTGGTGAGCTCTGTAGTGCATCTTGTAGATGGTACACACGGCTGCCACTGTGCGTGGGCAGTGGAGGGAGTGAATATTGAAGGTGTTGGATTGATGGGTGGATGGAAGGGGTGCCCACCCCTCCTCGAGAAAGACAACTGGTGAAACTGGACCCGGGCCCTCGTGTCGGACCAGCCGGGGTTGGAAATGGGCATGGAGGCAGATGTTGTAGCCTTCGCCTCGTTGATCGCCCGAAGGCGGATCCTTGTTGGGGTGGAGATCAACCTCTTCACCCTGTCCCGGCGGGGGGGGGACCTGCTGGAATTCCTGACGTTTGAAAAGGTCAAATTTGAACTGAGGGGAAGGATGGGGGGGGGGGGGGGGTTCTACAATTCATGGGCATTATGCACTTTCGAGAATTGGATCACATCGAACATTAGCGGAGGGTTGGGAGGGGGAGATGGACTGTATATGTTAATGGTGACTATGGGCGATTCCTTTTCGTCATTTGTTTATGTTAACATGCGGGCTTATATCTGGGATTTGATGGGAGGATGGGATTGTTGTTATTGATATGGGGATTGACATTACATTCGTTATTGATTATTGTTTGGTGTAAATTTGGGAGCAAATGTGAAAAAGGAGAATAAAAAATTTTTAATAAACATTTTTTTTAAAAAAGACAACTGATGAAAATCATATTTGGTGCATTTTCATCAACCTGAAGGCACCATTTTAAACAGACATTGCTTATTTAAAACTATTTTCAAGTTCCCCCTCATCCAGTTACACTGTGGAGTCTAATTCTTATGCCCACTTAGCGCAAGTTCACTGGAAAATTCTCTTCAGCACAGCTGGCAATCATTGGTTGTATGACACCTTTGACATAGCGTCATCCAGACCCGAAACGTCAGCTCCATTCTCTCTTCACCGATGCGGTCAGACCTGCTGAGATTGTCCAGCATTTTCAGTTTTTGTGCAACTAAATATAGCTCAAATCCAAATGAATTATAGCTTCTTTTGTGGGTGCTAATTAATTGTTTTGCTGCCTTCCTCGAGCGGTTTTATTGTTCAGTCTGCAGTGTTGTGAATCAATGATTCTTTTCAGACAATTTCCATTGTTCACTGTCGAATGGCTTTGGCTAAGTTCCACCTTTTGGCGGCCATTTCCTCTTGCCAAATGTACTGTACCTTGTACAGACTGATCCATTACTCCATGTATATTAATCCATCATTTCTCAACTGTAAATCGGAGGGTGTTAAACTGCACCATTTCACAATGTTTAAAAAAAGAATCAAGCCGCTTTGTACTTTTAACTCAAGACTTTCCTACCCACAGATTATACTAGTGTCAGTACAGCTCCACTGATCGTTTGTCATTAATTACATTTAACTACCACTGTTGGAAGTGGATCCCATGGTTCTTGGCCTGCCTGTAAGATGGAGCATCTTTTTGGTTAGGTCTCTTCATTAGAGACAGCAAACACCCATCTTAACTACCGCTAGTGGGCCCAAGGCTCTGCTAACATGCGCTGATTGGAAAGCTATGAGGGAAATGATGGATGGGCTGAACAAGATTTCTGGTGTCAACTCGGTTCTTGGGAGGAAGAAGTAGTAGGATAATTAATGGTCCCTTATCGAAGGAAAGATATACTGGCATCGGAGGCTGTCCAGAGAAGGTTCACTTGGTTGATCTTGGGTACGGAGGGATTTTCTTCTGAGGGGAGATTAGGTCTGTACTCATTGCAGTTAAGAACAATGGGAGGCGATCTTATTGAGATATATTAGGATTCTTAGGGAGCTTGACAGGGTAGATGCGGAGAGATTATTTCCCCTTGTGGGAAAGTCAAAGATCTATGGTGCCAGAGGGCATATGAGTAAGAGGTTGTCCATTTTAAACAGATGAGCAGGAATTTCTTCTCCGAGGGGATTGAATCGGTGGAATCCTTTACTGCAGAGGGTTGTAGAGGCTGGGCATGCAAGTACGTTCAAGGCAGAGATAGACAAATTGTTAATCACTCAAGGAATAAGGGTGATGGGGATCAGGCGGGAAAGTGAAATTATGGATCATCAATCATGATCTAATTGAATGGCGGAGCAGACTCGATGGGCCGAATGGCCTACTTCTGCTCCTACATCCTGTGGTCTTATAATTATCAATAATAAAAGCAGCTTAAAGGAAGGAGAGAGCTATTACATACCGGAGTCCAGTGCAGATGCTGATACTGGCAGAGGAATCATTGATGCCTTCAATCACACCATGATAATTACAATGGTCCTGTGACAAATCACACCATTGCAAATTAAAACATCAACAGAATGCCGAGATATAAAACACTTTAATTACACAAACCATTTTAAAATTAAATAGATGGCAGACAAATACCAGAAATGGCGTTTCCACTACTTCCGTTCCATTTTCTAAGTAATGGGTTTCAGTATAATGCTTGACCAGTAGACCCCTGTTGAAGCAGAAAATAAAATGAATTGGAGCTGGACTGAGGGGTCTCAACAAAAGCTTGAGAGTTGATGCAGCTCCACACAAGCTCGCACCCGTACCACTGTGAAATGAAGCCTCATTGACTGCTACACCAACTCAATTCAGTAAAATCCTTCCTCCTGCCTGGCATTGCCTAATCATTAGCTCATATCTCACCTTCTTCCCCAGAAGGTTCAACCTTAATGGCATCCTGCAATAAAGGGTGCTGGCCCTCCTCTTGGGTTTCTTTATTTTTCATAGAATTTACAGTGCAGAAGGAAGCCATTCGGCCCATCGGGTCAACACCGGCCCTTGGAAAGAGCACCCTACCCAAGCCCACACCTCCACCCTATCCCTGTAACCCAGTAACCCCACCCAACCTTTTTGTTCACCAAGGGCAATTTATCATGGCCAATCCACCTAACCCGCACATCTTTGAACTGTGGGAGGAAACCCACGCTCACACGGGGAGAACGTGCAGACTCCGCATAGACAGTGACCCAAGCGGGAATCGAACCTGGGACCCTGGAGCTGTGAAGCAACTGTGCTGACCACTATGCTACCGTGCTGCCAATTTTTATATAATTGAATGCAACCAATCTACTTAGCAGACCCAGGCGCAAAGGGTCTTTGATTAAAAATTTAGAAGCTTAATTCCATTCTTAATTATTATAGGAACTGCACTCTTTCTGGCTATCTGATCAGCTCAAAGAATTAACTTTACTAATTCAGCTTGAGCAGGTTAAAACTTGTGCACAAGGTTTACTCATCTATTAGCAGAGTCAGTGGAGTTTGTATTGCAGACTGAGGCAATGGTAGAGGGTGGCTCGAGACGGGTGGAATAGTTTTATGTGAGCAGAGGATCGGAGGGTGGTCCAGATAGTCAGGCCTGTAGATGACAAAGGCCCAGATAAGGAGGTCCACAGCAGATGAAATGAGGGAAGGATGGGGGTGAGAAATGCCGAAGAGGTGGAATTAGGTGGTCTCAAGAATGGAGAGCCGACAGTGGGTTGGAAAGTTGGCTCAGAGTCAAATAAGACGCTGTGGTGGTGAACAATCAACTGGAGACCTAACCCAGGAAGGGTGATGGATTCTGCAGCAAGGGTATGGAGTTTCTGGTAGAAGCCAAATTGATGATTTTGGTTATCTCGCTGTTTGAGTGGAGGGAGAAACCTACAAGACAAAAGTCTGACAACATGGATTGGAGGAGTGAGGAGAACGGGATGTGCTCTGTGCATCTTTCTGTGCCCCATTCTCCCAGTGATCCCCTCCATGCCCTCTGTCCCCCCTCTGCATAGGTTTGCCTCGCTCCATTTCTTTCCAATTGGCTGAATATTTATGAGAGTCAGTAGGCCCTGTGTCTCAGTGTCACTTTCCCAATCTCCTGCTGTCCAAAGATGTGCAGGTTAGGTGGATTGGCCATGCTAAATTGCCCTTGGTGTTGGTTGGGGTTACTGGGTTATGGGGATAGGGTGGAGGTGTGGGCTTGGGTAGGGTGCTCTTTCCAAGAGCCAGTGCAGACCCGATGGGCCGAATGGTCTCCTTCTGCACTATAAATTCTATGATTGCTTTGCACATTTTTCATTCTCTCAGTGTTCCACCCTTTCCTGACATTATATTGGGAGATACAGGCATTCCATGCAGTCAGAGGTGCCTCCTTCTCTTGTTACTTTAACAGAAGTGTTCAAAGTGAATGAGTTAATGATGCTGTTGAGAAATAGCCTCAGGGCCTCGTCTTGTTCTCAGAATCACTCCCGATTAGTTTACCATCATCACATTTCCTGTGGTTTTATAAAAAAACTGCCTTCCTTTACACAAGACTGCTATCTCGGGGCTGCTATCTCTGAAAAACATTACAGTCAACTAACAAGAATTGTGCTCTTACCATATTTAACAAACATGTATTTTTTGATAGGCCCAGAGATATATTTGCACTGGAATAGGTCACAAAAAAAAAAAAAAAAATCAAATAAGACATTCATAACATGGTATAAAAGTTGCAGAGACCAGCATGATCTTTGACTTGTTCCATTCTACCCAAACTGTTCCACAAGGACCTGGTATACTATCCAACCAGTGCAAAAGCCGTTAATTTAAACGGTACATTAAACAGTACATTACCATGGTCATATTAATTTCATTCATGCAATACATCCTGGAGTTAAAGCAGTGGTTTACAGTAGAACATGCTCCCACCAGTGGAGTCAAGTTGCCAGAATGGAGAATAGGACTCGTTTCTATTTAAATGCAATCTTTATTTCAAAACTTATGCTGCGCCACTTCATGTTTGACATTAAATGGCTGCTCCATTAATCCACACTGCCGAGTAGGAACCAACTTTCTCCTGCCGAGTAGGAACCAACAGAAAGTTGAAGTGGAAAATTAATTTAATTGTGGAACCCCAGTACATAGAACATTTACAGCGCAGTACAGACCCTTCGGCCCTCGATGTTGCGCCGATCTTTGAAACCACTCTAAAGCCCATCTACACTATTTCCTTATCATCCATATGTTTATCCAATGACCATCCAATGACCATTTAAATGCCCTTAATGTTGGCGAGTCCACTACTATTACAGGCAGGGCATTCCATACCCTTACTATTCTCTGAGTAAAGAACCTACCTCTGACATCTGTCCTATATCTATCTCCCCTCAATTTAAAGCTATGTCCCCTCGTGCTTGACATCACCATCCGAGGAAAAAGGCTCTCGCTGTCCACCCTATCTAATCCTCTGATCATCTTGTATGCCTCAATTAAGTCACCTCTTAACCGTCTTTCTAAAGAAAATAACCTCAAATCCCTCAGCCTTCCCTCATAAGATCTTCCCTCCAGACCAGGCAACATCCTGGTAAATCTCCTCTGCACCCATTCCAATGCTTCCACATCCTTCATATAATGCGGCAACCAGAACTGCACGCAATACTCCAATTGCGGCCGCACCAGAGTTTTGTACAGATGCAACATGACCTCATGGCTCCGAAACTCAATCCCTCTACCAATAAAAGCTAACACACCGTACGCCTTCTTAACAACCCTCTCAACCTGGGTGGCAACTTTCAGGGATCAATGTACATGGACACCGAGATCTCTCTGCTCATCCACACTACCAAGAATCTTGCCATTTGCCCAGTACTCAGTCTTCCTGTTATTTCTTCCAAAATGAATCATCTCACACTTTTCTGCATTAAACTCCATTTGCCACCTCTCAGCCCAGCTCTGCAGCTTATCTATGTCACTCTGTAACGTGTTACATCCTTCCGCACTGTCCACAATGGGAGGACTGGGGTTTCCACACAAGACTGCTTTGAGCCCATGACCACTGTGCGCTTTGAGCCCATGACCACTGTGCGCACACTAATGTTTTTACAGTTCCTTAAACACCGGCCGAGACTGCATTGCAACCCCAGTGCTGGACACACCTTAGTACAAACAAAATCTCTGGCTTGCAAAGGGATCACACTGACCCTTTTTAAAACAGTAACACAATAAAGTGACTTTATATCAATAATAAAAAAAAAGGCCTGCTCTCCAAAATCAACTCGAGAAGAAAGCGGTACTGTTCTTAAAAAAAAGGAAGTCACACAACCTTACCCATTCTTTTCGAGATGAACAATGAGTTCCTTCCCTTCTGCATTTACGGAATAGGTGATTTTTTCTGGATGGACGATCTGAATAATGGGGAAGGAGGGGGGGGGGGGGGGGGGGGGGAAAAGAGAAAAACAATATTGTTCTGATAATCAAGACCACGTTGGCTAAGAACACCTACACCAAGATGTACTTGCAGAGGCTTCCTCTGTTCAATATTTATAATTAACACTGAGAGAAAGGGTATGTCTAAGTAACTTTTGAAATAGGTTATCCCAAATGCTTTCACAACATGAATAATTACTTGCTTCAAGATCATCTGGCCCATTTCATTTCACTGTGAGGTTTTCCTTTAATGTCTTTTTTATGGTTAAAGCACAATCCAACTTGGCTGAATTTTATTTATAAACTCATTGAAATGGTTTCACAACCACATCAGGTGAGAACGGACGGTGCCGCCTTTTTCAGAGAGCTCTGGGAATACAGCATCAGAACTGAATAGTTTCCAGCATTCAACCACACCTGTGCCATTTCCCAGCATCTTGAGTCAGTCTGGCTCAGTGGTCATGTTCTTGGAAACAGAAGGTCAGAGGTTCAGGTCCTGCTCCAGATGTTGACATAAATGGCCGACTCTTGGCAGCGCTGAAGGAATCTTGCATTGTCTTTCAGATGACGAACTGCCTGGTCGGTTTTGTTTACTGTTCACTCATTCTCAGGATGTGGGCATCGCTGTCAAAGCTGGCATTGGTCAGACAACCCAGTTTCCGAGCGGTTTACCAGCTCACTTCAGAACCGCACTGGTGTGGGGCCGGAGTCAGGTTAGCCAGTCCGAGCCAAAGTGGCAGCTTACCTTCCCAAAAACGTCAGCAGTGAGGCAGTCGGGGGCTTAACGACAATCCCAAACCTTCATGGTCACTTATATTGATCGCAGATTTGAAAAGAAAAATTGAATTCAGTGCCTAAACCCATATTCAGAGCATAGTCCAGGGTTTCAGCTGAGCTACTTAACTGGGGCCCGTCTCTCAGGCGATCAGAAAAAGTCCTACGGTACTAGTTTGATGAAAAGCATTTATCCAATTGCACTGCCCCATGTTTACGCCTCAAATGACATCACACAAAAAAAAACACGGTCACGTGACTCATTGCCAACTATGGGATCTTTCTCTGTGCAGATTGGCTTCCATGTTTCTGAAATTTATAAGAAATAGGAGGAATAGGGGCAGCACGGTGGTGCAGTGGTTAGCACTGCTGCCTCACGGCGCCGAGGATTTGGGTTCAATCCCGACTCTGGGTCACTGTCCGTGTGGAGTTTGAACATTCTCGCCGTGTCTGCGTGGGTCTCACCCCCGAAACCCAAAGATGTGCAGGGTAGGTGGATTGGCCGCGCTAAATTGCCCCTTAATTGGGTACTCTAAATCTATTTTTAAAAAAGAAATAGGAGGAATAGCCATTCAGCCCATCAAGTCCGTTCGGTCATCCAATAAGATGACAACCTTTTGACTAATATTCAATGACTTAGCCTCCATTCCAACAATGATGCTTCAAAACTACTTCATTGGTTGCAAGGCACCTTTGGGATGTTCTTAGGTGATGAAGAGCATCAGTCAATCTCAGTGCCCCGACCCAAAGACAGGCCCTTCAATCAGGCACTGCGCCTTTGTACGAGACCCCCTACCCTGCGCGTACACAAGCAACCGCGCACAGGCTTGCTTGTTGTGCTTCCTGCATGGTGTGCCACCCATCGCTGGGTCAATACCAGCATTGGTGGAATGAAACCCTGAAGTGGGCATTAATTGGTGGCGGGGTAGGGAGGCTGCCCACAGGCTTTCCAGGACTTGGATCAGGATAGAGGCAGGAATGTGACCGGGGTTCCCACCCGCCCACTCTCCAGTCAGATTAATAACTACCCCCCCCCCCCCCCCCCCCCCCAATCAAACACCATGGGGGTGGAGGGGCGGCTACAATATTCTGCCCCATATTTATTTGCTTTAAAATTCATAGACTCATAGGGTCTCAACACTGCAGAAGGAAGTCATTTGGCCCATCGGGTCTGTACCAACCATCAGAAAGAGAACCCGACCTAGGCCCACTCTCCCACCCCATCTCCGTAACCCGACCTAACCTTTTGGACACCAAAGGGCAATTCAGCATGGTCAATCCACCTTATCTGCACATCTATGGAGGAAACCGGAGAACCCGGGAGGAAACCCACACAGACACGGGGGAGAAAGTGCAAATTCCACACGTTCACCCGAGGCCGGAATTAAATCCGGGTCCCTGGTTATGTGAGGCAGTAGTGCTAATCACTGTGCCGTTTAACGTGATCATCTGTCCGCATTGCCCTGAAGATTCATATTTTAATGCAATTTGCAATTTTCTGACTTTGCATCCCTGACACACACCTTTTCTATATTAACAAAAACAGCGGTTCCAAAAGTGACCCCTGTAGGACACCACTCTTTACATCCCTTCAGACACAACACGTTTGTTAACCATTATTCGTTCTGCCCTTTAGCCAACCTCCCATTTATTTTTTTTAAACTCAGTCGTAGGATGTGGCCATTGCTGGCAAAGCCAACAATGATTGGTCATTCACGCTTGCCAAAAGAGAAGCAGGTCCTTGTGGAGAAGGTCCTCCCACAGCTTCTCCTCCAGCAGCTTTGGTACAACCGAGTGGTTTTGCTAGGCCACTTCCGAGGGTAAGGATTCCCCCACATTGCTAGTGGTCGGGACTGTCAGTGGTCGGACACGATAAGGATGTTACATTTCCCTCCTCAAAAGCCATCAGCGAATCTAATGTTTTTTTAATGACATCCCATAGTTACATGGTTATTGCTGATGCCAGCATTTTAGTCTAAATTTAACAAAATGTAATTAACTGAATGAGGTAGGGTTTGAACAAATCCCCAGATCGTGAGCCCAGGTCCCTGGATGACTAGTCTGGGAACATATAAACTTACTTTCATTTCATCAACAAGCCTCATGAACAGTACTTTATTAAGTTACTTTATAACGTTTGTCAAGGGATTTGGGGTTACTTGTGCAGTAATGGAATGTCGCTCCTTATTTCAAGGGGCTTGGAATACAAGAGTTAGGAAGCTTGCTGCAACTGTACAACGTACTGGTGAGATCATATCTGGAATACTAAGAGCAGTTTTGGTCCCTTATACTTAAAGGAAAGATATTATTTCATGGGTTCAGTGAAGGTTCACTAGGATGATACCTGGTATGGAGGAATGGTTTTATAAGCAAATGTTAAACAGGTTGGGACTCTACTCGTTGGAATTTAGATGATTGAGCAGTAATCTCATTGAAAGGAGCATTCGGCTTGACGGGGTAAATGCTGGGGGGGGGGGGGATGTTTTCCCTCATGGGATAGTCCAGGACCAGAACCCATTTCAGACTGAGAAGAGGAAGAATTTCTTCTTCCAGAGGGTTGAGTGTCAAGGGAATCAAGGGTTTCAGGGAAAGGGGAGATTGGACACGAGGAATGTCGGATCAGCCATAATCCTGTTTAAAGGCAGAATGGGCTTGAGGGGCTGAAAGGCTATTTCCTACTTCTTACAGTCTTTATAAGTCTGGTGTTAGCCGCCTAAAGTCCTCTTTTTCCAGGTAGATATATATTCGACTCTATTATGGATTCCAGAAGCTTTACCAGCATGGACAATAGTCCGATTAGTTCATTGTTACATTTTGAATGCCTCCATTACACCGCTAACTTTTATGGTCCCTGGCAAAACTTCCATATAGATACATTGAAAATAGGAGCAGGAGGAGGCCTTTTGGCCCTTCGAGCCTGCTCTGTCATGATCTTGGCTTATCATCAAACTCAATAGCCTAATCCTGATTTCTCCCCATAACCTTTGATCCCATTTGTCCCAAGTGCTATATCTAGCCGCCTCTTGAATATATTCAATGTTTTAACATAAACTACTTCCTGTGGTCCACAGGCTCACCACTCTTTGGGTGAAGAAATGTCTCCTCATCTCTGTCCGAAATGGTTTACCTGGAATCCTCAGGCTGTGACCCCTGGTTCTGGGCACACCCATCATTGGTAACATGCATCTACCCTGTCTAGTTCTGTTAGAATTTTATAAGACTATGAGATTCCCCCTTCATTCTTCAGAACTCCAGCCAATCTCTCCTCATGACAGTCCTGCCATCCCTGGAATCAGTCTGGTAAACCTTCGCTGCACTCCCTCGAGAGCAAAAATATCCTTCCTCAGAATAGGAGACCAAAACTGCACACAATACTCCAGGTGTGGCCTCACTAAGGCCCTGTATAATTGCAACAACACTTCCCTGCTCCCTACTCGAAACCTCTTGCAATGAAGGCCAACATACAATTAGCCTTCTTTACCACCTGCATGCTTACCTTCAGCGACTGGTGCACAAGGACACCCAGGTCCCGCTGCACACGCCCCTCTCCTAATTTACAACCGTTCAGGTAGTAATCGGCCTTCCTGTTTTTGCTTCCAAAGTGAATAACCTCACACTTATCCAAATTATATTGCATCTGCCATTGATTTGCCCACTCGCCCAACCTGTCCAGATCATGTTGTAGGAGCTCTGCATCCTTGTCACAGTTCACTCTCCCACCCAACTTGATATCACCTGCAAACTTTGAGATGTTACATTTTGTTCCCTCATCCAAATCATTAATATCCAAAGGCATGGGGCTGGTTTAGCTCAGGGCTAAATCGCTGGCTTTGAAAGCAGACCACAGCAGGCCAGCAGCGCGGTTCAATTCCGGTACCAGCCTCCCCGAACAGGCGCCGGAATGTGGTGACTAGGGGCTTTTCACAGTAACTTCATTTGAAGCCTACTTGTGACAATAGGCGATTTTCATTTCATTCATGATAAAGATTGTGGTCAAAACCCTCTTATTTGTCCTCCCACTTCACAGCTATTGGGGCTGCGGTTTGTCTACTTGCAATTCGACCAATTCTGTGTTATCCAAGTGTAGGAAACTTCATGGTATCAACATGTATTTGACTGAGAGTTCAATGCTGTACAACTGAATGGCCCAGACAGCAATGTTTGGATACATATAACCTCAACAGCAGAGTTATCAGCACCTCCCACCCCCCACCACCACAAACTCAGGACTCCAGAGGACACTTACATTGAGAAAAGCTAACAGCACAGGCCTCAAGTCAAACTAAAGATTCAGTCTCCATGTCTTAGCTACTCAATGCCTTAACCAGCATTAGTTAACAGTGTCAATGCCATCCCAGTTCTACCCACACGCTGCTGTTATTATTCCAGCCCCTCACTAACTCTGGAATTCCCCTAATTGATTCACTGGGGTCAAACCATTTTCTATTCTGTAATCAATCGCTTGAACAATTCCCACTTATAACCCAGTCGTTCAGGGAAAAAAAAAAATCACGCATTTGCTATAAACATATTCTTAAGGGTGATGTACTCGGTTCCCACCTTCGATGGAGACAAATCTCTCTTGTTGAGAATGGTGCTCATTAAACGAGGTTTCACTACTTCATATTTCTCTACTTCAGGAAGTGAGTTAGACCAGGGAGGAGAGGCAGCTGGTGGATAAAGCAAATCAGCAAGGTTAAAGCAAGGTTAGGAACAAGCACAGACTTTGTCATTTCAAATAATCAACACTGCCACAATGTCCAATAAAAAGGAACAAGAAGTTGTTACCACCGGGGTTTACTTAACAATTAAGATCTGTGCAGATGTGCAATTCTCATTGCAGCCTGTGGATTTAAAACTATATCAGTATAAAATTCAGAAACAAAATAAAACGGGCAGTTGTCTGTACTATTAACTTGCCCGCCCTCCAATAAAGTTTGGAGCATGTTAAAACATTCAATTGATAAGCTAACAGGTATGCCAAAGGCATGTTTAATTGAGAGTTGGTCAAAGATAGTGCATTCATTGTTTCGAATTCCAATAGATTTGTTTTTTTAAAGTGAGAGGTATGGAGTCGAGATTTGTTGTCTCAATCCTATGAACTAAATGGTAAAAGGGTTTTAAAAAGAAAAAAATCTGAACTCATTTATGTTCAATACACCACACTCGTGAATAAGGGGAAGATGTAAACTTACCACACGTCGTGCCTACAATCAACAAGCCAAATGTAACAGAAATCCAGTGCATTCTGTCCTGGGGGCTCTTCTCCCTGTCGGATGCAGTCCTCTATATCAGTGACCAGCAAGCAGGCTTGGCTGAATGTAGCCACTACACTTGAGAGTGACTCATTACCACAAACTCCGCCTGTTACTGCCATTGCACAAGCCTCCAGCCAATCGACACCAATTAGTCACAAAATAGGTGGAAGTTAGAGTTAAGTTGGAAGATGCGCCTCTTGAATTATTACCTTTCATCTGAAACATGCTCAGGGATAATGGCTTTGGGCGGGGAGCCTCCGGGAGAGGATGGAGCAGTTCAGCCAGGTTAGATTTGGGCTGGGATCGGGGCAGGGCAAGGACCAGGAAGTCTGAGTCAAGAATGAAACAGCAGCAACCAGGTTAGATTTGGGCTGGGATAGGGGAAGGGCAAGGACCAGGAAGTCTGAGTCAAGAATGAAACAGCAGCAACAAGACCCGGACCCCACCCCCTTTCCTGAAACAGCATCCCCAGTATCGAGAAAGTCAGGGAATAGGAATCTCTGTCCATTTTCCTTCTTGATCAACGCCATCGATCTTGCGGGGGAGGGGGGAGGGGGGAGGGAACCATTCTTCTCGTCGGTAAGCTGTTGTGCTAGTCCTGATTTATTAGAATGAACAGGTTTTCCTTCTGCACATTCTCTTTCATTGCTTTCAGTATGCGAATATCACAAAAAAATGGTTTAAAAATCGTCCCTCTTTGAGCTTGCACTCAGATTGGAAAGTATGGGAGGCATGGCTCATTATTAGCGGGGTCCCACAGATTCAAGAGCCCCAGAACGCTGTCATGATCGCTGGATTTGTAACTCCCCGAGAATGAGAGCACATTTTTATCTTTGTTTGACTCTCGCGCACCTCCTAGTGGTGTGGGCTATAGGACAATCTGGGAACAGTTTTGCTGACAGTGTGATAGCGGGGCAGCATTGCCTCCACCACGGATAGGACATTGGAGGCAGGTCACAAATCCACCCCAGCCAGAACAGGGATCGAACCTCCTGCTGGTGACACCAGTCTGATTCATTCCAACCATCCACCGGAGCTCTGTTAGTCCCAGAAGGGGCTGAACGGGCGTCACGGTGGCACAGTGGTTATTAGTCATAGATTTAGTCATAGAATTTACAGTGCAAAAGGAGGCCATTCAGCCCATCGAGTCTGCACCGGCTCTTGGAAAGAGCACCCTACCCAACGGCAACACCTCCACCCTATCCCCATAACCCAGTAACCCCACCCAACACTAAGGGCAATTTAACATGGCCAATCCACCTAACCTGCACATCTTTGGACTGTGGGAGGAAACCGGAGCACCCGGAGGAAACCCACACACACACGGGGAGGATGTGCAGACTCCGCACAGACAGTGACCCAAGCCGGAATCGAACCTGGGACCCTGGAGCTCTGAAGCAATTGTGCTATCCACAATGCTACCGTGCTGCCCCCAAGCACTGCTGCCTCACAGCATCAGGGACCGACCTTGGCCGACTGTGTGGAGTTTCTTCCCATGTCTGCGTGGGTTTCCTCGGGGTGCTCCGGTTTCCTCCCACAGTCCAAAGATGTGCGGGTTGGGTGGATTAGCCATGCTAAAATTGCCCCTTAAGTGTCCAAAGGTTAGATGGGGTTACGGGATAGTGTGGGGGAGTGGGCCTAGGTGTGGTGCTCTTTTGGAGAGTCGGTGCAGACTCGATGGGCCGAATTGCCTCCTTCTGCACTGTAGGGATTCTATGACCAAGTAAGGAGTATTAACTGTTGACTATGATGATAGAGTGCTCTTTTGGTGGGTCGGTACAGACTTGATGGGCTGAATTGCCTCCTGCACTGTCGGGATTCTACCACCTGCACTATTGGCATGCATATTGGAAGGATTCACAAGCTGATAATCAGCCTAAAATAAAAACAGAAAATGCTGGATAAACCCCGCAGATCTGGCAGCAACAGTTAATGTTTCTACAGATAATCAGCCTGTTGGGTCACATTATGAATACTCCTTACTTGGTCATCAGATCTACCCCGGGCTTATGGCTCAGAGACAGGGACAATACCACGACTCCACAAGAGCTCCTATAGACAAAGCAGGAGAAAGATAAAATAGAGAAATGGAATAAATGACCTAAAACAGCTGGAAATGGCAGGTAGCACTGACTGAAAAATTGAATCTTGGCATAAAAACAGGAAATTCAGGAAGCAGTCCACAAATCAGTGAGGAGTGAGTTTCTCTCTCCACAGATGCTGCCGGACCTGCTGAGTGTTCCCAGCGTTCTCCTGTTTTTATTCCAAGAGTTCCAGCATCCACAGTGTCCTGCTTTTCCAGGACGATGCCGGTTGTGTATCTACGCACCGTCTGTCCGCTCAGCTCTAAGTCACTTGCCAAGAGGGTGGGACAAGCGGAGACAATCAATCATTTCAAAAGGAAATTGGATAGACGCAGGATGGGGGAAGAAAGTCAGGGCTACAGTGATCGAGTCGGGGAGTAGCGGTGGCATCATGCTGGTGTTGGCAAAAATGGCTGAATGCGGAGGCTGGTGCAGTGAAAAGTGAAGACAAGGGGTTCATGGTTCTGGGAGGGAGGGGATGGTGTGAGGGTAGAGGTGTGGGAGATGGATCGGGAATGGGTCGGACACAGTTTTTAAAAAAATATATTTTATTCAAGATTTTTTGGCCAAACATAACAGTACATAGTTTTTCTTTTAAACAACAATAAAGTAATATAAATAACAGTGGCCAGTTTTAAACAAATAAATAAATAATATATAAACAGGAACAAAAAAACCAAAACTAAATGGCAACTGCCTTGTCAAAAATAGTTACTCTCCAAAGATACAAACACCACCCCCCCCGCCCCGCCCCCCCCCCCCCCCCCCCCCCCCCGGGTTGCTGCTGTTGTCTTTCTTCCTTTTCATTCCCTCTATCGTTCTGTGAGGTAGTTGACGAACGGTTGCCACCGCCTGGTGAACCCTTGAGCCGAACCCCTTAATACGAACTTGATCCGTTCTAACTTTATAAACCCTGCCATGTCGTTTATCCAGGTCTCCACGCCCGGGGGTTTGGCTTCCTTCCACATGAGCAATATCCTGCGGCGGGCTACTAGGGACGCAAAGGCCAAAACATCAGCCTCTCTCGCCTCCTGCACTCCCGGCTCTTCTGCAACCCCGAATATAGCCAACCCCCAGCCTGGCTCGACCCGGACCCCCACCACCTTCGAAAGCACCCTCGCCACCCCCACCCAGAACCCCTGTAATGCCGGACATGACCAGAACATGGGGGTGTGATTCGCTGGGCTTCTCGAGCATCTCCCACACCTTTCCTCTACCCCGAAAAATTTACTGAGCCGTGCTCCAGTCATATGCGCCCTGTGTAAAACCTTGAATTGTATCAGGCTTAGCCTGGCACACGAGGACGACGAGTTTACCCTACGTAGGGCATCAGCCCACAGCCCCTCCTCAATCTCCTCCCCCAGCTCTTCTTCCCATTTCCCTTTCAGCTCATCTACCATGATCTCCCCCTCGTCCCTCATTTCCCTGTATATATCCAACACCCTGCCATCCCCCACCCATGTCTCTGAGATCACTCTATCCTGCACCTCCTGCGTCGGGAGCTGTGGGAATTCCCTCACCTGTTGCCTCGCAAAAGCCCTCAGTTGCATATACCGAAATGCATTCCCTTGGGGCAACCCATATTCTTCCGTCAGCGCTCCCAGACTCGCAAACGTCCCATCTACAAACAGATCTCTCAATTGTACTACCCCAGCTCTTTGCCATGCTCCAAATCCCCCATCCATTCTCCCCGGAACAAACCTATGGTTATTTCTTATCGGGGACCGCACCGAGGCTCCCGTCCTTCCCCCATGCCGTCTCCACTGCCCCCAAATTTTTAATGTTGCCACCACCACCGGGCTTGTAGTGTATTTCTTCGGTAAGAACGGCAACGGTGTCGTCACCATTGCTTGTAAGCTGGTCCCCTTGCAGGACGCCCTCTCCAATCTCTTCCACGCCGCTCCCTCCCCTTCTCCCATCCACTTACACACCATTGAAATATTGGCGGCCCAGTAATAATCATTTAGGCTCGGTAGTGCCAGCCCCCCCTATCCCTACTACGCTGCAAGAACCCCCTCCTCACTCTCGGGGTCTTCCCGGCCCACACAAAACTCATAATGCTTTTCTCGATTCTATTAAAAAAAGCCTTCGTGACCATCACCGGGAGGCACTGAAACACAAAGAGGAATCTCGGGAGAACCACCATTTTAACCGCCTGCACCCTACCTGCCAGTGACAGGGACACCATGTCCCATCTCTTGAAGTCCTCCTCCATCTGTTCCACCAATCGTGTTAAATTAAGCCGGTGTAAGGTTCCCCAATTCTTGGCTATCTGAATCCCCAAGTACCGGAAGTCTCTTGTTACCTTCCTCAGCGGTAAATCCTCTATTTCCCTGCTCTGCTCCCCCGGATGCACCACAAACATTTTCCCCATGTTCAATTTATACCCCGAAAAAACCCCAAACTCCCCAAGTTGGGTCGGACACAGTTGAGTGCCCGTCAACCACAGTTGGTGGGAGGAACCCTCGGTTCAAGAAAAAAGATCATCTTTCACCATTTTGAACAACTGAAGTCACCACTAAACAGACCTACCACTCACCCCATCATGGTCAGCATTCTGCAGGGACCACTCCCTCTGTCACTCCCTGGTCCACTCCTCAATGGCCCCCAACTCCTCATCCCCTTCCCATGACCCCTTCCCTTGCAAATGCAGAAGGTGCCCCTTTACTTCCTCCCTCTTCCATTGTCCAAGGCCGTAAACAGTCTTTCCAGGTGAACTAGCAGTTCACTTGCACCTCCTTCAATTTGTTCTACTGTATTGCCTGTTCCCAATGCTGTCTCCTCTACAGCAGGGAGACTAACCGCAGATTAGGTGACCATTCTGTGGAGCACCTTCGCTCAGTCTGCAAGCATGACCCTGGCCTCCCTGTCACTTGCCATTTAAACTCACCACCTTCTCTCATGCCCACCGGTCCATCCTTAGCCTACTGCGATGCTCCAGTGAAGCCCATTGCAAACTGGAGGAGCGGTACCTCATTTTCCGATACGGCGCTTTACAGCCTTCTGGACTTAACATTGAGTTCAGACCATGAACTCGCTCCTCCATCTTGACCCCCTTTTAAAATAACATTTTAGGTCCCAATGTAACCCACCCCTCCCCCCACCCCACCCACCACAGGACCATCTGTCACTTGTTCTTAAGTTTTGCTTTTGTTCTGCTCTTCACACATTCTGCTGGTTTTACCTTTATGCCACTATCAGCACCTTCTTTAGTCTTTAACACTCCCTTTGCCTTGTGCCCACAACATATTTGTCAAATCCCTCCTCGTTCCTGCCGACTCTGCTCCACCTACTCCACCTCCTCTTAATCAGCACAAAATTCATCACATTTCTCCCTCTCTTTCGCTCTGTAGAAGAGTCACACGGTCTCGAAACATTAACTCTGTTTCTCTCGCCACAGATGCTGCCAGACCTGCTGAGTTTATCCAGTGTTTTCTGTTTTATTTTAATAAGTCTAGCTTGAGAAAGGAAGACCATGATGTAAAGGAACACCAGGCGAGAATTGCCAGTATGAAGAACAAAGTCTTGGAAAAACAACTCCACGGTTAAGGATATCACTACTGATTACTATTGATTAATTATTTGACTTAATCAAAGCACAATCACACTTAGTTTTAAGTCAAGATCTACCAAATTAAGGTTAATGTGCAGGTTCAGTTGGCAGTTAGGAAGGCAAATGCAATGTTAGCATTCATGTCAAGAGGGCTAGAATACAAGACTAGGGATGTACTTCTGAGGCTGTGTAAGGCTCTGGTCAGACCCCATTTGGAGTATTGTGAGCTGTTTTGGGCCCCATATCTAAGGAAGGATGTGCTGCCTTGGAAAGAGTCCAGAGGAGGTTCACAAGAATGATCCCTGGAATGAAGAACTTGTCGAATGGGGAACGGTTGAGGACTCTGGGTCTGTACTCGTTGGAGTTTAGAAGGATGAGGGGGGATCTTATTGAAACTTACAGGATACTGCGAGGCCTGGATAGAGTGGACGTGGAGAGGATGTTTCCACTTGTAGGAAAAACTAGAACCAGAGGACACCATCTCAGACTAAAGGGGCAATCTTTTAAAGCAGAGATGAGGAGGAATTTCTTCAGCCAGAGGGTGGTGAATCTGTAGAACTCTTTGCCACAGAATGTTGTGGAAGCCAAATCACTGAGTGTCTTTAAGACAGAGATAGATAGGTTCTTGATTAATAAGGGGATCGGGGTTATGGGGAGAAGGCGGGAGAATGGGGATGAGAAAATATCAGCCATGATTGAATGGTGGAGAAGATTCGATGGGCCGAGTGGCCTAATTCTCCTCCTATGTCTTATGATCTTATGATCTAAGTAACTTAAAATATTCAATACAGGCGTAATACAGGTACTGTTAAAATCAAGAGCAAAAATATAAAAATGCAAAAATATAAAATTACAAAAATTAGAGGACTCAAGCCTTCTCCTCTTCTGTGCTCAAACAAATCTATGATTTTATACCAGTGGACGAGTCGCTTTAACTTCCTCCCCCAGTGTATCATTCCAACAGGAAATCTAATGACTCTTTCGATGTCCTCACTTTCTTACGCTTAGATTCAAGGGCCACATATAAAGACCAGCGGCCTGGCCAAATTTCTGACTGATTGGCATCAGCTGTGGAACTGTATTTCGTACCAGTCGACACTTTCAGGATAGAAAACCGCTTCAGTAATTGCATCCCGCCAGCTTCCAGGAAGAGAGTGATCAACGTAGTAATTGTATCGGATCTGGTCACACATCAGGCACTATGAACACAAATGGACGCAATGCCATTGTCTGTAATGGTGGACCCACCCATAAATCTCCAGAAAGGAAGACACCCTTTTCAACAATACCCCCAGGAATCACGAAAACCCCCCACACAAGCAATAACTGCTTGGCGAGAGTTACGTCCAATCATATTTCTATATTTCATGGACAGTGAGATAGAAAGGGCCATAACATAAGACTTGCAAATGCTTTTGCTGTTTCAATTCAGGAATCTGTTTAAAGTATTGGTGGAAGAATATTGACCCAAATGATACACTCGTTAGAATGTATTTTCCTCGGGCAGTGCCCTTACCAATGTACTTGTTGCAAACGTAAAATCAATAAACGTCTTCATTACAAGTGTTTTACTCACTCATCCGATGCAAAATGTGCACACCTTTAACAATAATCTGTTAACTCAGTCAGCAGTGAAACCAGTGCAGTGTACATTGACGGTAACTACCTCATCCCACTGCCACTTATTGGCTGCATTTATTTATTTATTTATAATCTGCACCGTTAAATTAAAAGAGCAAACATCCACAAAGGCACCTTGTACAATGAAGTCTGTGAAGATCCAAACATTTGTCAGGTTACCGGACCAGAAACCCAATCACTTAAAAAATAAATTGTACTGCGAGGAAAGTATACTTTGCTCCAGGAGTGATTCCACGTAGGTATATTTTATATTCAAACAAAGTTTATTCTTAAATACATGAACATGACATAAAGAGCTTTTCAACAAAGCATTTAACAACAAAAGGTTTTCAACCAAGAATTTAAACAATTCTTAAAATAAAAGGAAGCCCTTTTTACTACTAACTTATAATTTCTGTAACTCCACTTATGAAATGAAATGAAAATCGCTTTATTGTCACAAGTAGGCTTCAAATGAAGTTACTGTGAAAAGACCCTAGTTGCCACATTCCGGCGCCTGTTCGGGGAGGCCATTACGGGAATTGAACCGTGCTGCTGGCCTGCCTTGGTCTGCTTTCAAAGCCAGCGATTTAGCCCTGTGCTAAACAGCCCCTATGCAAAGGCCAAAAGCCACTTATAAATAAAGTTAGAAAAGACAGGGTTACTTGCTATACACTTGTATAGAGATTTCTTGAAAAGACTGCTTGAAGAGATCGATCCTTTCAGAAAACAGACTGCAGATCATTCTGTCTGTGTCAGACTACTGATTAACCTGACAGCCTATGGCAAAAGCTGCTGCTCAGCTTAAAGCTGTTAGCAAAACTAAAAATTAAATTGCCTGCTCCAGACCTGGCTCCTCCCATTGATTATATAATTTTTATCCCACTCCGATCCCCTGACTTGCTTACCCAAGTTTAAACACAATGGGCTGGATTCTCCGTCTAGCGACGCCAGAATCGGGAATCGCGACCAGGGGAGAATCGGATAATTGCCGAAAATCAAGACCGCGCCGGGCACATGATGGAATGCCATGCCTTGACAGTGGTGTGAATGCATTCCACGCCGCATGCTAGCACGGACATGCAAATTTTACAGTAAACGCCGTGGGCATATCATTAAAGGGCCCGAGACAGCAACTTCCAGGTCCCCCGCGATGCTCTGCCTCCTACAGGAAGAATTACCAATGGCAAGGTTCACTTGTGGTATTTAAAATAAGGAAACAGGTGTGTGGCTGCTGAGGGAGAGAGAAGGGATACGAAAAGTGTCCATCAGCGCTATAGCGTGCTGACAGTTACGCTGCTAACCAGAGGTGGGGGGGGGGGGGAGGGGGGCTTCTGCCATGGCCAGGGGGAGTAGTGGGTGGCAGCCAGGAGGTGGGGCATGGGGTCGGGATGGGTGGGCATGGACCACCATTTCCACAGCCTGCATGGCAGCCATGCGGCTGCACACACCGCTGACTGCCCACTGTGAACTTAGCGCCACAGATCGTAGGGGTGCCTCGCCAGGCCACCCCCTTAGGTACCCTCTGGCCCCAGCTGACCCATCAACAGGACGTCTCACATTATGTACTCTCCAGGGAATCTTCAGCAATCATAACAAAATTCAATTAAACCTCTCTGTGTAAACACAAACATGGTTGGAATGAATGATGCTCTCGCTTTTACCACATCTTAATTGCATCTTTAGCAGCCACAGAGTCTGGAGACCTTCAGCTAGATTCTTCAACAATATTACTGCAACAGATACATATATACCTGAACTCAGGCTTTTAAAAATATTACTGCAACATTTTCAAAATGCAATATATATATATACCAATTTCGTACATGCATCATAGGTCCATTGCACTGTTGATGTTGAATGTAAGTTACTTGAATTAAAAATTATGATTCCCAAAATGGGGCATCTGGGAACCATCGCTTAATCTGCCGTAATTCATTCTGACCAAATATAGGTGCCATCAGCTTGGAGTGGCCATACTACAAATATAATTGGATTATATTCTGGCTATATTGAAGAACTAAGGATGATTCTGATTGAGAAAAGATTTTGAGGTTCCCCAGTTGGTATGTTGTTAAATGCACCACCCAGTTCAGAACTGATATTCAGATCACAGGGTCCTCAAGTTTGATTCACAGTTTGCACCATGTTAGTTGATGCCAGTCTGATTATCGATAAACACATTATAACAGGGCTCAGTGCTCCTGGGCAACGTAGGAAAGTTAGAAAGGTCCCTTTCTCTTGCTTGCAATCTATTGATGCTGGTAAAAGTTAATGCACGCCCCAATATCAGGGAGGATTAAGGATTGAGCTTAGTGACCATGCCTTCCACCTTATAAAGACTGATTCTCTGGGCTCATCCATGATTGATTGCTAAGGGCAAGGGACTTCAGGTGACTCTTAGAACCACGTTCCAACACACGCCAGCGCCTTCTGGAAAAAAGGGCAGAAAATTTGAATTACTATTTAAACATTTTTAAACTTGACTTAAATAACTATTTTGGGTTGATTTAAATTACTATTTTTAAGTTAGAACATAGAACATTACAGCGCAGTACAGGCCCTTCGGCACTCGATGTTGCGCCGACCTGTGAAACCACTCTAAAGCCCATCTACACTATTCCCTTATCGTCCATATGTCTATCCAATGATCATTTAAATGCCCTTAGTGTTGGCGAGTCCACTACTGTTGCAGGCAGGGCATTCCACGCCCTTACTACTCTCCGAGTAAAGAACCTACCTCTGACATCTGTCTTATATCTATCACCCCTCAATTTAAAGGTATGTCCCCTCGTGCTAGACATCACCATCCGAGGAAAAAGGCTCTCATTGTCCACCCTATCCAATCCTCTGATCATCTTGTATGCCTCAATTAAGTCACCTCTTAATCTTCTTCTCTCTAACGAAAACAACCTCAAGTCCCTCAGCCTTTCCTCATAAGATCTTTTTGCCATACCAGGCAACATTCTGGTAAATCTCCTCTGCACCCTTTCCAATGCTTCCACATCCTTCCTATAAATACGGTGACCAGAAATGCACGCAATACTCCAAATGCGGCCGCACCAGAGTTTTGTACAGCTGCAACATGACCTCATGGCTCCGAAACTTAATCCCTCGACCAATAAAATCTAACACACCGTACGCCTTCTTAACAACCCTCTCAACCTGGGGGGCAACTTTCAGGGATCTATGTACATGGACACCAAGATCTCTCTGCTCATCCACACTGCCAAGAATCTTACCATTAGCCCAGTACTCTGTCTTCCTGTTATTCCTTCCAAAATGAATCACCTCACACTTTTCTGCATTAAACTCCATTTGCCACCTCTCAGCCCAGCGCTGCTGCTTATCTATGTCCCTCTGTAACTTGTAACATCCTTCCGCACTGTCCACAACTCCACCGACTTTAGTGTCATCTGCAAATTTACTCACCCATCCTTCTACGCTCTCCTCCAGGTCATTTATAAAAGTGACAAACAGCAGTGGCCCCAAAACAGATCCTTGTGGTACACCAGGAGTAACTGGACTCCAGTCTGAACATTTGCCATCAACCACCACCCTTTGTCTTCTTCCAGCTAGCCAATTTCTGATCCAAACTGCTAAATCACCCTGAATCCCATGCCTCCGTATTTTCTGCAGTAGCCTACCGTGGGGAACCTTATCAAATGCTTTACTGAAATCCATATAGACCACATCAACTGCTTTACCCTCATCCACCTGTTTGGTCACCTTCTCAAAGAACTCAATAAGGTTTGTGAGGCACGACCTACCCTTCATAAAACTGTGTTGACTATCTCTAATCAAATTATTCCTTTCCAGATGATTATACATCCTATCTCTTCTAAACCTTTCCAAGATTTTGCCCACAACAGAAGTAAGGCTCACTGGTCTATAGTTACTGGGGTTGTCTCTACTCCCCTTCTTGAACAAGGGGACAACATTTGCTATCCTCCAGTCTTCTGGCACTATTCCTGTAGACAAAGATGACTTAAAGATCAAAGCCAAAGGCTCAGCAATTTCCTCCCTTGTTTCCCAGAGAATCCTAGGAATAATCCCATCCGGCCCAGGGGACTTATCTATTTTCACACTTTCCAGAATTGCTAACACCTCCTCCTTATGAACCTCAAGCCCTTCTAGTCTAGTAGCCTGAATCTTGGTATTCTCCTCAACAACATTGTCTTTTTCCTGTGTGAATACTGATGAAAAATATTCATTTAGCACCTCTCCTATCTCCTCAGACTCCAAGCACAACTTCCTGCTACTGTCCTTGACTGGCCCTACTCTTACCCTAGTCATTCGTTTATTCCTGACATATTTATAGAAAGCTTTAGGGTTTTCCTTGATCCTACCTGCCAAAGACTTCTCGTGTCCCCTCCTGGCTCTTCTTAGCTCTCTCTTTAGGTCCTTCCTAGCTAACTTGAAACTCTCGAGCGCCCTAACTGAACCTTCATGTCTCATCTTTACATAAGTCTCCTTCTTCCTCCTTCTTCCTGTTGACAAGTGTTTCGACTGCTTTAGTAAACCACGTTTACCTTGCTCGACCACTTCCTCCCTGGCAGACAGGTACATACTTATCAAGGACACGCAGTGATTTAAATAATTTCAATTAAATAACTATTTTAAATTTGTTGTCAGATCAAGAGGGATAAATACTCAGTATAAAAAAAACGAATTAAATAGTATACGGGGATTGGATTTAATCTGACACAAAAACATCTTTCTAAAGTTTAATTTCAAAGGTTTGATTTAAAGGAATAAATCATGGCAGGACAGCTCCAAGGCGTGGTCTGCTCCTCTTGCTTCATGTGGCAGGCTGGGGACAGTTCCAGTCCCCAGGGTCAGCATGTGTGCAGGAAGTGTCTCCAGTTACAGCTCCTGGAAGCTCAAGTTTAAGAGCTGCAGCGGCGGCTGGAGGCACTGTGGAGCATCCGTGAGTCGGAGAGTATTGTGGATAGCATGTATAGAGTGGTGGTCACACCGCAGGCTCAGGCTCCACAGGCAGGAAGGGAATGGGTGACCACCAGACAGAGCAAGAGAGCGAGGCAGGTAGTGCAGGAATCTCTTGTGGCCATTCCCCTGCAGAACAGATATACCATTTTGGATACTGTTGAGGGGAATGGCCTCTCATGGGGAAACAGCAACTGCCAAACTCGTGACACCACGGTTGGTTCTGCTGCAGAGGGGCATTAAACAAGAAATTAGAGATGCATGTAATAAGGGAATATCGGTGATCATGGGTGATTTTAATCTTCACACTGATTGGGCAAATCAAATTAGCCACAATGCCGTAGAGGAGGAATTCCTGGAGTGTATACGGGATGGTTTTCTTGACCAATATGTGGAGCAACCAACTAGAGAGCAGGCCATCTTAGACTAGGTACTGTGTAATGAGAATATAGCCAATCTGGCTATACAAGACCCCTTGGGGATGAGCGACCATAACATGATTGAATTTTTTATCAAGTTGGGAGAGTGAAGTAGTTGATTCGGAGACTAGGGTGCTGAATCTTAATAAAGGGAACTATGAGGATACGAGGCGTGAGTTGGCCTTGATAGATTGGGGAGAGTTACTTAAAGGGATGACAGTGGATAGACAATGGCAAACATTCAAGGAACGCATGGAGGAACTACAGCAACTGTTCATTCCTGTCTGGCACAAAAGCAAATGGGGTAAGAGGGCCAATCCATGGCTTGCAAACGAAATTAGAAAAAGTATCCGATACAAGGAGGAAGCATACAGATTGGCCAAGAAAAATAATAGGTCTGGAGATTGGGAGCAGTTTAGAATTCAGCAAAGAAGGGCAAAGGGATTGATTAAGAAGGGGCAAGTACAGTACGAAAGGAAGCTTGCAGGGAACATAAAAACTGACACTAAGAGTTTCTACAGATATGTGAAGAGAGATTGGTAAGGAAAAATGTAGGCCCACTACAGACAGAAACAGGGGGAATGCACAATAAGGGACAAAGAAATGGCTGAGAAATTGAATACATACTTTGGTTCTGTCTTCACAAATAAGGACAAATATCAAGTCCCAGAAATGTTGGAGAATGAAAGGTTTAGTGAGAGGGAAGAACTGAGGGAGATCAACATTAGTAGAGAAATGGTGCTGGGAAAACTGATGGGATTGAAGGAGCATAAATGCCCAGGGCCTGAGAATCTGCATCCCAGAGTGCTAAAGGAGGTGGCTCTGGAAATAGTGGATGCGTTGGTGGTCATCTTCCGGGATTCTATAGGCTCTGGGACTGTCCCTGCAGATTGGAGGGTAGCTCACGTCACTCCGATATTCAAAAAGGGAGGTAGAGAGAAAGCAAGGAATTATAGATCAGTTAGCCTAACATCAGTAGTGGGGAAAATGCTTGAATCCATTATCTTTTTTTTTCTTCTTTTTTTTCTTTTTCACGTCCAGTCCCGAGTGGAATACCTGTCCTACCCATCCCTTTCTTAACCTGACCTGGTCCGCCACCTTCAGATGTGTCTCTTGGAGCATGGCCACGTCTGCCTTCAGTCCCTTTAAGTGCGCGAACACTCGAGCCCTCTTCACCGGCCCATTCAGGCCCCTCACATTCCACGTTATTCGCCGGATTGGAGGGGCTCCCACGCCCCGCCGACTAGCCATCTCCTTTTCTGGGCCAGTCCCGTGTCCACGCCCCCCTCACCCTCCAGTCCCCCTGAGGGGGGACCCCCGTCCCGACCACCTCTTCTGTGTCCCATTCCCTTTCGGCCAGTGTAGCAGCAACCCTTTCCCTCCCCCTTCCCCCCCCCTCCCCTCCCCCCGCTAGACCCCTGTCTAGCTTTTTTGCTCCCCCCATGTCACTCCCGTAAGTCAGCTGACGCCTGCTGACCCCGGCTTCCCCCGCCGTCCCATTGACCTCCCCGCGTGGGAGTCTCCCAATCCATATGCATTCCTTCGTTCCCCTTCCCACCTTTCTTCCCGCGCGCGGGAAGACACCCCGCGTTTTCCAAAGCCCGCTCCGCCCCCTCTGGCACAGCTCCTGTCGCGGCCTTGTCTCTCTCCCCCAGCCCATGTAACATTTCCTGCGCGTGATTAACCCCCTATATACAACAACCATCACACATCAAACCCCAAAACATCCCCCCCACCCTCACAAACCCTCAGTTAGAGTCCAGCTTTTCGGCTTGTACAAAGGTCCACGCCTCTTCAGGCGTTTCGAAGTAATAGTGTTGGCCCTTGTATGTGCCCCACAGTCGCGCTGGCTGCAGCATTCCGAATTTCACTTCTTTCCGGTACAACGCCGCTTTGGCCCGGTTGAAACCCGCTCTCCGTTTTGCAACCTCCGTGCTCCAGTCCGGGTATATTCGGATCTCTGCATTGTCCCACTTACTGCTCCGCTCCTTCTTGGCCCATCTCAGGACCCACTCTCTGTCCGTGAACCGGTAGAACCTCACCACCATCGCTCTTGGCGGCTCATTTGCCTGGGGCTGCTTCGCCAGCACCCGATGTGCCCCGTCCAACTCCAGCGGCCTCGAAGGGGCCTTCGTGCCCATCATCGCCTCGAGCATCGTGCTCGCGTATGCCCCGGCATCAGCCCCCTCCACTCCCCCATGGAGACCCAGGATTCGCAGATTCTTTCTCCTCGACCTGTTCTCCAGGTCTTCGAGTCTTCCCGCCCACCTCTTGTGTAGCGCCTCGTTCTGCTCCACTCTCACTGCCAGGCCCACGAGCTCATCCTCGTTCTGACTGACTCTTTTCGGTACCTCCTGGATCTTAGCTTCGTGGGCCTTCTGCGTGATCCCGAGTCCTTCAATTGCCGAAAGTATAGGCGCCAACATCTCCTTGTGCATCTCCTCGCGCTGCTCCTCGAAGCAGCGCTTGATGAGCCCCTGCAGCTCCCCTTTGTCCCTGGCCGCCGCCATTTTGTTTTCTTTCCCTCGCTTCTCCCGTTGCTCCAGTGCCGCTCCTTTGGCCGTTACACTTCTGGTCCGTTTCATAGAAGTTGGCAGTGTTTGCTTCACCAGTCTGCCCCAAAAGGTCTATGGAAACTCCTGAAAAAGGTCTGAGAGTCGGTTCCAGACGGGAGCTGCCAAATGCGCGACCTACTCCTCCATGGCCGCCACCGGATGCCTCGTCCCTGCTTCTTCAATGGCCTTGGTAGATCTTTTCACAGTTGTTCCCTCTGATAGAATTCACCTTTGATAGAGTCAAGTCAGATTGCAGCTTTAAGCTTGCCCTTCCCCCGCCTGCATGCTGGAAGTGGCTTTTGTCTAAACCTGCAGCCAAAGCCAAATCTTTTACTGTTTCTGCCGGGTCTGGCAGCCAAAAGACATAACATTCCTGGGGGACACTGTCAGGGGAATGCTGCAGTCTTCTTCCCACACCGGGAAATGTCAAACAAATGCCGTGGGGGCCCCGTAAAAGAGCCCAAAAGTCCGTTCCAAGCGGGAGCAGCCGAATATGCGATCTAGCTCTGCATAGCCGCACCCGGAAGCTTGAATCCATTATCAAGGACCTTATAGCTGAACATTTAGAAAGCAGTGGCAGGATCAGTCAGAGTCAGCATGGATTTATGAATGGAAAATCATGCTTGACAAATCTGTTGGAATTTGTTGAAGAGGTAACCAGTACAGTCGACAAGGGGGAGCCAGTCGATGTGGTATATTTGGACTTTCTGAAGGCATTTGACAAAGTCCCGCATAAGAGATTATTGTGCAAAATTAAAGCACATGGGATTGGGGGAAATGTATTGAGGTGGTTAGAAAACTGGTTGGCAGATAGGAAACAAAGAGTAGGGATTAATGGGTCCTTTTCAAATTGGCAGGCAGCAACCAGTGGGGTACCACAGGGATCGGTGCTAGGACCCCAGCTATTCACAATATATATTAATGATTTGGATGAGGGAACAAAATGTAACGAGGATGCAGGGATCCTACAGCAAGATCTGGACAGGTTGGGTGAGTGGGCAAACCAATGGCAGATGCAGTATAATTTGGATAAGTGTGAGGTTATTCATTTTGGGAGCAAAAACAGGAAGGCAGATTACTATCTGAATGGTTGTAAATTGGGAGAGGGGAGTGTGCAGCGGGACCTGGGTGTCCTTGTGCACCATTCGCTGAAGGTAAGCATGCAGGTGCAGCAAGCGGTAAAGAAGGCTAATGGTATGTTGGCCTTCTTTGCAAGAGGTTTAGAGTATAGAAGCAGGGATGTGTTGTTGCAATTGTACAGGGCCTTGGTGAGGCCACACCTGGAGTATTGTGTGCAGTTTTGGTCTCCTTCTCTGAGGAAGGATGTTCTTGCTCTCGAGGGAGTGCAGCGAAGGTTTACCAAACTGATTCCAGGGATGGCGGGATTGTCATGTGAGGAGAGATTGACAAGGTTGGGATTGTTCTCGCTGGAGTTCTGAAGAATGAAGAGGGAATCTCATAGTCTTATAAAATTCTAACAGGACCAGACAGGGTAGATGCAGGGAAGATGTTACCAATGATGGGTGTGTCCAGAACCAGGGGTCACAGCCTGAGGATTCAGGGTAAACCATTTCGATCAGAGATAAGGAGACATTTCTTCACACAGAGTGTTGAGCCTGTAGAATTCATTACCACAGAAAATAGTTGATGCTAAAACTTTGAATACGTTCAAGAGGCGGCTGGATATAGCACTTGGGGAGAATGGGTCAAAGGCTATGGGGAGGAAGCAGGATTAGGCTATTGAGTTGGATGATCAGCCATGATCGTGATGAATGGCGAAGCAGGCTCGAAGGGCCAAAAGGCCTCCTGCTCCTATCTTCTATGTATCTATGGGAGGGGAATAAATAGATTTTTTTATTTTTTTAAAGACAACACTTTGAATTGGAGGACTGGGAAACAATAAATGGACAGGATTATTGGAGAAGGCAACTTGAACTTAAAAATAGGAAGGTCCTACCAGTCACTGAAGGGGAGAGGATTGAGCGGCACGGAGAATGAGCAGATTACAAAGAACAAAGAACAAAGAAATGTACAGCACAGGAACAGGCCCTTCGGCCCTCCAAGCCCGTGCCGACCATACTGCCCGACCAAACTACAATCCTCTACACTTCCTGGGTCCGTATCCTTCTATTCCCATCCTATTCATATATTTGTCAAGATGCCCCTTAAATGTCCCTATCGTCCCTGCTTCCACTACCTCCTCCGGTAGTGAGTTCCAGGCACCCACTACCCTCTGCGTAAAACACTTGCCTCGTACATCTACTCTAAACCTTGCCCCTCTCACCTTAAACCTATGCCCCCTAGTAATTGACCCCTCTACCCTGGGGAAAAGCCTCTCACTATCCACTCTGTCTATGCCCCACATAATTTTGTATACCTCTATCAGGTCTCCCCTCAACCTCCTTCGTTCCAGTGAGAACAAACAGAGTTTATTCAATCGCTCCTCACAGCTTATGCCCTCCATACCAGGCAACATTCTGGTAAATCTCTTCTGCACCCTCTCTAAAGCCTCCACATCCTTCTGGTAGTGTGGCGACCAAAATTGAACACTATACTCCAAGTGTGGCCTAACTAAGGTTCTATACAGCTGCAACATGACTTGCCAATTCTTATACTCAATGCCCCGGCCAATGAAGGCAAGCATGCCGTATGCCTTCTTGACTACCTTCTCCACCTGTGTTGCCCCTTTCAATGACCTGTGGACCTGTACTCCTAGATCTCTTTGACTTTCAATACTCTTGAGGGTTCTACCATTCACTGTATATTCCCTACCTGCATTAGGCCTTCCAAAATGCATTACCTCACATTTGTCCGGATTAAACTCCATCTGCCATCTCTCCGCCCAAGTCTCCAGACAATCTAAATCCTGCTGTATCCTCAGACAGTCCTCATCGCTATCCGCAATTCCACCAACCTTTGTGTCGTCTGCAAACTTACTAATCAGACCAGTTACATTTTCCTCCAAATCATTTATATATACTACAAAGAGCAAAGGTCCCAGCACTGATCCCTGTGGAACACCACTGGTCACAGCCCTCCAATTAGAAAAGCATCCCTCCATTGCTACCCTCTGCCTTCTATGGCCTAGCCAGTTCTGTATCCACCTTGCCAGTTCACCCCTGATCCCGTGTGACTTCACCTTTTGTACTAGTCTACCATGAGGGACCTTGTCAAAGGCCTTACTGAAGTCCATATAGACAACATCTACTGCCCTACCTGCATCAATCATCTTAGTGACCTCCTCGAAAAACTCTATCAAGTTAGTGAGACACGACCTCCCCTTCACAAAACCGTGCTGCCTCTCACTAATACGTCCATTTGCTTCCAAATGGGAGTAGATCCTGTCTCGAAGAATTCTCTCCAGTAATTTCCCTACCACTGAAGTAAGGCTCACCGGCCTGTAGTTCCCGGGATTATCCTTGCTACCCTTCTTAAACAGAGGAACAACATTGGCTATTCTCCAGTCCTCCGGGACATCCCCTGAAGACAGCGAGGATCCAAAGATTTCTGTCAAGGCCTCAGCAATTTCCTCTCCAGCCTCCTTCAGTATTCTGGGGTAGATCCCATCAGGCCCTGGGGACTTATCTACCTTAATATTTTTTAAGACACCCAACACCTCGTCTTTTTGGATGACAATGTGACCCAGGCTATCTACACCCCCTTCTCCAGACTCAACATCTACCAATTCCTTCTCTTTGGTGAATACTGATGCAAAGTATTCATTTAGTACCTCTTCATTTCCTCTGGCTCCACACATAGATTCCCTTGCCTATCCTTCAGTGGGCCAACCCTTTCCCTGGCTACCCTCTTGCTTTTTATGTACGTGTAAAAAGCCTTGGGATTTTCCTTAACCCTATTTGCCAATGACTTTTCATGACCCCTTCTAGCCCTCCTGACTCCTTGCTTAAGTTCCTTCCTACTTTCCTTATATGCCACACAGGCTTCGTCTGTTCCCAGCCTTTTAGCCCTGACAAATGCCTCCTTTTTCTTTTTGACGAGGCCTACAATATCACTCGTCATCCAAGGTTCCCGAAAATTGCCGTATTTATCTTTCTTCCTCACAGGAACATGCCTGTCCTGTATTCCTTTCAACTGACACTTGAAAGCCTCCCACATGTCAGATGTTGATTTGCCCTCAAACATCCACCCCCAATCTATGTTCTTCAGTTCCCGCCTAATATTGTCATAATTAGCCTTCCCCCAATTTAGCACATTCATCCTCGGACCACTCTTATCCTTGTCCACCAGTACTTTAAAACTTACTGAATTGTGGTCACTGTTACCGAAATGCTCCCCTACTGAAACATCTACCACCTGGCCGGGCTCATTCCCCAATACCAGGTCCAGTACTGCCCCTTCCCTAGTTGGACTGTTTACATATTGTTTTAAGAAGCCCTCCTGGATGCTCCTTACAAACTCCGCCCCGTCTAAGCCCCTGGCACTAAGTGAGTCCCAGTCAATATTGGGGAAGTTGAAGTCTCCCATCACAGCAACCCTGTTGTTTTTACTCTTTTCCAAAATCTGTCTACCTATCTGCTCCTCTATCTCCCGCTGGCTGTTGGGAGGCCTGTAGTATACCCCCAACATTGTGACTGCACCCTTCTTATTCCTGATCTCTACCCATATAGCCTCACTGCCCTCTGAGGTGTCCTCTCGCAGTATAGCTGTGATATTCTCCCGAACAAGTAGCGCAACTCCGCCTCCCCTTTTACATCCCCCTCTATCCCGCCTGAAACATCTAAATCCTGGAACGTTTAGCTGCCAATCCTGCCCTTCCCTCAACCAGGTCTCTGTAATGGCAATAACATCATAGTTCCAAGTAGTAATCCAAGCTCTAAGTTCATCTGCCTTACCCGTAATGCTCCTTGCATTAAAACATATGCACTTCAGGCCACCAGACCCTCTGTGTTCAGCAACTTTTCCCCATCTGCTCTGCCTCAGAGCCACACTGTCCCTATTCCCTAGTTCTCCCTCAATGCTCTCACCTTCTGACCTATTGCTCCCGTACCCACCCCCCTGCCATACTAGTTTAAACCCTCCCGTGTGACACTAGCAAACCTCGCGGCCAGGATATTTATGCCTCTCCGGTTTAGATGCAACCCGTCCATCTTATACAGGTCACACCTGCCCCGGAAGAGCTCCCAGTGGTCCAGAAAACGGAAACCCTCCCTCCTACACCAGCTGTTTAGCCACGTGTTTGTCTGCTCTATCTTCCTATTTCTAGCCTCACTGGCACGTGGCACAGGGAGTAATCCCGAGATTACAACCCTCGAGGTCCTGTCTTTTAACTTTCTGCCTAGCTCCCTGAACTCCTGCTGCAGGACCTCATGCCCCTTCCTGCCTATGTCGTTAGTACCAATATGTACAACGACCTCTGCCTGTTTGCCCTCCCCCTTCAGGATTCCCTCTACCCGTTCGGAGACATCCTGGACCCTGGCACCAGGGAGGCAACATACCATCCTGGAGTCTCTTTCACGTCCACAAACATTTCTATGTTACGAAATGGATCAAGATCCTGAGGCATGACTAGTTGGGTAACAGAGTGGTTAGCACTGTTGCTCAAAAGCTCCAGGGTCCCAGGTTCAATTCCCGGCTTGGGTCACTGTCTGTGTGGAGTCTGCACTTTCTCCCCGTGTCTGCGTGGGGTTCCTCCGGGTGCTCCGGTTTCCTCCCACAGTCCAAAGATGTACATGTTAGGTAGATTGGCCAAGATAAATTGCCCTTAGTGTACAAAAATGTTAGGTGGGGTGACTGGGATAGGGTGGAGGTGGGGGCTTTAGTAGGGTGCTCTTTTGGGCGGTACGTGGTGCAGTGGTTAGCACTGGGACTATGGCGCTGAGGACCCGGGTTGAATCCTGGCCCTGGGCCACTGGCCGTGTGGAGTTTGCACATTCTCCCTGTGTCGGCGTGGGTTTCACCCCCACAATGCAACGATGTGCAGGCTAGGTGGATTGGCCACGCTAAATTGCTCCTTAATTGAAAAAAATAAACAATTGGCCACATAAAAATTAAAAGGCTGGAATCCCTCGTGAAAGAGAGAGTGTTATTGGTTTACACACAATGTTACTGATGTCTGAGGGTTATTGCGAAATCCATGGACTCGGTTTTGGTTGCATTCGGCATTAATTCTGCAGTGTAGTGTGTTTGACCACAGTTTGCCTGTTCATTCACATGTACCTCATATTAAACCTGAAATATAATATAAATAGTTTTATCTTTCTGATCTTATGTGGTAACAAATCTTTTTGTAGTTTTATTCACTGAGCAGTGTCGTGAATCTCAAAATCTGTCTTCTTGAAACAAAACAAGATTGGTCCCAAACCAGGTCTTACCAACAACTTGGGGATATGGCCAAGGATGATGACAGATGAGATAAAGTCACTTAATTTAAAAAAAAAAATGCTTTCAGTGCAAGGTTGAAATAGTTTTTGGCTGGAATAACTGATCTTGGGTAAATTATGATGCACAGCACTCTCACAATGTTCGGCGTCAGCATCTGCAGTGCAAATCAATAGGAAGCAGCTCAAATTGTTCTGCAGCAGACACCGATTATAAAACACAACAAGTTCACCCGAAATATAAAAATCTCCCCTCCCGCCTCCAGTTTATTTCAAGCAGCTTCAGATTTTTAGAAGATGTATAAGGATGTTTCATGCAACTGGTTATGTTTGACATGTGAACCGAAGGTGAGCACAACCGGAGTAGTGAAATTGCAAGTAACTTATTACATTGCATTTCAGATCAGTTGATTTCCCTTTTAATTATGGAGTTAGGTTCTGCATTTTAAACACCCACCAGTTCGCACGTCAAGGTTAGGACCCAGTGTTGTTGTTCAGATATTCAAGTAATTTCTCCACATTGACACTGGAATGATAGTCAGTTAGCCGTGTTCCAAGGGCAGCTTGTGCCTGCGCAGTTCACCAAAGCCCACGTTAATATTTGCAGCAGCATAATAATAATAATCTTTATTGTCACAAGTAGGCTTACATTAACACTGCAATGAAGTTACTGTGAAAATCCCCTGGTCGCCACATTCCGGCGCTTGTTCGGGTACACTGAGAGAATTCAGAATGTCCAATTCACTTTAAAAAAAAATGTAGTGTACCCAATTCATTTTTTTCCAATTAAGGGGCAATTTAGTGTGGCCAAGCCACCTAGCCTGCACATCTTTGGGTTGTGGGGGCGAAACCCACGCAAACACGGGGAGAATGTGCAAACTTCACACGGACAGTGACCCAGAGCCGGGATCGAACCTGGGACCTCGGTGCCGTGAGGCTGCAGGGCTAACCCACTGCGCCACCGTGCTGCCCTCAAATGTCCAATTCACCTCACAAGCACGTCTTTTGCGACTTGTGGCAGGAAACCGGAGCACCCGGAGGAAACCCACGCAGACACGGGGAGAACGTGCAGACTCCACACAGACAGTGACCCAAGCTGGGAATTGACCCTGGCGCTGTGAAGCAACAGTGCTAACCACTGTGCGACCATGCCACATTATGAGGCACTTGCTGAACTTTTATTTCTGCGCCTGGCAGAAACATATAGGATGTATACCCTTGTTTGCATGCATTTAACAGAAGCCCACCATACCATGGGGAGTGCCAGGAAGTCAGCACTGGAGTGGATGGGGGGGTGGGGCGGGGAGAACTGAGAAGAGGGATAAGGGAAAGGAGGCAGCAGCACACAGGCGTGGGGGTATAACAGAACAAGCAAATGTTCCATTTCAGATATGTGAAAGGAACATCAATAGTTGCTGAACGTTACATAGGGAGAACCAAATTGAGTGTTTCATTCAAAATACCGAGCAAGCTGGTCCATACGAATGAGTGATTTGAAAAACACACAAAAGGCATAACGAGCATCCTGGGGGAGATGACGGGCGAGAATCTCCTATTCACAACTGATATTATGATATATATATATATTTTTTTAATTTAGAATACCCAATTCTTTTTTTCCAATTAAGGGGCAATTTAGCCTGGCCAATCCACCCAGCCTGCACATCTTTTGGGTTGTGGGGGCGAAACCCATGCAAACAGGGGAGAATGTGCAAACTCCACACGGACAGTGACCCAGAGCCGGGATCGAACCTGGGAGCTCGGCGCTGTGAGGCAGCAGGGCTAACCCACTGTGCCAACCTGCTGCTCCCTGATATTATAATAATAATCTTTGGTGCCACAAGTAGGCTTACATTAACACTGCAATGTAGTTAGGTGGCTTGGATCGGAGATTGATAATTGCGCATCCACGTTCGAAACTACCTACATAGGGTTCAGCAATGATTCAAGTCTAACTCGAGCAACTTGCAGAAAATGGCTGCAGCTCATATCATTGACAATTTCCGGAAACTCCTGCAGAGGGACGTTGGTTTTGAAAACTATTGCGCAGAACCCAAGAACCGGGGATCATTTCAGCAGGAAAAGTTTCAGTTCTTGCCTTGAATGGAAAATTCAACAAAAATAAAGGTTTTGATTTAGTTTAGATTTGTGGGCTGGAATTTTCAACTGGCGGCGGGGTCCAGGCAGCCTTTGAAACCAGTGGTCGTGGAGGTTGTGTTGGCACCCCGATATTTGTGGGACAGGGCTGTATTTACAATGAGCTGGCATTGGGGGGGTGGGGGGGGGGGGAGATAGAAGGTGCTCACTTCCCCTTAAGCAGCTTGTTAAGGGCCCTGTCCAGAATTAAATTCCATTTTCAGAATTCTTCCTGGTGAGCCTGCAGAGTCTTGTGCCCAGCTGTCAGGCTGGCCACGGGGTCTCGAATGAATTCTGCTGGATCTGAGGGCAACGGGGCCAGCTAGCACTGGCATGAGCATTGGAACTTCCCCGGTTATGCCAAGGCTATTATTGACTGCCTCGCTCGGCCTCTGGGTCTTCTGAGGAGCTACCTGCTCAAACCAGCATGGCAATGGGAACCCCCAAGTTGGCGGCTGCTCCTCTTTGCAGGCATCAGGCAGACAGTGCGTCTCACTGGGCTCCGAGCTCATCTCTCGGTGATTTAAATTTGAAGATTGAGTTATGCGCCTGATAGAACTACAGAAACATGGCAGGAAAAATACCATTCAGCCCACTGTGTCTGTGACAGCCAAAAAGAGAGAGAAAAAAAGAAATTAGCTGCTCATTTTAGTCAGTCCAATTTTCCAGCACCTTGCCTGTCAACTTGCAGGTACAACAGATCCAGGTACCTTTTAAATTAGTGTTTCAACCTCAGCCGCCAACTTAGGCAGTCAATTTCAGAACCCCGCCACTCTTTGGGTGAAGAAACCTTTTCTCTAATCCTTCTACCAATCGCCCTTAAATCTGTGTCCCCCAGCTGGGAGAAAAAAGTATCTTCACGTCTAGGCCCGTCATCATTTTGGACACCTCAATTAGGTCATCCCTTGTTCTCAGGAAAACAACCCCTCGCCCATCCAATCTCTCCTCACTGATGCAATTTTCAAGCCCTTGCAACATTCTTGTAAATCTGATGGAAGTTTGGACGTTGGTTTGGGGCCTGGAATTCATCACCGCAAATTGAAAAGCCAGCCCATGGTTTGGGCAAATTAGTTGCTGCGGCCAGGGTCAGTGGGCGTGGGAATTGAACAAGTGCCAGGATGCCCGTGCGTGTCCATTCTCACTACTGTGGCCAAACAAGCTGCTGCCAATCGGAAACGCTGTGATCCAGGATGGGTAATGGCCATTTGCAGAGGTACTATCAGGCATTGCCTAGAGAGTTGTATCCAACGGAGTGGCCCTGGAGAGGGGACATGGGGTAATAATCTGATACAAATTAAGTAGGGTGCTCTTTCCAAGGGCCGGTTCAGACTCGATGCACACTGTAAATTCTACGATTCCATAAATATAGTAGAAACATGTCGAATTTCAATCATCAAGACCTTCAGCCTGAGCGGCAGCAAGTTTGTTGACTTGGGTTCAAAGAGGTTTCAGTGATTTGACATGGAAAGCTGCTAAAGAATCTGGTTGGGAAAATTCCTTTTTAATTCAACTTTCTACATGTTCTAAGCTGGACATTTAATTCAATTACATCATTAATTTATGCTTAGTTATTTATCTTCGCATTATAGTCATTAGAAGTAATCAATAGTCTACACTGTAATTTTATACATCTGTGGATTTATTCACTGATACATTCTTTGTTTGTGAATCTGCTTAAAATTGGAGTTTGTCTTTGGTTGACTGATTTCCTTAAAAGGAAGAGTTCAGCATTGGACTAACTCATTGGGTAGATAGTGCCACCAAGTGGACACAAAGGGCATTGGCAGCTGCCAGGCTTTATGTTCTGTATCAGTATGGTCCCTACAACCAGCCGAAGCACCCCTTACTCCAGGAATTTGGGGGGGGGAAATAAAAAATGAAAATCGCAGTCCAGGCTTCCATCCCGATTGTCATCCGATTTCCTGAAATGGAACAATGTTCATGAGCTGAAGGGAGCCCAGGATGCCCTCTCCAGCTGTCTACTCTGGTACAAGAAGGATATCAGCGCATGTGGATCCGTAACCCTTCAGGGGACTCCCTTATTAACAACTTGCATTTATGTTGTGCCTTTGAAAATCAAAGCATCACCGGGCAGGTAGCAAACTGCGACTGTATTCACTGGTTAACTTGTACCAAGACTCATTTTCTCCAAGTCCATCAGGCAAAAGTCATGAGCTGTAACATAGATACATAGCAGATAATGGCACGTAAATGTAGAGAATTTCACTGGCTTCGTAAAAAAGCTGTGGAAACCTCCAATCAGAGCTTGCACTCTAGGTTTTGAATCTCGTTTCGACAAACATGAAAAGGTTGCCTCTGATGACAGTCGAGTTTCGTTTCAGTTCAGTTCCCGAGAGTCCGCACACTTCACTCACTCAAAGACGAAGCACAATGCTACAATTTAGACGTGTTTCATATTGAAAATTTATTACAGACTGTTGATCAGATATACTAAATATAATAAAAATTGAAGTGCAGGGTGTAGATAAAGTGAAATGATTGAAGGCACTATGACTTTAAAATAAAAATCTGAAAATCTCAGCTTTTGAATAAACATACCACCCCATTTACACAGTCCTGCACTCAACGTAACACTTAGAAATTTCAAAACATTACCCTTAGATTCTCCGCTCTTGCCTACTTTCCATTTCATACCTCTCTATCACTCTCTTCAATGAGAAGCAGAGCAGATTCAAGCTCAGCTGCTCCTTACACAGTAGCGACACTGTAATGATTACCAATTGGCCGATTCTCTCTCCCTCTCTTCCCCCCCACCCCACAACTTCTTGCTTCCTTTCCCCAATTACACCTATCTGAGAATAGCAACATAGTCATGAGGAGGGGGACAATCAGGAAGGGACAATGGACTGCTTTGGGTACAAATCTCCTCAGGGGTTAGAATTCACACCAACCCCCCATCGCCCAGCAATATTGAACACAAAAATAACTCCATTTTACTTTTCTGTATCTGACAGCTAGCTGCAAACTAACATAGTATTAACAAAATGGATCTTATTCACAAAAGCTTCAAAATAATCTAATTACATATTTGAAAACTTGGATCGCAGAGTATGGATTTCTGGTAGCCTCAGTTATTACACACCTACATACCAGTCTTGTTTTGCAGTCATTGGACATTATGATGGCAAATCTACAATAAACCACGTCTAGCATTTTATTGAGTGGATCAAGTTGCTCTTGGAACAGTTCCTTGGGGGCCCTGCGATTTACTTCTTTCTGCAGACATGTGTTCAAGGCGCTCGGTGTAAAATCCATTAAAATCTAATCTGCAATGAGAAAACACAACAGTAGTTTAACAGATAAAATTATCCAGAAGGGGGCGGTTTACGGGGATATTTTGGAAGAGGAGAAGGCACCGCTGGAAGGGATCAAGGCAAAGTGGGAGGAAGAGTTGGGAGAGGGTATGGAGGAGGGGTTCTGGTGTGAGGTGCTCCGGAGAGTGAATGCCTCCACCCACCTCATGCACGAGGTTGGGGCTGATACAGCTGAAGGTGGTATGTACAGCACACCTCACAAGGGCAAGGATGAGCCGGCTCTTTGAGGGGGTAGAAGATGTGTGTGAACGTTGCGGGGGGACACAAACCAGTGATCATATGTTTTGGTCCTGTACAAAGCTAGAGGATTACTGGAAGGAGGTTTTTAGGGTAATCTCTAAAGTGGTGCACGTGAAACTGGACCTGGGCTCTCGGGAGGCCATATTCGGGGTGTCGGACAAGTCAGGGTTGGAAAAGGGTGAGGAGACAGATGTTGTTGCCTTCGCCTTGTTGATTGCCCGAAGGTGGATCCTGTTGGGATGGAGACCAACCTCTCCACCATGTGCCCTGGCGTGGCGGGGGGACCTGCTGGAATTCTTGACTCTTGAGAAGGTCAAATTTGAACTGAGGGGAAGGATTGAGGGGTACTTCAATTCATGGGCGTTATTCATTATGCACTTTCGAGAATTTGATTACATCGAACATTAGGTGGTGGGGAGGGGAGAGAGCTGGGAGGGTTGGGGGGAGGGGGACTCTTGTGTTAATGGTGACTATGGGCGATTCCTGATTCCTTTTTGTTATTTGTTTTTCAGCAATCTACGCAATGGAATTCTGATCAGTCCCAAACAAGATTACATTCTGACGGGTGTGTGGTCAAGTTGAAGCATCCTCTACACTCGTATGGAATAACTGGATCAAGGTGACATTAACTCTGCGATGATGTGCAAATACCATACTAGCAGCCTCAGCTTCATGGGGTCAAAACCCCAGATTGCTAGTCACCGTAGACAGCGAGCTTCTTAATTTTTCATTCCGCCACTAGATGGAACACTGTTCTTTGGCAGGGCATCTAATGTGTGGAAAGCAAATTGCTGGTCTCGTTACAATACTCCCTTTTGTCCGTGTTTTGATGTACCGCCTCTGTTATAAATAAGGAGATTCCTGCAGAGCACATAATTCCTTCCTTCTACCCAATAAAAGGAGACTGCATGCTCGCAAACACGCCCGCGAGGAAAATAGGAAGGAAAGCTGGGCGATTTAAAGGGCAATTTTCAAAATGATTAAATCGAAGATGTGCGTTTACCCGCCGATCATGGTTTTCCCAAATTACCAACTCGGGCTTCTCAATCATTGGTTTCACTTGCAGATATTAGGCCAATATCTATAACCACGTGCTCAGTTGCTGGGAATTCCCTCGGGTGGGGGAGGGGTCCTCCAGATTGGCCGGAGTAACTCCAGTGGAAATTGGGCAAGCCTTGTAAAGAGGGATATTACCATTCCTCTGCCAACGTTACAGCAGGTAAAGAGGACAAAGCTGTGGGCAAAAGTGTTTGCAAATGCTGCTTTCACAGGAAGAATGAATGTATTGATCCAAAGCTTTGCGAGAGTTCTGACACCAGTCTGAGACACACAAATGGAGGGCAAAGGATTTTAGCAATTAAACAGTGATTAGGAAAAATAATTACTTTCCAAAGAGTTGTTGGAACATGAAATTCTCTGACACAACCATTGTTGAAGCATAGGCCATAAATTCATTTAAAAGGGAAATACACCTGGGCTTAAAATGATTAGAAAGAAGAATGAGTGTGTGAGAAGGAGACTGGGACTAGCCTGAGTTGTTGATATGCTGCAAAATGCCCGGAAGAATGACCAGCTTCTGTGCTGTCCACTTTCTGTGATTCCATCAATTCCAAGCAGGTAGGAAAGAATTTTGATGTTCACAAAATAAAAACCTAATAAAAACATCCAAAGATGCGTGCAGGTTAGGTGGATTGACCATGATCAATTGGCCCTCAGTGAAAAGGGATGTGCAGGTTAGCTGGGGTTATGGGGTTGGGGGAAGTGGGCCTGGCTGGGGTGCTCTTTTGGAGGGTCGGTTTGGACTCGATGGCCTGAATGGCATCCTGGTGCACTGGAGGGATCCTATGGATTCTCAATGAAATCAGAAACACAAATCAAACAGTGGCTTGTGACACCAAACAGTCTTCGTCACTTGATCAGACTGATTGATTGCTATTTATTGTCACATAAGAACATAAGAACTAGGAGCAGGAGTAGGCCATCTGGCCCCTCGAGCCTGCTCCGCCATTCAATGAGATCATGGCTGATCTTTTGTGGACTCAGCTCCACTTTCCGGCCCGAACACCATAACCCTTAATCCCTTTATTCTTCAAAAAACTATCTATCTTTATCTTAAAAACATTTAATGAAGGAGCCTCTACTGCTTCACTGGGCAAGGAATACCATAGATTCACAACCCTTTGGGTGAAGAAGTTCCTCCTAAACTCAGTCCTAAATCTACTTCCCCTTATTTTGAGGCTATGCCCCCTAGTTCTGCTTTCACCCGCCAGTGGAAACAACCTGCCCGCATCTATCCTCTCGATTCCCTTCATAATCTTATATGTTTCTATAAGATCCCCCCACATCCTTCTAAATTCCAACGAGTACAGTCCCAGTCTACTCAACCTCTCCTCGTAATCCAACCCCTTCAGCTCTGGGATTAACCTAGTGAATCTCCTCTGCACACCCTCCAGTGCCAGTACGTCCTTTCTCAAGTAAGGAGACCAAAACTGAACACAATACTCCAGGTGTGGCCTTACTAACACCTTATACAATTGCAGCATAACCTCCCTAGTCTTAAACTCCATCCCTCTAGCAATGAAGGACAAAATTCCATTTGCCTTCTTAATCACCTGTTGCACCTGAAAACCAACTTTCTGCGACTCATGCACGAGCACACCCAGGTCTCTCTGCACAGCAGCATGTTTTAATATTTTATCATTTAAATAATAATCCCTTTTGCCGTTATTCTTACCAAAATGGATAACCTCACATTTGTCAACATTGTATTCCATCTGCCAGACCCTAGCCCATTCACTTAGCCTGTCCAAATCCCTCTGCAGACTTCCAGTATCCTCTGCACATTTTGCTTTACCACTTATCTTAGTGTCGTCTGCAAACTTGGACACATTGCCCTTGGTCCCCAACTCCAAATCATCTATGTAAATTGTGAACAGTTGTGGGCCCAACACTGATCCCTGAGGGACACCACTAGCTACTGATTGCCAACCAGAGAAACACCCATTAATCCCCACTCTTTGCTTTCTATTAATTAACCAATCCTCTATCCATGCTCCTACTTTCCCCTTAATGCCATGCATCTTTATCTTATGCAACAACCTTTTGTGTGGCACCTTGTCAAAGGCTTTCTGGAAATCCAGATATACCACATCCATTGGCTCCCCGTTATCTACCGCACTGTTAATGTCCTCAAAAAATTCCACTAAATTAGTTAGGCACGACCTGCCCTTTATGAACCCATGCTGCGTCTGTCCAATGGGACAATTTCCATCCAGATGCCTCGCTATTTCTTCCTTGATGAAAGATTCCAGCATCTTCCCTACTACCGAAGTTAAGCTCACTGGCCTATAATTACCCACTTTCTGCCTACCTCCTTTTTTAAACAGTGGTGTCATGTTTGCTAATTTCCAATCCGCCGGGACCACCCCAGAGTCTAGTGAATTTTGGTAAATTATCACTAGTGCATTTGCAATTTCCCTAGCCATCTCTTTTAGCACTCTGGGATGCATTCCATCAGGGCCAGGAGACTTGTCTACCTTTAGCCCCATTAGCTTGCCCATCACTACCTCCTTGGTGATATCAATCCTCTCGAGGTCCTCACCTGTCATAGCCTCATTTCCATCAGTCACTGGCATGTTATTTGTGTCTTCCACTGTGAAGACATGTACTGAAGTACAGTGAAAACGCATGTACTGAAGTACAGTGAAAACGCCTCTCATGTATATGCAGAATAATCAAACCAAAGTGAATCCTGCACCAACAGCACAGCAGTTCTCAAATTCTGTATATAGACAGGATACCTCACCAATAACCTACCTGTATATTATGTTGATCATACTGTGCTCGCAGTCATTTGTACTTGAAATACTTAATCTGTCCAGCAGGTCAAGCAGGTTGGACGAAAAATTGTTGTCAAAGGTGTTGATTGTACTCTCGAATCCGGATGTCGAATGTAGTGCGTCAGCATGCTCCGCTACGAACTGCAGAAACAGTAGAGCCTTTAGAAATGTGTCCGAACAACAATCACTGACCCCACAATCAAACATTGCTGCTTTGATTTTGAATGAAGAAATTGCCAACAAACTCGAGAGAAATTTTAAAAACTAGAGAACTGTATATTTTAAAATTCAACGTTGGTGGGCACAGTGGTTAGCACTGTTGCCTCACAGCGCCAGGGTCCCAGGTTCGATTCCCGGCTTGGGTCACTGTCTGTGCGGAGTCTGCACGTTCTCCTCGTGTCTGCGTGGGTTTCTTCCGGGTGCTCCGGTTTCCTCCCACAAGTCCCGAAAGACGTGCTGTTAGGTGATTTGGACATTCTGAATTCTCCCTCCATGTACCCGAACAGGTGCCAGAATGTGGCGACTAGGGGCTTTTCACAGTAACTTCACTGCAGTGTTAATGTTAGCCTACTTGTGACAATAAAGATTACTTTACTTGAAAAAAAAAGAAAATTGCATTTTTGCTTCCTGTGTCTGCGGCAAGCACCCTCACACATTAAACTCTCCATTCCCCTCCTCCCACCCCCACACTCCCTGCAGGGTGTACTAACCCTAATCCAACAAGAGCACATCCCGCTCATATCAGTGTGAATATTTTTATTTTCTACACCAGCCATCCAGTGATATTGCCAAATTATTGCTGGTGGTTTGTACTGGTAAACAAAAGGCGGATGTGGTTGCCAAATTAATCCGGTAAAGAACAATTTCATTCCAGATGTTGGATTTAAATTGCAATGCCCAAGAACAAGGGGAATGTGTTCTTCTAAAAACACTGCAATTAAATTACAAGAAGCTAAATTTTACACGGTTACTGTATTTTTCGATGCAAAACATTTGTTGTCAGTATGGTACCAAGGTCAGTACGTAGCCAGGAGCAAAACAGAATTAGACAGAATATTTACCTTTTTAGTGAGCCTCTTCTTTTCAGTCTCTTCACTTCGTTCCGACTGAGTTGGTGGACCTTTCATTGTACCATGTACCAGCGAGATCTCACTATCAATCTTGATGCTTTGCGTAAACTTCTGAGAATATAACATTACAGCTTATTGTACTTCAGACAATCCTAAACAAGTCAAAAGTGCTTGATGGAGATAGCAGAGGGCAACTACTCATGATAGGCAACAATTCTGTTCTCATAAATAGTTAGGCTCGGGAGGCAATGGCGCAGAGGAATTGTCCCTGGACTAGTAAACCAGAGACCCAGAGTAATGCTCTGGGGACCCGGGTTCAAATCCCACCACTGCAGATGGTGAAATTTGAATTCAATAAAAATCTAAACAGACCAACATTAAGTACAATGAACAAACCCTGGAATATGGATCCTGGATTTTCCATTATTTGGGAATTGTGTAATTTAGTTTGGAATGGGGAATAAAATGGAGACGTGAAAAATACTGCTGAGGCATCATTCTGATCTCAGATTCTCCACTTGTAGCTCAATGATTAAGGTACATAATATGTGTATTTAACATTTGATCCATTTTAGTGTACTTATAATTGAAAACTAAGGGGCAGCACAGTAGCATTGTGGATAGCACAATTGCTTCACAGCTCCAGGGTCCCAGGTTCGATTCCGGCTTGGGTCACTGTCTGTGCGGAGTCTGCACATCCTCCCTGTGTGTGCGTGGGTTTCCTCCGGGTGCTCCGGTTTCCTCCCACAGTCCAAAGATGTGCAGGTTAGGTGTATTGGCCGTGATAAATTGCCCTTAGTGTCCAAAATTGCCCTTAGTGTTGGGTGGGGGTACTGGGTTATGGGGATAGGGGGGTGGTGTTGACCTTGGGTCGGGTGCTCTTTCCAAGAGCCGGTGCAGACTCGATGGGCCGAATGGCCTCCTTCTGCACTGTAAATTCTATGAAATACAAATTCTATGAAAAACTAACGACATTCGATCTACTGATTCAGTGATGCCACGAACTGGATCCATGGAAAGATCCCTTAGTGTCCAAAAAAAGTTAGGTAGGGTTACTGTGATAGGGTGGAGGCGTGGACTTAGGTAGGGTGCTCTTTCCAAGGGCCGGTGCAGACTTGATGGTCCGAATGGCCCCCTTCTGCACTGTAAATTCTATGATCAGTTGGAAACAAGTTCAAAGGAAGATGACAGATTTTATTTTCTTTGTTGTTCAATTTCTTGTTTGAGTCAATGTTTTATTTCCAAGTATCTTAACACATTTGCCCAAATTCCTGGAGAATTCCTGGTTTGCTGAATAACTAGGTATGATTTTTTTTTTTTTTTAAAGGAATTTTATTGCTAAATCTTGAAGCTTATTGAAGAGAGAGGCAGACCATTCAGCCAATCCTGTCTTAATGTTTTTCTCCATGAGAAAGGGAAAAATCCTGCATTATGGACCTTGTCACGGCCTCAGGACATCCCAGCTAATGAGGTACCTTTGAAAAATAGGTCACTATTGAAATGTAGGAAACGAGACGGCTAATTTGTGATAAATGGCCAGGTAATCACTTTTGATGATAAATAATCTTAATTGTCACAAGAAGGCTTACATTAACACTGTAATGAAGTTACCGTGAAAAGCCACTGGTCGCCACTCCGGCGCCTGTTCGGGTACACTGAGGGAGAAGTTAGAATGTCCAAATTACCTAACAGCACGTCTTTCGGGACTTGTGGGAGGAAACCAGCCCTCTGAAACAGGACCCCAACTGAGCCCGCTCCCCAACCCAAGCCCCATAACCCTACCTAACCTGTATATCCCTGGACACTTATGGGCAGTTTTATCATGGCCAATCCACCTAACCTGCACATCTTTTGGGACTTGTGGGAGGAAACCGGAGCACTTGGAGGGAAACCACGCAGACACGGGGAGAACGTGCAGACTCCACACAGACGGTGACTCAAGCCGGGAATCGAACCTGGGGCCCCGGTGCCGTGAAGCAACAGTGCTAACCACTGTGCTGCCCCCATTGGTTGAAAGATAAATGCTAACCAAGACGTTGGTTAGATGTCCCTGCTCTTCTATGAAATTTGCTGTGGAATAATGTCAAACCGGAAAGATGACACCTCCGTCAGTAGCTTAGAATTTTTCTCTCTCCAAAATTAAAATAAATTCAGCGAGTTAAGGAAATCTGCTAAGTAATATTTTGCAATAAAGCACCGTATATTATTATTTAGTATAATTTACGCTTTAATTTAGGTTGGATCAAACAGCCTCTTCAAAAGAAATTCAGTAATTGAAGGGTGAAAGTTTGCAACCTTCTTCCTTGATGTAGATAGGATACTTTCAAATCTCCAAAATGCATTCCCTCCACCCATTTTCAAATGGGAGGGGAAGCTGCAGAGCTGTGTAACCTTTGATCTGACGGTATAAAAATATGTACATTTCCATTAAGCAAGGGCTAGACAGGTAATGTGCACATTTCGACCCTGTAATACTGAAGCAGAATTACAGCCACACTGTTCCTGCATGCGCACAATAAATATTTGTAATCGATCTAGTGAGGTGGTTGTTTTTTGTTGGCAGAAGATGACAAATAAAAAAAAAAATTAAGATTATAGATGGGTTCTGAGATTAGATTTCAACCATGTGTCAGCACTTGTACCAGGGAATGTTAACGGCTGAAGTTGGACTACCAAAGCGAGGTAATTGGAATCACACTGCTTGCATTTAAAGTGTGCCAGTTTCAACCCTTTTACTGCTAAACCTCCTTGTGACATTTCAAAAGGACAGATTACTGAGGGAAGGATCAAGGCATTTGATCTGCAGTTTCCTAGTGCCCCCAACCAACTGAAAGCCTAGCCTGCCAGCCAATCAGGCTGCCTTCTGCGTAGGAGACCTATCAGATCAACTATGCAGTCAAAGTGCCACAGCATGCACACAAACAGACAGTCTAGCTCAGTGGGCTAGACAGCTGGTTTGAGATGCAGAGCGAGGCCAGCAGGGTGGGTTCAATTCCCGTACCGGCTGAGGCTATCCATGAAGGACCCGCCTTCTCAACCTTACCCCTTGCCTGCACCACCAGTCAGCTCCCGCCTCAAAGTGGAAAGCAGCCTTTGGCGACTTTTCTTTTACAGCAAGCAGAGGATTCATAGAATTTACAGCGCAGAAGGAGGCCATTCGGCCCATCGGGTCTGCACTGGCACTTGGAAAGAGCACCTTACTTAAGCCCATGCCTCCGCCCTACCCCGTAACCCCACCTAACCTTTTGGACACTAGGGGGCAAATTAGCAAGGCCAATCCACCTAACCTGCAGATCTTTGGACTGTGGGAGGAAACCGTAGCACCCGGAGGAAACCCACTCAAACTTCCAGGTTTTGTGACAGAAATGCAAGCTCTCCCACCTGCACAGACTACACTTATGGTTTTAGCTTAAAGCAAAATATCCCTGGCATTGGCAGTCACACGCAGGTTAGTTGATTTGTTCTTTAACCAGATTTAATGAAAATAAATAAGGACAAGAGAACAGAAACCTAGACACACATAAAATGGAATAGAAATGCTTACCTGCATACAGTTAGTAAACATGACACACACTGACATAAGTTTTGAGAAGATTTGCAGCAGCACTGTATTGGTCAGCATACAATCCTTCATACAATTGTCCAGGAAACTGGTGTGGTAGCTCAAAACCTCATCAATGTTGGATGCCTAAAGTGGTGCCAAACAGTTGCAAGAATTATGAGAAGTATTGGTTCATCCCAGGAAACTTCACGCATAAATGTTAGTTAAATACAATTCACCTGGATTATGATTCGAGATGGGGGGGGGGTTAGTGCGGAATGTCACTCCGAAGTGCAAAAACTGTTGCTTAGGTTATAAGAAGCTTTGTTTAGACACACTGAATAGGAAACTTCATACACTCTTAAATTTTATTTAATGGGCGCGTGCAAAGACTTTCCTTGGGAGGTTCGCATGACCGTGGTGAACAGTTTGAGGTGACCTCATATCGACCAGGGTCACCGGGTTTCTGACCATCTTCTGTTGAAGTTAGTGTCCATTCATAAGAACTAGGAGCAGGAGTAGGCCATCGGGCCCCTCGAGCCTGCTCCGCCATTCAATAAGATCATGGCCGATCTTTTGTGGACTCAGCTCCACATACCCGCCCGCTCACCGTAACCTTTTATTCCTTCACTGTTCAAAAATCTATCTATCTTTGCCTTAAAAACATTCAACAAGGTAGCCTCAACTGCTTTACTGGGCAGATAATTCCACAGATTCACAACCCTTTGGGTGAAGAATTTCCTCAACTGTCCTAAATCTGTTTCTCCTTATTTTGAGGCTATACGCCCTAGTTCTAGTTTCACCCACCAATGGAACCTCCCTACTTCTATCTCATCTATTCTGTTCATAATTGTATATGTTTCTATAACATCCCCCCTCATTCTTTTAAATTCCAATGAGTATAGTCCTAGTCTACTCATTTGGGGTAGAATCAGAATAATTATAATCTTTATTAGTGTCACAAGTAGGCTTACATTAACACTGCAATGAAGTTACTGTGAAAATCTCCTTGTCGCCACATTCCAGCGCCTGTTCGGGTACATGGGAGGGAGAATTCAGAATGTTCATTTCACCTAACAAGCACGTCTTTCAGGACTTGTGGGAAGAAACCAGAGCGCCCGGAGGAAACCCACACAGACACAGGGAGAACGTGCAGACTCCGCGCAGACAGTCAGACAGTGACCCAAGCCGGGAATCGAACCTGGGACCGTGGCGCTGTGAACCACTGTGCTGCCGTACCACCCAAATTAGGGTTAATGCTGGGGAGTCAGGCGTGAGAAAGCAATGGACAAGATAAAAGAATTCAGACACTGGGAAGGAGAAAGCAACAGTGAGAGTGCAGATGCCCTTTCCTCCCTCAACCCGCTGATCTGACGAGCAGTCCGCACACTCTGATGGACAATACTGCAGAATGCAACAGCAGCATAGTGGAGGAAGGTCAAGAACAGCCATTCCATTCTGGGTTTCAAGGAGGGCAGCTTTCCCAACTTCACCCTCAAACATGCAAAGCATAACTTCCAGTATCAAGTCATTTGTCTAATCAGAATTCATCACATACATAAAAAAAGGTGAAGAATTAAACCTGTCACTAGTAATGTATGGCTGTATGGGATATTCTTACTTAGCATTCACATGTTCCGTTACAAGGACAATGACTGCTTGACAATTTTCATGTGTGTTTATGACCAGCTGCATGTGAGGAGTATGTGTAATCAGCAGGAAGCGACTCTCTCAGACTAGTATTACTAGTTTTACAACCAAACCAATTTCAAAATCCATTTCCAGAGGAGCAGTCACATCACTGACGACATGTCAGTCATTCTCTTCAGTCATTCACGGGATGTGGGCGTTGCTGGCTAGGCCAGCATTTATTGCCCACGCCTAATTGCCCTTGAGAAGATGGTACTGAGCTGGCTTATTGGACCACTGCAGTCCATGAGTAAATACACCTACAGTGCCGTTATGGAAGGGGACAGTGAAGGAACGGCAATTTATTTCCAAGTCAGGATGGTGAGTGACTTGGAAAGGAAATTCCAGGTGCTGGTGTTCCCATGCATCTGTTTGTCCTTCTGGATGGTAGAGGGTTGAAGATGTTGTCTAAGGAGCCTTGGTGAGTTCCTGCAGTGCATCTTGTAGATGGTACACACTGCTGCTATGGAGATATCATAAACTAGTAGATGGTACACACTGCTGCTATGGAGATATCATAAACTATGTAAATCAAACGTTATTCTATTTAGCTTATTTAAAAACAAACTTTGCTGAACCAAAGAATAACCGCCACAAGTCACCTGACAACCGGAATTGTAAGGTGACCACTTAGGCACTGGAGACATGCCCTGACATGTGAGATTACACATCTGGGACTCTCAAAGTCCATTTCAAAGGGGAACTATTGAAAGGAAACGGATGTCATTTGCATCTTTGTAAGATTACCCAGAACAGGGTGATCAATCTGGACGACAATTCTTTTCGAGGCTAATGACTGGGACATTAATAAGCCAGAAAACAAACGCCAGATAAATATCACTTTATGAAATCATGTGTGCAGGGAGGAGGTCACATGACTCAAATGAGCATTTTGAAATCTCTATTCAAGTTTAGAACTCAGAAGCTGTTCATTACCACAGAGAAACCGTAAGTGGCTAAAAGGTATAGGGGATCCTTTGCTTTGTAAGTGGAGACGTTGAGTACAAATCAAGGAAGCTTTGACAAACCTTTATACAACTTTGGTTCAGCCTCAACTGGAGAACTGCATCCAGTTCTGGGCACCACGCAAACTTCAGGAAAATGTGACGACTTTAGGGAGGATGCAGAGTAGATTTATGAAAATGGTTCCAGGGATAAGGAACTACAATCACATAGATAGATTGGAGAAGCTAGGATTAGAATATCTACAGTGCAGGAGACCATTCGGCCCAACAGGTCTGCACTGACCCTCTGATAGAGCACCCCACCTCGGCGCACTCCACCGCCCTACACCTGTAACGCCACCTAACCTGCACATCTTTGGACACTTGAGGGGCGATATTAGCACTGCAGGAGGAAACCGGAGCACTCGGGGGAAATCCATACAGGCACGGGGAGGAAATGCAAACTCCACACAGAAAGTCACCCAAGGCTGGAATTGAACCTGGGTCCCTGGCGCTGTGAGGTAGCAGTGCCACCATGCTTTTCTCCTTAAAGTGGATCATAGAATTTACAGTGTAGGAGGTCATTTGGCCCATCGAGTCTGCACTGGCCCTTGGCATGAGCACCCCACTTAAGCCCACACTTTCAACCTATCCCCGTAACCCCACCAACCTTTTTGGACACCAAGGGCCATTTAGCAAGGCCAATCCGCCCAACCTGCATGTTTTTGGACTGTGGGAGGAAACCGGAGCACCTGGAGGAAATCTAGGCAGAGATGGGGAGAACGTGCAAGCTCCACACAGACAGTGACCCAAGCCAGGAAGCGAATCTAGGACCCTGGAGCTGCGAAGCAACAGTGCTAACCACTGTAGGTTGAGAGGAGATGCAAACGGTGTTCAAAATAATGAACGGTCTGAGCTAAATAAATTGAGAAAAAACATACCCATTGGTAGAAGGGTTGAGACCAGGTGACAGCTATTTAAGGTGATTGACAAAAGGTATTTTGTAAGCAGCGAGTGGAATGCGTGGGGAAGCGGATATAAACACCTGAAGAGAAGAAATCTGCAGGCTGCGATAAAGGGCAGGGCAGTGGGAGCAGTTGTGTTGTTCCTGCTGACAGCCAGCATGGACATGACGAAACAAATGGCCTCATCACTGTGATTTCCCCCCCCCCATACATCTGTGGCAAATACCATCTTCAAATCCTTTCATGGTCTGTACGGAACAAGAACTATCCTGTATTTCTGGGCACCAATGACCAATTTCCTTCCTTCAATCTATCATGTACAAAATACCCTCTCCAGTCACAGCACAAGCACAGTGGCCATGTTTCAAGAGAACAAGCGATAAGCTGGGTTCCAGTCACAATCTTTAATGGGTCAGACTTAAGATGCCTAAAGTCACACAAAGGAATCGTTGGGTTCTAAGCCACAATCTGGGCAGAAGTCACTTTGTTTTAACTGAACAACAATATTGTAAAACTGGGAATTGAGTTTTCTGGAGCCAATCATACATACAAAGCATCTTCAACCCAAACTGTTCCATCCTTACTACTGCCCATAATTGGGCAATGACAAGGAACTCGACAAGCATAACAATAATTTCAATGTGAAATTATTCAAGATATATCTCTATTTCAAATACTTCCATTTATAAATATTGGAGATTGTGCACTGCAGCCACAATTAACAAGAGCATAAATAACTCTGCAATCTTGTCCTTAAAACATTTTAATGAGTACCATAAGACTACATGACAAAAATATGGTTAGCGCACATTTTGATTTAATTATCTGTCTCTGCAGTAATGTCTTCCACATTTAGGTTACGATTCCTTCGTTTTTTTCCCCCCCTATTATTGCCAAAAGGTTTACGTGAGGTTAGTCAGTAGAGAAAACAAAACGAATTCAGAGTATTCATTAAAACTAAATGCTTTTAACAGCAGGTAATTTATATTTGCTTAATGTAATTTGGTTCATGATTACAGCCAAAAAGAAATGCTGAGCTAATCTTTTCCACATTGACCAAGTTAAAAGCGGCACAGCACAGAGTACAGTAACAACTGTCCGGGAGACATTAAGTTTGGCAATATTTTGTACATTAGAATAGTTTGAGCAAAGTACGAGACAGAAATGAGGCACCATTAAGACTCCTGTAAATGGTTTTCCAGCTAATTTGAATTTTTTTCTCCTTACTTACGGATTTTAGGTTATTTTCCATGACGTGCCAATTCGGCTCCATGACCTCAAACATCATGTAGTACTGAATGTTCTGCACAAAATTCAGCATTCGCTGTCTCAAAGTGAAAGCTGCAGCAAGCCTAATGGATAAAGCAAGGGATGGTGAACGTCAGGAACCTGAAGTATTAAAAACAAACCTGCAAATAAAACTTGCAGACTCGGAAGAAAAAGGTGGCAGGCTGAGAAGACTGTTTTCCTCCACAGCTTCCTCACAATAGAATGTTGTGCACCATTTACAAAACCATCTTTATCTCAACTTAAAATGGCTTTTCTACCCCCCCCCACCACTCAATTCTCTTCCTCACAAAGTCCAGAGTCAAACGTCCTCATAAATAAATGATCCGAAACCACATCCAGGTGGAATAAACCTTGGGCTCAGTGGCAGCATTCCCACTCGAGTTAAAAGGTTACGGATTTGGGCCCTACTTCAGATTGTATCAGTGAGAAGCGATGAGAACTCTGGTTGTCTCGGAATACCAGGCTGACATCTAGCAGGTCATTTGTGTCCGAGGGGAACAGAGTGGCTTCACTCCAGCAAGCAGGAGGCCAGAGCTCCAGTATTCAAATAGTGGATGGGTAACCAACATGGCGCTCAACATTCCCACCTTGTATCTAGCTAGTTGTCCTGGTTAGAGCGAGGTGTCTGACTAAAGACATGTCCAAGCTTGATGGGACTTTAGATATGGTAATGGTTGCCTCGTTCAGTTTGACAAGAAAGGGAGTAAGAGCATGACATTCAAATTAACATTTGTTTCATAGAATCCCGACACTGCAGAAGGAGGCCATTCAGCCCATCGGGTCTGCACCGACACTTCAAAAGACCACCCAACTAGGCCCAATCCCCCACCCTATCCCTGTAACCCCATCCAACCATTGGACACAATGGGGCAATTTATCATGGCCAATCCACCTAACCTGCACATCTCTGGACTGTGGGGGGGAAACTGGAGGAAACCCACACAGACACGGGGAGAAAGTGCAAACTCCACACAGACAGGAACCAGAGGTCGGAATCAAACCTGAATCCCCGGCGCTGTGAGGCAGCAGTGCTAACCACCATGCCGTCCCTATTGACATTAATTCAGAATTCACGTTTTCATAAAAGCAGTGTTACAGTACAGACCGTTTAACGGTTAAAATGCTTTTGAGGAATAGATATTTTGCATTTTAGGTTTCAAATGTTTAGAAGTTGTTTGAGTAGCTGGGAGTAATTCACATCACAAATACATATTTCGACATTCTGACCAACTTCAATTTAAAAAAGGATTGAATAAACATGGTTATCATCAAGAATAAGTAGGCAACAATATCGCAAAACAAAAAAAAAAACCCCAGCATGACAGCTTAAATTGAACACTCGCCCAATTATACGTCTCAGAAGAATTTGGTCAGACATTTACTTGAGGTTTTGCCCAACCTGCTGCCGAAATGATGGCAAGCGACCGGGGTCAACCCAGGGAAATTTCCAGTCTGTTTGTGTGCGATATGAAGCTTGAACCACACCTTTATATTTTGTACAGATGGCGTTGATGGAGCTCATTAAATATTTTGGGTGGATAAATGCCACAAGGTTTCTCGATTTACAAAAAACATCTGCTGAATGGAATTCTCATGCAAGAACTGCAATTTTCAAGCTTGGCTTCAATCAGCTAGTGCGTTTACTTTATTCAAACTTGCTAACTAGTGATTCATGTAATATTTAAACAAAGTGGCCAAAAAAGCTCAAGTAGCATTTTGATTTGTATCTTCTTGCCCCATGCTCTTCTGACGAGCTAAACCGCATATTTAACATCTTCCATATTTATAGATAAAGTGCATTTTAAAGGACAGTTTTCTCACAATAAAAGCATTATTGTTCAGAGTACTCACTGATCGCGTGAGCTCACACTCTAATTCTGGGCGTGTTACACAAATCGTAATTCCATTTGGCCTTAAAATGATGCTGCCCTTACTTGAGCAATATTGTTCATTTCGGGAAGAAATCTGGCACCGCAGCCAAATGCAAAAGGATCCAAACATTTGGAAATTGGATTATGACCCTGCACGCCCACGGGCATAGGCTCACAACTGTGGGAAAATCACAGTTCTAGTAGCGATGCTATAATGCAGTAAAGATTGCGAATGCATGGTCAACTTTTTTCAGTATACTGTATAACACTGTTCCAAAATATCATACTCACCATTTTGCAGAGTGTAATGAATACTGTTTTGCAACTTTATTACTGATCCACACATTACACAGCTGCCGTTCCACATGCTTGCAGTAAAACATATGTCTGAAGAGCATTTGATACCTAGTTAAAGCTTTCCTATTGAGAAGAAATAAATGAATAGTGAGCTTACAGAAATACAACTCGAGAACTGGAAATAAGATCTTTATGGGCAGCATACATTGGAACAACTACATGAAGCCTCCTTTGCACAGAAGTCTGGAATGCACCCACGGCATTGCATTTTCAAAGCGTATGTATATAATTTTACTCTGTGGTAATAGTGCGATCCAAACAGACCCACTGTTAAAAAGCATGTTTAGTTAGTTTTGCTAATGCTATCTAGCATTTTTCCACACAAAATAATTTTATGGAAAATTGGAGAAATCATCTACGGTCTAATAGGCCATAATGAGGGCCCTCTCTAGCATTTGCGAAAGCGTCTGATGTAACGTTAAAGTTACAATTCACCATAAAGTTAATACTTCTGGCTGTCAGTACTTAACATTTGAGCTTATTCAATCTTTGAATATTGGGTCACCTTCATGTACAAAATAAATAGTCTTCCACCATATAGGAGAAACGAGAAATTTGGGATATTCTCCCTTTTAAAGGAATTCATTTGTTCATTCCAAGGCCATTTCAGCTTCAACTCCATCGGATATAGAAGCCTTGGCTAGGCCACACCTTGGCCACGGGCGGCAGCAGGGCAATAATGACAGGAGGTCAAACATGACAAGCTGTGCGTGTCTGAGAGAAGAACTGGAGGCAAGAGGGGAAATCTTTATTGAGAGGCTCAATTGGATTCACAGAATGAGGGACTGTCCCTTACTTACTGCATGTAATGTAACATTCTTCCTCATCCATTCACTCACTTGTCCTCCACCCAACAAGTCAATTATGGCAAACACACAAAACAAAACCTTGGGAAGTAGGAAAACAACATTAAAGACCAGCTTGGAGTGGAGCGCTTTCTAGTTTCAGCTGTCAGGTCAAAACACTAATGCTTAAATGAAATCAGGTTAGTTATTCTGCAAATAGCATTAAGATAAGCTTTCCATATATTAATCATCCCTCTGTTGGAATAGTTTCTAACTTTCTCCTCAGTTCTTGATCAACAATGAATGGCAGAGATATATATTCTGCATCTTTAACAGTCAAAAATTAATTCAATGCTTGAGGCACTTTGAGAAGCTTCGGACGCATGATGAGTCCGATGCAAGTATTTACTTTATCAATCCAATTTCCTAATCACTGCTCTGTGATGGTTTTTGCTACGAGCAAAATGAAAAGCTCCCTAGATTGCTGCTATGCTTACATTTTTTGTTGGTGTAAAGGATTAGTGAACCACGTGCATTGGTGCAGATCCCACTTCATCTCGTTCAATATTAAGTTAAAGCAGCCAAGATATACTTTTGAATACAAAATATAAAAATCCTAAGACGACAAATGTGAAATGCATCGAACACAAGCTTATTTCATAAGAGATTCAAATTTCAGAGAGGCATTTGCTGCCAAGCTTCCTAGGTCCCTTTAACGACCCTGAATTCCACTGTGTATCTGCCAACAGAATTTTTTGCCAAGCAGATGATTGCTGGCATATGAATTTTCAGTCAGTCAGCTGACAGATTCTGCCTGGAAATCAGTCAGAAAGCTGAAATGTCACAGCATAATGGGTTGCGGTCACAAAAAAAATCCTGGAAACAGTTTGTGAATCTTTTCCACTGACATGGTTTTATTTTTAAAAAAACGATGAAGATGGTAATAAAACATCCAAATACCACTGTAACAAGAAGTTACAGACTTCCACACTACTTGGTGATTATGAAAAATTTAGGAATTCGTGGAAGTACCTTTGAGATCAGAGTTAATCTACATCCGAAATAGTGTGTGCTTTCTTTTCAAATCCCTAAACGTTGCTCAGCTATACTTCACTTTGCAATCCATAATTCCTGCATCGAGATGCGGAGTGGGTGGCGCACCTCAATCTACCATGATGTCCTTATTTTTTTTTTAACAGCAGGTTTCACAATATTGTGGTTGCAGATACCAATGTTAAAATGAGCAAAGTACTGCGGATGCTGGAATCCGAAATAAGAACAGAGGATGCTGAAAAAATCCAACAGGTCTGGCAACATCTGTAGGTAGAGAAAGCAGAGTTAACATTTCAAGTCTGTTTGACTCCCCATCAGGATTGAGAGTCAAACGGGCTCGAAACGTTAACCCCGTTTCCCTCTCTCCACAGATGCTGCCTGACCTGCTGAGGTTTTCCAGCGTTCTCCGTTCTTGTTTCACTTAAATATTCAATTAGCTAACTTATCCCAGACAATGTGTGTTCACCTTTCCATTCATGTTGGAGTCTACGATAATAGAGCCTAACCCTAGAAAAATAATCTACAATTCTGTTGTCTGTGACAGCCCCATGGTCGAAAGAATTCCTGCTTAAAAACACGTAGATCTGCTCTATTCTTTGCTACTTTTAGGAGTTCAAACATTGCTTAACATAAAGAGCAACTGGGAATTCTGCTCGTATGTTTTTAAGTCCCACATTCTGCTAGAATCAAGGATCCATTATCCCAAGATATTAGAAATGCAAATTCTTTTTTACAATTGTATATATTGTCAATTATTTCTCGGGCTGTTTAATATCTTACTGTTGTGAATTATTTAAATATGAACAAATTTGACTAGTTATTTTGGAATGTGCAGAGCATATATATGTTCCATCATTAAGTAGACTACATATTAGAAACCCTGCTTAATTCCATGGTGCAGTTTACTGTAATCAGGACTAATTGATTGAGATGGGAGGACGGGGGAAAATGTCACTGGACTAGCAACACAAGAGGCCCAGGCTAATGCTCTGGGGACATGCTCGTCCCACACCGTAGCTGGAATAAATAGCTAAATCTGGACATTATAAGTCTGGTCTCAGTAATGGTGACCATTAAGCTACTGATTGTTGTAAAAACCCAGCTGGCTCACCGATGTCCTTTAGGGAAGGAAATCTGCTGCCCTTACCCAGTCTGGCCTATACGAGACTCCAGGCTATTGGTTGGCTAACCGTGCACTGAAATGGCCCAGTAAGTCATTCGTTCAAGGGCAGTTAGGGACGGGCAATAAATGCTGGCCCAGGCAGCGACACCCACATCCCATAATAGAAGTTAAAAAAAAACAACTTTGGACCAATTATGAAATCTCAAATCAAGTTTCACAAATGTGAAAGCATGCAAAATTGGGCAACTCAAAATACACTTGAGGAGATTTGGGAGCACTGTACTTAACCCCATTCCTTTCTAAAACAGGAAACTCTGGGTGGCACAGTGGTTAGCATTGCTGCCTCACAGCACCGAGGACAAGGGTTGGATCACGTGCCTGGTTCACTGTCCATTCTCCCAGTGTCTGCGTGGGTCTAAACCCCATGCCCCTAAAGATGCGCAGAGTAGGTGGATTGGCCACACTAAATTGCCCCTTAATTGGGAAAAAATAATTGGGTACTCTAAATTGAAACAAAACAGGAAAACTCTTTTACTATTGCGTGCCCTTATATTCAATTTTAGAAGTGACAATCTCAACAAATTCAAATGACACCCTGCTTTGGGTCTTCAACTTAAAATGTTTCCCAACAGAACATAGCAAGCTATTCATGCAACATTATATTAAAGTCATTCCAGCAACATTCGCAGTAGCAGTCTTAATAGTTTTGATGATCTTCAGATTCATCTTTTTCACTCGAAATACAAGATTTTCTTCAGCATTTTTATCATTAATTTCTACAGCAGGGTGAAAGAAATTGAAAGAAGTTGTATCCATAAAGTAGTTTATCAGATCTTCAAGCTTTGCCAAAGCACCTCTCAACTAGATTACCCGTAATCAGTTATGTGGGAAAACATAGCAGCTAAATATGTGTACAGGAACATCCCACAAACAGCGAACAAAGAATTAACCAATGAATTTAATTTTTGTATCGTGTCCCCTGAGGGTGAAATGCTGGACGTGACAAGTGGAGAATTCCGCGATCATTTTTGAGCATGAAAGTGATAGCCAATGTCCACATGCGAGTTGGCAGATTGGATCTCTGTTGAACGCATCACCTGAAAGGTGGCACCTCCAACATGGCAGTACCTCCTCATCAATGCCGTATGAGGAGAGATTATTGAACAGTTTAGGCCTATACTCTCTGGAGTTTAGAAGAATGAGGGGAGGTCACATTGAGGTATACAAGATGCTAAAAGGTATGGATAAAGTAGACGTGGAGCTGATGCTCCCTCTTGTGGGGCATTCTAAAACGAGAGGTAATAAGAATAAGAGGTAGCAAATTTAAAACAGATTTGAGGGAAAACTATTTCTCCAAAAGGGTTGTTGAATCTGCGGAATTCGCTACCCCAGAGTGCAGTGGATGCAGGCACAGTGAGTAAATTTGAGGAGTTAGACAGATTTTTAATTGGTAACGGGTTGAAGGGTTATGGAGAACGGGCAGGACGGTGGAGTTGAGGCCAGGATGGGATCAGCCATGATCACATTGAGGGCGTTAGGCTCGGGAGGCTAAATTGCCTACTCCCGGTCCGAGGTCATGTATTCTAGGGAGGAGATGCTGTGGCTGATTTTGCAATCCAGTTCTTGGCCTGTCGCATTGTAGGTAACAGATGAGGAACATATCAGCCATGATAGAATAGCAGAGCAGACTCGGTGGGGTGAATGACCTAATTCTGCTCCTATATCCTATGAACTTATGAAAAGTTGCCAATCTAGCTTTTCTGCACAAACATATGGAGGGTCTTGAACCTACAAGCCTGATTCAAAGCAAGAGCATTACAAGCTGAGCCACAGCGTTACTAATCACCTTCGTTCAGTTGGTGAGCAGCGTTTTGCAAAGCTGCCGTGAAGCTCTAGAAATTAAGTTATATTCTAAGGAAGCGCTTAAGTCGCCATCATCACCAGAGATCCTCATTTCCTTGATCAGCTGATGTCGGTGCCCCAACCAAACAAGTAAGCTAAACAAGGGCTTTTCTGGTAGATTTGCATGCTGCATTGTATCTAGACAAGGCCAATTACCTATTTATAATCAACGAAAGTGGCCACTTCACAACATAATCAAAGGAGAAAGCTTCCAGGCCACTAAGAGCAATCTCTGTTGGATCTGCATTGATGATATCCTTTTCCAGTTTGGTTTCAATAGCCAGAACCCGCAGGAGCTGAGTGATGAGGTCATGGGGCATAAGATTAATCTGCAGAGGAATAAAATCATTACTTAGTTTCATTTACCAGATCAAAAGTAGCATCAATGATGCAAAGAGTTGACAGAGGCAGTTATTTATCGGTTAATGCAGCTGTATAATAATATAGTTTTAGTAATAGTTTAGACGACTGAATGATTAAATGCTTTGGAAAATGCGCACAAGTACAGCAGATCTTAAATAGCTAGGCAGAATCTATATATATATATTTAAGAAATAATTAGACATTTATTTGATTCCTTTGTTATTTACAGCACATACTTTAACATGTGATCGAAGGTCGAGAGAGACTTTGGACTCCAGAAAGTCCATTAAAGAGTGAGAAATTTGCAATACAGCCATCAGCTTGCGGAGGAGGGAGGGAATAACTTAATTAATTGTTACGCCACCCAGTTCATTCCGTTACATTTGTGAGTCATAAAAACAGGTCGCTCAGCCTTTAAGTCTGCGCTGTTTTCCTCCAAGAGGCACCTCTCTGCTCAATTCATTCAGAATTCCTTTTTAATCCAAGCAATGGGCAAAGTTTCTTCAAATAACTTCTGGACTCTACAAGGAATTCGACATGCTAATCCCGTGTTTTAAAAAAAAATGTTCTGATCGTGTTACATTTATGTTGTTCCCCAGTCAGTTGTCCATCACAACCCTTCGTAAATATCAAAAAAAACCTTCAGGTCACTCTCTCACCTCTCAGCCCTCATGAAAAATACTCCTTTGCTTCTCATTTTTCCCCATCAACTTGTAATCCTCATCCCGGTGAACACACTAAATAGTTTACGCTGATCCTTTTCAATGTCCTGCTTAAAATTGGGCATTAAAACTGCACACCTCACTCCCACCATTCTTCAACCACTTGTAAAAGACCATCATCAGCCTCTTACATTCTTTGCATCTAAATTCAAAAAGAATCAAGAGTTCTATTTCTTTTTATGGCTTTTTTTTACTTGTGGGTCGCCCTGAAAGGCCTGGGTATTTGCACGTCCAGGACCCTCTGCTGCAGTTCTCCATTTAGAATTTAACAAACTCAGATACATTCCCTTTCGCTACATTCCCTTTCGCTATTCGGAAGTACGAAATGTACTCTTCGGGACTTTAACATCGAACTACATCAGTCACAATCTAAAAAGATGGGCAGATATTTGTCCTTCTGCAGTTCTACATAATCCTCATCACAATTTGTCATAGATCCTATTCGGTATCAGGCAATATCAATGTTGTTTCCTTGATCTCTAGATCCAAAATACAAGTGGCCCCATAACCCATGCGGAACATAGCTTTTCATATCCCAGGCAGAAAAATGTATTTCTTTCAGAACCCTTTGATTTCAGTCCTAAATACAGAAACTAATGCCCCAAACATTGATTTGTTTTTATTTGAAATGAAAATCGCTGTCACGAGTACGCTTCAAATGAAGTTACTGTGAAAAGCCCCCAGTCGCCACATTCCGGCGCCTGTTCGGTGAGGCTGGTACGGGAATTGAGCCGTGCTGCTGGCCTGCCTGGGTCTGCTTTAAAAGCCAGCGATTTAGCCCAGTGTTCTAAACCAGCCCCTTTTTAGAGTATCCAATTATATTTTTGTCCAATTAAGGGGCAATTTAGCATGGCCAATCCACCTTACTTACACATCTTTGGATTGTGGGGTGAAACCTACGCAGACACTGGGAGAATGTGCAAACTCTACACAGACAGTGTCCCGGGACCGGGATTAGAGGTGCTCAGTGCCATCGGCAGCTGTGCTAACCACTGCACCACCGCATTGCCCTATAAAAGTGAATTCTAATGTATTCCTTAAAATGATAGCGAGCCAATCCATCAAGGAATGGGGCATAATCTATTTTGTATATTTCAAGGAGTAATGTCACACAGACTGCTCTCTGATTAATTGTCCTTCTCGCTTTCCCAATCATGCACTGTTGCTTGGATAAGAGGGTGTCAGCTCCCAGAGCTCCGTCACTGTCGGTAGAAAAGAAGTGGGAGAGTGCTCCGTCACTTTCGATTTTTTTTCTCCTCGTCTCGGGTTGGGAGCAGGTGTGGGTGGATGGGTTAGCGGGTTCATCACTAGGTACACACAGCTTGCTAATATTCAATATAATTCTGGCATATAGGCCTTCGAGCTATTAAAAACAGTCAACCCTCCTATTCAAACGCAGGACTTACTCGGATACTCATAATCGTTTCAATATTCCCTGAAAGTGTGTCCAAGTGAATAACAGTAAGAGTTGTTTTTGGCACAGAAATTATACCACACTGTTCACAAGGTTAAAATTGTTATAAGATTTGCCTTATAATCCCACTGAGTACACTGTTAATAGAGGTTTATTCTGAACTTATCACAGCTAAACATTTTTCCATAGCCATTACATTAACAGGAGTTATTTTTAAACACAAGGTTCCATTAATTATGCTCCAACACACCTTCAAATCATCTTTAAATGGGTCAGTGTTGGCAGTGCTCATTCTCAGGGCTAGCTCCAGCAGGGCTTCCAGTCTAGTGGGAATGATATCATCTACTGATTTTTTTAGCTCCTCTTCTGTAAGGTCCATAAAGTGGACGAAGAAATCTCCTTGGTCCATCAGGAAGTAGTGTTTTATTGACCTGAAGAAAGAAGAAATTGAACAGCAAGCATTTTACTGAAGAACCACATTGATGAAGGCATGCTGTTTTTACAGTGCAGGACCACATAATGATAATTAACAAGCATAAAGCCCAAGGACGACAAAATACATTTGGAAGCAATTTATCCAGTCTTATTATGTTAGCACAGAACACATAATGAAATTCAGCTTTTGACAATGTGCGTTAGAATTAATTTGCATCAAAACTTCTTGAGCAATATCCAGGCAACAGATCACAATCCAAATGGGCTTCCAAACAGATTAAGCATCATTAGGATAGAGGCAGAATGTGTAATAACATCAATCATCACACTGCTGAATTCAGTTAACTAAGAGCCACAAAAGGTTACCTGTCTGAGAAAATAAGACCCGTTCAATTTTCTTCCCTCAGATTCAGGCTAATACTATAGGAGTAAGTTTCTAACTCGCATTGCTTTTACATAGCAGATTTTAACAATATCTACTTATTAAGGTTTTATCTTTTTTAAAACAAATTTTTAATTACATTTCGAGTCTAGAGTCCTTAAGAGAATCCGACTATAGTCTGTTCTATTTGCAACAGCCTCGTTTATGGAAACTTCTCTTTGGATGAGTTTAAAATTCTTGAACCACATTAATCTTCTCAGAGAAAGCTAAAGCTGTTTTAATTGAATAGTTAGTACCGATAAACATGATGCCTTCAATCAATCATGTTGTTATTAACTGGCTCATGTATAGCATCCACTGAACATAATAATCTTTATTTATAACCTTCATTATTGTCATAAGTAGGCTTACATCAACACTGCAATAAAGTTACTGTGAAAATCCCCTAGCCACCACATTCCGGAGCCAGTTCGGGTACACTGAGGGAGAATTCAGAATGTCCAGTTCGCCTAACAGCACGTCTTTCAGGGCTTGTGGGGGGAAACTGGGCCACCTGGAGGAAGCCCACACAAGACATTTTGAGGACATTAACAGTGCGGTAGATAACGGGGAGCCAATGGATGTGGTATATCTGGATTTCCAGAAAGCCTTTGACAAGGTGCCACACAAAAGGTTGCTGCATAAGATAAAGATGCATGGCATTAAGGGGAAAGTAGTAGCATGGATAGTGGATTGGTTAATTAATAGAAAGCAAAGAGTGGGGATTAATGGGTGTTTCTCTGGTTGGCAATCAGTAGCTAGTGGTGTCCCTCAGGGATCAGTGTTGGGCCACAACTGTTCACAATTTACAGGAGTTGGGGACCAAGGGCAATGTGTCCAAGTTTGCAGACGACACTAAGATAAGTGGTAAAGCAAAAAGTGCAGAGGATACTGGAAGTCTGCAGAGGGATTTGGATAGGCTAAGTGAATGGGCTATGGTCTGGCAGATGGAATACAATGTTGACAAATGTGAGGTTATCCATTTTGGTAGGAACAACAGCAAAAGGGATTATTATTTAAATGATGAAATATTAAAATATGCTGCTGTGCAGAGAGACCTGGGTGTGCTCGTGCATGAGTCGCAAAATGTTGGTTTACAGGTGCAACAGGTGATTAAGAAGGCAAATGGAATTTTGTCCTTCATTGCTAGAGGGATGGAGTTTAAGACTAGGGAGGTTATGCTGCAATTGTATAAGGTGTTAGTGAGGCCACACCTGGAGTATTGTGTTCAGTTTTGGTCTCTTTACTTGAGAAAGGACGTACTGGCACTGGAGGGTGTGCAGAGGAGATTCACTAGGTTAATCCCAGAGCTGAAGGGGTTGGATTACGAGGAGAGGTTGAGTAGACTGGGACTGTACTCGTTGGAATTTAGAAGGATGAGGGGGGAATCTTATAGAAACATATAAGATTATGAAGAATAGATAGGATAGATGCGGGCAGGTTGTTTCCACTGGCGGGTGAAAGCAGAACTAGGGAGCATAGCCTCAAAAAAAGGGGAAGTAGATTTAGGACTGAGTTTAGGAGGAACGTCTTCACCCAAAGGGTTGTGAATCTATGGAATTCCTTGCCCAGTGAAGCAATAGAGGCTCCTTCATTAAATGTTTTTAAGATAAAGATAGATAGTTTTTTGAAGAATAAAGGGACTAAGGGTTATGGTGTTCGGGCCGGAAAGTGGAGCTGAGTCCACAAAAGATCAGCCATGATCTCATTGAATGGTGGAGCAGGCTCGAGGGGCCAGATGGCCTACTCCTGCTCCTAGTTCTTATGACATGGGGAGAACGTGCAGACTCCGCACAGACAGTGCCCCACGCGGGAATCGAACTTGAGACCCTGCCGCTGTGAAGCAACAGTGCTAACCACTCCTACTGTGCTGCCCTGTTTAAACCACTTTCGACAATAAACCTACCCTACTGTACTTGGCCAAGTAGAACTACAAGCTTTTTTTCCCCCAAAGGAAAGAAGCTTTCTAATGTTAGAGCCTGAAGAACTCACCATATTCTTTGCACTGGAATAAAGAAATCTAACACTTTAACTTGCATTTGATATATGCAGTTGAGGATTAGTATTTTAGGGAAGTTATGAGACAGACCGCCAGCTATAGTGGACAAAAGAACGTTGCACCAATTAATCAGTCATAAAGGGATTCTACTAGTATAGCTGACTTACACCATAAATATAAAAGCATACATTTTACGAAATTCTTACTGTGCAAACTTCACCAGTTCGTGCTTCAAGGAGAATGTTACTGGTAGTTAATACATTTTAACACAACTGTTTATCAACACTTATAAAGAAGTTGGGGCATATTGGTCATGCTATTAAGAACCATCATTGTACATTGCACACAAGAACTAGGAATTTGCCAAATAGTTTTCCCACCTCCCTGAAAAAGAAGTCACACCATCGAATGAAGAATGGCATTCACCAGGCTGAAAGTAGAATATATTCCAAAATTCTGCCACTTGGATGGAATGCCAATTGTTATTGGATTTAAAAACAAATGTTCATTTAAAAAAAAAAGTTTCCAAATTCGATTAGCCCCCCATGTGGAATGAAAAGACATGTCAGTGAGTTTTAATCCTGCGCAATAGATGAACCCATATTTTTTTAAAGCATTTTTTCTAGCCTTGCATGTTAAACCACAGAGCAGAAACCTCAACCCTGCATCTTTGATTCTCATGACGCTAACTTGTTTTGTGAGAAGACTGGTCCAGTGAAATGTTTCTTGATCCCCCTTAAAAGGCATTTTTGAGACAGTGACTACTAATTTCTGAGTAAACATCCCGTCTGTGTTCTTAATAGGCTACATGCATAGATACTCATGATACAAGTTGACCCGCACCAGGGAACTATGAAACACGCAATTAATTCAATTTGTGGGAATAACAAAACACACTAAATGGCTTAGTATTTTAGAGCTCCCCATGGGAGTATTGACTGCATAATCCACGAGATTGCACAAAACTTGGAAATTAAGAGGCACTTTATGACGACTCAAATACTGTAGGCAAAGAACATAAGAAAACATTTCCTTTTTCAATAAACGACTTGATGCCGTGTACCTGAGACGTGCCAGCAGTTCTTTTTCCTTCATTAAGAAGTCTAATAGAACCTTGCTGGCATAGTTGTAAGATTTTTCGATTTGTTCCACATATGCTCGTTCCTTCAGAGTATAGATCACTTCCTTGGCATCGGGACAGGTCACATCACGGCCACATTCGCGAACGACATTAAGATATTTTCCTAGGGGCGAGGGGGGACAAAGAAATTAAAGTTATTGACCTTCAGACTGACTGGCCAAGACAAGCTACTTCACTTCTGTCTTATAGGAAGTTCTTCAACCTTTTGAGTCCAGGATGGAGGAGAATTCATTATGGAGTAAACGGTTTGCGATCAAACAAAAGAAAAAAATAAAATGGCAAGCTTGGTTTATTCTTTTTTTTTTTTTAAATAGGATGGAGTTTATTCTTTTTTTTAAAAATAGGATGGAGAGGCACAGAGAGAGTTTCCACTTTCAAGTTTCTGCAGAACATCAGGAAATTGCACAGCGATTTTCTGTCAGCTGATTTGAATGAATCTTACAGGCTAGGATATGCTACTCTGCACTCATGGTGTGAAATAAAGTATCCTTGATGAAAAATACCTCAATTCCAGTAACTTCAACTGGGGAAAGGTTTCCTCTGTCCAGTGTATAACAAATGTAAATATTCTCTTTAATAAGAAACAATTTTCTGCCTTGGATTTTAAGAAAACACTCCTCAATATTTTTTCATTTTTACAATTAAGGGGCAATTTAGCATGGACAATCCACCTACCCTGCAGATCTTTGGGATGTGGGGGTGAGATCCACGGAGACACGGGATAATGTGCAAACTTCACACGGACAGTGACCCAGGGCCAGGAGGCGTGAGGCGGCAGTGCTAACCACTGCGCCACCGTGGCGCTCTGAAAGTGCCCATAATTAACAGAATCTTTAGAGCAAAACAGTGTTAAAATGAAGTCCTCACGGCCAGCACAATCAATTTTCGGTGTAGGTTCTATCCATCTTGCAAAGCGACTCGTAACCTGCCATGAGCTAGTGCAATTGGGCAGCTTTTTAAACATCAAAAGCAGAAAGATTATTTTAAAAGCTTCCTTTATATGTTTAGGAGTATTTTGATTAATGCAACTGAAAATGGTTTTAGCACAACAAAAGCATTTTATATGGAGCATCTGGACCACCAACAGTTGGTAATCTGATTTGTAACTGACTGAAAATTCATTTACAAAAAAAAAAACCCCCGGGCCATTTGCTAGTTATATCGGTGCACCATAGCCAAGCTTTTTTAGTAAATTAAAAATATTATATATCAGCTTTCAAAATATGTCTATTAGCATCCTTGAGTTTTTAAATAATAACAGATCTTTTTAATATACAGCCTCGTGGCCAGATCTGTGCACATCTAGGGAAACACTTCTTAATCTAGTGGAACTCAATTTATAGCAAGTATATTTATTGCTCTAAAATTCTGAAATCTTGTGTGTTGATTTGGCAGATTTGGGGAAACTTGCACCGATGAAAACCAGTGCAGCTTAACAGAAATTGCAGCCGCTTAATTGCAAAGTAAATGGGTTGAATTAATAACGGGAGCCACAAACAATGCAGGTTACATCCGTAGATCTTGTTGCAGTGCGTTGCCCTAACTAGAATGCCACATGTTTACTTCCGAGAAGGACATTCAAAAATGTAATTTCCTTGGAGATTCTATCATCTTTTTGCAATACAAGGACATTGCAAATCTTCCCTGCTTGTTTTAAAATAGAAATTTAAAAAGTGGAATTAGACTCAAAAACAAGGTCTGTTCCTAAGGTCTCATTTTCAATAAGATTTCATGTACTCAGTCTCTGGAGTCAAAACATGCCACTATTTTGTCTTCCTAGTCGTCATGCCATTTTTTCCTGCTAGGAATTATGGACAAAGACAACATTATTGAAGCGTAATACTAAACTTATGTTTTGCAACCCCCAGCTAGATACATTGAAGAGCTTCGTAGACAAACCTTGTATTTTCAGTTCTCTATTAATGTTTTCAATAGAACTCATCTATGCAGACTGTGTGAAGTATTGTTAGACATAAATAGTACTCAGATGATTGAAAGTCTCCACAGACAAAATCAACCCGACTATACAGCAATTTAGCAAGACGCTCAGATCCTGAATGCAGGAGCGCACAATAAACTTGCTGATGAAATTTAGCTACAAATGTATTTTTCATGCAATGTCATTCCTCAGGACTTACAAAAAAAGCTAGTTTAACTTAACATCTTTTTAAAAGTCAATTTGCTTCAATGCTAGAGAACAACATAGATGTCATTGTAATTTAAACATAAATTAGATACAATGGAACATACAGATAATGAAAAGAGTACACCAAGTATTACACTACCTGTGCTAAGTATCTTATCAGCCAACCTCTGCAGAAACGAAGGGATTCTGTGCTGGATAATGGTATACCTCTCATCCCAGTACTTGTCATTGTAATCCTCCTGAATTTTCTCCTTTTGCAGTTCATGTTCCTCCACCATGAACTCACTGTGCAACACAAAGAAGGATACATTTGTTCAATAAAATTAACTGGTGAATCTTATGAAGCAAAATGCTATTTGGCAAAGTAATTAAAAATATTCCAAGCTAAGAAGTGGGCACATTTTCTTGTACACTGCATTACCTGGCCTATTCATGACCCAGGTCGCCTGCAATTCACAAACAACAGAACCCGTTGCCCCTCTGCAAAACAGTTCAGCTCAACATTTCCAGATCGCAAGATCCATAAATTCCCAGTCACACCATGCAACAACATTTAACTTCTTGGGAGTAACAACAGCATCAGACAGGAGTGACCAAGGGTGGGGAAAAATTACTCCATGAAGTGCACAGCCCAGGAGGGGACAAGAAGGGTAGAATGATGCCAGTGCGGAAGAAGATGGGAGGAGAGCAAGAGAGTATTTTATCTGTTTGGAACCAAGACTAAAATTTAAAACAAAACTCGGGGAGTGATTTCCAGTGGGTAACCTTATACCTGTAAGGGTCTTGTATGATTCCCCTGTAGATCCACTTCTCTAAAATTTCAAAGTAAGGAACACTGGCTGCTTTAGTCAGATAGAGACAGAGCTCTTGTGCCTGACTGTCTCCTGTGTAGTTAAAAGTCCGATCATGGAGCACACTTAGTGTTGATCCCCCCATGCATTCTCCTTTCTCCACAGAGGTAGCTGGTACAAAACACAGAAGAGAAATCATGTCCTCTTGAATCAGTTACTAATTATATATTTTTTTTGCCAGAAAATAAAAATCCTGGTTAGCTACACATAAATGCAGTTATCAACAATTAAAATGTATTAGATTTCTACCAAGGCTTGTTCACAGTGACAATAAAGATTATTATAAATTATAAATATTACTCAAAGATATCTTCCAATTAGAAGTGCATATGAGTGTTCGGCACAGTGGTGCCGTGGTTAGCACTGCTGCCCCACAGCGCCGAGGACCCGGGTTCGATCCCAGCTCCGGGTCGCTGTCTGTGTGGAGTTTGCACATTCTCCCAGTGTCTGCGTGGGTCTCACACCCACAACCCAAAGAAAATGTGCAGCGTAGGTGGATCGGCCACACTAAATTGCCCCTTAATTGGGAAAAAAATGAATTGGGCATTTAAAAAAAAATGTTTAAAGTGCGTATGAGGTAACTTTATATTAATATTATTTTTTAAAACAGGCAAATTGACACGCGCAAACTTTTCTCTTTTCGCTTTCTCAAGATTTTTAAACTTTATTTATACATTTAAAAGAATGAAGTTCAAAACACAGACAGAACAATACCTATCGAAGCCAATATCTCCATTGTTCTAATAGTTGGCTGAACATAAAACCAAAGTTTCTGTAACGAGAGCAGCCCTTGTCGCTGCAAGTGTTCCAGTTGCGTCACGAGGATCATGTACTCCTTCACAAGCGTCCGCATGGCTGCAGCCAAAGCATGGTTTACCTGACCATGCTCAAAGGAGGACTTATCTTCAATGAACCTGAGTAGAGACCCAAAGCAGAATTATCAAAGGTCCAGCCAAATTATTTACAGACATTGATCCAAGGTCTAGCATGTCACAGTTCCTTAGTCAATTTAGAGAACATGACTGTTGGGAACATCCAGTAAAATGCTTCTAATGCAGAAGCAATCCACATGTAAATTTCTGACCTCCAACACCTTTTGAGGTTGCCCACCTGGTGACAGAGGAGTAGCTCGCTGCTATTGGAAGAATCCTATTTACAAGTTCTTTAACAGACATGTCCAGTGTGGGGTCAACAGCAAAGGATCGACTGTGTCTTCCCATCAATGGCTGTGCTGTGATGTACTTTCCATCGACTCCAATCAAAACGTACAGCAAGTCTTCAACTATCATTTGTTCTTGTGCAGCAAGTGCCACAGTTCCTAATGGAGAGGGAGAGAGGTTTGGCAGTGAAACACATTGCGGCTGGATTTGGATCATCCCAACAAGCTTATTCTGAAAGTTTGGCCAACATAATTTTCTACAAGTTGCATCGTACGACAGACAATCTGCATGATTGCACCTCAACAAAAACATGTACAAAATCTTTTGATCTCAGAAGTAAAAGGAAGCATTCTGAACATTCATAAAAAGCAAGAGGGTAGCCAGGGAAAGGGTTGGCCCACTGAAGGATAGGCAAGGGAATCTATGTGTGGAGCCAGAGGAAATGGGCGAGGTACTAAATGAATACTTTGCCTCAGTATTCACCAAAGAGAAGGAATTGGTAGATGTTGAGTCTGGAGAAGGGGGTGTAGATAGCCTGGGTCACATTGTGATCCAAAAAGACGAGGTGTTGGGTGTCTTAAAAAATATTAAGGTAGATAAGTCCCCAGGGCCTGATGGGATCTACCCCAGAATACTGAAGGAGGCTGGAGAGGAAATTGCTGAGGCCTTGACAGAAATCTTTGGATCCTCGCTGTCTTCAGGGGATGTCCCGGAGGACTGGAGAATAGCCAATGTTGTTCCTCTGTTTAAGAAGGGTAGCAAGGATAATCCTGGGAACTACAGGCCGGTGAGCCTTACTTCAGTGGTAGGGAAATTACTGGAGAGAATTCTTCGAGACAGGATCTACTCCCATTTGGAAGCAAATGGACGTATTAGTGAGAGGCAGCACGGTTTTGTGAAGGGGAGGTTGTGTCTCACTAACTTGATAGAGTTTTTCGAGGAGGTCACTAAGATGATTGATGCAGGTAGGGCAGTAGATGTTGTCTATATGGACTTCAGCAAGGCCTTTGACAAGGTCCCTCATGGTAGACTATTACAAAAGGTGAAGTCACACGGGATCAGGGGTGAGCTGGCAAGGTGGATACAGAACTGGCTAGGCCATAGAAGGCAGAGAGTAGCAATGGAGGGATGCTTTTCTAATTGGAGGGCTGTGACCAGTGGTGTTCCACAGGGATCAGTGCTGGGACCTTTGCTCTTTGTAGTATATATAAATGATTTGGAGAAAAATGTAACTGGTCTGATTAGTAAGTTTGCAGACGACACAAAGGTTGGTGGAATTGCGGATAGCGATGAGGACTGTCGGAGGATACAGCAGGATTTAGATTGTCTGGAGACTTGGGCGGAGAGATGGCAGATGGAGTTTAATCCGGACAAATGTGAGGTAATGCATTTTGGAAGGTCTAATGCAGGTAGGGAATATACAGTGAATGGTGGAACCCTCATGAGTATTGAAAGTCAAAGAGATCTAGGAGTACAGGTCATTGAAAGGGGCAACACAGGTGGAGAAGGTAGTCAAGAAGGCATACGGCATGCTTGCCTTCATTGACCGGGGCATTGAGTATAAGAATTGGCAAGTCATGTTGCAGCTATATAGAACCTTAGTTAGGCCACACTTGGAGTATAGTGTTCAATTCTGGTCGCCACACTACCAGAAGGATGTGGAGGCTTTAGAGAGGGTGCAGAAGAGATTTACCAGAATGTTGCCTGGTATGGAGGGCATTAGCTATGAGGAGCGGTTGAATAAACTCGGTTTGTTCTCACTGGAACGAAGGAGGTTGAGGGGAGACCTGATAGAGGCATACAAAATTATGAGGGGCATAGACAGAGTGGATAGTCAGAGGCTTTTCCCCAGGGTAGAGGGGTCAATTACTAGGGGGCACAGGTTTAAGGTGAGAGGGGCAAGGTTTAGAGTAGATGTACGAGGCAGGTTTTTTACGCAGAGGGTCGTGGGTGCCTGGAACTCGCTACCGGAGGAGGTAGTGGAAGCAGGGACGATAGGGACATTTAAGGGGCATCTTGACAAATATATGAATAGGATGGGAATAGAAGGATACGGACCCAGGAAGTGTAGAAGATTGTAGTTTAGTCGGGCAGCATGGTCGGCACGGGCTTGGAGGGCCGAAGGGCCTGTTCCTGTGCTGTACATTTCTTTGTTCTTTGTTCTTTGAACGAAAGTGAAATTTAGCAACAGATTTACCATATGTGAGAGGCACGATATTGCAAAAAGACAATTTAGGAACATGTCAAACTTGGTTAAGAGATTTCAAACAGAAAGAATGAGTGGGAAATCAGTTCCAGCACGTTAGAGCTTGGGTTGAGTATGTTTTAATCTGAAGCTCCTAGGAACTCCTGGGAAATTGGGTAATGGAATATTAATGTAAAGTGCATTTTTACATGATTCACAATCTTTTTTTAACTTTTAATCGAAAAATAATTTGTTTAACATCTCTACAAACGACACACCAAAAAACATCTTTATATACAAAAATAAAATATGCCCCAAATCATAGGTAATACTGATTGCAAGGCTGTTCTTAAAGACTTTGGATGACATAAATCACAATGCAAAATATAAAATGCCTTTTACTATCAGCCCCGAAATGGGTTTACTACCCCCGACACTTCGCCAAAGTAAATGCCGTGACAAGTAGACATCCAGAGCACTGTGTGCCGTTAATGGATAACAACACAAACTGAAAGATTGATAATTGCATCATGATCTTTGCTACAGAAAAGAAATAAACAAAGGGATTCTTTATTGTAAACTGATATTGTCACAGGATTTCAGTGGAGCGCAATGGTGCCAGTGCTCAGCTCCCTTGAACGTTGGAGACGACCCAATACTACATGCGTTTCCACAGTGAGTCATGTTTGAAGGTAGCATTTAGAGTTTTACTGTTGACCGTTGATGGAACTCAAGGAATGAAAGTAAGAATAACACAATCTGCTTCAGCACAGCATTATGCAATGGTAAGAATGATTTTATTCTGCAGTGTATTGGTGTCCGGTTGTCTGTAATCTATATGAACGTAGTAAGTATTAATCCAAGAATACAGACCTTCGGATAAAATAACACTTCTAGTTTCTGATTTTCAATTCAGTTCTGTACAAGACTCACAATAATGAAAGAAAATTCAATGTATACTCTATATACCTATAGAAACGACTGTCTCAGTGATTGGACTCGAGCTGTTTATAAAGTCCCCCAGAAGAGCCGGCCTTTCATACACCCATGGTGGAAAATGTGGAATAATCAGCCCTGGATTTCTCTTGTTGTGCTTGTCCCGAAGGAGCTTCCGGACAACTTCAAGCGGCTAGAAATCAAAATTTAAAAATATGAAAGCGGAGACCACAAGTATAACTCCCTGACCTAATAAATTAAATTATTACAAAGGATACTCAGCATAACTGTGAAATGTCATTATTGTTTATTGCGAGGGGGATAGAGTACAAAAGTACGGATGTTATGCTTCAGTTATAAGGCATTGATGAGACTATATCTGGAGTGCTGTGTACAGTATTAAGGAAGGATGTAAATTCATTGTAAGCATTTCAGGGAAAAAGTTTACGGGAATGTACGGGTTGTCTTACGAGGAAAGGTTGGACAGGTTTGGTTTGTATTCACTGGAGTGGAGAAGTGTTAAGTCGCAACTTGACTGAAACATTTGAGATCCTGAGGGGTATTGATAGGGTGGATATGGTAGGATGTTTTCTCTTGTGGCAGAATCTAGAACTAGGGGTCACTGTTTCAGAATAAGGGCTCGTTCAGTTTAGAGAGGGGGAGGATTTTTTCTCGCAGAGGGTCCCAAATCTTTGGAGCTCTTTCTGTAAAGGCAGTGGCAGAGTCTTTGAATATCTTTAAGGCCGAGCTAGATAAGTTAGAAGTTGGTATTCCTACAGTGCAGGAGGAGGCCATTTGGCCCATCGAGCCTGCACCGGCTCTTGGAAATAGCACCCTATTTAAGCCCACTCCTCTAACCTATCCGTGTAACCCAGTAACCCTATCTAACCTTTTGGACAGTAAGTTCTTGATGAGCAAGTGGGTGAAAGGTTATCGGGGATAGGCAGGAATATGGAGTTCAGGTTACAATCAGACCAGCCATGCTCATGTTGAATGATGGAGCAGACTCGAGGGGCCGAATGGCCTACTCCTGCTCCTAATAAATTTGATCGTCGTAAATTTACTCCAGAATTTACTACAAATATATTCTTCATAGTGTTGTGCAACATTTCCAGTTACCTAATATCATTCAGTTTTTAAAATCAGTTTTTAAATATTTTGTGTTCCGTTTTTGAGGACTTCTGTAATAACAGAACAATATCCAGGCTTGTGCTGACAAGTGGCAAGTTATATTCACACCACTCAAGTGCCAGGCAATGACCATCTCCGACAAGAGAGCATCGAACCATCGCCACTTGATATTCAATTGCTTGACCATCGCTGAATCCCCACAATCAACATCCTGGGGATTACCACTGATCAGAAACTGAACTGGACTAGCCACATTTATACTGTGGCTACCAGGGCAGGTTAAAGGCTAGGAATCCTACAGTGAGTAACTCACCTCCTGATCCCCTCAAAGCCTGTCCCCCCATCTACAAATCACAAGTCAGGAGTGTAATGGAATACTCTCCACTTGCCTGGATGAGTGCAGCTCCAACACTCAAGGAGCTCAACACCATACAGGACAAAGCAGCCCCGCTTGATTGCTCCTCCTTCCACAAACATTCAATCCCTCCGCCACCAACGATCAGCTGGAGCCGTATGTATCATCTACAAGATGCACTGTAGTAACACGCCAAGGTTCCTTAGAAAGCACCTTTCAAATTCACACCCGTTACCATCTAGAAGGACAAGAGCAGCAGATACCTGGGAACCCAACCATCTGGAGGTTCTCCTCCAAGTCACTCACCATCCTGATTTGGAAATAGATTGCCGTTCCTTCACTGCCGCTGGGGGAACGTCCTGGAACTCCCTCTCTAACAGCACAGTGGGTGCACCTCCACCTGAAGGACTGCAGCGTTTCAAGAAGGCATCTCACCACCACCTTCTGAAGGGCAACTAGGGATGGGCAATAAATGCTGGCCTAACCAACGACACCCACATCCCATAAACGAGTAAAGAAGGGATTTTGTTTGCTTCGTGATTTAAGAAGTAACAACTTTCATCTCCCCCTAGAATGCTTTAAAATCCTCAAAAATACCCCATCTATTAAGGCCCACTCCAGTTTGCAACAACCTCTGCTGGAAAACACATATATGTGTGGACATTGGCATGAGGGCAGGATGAGAAGCTTGATTAATGATGCCAACTACAGGAAATAACCTGTTGACACACCATCCAGGTTCACCTGAAGAACTTGGACAAAACATCAGAGAGACACTGGCCTCCGGGAAGTGCAGCAAGGGTAAAGGTTTGGCAAGAGACGGCAGAAAACAAAAATGGGGCTCTGCGGGGCGGCACAGTAGCGTTTCAAGAAGGCATCACACCACCACCTTCTGAAGGGCAACTAGGGATGGGCAATAAATGCTGGCCTAACCAGGTTCAATTCCGGCCTTGGGTGTCTATGTGGGTTTCCTCTCACAATCCAAAGATGTGCAGTTTGGGTGGGATTTTGGATAGGTCAGGGGAGTGGGTCTAGGTAGGGTGCACTTTCAGCGGGTCAGTGCAGACTCGATGGGCTGAATGGCCTCCTTGTGCCCTGCAGCAATTCTATTCTACGTGATTCAGTCAGTTTTTACATTGGGAAATTTCGAATCATTTGCAAAACTTGAATTCATCAGCACAAATAATCGAAAATGGAAAATTTGTTCTTTAAAACACTGAATTCACACCAGCCGATGAAAGACGGCCTAAGTGTACAAGATTGGCCAAATAAAGATTTGAAGTTCAATCACTTTACCTGCTGTGAACTTGAGGCAGTAGTGACACTGCCAAGTTGTTTTCGGAGTTCTTCAAGTTCCTGTATAGAGAGTTTGGCAGTGGTCGTTGGAATGCTGAATGTTGCGCTACTGCTAGCTAAGACATTGGATGAATGTTCTGCTCTCTCCTTCGCGTTTTGTTGTAAGTACTGCAGAGTCTGCAATAAAATGGAAGACAAACCTGCTTTGAAGCTCACTGTATTGAAAATGCTTGCAGCTCACAATTTCCTGGCTATAATTGTTTTTTTTTTTTTAAAGCAGTCCTGTGTTGTCGCTTAGCCAGGTTGGTACCTTCCTGCACACTTCAATGAACCAGGGTTGATCTTTTGTCTTAGTGATAATGGGAGAGTGGAGGATATGCCCCATGGGGCATATCCATGAACCCATGGGGTTCTGCAGCATTATCCATGAAGTTGTATTTATGTACTTTGCTATGCATTGTGAATTACCTAATGTGAGCTGCGTCTATATATCATAAGCTTGCATTTCCAAATTCTCAGTCTCGTGCTTTAGAACAAGTTTGCCTGATGCAGATTCAATCATAGCAGAACCAAAGGCTATTTAGGGTAGTGAAAACACGACTGAGCCAACGTGCTTTGCCATGGAATGGCAAGATATGAATTTGCACGGTTGCAACTTCTGGGCAAGTTCTCAACTGGTTAGGTTGTCCAAGAAAGTCACCAAATGATGGTCCAAGTTACTTTAAGCCGCCCTCATACGCCTTTAACTGGCTGCCTTTAGGACATCATTAGTACAGGCCTGGGAGCAGATCACTTCAACACTCCCTTGGTCAGAGAAAGCAGGCAGCATTAACAGAAGGCCTAAAGAAAGAATGACTGAAAATTGATAACAAAAAGATTATTTCCACACCTTGTATAGTATTGTTACCAAATGCAGTCTAGCATGCTTAACAACAAAAATATTACCTGCATCGAGAAAACACAATTGGAAAAATAAACTGTGATCTACATGATAAAAATGCTAATCCTTTATGGAATCAAATTTAAATGGTGAAAGGGCTCAGCCAGTCCTGGTGGGGAGTGGTCATGTGACCTGCTGACTTCTTCGTCTTTCCTGATTTTATTTCTAGTTTACAGCATCTGCAGTATTTGCCTTACCTAAACGGTCGAGTTCTACAAATTTCTAATTGCATTTTGCCCCGGGAAAGTATTCCCTGATGATGGAGGTTCAATACAATTCTCAGCAAATTAGCAACGTCACAACAATCTTTCAATGTTTCAAGATAGTATAAAGTTCTTGTTTGGTTACAACACGACACAGAACCTTTAACACAGCAAACTGCCTGAGATCAGAGCGTGTTTGTAGAATTGGACAGGAATTTAGAAGTGGCCAGAGAATCCAGTCTTCAATGAGGGAAATGGATGAAGCTGGATAGGGTAATGAAATACCATTAAAAGGAATTGAAGTTGAGACACGTATGACATTAGAATGAAGACAAATTTTGCAGCAGGATTCAAAGTAATTTTGATATATAGGTGCACGATTTGCTTTAATTTTACGGCAGCTGTAGTTTGTTTTATTGAAAAGAGTGGAAAAATTGCATTTTATTTATGAGTGATGGGAAAACATCCATCACTGCAGACGGATGAGTATAGTTAAGGCAAACTAAAGCAAGTCACCAGGCCACAGTCTGCCAATGGGCGTGGGCAACTTCAGCACTGAAACTGTGCCACAAGAGTTACACAAGCACCATCTGTTTAAAAAAAGGGGTGCGTCACAGGGAGCCATATGTCAATGCCACAAACCGCAAGAAATTAAATGCAAATTCCCCGATATTTTTGGCAAATCCACCTATGACTAAATTAATTCAAGATCTCCATTGGCCTGTGTCACTGTGACCAGGCTGTTGGAATTTACAGTGTCAAGGAGAGAGATTTGTTCCCAAATTCCTGATTTTCCACATCGCCTTCCAACCAAAAGACAGTTGCAAAAAAGAAATACGTCAGACACCTATCATCAGAATTCATTGTGCCATCAAAACTCATACTAACAAGCATGTTTAGTCAAATTGGCAGGAACATTACATGGCTAGCACTGCTGCCTCACAGCGCCAGGGACCCTGGTTCAATTCTGGCCTTGGGTGACTGTCTGTGTGGAGTTTCCATACTCTCCCAGTGTCTGCCTGTGTTCCTTTCCGGAACTCCGGTTTTCTCCCAGTCCAAAAATGTCCAGGTTAGGTTGGTGTCAGGAAATAGTTAAATTGTGGGAGCACATCAGTTTTATAGAATCCAGAGTGGTGTGACAGTATAACAAAGGGAACATAGCCAGTATGTTAGATACCAATGTGAGTGACGTTAAAGACCACTATTCAGAAGTCACAATTCACAACTTGTAAACCAAAGAGGGGCAAAGAGGGGGGGCAGTATCAAACCGTACAGGTATAATGTTACTGCCGCATGTGTTGCCCGTCTCTTCTTCTTCGCCTTTGTTCTCCTTTCATTGTTTTCTTTAGTTTATTTTATTCAGTAGTTTTTGAAGTGTACTGACCTGATCTTTGCAATAAAACTCAATCTCTCACTACCACCGGACCCTCATCTCTCTTTTGAAAAATAAGCAATCCGACAGTTGGGTGATGGGGATAGGGTGGGATAGATAGGGTGCTTTTTCAGAGGGTTGGTGCAGACCCCATGGGCCGAATGGCCTCCTTCTGCATTGCGGGGATTGTATGGTAAAGAAGAGGGCGGTGGTTGGGGGGGCGCGGCGGGGGGATTGTGTGGAGCTGGGTGCACATAATGCCCTAGTGCATTATCGATTTGTCTTGAAAGTTAGCAGATACGTGAAGCAAAACTTGCTCCTTTCACACTGTGCCCCATTGCACAACGAGGAATGCACATTATAGAGTATAATGTGGGAATATGCAAGTTGGCCCACTTTGGCAGGGAGAACAGAAAAGCAGAGTATTATTTAAATGGAGAGAGACTGCAGAATTCTGCAGTGCAAAGGGATCTGGGTGGCCTTGCCCAAGAATCACAAAACGTCAGCAAGCAGGTGTAGCGAGTCAGTTGGAAAGCAAATGGAATATTGGACCTCAGTGCAATGGGGATGGAGCACAAAAATAGTGAAGTCTTGTTACAACCGTAAAGGACATTGGTGAAAGCACACCTAAAGTATTATATACAGTTCTGAACTCCTTACTCAAGGTCGGATTTACGTGTACTGGAAGTAGTCCAGAGGAGGTTCACTGGAGTTATTCCTTATTAGGAAATATTGAGCAGGTTGAGCCTATACTTATTGCATTTGAGAAGAATGAGAGGTGATTTTATTGAAACAAAAGATTCCTCGACAGGGTGGATGCTGAGAGAATGTCTCCTTTTGTGGAGCAATCTGGAGTTTGGAGGCATTGTTTGACAATAAGGAGGCTCCTAGTCTATAGGCACTGGAGATCGACATGGGACCAGTCTGGGTAAAAATAAGAAGTAGTACAGGAAAGTCCCTGGTGGGAGTAATCTTTTGATCCCCAAACAGCAGTTGCACAGTGGGGCACTGCAAAACCAGGAAAATTTGGAGGCTTGTAAGAAGGGTATGACAATAATGATGGGAGATTTTAATATGCATATAAACTGGATTAATGAAATTGGCGAGGGTAGCCCTTTAATGATCAACAAAGGGAGAATATGTTTCTTGGAGCTATATGTTGAGGAACCAACAAGGGAGCAGACTATTCTAGATTTGGTATTATACAATGAGGAGGAATTAATTAATTAATGACCATTAGCTAAAAGGGGTCATGAAATATCTTTGGCTAACAGGGTTAAGGAAAATGCCAAAGCCTTTTATTCATATACAAGGAGCAAGAGGGTAACTAGAGAAAGGATTGGCCCACTCAAACACAAAAGAGGGAATTTACGCGTGGAGTTAGAGGAAATGGGTGAGATTCTTAATGAGTACTTTGCATCGGTATTCACCAAGGAGAGGGACATGACGGATGTTGAAGCTAAGGATGGATGTTTAAATACTCTGGGTCAAGTCGGCATAAGGAAGGGGGAAGTTTTGGGTATTCTAAAAGGCATTAAGGTGGATAGGTCCCCAGGTCCGGATGGGATCTATCCCAGGTTACTGAGGGAAGCGAGGGAAGAAATAGCTGGGGCCTTAACAGATATTTTTGCAGCATCCTTGAGCACGGGTGAGGTCCCGGAGGACTGGAGAATTGCTAATGTTGTCCCTTTGTTTAAGAAGGGTAGCAGGGATAATCCAGGGAATTATAGACCTGTGAGCTTGACGTCAGTGGTAGGCAAACTGTTGGAGAAGATACTGAGGGATAAGATCTATACACATTTGGAAGAAAATAGACTTATCAGTGATAGGCAGCATGGTTTTGTGCAGGGAAGGTCATGTCTTACAAACCTAATAGAATTCTTTGAGGAAGTGACAACGTTAATTGATGAGGGAAGGGCTGTAGATGTCATATACATGGACTTCAGTAAGGCGTTTGATAAAGTTTCCCATGGCAGATTGATGGAAAAAGTGAAGTCGTATGGGGTTCAGGGTGTACTAGCTAGATGGATAAAGAACTGGTTGGGCAACAGGAGACAGAGAGTAGTGGTGGAAGGGAGTGTCTCAAAATGGAGAATGGTGACAAGTGGTGTTCCACAGGGATCCGTGCTCAGATCACTGTTGTTGGTGATATACATAAATGATCTGGACGAAGGTATAGGTGGTCTGATTAGCAAGTTTGCAGATGATACTAAGATTGGTGGAGTTGCAGATAGCGAGGAGGACTGTCAGAGAATACAGCAAAATATAAATAGATTGGAGAGTTGGGCAGCGAAATGGCAGATGGAGTTCAATCCAGGCAAATGCGAGGTGATGCATTTTGGAAGATCTAATTCAAGAGCGGACTATACGGTCAATGGAAGAGTCCTGGGGAAAATTGATGTACAGAGGGATCTGGGAGTTCAGGTCCATTGCACCCTGAAGGTGACAACGCAGGTCGATAGAGTGGTCAAGAAGACATACAGCATGCTTGCCTTCATCGGACGGGGTATTGAGTACAAGAGTCCGCAGGTCATGTTACAGTTGTATAGGACTTTGGTTAGGCCACATTTGGAATACTGCGTGCAGTTCTGGTCGCCACATTACCAGAAGGATGTGGATATTTTAGAGAGGGTGCAGAGGAGGTTCACCAGGATGTTGCCTGGTATGGAGGGTGCTAGCTATGAAGAAAGGTTGCGTAGATTAGGATTGTTTTTGTTGGAAAGACGGAGGTTGAGGGGGGACCTGATTGAGGACTACAAAATTATGAGAGGTATGGACAGGGTGGATAGCAACAAGCTTTTTCCAAGAGTGGGGGTGTCAATTACAAGGGGTCACGATTTCAAGGTGAGAGGGGGAAAGTTTAAGGGAGATGTGGTGGAAAGTTTTTTACGCAGAGAGTGGTGGGTGCCTGGAACGCTTTGCCAGCTGAGGTGGTCGAGGCGGGCACGATAGCATCATTTAAGATCAATCTAGACAGATATATGAACGGGCGGGGAACAGAGGGAAGTAGATCCTTGGAAAATAGGTGACAGGTTTAGATAAAGGATCTGGATCGGCGCAGGCTGGGAGGGCTGAAGGGCCTGTTCCTGTGCTGTAATTTTCTTTGTTCTCTTTTTGTTCTAGTACTATGAGTGATCATAGTATGCTAGAATTTCAAATTCAGTTTGAGGGTGAGAAACTGGAGTCCCACACTTGTGTTATGGGCCAGGGTTTAGAGAACCCCAAAGTGTATCATGGAGTTCACCTGACCCACAACTTTTACTAGATTGTGGTATGGAGAGCACAGGTGTGGTACAGCAGAAATGGAAAAGTATTTTTTAAAAGCAAAACAATGTTTATTCTATGAACTCAAGTTAACCTTTTTAAAACATACAGTGAACATGTTAGCAACCATTAATTCAAATACAACTCCCAAAGAGTACAACACTAAGTAATCCTTACGCTGTCCTTTTAACATCCATAAGACTTAAAACACCTTTTACCAGAAGCACATCAGCTTAAAGTCACTACTGAAAACATTTATAATTCTGAATTCACCAAATGATCAAGAGATAGTCTTTTCATGGCAGAGAGAACAGCAGTACACCTGCTCTGTCTGGCTTCAGCTCCAACACTGAAAACGAAACTAAAACACATCCTGCAGCCTTCTCAAAAATGAAAGTAAAAAGCTGACAGACAGCCCAGCTCCACCCACACACTGACATCACTGATAAACACCCATTTCTTAAAGGTACATTTCTTAAACACACATTTCTTAAAGGTACTCTCACATGACACTTATGTTCTGGAGTTAAACAAAAGTATTTACATTGGCATGAGGACAGATTTGGGCCAAGTGGACTGGGCAGGAAGACTAAAAGGTAGGGCAGTTGTTGAGCAGTGGCAGTTGTTTAAAGAGATATTCAATTCATCCAACTAAAATATATTCCAGAGGGGAAGAAAGATTGTATGGGGGGGGGAAACATCCATGGCTGAGCAAGGACGTCAACGATAACGCGAAGACAAAAATGAAGACATACCATTTTGCAAAGTTCAGTGGCAGACTGGAAGATTGGGAAACTTTTAAAAATCAACAAAGGATTACTAAAAAAAGTTATAAAAAGAGCTAAGGTAAATTATGAAAGAAAACTAGCGCAAAATATAAAAAAGGAGAGCAAAAGCTTCTATAAGTATATAAAAGGGAAGAGAGTAGCTAAAGTGAATGCTGGTCCCTTTGGTGGAAGAGACCAGGGAATAATGGGGAACACAGAAATGGCGGAGAAGCTAAATCAATATTTTGTCTCAGTTTTCACGATGGAGTAATCTAGTACAATCCCAACAGTAACAGGTAATGCAATAGAGGCAATAGAAACGGAGGAACTTAGAACAATCATCAATAGGGAAAAAGTACTAAACACACTGTTGCGATTGAAGGTAGGCAAGTCCCCATAGCCTCTTGGCCTCGGGTCTTGAAGGAAGTGACAGCGGAGATAGGTTATAATATTCCAAATTCCGCTAGATGCAGGAAAGGTTTCAGTGGATTGGAAAAATGCTAATGTAACGGCCTGATTCAAAAATGGAGAGAGGCAGAAAGAAGGAAACTATAAATCAGCAACTTTAACATCGGTCGTTGGGAAAAGTTTAGAATCCATTATTAAGGAAGTGACAACAGGACGTTTAGAAAGTCAAAACGCAATCCATCAGAGTCAGCATGGTTTTATGAAGGGTAAATAGTGTTCGACTAATTTGCTAGAGTTATTCGAAGCTGTAACAAGCCAAGGTGATAATGGGCATCCTGTGGATGTCGTATGGCTGGACTTCTAGAAGATATTTGTTAAGGTGCTGCACAAAATCACAAGGGTTTGGGGTAATTTATTAGCTGGGATGGAAGACTGGCCAACCAACAGAAAGCAGAGAGTTGCGATAAATGGGTCTTTTTCTGGTTGGCAAGATATTACTCGTGGGATGCCGGAGGATTCGGTCCTCGGGCCCCAACTATTTACAATATGCATTACTGACTTGAATGTAGGGATAGAAGGTACTGTAGCCAAATTTGCAGATGACACAATAGGTGGGATAGTAAGTTGCAATGAAGAAATAAGAAATTTACAAATGCATATAGTTGGTTAGGTGAGTGGCCCAAAATTTGGAATATGGAGTTTAACGTGGATAAGTGTGAGGTTATACATTTTTGCCAGAAAAATAAATGGAGAGAAACTTCAGAGTGCTTCGATACAGCGGGATCTGGGTGTCCTCCTGTATAAATCTCGGAAAATTAGTATGCAGGTACAGCAAGCAAATGGAATTTTGGTCTTTATAGTCAAAGAGATAGAACATAAAAGTTGTAAAGTGTTGCTGCAACTGTACAAGGCATTGGTGAGACTGCATTTGGAGTACTGTGTACAGTTTTGGTCCCCTTATTTGAGGAGGGATGGAGTTGCATTTGAGGCAGTTCAGAGTAGGTTCACTAGATTGATTCCAGAGAGAAGACGTTTGTCTCATGAAGAGAGAGTGAGCAGTTTAGGCCTATACTCTCTCGAGTTCAGAAGTTTGGGAGGAGAACTAATTGAGGTATGATAAAAGGTATTGACAAAGTAGACATAGAGCGGATGCTTCCACTTCTGGGGAAATCTAGAACGAGAGGTCAGTTGTAGGATGAGGGGTAGCAGATTTAAAACAGAGATGGGGAGAAATTGCTTCTCTCAAAGGGTCGTGAATCTGAGGAATTCACTACACACAGTCACCGAGGCCGGAATTGAACCTGGGACCCTGGCGCTGTGAGGCAGCAGTGCTAACCACAGGGCCACCACGCCAACTTTATAGCAGATCAGATCAAAAGACTCAGAACCGCTGAAAATATATTCAAAACCAAATTACCTCTTTATCTTCGGTAAGTTTTGATAACAGGTAAACCAATGGATCCACATTCCGAACATTTATTGATTTCAGCTCATCGTATTTCCTCAGAAATTCCTCCGGAGTTCTTGAAAACTCGGCTATTTTGACCTGACGGTTAGCAAAAAAATGTTTTAAATGCGTTTACTTTTAAGCAGTGCATACCCAGCAGTGTTCTCTGCTCACTCTGCCCCAAATCGAGCCTGGGGCCTTGTCCATGACCACTACCCTTCGTCAGCCACACACATGGTGGTCAAAGTCAGGCGGCTGAGACCCATTATACAATTTGCTATGCAAGCGCCTCTGCATACGAAATCCCAGCCTCTGTTCAGTGACTCTTTAGACTCCAACTCAGTAAAAGTTCTACCCAGGTATTCAAATCTCAAATCCAACTTCATCACCCCCCTCAGAGCACAGAAGCAGGTTATTCTGTCAAGCATGCCTCTCTCCATGGCCCATTTCCCTGCATTTAGTCCTGCAAACAGTCCTGCAAACCTTTACCCTTCAAGCTTGCATCCAATTTCCATTTGAAAGCTATCATTGAATCTACCTTCACCACCCTGAAGCAACACATTTCAGATCATAACCATCTCAAGACAGCATTTCATGTTGCGAGAAAGAGAAGCAGATACTTTAGGGATCCTTGCTAGACATATTACCTTGGCACTATGGGAAGAGACGGTCGTTGTGACATATGGAGTTCTGTTCTTTTGAAGGAGATCAATGTACACTTCAGCTCCATCGCCACCACGAACTCGAAGCAGGCTGAGCAGTTCATTGACATCATGATGGATTCGGAATTCACTCATGATTTCTTCCTGTGTAAACAAGAAACTGTAAGCGTGAAAAAGTTGACCGAGAACTTCAAATCATTCCATTACATCATAACTGCATCCTTAATTATATTTCAGTACAATCATTTTACAGCCAAGTATTTTAACAAGGCCAGTTTTCATTGCTCCCAGAGACATGTCTAAAACAAGGCGAGGTAGCAGATGTGAAGAAATGTGGAAACAAACTATTATGGTCAAAACTATGTCTGTGAACGGTGTCATTTTAAATGTAGGCTAGAGTTCTCTCTTTTTTTAAATTTAGAGTACCCAATTCTTTTTTCCCAATTAAGCGGCAATTTAGCGCGCCCAATTCACCTATCCTGCACATCTTTTTGGGGTTGTGGGGGTGAGACCCACACAGACACGGGGAGAATGTGTAAACCCCACACAGACAGTGACCCAGGGCTGGGATCGAACCCGGGTCCTCGGCGCCATGAGGCAGCAGTGCTAACCACCGCGCCACCGTGCTGCCCTTAGAGTTCTCTTTTAAATCAATCAATAAAACCTTCCCAAATTTCTGAAGGTTATGTGAGGATAGACAATATTTGTACCAAAACAAAGGAATTAAAAAGTCAAAAGTAAGAATCAGGAGTGCAAAGTGAACAGGTTGGGGGAGTCATTTCACAGGTTTACATCTACTGCATGTTACTAAGGTACACCTAATCTCACGCCTGTAGTTGTGCAATTTGTACACAAACATTACATCGAAGCAGAACGGTTAAAGGGTTACAGGTTGTTTTATACATCGCACGGCTAACTTTTCACAAAAGTATACAACAAAACTACCTGTGCAAATTAAGGGGAGGGTATTGCTGCTGTAATATTTATCCACTGAGTTGAGTTGAAACTATTAATCCTCCAATTCCCACCACATTGTTCATTAGGTAGTTAACCACAAATTTAGCCATGACAGCTGGAAACTCTCGACTTGCAAACAACAGCCTAAAATCATTAGCAACAAAAGAGAAAATGCTGGAGAATCTCAGCAGGTCTGGCAGCATCTGTAGGGAGAGAAAAGAGCTAACGTTTTGAGTCCAATGACTCTTTGTCAAAGCTTTGTCACAGCTTTGACAAAGAGTCATTGGACTCGAAACGTCAGCTCTTTTCTCTCCCGACAGATGCTGCCAGACCTGCTGAGATTCTCCAGCATTTTATCTTTCATTTCAGATTCCAGCATCCGCAATAATTTGCTTTTAGAAAACCATTAGCATATTGTAGGCAAGGAGAGCTTAAACATTCCGCAATACACTTTTTTATTCTAGAACCATTGAGCCTGGAAAATTACTAATTTGAACACCAGTTTCTACAGTCCATATTTTAATAGAAAGGACATCTCAGAACCACGAACTTGTGCGTAATTAGCAACGACTGTAATCAGTGATATTTGAATTTTAGTAACACACATTCATATCTGTCGAGAAGTGTCTTGTTTACGATACTATAATCGATTAAACAAACTAAGCGGCGGTGAGATACATTGACCAATTTACAAAAACTTTATAAAATTCTAGCTTGGAAAATCATTTAAAATCCACAAATTGCAGTCCAGCTTCTGCAAATAAAACAGGCTTGAAAATGAGGTCTGCAAAGGTTCAGCCATATTTATTCAGAACTAATGGATCCTTGGGTGTTACCCTCAGTGGGCCGATGCAATACAGAATGCATCATAAACTAACCTGACAGGGCCCTGGAGATAACAGGGAAAAATTGTTTAATAATAATCTTTATCAGTGTCACAAGTAGGCTTACAATAATGCTGCAATGAAGTTACTGTGAAAATCCCCTAGCCGCCACACTCCGCAGCCTGTTCGGGTACACAGAGGGAGAATTCGGAATGTCCACAGCAATGAGGTTTATTCAAACACTGGGAATAACATTTTGTGTCTACTTTCCTTTCAATATCTAGTTTATTGACTTCTATCTTTGTTCTCTATGATTTCCATTTCTAATTTCTCTCTCTCTTTCACTTCTGGTTTTGTTTCGTCAATTCCTGCTGTCCCATTTCATGATTCCCTCTCACTCTTTCTGAGGCTGGAATTTGTCCCATTTATCTACAATTCAAATGTTGCATCAACTGAACCTTTCAGGATATAAGCCCTCGTTTAGGAGTACCAATTAGGAGTCGGCCACTCGGCCCTTCCGAGTCTGCTCCGCAATTCAATAAGATCATGCCTGATCTGATTGTAACCTCAACCCCACATTCCTGCCAACCCCGATAACCTTTCACCCCCGTGCTAATCAAGAATCGATCGAGATCTGCCATAAAAATATTTTTATATTTATAAGATTCTGACTCCACCAACCTTTGAGGAAGAGTTCCAGAGACTCACGACTCTCAGAGAAAGAATTTCTCCTTATCTCCACTTTAAATAAGCGACCCCCTATTTTTAAAACAGTGACCCCTAATTCTAGATTCTCCGACAAGAAGAAACATCCTCTCCACATCCACCCTGTCAATACCCTTCAGGATCTTCAAGGTTTCGATCAGGTTGCCTCTTACTCTTCTAAACTCCAGTAAATAAACTCCTAACCTGTCCATACTTTCCTCATAAGACATTTTGCATCAATCTGTTGATAAATCCACCAATCAGATAATTATTGTGCCTTTGTCCCCCAAAAAGTTATAATGTTTGTGTATGCTCATAGACTGGAAAGTTCGTTTTTTTACAATGCACCAATATAATTTATGCAGCACAACTCTGCTGAACATGCACTGCCTATGACGCGATAGCAATTTGCCTTTATATACCTTTACTATAGCATTTAATGAGAGCATAAGACCATAAGACATAGGAGCAGAATTAGGCTATTCAGCCCATTGAGTCTGCTTCACCATTCAATCATGGCTATGTTTCTCATCCCCATTCTCGTGCCTTCCCCCCATAATCCCTGATCCCCTTATTAATCAAGAACCTATCTATCTGTCTTAAAGACATTCAGTGACTTGGCCTCCACAGCCGTCTGCAGGCAAAGAGTTCCACAGATTCACCACCATCTGGCTGAAGATATTCCTCCTCTCAGTTTTAGAGGATCGTCCCTTCAGTCTGAGGCTCTGCCCTCGGGTTCGAGCGCTATCAATAAATATTTTTGAAACCAAGCCTAAGAACGAGATTTCAGAACAGATGCCTAAAAGGGAGGTTCAAAGAAGCATTGTGAAGAAGGCTATTAGAGAAGTGGAGGGGTTTAAGGAGGGACTCCCAGAAATCAGGGCCAAGGTAGGTGAAAGTGCAGCCAACGACGGTAATTAAAACTGGGCTCCGAAGAGGAGTCATATCCAGTTCGAAACGTTGACTGTTTCTCTCTCTCTCCATAGATATTGCCAGACCAGCTGAGTTTTTCCAGCACGCTCTGTTTTTATTTCAGATCTCCAGCACCCGCAGCATTTTGCTTTTAATGCAATTAAAACTGGGGGATGCGTAGGATGCCAGAATTGGCGGCAGAGGGCGAGAGATCGTGCAGGAGGTTTAGAGAGAGGGTGGAGGGTTTCAAAAGTAAAACTGTAAAAAAACAAAACGGGGAACCTGGAGGGGGGAGGGCACCTGTTTGCAATATTCCAAAAGGTTGCAGCATTGGGATGCCACTGCTGCACAATACAATGCAACCAGCCATGCGAGGTTTAGCTTCACCTGTAAAAACAGGAGGTACTGGTAGCCATACGGAAGGAACATAGGAACACAGAAATTAGGAGAAGTCAGCAATTGAGTCCTTCAAGCCTGCACCATTGTTCAATCAGATCATGGCTGATCGCTTCCTGGTCTGAATTCCACCTCCCTACTGGTACCATATCCCTTTAACTGTTTTTTTAATACCAGAAATACATCTATCTCCTTCTTGAAACCATTAAATAACTCCGATCCCATTGCACTATGGGGCAGTGAGTTCTCCATTCATCATCCTCTGCGAGAAGTAGTGCCTCCTCATCTCAGTTCGAAATCGACCACCTCTCAACCTATATCCATGACCTCTCGATCCAGATTGCCCCACAAAGGGGAACATTTGTTCTACATTTACTTTATCAGTCCTTTTACACTATACACCTCGATCAGATCCCCTCTCATCCTTCTAAACTACATAGAATATAAGCCCGCTCCCGGCACCGTCTCCTCCCGCTCTCACTCCGGGCCCCGGCTCTCACCTCCTGTTTAATCTCTCCTCGTACTTCAACCCTTTCATCCCCGAAACCCATCTGGTGAACCTCCTCTGAATTGCCTCCAATTCCACCACATCCTTCCTGAAATAAGGAGACCAAAAGTGGACACAATGCTGCAGATGTGGTCTCATCAACTCCCGATACAATTGCAACAAGACTTCTCTACTTTTATACTCCAGTCATGGAGATTGACAGAATGGAAACAGGCCCTTCGGGCCAACTTGTCCATGCCGCCCAGTATTTAGCACTAAGCTAGTCCCAATTGCATGCATTTGGGCCATATCCCTCTATACCCATATGAAATGAAAATCACTTGTCACAAGTAGGCTTCAATGAAGTTACTGTGAAAAGCCCCTAGTCGCCACATTCCGGCACCCATTCGGAGAGGCTGGTACGGGAATTGAACCGTGCTGCTGGCCTGCTTTAAAAGCCAGCGATTTAGCCCAGTGAGCTAAACCAATGTTTCTAAAAGATAAATGTGTTCCTTCACCAATAAACGTTAACATTTAATTTGCCTTTTTAAGGATCTGCTGCCCCCCTTCTTCCAAAAACACTTGTCTGCAGGAGCAATGCAGCTCATTCCAACAACAGCAGGACAACCTGTGAAAGAGGAGGGAGTGTGTGGAGCTGCTGCAGCCGGGGCCGGGAGCTATACTGCCAGTACCGGGCTGCTGGGCCTCTCCTGCCCTGCGCCTCACCCACAGAGACAAACAAACCAGCGGCCGGGATGGAGAGGCCCGGCGCCGTCTCCTCCCGCTCCGGGCCCTCACCTCCTGGCTACTCCACAGCCCCCGGAGCCACCTTCCCGTTGCAGAAAGCCAAGGCTCCTGCTGCTCCTTTCCGCCTGGGTTGGAGACACACAAGGAGAAGGAGATTGGGGGGGGGGGGGGGTAGACGTGATTCCAGCGGGCGCTAGGGCCCGGTAAGGGAGAGCGCGGGATTGCGGAGCGCAGGCGTACTGGAGCTGCCGGCCGGGAGACGGCTAATACGCACGCGTGCTGGAGAGATCGAGCCGGGTGACGGCTACTACGCGTGCGCAATAGAGCCCACTGGCCAGGCGGCGGCTGGTACGCATGCGTAGTAGGGCCAACGACGGGCCGGCCGTGCAAACGCATGCGTAATAGTGCCACTGGCAAGGCGGCAGTTGGTACTCATGCATAGTAGGGTCAGTGGCGGACACCTGTCGATACGCATGCGTGATAGTGCCATCGGGCCGGGTGACGGCGACAGCGCAGGCGTGAGTGAGCCCGGGGGAAGGGGAGGCGGCGGTCGATACGCCTGCGTAGTTGAACTATTGACGGGTGACGGCTAGTGCGCACGCGCGCTGGAGCCACCGTCCGGGAGTGACGGTTCCTGCACACACGCAGTCCCGGCTGCCGGCCGGTTGGCGCTCCGACGGTGAGTTGTCAGAGTCCAGGCCCGGGGCTGGCGGGTGCCGAGGGCGGTGGCGATGGGGCGGATGCCGAGTCGCCTTTTACCTTCAGCTCCAGGAGGATCTTCCTGCAAAAGGAGGACGAATTCTTCGAAGTAGGTGATGGTTCTTGGAGCGGGTGAGACCTTAACCCGAGAGTCACATCGCCGGCTCCAGTCGGTGGGTGAGGGTGGTGCCCCGGCCAACTTTCATCCATCAACCAAAATCACTTAAACAGTTGATCAGCTCATTCCGTCATTGCTGCTGCTTCTGGGCTCTTGCTGTGCTGCTGCCTGTGGGATCTTGCTGTGCTGCTGCCTGTGGGATCTTGCTGTGCTGCTGCCTGTGGGATCTTGCTGTGCTGCTGCCTGTGGGATCTTGGTGTGCTGCTGCCTGTGGGATCTTGCTGTGCTGCTGCCTGTGGGATCTTGCTGTGCTGCTGGCCATGGGATCTTGCCATGCGGAAATTGGCTGCCGTATTTCCTTACAAAGTATAAAAATTGTATTTTCCTTGCTCCTTTTATGAGCCCAAGGTGTCTCGAAAGTGTTTTGCAGCCAATGAAACACTTTAGGAAGTGTAGTTTCTGCTGCAATGTAGGAAACGAGGGCAGCTAATTGGTGCCCAGCCAGATCCCACAAAGCAGCAATGTTCTTATGACTAAATAATCTGTCCAGGTTATGCTCATCAAGGGAGAAATATTGGCCAGGACACCGGGGAGGAGAGACTCGCCTGGTATATTGAAGATTTCTACTGGATCATGTTCAGTTCAGCTGGGCTTGATCCATCATTTCGGCGGCACGGTGATCAACACTGCTGCCTCACAGCACCAGGGACCTGGCGTCAATTTTGGCCTTGTGTCTGTGCGGAGTCTGCACGTTCTCCCAGTGTCTGCGTCGGTTTCCTCCCACAGTCCATAGATGTGCAGGTTAGGTGGATTGACCATGCTAAATTCCCCCTTAGTGTCCAACAACGTGCAGGTTAGATGGGGTTCCGGAGGAGTGGGCCTAGATAGATTGCTCATTCAGAGGGTCCGTGCAGACTCCCAAAACCCGAATGGCCTCCTCCTGTACGGATTCCATGATTTCCTCAGGAGTGCCACCTTAAAAGGTTTCACACCACATTGAAGGTGCCGACAGTGGACCTCCGGTTGCGGCCATGCCTGAATAGGTCGCACGTTCGGCAGCTGCCGCCGGGAACGGACTTTAGGGCTCTCTAGAGGGGTCCCAACGGCACTTCTTCGACGGCTTCCAGTGTGGGAAGGTGACAGCAAGGTCCCCCCGACAGTATATGGATTGGACCAGGAGTGGAGCGGTGAAAAAAGAGATCTTGGAGCAGCGAAAAGTGAGAGGGAGAAAAAGCAAGGTGGCGGCGGGTGGAGACCAAGCAGCATGGGCGCAGTGGTCGCCGGAGCAGCAGGAGTTTCTTAAACGCTGCATTGAGGAGCTGAAGACAGAAATACTGGCGCCAATGAAGGCCGCGATTGAGAAGCTAGTGGAGACCCAGAGGGCCCAGGGGGCGGCGATCTGGGAGGTGCGGCAGAAAGCCTTGGAGAACGAGGATGAGATCTTGGGCCTGGCGGTGAAGGTGGAGGCACACGAGGCGCTGCATAAGAGGTGGGCGGAAAGATTTGAGGACCTGGAGAATAGGTCGAGAAGGAAGAATCTTCGGATTCTGGGTCTCCCTGAAGGAGTTGAAGGGCCCGATACCGGGGCATATGTGAGCACGATGCTCAATTCGCTGATGGGCGCGGGAGCTTTCCCGAGGCCCCTGGAGCTAGATGGGGCTCATCGGGTCCTGGCAAGGAGACCCAAGGCCAACGAGCCGCCAAGGGCTGTAGTGGTGAGGTTTCACCGCTTTATGGATAGAGAGTGTGTCCTGAGATGGGCCAAGAAAGAGCGGAGCAGCAGGTGGGAGAACACGGAGATCCGAATCTACCAGGACTGGAGCGCAGAGGTGGCCAAGAAGAAAGCTGGCTTTAATCGGGCCAAGGCGGTGCTCCATCGGAAGGGGGTGAAGTTCGGTATGCTGCAGCCAGCGCGATTGTGGGTCACATTCCAAGATCGGGACCACTATTTTGAAACGCCTGAGGAGGCTTGGAGCTTTATACAGACTGAAAAGTTGGACTCAAATTGAGGGTTTGTTGTTGTGGGGGGGATGTTTGCTGTATATATGGTTTTAACTACATGTAGGGAATGTTCCCTTGGTTGGGTGATGGGTGGGGATGGATGAAGGGATTTGATGGGGAGACTGTGGGAGAGTGTGAGCGCCGGTGTTGGAGGGAGGGGAGGCCCGGGGATCGGGGAATTGAGATAAGGCCGGAAAAGGAGCTGTGCCAGATGGGGCGGGGCCGGCTCAGGAAAGCGCAGGCTTTTTCCCGCTCTAGGGAAGGACGGCGGTGGGGGTCGGAGGAGCGCACACTGACTGCCAGGGAGGAGGGGGAGGGGGGATTCCCACCCTGGGGGGGGTAGATGGGAAGGCGGGAGAGGCCGGGGTCAGCAGGAGTCAGCTGACTTATGGGAGTGTTATGGGGGGAGCAAAAGAGTGAGGGGCCTGAATGGGCCGGTTAAGAGGGCCCGAGTGTTCGCGCACTTAAAGGGACTGAAGGCAGACGTCATGCTTCAGGAGACACATTTGAAGGTGGCAGACCAGGTCAGGTTGAGAAAGGGATGGGTAGGACAGGTATTCCATTCGGGGCTGGATGCGAAGAACAGAGGGGTTGCAATACTGGTGGGGAAGCGGGTGTCGTTTGAGGCCAAGAATATTGTAGTGGATAAAGGGGGTCGATATGTGATGGTGAGCGGTAGGTTGCAGGGGGTGTGGGTGGTACTGGGATGATGCCGGATTTATGAAGCGCATGCTGGGTCAGATTCCGGACCTGGAGGCAGGAAGCTTGATAATGGGGGGGGATTTCAACACGGTGCTGGATCCAGCATTCGATCGCTCCAGATCCAAGACGGGCAAGAGGCCGGCTGCGGCCAAGGTGCTTAGGGGGTTTATGGACCAGACGGGGGAAGTGGATCCGTGGAGGTTTGCTAGGCCAGGGAATTCTCATTCTTTTCCCATGTACATAGAGCCTACTCCCGGATAGATTTTTTTGTTTTGAGTAGGGTGCTAATCCCGAAAGTGGAAGGAACGGAGTATTCGCCATAGCCATCTCAGACCACGCCCCGCACTGGGTGGAGCTGGAGTTAGGAGAGGAGAGGGACCAGCGCCCGCTGTGGCGTCTTGATGTGGGATTACTGGCGGATGAGGAGGTGTGCGGGAGGGTGCGGGGTGCATTGAGAGATACTTGGAGGCCAATGACAACGGAGAGGTGCAGGTGGGGGTAGTTTGGGAGGCGTTGAAGGCGGTGGTCAGGGGAGAGTTAATCTCCATATAGGGCCCACAGGGAGAAGAGAGAGGGCAGGGAGAGGTTGGTGGGGGAGATCTTAAGGGTGGACAGGAGATATGCAGAGGCCCCCGAGGAGCGACTACTTAGGGAGCGGCGAAGCCTCCAAACGGAGTTTGACCTGTTGACCACAGGGAAAGCAGAGGCACAGTGGAGGAAACCACAGGTGGCGACGTACGAGTATGGGGAGAAGGCGAGCCGGATGCTGGCACACCAGCTCCGTAAGAGGGTGGCAGCGAGGGAGATAGATGGAGTTAAGGATAGCAGGGGGAATACGGTGCGGAGTGCGGTGAGAGTAAATTAGGTATTTAAGGACTTCTGTGAGGATCTGTACAGATCTGAGCCCCCAGCGGGGGAAGAGGGGATGCGACAATTTTTGGATCAACTGAGGTTTCCGAGGGTGGAGGAGCAGGAGGTGGCTGGTTTAGGGGCGCCAATTGGGTTGGATGAGCTGGTTAAAGGATTGGGGAACATGCAGGCGGGGAAGGCCCCGGGGCCAGATGGGTTACCGGTCGAGTTTTATAGGAAATATGTGGACCTGCTAGGCCCGTTGTTAGTGAGAACTTTCAATGAGGCAAGGGAGAGGGGGACCCTGCCCCCGACAATGTCCGGAGCGCTGATCTCGCTGATTCTGAAGCGGGAGAAGGACCCGCTGCAATGTGGGTCGTAAAGACCGATCTCGCTCCTCAATGTGGATGCTAAGTTGCTGGCAAAAATGCTGGCTACGAGAATTGAGGACTGTGTCCCTGGGGTGATTCATGAGGACCAGACAGGGTTTGTAAAGGGCAGGCAGCTAAATACCAATGTGCGGAGGCTCCTCAACGTGATTATGATGCCATCGGTGGAGGGAGAGGCAGAGGTAGTGGCAGCTATGGACGCGGAGAAGGCCTTCGACCAGGTGGAGTGGGAGTATCTTTGGAAAGTGCTGCGGAGGTTTGGGTTCAGGGAAGGATTTATCAGTTGGGTCAGGCTCCTATATGGAGCCCCGGTGGCGAGTGTGGCTACGAATCGGCGGAGGTCGGAGCACTTTCGGCTGTACCGAGGGACGAGGCAGGGGTGCCCCCTGTACCCCTTGTTGTTTGCATTGGCAATTGAGCCTTTGGCCATGGCACTAAGGGAGTCCAGGAAATGGAGGGGGTTGGTCCGAGGGGGAGAGGAACATCGGGTGTCGCTGTATGCGGACGACCTGTTGCTGTATGTGGCAGATCCAGTGGAGGGGATGGTGGAGGTCATGCGGATCCTAAGGGAGTTTGGGGACTTCTCGGGCTATAAGCTCAACGTAGGGAAAAGTGAGCTCTTTGTGGTGCATCCAGGGGACCAGGGAAGGGGGATAGACGACCTAACATTGAAGAGGGCGGACAGGAACATTCGGTACTTGGGGATCCAGGTGGCTGGGAGCTGGGGGGCCCTGCACAAGCTCAATTTGACGCGGTTGGTGGAGCAGATGAAGGAGGATTTCAAAAGATGGGATGTGCTGCCACTCTCGCTAGCGGGCAGGGTACAGTCGGTTAAAATGATGGTCCTCCCGAGATTTCTCTTTGTGTTCCAGTGCCTTCTCATTGTGATTACCAAGGCCTTTTTTAAATGGGTAGGTAGGAGCATCATTGGTTTTGTGTGGGCAAATAAGACCCCGAGGGCAAAGAGGGTGTTTCTGGAGCGTAGCAGGGACAGGGGAGGGCTGGCGCTGCCAAATTTGTGCGGCTACTATTGGGCAGCCAATGTGGCGATGATCCGTAAGTGAGTAATAGAGGGAGAGGGGGCTGTGTGGAAGAGGCTAGAGATGGCGTCTTGTGTGGGCACGAGCCTGAGGGCGCTGGTGACGGCGCCGCTGCCGCTCTCGCCGACAAGGTACACCACGAGTCCGGTGGTGGCGGCAACGTTGAAGATCTGGGGCAGTGGAGACTGCATAGGGGTGAGATGGGAGCCTCAGTTTGGTCCCCGATTCGGGAGAACCATCGGTTCGTCCCGGGAAGGATGGATGGGGGGTTTCGGAGCTGGCATCGGGCAGGGATCAGAAGAATGGGGGACCTGTTTATAGATGGGACGTTTGCGAGCCTAGGGGCGCTGGAGGAGAAGTTTGGGTTACCCCTGGGAAATGCGTTCAGGTATATGCAAGTGAGGGTGTTTGTGAGGCGGCAGGTGAGGGAATTCCTGTTGCCCCCGGCACAGAGGATTAAGGACAGGGTGATTTCGGGTGTATGGGTCAGAGAGGGCAAGGTTTCGGCGATCTATCAAAAGATGAAAGAAGAGGAGGAGGTTTCGGTAGAGGAGCTAAAGGACAAGTGGGGGGAGGAGATTGATGAGGGTCTGTGTGCTGATGCCCTGAGTAGGGTTAATTCTTCCTCCTCTTGCGCCAGACTCAGCCTAATACAATTCAAGGTTGTTCACAGAGCGCATATGGAGTAGGTTCTTTGGGGTGGAGGACAGATGTGGGAGGTGCTCGGGGAGTCAGGCAAATCACATCCACGTGTTCTGGTCGTGCCCGACACTGAAGGGGTTTTGGAGGGGTCTTGCAAGGACTATGTCCAAGGTGGTGAAAGTCCAGGTCAAGCCGAGTTGGGGGTGTTGGCATTATTTGGGGTAACGGACGAGCTGGGAGTGCAGGAGGCGAAAGAGGCCGGTATGCTGGCCTTTGCGTCCCTGGTAGCCCGGCAGAGGATCTTGTTACTATGGAAGGACGCGAAGCCCCCCCAGTGTGGAAGCCTGGATAAATGACATGGCAGAGTTCATTAAGCTGGAGAGGATAAAGTTTGCCTTACGAGGGTCTGTGCAGGGGTTCTTCAGGCGGTGGCAACCGTTCCTGGACTATCTCACGGAGCGCTAGGGGGAGGTCAGCAGCAGCAACCCAGGGAGGGGGGGGGGGGGTTCCCCCAAGGGTACTCTTGAATGTCATGGGGGTGGGGGGTTAATATATGCGGGAGAAACCCAATGTATAAGTCGTTCATTATTTTTGATTGTGGTGTTTGTGTTCTTTTTGTTATGGGGGTGGGGGCTTGTTTGTTAAAAAATTTTATTGGAAACATTTGAATAAACGCATTTTTTTTTTTTAAAAGAAGGTGCCGACAGTGAGAAATCAACTTTCCTGAGTTTTTTTTCTACCAACCTTGGCAGGTTTTTATAGAGGTGGTTTGCTTTGGGATAGATCAGAAATTGTGCAGGAGCTTTGGAGTTGACATATTTCAATCATGGAGCAGTTAGAATGTGGACAAATGATCAAGTTTAAAAAGTTGTTGATGGAGATGAGAATGAATCTCCCGAGATACTCGCAAAAACTCCAAGTTGGGTACTATTTCTGGACCATGAAATGAGAAGCATCATAAACCAGCCAATTTGTGCAGGTGCCTAAGCTGGTTATTCGATCGTGACTGCTGGGATTGTGACACTGCAGCAAATATGATTACTTATTCTCTGAACCAAATGACTTTGGAAATGAGTGGAGTTGACAGTTGCCTCGCTAAAGTGAAAGTTGATCTCATTGACCTGCATTGTTGACTGTTACTTCCAGTCTCACTGTTGGAAGCTGTTCTTGGTCAATTTAAAAAAAAAAACTATATTCTATTGATAGTATACATTAAAGTGGAAGCTATTGTGTGCCCTTGTAGCCTGATCTGCTGGCAGTCTGTTTCTGGAAATTTATTCCTAGGCCACTCATTTATAGCAATAGGTTTCAGTGGGCCAGGTGTGGCAAAGTTGATGATTTCATTGCCTTCTGATGGCATTACCTCCAGTTGAGTTCTTTTTTATATTCATTAATGGGACGTGGGCGTCGCCAGCATTTATTACCCATCCTTAATTGCCCTTGAGGTGGTTAAGAGTTAACCACATTGTAGTGGGTGGTGGGAGGGGGGTCGGTGTGGGAGCGAGTAGAGGCGGCTTCATACAAGGGCACCAGCTTGGGGGCGTTGATAACAGCGCCTCTGCCGTTCCCGCCAGCCCTGTGGTGGTGGTGGCGCTGAAGGTCTGGGGACAATGGAGGAGGCATGTGGGAGCGGAGGGAGCATTGGTGTGGTCGCCAATCTGTGATAATCACTGGTTTGCCCCGGGAAGGATGAATGGAGGGTTTCGGAGATGGTGGAGAGCAGGAATTGAGAGGTTGGGGAATATGTTTATAGAGGAGAACTTTCCTAGCCTGAGGGAGCTGGAGGAGAAATTTGGATTGGCGAGGGGAAACAAATTTAGGTACCTGGAGGCGCAGGACTTCCTACATAGGCAGGTTTCAACGTTCCCATTCCTACCACCAAGGGGGATACAGGACAAAGTATTTTCCAGAGTGTGGGTGGGAGAAGGGAGGGTCTCTGCCATTTACAAGGAACTTGTGGTCAGAGGGGTCGCAGACTGAGGAGCTGAAGCGCAAGTGGGAAGAGGAGAAATTGAGGATGGTCTCTGGGCGGACACGTTGAGTAGTCAACGCGTCCACAACATGTGCCAGGCTCAGCCTGATACAATTCAATGTCGTTCACCGGGCTCACCTGACAGTGGCCCGGATGAGCAGGTTCTTTGGGGTGGTGTTGCCATCTAAGAAGGCCACCTGTAAAGGACCATGAGAATTATGGCCAACCCAGGACTCAGACAGATACACAGCCTATGTGTATCTTGTTGCTAACTTTTGGTTGGCTCTTAATTCGTAATTTGCTCTGTTTGTTTAACCTTTGCTCTAGAGTCGCCAGGTATCTTTATGATACCGCCACAAGGTTCAAGTTCAAGTAATGATCAATAACTCAACACACCAATTAGTAAGATTCAAATCAAAACACATTTATTATATACAGTAAGTCACTACTTATGCATATAACTCTACTTTCTAGACTATTTCTATCACTAAAAGGCCTATACTTAGCTTCGGAATTGGCCCACCAGGTCAGGGGAACAAATGGCCTTTCGTTCAGGTCCTGAGTCTGCAGGATTCAAAAGCTGGTATGGACTTGTAGCTAGGAGCGCCTATCTCGTAGCGTGCGTTGACTGGAGACTTGGTTGGTGCGGCAGCTGGGCAGTTCACTCTCGGGTTGATTCGCGTTGTTGAGTGACCCTGCCAAGAAGACCGATTTGAACTTGGGGGCTTTACTTTATAGTCCCCAGGGGCTTCCCACCCTTCGGGGCGGACCCCGTACCTGGTTCCAAGTGATTGGACTGCGTTCCGATCACTTGGGTCGATTTCTCCAATACTGGAGTTGTTCCCTGATCGTTTGGCCTTCCTTTGTCTTGGCTCCTGCTGGCGCCGAGGAGTCTGGCTTGGCCTTATTCACCTGAAGTGTATCAATTGTGCCCGGAAATCGCTCATTACTATGCAGATGACTGCTGGTTTCAGTGCTGTCTGGTTTTTACAAGTTCAAATACACAGGATTTCTGCACTTGCTCGTTTTTGCCTGTGTTGGCTGAATTTCCCTTTAGTCTTTGCGGTTCTCCATTTTAAGTCGGGAAGTGGCCAACCCAGGTGGCTACAATCTAAAACCCCTGATCGAAACCCCCGCTTGTTTGCATTTTAATGACCCATTTTCCCAGGACAATAGAACTCCAATCAAGCAATTGGTACATCCACAGACTGATCGGCGCCACTCCCCTTACTCAGAAAGCACAACTGCCAAAGTCAATGACCGCTAAGGACCTGCCCAGCTACCAAGGCACCCACTCCTTTATTGGCCGAAATCGAAGAGAGTGATCAGAGTCCTGTTCAACTATTGGGTCCAAGGTTAAGGACCGCCCCAAAGAGCGCAAAATCTCAGAGGGATAAAAGAGGACACCGCCATGTGTTCTGTCTCTTTTGGATCTGTCCTGTGCCAACCCAATTGCAGCAGGAACAGCCAACTAAGTTCAAGACCAACGATCTCTACCTGACAGATGACCCCAGCAGAGACAGAGCCACTTTCTTCGAACCAACCAAGTAAAATCCAGATAAAGGCCTTATCCATTTGCACCGTGCCGGTCACCCTGAAGTTAAGTATAGGTTATTGTAGTTGATAGGTGTAGTTTAACTCATAGTAGATATTGTATTTGCAAGTTGAGATAACTCTTGTGTATGTGAATAAACCATCTTTTGAACTAACTAACTAGTTGTGTGGTCATTTGATCGATAGAAGGGAAGGCTTGTGGTTCACTAAGATAAATAGAAATACCCACAGTATTGGCGATGCTGTTGTGACCGAAACAGAGCAACAGTGGAAGATAGGTGCGCAAGGTGTGCGGGAGGGCCGGCGAACCATGTCCACATGTTCTGGACATGCCCAAAGCTGAGGGGATTCTGGCAGGGGTTTGCGGATGTCATGTCCACGGTGTTAAAAACCAAGGGTGGCAATGAGTCCAGAGGTGGCGATTTCCAGAGTGTCGGAAGATCCAGGAATCCAGGAGGAGAAAGAGGCAGACGCTCTGGCCTTTGTTTCCCTGGTAGTCCGGAGACGCATATTATTAGCTTGGAGGGACTCAACGCCCCCTAAGTCGGAGACCTGGCTATCTGACATGGCTAGCTTTCTCTGTCTGGAGAAAATCAAGTTTGCCTTGAGAGGATCACTGTTAGGGTTCGCCCGGAGGTGGCAGCCGTTCGTCGACTTCTTTGCGGCAAATTAATCGTCAGCAGAAGGGGGTTCGCTTAGTTTAGAGTAGGGGGTTAGTGAAGGTGGGACCTGTAAGGGAGGAAGATGGCTTTTGCACTACGTTTATAAATTAATGTACATTGTTTACTTTGTTGTTGTAAAACCATAAAACCTCAATAAAATGTTTATTAAAAAAAAAAGAGTCAACCACATTGCTGTGGGTCTGGAGTCACATGTAGGCCAGACCATGTAAGAACGGCAGATTCCCTTCTCTAAAGACATTAGTGAACCAGATGGGTGTTTGCAACAATCGGCAATTTCATGGTCATCATTAGACTTAAACTCCAGATTCTTTTATTGAATTCAAATTCTGCCATCTGAACTGGTGGGATTTCAACCTGGGTCCCCAGAGTATTACTCTGAGTCTCTGGACCAGTGACCGTGTCACTACGCCACCTCCTCATGGCCTCATCCAGTAGTTCCATTGCCTAGGCTTATGGGTACATTACTGTCTTTGCTCTGCTCATGATGTGGGCTAAATTAGCCAATTGGCTGCACCATAAGAAGGTTTATACCGAGAATGGATTAAAGTTTGTGTGTGACTGACCAACTTGTAACAATTAAAAATAGCAGTTCTCAAACCAATGACTTACAGAAAATAATTTCACGTTTTATTTTGGTTCAGGACGGTGATATCCACAGACATTTATATCTGCGAGATGCCATAACAAGTGTGGGAGAAGTAGAAAGACCCACGTAAGAAAAACTATTTGTTTTTAAGATTGCCCCTTTCCTAATTCTGTTGCACCAAAGCTATTTGAATTTCACGTATTTTGTTCCTGCAGTGCTAACTTGTGGATATGCATTCTTTTTTAATGTAGGGTTTCTGAATTCTGTTGCCATATAGCAGGTTGCAGTCAACTGTTTGACACTCTAGAAAACTACGAACATCATTATAATACATTCCACCGCAATGTCTGTTCCTCCTGCAAACGCTCTTTCCCGTCCAGTCACCTGCTAAATATTCACATCCTGGAATGGCACGACTCACTTTTCCAAATTCTGACAGCAAAACAGAACATGGTAAGTAATTGTACGGCTGAGAAGAGAGACATGCTGTCGAAGCTTTTTGTTTTGCACCTATCAGGACAGATTCAAGAATGCCAAATTTCAAAGGGAATAGCAATTTACACTGTGTGAGAAAACAGAGTGCTAATTGGTTGGCACTCTGGCTGATGTGTTGCCATGGAGAACATACCAGGGGCCAGCTACCCCTAAGCTTTTGTTCATCTTCACTAGTCTGTATACATGTTGGGATTCCTACAGTTCAATAAATTAGAAGACTGGCCTATCAGAACCTCATATAGAGGGCCCGTGGGATAATGGCTACCCCGATCAGATAATTGCTTGTTTCATATAACGTAAAGTGATTAACGGGCCTAAGGCCATCACGTTCGGCCCTGAAAAGTGCCGTCTACCTCCAGTCACCCTGGAGAGTCTCTCAAAGGTTGGAGCAACAGTTAAAACTAGCTGTTCACACTGCTGCTATGCTGTAGCAATGTGAGTGGTATTTTCCACTAACAGGATGCAGCGATCAAACCAAATTACACAAATGAGTAATATGTATGAATTTCAGCACTGGTGTGATGCCAGGTATGTGGGTCGTATGTCCCAACAACTGGTGCATTGAATCAATCAGTACATCTCTTTGGCTGCTCACAGTAGGCAGAGTACTAATTGTGCCAACAGCCTGTGTTTGCAAAACTCACAACATTGTGTCCAACTTTAGACTTGATTCCATTATTGGGCAACACTTGATGAATAATCCAGAGCGCGCCAACGATTGCATTAACAACCAATTTAAGGTTATCAGTCGGGGCTTTTCACAGTAACTTCATTGAAGCCTACTTGTGACAATAAGTGATTATTATTATTATAAAGTGACTCACTTAATGCTTCAGCTGTGACAAAGGGTCATCTGGACTCGACAAGTTAGCTCTTTTCTCTCCCTACAGATGCTGAGATTTTCCAGCATTTTCTCTTTTGGTTTCACTTAATGCTTGCTGGAAGCTACATATATTACCACTCATTCCCCATGGCATGTCTCGACCGGTCAGAGTTGCATTGCCGGCCAGTCGACACCCTGTTTCGCATGCAGTGTAGATTGTTGTTCCCTTTGAAGTTTGGCGTTCTTGCAAATGTCCTGATGGCGTGCTCGATGAGAGGCTTCAACAGCATGTCTCTTTTTTTCAGCAATACTCGGGTTCTGCCAAGTGACGATGACTATAAAATTCTTAAGTCATGAATTGTTCTCTGGCCTGTGTTAAATCTATGTATTTATGTACAATTTAGAGAACAAACTGTCTGAACTCCATACAGATCTAAGTACATTGGCAGGATACTCCAGGAATCTCATGTACAGTTTTAAGAGGAACCATTTGGGTGCAGCTAATTCAGGGTGCATTGTGGCTGTAGAGTTGGAAGGAATGAACGTTGTGTTATAAGATGCATTTGTAATCCAAATTAATCAAGACAAAGCTTTGCCAGTGTTTGAAAACATAATTTTAATGGAATCAAGCCCTCAAATGAGGTGCAGCATAGAATATAGAGCCTTTCTAATCTTCCCCAACTTCAGAAATTACATTTGTAATCACCTCTAGAACAAAGGTTGTGGTTTAGGCTGCTAAACAGCACTGACACATTCTACTTTCTAATGCATAATTTAAGAAAACCGGGCCATTAGCATTACCATCCTTCAGACGAGAGGTTAAAAGATTAGCAGTGATGGACATTAAAAGCTCTGATTGTTTGACAGATTATCGGGAAAGTATGCTACCACGGTGCCAAAGCTGTCACCCAAGTATGCTTTGTACAATATTACAATCTGGTTAGGGACTTGTAACAATTTGTTTAAAGTAGACAAAGTCATTGATGTCCTAATTGGCTAATATTCTCTCAAGGAATCCCTGGCCCTGATTAGCACCTTGCTCCACTGAAGAGGTTATACAGAATGTTGTAAAGTCTCTGGGTAGTCAGCATCCAGCTGGTGTTGCAAACCATTTGATACATCTGCTAAACAGGTCTCAAATCCCTAAAGAGCAGCGGGAATGGGGAGCCAGAGTATCCTAAAGTGTGGCGTTACTTCAATACTTTCCATTTCTCTACCATGCACAGAGGCAGTCTTAATACTAATTCAATATTGAAGTCAATTATTGAGTTCAGACCTTGGCCATCTTGCCGACAGTGCAACCCCATCATGAACAATCGCCAAAAGATGTTGAATTCGGAACATAAGCCTGGGCCTATCAAGATGTGTGTAGCAACGTATCTACCTTCCATTTACTGTAGGAGTTGAATTTAATTCAATCCCACCTCTTGATTTTTTAAAGGTGGGATGCCAGCCTTTGTTCCATACTTTCTGCCCAGTTAATCTTGCAGCCTTCTGCTATGCAAATGAATGCCTGTTTCTGAGGGGCAGCATGGTAGCATAGTGGTTAGTACTGTGGCTTCACAGCACCAGGGTCCCAGGTTCGATTCCCCGCTGGGTCACTGTGTGCGGAATCTGCACCTTCTCCCCGTGTCTGCGTGGGTTCCCTCCTGGTGCTCCGGTTTCCTCCCACAGTCCAAAGACATGCAGGCTAGGTGGATTGGCCATGCTAAATTGCCCTCCGTGTCCAAAATATTAGGAGGGGTTATTGGATTAAGGGGATAGGGTGGAAGTGAGGGTTTAAGTGGGTCGGTGCAGACTCAATGGGCCGAATGGCCTCCTTCTGCCCTGTATGTTCTATGTTAACTTCAAAAAAGGTTGCGAAAGCAGCTCTAGTATCCATCGGGAAAGTTAGCAACACCTAAGCTTTCCTGACTGGAAGGAACAGTTTACTTCATTGCCACAACTGTCTAATCTCGAGCACCTCTAATCTTAAGCGCAGCTTGTTTCTTACCGATTGAGATTGTTATTTGGTTGTATACTTTGCAGACAGTGTTTCCTAAAATGACTAGTTTCTTTGGTGGTTTTGATGCCCTTTTTCTTTGGTGCCCTTTTTCTTGCTTTGGTGGCTTGAGTTATGCAAGAAACAACTTTCATTTATATAGCGCCATCCACGTCCTCAGGCTGTCACAAAGCACTTCACAGCCAATGAAAGGCAGTTGAAGCAGAGAGGCTTTTCTAATGTAGGAAAAAGCACCAGCTCATTTATACATGGCAGCACCAGCTCATTTGTGCATAACTGACAGAGGCATAAATGATTAAATAATTTGTTTCAGTGATGTTGGTTTCATGATAAATGCTGGCCATGACACTGGTTATTTGAGTAGTGCAGTGGAAGCTTTTATGATGGCAGATAAACACCTCAACCACCATACAGCACCTCTGACAGTGCAGCAGTCCCTTAGTAGGGCACTGAAGTGTCAGTTTAGATTGTATGCTCAGGTTTCTAGTGAACCCATGACCCTCTGTTTCTCAGGAAAGTGTGCTACCCACTGTGCTTCCCACAAGTATGCTTTATAGAGTTTTACGATTAGGTTAGGGACCAGTAACTCTTTGTTTAAAGTAGACAACGTTTGAAACCTGTTACCTACTAGAGGAATAAAGCCACAAGATTCCACAGTTCAAGCCAAACAAAATGAACCTAACTCTACAAGGTCAGTAATGTAAAACAACTTACAATATCAGTTATTAAAGATGAATTAGCAGGCAAACTGGCCGAACATATCACACTGGACAGTAAATGGTACGTGCGACCAAGACATATCCCATGGATTTCTCAGCAGCCCGCCCAGTTGTCAGTGACCACTATGAGTCACAAAATCTCCCTCACGAGGGATTTCAACTTCTCACTTTCGATGATCTAGCCTCTGAATTGCCTTGAAAGCTGCTCCGACATGTACTGCCTCAATAACTGCTCACCTCGCAATGGCTCAATCTCTTCTCCCAGACTGTGCTCCATGGGACTCAGAGCCGCACTGCCACCTCTAGTGGCACATTTCCAACTCTTCCGAAGACCTCTAGCTTCACAAAGCTGCCACTGCCCTTGGGATTCTCCAAACACCAGTCTCCCAGCTGCATCAAGATGTATATGGCTCCCAGGTTTTCTGAACCCCTGGACCCTGCTAACAGCTACCAGTGCCTCTGTGAGCTGCAAGTCACACGAGATCCAAACAGCTACTAAACCCTCTCTCCCCACAAGTACACACCTAAATTGAAAGCAGAGAACCTTCTTAAGTTCCACCCATCTCCATGACAACGTAATCTTTCCGAGTTCACTGAATGCTATTGATCTAATTTAGCTCTAACTTCTAAAACGGCAAGCAGTGTAGACATCATGTCTCCATCCCTTCAGTTAAGTAAGCCCACCTGCTGTTTTATGATCTTATTCGCTGTTAACCCCTTAAGGCAACATTGTCCCTCCAACCTTTTTTCAAATAAATTTAGAGTACCCAATTAATTTTTTCCAATTAAGGGGCAATTTAGCGTGGCCAATCCACCTAGCCTGCACATCTTTGGGTTGTAGGGCGAAACCCACGCAAACACAGTAAGAATGTGCAAACTCCACATGGACAGTGACCCAGAGCCGGGATCGAACCTGGGACCTCGGCGCCGTGAGGCAGCAGGGCTAACCCACTGCACCACCGTGCTGCCCTGTCCCTCCAACCTTTTAAGTATAATAGAGTCCAAGCTGCTTTGGCTGCATTTATCTCATTTTCTACGGTTAAATTTTTAATTTTGCCAGAACTAAACATTATCTCAAAATGTTAACATGAACCGTGAACTAGATATTCATCATAAAGTGTTTTAATTGTGCTTAGCCAATGAACAAGGAAGCAAAACTAAACCACTTGAAGTGAGGGTGTGATACAGGTAAAGGATGCATTCTGCAGAAGTGTCAATCCTGTCCCAAAGTGCAGCTGGAAGGGAGTCGCAGCATAGTTGGGAAGGGTGCCCCACACCAGTGAGCATGTATCAAGTGTCACCACACTGCTCCAATGGTCGGAGAGATCTGCCCCTAGGAAGGCAGAAGACCATGTACAGAAGGTCATTGGCACCTCCAATTAATTACCTTTTGTGTAGAACTTTTTGGGGGATTCATAAGCTCCTCCCTGTGGTAGTCCGGGAATTCCCACAGCATTCCCCTTGAAGTAACTCGCTCACTGTGGGATTTATATCCCTCGACCCACAGGGCAGTTTGAGGTTTGTCTCCAAATTACTGCCAGCCCACCCCATCACGGTGGTTGCCTAGAATTTCCCGATGAATATATTTATAACTCGCTGTTATTTTCCAGTATATATGTTTGGTGGAGAGTTGTACAGAAAAATTCAAGGCTTCAAGTGACCGGAAAAAGCATTTGATCAAAGTTCACGGTTATCCAGCTGACTTTAGATTTGACAAACCGAAGAAACTGAAACGGTAAGGAAATTGTCCTCTACAGGTTTACGTCTAACTTAACTGGGGCGAGTTAATAAATTAAACAAGATGGGTTTTGGATCGCAAAACAATAGAGCCATGCTTCCCAAATGTCTTTCCATATAAGACATAGGAGCAGAATTAGGCCACTCGGTCCATTCTGTCATTCAATCATGGCTGATATTTTTCTCATTCCCTTTTCCCCATAACCCCTGATCCCCTTATTAATCAAGAACCCATCTATCTCTGTCTTAAAGACACTCAGTGATTTGGCCTCCACAGCCCTCTGCGGCAAAGAGTTCCACAGGTTCACCACCCTCTGGCTGAATAAATTCCTCCTCATTTCTGTTTTAAAGGATCGTCCCTTCAGTTTGAGGATGTGCTCTCAGGTTCTAGTTTTTCCTACTAGTGGAAACATCCTCACCACGTCCACTCTATCCAGGCCTCTCAGTATCCTACAGGTTTCAATAAGAACCACCCTCATCCTTCTAAACTCCAACGAGCACAGACCGAGAATCTTCAACCACTCCTCATATGACAAGCTTTTTTTTCCAGGGATAATTCTTGTGAATCTCCTCTGGACCCTTTCCAAGGCCAGCGCATCCTTCCTTGGGTACGGGGCCCAAAACTGCTCACGATACTCCAAATGGCGTCTGACCAGAGTCTTATACAGCCTCAGAAGTACATCCCTGCTCTTGTATTCTAGCCCTCCCGACATGAATGCTAATATTGCATTTGCCTTCCTAACTGCTGACTGAATCTGCACTTTAACCTAAGTTCTACCCCAGTGTCTTATTATCTTAGATTGCATACTGCCTGCTGGGCAATCAGTTGAAAGTTATTTCTTGATAAGCTTGTTAAAGGAGTTTCAGTTATTAATCCTTCATAAATGAGGCTAACAAAATCATAAATTGAGAGAGTGCAGAAGGAAACCGTTTGATGCATCAGTGCCTGTGCTTGTACTTTGTTAGAACCATCTAATTAATCCCATTATCCTCTTTCCGCTAAGTCACGTCATTTCTTTACCTTCCAAGTATTTGTCCAATTCTCTTTTGAATTTTACTATTGAATCCATCAGTTTTCCAGGCAGTGCATTCTGGATCACAACAACTCACTCTGTAAGAAACTGTTTCCTCACATCACATCTGAGTCTTTTTGCCATTCACTGTAAATATGTGTCCCCTTGTTACTGACCTTTCTTTCACTCTTTCTCTTTATTTGCTCTAATCAAAATCATTCACCACTTTGAACGTCCCCACCAAAGCTCCTCCTTAAGCTTCTCTGCTCCCAGCAGCACAATCGCAGCATCTCCAGTCTCTCATCCCTGGTGCCTGTGGGTGGCACGGGAACACAGTGGTTAGCATTGTTGCTTCACAGCGCCAAGGACCCAGGTTTGTTTCTCGGCTTGGGTCACTGTCTGTGCGGAGTCTGCATGTTCTCCCCGTGTCTGCGTGGGTTTCCTCCCAGAAGTCCCAAAAGATGTGCTTGTTAGGTGAATTGGACATTTTGAATTCTCCCTCAGTGTATCCAAACAGGCGCCGGGGTGTGGCGTCTAGGGGATTTTTGCAGTAACTTCATTGGAGTGTTAATGTAAGCCTACTTGTGACACTAATAAAGATTATTATTATTTGAGCAAGTCTGCATCTCCTCCAATCTCTTGACTTTGTTTGCAGTATAGACCCCAGAATTGAACAGAATATGTCTATTGTGGTCTAACCAGTGTGATATAAAACTTAATTCCCCTGTTTTTGTACTCTGTTCCTCAAACAGTTCATTAGTAAAGCCAAGGATCCAATATTTCTTCTTAAACACTCTTCTCCACATGTCCTGTCACCTTCAGTGGTTCATGTGCACACCCCAGGTCTCCATGTTCCTGCACCCTCTTTAAAATTATCCCATTTAGTTCATACTGCCTCTCTTAATTCTCCCCACCTAAATGCATCGCTTCACTTCATCTGATATGTATCTGCCTTTCCACCAGTCTACGTCCTCCTAAAGCCTGATACTATCACCCTTGCTATTTATTATCTTTCTAAGTTTTGATCTTCAGCGAGCTTTGAAACATTGCCCTCTACACACAAGACCAGGTTGTTTATATCAAAAGATCAATGGTTCTATTACCACCTCTTGGGTAACTTCCCCCGCTCTGAAGAAACATCAACTATCCCCCTCAACCCTCTCTGTAACTTCATGAAAGAACACAACCAAGTTAGTCAAACATGACTTGTCTGTAACACATGCATATTGACTTCTATTTATTAATTATATCTTTCTACATTTTGCTTTGGATTAACCCAATGCCCCCAATTAGCAAAATTCCCTTTGCACAACTTTTTCTACCTAACAAAGTCAGTTCCAAAGAGATTCAGGACATAACCATTCATGATGGATAAGAGTGTTGATTTTCAGAAAAGAAGTCACAGAAAGATGCATTGTATACACTGAAATGTTATTAGATTGATTGCTACTGGTACTGGGGTTCTACACTGCCTGTCAGATCGCAATCATGTGCCTGTGTTGTCATCACTTGTTGTGGTGGTTGATCAAGAGTTCCTTGCACTTGCAAAGAACAAGGCATTCGCCAAAGTCTTCACGAAAAGACTTTAAACAATACTTTACTTCCTTGTCAAATCTACCAAGTCTTTCTATGCAAAAATCTTGTTTAATGTGTTTGAATAGAATGGGGGAAATCTTACAGGCTTGAAATGGTCACGTTTGGAGGGTTTTGTAGAGGCAGAGTGAAATCGTACCTTCACTTAATTGGCTCAATTGGAACAGAAAATTGAAGCCCCAATCTTTTAGCGACGAGCAATACTTCCCTGTAGCAGTGAGAGAACAAGCAACCCAGGCCGAATGGTTCGGCCGTGTGGGATTAAATGCCACATTTTTGTGTTCATCTCAAATAAATGGGTGCCGGACGTGAACTTCAAATCGGAAACCATTTTGAAAGTCATTGGTTGTGCTAATCTTCGATGTGACAGTACAGTGAAAACAAACGTGCTCTCTTCCTCCCCGCCTCGCAGCAATCAAAAGAATAAAGACAGGAGTTCATACGACATGGATGTGGAAAAATCCAGTTGTCAAAAAGAAACAAACGGCATTTTCTGTACAACAGCTGCAGAATCAATGGACCATGCACCGGTGGAAACAATGGAAGCTGAGAATCCATCTGTGACGGGACAAGCAAAATCCAGCAATACACTGCATCAAAGGTCTTCATACTCCCACAGGTTACAGTCCTATTTTTATCACTTTTACCTAACTTCAAAGGAATAAGAGCATAGCTTTATCTCTATTTAAAATGTATATAGTAAAACACTGCAACATTATCCTGTTATTTCAATGTTAGTTTGCAGTCAATTTTGTGGTATGTGCTTTTTATTTAACTCTACTTTCATTATACAAGATGTAATGGTTGTAATCATGTTCGGAAAACATTCCCAGAAGTTACAGAACTTTGTCGGTACTTAGTTATCAGTTTAACTACTCCCCTACCCCACCTAGTATTTCTTCCTGTCACTCACGGAGCAGCTGAAGTTCAGCTGCCTGCCTTCCATTATCTTATCTAGGTGACAGTTGTTCATGTATATGCAGACAGTCAGCATTTAAAGATATTTAACTGTGGGAGGCATCATAGCTAAGCCAGTTATATTCTTGCCTGAATGAGTGCAGCTCATCAAGAGGCTTGACATCACCCAGGACAAAGCAGCCCGTTTGATTGGCACCCCATTTACCACCTTCAACATTCATTCCCTCCACCAGCGATGCACAGTGGCAGCCGTGTGTACCATCTACAAGGTGCACTGCAGCTACTCACCAAGGCTCCTTCGACAAGTGCCTTCCAAACCCACAACCTCTCCACCTAGAAAGACGAGGACAGCGGATGCCTGGGAACACCAGTTCCCCTCTAAGCCACTCATCATCCGGACTTGGAAATATATCGGCGTTCCTTCATTGTCACTTTCAGAATCCTGGAACACCCTCCCTAACAGCACTGTGGGTGCACCTGTAGCAGTTCAAGAAAGCGGCTCACCACCACCTTTTCAAGGACAGCTGGGGATAGGCAATAAATAAATACTGGCCTAACCAGCCTCGCATCCTGTGGAACAGTAGGAAATAAACATGTGCACCTTCCAGCACCTGGGCCGACACTTTACTTTGACCACCTTCCTAGACTTGAGCACTGATCACCATCGCCACTGCCTTGGGTTTAACAATGGCTGACGATGAAAGCCGATCCTATCTGACCTCCACCGTTCAATTGTCTTTCTTTTTTTCCTTGTAGGGTGCCAGCAACAATTTGTTTTGGCCATGGGTCAGTCCGTGGCTTCAATCCAAGGAAAAAGAAGTGATCTGTTTTTCCGAATTAACTAGGCACTGGTAACAAGAACAATGTACTGCAAAAGGCATTAGTTCAAAATATGAACTTGGAAGATCACGTTTGGCCTGATCAGTTGGAACAATCTCAGCCTCCAAGAGGCAATCGGACACAATTATCGGTCAATGTGGTTGCAAATCTTTTTTTTAAATAATTGTACGGTTCAGAAAACAAATAAGTATTTATTCATTATTCCCAAAATAAATCAGTTGCTTTTCATCATTTCCATGCACCTTTATTGAACACCCATCATTTCCAAACACATTGCCACTGCTTTCTGGATAGGATATTCCAGTAGAAAGTGTTTTAATTAGATTATACCGGACAAAGCTGTGGATTGCCGATGCTTCTACACAAGAGTGTGAAAAAGATGCAGCGTGGAGGATATGTAGTATATTGGGGCTGGTTTAGCACACTGGGCTAAAGAGCTCGCTTTTAAAGCAGACCAAGGCAGGCCAGCAGCACGGTTCAATTCCCGTACCAGCCTCCTCAAACAGGCGCCGGAATGTGGCGACTAGGGGCTTTTCACAGTAACTTCATTTGAAGCCTACCTGTGACAATAAGTGATTTTCATTTCATTTCAGTATTTATCCCCCTCTGTACAAGACTCCCGGTGCACCCTTTCAGTCACCATCCCATGACAGTGAGGTGGAAAATAATTGCTGGTCCGGCATCCCCTTCTCCCATTGACTCCCAAATGGAGTGGGGAGTGAAAAAGATGAATCAAGAGCCCTTTTACACAAACTTCTGCGGCACTACAATATTCAGATTACACCATCACAATCGTGTCATATGACAGCAACACATAGCATTTATAAGCAGCACAGAAATATTGACTAGATGTTTTCCACCAGCGTTTTGGACAGTTTAAGCTATTAAAGCCCAGTCCAAAGCCTAAGGTGTGAGGTTTTTATTTTGGGTTGACCAGTGTTTTGATTACAGCCAGGCCCAAAGGTAAGGTCTGAGGTCATTTGAAGGTAGGCCTCATGCTCCATAACCAGTCAGCCAGGCCTGGACTGTGGGGGGGGAAAAGACCATGTGCCCGGCTGCTGTTCGTTGGAAGCTTATCGGTGCAGTGCTGTACCAATGATGGTTTCAGCAAGGACTGCCTTTTTGTTTTTGTGGAAGTGAGAGAGGTATACAATATTTTAGAATCGTGTAATATGGACCAGTACATTTGCTATTTTACAGTGATAGGCACACAATGACCAATACCAAATACAACCCATCTCTTAATTAATTCGCAGGAAGTGAACATTGTTGGTCAGACCAGCATTTACTGTTCATGGTGGTGGTAAGCTGCCTTACCAAGTAGCTTGAACTTGCAGGTGTATTGTACAAACATGTACAGTGGGTGTTCTATGCATTTAAATACTGCCTCCTATTTATTTATGTGGTAAAGCTCAGACCAAAGTTTATATTTAATTCTATTAGAGTTATTTACAATCCTGACACCTACTGGTTACTTTTTTAAGTCACTGTTTACTTTTGTGTTGAGCTAGAAATTTCCGATTCAACAGAAGGAAATCCCCAGCAGTAATCAGTGTGGTTACGGTGGGGGAAACCAGTGAACGAGTATAAATGGGACTTAGATAGTGGAGCTTTCCTTTGGGGTAGTGGGTGCGAGAATATGATTCATGCCCACACAAATGTTTGCAAAATAAAATGTATGGCTGAGAAATCTTAAAAATGTCATGCAGTCACAGAGAGACGAGGCTGGGTAAGGACGGCAGATTTCCTTCCCGAAAGAGCATTAGGAATCAGATAGGGTTTATTATAAATGAGAATCCAGTAGTTTTTGGTCACTGAGGCTCAGATTTTAAAAGCTGTGCTGGGATTTGAACTAATCTCCCCCTCCCCCCCCCTCCCCTTCCCCCCTCCCCCCCTCCCCTTCCCCCCTCCCCCCCTCCCCTTCCCCCCTCCCCTTCCCCCCTCCCCTCCCTCCCCTTCCCCCCTCCCCTCCCTCCCCTTCCCCCCTCCCCCCTTTCCACCCTCCCCCTCCCCTTCCCCCCCTCCCCTTCCCCCCTCCTCCCCTTCCCCCCTCCTCCCCTTCCCCCCTCCTCCCCCTCCCCCCCTCCCCCCCTCCTCCCCCTCCCCTCCCCCCCTTCCCCCTTCCCCTTCCCCCTTCCCCCCTCCCCTTTCCCCCTTCCCCCCTCCCCTTTCCCCCTTTCCCCCTCCCCCCTTTCCCCCTCCCCCTTTCCCCCTTTCCCCTTCCCCCCTTTCCCCCTCCCCCTTTCCCCCTTCCCCTTTCCCCCTTCCCCCTCCCCCTTCCCCCTCCCCCTTCCCCATCCCTTCCCCCCCTCCCCCTTCCCCCCCTCACCCTCCCCCCCTCCCCCCTCCCCTTCCCCCCCTCCCCTCTCCCCTTCCCCCCTTCCCCCCCTCCCCTTCCCCCCTCCCCTCCCCTCCCCTTCCCCCCTCCCCTCCCCCTCCCTTTCCCCCCACCCCCTCCCTTTCCCCCCTCCCCCTCCCTTTCCCCCTCCCCCCTCCCTTTCCCCCTCCCCCTCCCTTTCCCCCTCCCCCTCCCTTTCCCCTCCCCCTCCCTTTCCCCCTCCCCCTCCCTTTCCACCCTCCCCCTCCCTTTCCCCCCTCCCCCCCTCCCCCCCCTTTCCCCCCTCCCCCCCTCCCCCTCCCTTTCCCCCCTCCCCCCCTCCCCCTCCCATTCCCCCTCCCCCCCTCCCCCTCCATTCCCCCACCCCCCCTTTCCCCCCTCCCCCCATTCCCCCCTCCCCCCCTCCCCCCCTTTCCCCCCACCCCCCTCCCCCCCCTTTCCCCCCTCCCCCCCTTTCCCCCTCCCCCTCCCCTCCCTTTCCCCCCTCCCCTCCCCTTCCCCCCTCCCTCACCCCCCCTCCCTCTCCCCCCCTCCCTCTCCCCCCCCTCCCTCTCCCCCCCTCCCTCTCCCCCCCCCTCCCACCCCTCCCCCCTCCCTCTCCCCCCCCTCCCTCTCTCCCCCCCTCCCCTCTCACCCCCCTCCTCACCCCCCTCCCTCCCTCTCCCCCCTCCCACCCTCTCCCCCCCTCCCTCCCTCTCCCCCCCTCCTCCCTCTCCCCCCTCCCTCCCTCTCCCCCCTCCCTCCCTCCCACCCCCCTCCCTCCCCTCCCCTCCCTCCTCTCCCCCCTCCCTCCCTCTCCCCCCTCCCTCCCTCTCCCCCTCCCTCCCCCTCCCCCCTCCCTCCCCCTCCCCCCTCCCCCCCCTCCTCCCCTCCCCCCCTCCCTCCCTCTCCCCCCTCCCTCCCTCTCCCCCCCTCCCTCCCTCTCCCCCCTCCCCTCCCTCTCCCCCCTCCCTCCCTCTCCCCCCTCCCCCCCTCTCCCCCCTCCCCCCCTCTCCCCCCCTCCCCCCCCTCCCTCCCTCTCCCCCCCCCTCCCTCCCTCTCCCCCCCTCCCTCCCTCTCCCCCTCCCTCCCTCTCCCCCCTCCCTCCCTCTCCCCCCCTCCCTCCCTCTCCCCCCTCCCTCTCCCCCCTCCCCCCCTCCCTCCCTCTCCCCCCTCCCCCCCCTCCCTCCCTCTCCCCCTCCCCCCCCTCCCTCCCTCTCCCCCCTCCCCCCCCTCCCTCCCTCTCCCCCCTCCCTCCCTCTCCCCCTCTCCCCCCTCCCTCCCTCTCCCCCCTCCCTCTCCCCCCCTCCCCCTCTCCCCATGCCCTCCCCCTTCCCCCACCCCTTCCCCACCCCCTCCCCCCACCCCTTCCCCACCCCCTCCCCCACCCCTTCCCCACCCCCTCCCCTTCCCCCTCCCTCTCCCCCCTCCCCATCTCCCTCTCCCCCCTCCCCATCTCCCTCTCCCCCTCCCCATCTCCCTCTCCCCCCTCCCCATCTCCCCCTCTCCCCATGCCCTCCCCTCCTCCCCCTTCCCCCACCCCTCCCCTTCCCCCACCCCTTCCCCCACCCCTCCCCCTTCCCCCACCCCTCCCCCTTCCCCCATCCCTCCCCCCACCCCTCCCCCCACCCCTCCCCCCACCCCTCCCCCTTCCCCCACCCCTCCCCCTTCCCCTTCCCCCTTCCGCCACCCCTTCCCCCACCCCTTCCCCCACCCCTCCCCCTTCCCCCACCCCTCCCCCTTCCCCCACCCCTCCCCCTTCCCCCACCCCTCCCCCTTCCCCCACCCCTCCCCCTTCCCCCACCCCTCCCCCTTCCCCCACCCCTCCCCCTTCCCCCACCCCTCCCCCTTCCCCCACCCCTCCCCCTTCCCCCACCCCTCCCCCTCCCCCACCCCTCCCCCTCCCCCTTCCCCCACCCCTCCCCCACCCCCACCCCTCCCCCACCCCCTTCCCCCCACCCCCTTCCCCCCACCCCCTTCCCCCACCCCCTTCCCCCCACCCCCTTCCCCCCACCCCCTTCCCCCCACCCCCTTCCCCCCACCCCCTTCCCCCACCCCCTTCCCCTCCCCTTCCCCCACCCCCTTCCCCTCCCCTTCCCCCACCCCCTTCCCCTCCCCCTTCCCCTCCCCCTCCCCCTCTCCCTCCCCCTCTCCCTCCCCCTCTCCCTCCCCCTCTCCCTCCCCCTCCCCCTCTCCCTCCCCCTCCCCCTCCCCCTCTCCCTCCCCCTCCCCCTCCCCCTCTCCCTCCCCCTCCCCCTTCCCCCTCCCCCTCCCCCTCCCCCTCCCCCTCCCCTCCCCCTCCCCCTCCCCCTTCCCCCCTCCCCCCCTCCCCCTCCCCCCTTCCCCCCTCCCCCTTCCCCCCTCCCCTTCCCCCCTTCCCCCCTCCCCCTTCCCCTTCCCCCTCCCCCTTCCCCTTCCCCTTCCCCTTCCCCTTCCCCCTCCCCCTTCCCCTTCCCCCTCCCCCTTCCCCTTCCCCCTCCCCCTCCCTCTCCCCCTTCCCCCTCCCTCTCCCCCTTCCCCCTCCCTCTCCCCCTTCCCCCAATAACATAACTGCTCTGCTACCATATCCTTGGCCTACCCCTGAGGGAGATCAGAACACATCTAAATTAAGAATCATCAAACCACTATAGCACAGAAGGAAGCCATTCAGCCCATCGAGTCTGCACTGACCCTCCGAAAGAGCACCCTAACCTCAGCCCATCCCCGTAACCAAACTAATATTATCTGTTGACAAAACTGTGCAGTTTGATACTGTAGGGAAAAATGGGAAAAAAACATACTCAGGCGCTGCTTATAATGCTTAGGAAGCTGCATGATATGTGGAGATCACAGGTGAGAATGGAAAATGTATCCAGACACCAGACACCCTTGCCCATATGGATATTTCACGAAGCTACCCTGATAGATTCCTGGGAAAATGGTGGTCCTGATTTTGGACTGAGCCACCAAGAACAAGAAAGTCAAAAACTGCCTGCGCTGAGTAAGCTATTTTCATTCCAGCTACCAAAAGTAGATCAGAAATTCTTGCCAGATAATTTTCAATTCTGAAACAAAACATTAGACCAGGCTCCAACTCCTGTTTGAGAGCCAATGGCCTCCTGGAGACTGGGCCCACACACTGATGGCTAAAGTGTGGTCAGGGTCTGGATTGCCGCGATGTCCCAATAATCTTTCGGACACCGGCCCCCTCCGCCTCGGGCGAAGAACGGTCAGGCCTTTCCCCCAGCGGATCCACATCTCCGCATCAGTCACTGTCTGCACTCGAAAAGAAGAGGACTATTCTATACAGGGTTCAGAGATGGAACGTGCTTCGCAACATAGTGTAATTTTTATTTTACAAACAGGATTATAAACAGTCAAAATAAACTGAAAGCCCATAAAATGTACAATTAAGGTATATTGTGCAATAATGTACAGTGGGTGTTCTAAGCATTTAAATACTGCCTCCTATTTATTTATATGGTAACGCATTGGAGCTACTGACAACCTCTAATTATTTTTTAAATCACTTTTTACTTTTGTGTTGAGCTAGAAATTTACGATGCAACAGCAGGAAATCCCCAGCAGTAATCAGTGTGGTTACGGCGGGGGAAACCAGTGAACGAGTGGAAATGGGACTCAGATAGTGGAGCATTTCTTTGGGGCGGTGGGTGTGAGAATTCATGTCCATACAAATGTTTGCAAAATCAAATGTACGGCTGGGAAATCTTAAAAATATCAGGGAGGTAAGTGCAGAAACTATGCATGCAAATAAAATGCATTTTTTTAAAATGATGGGATGCTTGTGCTGTGGGTGGAATCTGGGCTGGGGATTGACAAAACACAGGCCAGCGGGTTATGCAGGAGGTGACCGCTAGATGGGAATATTGCATTGTGTTTGGGACATATCTGCACGGGGCACACACTGCGGACTTGTTTGAGCGGAAATGCTTTGCTCATGTCCGCAATAATAACTCAAGGGCCCATTAAACGGACGGAAAGTGACCCAAATTATTAATATTATTGAATTTTAGAAAACGATTAGCTCTGTGAAATGACCCCGGACGGTGCAGGGTGCACCTCGCGTAAAGTCAGTCGCCTTTAATGTCTGAATTTAGTTTTCAACTCGGGAGTTCATCATGAAAAAGTGACCAGACATCGCAAGCTTCAAATGGCACCGGGCTGGCGAGAATCTGACTGGCAGATTCCTCAAACAATCCGATTCAACCCCCGCCCCCCTTAAACACTGGGGGGGGGGTTAAACAGCAAATGTAACGCGAGTGCTGGGCACTAACATTAACACAGGAGAAACGGTTGAACATTCAAACGGTATAAACTTGGGAGGTGAGGATGGGAATAAATAGGATTGGTTAAACAACAATTGTGACAACAACTCTCGACTTGGCCAGTCCTTGGCGAGCAAAACATTTGAAAGTCAAACATGTCCTTTCGACGAACAACTTAATCGACCGGGATTCTAAACACTTACACTCATTATAATATTAGTGATTTCAAACTCACTAAGCAGGTTGGACAATTAATTGCATTCTAATCCGATCAGATGGTTATAAATTTGGTTCCAACGGCAGACATTGAACAGTTGGTACAATCTGCCCGGATCCACAGCTCAAAAATCAATCGATAAACAGTCTGCAGAGAGCAGGGACCTCGCAAAAAAAATGTTTTGTTTTAAATTTTGTTTTATTTAAGACTGGGGAGGAGGGAGACGAAAATAAATCAAGCTGCCAGTTTTTAAAAAACTGACCCAAAAAACTCTGCACCGTTTTAAACATACTATTCGCTGCGTGAATTCCCCGGGTCCATTTAGCTTCGTTTGATGTTCATTTCGCCCGCCACCATCTCCCTGACCATTGAAGTTTAAGTGGTAGCCAGGAATCTAATAAAGTCCCCATTTCTCTCTCTCTCTCTCCCTCCAGCATCAGCTCAACATCCATCCCCCCAGTCAGCTATTATGAGATCGCAAAACATTTCGTCTTCTAAAGCAATCGCAATGAACTGTCATCAGTAAACGAGGGAAATAAATAAAGTTAGGAGGGGGGAGAAAAACAATTCAAGAGTTTATTTGACCATCAGTGTACAAAAAAAACAAGTGAAGTTCTCGTAACCCATTTTACCATCTGCAACGCACTGTACACTCGTGTAAGGAAATGTAAACAGCTCTTAAAAAGTATCTTAAATGCACTTAATATATATTTAAATATCGGTAAACACTCTTCAGAGTTGCTCCCTCCTGCTACGGCTGGCGGAGGTTGCGTCCAAAAAGCAAAATAAAAACAGAAAAACCCAGCCCTAATTCTACACATTTTTTGTTATATTTACAAGGAGGTCTGGTTGATCGAAGACAAAAAGTCCTTAAGCAAATGATCAGATCACACTTTCTGAAAACAAACCTCGTTTTAAAACAAGGTGCAACTTCCCCTGTCAAAGGGGTTGGGGGTGTTTTAGACACAGACGAAGTTATAAAATGACAGTGAGAGAAAAAGTGAGACAATTTAGCAACGCCAAAACAAAAATATATATAACTCCCCCCTCCCCCCCACCTCTCCCGGAGCCACGGGCTATCACGTCCTGTTGGGCTTTGCTCCCCAACCCCCGGGAGCCATTAAAAATAAAACCCCTTCGGCAAGTTTTGCTTCGTCCATTCAAAGTGAGTTTCCAACTTTTCACCCCAACCCCACCCCAAATTAAAAGTCAGGAATCAACTCAAAAGTCTACAGGGAACGCTGCAAAACTCCAGAGTCCGCGGGATTAATCATCAAAACCCAAGGCACTTGAAACCAAACGACAGCTATATTATGTGGAGAGGATTTATCGCTTTCTTTTCTCGTTTCGCCGTGGAAATTTTTGGTGGAGACTTCGATTACTAGATATCGACTGTTCCGTGTATTGTTGCACTTTGTGGGGGGGGGGGGGCAGACCCCCTTAAGTCTGGGGCAGAAAGTGGTGGGGGAAATCCCACCACTGCAAACTAGCAGATTATTGTGCAAGAATGTTGCCAGCCTCTGGAACACTGCACTGCAACCTTGTGGTAGCTGAGTTCAATTCTTTCAGGGGGGGCTGAATAAAGGCACAGAGGGTGGGGGGGGCACAGTTACAATCTATGATAAATAATACATTCCATATGTGACCGGGGCTGTGAGAAAGCCCGGCACAGGGAGGCCAGGGCGCTGGAAGGCGTTAGACGGTCCATACAGGCCGGGGGAGGTGAGGTGCGAGGCGATGGGGAACGGCAGGCCGAACGACGGCAGCAGAGGCTTGGCCGCCAGTTTGAGCTTCTCCAGTTCGGCTTCCTGTAGCCTCTTGGCCTTGGCCCGTCGGTTCTGGAACCAGATCTTGACCTGGGTCTCGGTCAGGTTGAGGGAGCTGGAGAACTCGGCCCTCTCGGCGATGGACAGGTACTGTTTCTGGCGGAACTTGCGCTCCAGGGACAGCAGTTGCGAGGTGGTGAAGGGCGTCCTGGGTTTCCTGTTGTTTTTGTGTTTCCTCAGCGTGCACGGGGGAGGACTGGGGTGCCCTGCAATAAAAACAACCAGTTTTATTTAAAAATAAAGCACTTCAGCTGCTGTGCATGGAGCGGACCATTCAAAACACTGAACTCTACTCTACATGGAGCAGACCATTCAAAACACTGAACTCTACTCTACATGGAGCAGACCATTCAAAACACTGAACTCTACATGGTGCGGACCATTCAAAACACTGAACTCTACATGGTGCGGACCATTCAAAACACTGAACTCTACTCTACATGGAGCAGACCATTCAAAACACTGAACTCTACTCTACATGGAGCAGACCATTCAAAACACTGAACTCTACTCTACATGGAGCGGACCATTCAAAACACTGAACTCTACATGGAGCAGACCATTCAAAACACTGAAATCTACTCTACATGGAGCAGACCATTCAAAACACTGAACTCTACTCTACATGGAGGAGACCATTCAAAACACTGAAATCTACTCTCCATGGAGCAGACCATTCAAAACACTGAACTCTACTCTACATGGAGCAGACCATTCAAAACACTGAACTCTACTCTACATGGAGGAGACCATTCAAAACACTGAACTCTACATGGAGCGGACCATTCAAAACACTGAACTCTACTCTACATGGAGCAGACCATTCAAAACACTGAACTCTACTCTACATGGAGGAGACCATTCAAAACACTGAACTCTACTCTACATGGAGGAGACCATTCAAAACACTGAAATCTACTCTACATGGAGCGGACCATTCAAAACACTGAACTCTACTCTACATGGAGCAGACCATTCAAAACACTGAAATCTACTCTACATGGAGCAGACCATTCAAAACACTGAACTCTACTCGACATGGAGGAGACCATTCAAAACACTGAACTCTACATGGAGCAGACCATTCAAAACACTGAACTCTACATGGAGCAGACCATTCAAAACACTGAACTCTACTCTACATGGAGCGGACCATTCAAAACACTGAACTCTACTCTACATGGAGCAAACCATTCAAAACACTGAACTCTACTCTACATGGAGCAGACCATTCAAAACACTGCACTCTACTCTACATGGAGTAGACCATTCAAAACACTGAACTCTACATGGAGCAGACCATTCAAAACACTGAACTCTACTCTACATGGAGCAGACCATTCAAAACACTGAACTCTACATGGAGCGGACCATTCAAAACACTGAACTCTACATGGAGCGGACCATTCAAAACACTGAACTCTACATGGAGCGGACCATTCAAAACACTGAACTCTACTCTACATGGAGCAGACCATTCAAAACACTGAACTCTACATGGAGCGGACCATTCAAAACACTGAACTCTCCATGGAGCGGACCATTCAAAACACTGAACTCTACATGGAGCAGACCATTCAAAACACTGAACTCCACATGGAGCGGACCATTCAAAACACTGAACTCTACATGGAGCGGACCATTCAAAACACTGAACTCTACATGGAGCAGACCATTCAAAACACTGAACTCCACATGGAGCGGACCATTCAAAACACTAAACTCTACTCTACATGGAGCGGACCATTCAAAACACTGAACTCTACATGGAGCAGACCATTCAAAACACTGAACTCTACATGGAGCAGACCATTCAAAACACTGAACTCTACTCTACATGGAGCGGACCATTCAAAACACTGAACTCTACATGGAGCAGACCATTCAAAACACTGAACTCTACTCTACATGGAGCGGACCATTCAAAACACTGAACTCTACGCTACATGGAGCAGACCATTCAAAACACTGAACTCTACATGGAGCAGACCATTCAAAACACTGAACTCTACATGGAGCAGACCATTCAAAACACTGAACTCTACTCTCCATGGAGCGGACCATTCAAAACACTGAACTCTACATGGAGCAGACCATTCAAAACACTGAACTCTACTCTCCATGGAGCGGACTATGCAAAACACTGAACTCTACTCTACATGGAGCAGACCATTCAAAACACTGAACTCTACTCTACATGGAGCAGACCATTCAAAACACTGAACTCTACTCTACATGGAGCAGACCATTCAAAACACTGAACTCTACTCTACATGGAGCGGACCATTCAAAACACTGAACTCTACATGGAGCAGACCATTCAAAACACTGAACTCTACATGGAGCAGACCATTCAAAACACTGATCTCTACATGGAGCAGACCATTCAAAACACTGTACTCTACTCTACATGGAGCAGACCATTCAAAACACTGAACTCTACATAGAGCGGACCATTCAAAACACTGAACTCTACTCTACATGGAGCGGACCATTCAAAACACGGAACTCTACATGGAGCAGACCATTCAAAACACTGAACTCTACTCTACATGGAGCAGACCATTCAAAACACTGAACTCTACTCTACATGGAGCGGACCATTCAAAACACTGAACTCTACATGGAGCAGACCATTCAAAACACTGAACTCTACATGGAGCAGACCATTCAAAACACTGATCTCTACATGGAGCAGACCATTCAAAACACTGTACTCTACTCTACATGGAGCGGACCATTCAAAACACGGAACTCTACATGGAGCAGACCATTCAAAACACTGAACTCTACATGGAGCAGACCATTCAAAACACTGAACTCTACTCTACATGGAGTAGACCATTCAAAACACTGAACTCTACATGGAGCGGACCATTCAAAACACTGAACTCTACATGGAGCGGACCATTCAAAACACTGAACACTACTCTACATGGAGCAGACCATTCAAAACACTGAACTCTACTCTACATGGAGCAGACCATTCAAAACACGGAACTCTACTCTACATGGAGCAGACCATTCAAAACACTGAACTCTACATGGAGCAGACCATTCAAAACACTGAACTCTACTCTACATGGAGCGGACCATTCAAAACACTGAACTCTACTCTACATGGAGCAGACCATTCAAAACACTGAACTCTACATGGAGCAGACCATTCAAAACACTGAACTCTACTCTCCATGGAGCGGACCATTCAAAACACTGAACTCTACATGGAGCAGACCATTCAAAACACTGAACTCTACTCTACACGGAGCGGACCATTCAAAACACTGAACTCTACTCTACAGGGAGCGGACCATTCAAAACACTGAACTCTACTCTACATGGAGCAGACCATTCAAAACACTGAACTCTACTCTACATGGAGCAGACCATTCAAAACACTGAACTCTACTCTCCATGGAGCGGACCATTCAAAACACTGAACTCTACATGGAGCAGACCATTCAAAACACTGAACTCTCCATGGAGCGGACCATTCAAAACACTGAACTCTACATGGAGGGGACCATTCAAACACTGAACTCTACATGGAGCGGACATTTCAAAACACTGAACTCTATTCTACATGGAGCAGACCATACAAAACACTGAACTCTACTCTACATGGAGCAGACCATTCAAAACACTGAACTCTACTCTACATGGAGCAGACCATTCAAAACACTGAACTCTACTCTACATGGAGTAGACCATTCAAAACACTGCACTCTACTCTCCATGGAGCGGACCATTCAAAGCACTGAACTCTACATGGAGCAGACCATTCAAAACACTGAACTCTCCATGGAGCGGACCATTCAAAACACTGAACTCTACATGGAGCGGACCATTCAAAACAGTGAACTCTACTCTACATGGAGCAGACCATTCAAAACACTGAACTCTACATGGAGCGGACCATTCAAAACACTGAACTCTACATGGAGTGGACCATTCAAAACACTGAACTCTACATGGAGCAGACCATTCAAAACAATGAACTCTACATGGAGCGGACCATTCAAAACACTGAACTCTACATGGAGCAGACCATTCAAAACACTGAACCCTACTCTACATGGAGCAGACCATTCAAAACACTGAACTCTACTCTACATGGAGCAGACAATTCAAAACACTGAACTCTACATGGAGCCGACCATTCAAAACACTGAACTCTACTCTACATGGAGCAGACCATTCAAAACACTGAACTCTACTCTACATGGAGCAGACCATTCAAAACACTGAACTCTACATGGAGCGGACCATTCAAAACACTGAACTGAACATGGAGTGGACCATTCAAAACACTGAACTCTACTCCAAATGGAGCAGACCATTCAAAACACTGAACTCTACTCTACATGGAGCGGACCATTCAAAACACTGAACTCTACATGGAACGGACCATTGAAAACACTGAAATCTACATGGAGCGGACCATTCAAAACACTGAACTCTACATGGAGCAGACCATTCAAAACTCTGAACTCTACTCTACATGGAGCGGACCATTCAAAACACTGAACTCTACATGGAGCGGACCATTCAAAACACTGAACTCTACTCTACATGGAGCAGACCATTCAAAACACTGAACTCTACATGGAGCAGACCATTCAAAACACTGAACTCTACTCTACATGGAGCGGACCATTGAAAACACTGAACTCTACTCTACATGGAGCGGGCCATTCTAAACACTGAACTCTACTCTACATGGAGCAGACCATTCAAAACACTGAACTCTACATGGAGTGGACCATTCAAAACACTGAACTCTACATGGAGCGGACCATTCAAAACACTGAACTCTACATGGAGCGGACCATTCAATACACTGAACTCTACATGGAGCAGACCATTCAAAACACTGAACTCTACATGGAGCGGACCATTCAAAACACTGAACTCTACATGGAGCAGACCATTCAAAACACTGAACTCTACATGGAGAGGACCATTCAAAACACTAAACTCTACTCTACATGGTGCGGACCATTCAATACACTGAACTCTACTCTACATGGAACGGACCATTCAAAACAGTGAACTCTACATGGAGCGGACCATTCAAAACACTGAACTCTACATGGAGCAGACCATTCAAAACACTGAACTCTACTCTACATGGAGCGGACCATTCAAAACACTGAACTCTACATGGAGCAGACCATTCAAAACACTGAACTCTACATGGAGCAGACCATTCAAAACACTGAACTCTACATGGAGCAGACCATTCAAAACACTGAACTCTACATGGAGCGGACCATTCAAAACACTGAACTCTACTCTACATGGAGCGGACCATTCAAAACACAACTCCAAATGGAGCGGACCATTCAAAACACTGAACTCTACATGGAGCAGACCATTCAAAACACTGAACTCTACTCTACATGGAGCAGACCATTCAAAACACTGAACTCTCCATGGAGCGGACCATTCAAAACACTGAACTCTACATGGAGCAGACCATTCAAAACACAACTCTACATGGAGCAGACCATTCAAAACACTGAACTCTACGTGGAGCGGACCATTCAAAACACTGAACTCTACTCTACATGGAGCAGACCATTCAAAACACTGAACTCTACTCTACATGGAGCAGACCATTCAAAACACTGCACTCTCCTCTACCTGGAGCAGACCATTCAAAACATTGAACTCTACATGGAGCAGACCATTCAAAACACTGAACTCTACTCTACATGGAGCGGACCATTCAAAACACTGAACTCTACTCTACATGGAGCGGACCATTCAAAACACTGAACTCTACATGGAGCGGACCATTCAAAACACTGAACTCTATCTGGAGCAGACCATTCAAAACACTGAACTCTACATGGAGCAGACCATTCAAAACACTGAACGCTACTCTACATGGAGCGGACCATTCAAAACACTGAACTCTACTCTACATGGAGCGGACCATTCAAAACACTGAACTCTACATGGAGCGGACCATTCAAAACACTGAACTCTACATGGAGCGGACCATTCAAAACACTGAACTCTACATGGAGCGGACCATTCAAAACACTGAACTCTACTCTCCATGGAGCGGACCATTCAAAACACTGAACTCTACTCTACATGGAGCAGACCATTCAAAACACTGAACTCTACTCTACATGGAGCAGACCATTCAAAACACTGAACTCTACTCTACATGGGCGGACCATTCAAAACACTGAACTCTACATGGAGCAGACCATTCAAAACACTGAACTCTACTCTCCATGGAGCGGACCATTCAAAACACTGAACTCTACTCTCCATGGAGCAGACCATTCAAAACACTGAACTCTACTCTACATGGGCGGACCATTCAAAACACTGAACTCTACATGGAGCGGACCATTCAAAACACTGAACTCTATCTGGAGCAGACCATTCAAAACACTGAACTCTACATGGAGCAGACCATTCAAAACACTGAACTCTACTCTACATGGAGCGGACCATTCAAAACACTGAACTCTACTCTACATGGAGCGGACCATTCAAAACACTGAACTCTACATGGAGCGGACCATTCAAAACACTGAACTCTACATGGAGCGGACCATTCAAAACACTGAACTCTACATGGAGCGGACCACTCAAAACACTGAACTCTACTCTCCATGGAGCGGACCATTCAAAACACTGAACTCTACTCTACATGGAGCAGACCATTCAAAACACTGAACTCTACTCTACATGGAGCAGACCATTCAAAACACTGAACTCTACTCTACATGGGCGGACCATTCAAAACACTGAACTCTACATGGAGCAGACCATTCAAAACACTGAACTCTACTCTCCATGGAGCAGACCATTCAAAACACTGAACTCTACATGGAGCAGACCGTTCAAAACACTGAACTCTACTCTCCATGGAGCGGACCATTCAAAACACTGAACTCTACTCTACATGGAGCAGACCATTCAAAACACTGAACTCTACTCTACATGGAGCAGACCATTCAAAACACTGAACTCTACTCTACATGGAGCGGACCATTCAAAACACTGAACTCTACTCTACATGGAGCAGACCATTCAAAACACTGAACTCTACATGGAGCAGACCATTCAAAACACTGAACTCTACATGGAGCAGACGATTTAAAACACTGAACTCCACAAGAATGGCATTTTGACTCTGCTATACCCAGCCCATCATCGACAAGAATAGCATTTTCCAAAGCTTTTATTTTGAAATCTTTACAAATGCATTTTCCAACAGCTGACTGAATCAACAGCAAGATTTGGGTTTGTTTCTGCAATACAATTGACCTCACACCGCCTATGGAATGGGGCAAGTGCTGGAAAGAGGGCTTAGTGCAGATGTAATGTCATTTTGTCGGTGTCGGCTGGATGGGTCGAAGGGCGTTCTCCTGTACTGGTGTGGCGTCCTGACACAGGAGGCCAACATGGTGGATTTTTACATTTAAACCTCAAACAACATAGCATTCGCCCCCTTTTCTATGGCTAATTTTAGCTACGTTCATTCTGAAATACTCGACTGTCTCAGACAGTCAATTCCCCCCATACTTGATGGACAATTAGTGCACAATGGCCCTGAGGAGCTCCGGGGAAACAGTTCCCCAGAATATTTGAATGGAACCCCTGTAGCTCCCTCTCCCCCGCATCAAGTGGGTTAGATCAAGGAGGGAGATCACCAAGGGGCTAATCCCACTGTAAAAACCTATCTCCTTGGAGCATTACAGCATTCCCAATCACTCTGGAGGGAGAAAGGAGGGACGGCTGTTGCATCAGTTGTTTGGGAATTCCGCGGTTGTAGAAATTAAACTGGGCGGCTTTCTCAGGGCAGCTCGCACAGAACTTTCACTCTGATTTACCCAAGACAAACGAATAAACCAGTTTCCATTCGCACCAAGTTTAGGAAATGCAAAAAGCTCCCACACTGGGGCTCTCCAGTGAATAGCATCCCCCTCTCTCTACACATTGTCACTCTCGGTCACACTCCCACTTATCCAATATCGAGAGGTATTGTTTTTTTTCTTCGACAGAGGAGATTGCGGATTTCATATCGCTGCATTTACACCAGTACGCATGACCAAAGACAGCGGAGTCCCAGTGAAACCGGGTTGGGGTAAGACCACGATTTAAATGCGGAAGCAGCCAGACTTCAATAGATACTTGGAATTTGCTAATCTGGCATCATCCACTTCCCCATACGCCTTTTCTTTGTGTTGGTAACCAAATTCTGACTTGTCGAAGGATAAATATTTATATATCTATGTCCCGCAGTCTCTAACCTACATTCACGAGGACCCACAGTCTGGTCTCCAACCCGCAATCCGGTCCATAACATAAACTGGTCTATATCACACAGTCCAGTCCATAACACACAGTCCCGGGCCATAGAGGCGCGACGGTAGCACTGCTGCCTCACAGCGCCAGGGGCCGGGTTCGGGGACAGTCTTGGGGGATTGTCTGTGGAGTTTGCACTTTCTCCCCGTGTCTGCGTGCGTTTCCTCCGGGTGCTCCGGTTTCCTCCCATAAATGTGCAGGTTAGGTGGACTGGCCATGTTAAAAATTGCCCAAAAGTTGGGTGCGGTTATGGGGTTGGGTGGGGGATTGGGCCAAAGTAAGGTGCTCTTTCAAAGGGTCGGTGCAGACTCGATGGGCCAAATGGCCTCCTTCTGCCCTGTAGGGATTATATGATAACACTGTCCGATCTATAACACAGTGCAGTCTATGTTTCACAGTCCAGTCCATGTCTCTCAGTCCAATCTATAACATACAGTTAGTCTAGGTCCCACTGTCCCATCTGTATCCCACAGTCCTGTTAAAATCCCACATCCGGTCTACGTCCCACAGTCCTGTCTATGTAATAATAATAATCTTTATTAGTGTCATGAGTAGGCTTACATTAACACTGTAATGAAGTTACTGTGAAAATCCTCTAGTCGCCACACGCTGGCGCCTGTTCGGGTGCACTGAGGGAGAATTCAGAATGTCCAATTTACCTTAGAAGCACGTCTTTCGGGACTTGTGGGAGGAAACCAGAGCGCCCGGAGGAAACCCACGCAGACACGGGGAGAATGTGCAGACTCCGCTCAGACAGTGACCCAAGCCGGGAATTGACCCCGAGACCCTGGAGCTGGGAAGCAACTGTGCTACCGTGCCGCCCCTATGTTCCACAGCCCAGTCTATGTCCCACAGTCCGGCTTATGTCCCACAGTCCGTTAATGTCCCACAGTCCGGTCTATGTCCCACAGCCCTGGCTATGTCCCACAGTTCGGCTTATGTCCCACAGTCCGTTAATGTCCCACAGTCCGGTCTATGTCCCACAGTCCGGTCTATGTCCCACAGTCCGGTTTATGTCCCACAGTCCGTTAATGTCCCACAGCCCAGTCTATGTCCCACAGCCCTGGCTATGTCCCACAGTTCGGCTTATGTCCCACAGTCCGTTAATGTCCCACAGTCCGGTCTATGTCCCACAGTCCGGTCTATGTCCCACAGTCCGGTTTATGTCCCACAGTCCCGTCTATGTCCACAATCCGGTCCATATCCCATAGACTCATTTATGGCTCACAGACCCGTCTACGGCCCACTGTCTCGTCTACGTCCCACTGTCCTGTCTACGTCCCACTGTCCCGTCTACGTCGCACAATCCGGTCTATATACCACAATCCGATCTATATCCCACAGACCGGTCTATATCCCACTGACCGGTCTATATCCCACTGACCGGTCTATATCCCACAGACCGGTCTATATCCCACAGACCGGTCTATATCCCACAATCAGGTTTATATCCCACAGCCCAGTTGTGTCATAATAATCATGACCCGAGTGGATTATCCTAACCTCTGGGTCACTAACGGCCTTTTCCCGGGAGAATTCTCACTGGTCCTTATCCGCCCTACATGTGACTCCAGACCCACAGCAATGTGGTTGACTCTTGCCCTCTGAAAGGGGCTAGCAAGGCACGTGGTTCAAGGGCAATTGGGAATGGGCAACAAATGCTGGGCCTTGCGAACGTGGCTCTCACAATCTGAAGGGGGAATTGAAAAAGTGCTCCAGATGCCTGTTTCTGCCTCACTGTCCAGTTCACCACCCAACTGTTGGCACTGTGGGAGGACCAGCTCAAATCCCACCCTCCTGGTCCACTCCTGGCCCAAACCACTGGGAACGATTACTGTTGGGAGATTTTTAAATAAATATTTAACAGACCCCAAATCCTCCCCCCTCTCCAGTTCAGGGAGTTCAGCAGGCAGAGAGCGGAGAGGGAGTCAGCCACTTACTTGGAGGAGGTGAATATGAACCATTTTGAACCCACGCCGGCTGCTCCTTCTCGCTGGGGGGATCCGATTGGTGCGGGGAGGGGGTCTGGGGAATGTTTGCAAAGTCTTTCCCAGGGTGACCCTGAGTCCTGGAGGAGCAGGAGGAGGAGGATTGATCCTTCGCTCCTAAAGAGTTAACCCCAGGCAGTGCAGGCTCCGAGGAAGGCTGCTGTGTCCTGAAGGGGTTGTGGTGGGAGATGAGCGACTCCACGCTGAAAGGCAGGCTGGAAATCTGAATTTTACATCCCTTCGAGCTCACGGGCGAAGCTTGGCTGCAGTCTCGCCCCTTCCCCGCCGATTCCGAGTCCTCCTGCTCTTTAATCCCCTGGTTCAGAGACCCCTGCACAGTATTCATCATCCGTGAGGAAGGGGCCATATACACCTTAAGACCACTTTTTTTTTGTTTTACAACGAAAGCCCTCTTGTGCGACCCTCCGTAGAGCCACTGCAATCAATTAACTCCCCCAATCTCAATCTGCCAAAATCGCTGCCTGACTTTCCTCAATTTGCAGCGCCGGGATTTGACTTGCTTTAAAAGTTCTTCCCAGTTTTCTGTTATCTCGCCGCCCTCCAATGGAATGGTTGGGTTAGGGTGCTGACGACGAAAATGCGGCCCCGATTGGTCCCTCGGTTCTAAAAGGCAACAATCATTTTGAAATAAATGAGTAGTTAATCATAGATCCCTTGCTGGGCACGTTTATTGATAGCTCAGGGGCTATAATCTCCTAGGAACACTGATCCACAACAACAATTCCGATGTAATTAAGCAGTGGGGCTGCCTTTAGCGAGATCTCTTTCTCATTACTGGTGACTTATTGAAACCATGCTTTAGGAGAGAGAGGTGGTGCTTGTGGAGGAGGGAGGGAGGGAATAAACTAGCACGCCTGGTATTTAAATACAAGCTACTCTTCAATATCAGAAGTCCGACATTTTCTGCATATTTTCATTGGAAAAATCTTTCTGATTGGTAAATTCTGTGTGCCCCCCCCCTCCATACACAGACCCAAAGCCCCCATACAGCTAATAGCAAAGGCAATTCTTCCAAGATAAATCAAGGCATTTCAGAGGCAGACGAATTTTGTTATGGAAGGCGCCAGCTCCGGGAAGATCAAACAGAGAAGCTACCTCAGGGCGAACAGGGAACGGGGCAAGCAAACTGAACCAATTGTCCTGAAACTTTAATGTGTCCTGCATATCCCCCCCCCCCCCCCCAACAACCCACCCCCTGATCATTCTCACCCTGCTCCTCACAACTCCCAATATGATCTCATAAACACACATTAGACACATCCCTGTACGTTATTGCATTTTCTTTCGAAAGGACATGTCTGTTCACTATTTGTCTGGGAGTTTGACCAGGCTGTTTTTGTTGTATTAAACTCTCTGCAGAGTTTTTTTTTGTGCAAATGGGCAGGGGGGTTAATATTACTCTGTGTGTCCAGCTCCCCATCAAAGCGTTGCAGCTTTCTTTTAATTAAAAATAAAACTCCGGACCCACCATAATTTATCACGCTGCTGACATCATTAAAGTCTGCCGACAAATTACTGGGCAACTTAACCCCGGTCAAAGGGCTCCCAGCAAATTCTGATCACCATTTCTCTGCAAACTGTCCACTGTGGCAAAGGGAAGGAAGATATTCGTTCCCAGACCTTCCATATTTATACCTAACGGCTGGAGCCGCCTCTCTCGTTTACGGGATGTTTATCAATGATTTAAAAAGTTGCTACTTTTCAGGTCGCCTGGAGAATGTCAGAATATGTTTTTTCACTGGCCCAAAGTATTTAGATATTATTTTGGTGCTGAGAATCCCCACGGAGATCCATTAAATAACCGATTTGCAAACTTTATAAAGTTCCACTGCCATTATTAGGTTGATTGTAAAAGTATCGTTGCAAATGGGTATTATTTAAGTGCAAACTATCACTAAATAGGATGGTTTTACTATGTGGGGTTGATATCCTTTCGTTTTGGCCTTGCAACTAATATAAAACTTTCATTGACGTTTCAAGCAATTGTTTCTATCGCAGTGAGCGAACGTTCTGTCGCATACCGGTGGGGTTAGGCAGCCGAGAGACAGACCCGGAGATACTGCATGGACAAACAATCCGCTGGCGAGAGGTCAGGAGGGACACCGAGTGTGGGAGCAGACTTGGATCGAGCAGGGGAATAAGCACTGACTGAGAAAAAAAAAACAGCTAGTGTAGTGGGGCCTGGCATGAAGGTGGTGGATCTGCCGCTGTGAAGACAGCCCAGAATGGAAGGATGCGGCACTCGCCTCAATTTGACAGCAAGACTCCCCCTCGGCTAACTTAAAACCTGCCAAATGCATCTTAACTCAAACACAACCTTATAGCGCGTCCATGAGGACAGATCCCAACTCCTCGATGAACCTAATTGCCAACACTTACATTTTATACTCAGACTACATTCTAAAAACAAGTAACGATGTGATCGTTTGCAGTGTTCACCCCCCAGTGACAACATTCCCACCGGATTTCAACGTTGAATAAACGAAAACCGATGCTTTTGGTGTCATTTGAAGATAAATGTGAAGACCCGACGTGCATCCGAGTGAGCCTGCTGCAGCTAACGGTCCCACATTAACACATTAGTAAAACGGAACCGACTGTCCGTCCACCGAACCGATTGTAACGATTGAACATTCCTCGGGTTCCCCTCCGCCACCCCAACCCGCCCAAATTAAATGTGTGAAGGATTGAACGCGAATGTGTGAGACACATACTGCGTTGGGTTAACCCGGCAAAACACAAGGACACATCGAAAGGTTCAGCTAGGACAGCATCCGCCAACTTTGCAGTTCAGAACTTTGTTAGTAAGTTTGCTAGTTTGGAGATCCTTTTTTTTTTTAGCGTCAAGAGGGTTAGCCACTTGATGCAGCAAAGTCATCCCTGAAAGGAGATTTTCAAAATGCCACAATTATCATGAAATTACACGTAAAGTCAATTACAAATGAATGCTACTTTATTTTTTTTAAATCATCTTCAAACCAGACTACCTATGAAGCTATGTCGTAGCTTTATTTCATGGCTGTTTGGAGTGAGGTGACCCCAGACATTTCCCCCATTACATTCTGGTGAGAAACGCTTTATACATTTTGGACACGTTTTCTCCTGACGCACTATTATACTAACATTGTCTTTGCAATTGGAATGAACTTAATGAGTCGCTACCGAGTTTCACTCGCCTGCAAGAGACCTGCACGTCTTTTAAAGCTCCCTCAACTAGTTATCTGTTTCAAAGTCACATAGTGTTGCAAAGAGGTCATTTTGAGCTCCATGCAAGTTCCAGTGAGTGCAAAAAATATATAAATAATCTCCGCCCTTACAATTCGTTCAAGTAACTGGTTGCGGGATGGATTTCGATTGATCACATGAACCGTTTTGGGGAAATAGTTCTAGGTTGTCTAATTAGATCCTGACCAGTATCTGTGGGGAATGTTTCTGTAAAACAATGAACAAAAATGAGACACTTCAGGAGATACACGTGGCTTTATGTCCTGCACTGTTTACAGAAGTAAAAACAAGCATTTATTTTCAGGTTAATAGGACATATTTTATGATCAAACTGTTAACAAACGTGGAATCTGTATCTCACACACAATTCTATGCAGCTGTGTGTGTTTTTTTTCCAGGGAAATATATGGTGTCACATGGAATGTGTTGCATATATGGGATGGATGCTTCATTATTACACATGTTTTCGAAGGAAGTGTGTAGAAATTCGCCTGGAGTGAATGAAATTGCATGGTTTGTGTTAAACCAGATTAAGTTATGTTTCAGAATGTCTGTTTCTGAGGCGATGAATTGCAATCATTTTATTCCACATTCGGCGAAAGTAGGATCTTGCCTTTTGAGATTCTTAAATTCGTTTAGCAACTGATCGAACTAATTAAGTCATCAGACTTCTAAAAAAAAAATTGCACAGGACTCCTGTCGCATTGCATCGTTCCCTCAGTGACTGGCATTTCAACCGGTTACAGTACGGTGTCTGGGGCGCGGGGCAAGTGACGGCACACTGTCTACCGAATGTCGAGGCGCTTTAAAGTTTGTGGATATTTCTGCTGTTTTAAATGGATGTGTGTGGGGGTTGATAAAGAAGATGAGTTCAGCAAAAAAACAACAACAAATAAATAAAAGCAAGGTAGGAAATGTTCTGGGACATATCGAAAGAAAATCTTGTAAGAGCCTGGTCGATAAAAAGCATGCTCACGAGAATCAGATCTTCACACTTGTAGCGAATGAGCAGCTGAAATTACAGAACTATCTCCCAGTGACCACTAGGTTACAGAAAAGATCTGTAAAATTATAAATTTGTTTGAAAAAGGCACACATTTTCTAACCGCAGCTTCCAACCTTTTACGGGCGTTTTCGACCTTAGGGGAAATTCCCAAGTATTATTGTTCTAAAAATGCCTGTGAAGTCGAGATCTCCGACTATATTGTGGTTAGAGGAATATGCCAATGTCCAAAGCATTGTTGTGATTGTAAGCGAACATGCCTTGAATTAAAGTGGGGACGCTTGTGTTGGGGGATGCCAGTGTTAGTAATCAGATTCCCCATAAAACAAAACTGCTCCTTTGTAAATTTGACCCCTGGGACAAAATAGAACCACTGTGGGGGGGGGGGGGGGGGGGGATTTTTTTCTTTTAAACTGGCTCCTGAGTTGAGTGTAAGTAACGAAAATGGCAAACGCTACAAAACCTACATTATTTCACATCTGACAGAGCCACCCCACTCATTTGGCTATTGCATGATTTATGTTATTGCCCGAAAAAAATTGTTTCAAAAAAAACATACAAGAAGTGTTTTGTTTACAACCAGCTGACTGTCAGTGAAGAGAGAGGGGGGTGGAGAATGCATGTTAGAGGCTCTCTGTAACCTGACATATGTTGCTTAGTAATTAATTCAGCCCAGCCTAATTTTTAGTCTTTCCCTTACTGTTAATTTTAAGTGGTACCAGGCATTGAGTAATGATATTGTTAACATATGCACGCTGAAGAGCTCTTTTCTTTAAAAAAATACAAGCTCCACCGTCACTTTCGCGCGCGTTTTTGTTTAAAGAAAAGCTTGTTGACAGGCATAAGGACTGCAGTTGTAACTGAAGGATTGCTTTGACTTCGTTTCGGCCCGACCCCAGTTCCTTCTCGCCCCCAAACCTTAAATGACACAAATAAGACTTCAGGAGAGGGGGGATGACAAGGTAGTTCTTGTTACAAAGACTGTTGCAGAGAATGTTAAGATGCTGTGAAAAATATCAGACAATCTGTCCCGGGGGGGGGGGGGGGTGAACGCACTTTTTTTGTTGTTGTTGAAGTTATTGCATTTGGAAGTTGCTGGGAGAGTTTTACGTTCGGCTGCACTTGGCTTTGACTAGATAAATCTGCTTGGGTCACCCAGCACACTTTAGTGTCAAATATTCCCGCCCGAAAAGGCTTCATTGTTTTTTTCTGTGTCCACTGCAGACTTCTTATTAATGCCGATTGCAAGTGCCTTCCGAATGGAAAAGATGGATTTCCAGCATGGGGGTGGGGGGGATATGGTGTCCCAATTCAGTCCAGGAAATTGAACTCTCGATGCAACCCTGTAAACAATCTCCCCCCCCCCTTCCACAAATAAAATGTGGACGGAACCGAACCGTGTCCTTCTGGACTTTCCAAAGCTCCACTCTCCTGTGGAACCAATCTTACATCAGTGAGCAACTTCCAAGTTGCCAATGACAAGGTGCAGGTGAGATTATATAGAAACTTGATGGCTGCCCTATATTTGGGGTGTCCTATATTTGGACATACACACACATACACGTGCAACCACACATCTGTATTAGTGAGCCCATCCGCTCAGTGGAATTGTCCTGGAGTGAGGAGGCAGGGGGTGCAGGGATTTGTAATCTGTTCAGAGCCCCTCCAATCTCATGATGGTTAAATAGACGGAAAGTAACTTTCTGCCAATATTTCCGGCAAAGTTCCACTTTTGTCAGCCAGGCTCGCTAGCCCCCTCCCCCTCCACAGGGACCAGGTCCATTTAGTGTTGTGGAGGTGGGTGCAGTGATTTACAGCCTCTCACAGGCTCCTTTTTAACCAGGAAAGGAATCCGAAGCAACCTTCCTCTGAGTTAGCCCCGTTGGAATGAAATGTATTCGTTGCAGACACATGTTTCAATGTTTAAGATGATTCTATGAGATGTAGAAACGTTTCAAAAGATTCCCAGTACGTTTAAGCGTACACAAAAATATGAAATAAATATAATTTATAGTTCTGTCATCATATATGCCCGATAAAAAGTGTGGCGCAATCGATGATATTGATTTCAATATATGAAGCCCATATCCACCTCCCCGGAGTTTGGAAATTCTTGCCTAGTCAATTTGACTTTTTATAACCGATTTTCCCCATATAATAATAATCTTTATTAGTGTCACAAGTAGGCTTACATTAACATTGCAATTACTTTGACAAAAAGTCATCAAGACTCGAAATGTTAGCTCCCTTCTCACTCCACAAATGCTGTCAGACCTGCTGAGATTGTCCAGGATTTTCTGTTTTTGTATTGACATGACCTCGGCTGCTCCAAACTCGGTAATCCATTCCATCATCGGGAGCAATGACATGGAAGATTTGCTTGTGCCTGCTAAGTAGTGTCTGTCCTGAACTCCCTCCTAGCATCTCTGCAAGAAATATTAGTTGTGGGAGTCAGGTTCCATTCCTGGACATGGGCACCAAAATACTCACCTCTCAATCCACATCAAAAAGCAGCCTATCCGGTCATTATCTGCTTTGTGGGAGTTGCTGCGTGCAAATTGGCTGCTCTATATTACACCAGCGATTCCGCTTGAAAAGTACTTCTTGTGATCATGAAAGCTGGTATATAAATGTAAGTTTTCTTTTCAAAATATGCGGTGAGGTTGAGATTCATTAGGAAGTCCCCAGTGTAACACAGCTGAGCAGGAGAGCTTGTGCTGTCATTGCCTGCCTATTCTACACTATCTGGGGTGATATACATAATGTAAGTGTGTACATAATGTTATGCACGACCACCGACCACTAGGTGGCATTGTAAACCCATCATCACCATGTGATGGGGAGTTGGGAGTTGGTCGTGCTGGGAGATAGACATATTTGCAGTAGTGCCACAAGAGTTGTTTAGTGTTAGTTGTTTGTTAGTATATTTATCCTAGTTATCTTACCAGGCAATTTGTTCTTTAATAAATTATTTAAAACTGCATGTTCTGTAATAATCATTCACTTTGGCCAGTCCACAGAACATGACACTATTATCAACTGGAAACGGTTTTTACAATCTGTTTTGCTACAGACAGATTGCAGAGACAACACTTGCTTCGGGGAAAAAATGTTTTACTCTTGTTTTCTGCTACTGCTGGTGATTTTAGTATTACCCCCAGTTGTGGGGCTTTCCGCTATCTGCTATCTAAATAGAGGTGTAAGATTGCACAAAGTCAATACATTTTATAAAGAAAAGTTCTGTGCCTTGCTTTTTACTTCACCAACCAGCTGGATCCTATTGACAGGAATGAGTTCCACATTATTCCCAGGGTGCGGGTCTCACTCGTGCCTGACAATGTGTCGCCCCCTCACCCCCTCTGGGGAACTCCCAGAATCTGGCACATCATAATTGAAAGTTCTTTTGTTTTTCTGCCTCTGTAGATAGTTCAGGCAGTGCCCTATTGGGACCCCCTTCACCAACACCCCAACTCCTTCCCTCCCCCCCACCCTCCTTTCCCCTCTACCCCCCCCCCCCTTCCTTTCCCTGGTCTCTCCAGCGCAAAGTTTACTGCTTGTACCATTTGTTTTTGTAGAACGGTGTTGTGAACTGTTTTAATATTCAGAGTATCCACCCCCCTCCCCGTACATTGGTACTGAGGGAAGGATATCGTGTTTCTCCAACACAAAATGAGTGTTTGTACCGTTTGGCCTTGTATATATTTTTTACTGTTTTAATAAAAAGATATGGATAGAGATACAAGGTTATAGCAACAAACCTGGCTTGAGCATCATGCATCAGTCTGTCCTGGCCAATAATTTCCTGAAGAACTACCTGTGCAGTCACTATTTTGATTGCAATTTCTGCTTTCTTTAAAAGTTCTGGGCACATAATAATAATCTTTACTGTCACAAAAGGACTTACAATAACACTGCAATGAAGTTACTGTGAAAAGCCCCTAATCGCCACATTCCGGCGCCTGTTCGGGTACACGGAGGGAGAATTCAGAATGTCCAAATTACCTAACAGCACGTCTTTCGGGACGTGTGGGAGGAAACTGGAGCACCCGGAGGAAACCCACGCAGACATGGGAAGAACGTGCAGATTCCATACAGACAGTGACCCAAGCCGGAAATCGAACCTGGGACCCTGGCACAGTGAAGCAACAGTGCTTACCACTGTGCTACTGTGCCGCCCCAGTACAAGCATACAGCTTTCCCAGATTATTGTCGAGGCAATGGCTTTATCACACAACTGCATGCGTGCCACGCACAATGCAACAAAAACAATTGCACACATGGCCAAGTCAAATGCCAATTTTCAAGAGTGGAGGTTTGTTCAATGTCTTGTTACTATTCCCCAAGAAAAAGGACAAAGCGACATAGTTATAGTAATCCATTGAGAAGGATGGGTTGAGTTGATTGCCTTGTGTTCTTTCTATTTCCTGTTCTCTGGAATAAATGTCTGTCTGAATGATTGAATAATGATATCAAACATGGAAACTGACCAGAACCGGGTGTGCAGTAGTTCCAAATATATTGCATCGAATTCTGTGAAAATGCTTCTTTATGAGCTCGTGCCTTGTCCTTCAGTTCAATTTCCTGATTCTTCATGCCATTTCTGTCTCATTAGGAATTAGTTATGAATAATTATAATGACCTTCTTCATTATTTATTATTTCTTTCTCTGTTGGGGATAGTGGGAGACTTCAATGGCCCATTGTCTCCATTCAATAAATAACTTAAGTAAAACAAGCAATGGCATCAGTTCACAAGCAGGCAGGCAATAGAAATAACCTTCAGGCTTGTTCTGATCTACAATGTACTGACTGAAATGCTGGTGGAAGCAGATTCAATAATAACTTTCCAAAGGGAATTGGACAATTGGAAGAGGGAAAAAGTTGCATGTGTGTTAGGAAAGGGCGGGGGAGTTGGACTAATTCAATAGTCGTTCACAAGGGCTGATGTTTGCTTGATGGGCCAAATGGCTTTCTCTGTCCTATATGATTCCAAGATTAGTCACATTTCTGCAAAGTTTGTGTTGGCTTCATGTCATGTTAATAGGTGACATTAAAACTGATTTAACACAATGTACCAGATGAAAGTCATACGCACATATCTTGGGATTAGCTCAACAGATGTGAATCGAAACATTGCACTGCCAAATATGGTTCCATGCGTCCTGGGGCTCCAGATACACAGGCAGGTGAGTATGAACAACATTAACAGTGATCGTTTTAGGTTTGTGCGCACTATATTTTGCCAAGTAAGTCTTCTGGTCACCACTTAAGGCTCTGTACCCTTCACTCTTCTCTTATTAGCCTGTTGTCAGCCATTGAGAGAATGCTGGAATCTATTATTACGGAAGACTTAACAATGCACTTGGAAAAATAGACAGAGTCAGCATGATTTTGCAGAAGGAAAATCATGCTGGCCAAGTAATATATTCAAGGAGCTTTATAGTTGGACATATAAAGGGGGCCAGTAGATGTAATATACTTAGATTTCTGAAAATACACGTATAAAGTGCCACACAATTCTTTCCTTCTTTATTCTTTCAGGGGATGTGGGCCAGCGTTTGTTGCCCATCCCTAATTGCCCCTTGAACTGAGTGACGTTCTGGGTCATTTCAGGCGGTAGTTAAAAGTCAACCTCATTGTTGTGGGCTTGCATATTGCCCAGACCAGGTGAAGATGGCAGATTTCCTTCCCTAAAGGACATTAGACTGTAGCCACCTGGGTTGGCCACTTCCCAACTTTGAAATGGAGATCCGCAAAGACTGCAGGGAAATTCAGTCAAGCCAGGAAAAACTAGCAGGTGCAAAGTTTCCTGTGTATTAGACTTTGCAGAAACCCAGACAGCACTGAAACTACCGACCATCTGCATACTAATGAGCGATCCCCGGGAACAATTGGAAACATTTAGTAAAACAAGGTCAAGCCAGACTCCTCGGCGCCAGCAGGAGCCAAGACAAAGGAAGGCCAACGGACACCTAGGGACTTAGCGATCAGGGAACAGCTCCAGTATTGGAGAAATCGATCCAAGTAATTGGAACGCAGTCCAATCACTTGGAACCAGGTACGGGGTCCGCCCAAAGGGGCGGGAAGCCCCTGGGGACTATAAAATAGAGTCCCCAAGTTCAATTCGTCCTTCTTGGCAGGGTCACTCAGCAGCTCGAACCAACCCTTGACAGTGAACTGCCTAAGTTGCTGCACCAACCAAGTAAGTCTCCAGCCAACGCACGCTACGAGATAGGCGCTCCTAGCCACTAGTCCGTACCAGCTTTTGAATCCTGCAGACTCAGAACCCAAACGAAAGGCCATTTGTTCCCCTGACCTGGTGGGCCAGTCGAAAGCTAAGTACAGGCTTATAGTGTTAGAGATAGTCTAGTTAGTAGAGTTTTATGCATGAGTAGTGATTGACTGTGTATAATAAATGTGTTTTGATTTGAAACTTACTAACTGGTGTATTGAGTTATTGATCAGTACTTGAACTTGAACCTCGTGGCGGTATCATAAAGATACCTGGCGACTCTAGAGCAAAGGTTATAGAAACAAAGCAAATTAAGTAAAGACGCAACGAACAACATTTAAGAGCCAACCAAAAGTTAGCAACAAGACAACCTACAACAATCAATGATAGCCGTCGTGGTCATGAATACTGAGACTAGCTACATGATCCAGATTGTATTAATTGAATTTAAACTTCACCAGTTGCCATGGTGGGAGTTGAAGCCATGTCCCCCAGGGTGTTAGCCTGGACATCGGGATTATTAGCCAAGTGACGTTACTGATACACAACCATCTTTCACAAGATACGGGCTCATGGAGTTGATGTTGATGGAGGATTGGATTATTTAACATATAGGAAGCAGAGAGTAAAGATAAGAGGGGCATTGACAGGTTGGCAGGCTGTAACTAATGGAATGCACAAGGATCAGTACTGGAGCCTCCATATGGGCTGGGGATGGAGTGTGGGGGGTGGGGGGGGAGTTGGGCGCTGACCTCCTGATGGGCCACTCTCGAGAAGAATTCCCTATCACCAACACTTTCTCCACTTCTCAATGAGGCATGACTGATTGACACCATGGTCCAACTTGTGAAGAGGTTGGCGTCCATCTTGGACAGCTGCAATCCCTACTATGGCCACTGCTCCTGCTGGCGCTGCTGGCTCTGAAAAGCCTCCACCCGTCTGCTTGGCTGGCTTTTAGGAACGGGCTTCCATCCATTAAAGGGACAGGAGCCCTGGTGCCAGGCAGTTAATTGCCTGAGCACCAAAAAATACACCGGGGGATCCCCAATTGGCTGAGGTGGGGTTTCCCCAGCATTCTGGCCTGACATCAGGACCCCTATTGTGACATTAAAATTCAGCTCCCATACCTGAACACAGGATTGAACCTGGTATATTTCTGGTCCGTAAGGTTCAACTACATACAAGGCAGTGTACTTCCTCACTGAGCCAATGGGGAGATTCATCTGTTTGAGCTGCACCCACTGATTGCTGCACATATCACTCTTGTAGACCTACCTGCCAATACTTACCCCAGGAATTTACCATAGACTCCAGAGCTTCAGTTTGTGAGGCAATTGCTTTAGGAGACCTTCCAGAAATGTGACATTTAACAATATTCCATGCTTCAAGTTTGGCCCGTTCTGCCATAGAGTCATAGAGGTCTACAGCACAGACTAGGCCCTTCGGCCCAATGCTTCTCAAAACAGCCACCTAACTATTCTAATCCCCAATGTCCAGCACTTGGCCGATAACCTTGTATTCCTTGGCATCACAAGTGCACATCTAAATACTTCTTAAATGTCTTTTAAGCTAAACTCTCAAAATTCTTATGTAAATTTGTGGGTCTACACATGTGGTGTTGATCCCAACTATTTGGCACATGCATACACATATGGGTTTGGTCGTAGACACATGTTATGTACATGAGTTTGGGGAAGGAAATTAGCATTGAAATTGAAAAAGAGACTACGTCCTTTAACATCATGAACAGTGACTTATAAAAAAAACGAGAGGTTTTTAGTTTCAATCCAAATTCCAGCCGCCCGCAACTATTTCTATGGAAGACATTTTCCATGCTGGAACCTCCTTTTCCCAGAAGAATATGACAATTTGGTCGGCAGACAGCTCCATAACAGTCACCCTACACTGCACTGCGTAATAGGTAATTTTATTGGACTGAGTTGATGGAACCATTTTAACTACTTGTGCCCTGACACCTACACCAACCTGCTTTCTCCTTTTTTTTTAACAGAAGTCTTTTTTCTAATGTGTCCATTCGGGTAAGTATTTGGCACATGCCAACTGACATGGCACATGGCACATAGTGGGCAGCACGGTAGCATAGTGGTTAGCATAATTGCTTCACAGCTCCAGGGTCCCAGGTTCGATTCCCGGCTTCGGTCACTGTCTGTGCGGAGTCTGCACGTTCTCCCCGTGTGTGCATGGGTTTCCTCCGGGTGCTCCGGTTTCCTCCCACAGTCCAAAGATGTGCAGGTTAGGTGGATTGGCCATGTTAAATTACCCTTAGTATCCAAAATTGGCCTTAGGGTTGGTTGAATGGGGTTACTGGGTTATGGGGATTGGGTGGTGTGGGCCTCAGTAGGGTGCTCTTTCCAAGAGCCGGTGCAGACTCGATGGGCCGAATGGCCTCCTTCTGCACTGTAAATTCTATGTAAAAAAAATTCTATGTAAGCTTCGTCCTTTTTCAAATTAAAATAAATTGTCTTTCTTCAGCTCACTGGTTGGAAGCTCATGGTCCTTGTAGCCACCAACAAGACTAAGAACTCTGAGTTGCTTTACAGAAAATTGGAGGGCACCAAGCTTAGAGCTGAGAATATATGATATCGTAGGACTCCTGCAGTTCTCTTTCTGCACCTTATTTGACATTCAATTGACCACCCATTCGCGCTTCTCTCTCAGCTCCTGCCCAGAGCTGTCATTTTATCTGATTGGTCAAGCAGATACACAGTTTCCTGGCCAGGTTACTCAGATCCCAATGTCCTGTTTCCCTTGCTGCTGTTGTAAACGCGCATTTCCAGCAACATGCAACCCAAAAATGTTCAAAATCAAATGAGCATCAACAAGTCCGACTAATGGCAGATGCTGTTAATTGCCCCGTTAAAGCAAAGTCTGGGTTCACGTGGCAGGAATTCAGAGCATTTGTTCAAAAATAATAGATGCCTTACATTAATATAAAAGCAGATGCTGGGGATCTGAAATAGCAGAAATCGCTGTGAAAACTCTGCAAATCTGGCAGCATCTATGGAGAGGGAAATAGAGTTAATCTTTCGAGTCCAATATAACTTTTCGTTGAAATGGAACCTTGGCTCTCATAGATCAGATATAAAAATAACTCTGGGTTAGCATGACAAAATACTGGCAGCAAAACATACCAATGGTTTGTTGGGGTGGGTTAGAACATATAATTTAAACTAATTGCAATGAAAGATTGTTAAAGAAACTTGTTTTCCGCTGCATTCACATCTAACATTCAGAAAGCTATTTTCCTTTTGAATTGCTATTTAATTGTCATGCATGAAACGAGTGGCTTGCTTTCTCCCCACTCTCCAATGCCCGTTAACTGCTACCCTATGGTTATTTTTTGAGAACTTCTCCTCAGTTTTTTCAATCTTTGTCCTTTTTTATTTTGCTTGCCAGCTGTGTCATGGTCAGCCTCAGGTTTTTCGCTGTGTTGTAGGCGTTACAGAAATGCAAACCAGTGTCATTGTTCCTTTCCCCATTGTGATGTCACAACAGTAGCAACTGTTGTCCTCATCTCTTTAAATTTCACCCATGAGTGGTGTTGGTTCAGTAGGTCGGTGGTTAGAGCACTGGTCTTGTAAACCCAGGGTTGCAAGTTCGATTCTCTCTAGGGCCTTCAGTTGATGTCGAGCTCATAATGCCAACATTGGTGGAAAGCAAGTCATGGGAGGCCATAGAGAGGCTGCAAAGAGAACTAGACTGGCTGGGTGAATAGCTCAGTAGGCTGGATGGCTGGTTCGTGATGCAGAGCGGCATGAACAGCGCGGGTTCAATTCCCGGTACTGGGCACGGAGGTTATTCACGTCTAAAAAAGACCATGTCCAAAACATCACCACCAGTCAGCCCTCAAAGGGGAGAGCAGCTTACGTACTCTGGGGCTTACAGTTAGGTAAGTGGGCAACAAGATGGTGGACGGAGTATACTGGAGGGAAGTCTGAAGTTTATTCACCTCACCCTCTAAGAATAGGATGAGAAACCTTTCAAAGGTTACATTAATTCAGATCAGTATTGGTGGCATAATGGCTATATTATTGGGATCTGGAATGCTCTGCTTGGAAGGTGCATCAAGGGAGTGATTACTTGAGTAGTGTCACGTGAGAGTACTTTTAAGACATGGATATTTAAGAAAACAGTGATGTCAGAGAGTGGGTGGGGCTGGGATTTAGATCAGCCATTTTGCAGTTGGGTTTTGGAGTTTGAAAAGTGCCTGGCTGGTTTTGCTGAGAGCAGTTTAAAAGTAGAAAGCCAGTTTGAGACAACAGCTTGGTTGTGTCTGTGTGTTTCCAGAGAGTTTGCAGGGAGAAAGCAAGGTGCTGGAGCTGAAGTCACCCAAGCTAATATATCTCTGCCATTCTACAAAATAAAAATATATCCTTTAACCTAATGTGATACTGTTTAAAGGTGTTAAGTCTCTTGGAAGTTTGAAGGAACATTTTAAGGAGTTATTTACCGTTGCAGTATTTTCTGAGTTATCTTTGAAGTAAGGGGTGCTAAGAGAGCCAATGTTTATTTAAGATGTTAAGTTGAGTTCATGGAATAAACAGTGTTTTGTGTTTACAAACCCACGTGTCCATAATTGTAATCCCACACCTAGGGAACAAGCCGTATGCTTGGAAAAGCAACAAATACATTAAAGGGAGAGGTTGGTTGAACTCCATGATACATTTTGGGGTTCTGAAAATGCCTCGCCCATAACAATTGGGGGCTCGAGGGGGATAACAGTCTATCTATTGGATTGGCTTTTGTGAACTTAAAGACAGTGAAGGATTGTTGCTTTTCCGGTGTGGTATTTTAGTTTAAGTGGGGAGAGTGTTGTGAACAATGGCTCTTTCAGAGGCTCAGAAGTTTTTGGGGGTGGAGAATGTCACACGTAGTACCTTACGGACAGAAACGAAAAGCAGACTGTCAGATTTGGCAAGAACATTGCAGTTAACATCACCTGACAAAATGGAAAAAGATGAGGTAATTATGGCGGTGGTTAAGCATTTAAAGTTGCCTGAGATAGAGTATGACTCATTGGAAATGGCAAAAATTCAGTTGCAGATTAAACAAATGGAACATGAGAAAGAATTAAAGCGGCTGGAATACGAGAGTGAGAGAGGGGAAAAAGAAAGAGAAAGAGAGAGAGAGGAAAAAGAAAGAGAAAGAGAGAGAGAGAGGAAAAAGAAAGAGAACGTGAGAGAGAGGAAAACTAAAAGGAGAGAGAAGAAAGGAGAAAAGAAAGAATAGCCTTAGCAGAACAAAAAAGAAAAGAAAGGGAGATAAAGATCAGGGAAAAAGATAAGGAGAGGTCGCTTGAACTTCAGAAAATGGCCATGAAACATGACAATTAGTTAAAATTGGCAGACGTAAAGGGAAACGTACAGTTTGATGATAGTGATGAGGATAGTAAGAAAGAGCGTCATAGTCGAAGGCTTGGTGGGAATCTATTTAAATATGTCCAAGCATTGCCAAGGTTTGACGAGAAGGAAGCGGAAGCCTATTTCAATTCATTTGAGAAGGTAGCTAAACAAATGAAATGGCCACAGGACATGTGGGTGTTACTGATTCAAACAAAGCTGGTAGGTAGAGCTAGTGACGTGTTTGCATCACTACCGGAGGGGGTATCTGAAACGTATGAGGAAGTGACAAAATCCATCTTAAGTGCATATGAGCTAGTGCCTGAAGCTTACAGACAAAGGTTTAGAAATTTAAGGAAAGAATTTAGTCAAACATACATGGAGTTTGAAAGGCTCAAACAGAGTAATTTTGATAGGTGGATAAGGGCTTTGAAAATAGACCAAACGTATGAAGCTCTCAGAGAAATTATACTTTTGGAGGAGTTTAAAAATTCAATTCCTGATGTAGTGAGAACTCATGTGGAAGAACAGAGGGTTAAAACTGCGAAATTAGCAGCGGAAATGGCAGATGATTATGAATTAGTTCATAAATCAAAGATTGGTTTCCGACATCAGTTTCAGCCGGTGAGGGATAGAAACTGGGGACATGAGAAATACTCAAGTGGTAAAGGTAAAGGTGATCTGATGGGAGACAATAAAGAGTGTGTACCTCAGATTAAAAAAGAAATCCAGGAGGGTGGAAAAGAAATGAAAAGTTTCAAATGTTTCCACTGTAATAAACTAGGCCATGTAAAGTCACAGTGTTGGTGGTTGAAGAAAAGCACTGGGAAGACTGATGTGGCAAAACAGGATAAGACAGTGGGGTTTGTTAGCGTGGTAAAGGAAAGCCCAAGGGAAGCGAAGGAGGTGCAAACGATTGTACAGCCTGTTCAAGAAGTAATTGTTAAGAAGGTGCCAGATGTCTTTAAAGAATTTACTTGTGTGGGTAAAGTTTACTCATGTGTATCAGGAGGAGCAGGTAAAGAAGTCACAATTTTGGGCCCCACACCTCAGGAAGGACATACTGGCACTCGAGTGGGTCCAGCGGAGATTCACACGGATGATCCCAGGAATGGTAGGCCTAACATACGATGAATGTCTGAGGATCCTGGGATTATATTCATTGGAGTTTAGGAGGTTGAGGGGAGATCTAATAGAAACTTACAAGATAATGAATGGCTTAGATAGGGTGGACGTAGGGAAGTTGTTTCCATTAGCAGGGGAGACTAGGACCCAGGGCACATCCTTAGAATAAAAGGGAGTCACTTTAGAACAGAGGTGAGGAGAAATTTCTTCAGCCAGAGAGTGGTGGGTCTGTAGAATTCATTGCCACAGAGGGCGGTGGAGGCCGGGACGTTGAGTGTCTTTAAGACAGAAGTTGATAAATTCTTGATTTCTCAAGGAATTAAGGGCTATGGAGAGAGAGCGGGTAAATGGAGTTGAAATCAGCCATGATTGAATGGTGGAGTGGACTCGATGGGCCGAATGGCGTTACTTCTGCTGCTATGTCTTATGGTCTTAATTTTAAGGGATACAGGGGCTAGTCAATCTTTAATGGTAAGAGATGAAGAATTATGTAGTTTGGGAAGAATGTTGCCAGAAAAGGTGGTGATATGTGGAATTCAGGGTGAGAGGAGTAGCGTTCCATTATATAAGGTAAGGTTGGAAAGTCCAGTGAAGAGTGGTGAAGTAGTAGTAGGAGTAATAGATAAACTACCTTGTCCAGGAATACAGTTTATCTTGGGTAATGATGTAGCTGGATCGCAGGTGGAAGTGATGCCTACTGTGGTTGATAAGCCAGTGGAAAATCAGCCAACTGAAGTGTTGAAGGACGAATATCATGGGATTTTTCTGGATTGTGTAGTAACAAGGTCGCAAAGTCATAGGTTAAGACAAGAGGAGAAATCAAATAGTGAAGATGAAGTTGAAGTGCAATTATCAGAAACGATTTTTGATCAGATGGTTCTAAAAGAACAAGAACAGCTGGAGGATGAGGCGGATATTTTTAGTTCAAGAAAATTGGTGGAGTTACAACAGAAAGATGTAGAAATAAAATGGATAAATCAGAAAGCATATACGGAAGAGGAATCTGAGAGTATACCAGAGTGTTATTAGCGTAAAAATGATGTCTTGATGAGAAAATGGAGACCTGTACATATGCAGGCGGATGAAAAGTGGGCAGAAGTTCATCAAATAGTATTGCCGGTAGGGTATAGAAAGGAGGTGTTGCGAGTTGCACATGAGATACCAGTGGGAGGTCATTTGGGAATAAGGAAAACTCAAGCTAAAATCCAAAAATATTTTTATTGGCCTGAACTACATGATGATGTAGTTAAATTGTGTCAATCATGTCACACATGTCAAGTGATAGGGAAACATCAAGCAGTGATAAAACCAGCGCCCTTCATACCCATTCCAGCATTTGAGGAACCTTTTACGAGGGTCCTATTCGATTATGTAGGACCGCTTCCTAAAACAAAAAGTGGGAATCAATATCTTTTGACTGTAATGGATGTGTCTACTAGGTTTCCAGAGGCCATTCCAGTACGTAATATTACAGCTAAAAGGATTGTGGAGGAGTTACTTAAATTATTTACTAGATATGGATTACCCACAGAAATTCAATCAGATCAAAGAACAAATTTTACTTCAAAGTTATTCAAATAAGTTATGGATAGCTTAGGAATAAAACAATTTAAATCAACTGCATACCATCCAGAATCGCAGGGAGCGTTAGAGAGGTGGCATCAGACATTAAAGACAATGTTGAGGGCGTATTGTCAAGATTATCCAGAGGATTGGGATAAAGGAATCCCATTCGTATTGTTTGCAATTAGGGATGCACCTAATGAGTCTACCAAATTTAGTCCTTTTAAACTAATTTTTGGTCATGAGATAAGAGGACCACTTAAATTGATAAAGGAAAAATTGTTGGGTGAGAAATCGGAAATTACACGATTGGATTACGTGTCAAATTTTAGGGAATGATTAAATAGAGCAGGTGAATTGGCTAGACAACATTTGAAAGTTGCACAAAATGTGATGAAACGGGCAGCGGGCAAGAAATCCAAAGTTCGTAGTTTTGCCAGTGGGGATAAAGTTTTAGTGTTGTTACCAGTGGTAGGGGAGCCTTTAAAAGCTAGGTTTCGTGGACCGTATTAGATTGAAAGGAAATTAAGTGAGGTGAATTATGTAGTTAAAAACACCAGATAGAAGGAAGACTCATCGAGTGTGTCATGTGAATATGCTTAAAAGGTACTTTGAAAGGAATAGGGAGAAAAAGGAAGTTTTAATGATTCTAACTCAAAGTGACGAACCAAATCCAGATGACTGTGAATTTGACACACCTCAAATTAAATTGGAAAATGAGGATGTTCTTAAAAATTGGGATGAATTGTTAAGTTACCTTCCAGAGGAAAAACGAACTGACCTGAAAGAGTTATTGATATCACATGGGCAAGTTTGTAGAGATAAATTGGGAAGTACTAAAATGGCTATACATTATGAAGATGTGGGAAATGATGTTCCGATTAAACATCCATATAAACTTAACCCTTTAAAATTGGCACAGGTTAATAGAGTGATTGAGAGTTTGCTGAAGAATCTCATAATTGAAGTGGGTTGCAGCCAATGGAGCTCACCCATAGTGATGGTACCTAAACCAGATGGTACCCAATGGTTATGTGTGGACTAGAGAAAGGTGAATGCAGTTACAAGAACGGACTCTTATCCTGTCCCACCATTGAAGGATTGCATGGAGAAAGTGGGACAATCTGCTTTTATTTACAACTTCCAGACATGGAAAGAACATTTAAAGCACCGTATGGAGTTCTTCGATCAACTTCAGGTGGTGGGTTTGGTGATGAACCTAGCCGAAAGTGAATTTGGAGAAGCCGAATCACTTTCCTTGCGGAGTTTCCGTTATCTTCAAGACAAAGGGAAATAATGCAATCTCTTAGCATGAATTAATTTGATCGACCCTTTGTGCAAAAGATTTGTGGCGTGATTACTCCACTGATGGACTTGCTAAAGAAACCTAAAAAATTTCAATGGACGGTGGACTTTCAACAGGCGACTGCCTGAAAGCTGTGATCACCTATGCTCCTGTATTGGAGAAATGCAAGGGACTGTGTAGTCAAATTGAACTAAAGTATCTGATTCTAAAGAGAAATGCCAAGGAGCAGAGGAATGGATGGATTGTGCAGAGACTTTGTTCAAAGAGACTGTCAATCGAGAAGGATTTCGGTTGGAGGAAGAAGAACAAAGAAAAATGGACTATATTATTATACCTGTTTGCGTGTGTTGTTTTTTTTTTAAAACAAAAAGGTATATTTACTGTGTACATTTCTTAGTGGATGGTGCAAAAGTGAAAAATGAAACCATCTTGAAGTTGAAGTTTTGTTTTTTTTTCTTGGGGGGGGGGTGTCATGTGAGAGTACTTTTAAGACATGGATGTTTAAGCAATGTACCTTTAAGAAAACAGTGATGTCAAAGAGTGGGTGGGGCTGGGCTTTAGGTCAGCCATTTTGCAGTTGGGTTTTGGAGTTTGAAAAGTGCCTGGCTGGTTTTGCTGAGAGCAGCTGAAAAGTGCCTGGCTGGTTTTGCTGAGCGCAGTTTAAAAGTAGAAAGCCAGTTTGAGTCAGCAGCTTGGGTGTGTCTGTGTGTTTCCAGAGAGTTTTCAGGAAGAAAGCAAGGTGCTGGAGCTGAAGTCACCCAAGCTAATATATCTGCCATTCTACAGAAAATATATATATCCTTTAACCTGATGTGATACTGTTTAAAGGTGTTAAGTCTCTTAGAAGTTTGAAGGAACATTTTAAGGAGTTATTTTACTGTTGCAATCTTTTCTGAGTTATCTTTGAAGTAAGGGGTGTTAAGAGATCCAATGTTTATTTAAGATGTTAAGTTGAGTTCATGGAATAAACAGTGTTTTGTGTTTAAAAACCCACGTGTCCATAATTGTAATCCCACACCTAGGGAACAAGCCGTGTGCTAGTAAAAGCAACAAATACATCAAAGGGAAAGGTTGGTTGAACTCCATGATACATTTTGGGGTTCTGAAAACGCCTCGCTCATAACAGTAGAAACAACGTACGGGGGAAAGTCATTATGCTCCTCCATTCCTCTACTCTGCGGCATTTCTCTTTAGAATCAGATACTTTAGTTCAATCTGACTACACAGTCCCTTGCATTTCTCCAATACAGGACCATAGGTGATCACATCTTTCAGGCAGTCAAATGCCTGTTGGAGAGGCGGTGCTGACATGATGTGCCAAGTGATCTCCTTCTGCGCCATGTCTCTTTCTCTTTCCCAGCATTTAACTATCGCCCTGGCAACGGAGGGCTGCTGGAGTGGTCCTCCATCCGGTAGTTCAACTCCTTGCCTTTCACAGTCAATGAGATGATCAGATGTCTAACAGACTCAGCTCTGACGGCTTTTGAAGTTCCAAAACACCGAATTAAATCATTTTGCGGACCTTTCTCCTTGTCCCAGGGTATGCAATGCAGAAGATAATGTTTTATATTTGGGGTGAGTGTGTTGGGGCGGAGACTGTTGTTATTTGTATTGTTCTGTTGCACATCTGAGATGTCGGGGGCTATTTGTTACAAATACTTGCCAATATTCTGTTCCATTGAAGGTAAACCAGGAGGCCTTTGTAGCTAATCTCGAGATTGCAAACTGAATTAGAAATCTTTACTTACTGGAAGGAGAGGACCACAATAATCAGGATTAAGGATTCTTCCTCCAAACCGTGAACTTGTGTTTTGTTTTGTATGGAAACAATAGGGTGCATTAGCTGAGTTCCTTGGCTGTGAGGACTTTGGAAAATCAAAGGGCCTCCTTTACTCGCATGGGAGCTCTTAATGACTTACTTGGTTATATAAAACCTGGAAATGCAGAGCTCATCTTACAATTAACAAGAACAGTCTGTAAACACAGAAATGGATCTTGTACCCACAACACTTATCAATTAGCCCTACAACTGGAGCAAGTGTCACACCAGAACAAGCCATTCGTCAGAACAATGAGCGGGAGCACAGCACAGTTTGCTTCCCCACTACACCATTTGGTTTGTGGTTTCCAGAGGGAGCTCCGTAAATGTTTAGAATGGGCATTGATTATCCTCACTGTTTGACATTGGGCTGAATGGGATTTTGTTGAAGGCCTCTGGACGCATTGGTATAGAACTCACTCACCCCCCCCCCCCCACCCACCCGTTAGGGGTAACAGCCAGTGAGTGGCTGTCTTAGAACATAGAACTGTACAGCACAGTACAGGCCCTTCGGCCCACGATGTTGTGCCAAACTAGTCTGGAACTAAGATCAAATCAACGTCGAGAAGCCTGGCTCTCTCTAAGGCTTTTCTCTCAGTAGCTCCCATTCATCTCCCAATTATTCCGCAGAACAGGAGCTACCCCCATTGGGATAACCAATCCAGCTGCTTAATCCGCCTGGAAGTTTTAGGAGAGGGCAGAATCTCTGAACAAGCTGAGGTGAACATTAATGGACAGAATGCTGGACAGCACTTGCTGAAGAAAATGGTGCAGACGTCATTTCAAAACAAGCTCCACTAAAAAATAAATAGCTGAGAAAATCATCATCAACTTTCCCAAAAGCTGAGGTCAGGTGAATGTAATATTTATTGACATCAATGAGAACCAAATTCATTTTGGTGTGTGTGTGTGTGTGTGTGTGTGTGTGTGATTGGGGGGTGGGGTGGAGTCTTTATCTAGTCAACCTTTGCTGGTGGCTGTTGATGCCAAACCTTGAGAAGCAGGTTCTACACACGTGCCTTGCAACTTGCTGCCAAGTGGCATTGTGGGTTATTGTTTCCAATGTTGGCACTTGTTGCCAACCTGCCGTAGCCATTGCTTATTGTGGTAGTGCATGCCAGCTCACAGGAGGGATTACCATTTTCTTCTTTCACCAGCTAGTGACTCCGAGGTGTGACGATTTGTGTTTAAGGCCTTCACGTCACATTCGCAAGCATGCTTGATGTGAATCTTTGAGCGTTCCCATTGGTGACCTGGCCCCAGTTACCTCACCATACAGAAGGCTCTTGGGCCTGTGACTGCGGACGTGCCCGATCTACCTCTGTTTGGTTCGTTCCAACACAATTGTGAGCTCTGCCTTTGACTGAACTGCCGCATTCATGCTTTTGTCCTGCCAGCATACACCCAGAATGCACCAAGGGGGCTGGTTTGCGATGCAGAGCGAGGCCAACTGCACGGGTTCAATTCCCGTACCGACTAAGGATATTTATGAAGGCCCTGTCTTCTCATCCTTATCTCTCGCCTGAGGTGTGGTGGCCCTCAGGTCAAATTAGCACAAGTCAGCTCTCCCCCTCAAAGAGGGAAACGGCTTATGGTCACCTGGGACTATAGCGACTTTATAATGCACCATGGACAGTGAAAATGGAAATTATTGTGTTTCTTTTCCTGGTGGCTGTGTTTATCCATGTTTCACAGCCATATAACAAGATGTCGACAACACAGCCTTTTAAACCATCAGTGCAAGACCTTCTCTCACAAGCACAGGTCTACACCAATACATTATCATAAATCCAGAAAATGTGCCTGCTTTGGAGTTTTCCAAGGGGTTAAGCCATGTAAAGGAGAGGGTTTCAGCAGGCAACTCTTGGAAGTGGTCTAAACGATTGAGCCAATTTGTGCCGTGTTGATGTGAAACCTGCGTGAATCAGTTACATGCAAATTTCCCTGAAAAGAATTGGCACAGCCTGCCACCATTATGCCCCCAAAACTTCCAGGAAATTCCAGGCCTTGTTTTCCAGAAAGCAGCTTTGTCAGTTAGGAAACCATTTGCAACATTTTCCAATCCTGAAACCAGCCCGTTGACCTGAAAAATTGGGCGTCATTCATTCAAAACCCATTCATTTAATCAGAGTTCAAATTGGGCTGGATAAACTTTGGTGTTCCCCCCCCCCCCCCCCCCACACACACACACACACACACTCATTGATGTTATCTGACCCCTGGATATTTCCAACATCCCTTATTTATAGAGTGTGGCCTAGTAGCAGGATCCTTCAAAGAGATGGTGCAGACTCGATGGGCCAAATGGCCTCCTTCTGCACTGTTGGGATTCTAATTTAAAAAAAAAATGTTTTGCCCAGTGGGCGCTAACGGTGGGGGCTGTTGGGATTCCAATGAGAGGAGATCTAATTGAAGTAAATAAGATGATGAAAGGTATTGACAAAGTAGACGTAGAGTGGATGCTTCCTCTTGTGGGGCAACCTAGAACGAGAGGTCATAGTTTAAGGATAAGGGGTAGCAGATTGAAACAGAGATGAGGAGAAATTACTTCTCTCAAAGGGTAGTAATTCTGTTGGATTCGGTACCCCAGAGTGCAGTGGATGTGAGGCATGGAGTAAATTTGAGAAGGAGATAGACAGATTTGTAATTAGTAATGGGTTGAAGGGTTACGGACAATGGGCAGGAAAGTGGAGTTGAGATCAGCCATGGTAGTACTGAATGGTGGAGCGGGTTGAGGGGCTGAATGGCCTATTCCTGCTCCTAGTTCTTACATCCTTGATACGAGGCAGGTTGGACCCTGATCAATGCCTGCAGAAACTAGTGTACAATTTCATTGTATAATTACATTGGGTAAATGCAATGACTGGGTAGCACAGTGGATAGCACTGTGGCTTCACAGCGCCAGAGTCCCAGGTTCGATTCCCCTCTGGGTCACTGTCTGTGTGGAGCCTGAACGTTCTGCCCGTGTATGCATGGGTTTCCTCTGGGTGCTCTGGTTTCCTCCCACCGTCCAAAGATGTGCAGGTTAGGTGGATTGGACATGCTAAATTGCCCTTAGTGACCAAAAAGGTTAGGAGGGGTTATTGGGTTACGGGGATAGGGTGGAAGTGAGGGCTTAAGTGGGTCGGTGCAGACCCGATGGGCCGAATGGCCTCCTTCTGCACTGTATGTTCTGTGACTGTATGCTCAATGTTCATTTACAATGTAGTTTGCACAGGCTGGGCTTATTTCCACTGGAGTTTAGAAGAGTGAGGGTTGACCTGATTGAAGTAAATAAGATCCTGAATGATCGTAACAAGATGGATGTGGAAAGGATGTTTCCTCTTGTGGGCGAGTCCAGAATGAGGGGGCACTGCTTTAATATTAGGAGTCGCCTTTCTGGACAGAGAAGATTGTGTGATTTTCTGCCTCATAAGGCAGGCACTGAATATCTTTTATGGGAAGGGAGACAATCATTTTCGGCCCGAATATGTAGATGGGAATGTAGAACCTGAAACACAAACAAATCAGCTATGATCAAATAGCAGAGCAGGCTCGAGGAGCCAGCTGGCCGTCTTCTGTCCTTAGTTTCTGTTCATATACATATATATTTGTATATGCTGCATTTGTATACAGATCACATACTCTCCATTGCTTGTCACCTGACTTCTCTTGGTGTTATTCGGCATGGTAGCAGGGAGCTTCACTGCGCCAGGGACCAAGGTTCTATTCCCGGCTTGGGTCACTGTCTGTGCGGAGTCTGCACGTTCTCCCCGTATCTGCGTGAGTTTCCTCCGGGTGCTCCGGTTTCCTACCACAAGTCCCGAAAGACGTGCTCATTAGGTAATTTGGACATTCTGAATTCTCCCTCTGTGTACCCGAACAGGCGCAGGTTGGCGACTAGGGGCTTTTCACAGTAACTTCATTGAGGTGTTAATGTAAGCCTACTTGACACTAATAAAGATTAGATTATTAGGATTCTGCCTCCAGAATTCACAATATTATTTTCAATCTGTACATTTTCATCATTCCAGAATGTTTTAAGTCTCTTTTCGTTTGGGCGGGGCAAACTGTGTTACAATGCACAGCGTTCTTTTTATTCCATGGATAACTCGATCCACTTCACCTAGACAGAAAGAATGATTGCATTTCTATAGCGCCGATCATCATCAATGGGTGGCTCCAAACATCTTTTGCAGCTGATTATATACTCCTTAAGTGGTCACTGTGGAAGTGTAGGAACCAGGCCAGTCAATGGGCATGCAAAAAACCCACATAAACAGCGTGGTGGAAATGTGCAGATCTGTCCGCAAGATGCCATCGGAAAGATCCAGGTTACCAGGGAGTGGTCTCTTTGACTTCAAATAGTTCCATAGGATCTTTTACTTCCACCTCAGAGAGCAGAAAGGGTCTTAGTTTGATATCTCACCCAAAAGCACCTCCAGCAGTCCTTGGTTTAGGTGTTTTACAGCGAAGATGAGGAAGAATTGAAATAAAACAATGTATTTTCCTTTCCACCCCTCCCCCAGTATGTCTGCTGCAGTACCTATTGTACCTGGGAGGGACACACATTTTAATTTCAGGAATTACATTCAGAACCTCCTTCAAAACGTGGATAATTGTTCATCTTCCCTTCCTTATCTTAATCTTCCTCTGCTGGTCCCGGAATCTCTCTCTCTCTCTGGCACCCACACACTCAAAATGCAGTCCCTGTAATCGTGTACAATCCCATTACAGCATGTGCGACATTTCATTTGTCGCTTAACATGCACAAAGGCCCAAAACTATTGGGGGAGAGGGTCGAGTTGAATAGATCCAGAAGAAGCAGTGAGTGGCGACTCATGCCCCTGACCCGTGACAGGGGAGTGGGCTTTCTGAGGCAAAATTGGACAGCTTTCCTATATAGCACAGGCAATTTTCAGGGTGTTTGTTTTCTCCTTTCCATTGTTTACATTTTCCATTTTTTTTTACAAAACTTATTTTAAGCACCACGCATCTTGGCATTGCTGATGAAACACAATAGCAGCCAGATCCAATTGTTACCATTGTGCCAGCTCCCCCTTCTCCCCACAAACAGATCCAATTGTAACCATTGTGCCAGCTCCCCCTTCTCCCCACAGGCAGATCCAATTGTGACCATTCTGGCAGCTTCCCCTTCTCCCCATGGGCAGCCAGGTCCAATTGTCCGCTCTGGTACCTCTTTGCCACAGTGTCATTGGCAGCTTCCCTCATCCTGCCCGGTAAGATTCCAGACACTCACTGTCTATTTAAAAGAAAAGGGTGAGGAATTTCACATTGACAAGCACATCCCCAGAAACCGACCTAGATTCTGCATGCCTGACACACTTTGAGGTTTGCTGAACATGCCAGACGGAATATCTGTCATTTATGCAGATAAAACATTTTCATGCTTTGTGTCAGGTTAACTAAAGCAGTGAGTCAGTCGGCTAAATCGCGTGATTTTCTCCACTGACGACAGGCATGTTTGATCTTACTGCTGGAACTGCAATCTCCAAGGAGCAGTTTCACCCTGATCCAGGTTGTCTCTGAATTCTCTCGTTGCAATCTGTTATTATGCTGGGCTCTGACCCATAGCTGCGTGGCCTATCTAATCATTTGACATTGATACAACTAATAGAGGATAAATAGCAATATGCATGGCACGACAAGAATGTGCCTGCTCGCTAGGAAGAAGCCAGGATCGGATTGGGGGAAGTCAGTCCCTCCCATTGACGTTTCGTACAGGATGGGGACTCTGTCCAACTCTGGGCCTCCTCACCAATTCATTAAAGTGCCCTTTTTCCTGGAAAAGTTAACAAGCCTTCTCACTGATAGATTCTGCAGATAAGCCAGTTGAATACCTTTACTGTGTCCTAGCTAGGGGCAGCACGGTGGCGCAGTGGGTTAGCCCTGCAGCCTCACGGCGCCGAGGTCCCAGGTTCGATCCCGCTCTGGGTCACAGTCCGTGTGGAGTTTGCACATTCTCCCCGTGTTTGCGTGGGTTTCGCCCCCACAACCCAAAGATGTGCGAGGTAGGTGGATTGACCACGCTAAATTGCCCCTTAATTGGAAAAAAATGAATTGGGTACTCTAAATTTATCAAATATATTTTTTTTACTGTGTCCTGGATAGGAGCATGGTGGGGGTAGCTATTTTCAGTCGAGCTGGTCTCCTGGGGTAGGGGGGAGTGTGCCATGCAGGAGACGGTTGTCTTAACCAGTTTCACTGCTCCTTCAATCTCACATTTCCCACACACAGAAGTTTTTTTCCCACTGCTGATTTGGTTTGAAGAGTGCTACCCAAACCTGGTGTTAATTTCCTACAGCACGTCGAGTCGTCTCCTGGCCCTTTGATAATGATCCCCCATTAGAGTCAAACACACACAACTGCGCAGAAAGCTGCAGAAATCGGAGAGTTTGTATCAAGTTAGCAAAAGGACAGGATCAGTTAATTAAGTTGCATGGGGCCGGGGGGGGGGGGGGGGGGGGGGGGGGGGCTGTGCCTGGAGACAGAGTCAGCGACCGTCTCTGCTCGTTACCCATTCAGTAAAATGTCACCAAGTGATTTTAATTCCATCACCGCGGAGCACAGAGCTTGTCAGAGTGGGACCAATTCTTCAACGATATCAGCCTCCCAGAAAACGACCGCTTTTGTGTACAATTGAGAAACTGCGTTTTGGTGTTGTTTTAATTGTCAGCTTTCTGCAAACATTTTACAAGTGGAAAAATCCACCAAGAAACTGTGCAATCGGACAATTTTGCAATAGAACAGAAGAGTACCTCCCCTCCCTGTCACATATTATTCCTTGTTGCATTCAAGAGTGGTAACCTGGCGCAGTTTCAAGTTGAAAACCAGCAAGAAAGACTAGCATTTGAAATAAGTGCATCCAACCAGCTACCCGCCCCCACCCCCTCCCTCCTGTGAGGAACTCGATTTAAAACCATTGCAAAAGACTTAAAAATCAAAGTTTCATTGGTGCACGCGAGTCAGCTTCTTTCGAATACCCTGCTCTTTTTGACAGGCGTTCAAGCGCCTGATAACGTGGAGCAACCTTCCTGAACTGGAAGACACTAGGAGCTTGCAATTGAGACTTGGTGGCCAGGCCAGTTTATGGGCAGCTGAATTGAAGATTTGAACCAGTACGTAAGATGGGGGAGAAGCAGGTTGCAAAATTCCACCACCTTTTCCGCCGGTGACCGGCTCACTCCGCCACGATTGCGCCGATCCTGCCAGGAGTTCCGGCTCAAACAAGCAGAACAAAGAAAAGTACAGCACGGGAACAGGCCCTGCAAGCCTGTGCCGACCATGCTGCCCGTCTAAACTAAAATCTTCTACACTTCCTGGGTCCGTATCCCTCTATTCCCATCCTATTTATGTATTTGTCAAGATGCCCCTTAAACGTCACTCTCGTCCCTGCTTCCACCACCTCCTCCGGTAGCGAGTTCCAGGTACCCACTACCCTTTAAGTAAAAAACTTGCCTTGTACATCTCGTCTAAACCTTGCCCCTCGCACCTTAAACCTATGCCCCCTAGTAATTGACCCTTCTACCCTGGGGAAAGGTCTCTGACTATCCACCCTGTCTATGCCCCTCATAATTTTGTAGACCTCTATCAGGTCTCCCCTCAACCTCCGTAGTTCCAGTGAGAACAAACCGAGTTTATTCAACCTCTCCTCATAGCTAATGCCCTCCATACCAGGCAACATCCTGGTAAATCTCTTCTGCACCCTCTCGACAGCCCCCACATCCTTCTGGTAGTGTGGCGTCCAGAATTGAACACTATACTCCAAGTGTGGCCTAACTAAGGTTCTATACAGCTGCAACATGACTTGCCAATTTTTATACTCAATGTCCCGGCCAATGAAGGCAAGCATGCCGTATGCCTTCTTGACTACCTTCTCCACCTGTGTTGCCCCTTTCAGTGACCTGTGAACCTGTATACCTAGATCTCTCTGACTGTCAATACTCTTGAGGGTTCTACCATTCACTGTATATTCCCTATCTTCATTAGACCTTCCAAAATGCATTACCTCACATTTGTCCTGATTAAATTCCATCTGCCATCTCTCCACCCAAGTCTCTAAACGATCCAAATCCTGCTGTATCCTCTGACAGTCCTCATCGCTATCTGCAATTCCACCAATCTTTGTGTGTCCGCAAACTTACTAATCAGGCCAGTTACATTTTCCTCCAAATCATTTATATATACTACGAACAGCAAAGGTCTCAGCACTGATCCCTGCGGAACACCATGCGTCACAGCCCTCCAATCAGAAAAGCACCCTTCCTTTGCTACTCTCTGCCTTCTGTGACCTAGCCAGTTCTGTATCCATCTTGCCAGCTCACCTCTGACCCCGTGTGATCAAGTCCAAAACTGTCTGGTGATACCGACGTTCTGAGAGGCAACTTTATGGCCAGGGGGAAGACATCAATCGGACATGTGCATCTTGTTGTCACAATGTTGGAGGCGAGCCTGTGAGGACATTCCCCACCAGCCTGGACAACACATGTGCAAGACGGGACGAGGTCACCAGGAGACTCCATGAGGTCTCCAAATAAAGCCAATCAAAATGTAACTTGTAAATGACAGGCCTCGAGAGGCGAAAGTGCTCACATTACCAGAAGAAGTTGTCTAATAGTTTGACCTCAAAAGTAGGGGCAGCACAGTGGCGCAGTGGTTAGTGCCTCATGGCACCGAGGCCCCAGGTTTGATCCCGACTCTGGGTCACTGTCCGTGTAGAGTTTGCACATTCTCCCCGTGTCTGCGTGGGTTTCGCCCCCACAACCCAAAGATGTGCAGGGAAGGTGGATCGGCCACACTAAATTGCCCCTTAATTGGAAAAAATGAATTGGGTACTCTAAATTTATTTTTAAAAAATGTTTGGAGTGGTTGACAGATAGGTGTTTTTATTATCTCATTCTATCGCATGCACCCCATTGGATGAAAGCTCTGCTCTGCAATAAAGCTTGTCTTCTTATTTTACAGGACCTGCTACAAATAATGCTTTGAACTAATATTCCATCTCTAACATTATAGAGCTTTATGTAAACGCATTCTTTCTGAAGGGGAATGTGAACCATTGAGGCTCCAGAGCAGAGCTGAATTTCACACCATCACAAAGTATTGACACAAACATTACCGAGAATCAACACTGTGAAAGGACCAATTAGATTGCTGTGGCATGGTGTTGGGGTGGCACTGAGGCACAGTGGTTAGCACTGCTGCCTCACAGTGTCAGGGACCCGGGCTCGATTCTGGCTTTGGGCGACTGTGTGGAGTTTGCACATTCTCCCCGTGTCTACGTGGATTTGCCCCAAGTGCTCCAGTTTCCTCCCACAGTCCAATGATTAGGTGGATTAGCAGGTTAGGGGAATTGGCCATGATAAAACTGCCCTTTAGTGTGAAGGAATGTGCAGGTTAGGTCGAGTTATGGGGATTGGGTGGGGGAGCAGGCCCAGCTGGGGTGCTGTTTCAGAGAGCTGGTGCAGACTCGATGGGCTGAATGACCTCCTTCTGCACAGTAGGGATTCTGTGATAACTTGAGTGACAGAAATAGATGACTAATGATCTCCAATAGTTCAATGCTATTTGGAAAAGGCAGTGGGGGATCTCAGGGGTCCGACACCTCAGGCTGCAACACTGAGAGGTACACCACTGGTCAGTCTTTCAAACAATCAGCTTCACAACATTGGAATCAACTGTCCGTTCCTGTGGAAGAAAAGTTGAGAAAAATGGACGTTAATGTTCAGAAACTTCCATTGCCTGAGCTGAATAACCACACTTTAGTGAGTATCCTTACCTCTGATATCGTTACTATGCTGGACCAATGGTTTGCAGATCATGTGGCACTAGTGTTGCCAATTGCAATTAATCACATGATTCCCCCCCCCCCCCCCCAACCGCTCCAGCCATTAGTCGGCCACCACATCCATCCTTGTGATGCACGACCTTCCTACACCAACTGGAAAGCAAAAAGAATTATAACCCAATTGGATGATGCTTGATTGTCATCTAACCCCCCCACCCCGCTCCATTTTCAATATTTTTATATCTGAGAAAGAGAAATGTTCAAAGAAAATTGCAAAAGATCCCAACTTTTTTAAAATATCTCCAGGGTCGTCCATATCAGTGACTCTGAGATTGGTCTTTCGTTCCTGGAGACTTCAGACCAATCCTGGAGGGTTGGCAACTGTATTCGGCACACAGACTGAGCATCATATAAACAGTGCTCCACTATCCACCCTGGCTCAATGGTGGCACTCTTGGGTTCAACTCTAACTCGAGGAGCTGAGCCTGCGAGCTGGGCACAGTAGGGAGGGGGCACTGCATTGTCAGGGGGCCCTTTCAGATGAGGAGTCTATATTCTCGAGTCGACATTCAAGATCTTATGGCATTGCCTGAAGAGCAGAGGGGCCATCCCTGTCCAACATGTATTCTTCAGCAAATTGAACCAGGGGGAATGATCTGATCTTCCATTTACTTGCTCTCTATGGGATCTTGCCATGCCACATTTACTGGATGTCATCAATTGGCTGCAAAGTGCTTCAGGAAGTCCCGAGGATATGGTTGATGTTTTATAAATGTACATTCTTCATGTCTTTGCTGCTCTGAATCCTGCAGTTTTCGTATTATCCAGAACACTTGCGGTTATAGAGTGAGATGGCCCAGAAGAAGCGAATGCAATCAGTCAACAACAACAACTTGCATTCATGTAGTGTCTTTACTATAAAAAAATCTCACAGGATTGTTAGAAAAACACAATGAACAGAGACCCCGATAAGAGGATGTTAGGATAGGTAACCTGGTCAAAGAAGTCGATTGAAAGGAGTTAGATAAACAGTGAGCTTTAGGGAGGAAATTGCTGAGCATCAGACCAAGGCAACAGCAGAAACAGCCACCCAAGGTAGAGTGAAGGAAATGGGGCCTGTGCAGGAGGCCAGAATTGAATCATAGAATTTACAGTGCAGAAGGAGGCCATTCAGCCCATCGAGTCTGCACTGGCCCTTGGAAAGAGCACCCCACTGAAGCCCACACCTCCACCCTATTCCTGTAACCCAGTATCCCCACCTAACCATTTTGGACACTAAGGGCAATTTATCATGGCTAATCCACCGAACCTGCACATCTTTGGACTGTGGGAGGAAACCGGAGCACCCGGAGGAAAGATACAGGGAGAACATGCAGACTCCGCACAGACAGTGACCCAAGCCGGGAATCGAACCCGGCACCCTGTAGCTGTGAAGCAACAGTGCTAACCACTGTGCTAATGTGCTGGAAGAGTGCAGAGACCCTGGAGGGTTTACCGGCTGGAGGAGGTGATAGAGATAGGGCAGCCAGAGGCTGTTGGAATGATTTGAAAGCAAGGATGAGGTGATGTGGGACTGGGAGCCAGTTGTTCATTAGGCAGGAATTTCTTTTAGTGTAACAAATATGCACATTGCTCTGCCCTCAGATAGAACAGGGGTGGAGTAGGTATCCATTACCATGGTGTCGCACTATAAATTCAGAGCCCCAAGATATTGGAGCTTATGCCAGCAGTCTGCTCCTAATGCAGGTTACACGGGCACAGTCTTTTGGCTGTTTCATTGGAAGACAGGCTATTCTCTAAGGCAGTCATTTTCAAACTCAGGGTTTGACCCATGGGTGGGTCGTGGCCTGGTGTTGGGAGGAACCGAAAAAATTAAAATGGATCATTTCGGAATAAGGAAGAAAGGGCCAGAAACATAAACAGGCCATGATGTCACAACTAAATCTGCTGGAGAGAACTGCACAGGAGAGTCACGGCTGGACAAGGCTGTGCTGGTGTGAGCTGTTCGAGAGAGTGCACAGCAGGACAAGGCTGTGCTGGAGAGAACTGCACAGGAGAGTCCACAGCTGGACAAGGCAGTGCTGGTGTGAGCTGCACAGGAGAGTCCACAGCAGGACAAGGCTGTGCTGGAGAGAACTGCACAGGAGAGTCCACAGCAGGACAAGGCAGTGCTGGTGTGAGCTGCACAGGAGAGTCCACAGCAGGACAAGGCTGTGCTGGAGAGAACTGCACAGGAGAGTCCACAGCTGGACAAGGCAGTGCTGGTGTGAGCTGCACAGGAGAGTCCACAGCAGGACAAGGCTGTGCTGGAGAGAACTGCACAGGAGAGTCCACAGCTGGACAAGGCTGTGCTGGAGAGAACTGCACAGGAGAGTCCACAGCAGGACAAGGCTGTGCTGGTGTGAGCTGTTCGAGAGAGTGCACAGCAGGACAAGGCTGTGCTGGAGAGAACTGCACAGGAGAGTCCACAGCTGGACAAGGCAGTGCTGGTGTGAGCTGTTCGAGAGAGTGCACAGCAGGACAAGGCTGTGCTGGTGTGAGCTGCACAGGAGAGTCCACAGCTGGACAAGGCAGTGCTGGTGTGAGCTGCACAGGAGAGTCCACAGCAGGGCAAGGCTGTGCTGGAGAGAACTGCACAGGAGAGTCCACAGCTGGACAAGGCTGTGCTGGTGTGAGCTGTTCGAGAGAGTGCACAGCAGGACAAGGCTGTGCTGGTGTGAGCTGCACAGGAGAGTCCACAGCTGGACAAGGCAGTGCTGGTGTGAGCTGCACAGGAGAGTCCACAGCAGGGCAAGGCTGTGCTGGTGTGAGCTGCGCAGGAGAGTCCACAGCTGGACAAGGCTGTGCTGGTGTGAGCTGTTCGAGAGAGTGCACAGCAGGACAAGGCTGTGCTGGTGTGAGCTGCACAGGAGAGTCCACAGCTGGACAAGGCTGTGCTGGTGTGAGCTGTTCGAGAGAGTGCACAGCAGGACAAGGCTGTGCTGGTGTGAGCTGTTCGAGAGAGTGCACAGCAGGACAAGGCTGTGCTGGTGTGAGCTGCACAGGAGAGTCCACAGCTGGACAAAACATTGCTGGTGTGAGCTGTTCGAGAGAGTGCACAGCAGGACAAGGCTGTGCTGGTGTGAGCTGTTCGAGAGAGTGCACAGCAGGACAAGGCTGTGCTGGTGTGAGCTGTTCGAGAGAGTGCACAGCAGGACAAGGCTGTGCTGGTGTGAGCTGCACAGGAGAGTCCACAGCTGGACAAGGCAGTGCTGGTGTGAGCTGTTCGAGAGAGTGCACAGCAGGACAAGGCAGTGCTGGTGTGAGCTGCACAGGAGAGTCCACAGCAGGACAAGGCAGTGCTGGTGTGAGCTGTTCGAGAGAGTGCACAGCAGGACAAGGCAGTGCTGGTGTGAGCTGCACAGGAGAGTCCACAGCTGGACAAGGCTGTGCTGGTGTGAGCTGCACAGGAGAGTCCACAGCAGGACAAGGCTGTGCTGGTGTGAGCTGCACAGGAGAGTCCACAGCTGGACAAGGCTGTGCTGGTGTGAGCTGCACAGGAGAGTCCACAGCAGGACAAGGCTGTGCTGGTGTGAGCTGTTCGAGAGAGTGCACAGCAGGACAAGGCTGTGCTGGTGTGAGCTGCACAGGAGAGTCCACAGCAGGACAAGGCTGTGCTGGTGTGAGCTGTTCGAGAGAGTGCACAGCAGGACAAGGCTGTGCTGGTGTGAGCTGCACAGGAGAGTCCACAGCAGGACAAGGCTGTGCTGGTGTGAGCTGCACAGGAGAGTCCACAGCAGGACAAGGCTGTGCTGGTGTGAGCTGCGCAGGAGAGTCCACAGCTGGACAAAACATTGCTGGTCTGAGCTCCAGGACCCCTGGAGAACACCCAACAAAGGAAAAACTGAAATCGGGAACAAAGCAGTATAAAAATGATTTCAAGAGGTGTGGCTTTATTAATTGTGCCAATGCAAATCAGGATGCAAAGCCCATGTGTGTTATATGCAGGGAAGTGCTGATAAATAACAGTTTAAAACCCTCAAAACTTCAAAGGCATTTGAAGACTAAGCATGATGAGTTTGAAGACAAACCTCTTGATTTTTTTCAAAGGATGCAGCAAGAAATTAAATCGTCAGCTGAAGTTCGTAGCAGAAATGTAACATTGAATGACAAAGCCAGGGAGATTGTGAGGACCAAGCAGGCTCACTTGTTGCATTAAAGGTAGGAAAGAATGGTGGGTTGCGGTCAGCAGGCATGGGTCGCGGAGGTCGGCTGGCGTGGGTACCAAAGGTCAGCTGGCGTAGGTCACGAAGGTCGGCTGGCGTGGGTCACGAAGGTCGGCTGGCGTGGGTCACGAAGGTCGGCTGGTGTGGGTCACGAAGGTCGGCTGGTGTGGGTCGCGTAGGTCGGTTGGCGTGGGTCACGAAGATCGGCTGGTGTGGGTCACGAAGATCGGCTGCCGTGGGTCACGAAGGTCGGCTGTAGGGGATCATGAAGATCGGCTGGTGTGGGTCACGAAGATCGGCTGGCGTGGGTCACGAAGGTCGGCTGGTGTGGGTCACGAAGGTCGGCTGGTGTGGGTCACGAAGATCGGCTGGCGTGGGTCACGAAGGTCGGCTGGTGTGGGTCACGAAGGTCGGCTGGTGTGGGTCGCGTAGGTCGGTTGGCGTGGGTCACGAAGATCGGCTGGTGTGGGTCACGAAGATCGGCTGGCGTGGGTCACGAAGGTCAGCTGGTGTGGGTCACGAAGGTTGGCTGGTGAGGGTCACGAAGGTCGGCTAGCGTGGGTCACGAAGATCGGCTGGCGTGGGTCACGAAGGTCGGCTGGCACGGGTCATGAAGGTCGGCTGGCGCGGGTCATGAAGGTCGGCTGGCGTGGGTGGAAAGGTCGGCTGGCGTGGGTCACGAAGGTTGGCTGTCGGGGGTTGCGAAGGCCGGCTGGCGCGGGTCATGAAGGTCGGCTGGCGTGGGTCACGAAGGTCGGCTGGCGTGCGTCGCAAAGGTTGGCTGGCGTGGGTCACGAAGGTCGGCTGGCGCGGGTCATGAAGGTCGGCTGGCGTGGGTCACGAAGGTTGGCTGTCGGGGGTTGCGAAGGCCGGCTGGTGTGGGTCACGAAGGTCGGCTGGCGTGGGTCACGAAGGTCGGCTGGCGTGGGTCACGAAGGTCGGCTGGCGTGGGTCACGAAGGTCGGCTGGCGTGGGTCACGAAGGTCGGCTGTCGGGGGTTGCGAAGGTTGGCTGGCGTGGGTCACGAAGGTTGGCTGGCGTGGGTCACGAAGGTTGGCTGGCGTGCGTCGCGAAGGTTGGCTGGCGTGCGTCGCGAAGGTTGGCTGGCGTGGGTCACGAAGGTCGGCTGGCGTGGGTCACGAAGGTCGGCTGTCAGGGATCATGAAGGTCGGTTGGCGTGGGTCACGAAGGTTGGCTGGCGTGGGTCACGAAGGTCGGCTGGCGTGGATCACGAAGGTCGGCTGGCGTGCGTCGCGAAGTTGGCTGGCGTGTGTCGCGAAGGTCGGCTGGCGTGGGTCACGAAGGTCGGCTGGCGTGGTTTGCGAAGGTCGGCTGGCGTGGGTCACGAAGGTCGGCTGGCGTGGGTCACGAAGGTCGGCTGGGGTGGGTCACGAAGATCGGCTGGCGTGGGTCACGAAGGTCGGCTGGCGTGGGTCGCGAAGGTCGGCTGGCGCGGTTTGCGAAGGTCGGCTGGCGCGGGTCACGAAGGTTGGCTGGCGTGGGTCACGAAGGTTGGCTGGCGTGGGTCACGAAGGTCGGCTGGCGTGGGTCACGAAGGTCGGCTGGCATGCGTCGCGAAGGATGGCTGGCGTGGGTCACGAAGGTCGGCTGGCGTGGGTCACGAAGGTCGGCTGGCGTGGGTCACGAAGGTCGGCTGGCGTGGGTCACGAAGGTCGGCTGGCGTGGGTCACGAAGGTTGGCTGGTGTGGGTCACGAAGGTCGGCTGGCGTGGGTCACGAAGGTCGGCTGGCGTGGGTCACGAAGGTCGGCTGGCGTGGGTCACGAAGGTCGGCTGTCGGGGATCATGAAGGTCGGTTGGCGTGGGTCACGAAGGTCGGCTGGCGTGGATCACGAAGGTCGGCTGGCGTGGTTCACGAAGGTCGGTTGGCGCGGTTTGCGAAGGTCGGCTGGCGTGGGTCACGAAGGTCGGCTGGCGTGGGTCACGAAGGTCGGCTGGCGTGGGTCACGAAGGTCGGCTGGCGCGGGTCACGAAGGTCGGCTGGCGTGGGTCACGAAGGTCGGCTGGCGTGGGTCACGAAGGTCGGCTGGCGTGGGTCACGAAGGTCGGCTGGCGTGGGTCGCGAAGGTCGACCAATTGGTAAAAATGGGTCCTGGGTGGAAAAAATAAAGGCACATGTACAAAGCATTCCTTGCCCGGACACTCCACTGTCCAAGTGGGCTGCTGATCTCTCTGTCGGACCCTCTAAAACAGCAAAGAAAGTTCCCAGATAGGGAAGTTAATTGACGGCAGTGGTCCTGTCACCAGAAGGGGGACACAGAGAGACACTCATGGTTACATCTCACAGGGCGGGGGAGGTTAACTCGTGCGAATGCACCTGTATCACTCACTCGCCCTGTCCAAGATCCCTCAAATATATACATTTCTGGTGAGGCGAACGGCCAGCAAGTTCCTCAAAGCTGAGCAGGTCCTGTAGTGACAGAGGGGTTCGACATTCACTGCATGGGGATGGTAACAGCGGATAACCAACACCAGCGACACGAGGAATATTGGTATAGAAATCAAAGAAAATCCTTTCAATTTGATTATAGTCACAATTATTCTAGGAATCCCTCATTTTGTATCAGTTCCCCTGTGATATTGAATGTACATTTTGAAACCAACCTGACCCCTTGTTTTTTTGGGGGATAAAACAAAATCCCAGCTCAGTTATAAAATTGAGGGACCCCGGTTTCGAGGTAACTCCGGTGCGGGATGGTAGAAGGTGGAGCATTTAAAGTTCCTGATGAAAATGGTGCCTTGAGGAGGCGGTGAACACTCTGGAAAGTGAGATTATAAAGGACAAATCCTGGCTTGTTTTATTGAGAAAAACCCTGTGGAAAAAGAAGTTGATGGGCTGTTTTTCTATTTGTGTAAAGTAGTAACCTACAGGCCCAAACTAACCTCAGCACCATTTAAAACAAACGATTTGTTCTGCCCACACAGCACAGTTTCTTGTTCTGTTAGTATTCACAGCACAGTAGCAGCATTATGACCTCTAGTTAAATAAAGACATTGGGCGAAGTTATTCCTACCACTTAATGCTATCATCACACTGTAGGAGTCTCCAGGAAGGGTCATAAAACGCTTTTTCTTTCGCCCCACTGTGACAGATGTCTATGTGATTATGGGTTGACTCCGATGACTAAACTGGAGAAAGGTCAGAACAAATAAACGGGGCCCAATTGTGCCCAGATTACAGTTTAGAATTCTTCCCATCCGCGGGAACAATAAGTGGGAGGGACGCGAGAAAGGATCCTGAATAAACAAGCTTTAAATTTTCCTTTGACAAAGAGCCCGCTCGACTCTCAAAAGGAGTGGGGTTTGAAGAATATACATGGTTAAGGAGCAGACAGATTTCTATGGGGAGGGGGGGGGGCCTGTGTTGTCCATCAATTTATTTAATTCTGAGGCTGACTGTGTTTCAGATTTTTTTTTTGGTGGGGTTGGTTGGTTGGGGGGGGGGGGGGGGTGGCTTTGTTGCACCCTTTGCTTAATGGGCTGGAAAATACAATTGCACTCCCCTGGCTGTGAACGTTGCTTTGAGGGCGTCATAAATTAGCTACTTGAGATACTTAAATGAGTTTCCTTTTGTGCTCTCTGCGCGGGGCCTGTGTTAAGGCACATCCTCCCGCAGGCGCAATGAACAAATTATGAAGGATCAAAAGCTGGGCCATTTCAATGGGAGCTGGCCCCATTTCTGGCTGGGCTGGAAATACATTTGGACATGGGGGAGTGCGGAGGGGAATCGACGTTGCCCTCTTCCAGGGGAGTTGCGATAACTTAACACAAGTTAACTTCAGCAACAGATGACCAGGGATCAGCCCCTCTGAAGCACCCATTAAATGCAGCATTTTCCAAATCTTACTGCATGTCCCTTACCCATCCCCACTGCTCACATATTTTACACATGTACTTGTTAGTTATTGGCACACTTGGAGAGGAGTTGATCTGCAAATATTCAGCAATGCTGCAAAGACGTCTTTTCTCTCTCTCTCCCCCTCGCAAGCTTGGCACATGTCTTCTGTTACTATGTGGCTCCATATTCAACAACTCCGCATCTCCCTATTCTTCAGCCCACTTTGGTGCCCCGACTAACAGCCCTGGCAGCTGCTAATTCCTGAAAGGCTCGGCAGGTGAACTCCCCTGTCAAAAGCAACTTCCCAATCAAAGCCTCTTTCAGCAACTTCACAAGGAATCTGACTTTGTTTCGTGGTCACCGCTCGCCGTCCCCCGCAACAATGCTCGCACTCACTAAATATGCAGATCATATTGAGCGGACATTCTGCACTGGGCTCTATTATGAGGAGCTGATGGTCGGCGTGAGCTCCTGTCACTCTGGGGCACGGCAGCGTTCAGTTATTGTACGTGCTGGGATGTGTTAGTCATAGGTGTGGCGTTCAGTGAGGGAAGCATTTCTCTCTATTCAAAGCCTGTAATATTAGGTCATTGCTCTGCCTAAGTGTAATTGCTGCCTTTGAAGTTTGCGAATGCCAAATCACTTGCTCTCTCCTCGGGGCTGCACCTCGCCAACTGCACACACTGAGCTCAGATCAACCCGTTAGGCCACTCCTTTTCATCCTCCTCCTCCTGCCCCCCCCCCCCAGTATTAGCAATGCTGGCTGGAGGTTTTCCGGTGCCTTGGCCCTGGACCCACTTTCTGACTGCCCCACAATAGGAGTTAAACCATTCCCCTGGACTCCCATCCAGATTGCTTCAATCAAAGTGAACCAATTCTCTGCAGGAGGCAAGTTCATGTTAATAACAATCTTTATTAATGTCACAAACAGGCTTACATTAACACCACAATGAAGTTACTGTGAAAAGCCCCTAGTCGCCACATTCCGGCGCCTGTTCAGGTGCACCGAGGGAGAATTTAGAATGTCCAATTCACCTATCAAGCACGTCTTTCGGGACTTGTGGGAGGAAACCGGAGCACCCGGAGGAAAGCCACGCAGGCACGGGGAGAACGTGCAGACTCCGCACGCAGATTGTGACCTGTCGCTGCTACTCCGTGCTGACGAGAATGCAGCTCGGGGGAACATAGAAAACAGGAGTAGGAGGCCATTCAGCCCTTCGAGCCTGCTTCGCAACAGAGATTCCCCACCAGCAGAGAATCCAGCCCACAATATTTTGGCCTCAACTACTTTTGGTGCTTGTGAATTCCACAGGCCGACCACTCTCTGGGTGACAAAATCTCTCCTCATCTCTGTTTTAAATGGTCTACCCGTATCCTCGGACTGTGACCCCTGGTTCTGGATTATAGCTGACAATGTTCAGAGCACCAGCGTTAGGACCAGAGGAGCAGGAGTAGACCATTCAGCCCCTCAAACCTATACCCTCAGTCAATTAGATCATGAGTGATCGTGTCTTATCCTTTAGTACTTTTGCCCAACACAAAATGAAATGAAAATCGCTTATTCTCACAAGTCGGCTTCAAAAATGAAGTTACTGTGAAAAGCCCCTAGTCGCCACATTCCGGCGCCTGTTCGGGGAGGCTGGTACGGGAATTGAACCGTGCTGCTGGCCTGCCTTGGTCTGCTTTCAAAGCCAGCATGTCAGTTTGGAAATTTTCACTCGAGCCCCAGCCTTTTGGAGAGAGTTTCGAAATGTCCATTACACTGTGGACTGCACTGTTTGTTAAGATAGACCTTGAACTGAGTTAAACCTCCAGCTTTGTGGCTGACTTCAAAATGTACTTCTGAGGGTGGGGATAGGCAATTCCAAACTTCAGGCACTTTGAGATGCCCTGCTCCGAATGACATTGCTGCTTGAGGGAGCTTCCAGTGCACAAATTGAGTGCCTCCTTTCCTACTTTAAAGCAGTTGCCCTCGAGGGACTGAAGCAGAGAAAGAGACCGCTGTCCACCTCCTCGAGGAACGTGCCTTTGCAAAGTGGGTCTGGTGAGAGATGAGATGGTTTTTGTCGGGGCTTGTCCCGAGCAGCTCGGAGATGCAGGACCCTGTGCCCAGGGTGTTCCCAGCCAGGGATGCACACCGAGACAAACATCAGCTGTTTCTGAGGATCACGGACTCGGTGAAGGACGCTCTTTGGTCTGCCCGAAACCTGTTGGTCTTCCAGCGCAAAGAATTGTCCCCGACTGCGTGTTGCAGACGGGCACATTCCAAAACCCAGGACTATGTGCTGAGGGACACACTAAAGCTTGGGACAGCTGCGCAGAGGTCAAATGGGGGAAGGCCGTTGTTTAAGGCCCTTCAGCCACAGTGAACGGAAAGAAGTGAAATTGTACAGAAACCCTCGGGCTGAATGACTCACATTGAATGTATACAGTGAATATTACATGCATATTACACAATTGTATTGAAGCACCTCAGAGTGCAGCTTGATCTGGGTAAACAATTTGAATACCCTAGCACCATTTGTGTTCCCACCCAGACCCACTCCCCCACCCTATCCCCGCAACCCACCGAAATCTTTTGGACACTGAGGGGAAATTTTGCTGGCTGTCAGGATTTGGAATTTAACACAAACTTTCAAACGGCATCTACACATGTACTTGGAGCAAAGAAATTTAAAGCATTATGGAGTTGGGGGGGGGGGTGGGGGGAAAGCTGGGATATGGGGGAATAAACTGGACCGTTCTTTCAAAGAGCCAGCACAGATATACAGGCTGAATGGCCTTCTTCTGTGCCATATGATTTTATGACCTTAGAGTCGTGGAGTTTTACAGCACAGAAAGGGGTCCTTCAGCCCATCATGTCCACGCCAGCCATCAAGCACCTATCCCACCAAACACCAAAGCATACAAAGCTACGGAACAAGTGGTGGAAAATGGGATCGGTGCTTGATGGCTGGCGTGGTAGGTCCCCTTTCTGTGCTATATAAATGAGAAGGCACAGAGAAGGACAGAACTCTATTGGTGGGAACCGATGTACTTTGTGACGAAGAGACCGAGAGCGCTGAGGAAATTGAAGGCATGCTTAAATTGTCGAGTGCCAACGTTTATGTAGCATTGATTTCAAAGAACAACAAAGAACAAAGAAATGTACAGCACAGGAACAGGCCCTTCGGCCCTCCAAGCCCGTGCCGACCATACTGCCCGACTAAACTACAATCTTCTACACTTCCTGGGTCCGTATCCTTCTATTCCCATCCTATTCATATATTTGTCAAGATGCCCCTTAAATGTCCCTATCGTCCCTGCCTCCACTACCTCCTCCGGTAGTGAGTTCCAGGCACCCACTACATTTCGAGGGGGCGGCACGTTGGCGCAGTGGTTAGCACTGCTGCCACACGGCGCCGAGGACCCGGGTTCGATCCCGGCCCCGGATCGCTGTCCGTGTGGAGTTTGCACATTCTCCCCGTGTCTGCGTGGGTCTCACCTCCACAACCCAAAGATGTGCAGGGTAGGTGGATTGGCCACGCTAAATTGCCCCTTAATTGGAAAAAAATAATTGGGTACTCTAAATTTATAATGACAAAAACATTGATTTTGAGGAGACGCACCATGTCGTGCACCTTTGCCGGCGGTTTCAAACTTCTCGAAAACATCACAAAGTGCAATCAGGAATACAGAAGGTGCATTTGTTAAGGTCCCCCCCCCCCCCCCCCCCCCACAGCCTTTAATTATTTCTTCTATTGAATGCATTATTACTGTGAGCCACACTGCCATGCTAACCCCCGTAATGCCTTTTTCTGTTATTCATCCATTTTAACCCATGCTGACAGATTATTGGAAATGCATCGCATTGTTGCTGACTAACCTCGTTCAGCAATGTCATTTTGTATCATTCCTGAAACATTCCTTACCAGTTCCGCTATATTATTGCAAAGATGGGTAATGGTGCTGTACATATTCTCATTTCCAGTGAATTCTCTGCAATCTATTCAGACTCCCACTGAAGGGGCTGGGTCAAAATAACCCCAGAATCTTTACCTCTCCCTCCCACTGCACCTCCACCTCATCATTCTCTAATAAAGTGGAAGAACTGCCAATACGTGGAGGAGGCTCTGTGGTTTATCTGTTGCTTTTACACTTGCCATTACAGATTGAAGAAACTCTCCTGCAATATACTGCAGACTTGTTGCCATCGATTGCCATTGCAATCAAAATCAAAGTGAGTCAGATTCAGGCTAAAACTAAGGAATGGAAATGATAAACGTCTCCATTTTTGACTGTTGAAATTCTCTCCACCCACGATGCTCACAGAACAGGAAATTGCAGCCCTAACCATCATCAGAAAAGAATCGAAGGAACATTGATGTCTTCACTGTCGCAACTAGGCAAAGTTTTCTTTATTTTCCTCAGTGGCGCAAATAGTGCCCACCGCACCAGATCATCATTCTGAACAGCGCAGAATGTGCGCAGTGCCTCACCTCAGTTCCAAAGTCGTGGGATCTAATCAAGGCCCAGGCCAGGACTTAGGTCTACGAGATTAACAACCCAACGCAGCTTTGAGAGAGTGCAGCAGTGCCTGAGGTGCATCCCTTCAGAAAAAATGTTATGCACTATCCTGTTGCACTGTGTCAAAAGCTTTTCTACGCTGACATTAATTTTACCTTGGCACTATTTGCAATGTCCTGGGAAACATTATTCCCTTTCCAATGCCACCAACAATTGATGAACCAGTTATTTATCTAATTGTCAGTCGTGGGATCTTGCTCTGATGAACTGGCTGCTGTATTTGTCTCTATAACAACAGGCATTTACTTCAAAGTATTTCATTGCACTTATAGCTCTTTTGGGATGTCTCTGAGAGATATGGTGCTGTATAAATGCTGTTATTTAAAATTATATAATTGTTCTCTTTCTGCCTTAGCATGACGATTCACATCACTGTTGCGCCAGATAGGATGGAGTACATATCCCACGAGAACGTAAGGGGGCACGAGGACTTTGAGCTGTGGCTCTGTCGGCTCTGAATGACAAGGTTCCAGGTTTGAGACCCGCTCCAGGGCTTGAGCACAGCAGTTGAGGATGACTCCATTACAGCACTGAGGGAGTGCTGCCTCATCGAAGGTGATCCCTTTCAGATGAGATGTATAATCAAGGCTCCATTTTGCCCACTTGGGTAAAACACCCTGAAGCAGTGCAGGGGAGATATCACTGGGGTCCTGGCCAATACTTATCACTCAATCAACATCACTAAAACCCATTATTTGGTAATTATCATGTTGCAATTTGTGGGATCTTGCTGTGTGTAAATTGGCAACTGCATTTCCTACATCACAACTTTGAAAGTGCTTCATTGGCCGTAAAGTACTTTGAGACGTCCAGTGGTTGTGAAAAGTGCTATTTAATTGCGAGCCCTTCTTTTTTGATCAGGATAAAGATATTTGGTAAAGGGGCTCCAAAGAGACTGATCCTTCCGTGAAGCCCTCAACATTGTTAACCTTAATGTGGTCCTATTAATGTCTCTGAATAAGGTCCATCCCAAACGTGGAACAGTCCATTCGAAGTGTACCACGTGGAGGTGGATTACATCTTTCCTTTGCCCACTTCCTGTCTGGGAATCCTCAATTATATTTTGTCCCTTATGGCAAAGATTTAAAAACACCACTGTCCAGCTGGAATGAAGTAAGCCAGCACACAACCTTGGTTTAAGCCTCAACTCTTTCTCAGCTAAATGACTTGGCCTCTGTGCTGGAGGTGCATGCGAAAGCGGAGTCAATGGAGGGGGGGGGGGGGTGTGTGTGTGTGTGCGTCAGAGCATTTCTTCCCTCAGGACCTCACTTTGCCATTGCCTAAGCTCCCACGCTGATGATAATGAGAATTCTGCGGAGGCTGGAGTAGTGGTTTGTTATAATGAAAGGTGTGTAATAACAGAAGTGGTAATAATGAGGTTCCACCGTACTTCAAGCCTTTGTAGGCTCTGTTTAACATAAAGGTTCGGCTTTCCATCAGCCACTACCTCCAGAACATTCAATCTTTACCTCAAAGTGGCTTCCTCCTTATCCATTTACCAGGCCATGGATTGTTTCGAAAGCAACCATCTGAAAACGAAGTTGAATATGAGGTTAAATTCACACTGAGATCTAGTTGAATTGAAACCCAACTCTTAAATCTGAAGTTAATCCAGTTGAGGAGTTTTTAGCTAACTGCGTTCATGATACTCCTACAGGTCCAAATCAAAAGTTTTCTGATCCAATCGTTTAGTAATCCAATATTCCAGGAAAATGAATCGCTTCCAAACAGCAGGCAAAACGTGCATGGGCATTTTCAAAGCTCTTGATGATATGGAGTTTCTTGCTGAACACTTCCTGTTTTTCATTGCAACAGAGTTCAGAAGATAGATTTAACTCAAATCAATAAAGAAAGAGCATATCATGTGTGAATTCATAAGCAGAATACTTTGTGAGGAGATGCTTCCACCTGTATGGCTCTTTTGCCTTCTCAAGACCCGTAATAATCCACTGTGAGTCAACAAGTCCATCGTAGAGTCTTTAACCAGTGAGGGATTAGTGAACCACTGCACTGCTCCATGAGAATTTGGTCCAAAGTGATACAATAAGTGATAGCTGCAAAGATCTTAAATAACTTTGGGAGGAAACCGGAGCACCCGGAGGATACCTATGCAGATACAGGGAGAAGGTGCAAATTCCACACAGACAATCACCCAAGGTGGGAATTGAACCTGGGTACATTCCATGGGGGTTTTGCTAACCTTCTGCTGTATCTTTGGTAGAATCTCTAGGTGTGACATTGATTTTCAGTATTCTAGCCGGTTTAGACAGTCAGTACAAGGTCACGAATCAAGAGTGTTGAACTGGCATGGTGCTTGTCATTCCCTGCAAAATTAATTCTTGATTTTAACCTTGCCACGGGTGGGAGTGTGCAAAGGGTGGAAATAAAATTAAAATACAAGTCCCCACCATCGATTATTTAGCAGTCGAGCAGTGAATGAAGAGTAGGTCATTTAATAAGCTTCTCTCGATGGGGATATGGTCTTGTACATAAAGGTTTAGTGGAAAAGATATACAGGAATGACGAAGTTCAACACTGCATTGCCAAATTCTCTAACCTCCCACTTCCCCCATATTCCCTGAAGGGATTATTTTTGGTTGGGACGCCTGATTGTATCTCAGATGTTATCTTTAGGTGGGAGTGGTGGGGTAGGGGAGCACTGAATGGCCTGCTGTACGGCTCAAGCACTGGAAGTACCATAGCTGCCAATTTGCATAAACAATCTGGATTCAGAAACTCAATGCCAAGTGGAAGCAGAGGAGATAGCGGCACGGTGGTGCAGTGGTTAGCATTGCTGCCTCACGGCGCCCAGGTCCCAGGTTCGATCCCGGTTCTGGGTCACTGCCTGTGTGGAGTTTGCACATTCTCCCCGTGTTTGCGTGGGTTTCACCCCCACAACCCAAAGATATCAGGTGAGGTGAATTGGGCACGCCAAATTGCCCCTTCATTGGAACAAAAAAATTGGGGATTCTAAATTTAAAAAAATATTTTTAAAAAGGAGGCAGAGTTTTAAGGAAGTCTTTTCTGCTTGGTAAGGTGAAGTAACTATATAGAAGCACTCAAGAGTGTTAAGAGTATGGAGAAAGTTAAGCTGGGATATCATTTTATGCTACTCTGCGGATCCTGTGGATAAGGAATAAGGGGATCAGGTAAAAGGCCATTTTGATGGCTGACATTAGGAGGTTCTTCAGAGTGATCAGCATGTCGAACAGACTTTCCGATAGTGAAGGTGGATTCATTTGAGTAAGAAATGGTTGTTGCAATGGGTGAATGTGGATTTTAGGATCTTTGGTTGAATGAAGTGGGGGCCAATTGGAATTCCCCATTTGTAATCACCTTCTGATCCTGTGCCGAATGGGAGCATGTAAGGGCAGGATGAGGGTTGGCTTAGATGTTCAATAGGGTGGGCAGCGGTCAGCATTGAGGCTGGCACATAAATGATGGCCATCTCTGGAAGGTACCAGTGAGTGCCCAGCGCCAGTGGAATTATACCTCATCAACAGCTATAATACCTCCCGGGAAAGAACAGGTAAACCAACAGGAGAAATGTATATTGTTAGCACGCGTTTTAAAAAATAAATAAATCAAAGTTCGACAAAGAAAGAATGACAGGATGGAGGAAGGATTGTGAAGTCAGATCATGTGCTGGGCGAGAGGGGATTGTTGAAAGTGCGTGATTCCACCTGGGCCACTAGAGGGAGGTGCTGAGCAGAGATGAGCAGTTTGCGGATTGGTCAGTATCATTTCCAGTGGCCTGGGTTCATATTATCCACTACTTCTGTTAACAAACAGGAGTGGAGAGGAGATCGAGAGAGAGAGAGAGAAACAGCTCATTGACAAAGTCGAAACACATACAAAATACCTGCAAATATTAATAGGAGAAACTTTGAATTTTCTAAAACAGGATGTGATGTTTTTAATCACAAAAAGATACATTGATTTCTAAAATCTTAAATGAGGCGTTATACCATCTGACTACAAGTGCTGGATTGTTAATGGCCAACTTCCATGCACCAACACTCGCTTACTGTCATCTCGTATTGCCGTCCAGTATTGCTGGTTTGCTTGTGGTCCAGGAGTCCTCTCAATGATTCCTTTACCTCCCAAACTCACTCATAGAGTCATGGAGGTCTACATGCACAGAAAAGACCCTTCGGCTCACAGCGTCTGCGCCAGTCAAAAACAACCACCTAACCATTCTAATCCTATTTTCCAGCACTTAGCCCATAGCCTTGTGTGCCTTGGCATTGCAAGTGCACATCTAAGTACTTCCCAAGTTTTATGAGGCTCTCTGCCTCCACCTTTCAGGCAGCGAGTTCCAGACTCCCACCACTCTGGTGGGTGACAAAGCTTTTCCTCACATCCCCTCCTGCCCCTTACCTTAAATCTCTGCCCCCTGGTCATTGATCCCTCCACCAAGGGGAAAGTTTCTTCCTGTCTACTCTATCTATGCCCCTCATAATTTATACATCTCAATCATGTCTCCGCCCCCCCCCCCCCCCCCCCCCCCCAGTCTCCTCTGCTCCAAGGAAAACAATCCCAGTCTATCCCATCCCTCTTCATCGCTAAAACTCTCCAGCCCAACAAGGTTGTTTCATATTTTGCACAATTCAGCTTGACCCCTCGATGACCTCGTCAACCATCCCGTTGCCACATCACACGGGTGCAAACCTCCTTCATGGAGCATGCAGCTCCCGTCGGATCAATCCCACAAAATACGCTCATTACTTTGTCTGAGTTTTCAAAACAGCTTGGAGAATTAAAAACAGCGTGTGCGGAATAGGGAAGGTTCAGGGGCCAGTCAAAGGATCGAACCGTTGGGTTCTTCTGCATTTCATCCGATTCCTTTACTGAGGACTGCCTTCTAGCCAGGCACCGGCCTGTTTCAAGTCAGGATAAGAGCTCTGATTGGGATACTTAACTGAAACAAACTGTTTGTAGTTTATCCCCTTCAGCCGAATGTTCATAGTGAGCTTAAGTGGAGGAAAAGTTAACAACAGTCCTAAAGGGGCCAGTTCCTTTCAATTTAGTCATAAATATCTATAAGCCCAACAAATGGACTCTTTGGAAACAGTGGACCTGCCAGGCTGTCAATTAAGCTTGACAGGAAAGTTTTGTATCTCGCTGGGAATGAAAATATATTAAACCAGTCCTTATTACTCGATTAATAACGATGAATGGCTGGTTGATTTAAGATCACACATTATGTCTGACAGGAGCTGAGGTAATTTATTCATTTAGCTTGTTAATATGCTTTATTATATTTTCCAATGATTGACTCCCCTCATGACTTATTAGTCCAGTGATGCCTTAGATTTCAACTCTGAACGAGCTGAGGTACGAGATCGCAAGCGGCCAGTGATAAGGCGGAGGAGTAACTGCAACCGGCCTCCTTAACCCAGGGCCATGGGGAGCTAAGGAAATCTGCCAGGGTCCTTGCTCGCCATCCAACACATGAACATTCGACGAGGACAGCTTTCCTCCAGGGTCAGGCTACAACATCAGCAATTTGCATTTGTGCAGTGCCTTTATTGTAGCAAAACCACTCTTCACAGGAGCAAACATAAATCTGACATGGAGCCACATAAAGAGGTGGTCACAGAGGTAGATTTTAAGCATCTTAAAGGAGAAAAGAGAAGAGGGCATAGGGAGGGAATTCTGGAGCTTAAGACGCCGATAGCTGAAGCCACAGCCAGCCACCGATTACAGGGCAATTAAAATTGGGGCTATGCAGGAGGCTAGAATTGTAGAAGGGTAGAGAGCTTGGAGGGTTAAATAGCTCGGGAAGAGTGAGACAATGGAGAGATTTGAAGAAATAGAATCTCTACAGTGTAGAAGGAGGCTATTCAGCCCATTGAGCCTGCACGGACTCTCCCTATGTCCACCCTGCCCTATCCCTGTGACCCCCATCACCTAACCTGCATATCCCGAGACACTAAGGCAATTTATCATGGCCAATCCACCTAACCCGCACATCTTTGGACTGTGGGAGGAAACCGGAGCACCTGGAGGAAACCCACGCAGACAAGAGGAGGATAGACGAGAACTTTAAACCTTAGGTGCTCTGAGGGGGAACCTAAAGAATATGGGGTAATGGGTGAATGGGAATTAATGCTAACAGCCAGCGTCTATGCTCATGTGGCCATTATAATACCAATTATAATACCTTATTATATATACATTATATACATATATACATTATAATACCTCTGAATACCAATATTTCTCAGTCTCTCACCTTTTCAAAACTTCCTATTTTTCAATTTTCTACCTTCACACTTCTCATTATATTCCACTTTCTCAATCACATTAACCTGTTTAATTCCTTCCACTGCCTCCTTCCTGCCATACTTTACCACCTAACTTTGTATCATCAGCAAATTTGGATATGTTAATATATATCAACATATTTTGGGTTCAATTTCCATAGTGGCTGAGGTCATTCATGAAGGCCGCGCCTTCTCAATCTTGTCCCTTGCCGGAGGGGTGGGGATTCTCAGGTTAAATCACCACCAGTCAGCTCTCCCCCTTCAAAGGAGAAAGCCTATGGCCATCTGGGACTTTAGTGACTTTACCATTACCTTTTCCCAAGGAAGAGTAGACGTGTCTTCGATTGAGGGCAACATAGGTTAACTAGATTCATTCTTGGGTGAGGAGATTGTGAATGAGAATCAATTGCGTGGATTAGGCCAGTAATCAGTGGATTTTAGAAGAATCAAGGTGGATCACATTGAAACATTAAGGGTTTTGCAGGGGAGGAATTAAACCATATTTTTGCTGGCTGGGGAGTCTCGCCTCAAAATAAGGGGTGGACCCTTTAGCACCGATAACAGGAATGTATTTCTTCACTCAAAGAGTTCTGAATCTTTGAAATTCTCCACACCAAAGAACAGTGGATGCCGGTGATATATTCGATATTGAGACTGATAGATTTTTGAATACTGGGCGAATCAGTGGATAATGTGAGAAGATGCAAGTGAAATAGAAGATCAGTCATGATGGTATTGAATGGTCCAAAGGGTGATATGGCCAACTCCAATTCCTGTTTGACATATTCTCGTGGAAGATTCACTAAAATCACAGTCACTCATTTCGGAGCTGATTGAGGTGCAAGCAGGAGGTTATTGGGTATTATGGACTAAGATCATACTTGGTGAAGTGGCCACAGACTACATGAAGATGGCACTTAAACTGTGGGGAGTGTTTGATTCGATGGGCAATATAATTAAAAAATTTTTTTTTACAGTAACCAATTTTTTTTCCAATTAAGAGGCAATTTAGCGATTCGGGCTGTCGGCCGCACAATCTCGGGGGCGGAGGGTGCACATCAGGCTCTCTGCAGTGGGGTGCAGGGCTCACTTGTGCCTGGCACTGTGTCGCCCCTCACCCCCTCTGGGGGACTCCCGGAATCTGGCACATCATAATTGAAGGTTCTTTTGTTTTTCTGCCTCCGTAGATAGTTCAGCAGTGCCCTATTGCCCCCCCCTCCACCAATGCCCCGACTCCCTCCCTCCCCACCACCCCCCTTCCTTATCTTCTGTTGGTACAGAGACGAGGGTATCTCTCTCTCCAGCGCAAAGTCTAGTGCTTGTACCATTTGATTTTTGTACAACTGTGTTGTGAACTGTTTTAGTAATCCCCGTACGTTGGTACTGAGGGGAGGGTACCCTGTTTCTCCAACACAAAATTAGTGTTTGTACCGTTTGGCCTGGTATATACGTTTTACTGTTTGAATAAAAAGATATGGCCAATCCACTGACTCTGCACACCTTTGGGTTGTGGGAGTCAAATCCACGCAGACATGGGGAGAATGTGCAAACTCCACACAGACAGTGACCCGGGGCCGGGATTCGAACCCGGGACCTAAGCGCCATAGGCCTAATCCACTCACTTGATTCTTATGGGGCAATCTCCACAACTACTCAATTGTTGAAGTCAGTGCTACTGGAATCACCCAACTTAATGGCTGCTTTGTTTCACCATCTACTTCTCATGGACAAGACAAAGGCTGATTTGTATATCTTTTAAAAAACCTTTATTTCTGGACTCACTTCTCATTTCTTATCTGTGTGTTGTTTTCAAAAAAATTATTTTCTTCTAATGTTTTAATAACTAATAAACTCACTCTTTCTTTAACTCAAGAAAACCTGGTTAAATTGGCTCGTATTAAAATGTAAATACATTGGAACTGGGAAAAGGTGTACCCTAGAGAAGTGATCCTTTTAAATTGACCTGGTTGTGGACAAGCAAGGGGTTCACCCCATTTTGTTTTTCTCAAAATGGAACTTAGTTCAACCAAACCTGTTCTCATTTCAGTGACGGAGATGCTGTAATTGGCTTTTGCCCATCTTGCTTGAATAAGAAAATGGTTGTGGGTGTTTTCGCCCAATCACTAACCAGTGACCATGATGTTACGGTAGGGTGGCACGGTAGCACAGTGGTTAGTACTGTTGCTTCACAGCGCCAGGGTCCCAGGTTCGATTCCCGGCTTGGGTCACTGTGTGTGCGGAGTCTGCACGTTCGCCCCGTGTCTGCGTGGGCTTCCTCCGGATGCTCCGGTTTCCTCCCACAGGTCCCGAAAGACATGGGCCGGGATTCTCCAATCCTGCGGCCAAGTTCTGACTGCGGCCTGAAAGGCGGCATGAACAACTCCGGCATCAATGGTCTTCAATTGTCCGGTATGCTCCCCTTCCTAGGGGGGCAGGTAGGCCCCCGCAGCTCCAGCCGGCGCATCACATGCAAGTTCGCGCATGCGCGCCATGGCGAGCATGATTCCGTGCATGTGCGTGGGTTCCTGTCTCTGCGCCGGCCCCCAGTCAATATGGCGGAGCCCTACAGGGGCCCGGCCAGGAGAAACATAGGCCCCACGGAACCAGCCCGCCTGCCGATCGGTAGGCCCCGATCAGGCCAGGGCACTGTGGAGGTCCCCCCCTGGGGTCGGATCTCTCCCCCCCCCCCACAGTAACTTCATTGCAGTGTTAATGTAAGCCTACTTGTGACAATAATGAAGATTATTATTATTATCAATGTGCCTGCATGGCAACATTGCTGAGGATAGAATTGACTTGACAAAAGGCAAATTGATCTTTTAAAATTCATGTGGGCTTCCCTGGCTAGATCAGCTTTCAGTGCCCCTCCCTAATTGCCCTTGAGAAAGTGGTTATGAGATGCATTCTTAAATTGTTGCTGTCTATGTGGTACACTTGACAGCGGTTGGATGTAATTGAGTGGCTTGCTAGACCATTTCAGAAGGTGTTTAAAAGTCAACCCCATAGCTTCAGGTCTGGAGTTACATGTAGGCCAGACCAGGTAAGAAATAGCAGGTTCCCGTCCCTAAAGGGCATTAGTGAATGAGATGGTTTTTTACGACAATGGTTTCATGGTTAGCACTGCTGCCTCACAGTGCCAGAGACCCGGGATTCGATTCTGACCTTGGGTAACTGGGTGGAGTTGCACTTCCTCCTCATGTCTGTGGGTTTCCGCCGGGTGCTCCGGTTTCTTCCCACAGTCCAAAAATGTGGATGATAGGTGGATTGGCTATGCTAAATTGCCCCTTTGTTTACAAAGATTAGGCGGGGTTATGGGAACAGGGCGATGGAGTGGACCCAGATAGGGGGCTCTTACAGACGGTCGGTGCAGACTCGATGGGCTGAATGGCCTCCTTCTGCACTGTAGGAATTTTATGGTTCTAAGAACATGGGGTGCGATTCTCCACTCCCGCGCCGGTTGGGAGAATCGCCTGGGCCGCCAGAATTTCCCGCGACGCCTGTCCGACGCCCTCCCGCGATTCTCCCAAGCGGCGGGAACGGCCCCGTTGAGTTCCGCGGGCCGCAGGCCGGAGAATCTCCCGAGACACCCAAAATGGCGATTCTCCGGCACCCCCGCTATTCTCAGGCCCGGATGGGCCGAGCGGCCAGCCCAAAACGGCGAATTCCCCCCGGCGCCGTCCACACCTGATCGCTGCCGTCGGAAACAGCGCGGGAACGCTGGGGGGGGGGGGGGGGGCCTGCGGGGGGGCAAGGGAGGATCCTGCACCGGGGGTACCTCAAATGTGGGGAGGACCCACATTCCTCTCTGAAGGAGGACCTCCTTTCTTCTGCAGCCCCGCAAGATCCGTCCGCCATCTTCTTGTGGGGCGGACTCGGAGAGGACGGCAACCACGCATGCGCGGGTGACGCCAGTTATGCGGCGCCGGCCGCGTCATGTATGTGGCGCCGCCTTTACGCGGCGACAAGGCCTGGCACGTGTAAATGACGCGGCCCCGCTCCTAGCCCATTATCGGGCCCTGAATCGGTCGGGATAGGGGCCGTTTGGCGCCGTCGTGAACCTCGAGGGCGTTCACGACGGCGTGGGCACTTAGTCGCGGGAGCGGAGAATCGCGCCCAGGGTTCTCAGTTCAAATGAAAGAGTTAAAGAGCCCTGAATGGATTGAAGGCACTTTTACTGCAACAAGGTGCAGAAGTGGAGTTAGTCAAAAAAACCTTGGAGACATCTAGGGTTACAGGATAGTTATTGTCCACCAATTGAGCAAGTTGGACTGGTGAGAATGTCAGCTGGAATCTCGATAGAGACCGTTACACCTGACATCATTCAACATAGTCCACAAGGGCACTTACCAAAGAAACTCTGAGATACAATTAGTGTTGTTTTTCTAGGGATTTTTATCTTTTTAACTGCTTTCAATCAGTAAGAGCAAATCCTGCCTCTCCTTTGCACTATTCTCTGGATTGAGGTGGCCATGGAGAGGGAACATACAGCGAATATTGATCGGAGTTTTTGTGATTGCTGGGCAGGGTCTAGATATTGATAATAATCTGATTTTGTTGACAGGGCTTCATTTTGCTTTGGTTGGGACTTAATTTGTGCTTATGTTGAGCTGCTTTTAGTTTGATTGGTTTTCCATTGGTGAGCCTAAGGCATTGTCCATCAGCATCAGCCCTCAAGCAATGCTGGTGCTTTGAACTGAGCAGCAACGGGGGAAGTCTCCTATTCCCCACCACTTCTGGGCCATGACTGGGGGCTGTGGCATCTCCCTAGCTGGGGAAGATTAAACCGGAAGGCTGCCAAGGCGATTCTCATGGACATACTAAGGGCCTGGGAATAGACTCTGTAGACTGCCATCTCACTCACGGGCACCAGGCCCAAAGGCTGAAGTATTGCGACATAAGAGCAGAAAAGAGGAGGAACCACCACCTAATACCCCATTAATCTGAAAATACTCCCAGAAAAGAAAAGGAAGTTCATCCTCGTACCTAGAAATCCAACTGAGAAACTTCAAGAAAAGAATGAGGAACTCTCCGACGTAAAAGGACTGCTTACCCAGAGACATTATGCAAGGGCAAAATATATTCAAACTGATGGAAATCCCCCTGCATCCTCTGGGAATGTTTTGGGAATTTTTCTTGTAATTCCTAAAGCCATTAAAAGAACCACCTCCCTTTCCCTGACTATTTATTGTGCTGACCCACACCAGCCATTGTGCCATATGCATACCTGTCATTCCTCTCCATCCATCATCCGGCTGGATGTCATCAGCGCTCACAGGTTATGTGGGAATTCTGGTTAGCTACGGTTGTTCCGTATTTAAGAGAGGTGAGAGCGGTTATGATGGTGAGGCCGACTCCCTCATCTTGACCAGATGGTGTTTGTTGTGGGTCTTGCAAATCTTTGAGACATAGTCAACCTGATTTTAACCCAGTAAATGTGGTCCTAACAGAGAGGTTACAGTGGGGATCTTGAAATGTCCCACCTGGTTTTCGCACACCTGATACATTTTTACTTACCGCCATTTTAACTAGAAGGACAGGTAACATAAAAGTCATGATCCAATGACATCACTGGCACCGCAATGATTTTTATTAACAGGGTGATCAAATCAAGAGAAGCCCACACTGTGACAAATCTAACAGTAAATTGTGTTACAAGGAGGTTGGACTGTAACGGGCCCAAGAGAAGTCAGAAGGCTTCTCTGAATGGAACTCTTAGGCCTCCCCTTCTGTGAGCGCCTGGCTTCCCTTGGTTGGCCCACCGTGATGGTGTCAGGAGTGAGAATGATCGATCTAAATGATGCTTAAGGAGTCAAGGTTGCCTTGGCCACGTGTCTAGAGGAATCAGTAGGGATTTCCTCCTTCTCCGCATCCTCTCTCCTCTGTTAAAGGTAGGGCTAACATGTGAGCCAAACATCAAAAGCGCCAACATACACTCACTCACACAGCAGACTGCCGCTGGATATCGGGCAATTCTGCTTTCTTCTAAATCATGCCAGCTAGCCTAAGGGTCACACGTCAGGTGTGTCAGTCCTGTTAGTGGCTCAGCTACCCATTGCACAGGCACAGGAGTAGACCATTCAGCTTGTCGAACCTGCTCTGTCATCAATTGGATCATGGCGAATCATGCACGTCAACACCGCTTTCTCGCATTATCTCCATGCCCCCTGATGTCATTAGTCGACAGAAATCCATTGATTTCTGTCTTGAACATGCTCAACGGTTGAGCTTCCACAGTCCCACTGGGGTAGTGAATTCCAAAGATTCATTCCCCCCCCCCCCCCCCCCCCCCCCACCACCACCACTCTGAGTGCAGAAATTCCGCCTCAAATGGCCTGCTCCTTATCCTGAACATCAGGGCAGGGAGGTGTTGAGTGAAGGAGCGCTGAATTTTAAAATGCCACCAGCTTCAGATGGATATCCAGCGTGGAAAAGGCCACCCTTTCCGAATGATGCTGGATCGGGAGCCTGCGGCCTATGGAAGTTTGCAGGATAACCAAAATGGCGGGTATCCGTGCAGCTGGCAGGAGAGGGGATTGTTAACCCAGATGGACCCCGTAGGTAGGAGGGTTTCATCAACTGAGTTAACACAGTAATATTCCGCTTTCATTGCGTGGCCGGTTTTATCTGAGTCGGTTGCTCTTTGGCCACGCACTTACGACAATTGTCCCCGACTGCTGTGAGTATTATCGTCACATCCTGCTTCCATCACCCGTGGGAGATGAGAGAGGGTTTAATCATTCACAATTAGCCATTGTACCTGGAGGTGACTGCTCACGTTGAGAGATCGAAGGAGGAACCTAAAGCCAGCACACCCCTCTGCTTTGCATTAAGCAGCGAGAGACGTTTCATCCTCCAAATGCCTTTCTTACTTCCTGAAATCACTTCATTCTTTCGGTCGTATTCTTCAACGTTCTGGGCTGTTCACGACCCAGACGGCTTCAATTAACCTGATGCGATCCATGTGGCTGCTATCAGCACTGGCATCACTGAATGGGCAATGGCTATCGGGCTGGCTTTTCTCAGCTAATTAACCAGCTCGAGAGGAGATGACTGCTCCCTCCCTGTCTCAGCTTCTTTCATCTCCCTTCATTTCACTGAGTTATGGACAAATGCACATGTCAGAGAAAGAAACCAACTCAACGCTGACACATTGTCATTTTGGGATCATTGCGTTCCGTGGGAGGAATTGTCACTGTAAGATGGAGCTATTTCCCATTACAATTCCAATAAATCCACTGATTGTTCCACTGACACACATTTGAGCAGAAACTCATCTTAGATGATGGTGTAAAACTGCATTGTCAAATCCATCCATTGTAACTCCAGATTGTTGCTCACTTCTACAGAAGCCAGTGGAAATGAATACTGGGCAGTTTATAATGAGCGTTGAACACAATAAAGTTAAACTAATCTTTATTGTATGAGTAGGCTTACATTAACACTGCAATGAAGACACTGAGAAAATCCCCTAGTCGCCACATTCCGGCGCCTGTTCGGGTACAATGAGGGAGAATTCAGAATGTCCAAATTACCTAACAGCACGTCTTTCAGGTCTTGTGGGAGGAAACCGGAGCACCCGGAGGAAACCCACGCAGACACGGGGAGAACGTGCAGACTCCACACAGACAGCGACCCAGCGGGGAATCGAACCTGGGACCCTGTAGCTGTGAAGCAACAGTGCTACCCACTGTGCTACCGTGCTGCCCACAGTTTAATAAAGGCGCGGGAGTCCTAACTAAGTAAAAATAAGAATGAAGTTTAATTTACAAACAATATATTTACACTCCCCAGTGGACCCCTACTGAGTATTTCCCTGTCGACCTTACATATTCTGGGTAATAGAGATACCCTGCCCCTAGTGGAGGACTTCGTACTCTGCAAGGAGCATGGGGAAGACAAGCATTCCTATCGCGTAGGTCCCGTGCGGGATATTACAAACAACCTTTCTGCAGTGCCGCCCAAGATGGATTTCTGTCCGAATATTTCTTTGGAAAGCTGTAAGACATTTGAAGTTGACTCGGGGGGGGGGGGGGGGGGGGGGCACACACTGGCAAAATAAATGACACATTAATTCCAAAGCATTTGCCTTAAAGTAATCTCTCCGCGAATGCTTCCAGTTTTAATTATTTCTCCCTCTGATTAACTGAAATGAAATGAAATGAAAATCGCTTATTGTCACAAGTAGGCTTCAAATGAAGTTACTGTGAAAAGCCCCTAGTCGCCACATTCCGGCGCCTGTTCGGGGAGGCTGGTACGGGAATTAAACCCACGCTGCTGGCCTGCCTTGGTCTGCTTTCAAAGCCAGCGATTTAGCCCTGTGCTAAACCAGCCCCTAACTCAGGGTGTGATCGCATCTCTGCTGCTTCAGTTAGATGGCTCACTGGCTTTGAGTTTTCAAGACCAGGATTGCTGGGTGTAAGCAGCACGCGACACCTCTCTGTTAAGGAGAGACCGGGAAGGCTGCGAAAACCAAAAGTAGAAGTACAGGGAATGTTGGTCATCCGAAACCGAAGAGCTTGGAAACACTCACTGGTCTGTGCAGTGTATGTGGAGGGAGAAACACAGTTAACATTTTAGGTTAACGGCCTTTCATCGGCACGCGAAGGTGCTGCCATTGAGCAGTTCCGAAGCAAATACAGAATCAGGGAAAAGGGGTGGGCAAGAAAGAGCAAAAGGGTGGAAGGCGAGAGTGATTGAAGGACAAAAGGGATGGGGGTGTAAGAGTGAAAAGGAGGTACTAATAGGAAAACCATGAAAGAAAAGATGAGCCCAGAGGATTTGTGTATTGTTACAGATCATTCGCCCGGAAATGGGAGTGGTGATTAAGATCTGAAGTTGTTAAACTCAATGTTAAAGCAGGGAGGCAGTAGAGCTCCTCGTGGAAAGATGGAGGTGCGATTCCTGGAGCTGCAGTACGCTTTACCGGAACAGTACAGGAGGCTGAGGTCAGAAAGTCCAGAGCACAAGAGAGATAGAATGGGTGCTGCACAAGCACAGAATCCCTACAGTGCTGAAGGAGGCCATACGGCCCATCGAGTCTGCACCGGCCCTCTGAACATAGAACATTACAGCGCAGTACAGGCCCTTCGGCCCTCGATGTTGTGCCGACCTGTGAAACCAATCTAAAGCCCATCTACACTATTCCATTATCATCCATATGTTTATCCAATGATCATTTAAATGCCCTTAATGTTGGCGAGTCCACTACTGTTGCAGGCAGGGCTCAGGGTACCAACTCCCAAGTCTCCGAGGGGCCCTTGGACTCTGCAATGCCAGGATTAACTGGAACCTGGTTGGTTAACCTGCTACAGGAGCGGAGTTTGGTTTGGGACAACTGTCAAACCGTCCAAATTCCACGACTGTCTGGCAGGTTAAAGATAAAGGGGACCTTGAGGGGCAGCGGGAATCATCAGCTGCTTGTTTGGTATCAGTCTGTGGGAGTGTGAGAGGTGTGTGTTACTGGAATAGTTTGTTTTAGTTGGTGGGAGGTGCATGAAGGCAGCCATTTTAGTAAGATTCAAGTAGAGTGTTCGCAGTACACTGCCAAGAACAATGTGGGGAATGGGGAGGGGATGAGTAAGCTCTCAGTCTCCTGAAACAGAAGACTTCAGAATTGAGTAGGAGCTCCAAAGAAGATGAAACAAATCTCCTACTGCAAACCTTGCTGGATTTTTTATGTTAATAAAATTACATTGTTTAAAAAATAAAGCCGCGGGTGACCTAATCTCTGATGACCCAAGAGAGAGTATAAAACATAAAGCCAACACCTCTCACCCAAGAGCACTCGATCTAGGCCCACTCCCCCACTCTAAATCTGTAACCCCATCTAACCTGTACACTAAGGGGCCATTTAGCATGGCCAATCTACCTAACTTGCACATCTTTGGACTGTGGGAGGAAAATCTGAGCACCCGGAGGAAACCCACGCAGACACGGGGAGAACGTGCAAACTCCACACAGTCACCCGAGGCTGGAATTGAACCAGGGTCCCTGGTGCTGTGAGGCAACAGTGCCAACCACTGTGCCACAATGGGGAACAGCCTTAAACACTGCTTTTGTGACACAACAAGGTTTTTTATTGAAAATAATTGAGTTTCTATACATTTGCAATATGGAATGGATAGGAACTTAGGCACATAACACTGTATGGGATACTTAATAAAGTATTACCAGTACCTTATATTAATGAGGTAATGATTTTTAAAAATGAAACATATCCCAATTAGCATTTACATTATTGTGTTGTTATTGCAAATGACTATTTTTGTCTTTGATTATACACTGCTCTTAGAAAGGTGTCTGCAGACCGCTCATTTTTTCTTTAAATTAAGGATAAATAAATTAATAGATCTGTCAAGTTCTTGAGAGGTTTAGCGAATTGCTGACCAAAATGGAGCTTTTAACCAGGCTAGCGAGATACAAGATGTGTTGCCAAACTATTGCCTCAGTGTGGGTTCCGATCTCTCACTTCACGAACATGTGGAATAGGAGTGAAGCCGGGTGCCATCACGGGGAAACCGTTATTGATCTCCCCATGGGACCCGTGGAGCATGGGCTTCCCAGGCCAACCACCTGGGGCCCATATGAGCTAACCTAAAAGCAGGCCCAAAACAGGGCCTGGTGTGGTTAGTCCTTCCAGCTCGGACTGTACTGCGAGGGATATGCTGCGTTGTGAAGACATTTGTAAATAGAGTAAATAAATCTTTGTTCGTTTACTGCCAGCCTCCTCTTGAGTCATTAAAATCGGCCATTCGGTCCATCAAGTCTGCTCTGTCATTCAATAAGATCATGGCTGATCTGAATGTGTTTCGAGTTCCATATTCCCATCTCCCCCCCACCTCCCCCCCTTTGACTTAGCAAAACTGAGAATTGTGCTAAAAATATTTTGCAGTAATCTGCTGACAGAGGAAATTCTGACCCAGTTATGAGAAAACACAGAAGGCAATTGAATGTTTTGTGGGATCCTTAACACAGAAACTGTTCTGAACAACTGGAATTGACAATCAATCTAATTTTTCCTCATGCCCCCTCCCCCGCTTTCACTCAACAGACACTTTTGATTTCTAAAGAACCCAGATATTTTTGAAAGATTTTCCAGTAACATACTGTGACCATTGCTGTGTTGCAGAACACCCATAACATCCTCATATGGCAGGCTCAGATTTCCTTACAAAATGTCAGTGCGGGTGGGTAATTAGCCACCAGATCACTACTGCATTAATCAATGGCGTCCCAGTCGCCTTATCCAAATACTCTGACGTATGATCTAATCCTTGATAAATATGTTCCTGATTCTTAAATAGGCTAAATGGAAATATTGCACAATTCTGCATTAATTGTAAATCCAGACTTGCTTTCAGCGCCAGCTCATTATTTACTGCCTGGAGATCTAATATCAGATAATACACATCGTATTTTTCCTCTATGAATAGTCAATGAAGGAATTTTAGCTAATACTTTACAAAACCTTTCATCTTGATGGAATAAGCTTTCTATTTTCTAACCACTTTCCAATGTCGATGTTTCCTGTGTATATGAGGTCATGAGTGAAGGCTGTTGGACCGGTATAAAATCTCCTCATTTAGACATGACCAACCTGGAGGGGTGACGTTCCAGTATGCAGAGAACATGAAAAACAAAGCTTCATTTATATCGAGCACACCCGGGTTGAGAATCCATTTGCTAATCAGTGGAGAGGCAATCCCATGGAAGATCCTATTCATATCTGTGGAGAGCCTTGCTTTTTGGAAGTTGCAGCTATAAATGCCCTTTGTGACATGAGTTTGGGAAGTCATTTTGGAAAATTCACTCCATGGGTGTGAGTGTTGATATAAGGAAGTCCGTAATGGTGCATTGAGCTTCGCTTCCTGATGGAATAACAGGAAGGCTATTGCACTGTGGAAGCCATCGTAGCCCTGCCGAATTGCGTCCTCACATGAGGCTCAAATACACGCTCCACGAAATGGAGGAGGGGGATGGGTTGGGGTAGGGATTTGCTAATATATATTTTGAAAAAACAATTATATCAACAGTCGAATTGAGTGCAGGGGAGCAATAATATAAAAAGTGACTCATGGCAAGAATATGATGACGGGGAGGAGGAGCAGGCCATTAGACTTGTTGAGCCTGCTGGGCATTACAATTCTCACTGATCACCAGCTTCAAATCCATTTCTCCGCCTGCTCCCTACATTCCTCAATTCCAGACAGACTAATCATCTGTACATCTGAGCCTTAAATATATTCTCTGATGGAGCATTCACAGCCTTCTGTGATACAGAATCCCAACCATATGAGCGAATAAATGTATCTCAATCCTAGACAATTGCCCCCTTATCCTGAGTCTGTGTCCTCCCATGTTCGAGATTTCCCCAGCCTGGAGAATCAACCCTCTCTTGGCCCAGCCTCTTAAGCCCCCTTCAGAATCTTGTACATTTCAATCGAGTCGCCTCTCAGTCCTATAAACCCCAGAGATTACAGACCCAATGAGAGACTCTGCCTCTCATCAGAGGACAACCCCCTCATCCCAGGAGCCAATCGCAGAATTGTTATTTTTTTTAATGCGTTGATGGGATTTTAGCATGGCTGTTTGGACCAGCATTTATTGCCCATCCCTGAGAACGTTTAAGAGTCAACCATATAACTGTGGGTCTGGAGTCATGTGTAGGCCAGACCGGGTAAGGGTGACAAATTTCCTTCCCTAAAGGACATTAGTGAAGCAGATGGGTTTTTACAACAATCGACAATGGTTTAATTAATTTTTTTTGGTTGTAAATTTAGAGTACCCAATTCGTTTTTTCCAATTAAAGGGCAATTTAGCGTGGCCAATCCACCTAGCCTGCACATCTTTGGGTTGTGGGGACGAAACCCACGCAAACACGGGGAGAATGTGCAAACTCCACACGGACAGTGACCCAGAGCCGGGATCGAACCTGGGACCTCGGCGCCGTGAGGTAGCAATGCTAACCACTATGACACCGTGCTGCCCCTAACAATGGGTTCATGATTGCATTAGACTTTTAATTCCAGGTTTTTCATCGGTGGAATCCTGGTGGGATTCGAACCTGGGCCCCGAGAGCATTACCCTGAGTCTCTGGAATACTCGGCCGGTGACAATACCACTACGTCACTACTGCAGAAGGAGGCCTTTTGGTCTCGTGTATCTAGTGGATTCGAGGGACAGTGGCTCCATTAAGTGAATGCGACAGGGTCAAAGATGATAGATACCCTACACTGAACTGGCAAACAGTGGGAAACATCAAAAAGGAATGTAGCTGGTACTTCAGGGAGTGCACTGCACGTTATTGTACTTGCTGGGGTTACTAATCGAAGCGGCTGTTTTACATTACTGGTTAAAACCACGCACAGAACAAATTTGACAGTGTACACTGATGAGGTTTTTCCATTAATTGATGGAATATTTGATTTTCCTTCAACCGCACATCCTCCATCTACAAAAGCCGTGGCATGCACTCAAGCTGCCTGATAATTCGACAGGGCACTCGGCCATGTCAGTACCCGTCAGTGAAAGAATGCCAGGCAACATTGTGGTTTCATTCTTGGCCTTCACTGAAAGTGATTAAAAGTGAATTACTTCTGAAAATCGTGAAAGATGTGGAATATGTGGGACCTTTGAGCAAAATAATTAGTGTGGTTGGAAAAGAAATCCAGCAGTTGCCATCTAAACAGTAGCCAATCAGTGTAAGTAGATTCATGGAGTTAACTTCTTGTTGGTTCAATCAGCGCTGTGGTTAAATTAAAAAAGCATATTGGCTCCAGCATCTCATAATGGATATTATACCATCCCTCTTGATATCTATAGCCTCCCTCTTCCCTACAACCTTGAAAGGCCTCTGCACTCCTCCAATTCTGGCCTCATTTTTGCCCTGGGTTTCATTGTTCCCTCCAATGGTGGCCGTGCCTTCTACTGCCAAGGCCATAAACTCATAATTCCTTTCCATCTCAAGTGGGCCGAGCCAGCGACGTCCGCACCCCGCCAAAGAATAAATAGAACAAAAATTCCCCTCCAACTCTCAGCTTCACTCGCCGACACTCCTCAAAGCATACTTCTATTTCCAAGCGTTTGGCCACCTGTCCTAGGATCTTCTTACGTTGCTCGTTGTCAAACTTTGTTTGATTCCACTCCTGTGGAGCAGCCTGGAGCGTTTTACTGTGCTAAAAGTTCGACAGAACTGAAAGTTGCTTATATGGTTCCATTGTGCTTGTTCAGTAGTGAGGTCGGCCCATCTGTCAGTTTTGTCAACTCTGTGTTTTTCCGCACATGGCATAAATCACATGTGACACCACGACACTTGACTCCACTCAACAGGCTCAAACCACGAGCACGCAAAGAAGAAAGCTGAACACTCAAAAGTTTCTTCTTTTTTATGTGCAACTTAATTTTTCTTTTGGTTTGGATTTCATTCAGAAAAGAGGGACTAAGTAGGCCGACGGACAAGAAACAGATGTGAATCTGCCACCAACTAGCAGCTCAATCTGTAGTTCAAGGCAGAGCCTGCTTCATATAATGGTGGGAAACCAGTAGGCCTCAGGCTCATTACTGTCAAGAAGGCCCTTTCCATCACCCCCACCTTGTGGATCAATGGCTTGCCTCCATTCTTTTCCTGTTATAGGAGTGAAGGTGAATAATGTCGAGGAATACGATGGTAGCCATGATATGGAGATGCCGGCGCTGGACTGGGGTGAGCACAGGAAGAAGTCTTACAACGCCAGGTTGAAGTCCAGCAGGTTTGTTTCGAATCACTAGCTTTCGGAGCACTGCTCCTTTCACCTGAGGAAGGAGCTACGCTCCGAAAACTCGTGATTCAAAACAAACCTGTTGGACTTTAACCTTGTGTTGTAAGACTTCTTTCTAGGGATACGAGGAAGAGGAAAGGGGCCATTAGCCCCTTGAGCCAGTTCAGTTCGATCAGTGCTGGGCAACCTGGGCTAGTGAGTGGGTGGCTTGAGTGGCCCTCATTCAGCTCAGTGGGCCACAAGATTGAAATCAGGCTTGTCCCCTAACCATGCCCCCTGAATAAGAGTCAATTCATTGAACACAGGCCAAATATTTCATAACGAGTTATAGAAAATACTTCATCATTTATATATTTATAGAACTGTCATCAAATTCAAATGGTAAAAACAGAAGAAATAACTACACTTTGGACGCAGAGGAACACACGGCTCTCACAGCCAATGTTGTGAGCGATCAGCACACACCTCACTTCACTCGCCCTTGCTTTATGTACGAATCACTTCAGCCATACCGGTAGGAAAAAAAAACTGCAGGGACAGAAAATGGACAACAAAATGTCTCGTGGGCTGCACTCAGAACCCAGATGTGCCCAATGTGGTCCTCGAGTTGCCCAACACTGAATTAGATTGTGCTTGGCCTGTACCTTAATTCCATCTACCCACCTAAGTTTTAGAGCCCTTAATATCCGTGCCTGACAAAAATCTATCAATTTCAGTTTTGCAATTTTCAAGCGACTCCCTCCCCATCTCCCCCATCTCTCCCCCACTTATCAAATTTTGAGGGAGATTGTTCCAGATTCCCACAACAATTTATGTTGGCAATGCAGGCGAACAGAGCCTGCAAATGGCCAGGCTGTCGGTCTCCTCACCCAGGTCCCAGTGTTGGTCAGTTTGTCTTGCGCATATTCGGGGCTTGACAAGGCCGCTCGCCCCCATGAGGCGGGTTGGCATTTATGGGTTTCCATTCGGCCTTTCGTTTTCCAGTGAGCAGTTCCTTCCTGCCTGGCCTCAACAGTGGTGGCCTAGCCCGAGGACCTGGTTCGATCCCGGCCCCGGCTCACTGTCCATGTGGAGTTTGCACATTCTCCCTGTGGCTGCGTGGATCTCACCCCCACAACCCAAAAAGATGATGTGGAGATGCCGGCGTTGGACTGGGGTGAGCACAGTACGAAGTCTTACAACACCAGGTTAAAGTCCAACAGGTTTGTTTCGATGTCACTAGCTTTCGGAGCGCTGCTCCTTCCTCAGGTGAATGAAGAGGTATGTTCCAGAAACACATATATAGACAAATTCAAAGATGCCAAACAATGCTTGGAATGCGACCATTAGCAAGTGATTAAATCTTTACAGATCCAGAGATGGGGTAACCCCAGGTTAAAGAGGTGTGAATTGCATCAAGCCAGGACAGTTGGTAGGATTTCACAGGCCAGATGGTGGGGGATGAATGTAATGTGACATGAATCCCAGGTCCCGGTTGAGGCCGCACTCATGTGTGCGGAACTTGGCTATAAGTTTCTGCTCGGCGATTCTGCGTTGTTGCGCGTCCTGAAGGCCGCCTTGGAGAGCGCTTACCCGGAGATCAGAGGTTGAATGCCCTTGACTGCTGAAGTGTTCCCCGACTGGAAGGGAACATTCCTGCCTGGTGATTGTTGCGCGATGTCCGTTCATTCGTTGTCGCAGCGTCTGCATGGTCTCGCCAATGTACCACACTTCGGGACATCCTTTCCTGCAGCGTATGAGGTAGACAACGTTGGCCGAGTCGCACGAGTACGTACCACGTACCTGGTGGGTGGTACATCCAAAAAGATGTGCAGAGTAGGTGAATTGTCCACGCTAAATTGCCCCTTAATTGGAAAAAAAAGAATTGGATACTCTAAATGAAAGAAACAGTGTTGGACTGGCTACTTTCTGTATTTTTAATGTAAAAGTGCCTGAGAAGGTCCTTTCACTCTGAAGTACCCTCTCAATTACTTACCTTGTACTGCAGCTGGGTGGTCCCAGGAAGCTGCCAGGCCTCGGATTGTCACATCCCCAGATTGCCAAGTCTGCTTGCCACCCTTTATTGGCATAGGAACCTGACTCCATGCCAATTAAGAGAGCACCACATTCAAAATCCCAGATGGGTGAGGTTCCCTTTTCGGGAACGGGTTCAGGACCCTGAAATAATCTCGACTCCTCTTTCTCTCAACCAAAGTTCATGGGCGGGATTCTCTAATCATGGGGCTATGTCCCCACGCTGGCGTCAAAACCGGTGGCAACCACTCCGGCGTCAACGGCCCCCGAAAATGAGGAATTCTCCCCTTTCTAGGGGGCTAGGTTGGCGGTGGAGTGGTTCCCACAGCTCCAGCCGGCGCAAAACAGCCCGCGCAAGTTCACGCATGCGCGGAGTGGCCGGTGTATTTCCGCGCATGCGCGGGGGTTCCCTTCACCGCGCCGGCCCCCGGGCAATATGGCGGAGCCCTACAGGGGCCCAGCGTGGAGTAAAGTAGGCCTCCACGGACCCAGCCCGCCCGCCAATCGGTTGGCCTCGATCGCGGGCCAGGCCACTGTGGGGGCCCGGGGTCGGATCCCCCCGCCTCCCCTCCAGGACGGCCCCCGTACACTCACCTTCCAGGTCCCGCCGTGTGGGAGGTTCTGCCGGCCACTCGGCCCATCGGGGTCCGGAGAATCGCCGAGGGGGCCGCTTTCAACGGCCCCCGACCGGTGCGGTGGGAATCCCGCGGGTGCCTGAAAAACGGCATTGGAGAATGGGGAAACAGACGCCGGGTCGGAGAATCCTGCCCTCAGCCTCTCACCTGCCAACTCCGCTCAGAGTCTCCATCTCGGATTGAACGGATTCTCGGACAGTCTGTCACATGGCCTCAAGACTCTGCCTGCCACCCCCCACAGCCAAATAGTCCTGTGAGCTCATCTTTGAACAAAAGCGTTCCGAGGAAATGAAAGAAAATAAAAGAGATCTTTATTTTACTTTCTTGGTTTGCTTGTAGTCATGTCCCAAAGATTATCGTGAATCACGAGAGTGTTGGCTGCTATCGTGCGTAGCACTGATGCCCAAGGAAAACATATGCATCATGTTAGTGAGCTGGGAATGCATGCTCAATGCACGAGTCTCGCGCAACAACTGAAGCTGAGCTCTGCAGAGTGTTCTCCGAATATGATCTGAGGTAGACACAATCACAACGTTGAATGCAAAGCATTTCAATGATCTAAAACTGGAGCTGCTCATTACTGGCACGGGAAGATGCTTCCCAGAGTGGCGCACATCAAAATTGTTATGGGCCAGGGTTTAGAGAACACCAAAGTATATCACTGAGTTCACCTGACCTGCAACTGTTTATAGATTTTGGTGATGGGGGCCTACTCTTCTGGTGTTATGCAACAAAAGCCTTAAACACTTTAAATTTAAAAAACTGTTTATTCTACAAATTCAGTTAACATTTTATAAACACACACAATAAGCATTTTTTATCAACTACAAACATACATACCCCACACAGCTACAGTACTCTATATTTAACCCTTAATAACTTCCCTTTACTGTCTTTCCTCAAGTAACAACATCTACAAACAAGACCACCCTTTTCCCACAAAACAGTAGGTTTGAATTCTTTACAGAAAACAGGTATCACTTTTAAATTATCAAGCAATCTGGACACTTTTTAACATATAGGGAGTGAGAGAGACCAAAATAAACCTTATTTGTCTGAATGCAGCTCCCAACTGTGTAAACCAGAGCCACAAACAGCTCCCAGCTCAAAACGAACAGACCAACATCTACAGAGTGAGATAGGGTGTATCTTCAGCATCACACCCCATCACGTGGCTTGGAGCAGGCTGGTTCAGTTAGACTGAGTTGCTACAATTAGATTAGCAGAGTGTTGAACTCATTGAGAATGTGCTAATAGTTCAATAAACACATTGAACTCATTTCAAAGTCTGGAGCATCTTTTACTTAAAACTGCATCAAGTGGCAGCCTGTGTTATTCCAAACTACATAACACAACAGGGGAGAAAATGCAAAGTCCACACGGACAGTGAGCCGGATTATCAAAGAGAAATTGGTTGGAGCCTTACCGACATGTCACTCTGCTTTGTTTCCCGTCCCCTCATTAGCTCTGCTAATGATGGTCCTCTTGCTTGTTCGCTCTTCCTGACTGTCAATCATTGATTGCCAAACTGGTCTCTGATCCTTGACAGCTCTAACAGTGAGGCGCAGAGAGGGCAAGCGTGGACTGCAAGGCTGAGAGAGATCGACAACAACCACCCCAAGGAAAGACTGCGCAAGACATGCCTTTCCCCATCAAACATTTGAGCAGTGGTTCGGATTTTCTAGGGTCAAGATTTTAATGGCAGGGATGGAGGGAGAGTGGATTTTCCCACCATCCTGATGGTAATCTATCAAACATCCATTAGTAATAATAACACAGACAAAAAGCCTTGAAGAAGGATATAATCGCTAATATTTCAGTAGATCCCATTCACAGAGATTTCCCACCAGACAAGGGTTGAGCAAGGTCTTTCTTGTATCAATTACCAAATGTATTCAACTCTTAACCCTTGAGGGTTCAGCATCTCACATATTATTGCAAGCACATATTACAAACTGGGTGACAGAGCAGCACACTGCTACAGGCCGTGATCCATTCACCCGCTTATAAAGATTGCTGTGCCTGAAAGCTACAGCCTGAGGTGAACATGAGCTGGTTTATTTGGAACGGTGGGCAGCTCCAAGTCACTTTGCGTCCGGCTCATTAACCATAACTCTTGGCTGGTTTAGCTCACTGGGCTAAATCGCTGGCTTTTAAAGCAGACCAAGGCAGGCCAGCAGCACGGTTCGATTCCCGTACCAGCCTCCCCGAACAGGCGCCGGAATGTGGCGACTAGGGGCTTTTCACAGTAACTTCATTGAAGCCTATTCGTGACAATAAGCGAGTTTCATTTCATTTTCATTTCCAGCATGCTGACTGACACAGACTCCACAAGAGGAGGCAATGGTATAGCGGGAGCATCACTGAGCTAGTAATCCAGGTGCACAGACTCATGCTCTGGTGGCATGGGTTCAAATCCCATTGTAGTAGCTGCTGAATTTTGAATTCAATTAATAAACCTGCAAAGCCAGTCTTAGTAATAGTGACCATGAAAGACCTGTTGATTGTTTTAATAATGTCCGTATCTGCTCTGACCTACATGTGACTCCAGATCCACATCAATGTGGTTGACTCTTAATTGCCCTCAGTTCAAGTGCAACACCTATTGGCCTTGCCAATGATGCCTAGATCCTTTGAATGTACAAAGGAAATAAATTAAATTCTACGCCAGTCTACCAGAGAGATTTCCTTGCAAAGCCTCACTCCCCACCCCTCAGTCCCATCCATACTCAGCCTTTGTTTACTCAAAGTGCGGCCAGATTATAAAATGACAGCAAGAATGATGCTTACTGTGAAAACAAGCTGATTAGCAAACCCTCTCTGTGTTTTGTAAAGAAATGCACCAGGCAGCTACGCAAATCACATCAAAATGTATCAGCCGGATTTCTCCGGCCGTTGGAATTCTCTGTTCCCACTGGCAGTGCACCCCCGCCAATTTCCCAGCGGTCTGGGTGTCTTCAATGGGAAATCCCATTTACAAGCGTCGGGAAGAGAGAATCCCACTGCCAGTGAACGCGCGCCGCCAAGAAACATTTGGCCAGGGAAACGGGAGAATCCAACCCATTATGTGTGCATTCCGAGGTTTCAATTCACAGCTCTCACCTTCCCTCTTTACCAAATCTCACAGATTCTCCCTGAAATCCCCACAATTTCGACATTGACCATTGTAGATTACTGCATTGATTGGAAACCTACACCCGTACGTAAAGACGAATTCCGAAACGTATAACCTGGGCTCAGCATTGGAAGTCGATACATCTTGGTTCATGAATCCATATGGCTCATGCCATGGAGTAGATGCACAGAACAGGAAGACACTGGGTCTGGGAGCATTGGCCCAATTGCAGTGGGGGGTGGGGATTAATAGGTTTGTTTGAGGGCGTGGGGGAAGCAATCCTCTTGGCCCACAAGCAGTGTTGGAAAAGCACTAATGCATGCAGCAGCGCATACCTCCTTTTAGCTGCTGGATTTCCCAAGGCCAGCGATACTTGGCTGGTCAGTGCCAAAGCTGGAGCGGAGGAAAACAATCTGAGGCACAGAGCCTCATTAAAATATTTAAATGATTCCTGGGAGCTATCAGTTCCCCCCGCCCTTTCCATTATAAGGGGAAGTGAGAGTGTTTGAGCCAGATTGGGCTTGGATTTGTGATTTCTTTTACATTACTACTTCCCATATGACCCCAACACACCTATTTCGTTTCTGAGGTTTAAAATTACCCGCACTGCTTTCAACACCGAGACTGAAAGATCATTGTCGGGACAAAGATATAGGACCAAGGAGTGTAAATGGCGTTGAGGTGCAGCTCAGCTGAGATCTAATTGAATTGCAAACCAGGCTGAGGAATCTGAATGCCTACTCCAGGTCATACGTGCCAAGTAAGGCCGACTTCTCATCATTCTACATTTCTCACCATTCGTTTAACTGTACCCATTGATGTTGGCGTTTAAGTCGACATTTGAAGCCCCCAAAAGAATCCCTCCATTAATGGGGGCTTCTTATGCACCGAGTATAAAAGTGAACCACCGTTTTGGGTGTGGGTGGTCACCATTTTGAATCATTATCAGCATCTGACGCAAAGAGTGCGCAAGTCTTAAACCCCTGTGCATCTCCACAGCACAACCTGAATCACCTGTTTGGTCCTTTGCACCCAGTCACAAGGCAATGGTAAGTAATACTTGCATTTGTGGGGTGGAAAAAGAAGACTGAATACTAATCGTAGAATTTACAGTGCAGAAAGAGGCCATTTGGCCCATCGGGTCTGCACCAGCCCTTGGAAAGAGCAATCTACTTAAGCCCACGCCGCCACCCTATCCCCGTAACCCAATTACCCCACCTATCGTTTTGGACTAAGGGGCAATTTAGCTTAGCCAATCCACCTAACCTGCACATCTCTGAATTGTGGGAGGAAACCGGAGCACCCAAAGGAAACTCACGCAGACGCGGGGAGAATGTGCAAACTCCACACAGACAGTGACCCGAGTCCGGAATTGAACCCGGGTTCCTGGAGCTGTGAGGTAGCCGTGCTAACCACTGGGCCTCCGTGCCGCCCGAATGTGCAGCCCTATACTCACTAATGTCGAACTTCTTGAAAATAACATTTTTCCTAAGCAAAGGACACTGGCCTACAGCAGTCATTAAGCTGCTTCTATGGAGACACTGAGTCCATAGAGCAGTCAGAGAAAGGTCACATGGTCCAGATCATTGGTGGAAAGATACTGGATTTTGGAGTCAGAGATACATTGCCACAGGGCAACAAACAGTCTTACCCCATCTTTCTTTCTTCTGAAACCTCTTTCACCAAAGCTGAGCTGTTTGCAACTTGAAATAAAAACACCAGAAAACCTCATTGCTGCAAACTGACAGTTCTGGATGGAAAATTATGAATCAAAACACTGTCTTCAATGGGAAACCCTAAGAACCAGCGGCCCCTGTGGACTGGGGCAATTCAGCTGTAAAAGAGCATCTGTATGCTCTGTGAATAACTGTTTTTCTGACTTTATTTGTTACTTGGCCAAATTGTTTTTTATCTGATACTCTGCAGAGTATCTTTTTTGTAAGTTTGCAAAGTGGGGCTTGGTGGGGGAGGAAGTTGTTTGTGTGTTTAGTTGGACATCTTGCATATTTGAAACCATTTGTTAATAATGCTGTATCTTTAAATGAATAGGTTTTAGCAATAAATCTCTCTCTTTATTTGTTAACGTATGCCTTATTTCTTGCACCAAGTTAAATATATATTAAATTGGCAACATGAAATGAAATGAAAATCGCTGATTGTCACAAGTAGGCTTTAAATGAAGTTCCTGTGAAAAGCCCCTAGTCGCCACATTCCGGCGCCTGTTCGGGGAGGCTGGTACGGGAATTGAACCGTGCTGCTGGCCTGCCTTGGTCTGCTTTAAAAGCCAGCGATTTAGCCCTGTGCTAAACCACCCCCTACCATCTCCCCTCTTAAATTCAAATTCTTACAAGTAACTCAGGGGTGTGACAAAGAGAGGAGGCAGTTCACCCCTGTTAACCTGGTTGTAACACAACACTTGAGCAGTACTTAATTGTCTTTGACGTGATTTGAGACATCCAAGTTTGTAAAAGGTAGGATATGACTGAAAGTCTTTTTTTTACCTGTTATTTCATTGCCGCCTTCCATTTAGTTAAAAAAAAGACTATGAAGGCTTCTGATATTTAAAATTTAGTAGCAGGTCTAACTCATTGTCTGAGGTAATTAGGTCTTCTGAAGTACATTTTCAGCTTCCGCCATGTTAAGTGACAAGGGATAAATAATATACAAATACTACCTTTTGCTTGCTGCTGGCTTCACCCCGTGAACTGTGTGACATGGACATTTTAGCTTGCTTTTGGGTTACCGTGGGTGCTGTTCCAAATTGTGATCGATCACAATGAATGCTAAATACACCATGATAAAGTGATCTGTATGAAAGAGGTTCATTTTCAATCATCCTTTTATTAACTGCAGGCAATTCTATTTGCACACATCCACAGTACAATGTTGTAGAATTCTTGATTTTGTGCATATGGCTTTTAACAGTGAATTGCTCAAATCAATATAAATCACTGCAATGTATCATCATGACTTGACAGTTTCACAGTAGTACTTCCAGCCAACCTGCCCTGCCCACGCCAGCCCACCCCCGCCACGCTGGCCTCTGAAGGGACCATTTAGTGCTGGCGTATAAGAAGGAATTGCATTTATATAGCCTGTTCCGTACCCTCAGGGTGATCCAGAGTCATTGAGGCACCTTTGCGGCTTATAAATGCTGTCACGTAACAGTGGATAGCTGACAACTTGCCTATTGTAGAATTCCCCAAACAGCGAATGAGCGATTGATCTGTTATTAGTGCTATTATCGGGAGCAATATTGCACAGGATACCAGGAGAATTTCCCAGCATCCTTCAAATAATGTCAGCACACATTATGCGCAAAATTGCACCTTCAATAATGCAGTGGCTCCAATCTAGATTCCGTGCTAAGGTCCTCAAGTTGTTCTTATGACCCCACAGCTTACTGGCTGAGATGCAAGAATATATTGACTGACACTACATAGTCCATTGCACACAGGCAGACTCGCCAACATGGCTCAAGGTTTTTTGTCCCCTTGATTCTTTCATGGGATGTGTGTGTCATTGGCAAGGCCCAACATTTGCTGCCCATCCCAGATTTCCCTTGAACCGAGTGGCTTGCTGGGCCATTTCAGAGGGCAGTTAAGCGTCAGCCACGTTGGTGTGGGTCTGGAGTCACGTGTAGGCCAGACCAGGTAAGGACGGCAGATTTCCTTCCCTAAGGGACATTAGTGAACCAGATGGGTTCTTTTTTGCACCATTCAACGACGGTTGTCATAGTTCTGAAACTAGCTTCACATTCCAGATTTATCAAGTTTAAATTCCGCCAACTGCCATAGTGGGATCTGAACCCATATTCTCAGAGCATAAGCCTGGGTGCTTAATTACGAGTTTATTACATGACCCCTGTGTCACTTTCTCACCACCACACTGCTATTGCTTATGTGACCCTCTGGGGACCATGAATTTGGCCAATTTCTCCCAGAGTGGATGGCGGATCTGCCACAATAGCAGGCAATTAAAACCGTTTAGGGGCGCACAAGGCTGTTATTTTCCAATCTAATGGCACCTTCCCTAAATCCATGGAAATTTGGAAAATTAAAACCAACAGACCAACTTTCTCACGAGCCACTTCTTTTAAGGCCCTACAATGACGCTTACCAGGACCCAAGGATTTGTCAGCCCGCAGCTCCAACAATTTGCAAACTATCACTTCCCTGGTGATTGGAATTTTCCTGGGCTCCTCCCTTCCTTCCAATTCCTGATTTACACCTATCAATGGGACGTTCCTAGTATCTTATCTACTGAAGACTGATGCGAATTACAATTCATCTGCCATCTCTTTATTTTCCATTATTAATTACCAAGATTCACTTTCGATAGGACAAACACTCACTTTGTTAACTCTTTTTATATTTAAGTATCCATGGAAACCCTTACTATCTGATTTTATATTTCTAGCTAGCTTTCCTTTGTACTCTAATTTTTCCCTCCTTATTCATCTCTTTGTCACTCTTTGCTGTTCTTTATGTTCTGTCCAATCTTCTGACCTGCAATTAGCGATGAGCAGTAAATGTTGGCCTGTTCAGTAATCCCCACATCGTGGGAATGAAATAAGAATTGTTTTTCATCAGGAATTCAGTTGCATGCTCCTGAAGATTGAGGTTAACCGGCCCCATGGGGTGTGTTTGACTGGGTTCTCGATATAAATTCCTGACAAGTGAAGTTTCGCGATCAGAACAAAGAATTAGCCAGTTTCACAACATTTCCCAGAAAAGGTACAAAACCAATAGGCTCATAATCAAGCAGCAGACAGAAAACTTTAAAAAATGACAATAACCAAATGCATCGTTGGACAGATTACAGTAGATCTTGGAACATTTAATATTTCTTCTAAGAATCTTTATTAGTGTCACAAGTAGTCTTACATTAACACTGCACTGAAGTTACTGTGAATATCTTAAAAGTTGGGTTAATTTAATATCACTTGCACAGAATTGAAAATCGCAAATGCCGGGGATAGATCTGTCACCAGAGTCAGTCTGTTCTATCCTGCTAATCACAGGAGGTTGCCCCTCATTCCTCTTGTACTTTTCTCCTTGCTGGGTTGCCCGAAAAGGCAGCTCATATTCCATCTGGTACCGAATGCCCTAGGTGGTCAATGTTTGAATCTCTTCTCAGCTGGCTGGCTGAGCCATTCATTCCTGACGCTGCAGATGTCGTTACAAACCTGCCACGATCAGCAACTGCTCCTGCAAAAGGAGCCTGGACACAATTATTTGAGAAATGCCAAGGTCACGCCACAGTTACCGCATCCTCTTTCTGAATTCGAAACTTATTTCGTTTCTACGAAAAAAAGGTCGCCTCTTTCAATTTTTAATCACCTTACGGCACAGCCAGGATCTTTGACTCTCTTTGGACTGGGAGCCGGGCAGTGCATGCAGATGAGAGGCAGATATAGGCCGGCACGTTTCTGATCTTGGATCATTAACACAGTGGGATTTGTGTGAGGAACTGAGCCACTCATTGTTGTACCTCAGACAGCCTTTAAGTAATGGCACAAACATTAAAGGTCACTCAAAATCGCCTTGACAGATTCAAGAATGAGCTGTAATTAATTAAAGCACACTTTTAATTGTTTCTCACTTCAAGAAAAGATGTATATGTATTGTAATTTCCCAGGAGCTTTTTGTAACATTCCTCTTGCCTTCCCATCGCTCTTTCCTCACTTCACCCTCCCGCTTAAAGCACACATGCTGGGATATCGCTCCTTGGGGCACCACTTCCCCATATTCCTTTCCCCTGTGGCTATTCTTCATTTGTGGCCCAGGCAGGGCGAGTCATTTGACTGTGTAGGGCTTCGCAGCTCCTTCCTGGCCTCGCCCCGATTTTGCTGATGAAAACAATTGATGGTGGTCGCGATTTAGTTACAGAGAATGTTACATTAAATTTGCAGCACAGAAATACATAGGGCGGGATTCTCCGTCCCGCCTTCCCCCGTTTTCCGGCTGGGATAGTTTGTTGTGGGATCAGTCAGGAGATATGGGGCATTTCCGGCTCTTCTTCAAGAACCGTGGCATGGGATCAATAACAGTGCTGCGAAGAAGCAGCTGTTTGCTATAGTTTAGTAACTTGAGGAACAAGGGTTTATTGAGCTCGGTACAAGTGGTGAACCACTGTATTAGGGGATGTAAGGTAGGACCTGCACTACAGGTTCGCCGGTAACCCCTGCCGGCTGGCACCGCCCACGGAGAACTGTATCAATATGTATGACCTCCAGTGCCCTTCCATTTCACCAGCTGCAGCAGGAGGCCACGCATCTGACTGTAATAAAGCCACAGTTGTACCCAATCTGCGTCTTTGTGCAATTGATCGGGCATCAATTTATTACAGTCAGATTTTCCACAGAATGGATATCAGAATTAAGCCCGATCGCCTGCAGCTGAATCCTCACTCGTCCGATGCCAGGAAAGACTTTACTCACTGGCTAGCATGTTTTGAGGCCTACATCAACGCGGCGGACCCCGCGCCAACGGAGGCTCAGAAGATAAACGTCCTGTACTCCAGACTGAGCTCCAGCGTGTTCCCGTTGATCCAAGACGCCACGAATTACACAAAAGCAATGGAACTCCTGAAGGAACACTACGCGCAGAAGGTGAACACGCTCTTCGCCAGGCATGTACTCGTCACCCGCTCGCAACTACCTGGTGAGTCCATCGAAGACTTCTGGCGCGCCCTAATTCCACTCGTCCGGGACTGTGACTGTTAGGCCGTTACGGCCGCCGAACACGCGAATCTCCTCATGCGCGATGCCTTCGTGACGGGGATTGCGTCAGACCGCATCCGAGAACGATTACTGGAAGAGGCCATGCTCGAACTGGCGGAGAAGAAAACCTTGGCGCTCTCCATGACGGTCGCATCCCGTAACGTGCAATCATACCCCTCCCTCCACGCTGCCCACCCTTCTACCCCTTCCTACCCCTCCTGGATCCGCCAACGACCTCCTCAGCCGGGGCCCTGCCTTCCCAATACACCTGCACCGCATGCCGGTCCGCGCACCCCGGGGGTCCCTGCTGCTACTTCTGCGGTCAGCAGAAGCACCCCCGCCAACACTGCCCGGCCCGCACTGCTGTTTGTAAAGCCTGCAGTAAAAAGGGCCACTTTGCGGCTGTGTGCCAGGCCCGCTCAGTCGCCGCGATTGCGCCCACTATCGCCCCCTCCCCCACGCCAGACGCACAATGGGAGCCACCATCTTCTCCTCCCGGGGCCATGTGCGACCACTGGACGCCGCCATCTTGACCCGACCCCGCAATGTGTGCACCATGGGCGCCGCCATCTTATCCCGACCCCGCAATGTGCGCACCATGGGTGCTGCCATCTTGTCCCGACCCCGCAATGTGCGCACCATGGGCGCGCCATCTTGTCCCGACCCCGCAATGTGCGCACCATGGGCGCCGCCATCTTGTCCCGACCCCGCAATGTGCTCACCATGGGCGCCGCCATCTTGTCCCGACCCCACAATGTGCCCCGCACCATGGGCGCCGCCATCTTGTCCCGACCCCGCAATGTGCGCCCCATGGGCGCCGCCATCTTGTCCCGACCCCGCAATGTGCGCACCATGGGCGCCGCCATCTTGTCCCGACCCCGCAATGTACGCACCATGGGCGCCGCCATCTTGTCCCCCACAGGGTCTCCGGACATCCCGACATAGAAACCGCACACGCTCACCACCCGAAGCATCCAACAGCTACCCGCAGCTCGCTTCAATTACGCTGGACCAATCTCGCCCACACAACCTGGCCACCGCGTCGACGATGGTGAAAATCAACGGCCACGCTACTTCGTGCCTGCTGGACTCCGGTACACCGAAAGCTTCGTACACCCAGATACGGTAAGGTGCTGCTCCCTCACGGTCCACCCTGCCAATCAAAGGATCTCCCTAGCCTCCGGATCCCACTCCGTCCCGATCTGAGGCTTCTGTACAGTCACCCTTACTGCCCAGGGCGTAGAATTTAGTAACTTCCGCCTCTATGTCCTTCCTAATCTCTGCGCTGCACTCCTGTTGGGCCTAGACTTCCAGTGCAACCTCCAGAGCCTCACCCTCAAATTCGGCGGGCCCTTACCCCCCCTTACCGTTTGCGGCCTCGCGACCCTCAAGGTCGATTCCCCCTCCTTTTTTGCCAATGTAACTGCGGATTGCAAGCCCGTTGCCACTATGAGCAGAAGGTACAGCACCCAGGACAAGACTTTCATCAGGTCCGAAGTCCAGCGGCTGCTTAAGGAGGGTTTTATCGAGGCCAGCAACAGCCCCTGGAGAGCCCAAGTGGTAGTGGTTAAAACTGGGGAGAAACACAGGATGGTCGTGGACTACAGCCAGGCCATCAATCGGTACACGCAGCTCGACACGTACCCCCTCCCACGCATATCTGATATGGTCAATCAGATTGCGCAGTACCGGGTCTTCTCAACAATTGACCTGAAATCCGCCTACCACCAGCTCCCCATCCGGAAGTCGGACCATCCATACACAGCCTTCGAGGTAGACGGTCGCCTCTACCACTTTCTGAGGGTCTCTTTCGGCATCACAAATGGGGTCTCGGTCTTCCAAAGGGAGATGGACCGAATGGTCGACAAGTACGGTTTGCGGGCCACCTTTCCGTACTTAGATGATGTCACCATCTGCGGCCATGACCAGCAGGACCACGATGCCAACCTCGATAAATTCCTCTGCACTGCCACTCTTCTCAACCTGACCTATAACAAAGAGAAGTGTGTGTTCAGCACGACCTGGTTACCCATTCTCGGCTATGTAGTCCAAAACGGACTTCTCGGGCCTGACCCCGACCGCATGCGCCCCCTCATGGAACTTCCCCTCCCCCACTGCCCCAAGGCCCTCAAACGCTGCCTGGGGTTCTTTTCCTACTACGTACAGTGGGTCCCAAACTATGCGGACAAGGCCCGCCCACTCATTCAGTCCACCCAATTCCCCCTCGCTGCCGAGGCACAACACACTTTTGCCCGCATCAGAGCAGACATCGCCAAGGCCGGGATGCGCGCAGTGGACGAGTCACTGCCTTTCCAAGTAGAAAGCGATGCTTCAGACGTCGCCCTTGCCGCCACTCTAAACCAGGCAGGCAGACCCGTGGCATTCTTTTCCCGCACCATTCATGCCTCTGAAATTCGACACTCATCCGTCGGAAAGGAGGCCTAAGCTATCGTTGAAACTGTGCGACATTGGAGGCATTACCTGGCCGGTAAGAGATTCACTTTCCTTACCGACCAACGGTCGGTAGCCTTCATGTTCAATAACACACAGCGGGGCAAGATCTAAAATGCTAAAATCTTGCAGTGGAGAATCGAGCTCTCTACCTATAATTACGAGATTTTGTATCGCCCCGGTAAACTCAACGAGCCCCCAGACGCCCTCTCCTGAGGTACATGTGCCAGCGCACAAGTGGACCAACTCCGGGCCCTACACGACAGCCTTTGTCACCCGGGGGTCACTTGATTGTACCATCTGGTCAAAGCTCATAATCTGCCCTACTCCGTCGAGGAAGTAAGGACAGTCACCAGGGGCTGCCAGATCTGTGCGGAGTGCGAGCCACACTTCTACCAGCCAGACCATGCGCGCCTGGTGAAGGTTTCCCGTCCCTTTGAACGCCTCAGCGTGGATTTCAAAGGGCCCCTCCCCTCCACCGACCGTAACACGTACATTCTCAGTGTGGTCGATGAGTACTCCAGATTCCCCTTCGCCATGCCATGCCCCGATATGACGTCTGCCACCGTCATCAAGGCCCTTAGCACCATCTTCGCTCTGTTCGGTTTCCCTGCCTACATCCACAGTGACAGGGGATCCTCATTCATGAGCGATGAGCTGCGTCAGTTCCTGCTCAGCAGGGGTATAACCTCCAGCAGGACAACCAGCTACAACCCCCGGGGAAACGGGCAAGTAGAATGGGAGAATGGGACGGTTTGGAGAGCCGTCCAGCTGGCCCTCGGGTCCAGGAACCTCCCAGCCTCTCGCTGGCAGGAGGTCCTCCCTGACGCTCTACACTCCATCCGGTCACTATTGTGCACCGCCACTAATAACACACCCCATGAGCGTGTTTTTACCTTCCCCAGGAAGTCCACATCTGGGGTGTCGCTCCCGACTTGGCTCGCAGCTCCAGGACCGCTCCTTCTCCGTAGGCACATCCAACTCCACAAGGCGGACCCCTTGGTGGACAGGGGTCACCTGCTCCACGCCAACCCTCAATATGCCTACGTCGAGGTCCCAGATGGCCGCCAACATACTGTCTCACTCAGGGACCTGGCACCGTCAGGTTCCACCCCAACACCCCCCCCCCACCCATGTGCCCCCCCTCCCACTGCGCCGCCAATATTGACCCCACCAGACCCTCCCCCCTTTTCACACAAGAGGACGAAGAGGACTTTGGCACGCTCCCGGTGTTCCCCGATGACTGGCCAGCATTAGCACCACCACCACCGCCATCGGTGCCACCTCCACCACCGCCAGCACCGACTTCGCCGCCACCATTACGCCGCTCCCAACGAAGCACCAAAGCACCGGATCGGCTGAACCTTTGACGGACTCCGGACCATCAACATGGACTTGAAATTTTTTTCCACTGTACATATTTGCACTATTTTTATATAGTTTCATGTCACCCCCGCCAGACTCATTTTTAACAGGGGGTGAATGTGGTGAACCACTGTAATAGGGGATGGAAAGTTGGACCTGCACTACAGGTTCGCCGGTAGCCCCTGCGGCTGGCTCCGCCCACGGAGAACTGTATAAATATGTATGACCTCCAGTGCCCTTCCATTTTGCCAGCTGCAGCAGGAGGCCACACAGCTGACTGTAACAAAGCCACAGTTGTACCCAACTTTAGCCTTTGTGCAATTGATCGTGCATGAGTGCAATATTCTGCCCAGGACAGTAACTCTCTCCCAATCCAGTCCTTGCTGGGTGAACCAGCAGATAAGGGCCCTGGTTGGGCCGGTTTTTAAGTGTTGTCTTTAACGAGCTCCAGCTGGGTGGCCTCCACCTGGGAAACCTGTAGTCCACGGGTCTCACAGGGAGATCGACAATGGTTTCCTCGTGGGGAGGTTAATACATGTAGGTAGTTGGGCAAATAATGGGAGCACTCACGTTCCCCAAGGTGCACACTTGCCTTCCGCCTCAGACAGTCTCTCTCGTCTTGCTTCAAGCAGGTATGGCAACGTGGCCCGAACTGTTCATAACGCTGACCTGAAAAAGAACCAGAAGAGAAAACAGCCTGGGAAATGGGCGTGGTACAACAATGTGCATTGGGGAAGTATCTCACATTGAAACTTAGCAGCTTCCAAAGCAGCACGCCGGCCCAGTGGTTAGCACCGCTGCCTCACGGCGTTGCGGATCCGGGTTCGATCCCGGCCGCGGGTCACTGCCCGTGTGGAGTTTGCACATCTCCCTGTGTCTGCATGAGTTTCACCCCCACAATTCAAAGATGTGCGGGTGGATTGGCCACGCTAAATTGCCCCTTAATTGGGAAAAACAAAATTGGGTTCTCTAAATTTATATTAAAAAAAGACTTGGGACTATTTTGCCTTGCGGCTCCAAAATATCTCATTTTCAGTATTCCAGTATGGACTTGTGGTATTTAATTGTGGTGTACATCATTTTCTTGTGGACTGCTTGCTCAACAATCTTTCACAATGCTGACTTCCGCCGATTTTTAAATGGGATAAAATACGTGATGGGAAAATGAGAGCAGTCGAATCTTATAAATGACAAACCGCACAAAAATACACAGAAACGCACAGCTGATTGTAAAACAAATACAAACACATCTTGGGGCAAATGGACAGAGATTGAGGTTGTACCTGCACACCTGTTAGGAGTTACTCATTGGATTTTGTGGATCGAGGTTAAAAGAAAACCGACAGCTCAAACAGATTCAACGTAACCTGACCCAACATCACTCGGGTCAGATGACCTGGTGATGATCATACTTGCTGTTTATGGGAGCTTGCTGTGTGACGATTGGCATGATGGCACATCGGTTAGCACTGCTGCCTCACAGCGCCGGGGACTTGGGTTCGATTCCGGCCTCGGGTGACTGCCTGTGTGGAGTTTGCACGTTCTCCCTGTGTCTGCGTGGATTTCCTCCGGGTGCTCCGGTTTCCTCCCACAGTCCAAAGATGTTCAGTTTAGCTGGATTGACCACGCTAAATTGCTCCTTAGTGTCCAAAGATGCGCAGGTTAGGTGAGGTTATAGGGATAGGGTGGGGGAGCGGAGGAGTGGACCCAGGTAGCGTACTCTTTTAGAGGGTCGGTGCAAACTCGATGGGCTGAATGGCCTCCTTCTGCACCGTAGCAATTCTATGATTACAACAGTAACAACATACTCCAGTGTTTGAAGTGTTAATGTGAGCCTACTTGTGACACGAATAAAGATTATTATTATTTTAGAAACAGCCAGTTTCTTTAAAGGGAATTGTTCGCCCGACCTATTTTTGAAGATGGGGAAGACAAACTATGTGAACTATGTCACGAAAGAGAGAATTCACCGGGTCCCGCGTTTACTGAGGGGACCTGCGTTCAAAGTAAATGCAGGCCAGAGTTTGGGCTTGGAGCATGGCTACCCCCTGGAACCAATCCGTCTGTTCTGTGTCTGCACACAACACCAAAAGAGCCCCCCCTAACCTCGTATACTTTCACGTGAAAGCCGTACCAATTCAAAGTCGCGACCGTGTTTGGCAGAACTGTGGGAGGGATTATTTAGCACATCTGTAAGCATCTGGGGCTAAACCCCGTTGTCGGTCTGGCCAGGTCTCTCTGCATCTTCTAACTTCTACCGTTCTGCCCAGGGAGTGCTTGATGCTGCCGCTGTGTTCAAACGGGAGGCCACAGAACATATTTACCTGCCACGCAAAGGGCACGGAATGGGATATCGACATAATGGAGCTAAACTCGTTGGTGGAACTTGGAATGAAAGTAGGAAGTTTATTTAAAATAAATTTAGAGTACCCAATTCACTTTTTTCAAGTAAGGGGCAATTTAGTGTGGCCAATCCACCTACCCAGCACATCTTTGGGTTGTGGGGTCGAAACCCACGCAAACACGGGGAGAACGTGCACATTCCACACAGACAGTGACCCAGGGCCGTGATCGAACCTGGGACTTCAGTGCCATGAGGGCAGCAGTGCCAACCACTGCGCCAATGTGCTGCCCCATGAAGGGTGTGGTAAACCACTGTTAGTGTATTATATGTATTGTGGTAAACTGTCATTGTATTACATGTATTGTGGTAACCCACTGCCTGCTGGCTCTGCCTGTGGCTCCTCCCCTCGGGCTCGGTATAAAGGTGGCTGACGTCCGGCCCTACCCCAGTTCGGGATCAGTGGCCAGGAGGCTTTCTGTTTAGCTTATTAAAGCCACAGTTTCGTACACTACTCATCTTGTGTTAATTGATGGCACATCAATTTAATAAGCTAAACTTTTAAGATGAATTCATCACTCAAGCCTGATCGTCTGGCGCTGGACCCACAAGCAGCCGCCGCCACTGCGACATTCGAGCACTGGCTAAGCTGCTTCGAAGGTTACCTCAGATCCTCCACCGATGATGTTACCGACCTCCAAAAGCTTCAAATACTCAACGCACAGGTGAGCCCGCAAGTTTTCCTTCCTATCAGAGATGCCCCCTTGTATATGAAGGCGATAATGCTGCTGAAGGGACAGTACATAAAAGGGAGTAAACGAAGTGTACACCAGGCACCTCCTTGCCACGAGGAGACAACGCCCCGGAGAATCACAAGCCGAGTTCCTGCGTGCCTTGCGGGTACTCGGCCGGAATTGTGCTTGCCAGGCGGTATCGGCTGTCCAACACAGGGAGCTGCTGATCAGGGACGCCTATGTCGCAGGCATTAAATCCAATTACATCCGCCAGCGCTTGCTAGAAGGGGGTACACTTGGCCTGCCAGAGACAGTGCAGCTCTCAAACTCACTGGAAGTGGCTTTCTGACCACGCGGCACCCTCGTGAACATCGTGGGCGCCACCATCACCCGACTCGAGTGCGGCGCTAGCCTGCGCTGCGCAGCAGCCCGCCAAATCCGGAAGCTCGAAATGCTACTTTTGCGGCCAGGGTAAGTACCCCAGACAACGCTGCCGTGCACGGAACGCGATTTGCAACGGGTGTGGGAGGAAGGGCCACTTCGCCAAAGTCTGCCAGGCCCGACCTGTCCCTAACGTTCCTAGGCCCAGCAACGCTGCCTGTTGCCTGTCTGGGCCACCCGCCATATGCGACCCGTGGGCGCTGCCATCTTCGCTGTCACCCGCCATGTGCGACCCGTGGGGGCTGCCATCTTCGCTGTCACCCGCCATGTGCGACCCGTGGGCGCTGCCATCTTCGCTGCCACCTTTTATTCTACCTGCCACGCGCGACCCATGGGGGCCGCCATTTTGGAACCACTCCGCCGCCTCTCGGGACCCCTGCTCACCCGGTCGTATGCTGGCCACCGCTACCTCCGACTGGCCCACCCACCACCTTCCGAAGCCCGCCTCCATCACACTCGACCAGTCTCGACCTAATCATCTCACGAAATCCACGATGACCGTCCGGATCAACGGGCACGAGACGGCCTGCCTCTTCGACTCCTGGAGCACAGGCAGCTTTATCCACCCAGATGCGGTAAGGCGCTGCTCCCTCCCAATTTTACCTGTGACCCAGAAAATCTCCCTGGCTTCCGGATCACATTTCGTAGAAATCCGGGGGTACTGTGTCGCGACCCTTTCGGTACAGGTCGTAGAGTGCACTAACTTTAGCTCTATGTCCTCCCCCATCTCTGCGCTGCCCTATTACTGGGGCTCGACTTTCTGTGCCACCTCCAAAGCCTTACCTTAAAGTTCGGTGGACCCCTGTCCCCCCTCACCGTCTGTAGCCTCGCGACCCTTAAGGTCGCCCCACCCTCGCTCTTCGCTAACCTCACCCCGGACTGTAAGCCCGTCGCCACTAGGAGCAGATGATACAGTGCCCAGCACAGGGCCTTTATCAGGTCGGAGGTGCAGCGACTCCTGCAAGAGGGGATCACTGAGGCTAGTACCAGCCCCTGGAGAGCCCAAGTAGTGGTTGTCAAGACTGGGGACAAGCACCGGATGATCATCGACTACAGTCAGACGATCAACCGGTACACGCAGCTTGATGCGTACCCCCTCCCCCGCATACCTGACATGGTCAATCAGATTGCGCAGTATTGAGTCTTCTCCACAGTTGACTTGAAGACTGCATACCACCAGCTCCCTATCCACCTGGAGGACCGCCAATACACTGCCTTCGAGGCAGATGGCCGCCTCTACCCCTTCCTCAGGGTTCCCTTCGCTGTCACGAGAAATGGACCTATTGGTTCACCAGTACGGGCTGCGGGCCACGTTCCCATACCTAGATAATGTCACCATCTGCGGCCATGACCAGCAGGACCATGATGGAAATCTCCGGCATTTCCTCCACACTGCTAAGCTCCTTAACCTCACATACAATAAGGAGAAATGTGTTTGCCGCACAACCCGCCAGCCATCCTTGGCTACGTTGTGGAAAACGGAGTCCTAGGGCCCAACCCCGACCGCATGCGCCCCCTCCTTCAACTTCCCCATCCCCACTGCCCCAAGGCCCTGAAGAGATGCCTGGGATTCTTCTCTTATTTATGCCCAGTGGGTCCCCAAGTATGCGGACAAGGCCCATCCACTCATTAAATCCGTCATTTTTCCCCTGACGGCTGAAGCCCGCCTGGCCTTCAACCGCATCAAGGCAGACATTGCCAAAGCCGCGATGCACGCTGTGGACGAGTCCATTCCGTTCCAGGTGGAGAGCGATGTGTCGGACTTTGCCCTGGCCGCTACCCTCAACCAGGTGGGCAGGCCCGTGGCTTTCTTCTCCATTACCCTCCATGCCTCCGAAACTCGGCACTCCTCCGTCGAAAAGGAAGCCCAAGCCATTGTGGAAGCTGTGCGATATTGGCGGCATTACCTGGCCGGCAGGCGATTTACTCTCCTCACTGACCAATGGTCGGTTGCCTTCATGTTTAATAATACACAGCGGGGCAAGATCAAGAACGACAAGATTCTGAGGTGGAGGATCTAACTCTCCACCTACAACTACGATATCTTGTACCGACCTGGAAAGCTCAATGAGTCCCCAGATGCCAGCGCACAAGTAGACCGACTTCGGGTCCTCTACAATGACCTCTGTCACCCGGGGGTCACCCGTTTTTTTCACTTTATCAAGGCTCGCAACCTGCCTTACTCCATCGAAGAGGTCAGGACCATGACCAGGGACTGCCAGGTCTGCGCGGAGTGCAAACCGCACTTCTATCGGCCAGACAGAGCACACCTGGTAAAGGCCTCCCACCCCTTTGAGCGCCTCAGCATCGATTTCAAAGGGCTTCGCCCCCCCACTGACCGTAACGTGTACTTACTCAACATCGTTGACGAGTACTCACGATTCCCCTTTGCCATCCCATGCCCTGACATGACCTCTGCCACCGTCATCAAGGCCCTGCACAGTCTCTTCACCTTGTTCGGTTTCCCCACCTACATCCATAGCGATCGGGGTTCCTCCTTCATGAGCGACGAGTTACGTCAGTTCCTGCTTAGCAAGGGCATCGCCTCAAGCAGGATGACCAGCTACAACCCCCGGGGAAATAGACAGGTGGAGAGGGAGAATGCGACGGTCTGGAAGGCCGTCCTTCTGGCCCTACGGTCTAGAAGTCTCCCAGTCTCCCGCTGGCAGGAGGTCCTTCCCGATACACTCCACTGCATCCGGTCGCTCCTGTGCACTGCCACCAATGAGACCCCTCACAAACGTATGTTTGCCTTCCCTAGGAGGTCCACCTCAGGGGTCTCGCTGCTGTGCTGGCTGACAGTCCCAAGGGCCCGTCCTCCTCCGGAAGCATGCGAGGAGTCATAAGTCGGATCCCCTCATCGAGAAGGTCATGCTCCTCCATGCCAACCCACAATATGCCTACGTGGCACATCATGACGGGCGGCAGGACACAGTCTCCCTCCGGGATTTGGCACCTGCAGGTTCTCCAGCGACCATCACCACCACCCCCGACCCTACACCGTCTCCCTCCACCACTACCCGGCTACTTCGAGATTTGGCACCTACAGGCCCACCGGCGACCATCACTAACATCCCCGCCCCTACATTGCCCCCCCCTCCACCGACTCAACTACTGGGCGAAGAAGAAGACAACACACTCCCGGACGGGCAGGTCTCGACACCAGTGCACACACTACAGCCGGGACTGAGGCGATCACGGCGGAAGGTCAAAGCCCCTGACAGACTCGACCTTTAAGTCCACTTCACCCCCGCTGGACTCTTTTTTAACAGGGGGTGAATGTGGTAAACCACTATTAGTGTATTATATGTATTGTCGTAAACTGTTACTGTACTACATGTATTGTGGTAAACCACTGCCTGCTGGCTCTGCCTGTGGCTCCTCCCCTCGGGCTCGGTATAAAGGTGGCTGACCTCCGGCACTGCCCCAGTTCGGGATCAGTGTTCAGGAGGCTTTCTGTTTAGCTTATTAAAGCCACAGTTTCGTTCACTACTCGTCTTGTGTTAATTGATGGCTCATCAAAGGGTAGGAAGTTAATGCTCATGTAATTCCCGCAAGGACGGATTGTGCACGATCCTTGTCTGTTTTGGCATCAGGATTCTCCATATGCTAATGGCTGGCATTTGGCAAAGGAAAATTCAATGCCCCTTTGCAGGAATGGGGTGGGGAAGGGGGGGGGGGGGTTCATTCTATAACCAGCTGCCTGTCATCTGGTTAATGAGGAAAGTTTAGGGACTGTTGGAAAAGTAGCTGCCATTTTGTACACGGCAAGATCCCATCCAATAGATAACCAGAAAATCTGTACAATCGCGGGGTGAATGTTGGCCCTGACACTGGGAGAAAGGCCCCGCTCTTCTTTGACTATTGCCATGAGTCCACCTGAGAGGGCAGATGGTCCAACAGCTCGTCCGAAAGAAGGCACCTCCAACAGTGCAGCACTCCCTCAGTACTGCACCGAGTGTCAGTGCAAATTATGGGTTCAGGTCCCTGGAATGGGACTTCAACCCACCACTTTCGGACTCAGAATGAATATTCCCCTTCTCCCCACCTCCACCTGCCCAATATAAGCTCTGCGCAAAATTTCTGTCGAATGACAAAGGGTTTGGAGCACCGACCATTCAACCCGCCGGAGTGGAGGCAGACATTATGCTCCAAATGAGCTTCCTCGCACCATACTTTACTTCACTCTGTCAGTATTATATATCTGTCTCTGCCTCATGTTCTTCCCTCATTATCCTTTGAGACAGCTCTGTTATTCACCTCGGCCACTGCTTCTGCAAACAGATTCCACATTCCAACCACTCTCCGGGTAAAGAAGTTTCTCCTGTATCCCTGTTGGATTTATTAGGAACTAGTTTCAGTTTATTTTATGAAGAAAGGTTTATAAGGTTGAGCAAGTTGGGCCTCTACCCACTGGTGTTTGGCAGAATGAGAGGTGATCTTGATTTGATTTATTGTCACATGTACTGAAGTACAGTGAAAAGTATTTTGCTGCGGCCAAGGGAACGTATACAGTGCGTACATAGTAGACAAAAAAAAGAATAATTGACAGAGAACATTGACAAATGGTACATCAACAAACAGTGATTAGTTACAGTGCGGAACAAGGGGCCAAACAAAGCAAATACGTGAGCAAGAGCAGCATAGGGCGTCGTGATCAGTCCGAGGGAGAGTCGTTGAGGAGTCTAGTAGCTGCGGGGAAGACACTGTTCCTGTGTCTGGATGTGCAGATTTTCAGACTTCTGTATCTTCTGCCTGATGGAAGGTTCTGGAAGAAGGCAAAGCCTGTGTGGGAGGGGTCTCTGATAATGCGGTCTGCCTTCCTGAGGCAGTGGGAGATGTAGACAAGGTACTGTCAAACCCGGGGGCACGACCGGCGGGTGGGTCGCGGCGGGTGTTGGGAGGGTCGCGGAGCCGTCCTTCTCGGCGCTCCCAATCGTGCAAATCTGCGTGCAACAGCCACAGCAGCCGGCTGTTAATAACGCCGGCTGCAAACTGCCTTCAAAACGGCCGCAAACATGTAAAACAAAGGTGGCCGCACTGCGCATGCGCCGATGATCGGACACGCATGCGCAGTGCGGCCGCTATTTTTTTTAAAAGGTCGCAGCTTTTTGTTTTACAAGTTTGGGGGGGTTTTATTCATTTATTTTATTCATTTAATTTTTACTTTTTTCATTTATTTTATTCATTTTATTTTTATTTGTTTTTACAAGTTCGGGGGGGTTTATTTGATAAAATTTCACAGGAAAATATGCAGAACTTTGGACAGATGGAGACTCCATACTTTCCAACACCTGAAGGCTTCACCTTCATCCAACAGGTTCCATTGGAGGAGCGTGTACGAGGGCCAAAGGGACCCAAAACCATTTCCTCCATTTTTGTCAGCAGCAAACAAGGTAAGAGAAAATGGTGGGTCCCGAAGGTCGGCCGGCGTGGGTCGCGAAGGTCGGTCAGGTTGGGTCCCGAATGTTGGCCGGTTGGTGAAAATGGGTCCCCGGAAAAAAAGTTTCAAGAACACTGGTGTAGACAGAATCAATGTGGGGGTGGCAAGCCTGTGTGATGCATTGGGCTGCACACACTGCAGTTTCTTGCGATCTTGGGCCCGAGCAGTTGATACCAAGCTGTAACGCAGACGGATAGGATGGCATTTCTTACTGAAATGTACAAGATCCTAAGGGGATTTGGTTGGGTGGATACTGGGAAGATGCTTCCCTTTTGTGCGGGAGATGAAAACCAGGGTGTCACAGTTTAAGAACAAGAGGGTTACTCTTTAGAATGTAGATGAGGAGATTTTCGTTCTCAGAGAGCAGTAGAGGCTGGGTATATATTCAAGGCACAGATAGACAGAGTTTTGATGGACAAGGTAGTCAAGGGTTAGTCAAGGTAGTCCACGCGATATTACTCAAGGCTTGCTCTGAATCATTTACGGAGCTGGTGCAGAAGGGAGGAGCACTTTACAGGATAGAAACAAAATGCTGCTGTGAATAGAAATCCAAAGCAGACCTGCTGGAAAGACACGGCAGGTCAGCAAGCGTCTGCAGAGTTCACACAGGTTCCAAGGAAAATTGCACAGAGAACTTGTGCACAGAACTACAGACGGACCTGTTGCGGCAAACGCAGCATTTCCGGTCTTGTTCGAGTCCTGCACAATAGGGTTATAATTTCCTTTTCGAAAGGACTGATAATGTAAAACTACAGCAACACGGCGCGCACATTCCAATGAACTCTTGTTGCATTGAACACAATGGGCTTCATGAAGGTTGGAATTTTCCAGACTCCTGGGCACATATGCTCAGTTCTGATCACGTTGCACAACATCACAAAGAGAATTCCACTCAATCAGCGTAGTCTCGAGTCATTAGAGAATCCACCTGTCACGTGGAATTATGACTGCACACGACTCGAATTTTCTCCATACCAAGAAACTCGTGGAACATTCCATCGTGCGATCAAGACCCCTTGGGGTTTAAAAAAAAAAAATTGCAACCTACTTACATTCAAATCTTCATCCTTTCCACGTTTCCTGAATTTTGAAACTGATCAAATTCATTGCACTCTGATGATTTGTGAGAGGTTTAGCCTAAATCCTATTTGTAACCTAGTAAATAAGCTGGGTTAAAAAGCAGAATTTTATTGCTGGCAAAGGTGGTCCACTCGAATTGCCAGTGATCCTACGCATTGCGATTAATCTTCATTCATTTTGCCCATTATCCTCGCTTACAACTCATTGTTTGCCCCTCTCACCCCATATGTCGTTACATAGACCTTTCCAACTTCCTTGCTTACAGGAAAAATTGGCTGATAGCTTCAATAGTTTTTCATTACCAAACCTCCAGCAACAGCTGATAGGATCACACTAAAATAACCCCTCAGCTCTTAATCATCCTACCTCCAGCCGTCACTCTTACAATTCAGAAAGGAAAAAGTAGCAAACGACCTGTTCAGGACTGACATCAGGAACCAAACAGTGAGAGAGTAGAGCAGAGTAACAGTATACAGGATTGGTAGTGGAGAGTAACAGTGTACAGGATGGGGAGTGGAGAGTAAAAGTGTACAGGATGGGGAATGGAGAGGAACAGTGAACAGGATGGGGAATGGAGAGTAACAGTGTAGAGGATGGGGAATGGAGAGTAACAGTGTAGAGGATGGGGAATGGAGAGGAACAGTGCACAGGATGGGGAGTGGAGAGTAACAGTGTACAGGATGAGGAATGGAGAGTAACAGTGTACAGGATGGGGAATGGAGAGGAACAGTGCACAGGATGGGGAGTGGAGAGTAACAGTGTACAGGATGAGGAATGGAGAGTAACAGTGTACAGGATGGGGAGTGGAGAGTAACAGTGTACAGGATGGGGAATGGAGAGTAACAGTGTAGAAGATGGGGAATGGAGAGTAACAGTGTACAGGATGGGGAATGGAGAGTAACAGTGTACAGGATGGGGAAAGGAGAGTAACAGTGTACAGGATGGGGAGTGGAGAGTAACAGTGTACAGGATGGGGAGTGGAGAGTAACAGTGTACAGGACGGGGAATGCAGAGTAACAGTGTACTTGATGGGGAATGGAGAGTAACAGTGTAGAGGATGAGGAATGCAGAGTAACAGTGTAGAGGATGGGGAACGGAGAGTAACAGTGCACAGGGTGGGGAATGGAGAGTAACAGTGTACAGGACGGGGAATGGAGAGTAACAGTGTAGAGGATGGGGAATAGAGAGTAACAGTGCACAGGGTGGGGAATGGAGAGTAACAGTGTGCAGGATGGGGAGTGAAGAGTAACCGTGTAGAGGATGGGGAATGGAGAGGAACAGTGTAGAGGATGGGGAGTGGAGAGTAACAGTGTACAGGATGGGGAATGGAGAGTAACAGTGTACAGGATGGGGAATGGAGAGTAACAGTGTACAGGATGGGGAATGGAGAATAACAGTGTACAGGATACGGAATGGAGAGTAACAGTGTACAGGATGGGGACTGGAGAGTAACAGTGTACAGGATGGGGAGTGGAGAGTAACAGTGTACAGGATGGGGAATGGAGAGTAACAGTGTACAGGATGGGGAGTGGAGAGTAACAGTGTACAGGATGGGGAATGGAGAGTAACAGTGTAGAGGATGGGGAATGGAGAGTAACAGTGTACAGGACGGGGAATGGAGAGTAACAGTGTACAGGATGGGGAATGGAGAGTAACAGTGTACAGGATGGGGAATGGAGAGTAACAGTGTACAGGATGGGGAATGGAGAGTAACAGTGAACAGGATGGGGAATGGAGAGTAACAGTGTAGAGGATGGGGAATGGAGAGTAACAGTGTAGAGGATGGGGAATGGAGAGTAACAGTGTACAGGATGGGGAATGGAGAGTAACAGTGAACAGGATGGGGAATGAAGAGTAACAGTGTACAGGATGGGGAATGGAGAGTAACAGTGTACAGGATGGGGAATGGAGAGTAACAGTGACAGGATGGGGAATGGAGAGTAACAGTGTAGAGGATGGGGAATGGAGAGTAACAGTGTAGACGATGGGGAATGGAGAGTAACAGCGTACAGGATGGGGAATGGAGAGTAACAGTGAACAGGATGGGGAATGGAGACTAACAGTGTACAGGATGGGGAATGGAGAGTAACAGTGTACAGGATGGGGAGTGGAGAGTAACAGTGTACAGGATGGGCAATGGAGAGTAACAGTGTACAGGATGGGGATTGCAGAGTAACAGTGTACAGGATGGGGAATGGAGAGTAACAGTGTAGAGGATGGGGAATTGAGTGGAACAGTGTACAGGATGGGGAATGGAGAGTAACAGTGTACAGGATGGGGAGTGGAGAGTAACAGTGGGCAGGATGGGGAGTGGAGAGTAACAGTGTACAGGATGGGGAATGGAGAGTAACAGTGTAGAGGATGGGGAATTGAGAGGAACAGTGTACAGGATGGGGAGTGGAGTGTAACAGTGTACAGGATGGGGAGTGGAGAGTAACAGTGTACAGGATGGGGAGTGGAGAGTAACAGTGTAGAGGATGGGGAATGGAGAGGAACAGTGTAGAGGATGGGGAATGGAGAGTAACAGTGTAGAGGATGTGGAGTGGAGAGTAACAGTGTAAAGGATGGGGAATGGAGAGTAACAGTGTAGAGGATGGGGAATGGAGAGTAACAGTGTACAGGACGGGGAATGGAGAGTAACAGTATAGAGGATGGGGAGTGGAGAGTAACAGTCTACAGGATGGGGAGTGGAGAGTAACAGTATAGAGGATGGGAAATGGAGAGTAACAGAGTACAGGATGGGGAATGGAGAGTAACAGTGTAGAGGATGGGGAATGGAGAGTAACAGTGTACAGGACGGGGAATGGAGAGTAACAGTATAGAGGATGGGGAGTGGAGAGTAACAGTCTACAGGATGGGGAGTGGAGATTAACAGTGTAGAGGATGGGGAATGGAGAGTAACAGTGTACAGGACGGGGAATGGAGAGTAACAGTGTACAGGATGGGGAATGCAGAGTAACAGTGTACAGGATGGGGAGTGGAGAGTAACAGTGTAGAGGATGGGGAATGGAGAGTAACAGTGTACAGGATGGGGAATGGAGAGTAACAGCGAACAGGATGGGGAATGGAGAGTAACAGTGTACATGATGGGGAATGGAGAGTAACAGTGTACAGGATGGGGAATGGAGAGTAACAGTGACAGGATGGGGAATGGAGAGTAACAGTGTAGAGGATGGGGAATGGAGAGTAACAGTGTAGAGGATGGGGAATGGAGAGTAACAGTGTACAGGATGGGGAATGGAGAGTAACAGTGAACAGGATGGGGAATGGAGACTAACAGTGTACAGGATGGGGAATGGAGAGTAACAGTGTACAGGATGGGGAATGGAGAGTAACAGTGAACAGGATGGGGAATGGAGAGTAACAGTGTCGAGGATGGGGAATGGAGAGTAACAGTGTAGAGGATGGGGAATGGAGAGTAGCAGTGTACAGGATGGGGAATGGAGAGTAACAGTGGCCAGGATGGGGAGTGGAGAGTAACAGTGTACAGGATGGGGAATGGAGAGTAACAGTGTAGAGGATGGGGAGTGGAGAGTAATTGTACAGGATGGGGAGTGGAGAGTACCAGTGTACAGGATGTGGAAAGGAGGGTAACAGTGTACATGATGGGGAGTGGAGAGTAACAGTTTACAGGATGGGGAATGGAGAGCACCAGTGTACAGGATGGGGAAAGGAGGGTAACAGTGTACATGATGGGGAGTGGAGAGTACCAGTGTACAGGATGGGGAATGGAGAGTAACAGTGTAGAGGATGGGAAATGGAGAGTAACAGTGTACAGGACGGGGAGTGGAGAGTAACAGTGTAGAGGATGGGGAATGGAGAGTAACAGTGTACAGGATGGGGAGTGGAGAGTAACAGTGTAGAGGATGGGGAATGGCGAGTAACAGTGTACAGGATGGGGAATGGAGAGTAACAGTGTAGAGAATGGGGAATGGAGAGTAACAGAGTACAGGATGGGGAACGGAGAGGAACAGTTTACAGGATGGGTAATGCAGAGTAACAGTGTCCAGGATGAGGAATGGAGAGTAACAGTGGACAGGATGGGCAATGGAGAGTAACAGTGTACAGGATGGGGAGAGGAGAGCAACAGTGTAGAGGATGGGGAATGGAGAGAAACAGTGTAGAGGATGGGGAGTGGAGAGTAACAGTGTACAGGATGGGGAGTGGAGAGTAACAGTGTACAGGGTGGGGAATGGAGAGTAACAGTGTACAGGATGGGGAATGGAGAGTAACAGTGTACAGGATGGGGAGTGGAGAGTAACAGTGTACAGGATGGGCAATGGAGAGTAACAGTGTACAGGATGGGGATTGCAGAGTAACAGTGTACAGGATGGGGAATGGAGAGTAACAGTGTAGAGGATGGGGAATTGAGAGGAACAGTGTACAGGATGGGGAATGGAGAGTAACAGTGTACAGGATGGGGAGTGGAGAGTAACAGTGTACAGGATGGGGTGTGGAGAGTAACAGTGTACAGGATGGGGAATGGAGAGTAACAGTGTAGAGGATGGGGAATTGAGAGGAACAGTGTACAGGATGGGGAGTGGAGTGTAACAGTGTACAGGATGGGGAGTGGAGAGTAACAGTGTACAGGATGGGGAGTGGAGAGTAACAGTGTAGAGGTTGGGGAATGGAGAGGAACAGTGTAGAGGATGGGGAATGGAGAGTAAAAGTGTAGAGGATGGGGAGTGGAGAGTAACAGTGTACAGGATGGGGAATGGAGAGTAACAGTGTACAGGATGGGGAGTGGAGAGTAACAGTATGGAGGATGGGGAATGGAGAGTAACAGAGTACAGGATGGGGAATGGAGAGTAACAGTGTAGAGGATGGGGAATGGAGAGTAACAGTGTACAGGACGGGGAATGGAGAGTAACAGTAGAGAGGATGGGGAGTGGAGAGTAACAGTCTACAGGATGGGGAGTGGAGATTAACAGTGTAGAGGATGGGAAATGGAGAGTAACAGTGTACAGGACGGGGAATGGAGAGTAACAGTGTACAGGATGGGGAATGCAGAGTAACAGTGTACAGGATGGGGAGTGGAGAGTAACAGTGTACAGGATGGGGAATGGAGAGTAACAGTGTAGAGGATGCGGAGTTGAGAGTAACAGTGTACAGGATGGGGAGTGGAGAGTAACAGTGTACAGGATGGGGAATGCAGAGTAAATGTGTAGAGGATGGGGAATGGAAGGTAACAGTGTAGAGGATGGGCAATGGAGAGTAACAGTCTACAGGATGGGGAATGGAGAGTATCAGTGTACAGGATAGGGAATGGAGAGTAACAGTGCAGAGGATGGAGAGTGCAGAGTATCAGTGTACAGGACGGTGAATGGAGAGTAGCAGTGTACAGGATGGGGAATGGAGAGTAACAGTGTAGAGGATGGGGAGTGGAGAGTAACAGTGTACAGGATGGGGAATGCAGAGTAACAGTGTAGAGGATGGGGAATGGAGAGTAACAGTGTACAGGATGGGGAGTGGAGAGTAACAATGTACAGGATGGGGAATGGAGAGTAACAGTGTAGAGGATGGGGAATGGAGAGTAACAGTGTACAGGATGGGGAATGCAGAGTAACAGTGGACAGGATGGGGAATGGAGAGTAACAGTGTAGAGGATGGGGAATGGAGAGTAACAGTGTACAGGATGGGGAATGGAGAGTAACAGTGTACTGGATGGGGACTGGAGAGTAACAGTGTACTGGACGGGGAATGGAGAGTAATAGTGTAGAGGATGGGGAATGGAGAGTAATAGTGTAGAGGATGGGGTGTGGAGAGTAACAGTGTACAGGATGGGGAGTGGAGAGTAACAGTGTGCAGGATGGGGAATGGAGAGTAACAGTGTACAGGACGGGGAATGGAGAGTAATAGTGTAGAGGATGGGGAATGGAGAGTAAAAGTGTACAGAATGGGGATTGGAGAGTAAGAGTGTACAGGATGGGGAGTGGAAAGTAACAGTGTACAGGATGGGGACTGGAGAGTAACAGTGTACAGGACGGGGAATGGAGAGTAATAGTGTAGAGGATGGGGAATGGAGAGTAATAGTGTAGAGGATGGGGAGTGGAGAGTAACAGTGTACAGGATGGGGAGTGGAGAGTAACAGTGTGCAGGATGGGGAATGGAGAGTAACAGTGTACAGGACGGGGAATGGAGAGTAATAGTGTAGAGGATGGGGAATGGAGAGTAAAAGTGTACAGAATGGGGACTGGAGAGTAAGAGTATACAGGATGGGGAGTGGAAAGTAAAAGTGTACAGGATGGGGAATGGAGAGTAACAGTGTACAGGTAGGGAGTGGAGAGTAACAGTGTGTAGAATGGGGAATGCAGAGTAACAGTGTACAGGACGGGGAATGGAGAGTAACAGTGTAGAGGATGGGGAGTGGAGAGTAACAGTGTACAGGATGGGGAAATCAGAGTAACAGTGTACAGGATGGGGAGTGGAGAGTAACAGTGTACAGGATGGGGAGTGGAGAGTAACAGTGTACAGGATGGGGAATGGAGAGTAACAGTGTACAGGACGGGGAATGGAGAGTAACAGTGTACAGGATGGGGAATGCAGAGTAACAGTGTACACGATGTGGAATGGAGAGTAACAGTATAGAGGATGGCGAATGGAGAGTAACAGTGTACAGGATGGGGAGTGGAGAGTAACAGTGTACAGGATGGGGCGTGGAGAGTAACAGTGTAGAGGATGGGGAATGGTGAGTAACAGTGTACAGGATGGGGAATGGAGAGTAACAGTGTACAGGACGGGGAATGGAGAGTAACAGTGTACAGGATGGGGAATGCAGAGTAACAGTTTACAGGATGGGGAGTGGAGAGTAACAGTGTACAGGATAGGGAATGGAGAGTAACAGTGTAGAGGATGGGGAATGGAGAGTAACAGTGTACAGGATGGGGAATGAAGAGTAACAGTTTACAGGATGGGGAATGGAGAGTAACAGTGTACAGGATGGGGAACGGAGAGGAACAGTTTACAGGATGGGTAATGCAGAGTAACAGTGTCCAGGATGAGGAATGGAGAGTAACAGTGTAGAGAATGGGGAATGGAGAGTAACAGTGTACAGGATGGGGAACGGAGAGGAACAGTTTACAGGATGGGTAATGCAGAGTAACAGTGTCCAGGATGAGGAATGGAGAGTAACAGTGGACAGGATGGGCAATGTTGAGTAACAGTGTACCGGATGGGGAGTGGAGAGTAACAGTGTAGAGGATGGGGAATGGAGAGTAACAGTGTAGAGGATGGGGAGTGGAGTGTAACAGTGTACAGGATGGGGAGTGGAGAGTAACAGTGCACAGGGTGGGGAATGGAGAGTAACAGTGTACAGGATGGGGAGTGGAGAGTAACAGTGTACAGGATGGGCAATGGAGAGTAACAGTGTACAGGATGGGGAATGGAGAGTAACAGTGTTCAGGATGGGGAGTGGAGAGTAACAGTGTACAGGATGGGCAATGGAGAGTAACAGTGTACAGGATGGGGATTGCAGAGTAACAGTGTACAGGATGGGGAATGGAGAGTAACAGTGTAGAGGATGGGGAATTGAGAGGAACAGTGTACAGGATGGGGAATGGAGAGTAACAGTGTACAGGATGGGGAGTGGAGAGTAACAGTGTACAGGATGGGGAGTGGAGAGTAACAGTGTACAGGATGGGGAATGGAGAGTAACAGTCTACAGGATGGGGAGTGGAGATTAACAGTGTAGAGGATGGGGAATGGAGAGTAACAGTGTACAGGACGGGGAATGGAGAGTAACAGTGTACAGAATGGGGAATGCAGAGTAACAGTGTACAGGATGGGGAGTGGAGAGTAACAGTGTACAGGATGGGGAATGGAGAGTAACAGTGTAGAGGAGCGGAGTTGAGAGTAACAGTGTACAGGATGGGGAGTGGAGAGTAACAGTGTACAGGATGGGGAATGCAGAGTAACTGTGTAGAGGATGGGGAATGGAAGGTAACAGTGTAGATGATGGGCAATGGAGAGTAACAGTCTACAGGATGGGGAATGGAGAGTATCAGTGTACAGGATAGGGAATGGAGAGTAACAGTGCAGTGGATGGGGAGTGCAGAGTATCAGTGTACAGGACGGTGAATGGAGAGTAGCAGTGTACAGGATGGGGAATGGAGAGTAACAGTGTAGAGGATGGGGAGTGGAGAGTAACAGTGTACAGGATGGGGAATGCAGAGTAACAGTGTAGAGGATGGGGAATGGAGAGTAACAGTGTACAGGATGGGGAGTGGAGAGTAACAGTGTACAGGATGGGGAATGGAGAGTAACAGTGTAGAGGATGGGGAATGTAGAGTAACAGTGTACAGGATGGAGAATGCAGAGTAACAGTGGACAGGATGGGGAATGGAGAGTAACAGTGTAGAGGATGGGGAATGGAGAGTAACAGTGTACAGGATGGGGAATGGAGAGTAACAGTGTAGAGGATGTGGAGTGGAGAGTAACAGTGTACAGGATGGGGAATGCAGAGTAACAGTGTAGAGGATGGGGAATGGAGAGTAACAGTGTACAGGATGGGGAGTGGAGAGTTACAGTGTACAGGATGGGGAATGGAGAGTAACAGTGTAGAGGATGGGGAATGGAGAGTAACAGTGTACAGGATGGGGAATGCAGAGTAACAGTGGACAGGATGGGGAATGGAGAGTAACAGTGTAGAGGATGGGGAATGGAGAGTAACAGTGTACAGGATGGAGGATGGGGAGTGCAGAGTAACAGTGTACAGGATGGGGAATGCAGAGTAACAGTGTAGAGGATGGGGAATGGAGAGTAACAGTGTACAGGATGGGGAGTGGAGAGTAACAGTGTACAGGGTGGGGAATGGAGAGTAACAGTGTAGAGGATGGGGAATGGAGAGTACCAGTGTACAGGATGGGCAATGCAGAGTAACAGTGGACAGGATGGGGAATGGAGAGTAACAGTGTAGAGGATGGGGAATGGAGAGTAACAGTGTACAGGATGGGGAATGGAGAGTAACAGTGTACAGGACGGGGAATGGAGAGTAATAGTGTAGAGGATAGGGAATGGAGAGTAAAAGTGTACAGGATGGGGACTGGAGAGTAACAGTGTACAGGATGGGGAATGGAGAGTAACAGTGTACACGTAGGGAGTGGAGAGTAACAGTGTGTAGAATGGGGAATGCAGAGTAACAGTGTACAGGACGGGGAATGGAGAGTAACAGTGTAGAGGATGGGAAGTGGAGAGTAACAGTGTACAGGATGGGGAATGCAGAGTAACAGTGTACAGGATGGGGAGTGGAGAGTAACAGTGTACAGGATGGGGAGTGGAGAGTAACAGTGTACAGGATGGGGAATGGAGAGTAACAGTGTACAGGACGGGGAATGGAGAGTAACAGTGTACAGGATGGGGAATGCAGAGTAACAGTGTACACAATGTGGAATGGAGAGTAACAGTATAGAGGATGGCGAATGGAGAGCAACAGTGTACAGGATGGGGAGTGGAGAGTAACAGTGTACAGGATGGGGAGTGGAGAGTAACAGTGTAGAGGATGGGGAATGGTGAGTAACAGTGTACAGGATGGGGAATGGAGAGTAACAGAGTACAGGATGGGGAATGCAGAGTAACAGTTTACAGGATGGCGAGTGGAGAGTAACAGTGTACAGGATAGGGAATGGAGAGTAACAGTGTAGAGGATGGGGAATGGAGAGTAACAGTGTACAGGATGGGGAATGAAGAGTAACAGTTTACAGGATGGGGAATGGAGAGTAACAGTGTACAGGACGGGGAATGGAGAGTAACAGTGTACAGGATGGGGAATGCAGAGTAACAGTGTACAGAATGTGGAATGGAGAGTAACAGTATAGAGGATGGCGAATGGAGAGCAACAGTGTACAGGATGGGGAGTGGAGAGTAACAGTGTACAGGATGGGGAGTGGAGAGTAACAGTGTAGAGGATGGGGAATGGTGAGTAACAGTGTAGAGGATGGCGAGTGGAGAGTAACAGTGTACAGGATAGGGAATGGAGAGTAACAGTGTAGAGGATGGGGAATGGAGAGTAACAGTGTACAGGATGGGGAATGCAGAGTAACAGTGTACAGGATGGAGAATGGAGAGTCACAGTGTACAGGACGGGGAATGGAGAGTAACAGTGTACAGGATGGGGAATGGATAGTAACATCATACAGGATGGGGAGTGAAGAGTAACAGTTTACAGGATGGGGAATGGAGAGTAACAGTGTACAGGATGGGGAATGGAGAGTAACAGTGTACAGGATGGGGAATGCAGAGTAACAGTGTACAGGATGGGGAATGGAGAGTAACAGTGTACAGGATGGGGAATGCAGAGTAACAGTGTACAGGATGGGGAATGAAGAGTAACAGTTTACAGGATGGGGAATGGAGAGTAACAGTGTACAGGACGGGGAATGGAGAGTAACAGTGTACAGGATGGGGAATGCAGAGTAACAGTGTACAGGATGGGGAATGGAGAGTAACAGTGTACAGGATGGGGAATGGAGAGTAACAGCGTACAGGAAGGGAATTAGATAGTAACAGTGTACAGGATGGGGAATGCAGTGTAACAGTGTAGAGGATGGGTAGTGGAGAGTAACCGTGTAGAGGATGGGGAGTGGAGAGTAACAGTGTACAGGATGGGGTGTGGAGAGTAACAGTGTAGCGGATGGGGAATGGTGAGTAACAGTGTACAGGATGGGGAGTGGAGAGTAACAGTGTAGAGGATGGGGAATGGAGAGTAACATTGTTCAGGATGGGGAATGGAGAGTAACAGTGTACAGGACGGGGAATGGAGAGTAACAGTGTACAGAATGTGGAGTGGAGAGTAACAGTGTACATGATGGGGAATGGAGAGTAACAGTGTACAGGATGAGGAATGGAGAGTAACAGTGTACAGGATGGTGAGTGAAGAGTAACAGTGTAGAGGATGGGGAATGGAGAGTAACAGTGTACATGATGGGGAATGCAGAGTAACAGTGTACAGGATGGGGAATGGAGAGTCACAGTGTACAGGACGGGGAATGGAGAGGGACAGTGTACAGGATGGGGAATTCAGAGTAACAGTGTAGAGGATGGGGAATGGAGAGTAACAGTGTAGAGAATGGGGAGTTTTGAGTAACCGTGTAGAGGATGGGAATGGAGAGTAACAGTGTAGAGGATGGGGAATGGAGAGTAACAGTGTACAGGATGGGGAATGGAGAGTAACAGTGTACAGGATGGGGAATGGAGAGTAACAGTGTACAGGATGGGGAATGGAGAGTAACAGTGTAGAGGATGGGGAATTGAGAGGAACAGTGTACAGGATGGGGAATGGAGAGTAACAGTGTACAGGATGGGGAGTGGAGAGTAACAGTGTACAGGATGGGGAGTGGAGAGTAACAGTGTACAGGATGGGGAATGGAGAGTAACAGTCTACAGAATGGGGAGTGGAGATTAACAGTGTAGAGGATGGGGAATGGAGAGTAACAGTGTACAGGACGGGGAATGGAGAGTAACAGTGTACAGAATGGGGAATGCAGAGTAACAGTGTACAGGATGGGGAGTGGAGAGTAACAGTGTACAGGATGGGGAATGGAGAGTAACAGTGTAGAGGATGCGGAGTTGAGAGTAACAGTGTACAGGATGGGGAGTGGAGAGTAACAGTGTACAGGATGGGGAATGCAGAGTAACTGTGTAGAGGATGGGGAATGGAAGGTAACAGTGTAGAGGATGGGCAATGGAGAGTAACAGTCTACAGGATGGGGAATGGAGAGTATCAGTGTACAGGATAGGGAATGGAGAGTAACAGTGCAGAGGATGGGGAGTGCAGAGTATCAGTGTACAGGACGGTGAATGGAGAGTAGCAGTGTACAGGATGGGGAATGGAGAGTAACAGTGTAGAGGATGGGGAGTGGAGAGTAACAGTGTACAGGATGGGGAATGCAGAGTAACAGTGTAGAGGATGGGGAATGGAGAGTAACAGTGTACAGGATGGGGAGTGGAGAGTAACAGTGTACAGGATGGGGAATGGAGAGTAACAGTGTAGAGGATGGGGAATGTAGAGTAACAGTGTACAGGATGGAGAATGCAGAGTAACAGTGGACAGGATGGGGAATGGAGAGTAACAGTGTAGAGGATGGGGAATGGAGAGTAACAGTGTACAGGATGGGGAATGGAGAGTAACAGTGTAGACGATGTGGAGTGGAGAGTAACAGTGTACAGGATGGGGAATGCAGAGTAACAGTGTAGAGGATGGGGAATGGAGAGTAACAGTGTACAGGATGGGGAGTGGAGAGTAACAGTGTACAGGATGGGGAATGGAGAGTAACAGTGTAGAGGATGGGGAATGGAGAGTAACAGTGTACAGGATGGGGAATGCAGAGTAACAGTGGACAGGATGGGGAATGGAGAGTAACAGTGTAGAGGATGGGGAATGGAGAGTAACAGTGTACAGGATGGAGGATGGGGAGTGCAGAGTAACAGTGTACAGGATGGGGAATGCAGAGTTACAGTGTAGAGGATGGGGAATGGAGAGTAACAGTGTACAGGATGGGGAGTGGAGAGTAACAGTGTACAGGGTGGGGAATGGAGAGTAACAGTGTAGAGGATGGGGAATGGAGAGTACCAGTGTACAGGATGGGCAATGCAGAGTAACAGTGGACAGGATGGGGAATGGAGAGTAACAGTGTAGAGGATGGGGAATGGAGAGTAACAGTGTACAGGATGGGGAATGGAGAGTAACAGTGTACAGGACGGGGAATGGAGAGTAATAGTGTAGAGGATCGGGAATGGAGAGTAAAAGTGTACAGGATGGGGACTGGAGAGTAACAGTGTACAGGATGGGGAATGGAGAGTAACAGTGTATACGTAGGGAGTGGAGAGTAACAGTGTGTAGAATGGGGAATGCAGAGTAACAGTCTACAGGACGGGGAATGGAGAGTAACAGTGTAGAGGATGGGAAGTGGAGAGTAACAGTGTACAGGATGGGGAATGCAGAGTAACAGTGTACAGGATGGGGAGTGGAGAGTAACAGTGTACAGGATGGGGAGTGGAGAGTAACAGTGTACAGGATGGGGAATGGAGAGTAACAGTGTACAGGACGGGGAATGGAGAGTAACAGTGTACAGGATGGGGAATGCAGAGTAACAGTGTACACAATGTGGAATGGAGAGTAACAGTATAGAGGATGGCGAATGGAGAGCAACAGTGTACAGGATGGGGAGTGGAGAGTAACAGTGTACAGGATGGGGAGTGGAGAGTAACAGTGTAGAGGATGGGGAATGGTGAGTAACAGTGTACAGGATGGGGAATGGAGAGTAACAGAGTACAGGATGGGGAATGCAGAGTAACAGTTTACAGGATGGCGAGTGGAGAGTAACAGTGTACAGGACGGGGAATGGAGAGTAACAGTGTACAGGATGGGGAATGGAGAGTAACAGTGTACAGGATGGGGAATTAAGAGTAACAGTTTACAGGATGGGGAATGGAGAGTAACAGTGTACAGGACGGGGAATGGAGAGTAACAGTGTACAGGATGGGGAATGCAGAGTAACAGTGTACAGGATGGAGAATGGAGAGTAACAGTGTACAGGATGGGGAATGGATAGTAACATCATACAGGATGGGGAGTGAAGAGTAACAGTTTACAGGATGGGGAATGGAGAGTAACAGTGTACAGGATGTGGAATGAAGAGTAACAGTTTACAGGATGGGGAATGGAGAGTAACAGTGTACAGGACGGGGAATGGAGAGTAACAGTGTACAGGATGGGGAATGCAGAGTAACAGTGTACAGGATGGGGAATGGAGAGTAACAGTGTACAGGATGGGGAATGGAGAGTAACAGCGTACAGGAAGGGAATTAGATAGTAACAGTGTACAGGATGGGGAATGCAGTGTAACAGTGTAGAAGATGGGTAGTGGAGAGTAACCGTGTAGAGGATGGGGAGTGGAGAGTAACAGTGTACAGGATGGGGTGTGGAGAGTAACAGTGTAGCGGATGGGGAATGGTGAGTAACAGTGTACAGGATGGGGAGTGGAGAGTAACAGTGTAGAGGATGGGGAATGGAGAGTAACAGTGTTCAGGATGGGGAATGGAGAGTAACAGTGTACAGGACGGGGAATGGAGAGTAACAGTGTACAGGATGTGGAGTGGAGAGTAACAGTGTACATGATGGGGAATGGAGAGTAACAGTGTACAGGATGAGGAATGGAGAGTAACAGTGTACAGGATGGTGAGTGAAGAGTAACAGTGTAGAGGATGGGGAATGGAGAGTAACAGTGTACATGATGGGGAATGCAGAGTAACAGTGTACAGGATGGGGAATGGAGAGTCACAGTGTACAGGACGGGGAATGGAGAAGGACAGTGTACAGGATGGGGAATTCAGAGTAACAGTGTAGAGGATGGGGAATGGAGAGTAACAGTGTAGAGAATGGGGAGTTTTGAGTAACCGTGTAGAGGATGGGAATGGAGAGTAACAGTGTAGAGGATGGGGAATGGAGAGTAACAGTGTACAGGATGGGGAATGGAGAGTAACAGTGTACAGGATGGGGAATGGAGAGTAACAGTGTACAGGATGGGGAATGGAGGGTAACAGTGTAGAGGATGGGGAATGGAGAGTAACAGTGTACAGGATGGGGGAATGCAGAGCAACAGTCGACAGGATGGGGAATGGAGAGTAACAGTGTACAGGATGGGGAGTGGAGAGTAACAGTGTGCAGGATGGGGAATGGAGAGTAACAGTGTACAGGCCGGGGAATGGAGAGTAACAGTGTAGAGGATGGGGAATGGAGAGTAACAGTGTACAGGATGGGGACTGGAGAGTAACAGTGTACAGGATGGGGAGTGGAGAGTAACAGTGTACAGGATGGAGAATGGAGAGTAACAGTGTACAGGATGGGGAGTGGAGAGTAACAGTGTACAGGATGGGGAGTGGAGAGTAACAGTGTGCAGGATGGGGAATGGAGAGTAACAGTGTACAGGACGGGGAATGGAGAGTAACAGTGTACAGGACGGGGAATGGAGAGTAACAGTGTAGAGGATGGGGAGTGGAGAGTAACAGTGTACAGGATGGTGAATGCAGAGTAACAGTGTACAGGATGGGGAGTGGAGAGTAACAGTGTACAGGATGGGGAGTGGAGAGTAACAGTGTACAGGATGGGGAATGGAGAGGATCAGTGTACAGGACGGGGAATGGAGAGTAACAGTGTACAGGATGGGGAATGCAGAGTAACAGTGTACACGGTGGGGAATGGAGAGTAACAGTATAGAGGATGGGGAATGGAGAGTAACAGTGTACAGGATGGGGAATGCAGAGCAACAGTGTGCACGATGGGGAGTGGAGAGTAACAGTGTACAGGATGGGGAGTGGAGAGTAACAGTGTACACGATGGGTAATGGAGAGTAACAGTGTCCAGGATGGGGAATGGAGAGTAACAGTCTAGAGGATGGGGAATGGAAGGTAACAGTGTAGAGGATGGGCAATGGGGAGTAACAGTGTAGAGGATGGGGTATGGAGAGTATCAGTGTAGAGGATGGGGAATGGAGAGTAACAGTGTACAGGATGGGGAGTGGAGAGTAACAGTGTACAGGATGGTGAATGGAGAGTAACAGTGTAGAGGATGGGGAGTGGAGAGTAACAGTGTACAGGATGGGGAATGCAGAGTAACAGTGTAGAGGATGGGGAATGGAGAGTAACTGTGTACAGGATGGGGAGTGGAGAGTAACAGTGTACAGGATGGGGAATGCAGAGTAACAGTGTAGAGGATGGGGAATGGAAAGTAACAGTGCACAGGATGGGGAATGGAGAGTAACAGTGTACAGGTAGGGAGTGGAGAGTAACAGTGTGTAGAATGGGGAATGCAGAGTAACAGTGTACAGGATGGGGACTGGAGAGTAACAGTGTACAGGATGGGGACTGGAGAGTAACAGTGTACAGGATGGGGAATGGAGAGTAACAGTGTACAGGACGGGGAATGGAGAGTAACAGTGTACAGGATGGGGAATGCAGAGTAACAGTGTACACGATGGGGAATGGAGAGTAACAGTATAGAGGATGGGGAATGGAGAGTAACAGTGTACAGGATGGGGAATGCAGAGTAACAGTGTACACGATGGGGAGTGGAGAGTAACAGTGTACAGGATGGGGAGTGGAGAGTAACAGTGTACAGGAAGGGGAATGGAGAATAACAGTGTCCAGGATGGGGAATGGTGAGTAACAGTATAGAGGATGGGGAGTGGAGTGTAACAGTCGACAGGATGGGGAGTGGAGAGTAACAGTGTAGAGGATGGGGAATGGTGAGTAACAGTGTACAGGATGGGGAATATAGAGTAACAGTGTACAGGATGGGGAATGGCGAGTAACAGTGTCCAGGATGGGGAATGGAGAGTACCAATATAGAGGATGGGGAGTGGAGAGTAACAGTCTACAGGATGGGTGTGGAGAGTAACAGTGTAGAGGATGGGGAATGGAGAGTAACAGTGTACAGGACGGGGAATGGAGAGTAACAGTGTACAGGATGGGGAATGCAGAGAAACAGTGTACAGGATGGGGAGTGGAGAGTAACAGTGTACAGGATGGGGAATGGAGAGTAACAGCGTACAGGATGGGGAATGATGAGTAACAGTTTACAGGATGGGGAATGGAGAGTAACAGTGTACAGGACGGGGAATGGAGAGTAACAGTGTACAGGGTGGGGAATGGAGAGTAACAGTGTACAGGACGGGGAATGGAGAGTAATAGTGTAGAGGATGGGGAATGGAGAGTAAAAGTGTACAGGATGGGGACTGGAGAGTAATAGTGTACAGGATGGGGAGTGGAGAGTAACAGTGTGCAGGATGGGGAATGGAGAGTAACAGTGTACAGGTAGGGAGTGGAGAGTAACAGTGTGTAGAATGGGGAATGCAGAGTAACAGTGTACAGGACGGGGAATGGAGAGTAACAGTGTAGAGGATGGGGAGTGGAGAGTAACAGTGTACAGGATGGGGAATGCAGAGTAACAGAGTACAGGATGGGGAGTGGAGAGTAACAGTGTACAGGATGGGGAGTGGAGAGTAACAGTGTACAGGATGGGGAATGGAGAGTAACAGTGTACAGGACGGGGAATGGAGAGTAACAGTGTACAGGATGGGGAATGCAGAGTAACAGTGTACACGATGTGGAATGGAGAGTAACATTATAGAGGATGGCGAATGGAGAGTAACAGTGTACAGGATGGGGAGTGGAGAGTAACAGTGTACAGGATGGGGAGTGGAGAGTAACAGTGTAGAGGATGGGGAATTGTGAGTAACAGTGTACAGGATGGGGAATGGAGAGTAACAGTGTACAGGACGGGGAATGGAGAGTAACAGTGTACAGGATGGGGAATGCAGAGTAACAGTGTACAGGATGGGGAGTGGAGAGTAACAGTGTACAGGATGGGGAATGGAGAGTAACAGTGTACAGGATGGGGAATGAAGAGTAACAGTTTACAGGATGGGGAATGGAAAGTAACAGTGTACAGGACGGGCAATGGAGAGTAACAGTGTACAGGATGGGGAATGGAGAGTAACAGTGTACAGGATGGGGAATGGAGAGTAACATCATACAGGATGGGGAGTGAAGAGTAACAGTTTACAGGATGGGGAATGGAGAGTAACATTTTACAGGATGGGGAATGGAGAGTAACAGTGTACAGGACGGGGAATGGAGAGTAACAGTGTACAGGATGGGGAATGCAGAGTAACAGTGTACAGGATGGGGAATGGAGAGTAACAGTGTACAGGATGGGGAATGGAGAGTCACAGCGTACAGGAAGGGGAGTAGATAGTAACAGTGTACAGGATGGGGAATGCAGTGTAACAGTGTAGAGGATGGGTAGTGGAGAGTAACCGTGTAGAGGATGGGGAGTGGAGAGTAACAGTGTGCAGGATGGTGTGTGGAGAGTAACAGTGTAGAGAATGGGGAATGGTGAGTAACAGTGTACAGGATGGGGAGAGGAGAGTAACAGTGTAGAGGATGGGGAATGGAGAGTAACAGTGTACCGGAAAGGGAATGTAGAGTAACAGTGTACAGGACGGGGAATGGAGAGTATCAGTGTACAGGATGGGGAATGGAGAGTAACAGTCTACAGGACGGGGAATGGAGAGTAACAGTGTACAGGATGTGGAGTGGAGAGTAACAGTGTACATGATGGGGAATGGAGAGTAACAGTGTACAGGATGGGGAATGCAGAGTAACAGTGTACAGGATGGGGAGTGAAGAGTAACAGTGTAGAGGATGGGGAATGGAGAGTAACAGTGTACATGATGGGGAATGCAGAGTGACAGTGTACAGGATGGGGAATGGTGAGTCCCAGTGTACAGGACGGGGAATGGAGAGGGACAGTGTACAGGATGGGGAATTCAGAGTAACAGTGAAGAGGATGGGGAATGGAGAGTAACAGTGTAGAGAATGGGGAGTTTTGAGTAACCGTGTAGAGGATGGGAATGGAGAGTAACAGTGTAGAGGATGGGGAATGGAGAGTAACAGTGTACAGGATGGGGAATGGAGAGTAACAGTGTACAGGATGGGGAATGGAGAGTAACAGTGTACAGGATGGGGAATGGAGGGTAACAGTGTAGAGGATGGGGAATGGAGGGTAACAGTGTACAGGATGGGGGAATGCAGAGCAACAGTGGACAGGATGGGGAATGGAGAGTAACAGTGTACAGGATGGGGAGTGGAGAGTAACAGTGTACAGGATGGGGAGTGGAGAGTAACAGTGTGCAGGATGGGGAATGGAGAGTAACAGTGTACAGGACGGGGAATGGAGAGTAACAGTGTAGAGGATGGCGAATGGAGAGTAACAGTGTACAGGATGGGGACTGGAGAGTAACTGTGTACAGGATGGGAGTGGAGAGTAACAGTGTACAGGATGGGGAATGGAGAGTAACAGTGTACAGGATGGGGAGTGGAGAGTAACAGTGTGTAGAATGGGGAATGCAGAGTAACAGTGTACAGGACGGGGAATGGCGAGTAACAGTGTACAGGATGGGGAATGCAGAGTAACAGTGTACACGATGGGGAATGGAGAGTAACGGTGTACAGGATGGGGAATGGAGAGTAACAGTGTACAGGACAGGGAATGGAGAGTAACAGTGTACAGGATGGGGAATGCAGAGTAACAGTGTACACGATGGGGAATGGAGAGTAACAGTATAGAGGATGGGGAATAGAGAGTAACAGTGTACAGGATGGGGAATGCAGAGTAACAGTGTGCACGATGGGGAGTGGAGAGTAACAGTGTACAGGATGGGGAGTGGAGAGTAACAGTGTACACGATGGGGAATGGAGAGTAACAGTGTCCAGGATGGGGAATGGAGAGTAACAGTCTAGAGGATGGGGATTGGAAGGTTACAGTGTCGAGGATGGGCAATGGGGAGTAACAGTGTAGAGGATGGGGTATGGAGAGTATCAGTGTAGAGGATGGGGAATGGAGAGTAACAGTGTACAGGATGGGGAGTGGAGAGTAACAGTGTACAGGATGGGGAATGGAGAGTAACAGTGTAGAGGATGGGGAATGCAGAGTAACAGTGTACAGGATGAGGAATGGAGAGTAACAGTGTAGAGGATGGGGAATGGTGAGTAACAGTGTACAGGATGGGGAATGCAGAGTAACAGTGTAGAGGATGGGGAATGGAGAGTAACAGTGTACAGGATGGTGAGTGGAGAGTAAGAGTGTACAGGATGGGGAATGGAGAGTAACAGTGTAGAGGATGGGGAATGGAGAGTAACAGTGTACAGGATGGGGAATGCAGGGTAACAGTGGACAGGATGGGGAATGGAGAGTAACAGTGTACAGGATGGGGAGTGGAGAGTAACAGTGTACACGATGGCGAGTGGAGAGTAACAGTGTGCAGGATGGGGAATGGAGAGTAACAGTGTACAGGATGGGGAATGGAGAGTAACAGCGTACAGGATGGGGAGTGGAGAATAACAGTGGAGAGGATGGGGAATGGAGAGTAACAGTGTACAGGATGGGGAATGCAGATTAACAGTGTAGAGGATGGGGACTGCAGAGTAACAGTGTACAGGATGGGGAATGCAGAGTAACAGTGTACACGATGGGGAATGGAGAGTAACAGTATAGAGGATGGGGAATAGAGAGTAACAGTGTACAGGATGGGGAATGCAGAGCAACAGTGTGCACGATGGGGAGTGGAGAGTAACAGTGTACAGGATGGGGAGTGGAGAGTAACAGTGTACACGATGGGGAATGGAGAGTAACAGTGTCCAGGATGGGGAATGGAGAGTAACAGTCTAGAGGATGGGGAATGGAAGGTTACAGTGTCGAGGATGGGCAATGGGGAGTAACAGTGTAGAGGATGGGGTATGGAGAGTATCAGTGTAGAGGATGGGGAATGGAGAGTAACAGTGTACAGGATGGGGAGTGGAGAGTAACAGTGTACAGGATGGGGAATGAAGAGTAACAGTGTAGAGGATGGGGAGTGGAGAGTAACAGTGTACAGGATGGGGAATGCAGAGTAACAGTGTAGAGGATGGGGAATGGAGAGTAACAGTGTACAGGATGGGGAGTGGAGAGTAACAGTGTACAGGATGGGGAATGGAGAGTAACAGTGTAGAGGATGGGGAATGGAGAGTAACAGTGTACAGGATGGGGAATGCAGAGTAACAGTGTACAGGATGAGGAATGGAGAGTAACAGTGTAGAGGATGGGGAATGGTGAGTAACAGTGTACAGGATGGGGAATGCAGAGTAACAGTGTAGAGGATGGGGAATGGAGAGTAACAGTGTACAGGATGGTGAGTGGAGAGTAAGAGTGTACAGGATGGGGAATGGAGAGTAACAGTGTAGAGGATGGGGAATGGAGAGTAACAGTGTACAGGATGGGGAATGCAGAGTAACAGTGGACAGGATGGGGAATGGAGAGTAACAGTGTAGAGGATGGGGAATAGAGAGTAACAGTGTACAGGATGGGGAATGCAGGGTAACAGTGGACAGGATGGGGAATGGAGAGTAACAGTGTACAGGATGGGGAGTGGAGAGTAACAGTGTACAGGATGGCGAGTGGAGAGTAACAGTGTGCAGGATGGGGAATGGAGAGTAACAGTGTACAGGATGGGGAATGGAGAGTAACAGCGTACAGGATGTGGAGTGGAGAGTAACAGTGGAGAGGATGGGGAATGGAGAGTAACAGTGTACAGGATGGGGAATGCAGATTAACAGTGTAGAGGATGGGGACTGCAGAGTAACCGTGTAGAGGATGGGGAGTGGAGAGTAACAGTGTAGAGGATGGGGATTGGAGAGTAACAGTGTACAGGATGGGGACTGGAGAGTAACAGTGTACAGGATGGGGAGTGGACAGTAACAGTGTACAGGATGGGGAATGGAGAGTAACAGTGTACAGGTAGGGAGTGGAGAGTAACAGTGTGTAGAATGGGGAATGCAGAGTAACAGTGTACAGGATGGGGAATGCAGAGCAACAGTGTACAGGATGGGGAGTGGAGAGTAACAGTGTACAGGATGGGGAATGGAGAGTAACAGTGTACAGGATGGAGAATGCAGAGTAACAGTGTACACGATGGGTAGTGGAGAGTAACAGTGTACAGGATGGGGAGTGGAGAGTAACAGTGTACAGGAAGGGGAATGGAGAGTAACAGTGTCCAGGATGGGGAATGGTGAGAAACAGTATAGAGGATGGGGAGTGGAGAGTAACAGTCAACAGGATGGGGAGTGGAGAGTAACAGTGTAGAGGATGGGGAATGGTGAGTAACAGTGTACAGGATGGGGAATGGAGAGTAACAGTGTACAGGATGGCGAATGGAGAGTAACAGTGTCCAGGATGGGTAATGGAGAGTACCAATATAGAGGATGGGGAGTGGAGAGTAACAGTCTACAGGATGGGGAGTGGAGAGTAATAGTGTAGAGGATGGGGAATGGAGAGTAACAGTGTACAGGACGGGGAATGGAGAGTAACAGTGTACAGGATGGGGAATGCAGAGTAACAGTGTACAGGATGTGGAGTGGAGAGTAACAGTGTACAGGATGGGGAATGGAGAGTAACAGTGTAGAGGAAGGGGAGTGGAGAGTAACAGTGTACAGGATGGGGAATGGAGAGTAACAGTGTACAGGATGGGGAATGAAGAGTAACAGTTTACAGCATGGGGAATGGAGAGTAACAGTGTACAGGACGTGGAATGGAGAGTAACAGTGTACAGGATGGGGAATGCAGAGTAAAAGTGTACAGGATGGGGAATGGAGAGTAACAGTGTACAGGATGGGGAAAGGAGAGTAACAGCGTACAGGATGGGGATTGGAGAGTAACAGTGTAGAGGATGGGGAATGGAGAGTAACAGTGTACAGGATGGGGAATGCAGATTAACAGTGTAGAGGATGGGGACTGCAGAGTAACCGTGTAGAGGATGGGGAGTGGAGAGTAACAGTGTAGAGGATGGGGAATGGAGAGTAACAGTGTAGAGGTTGGGGAATGGAGAGTAACAGTGTACAGGATGGGGAATGGAGAGTAACAGCGTACAGGATGGGGAATGATGAGTAACAGTTTACAGGATGGGGAATGGAGAGTAACAGTGTACAGGACGGGGAATGGAGAGTAACAGTGTACAGGATGGGGAATGCAGAGTAACATTGTACAGGATGGGGAATGGAGAGTAACAGTGTACAGGATGGGGAATGGAGAGTAACAGCGTACAGGATGGAGAGTGGAGAGTAACAGTGTACAGGATGGGGAATGCAGTGTAACAGTGTAGAGGATGGGGAGTGGAGAGTAACCGTGTAGAGTATGGGGAGTGGAGAGTAACAGTGTACAGGATGGGGAATGGAGAGTAACAGTGTAGAGGATGGGGAATGGAGAGTAACAGTGTACAGGATGGGGAATGGAGAGTAACAGTGTACAGGACGGGGAATGGAGAGTATCAGTGTACAGGATGGGGAATGGAGAGTAACAGTCTACAGGACGGGGAATGGAGGGTAACAGTGTTGAGAATTGGGAATGGAGAGTAACAGTGTACAGGATGGGGAATGCAGAGTAACAGTGTACAGGATGTGGTGTGGAGAGTAACAGTGTACATGATGGGGAATGGAGAGTAACAGTGTACAGGATGGGGAATGGAGAGTAACAGTGTACAGGATGGGGAGTGGAGAGTAACAGTGTAGAGGATGGGGAATGGAGAGTAACAGTGTACAGGATGGGGAATGCAGAGTAACAGTGTACAGGTTGGGGAATGGAGAGTAACAGTGTACAGGATGAAGAATGGAGAGTAACAGTGTACAGGACGTGGAATGGAGAGTATCAGTGTACAGGATGGGGAATGGAGAGTAACAGTCTACAGGACGGGGAATGGAGGGTAACAGTGTTGTGAATGGGGAATGGAGAGTAACAGTGTACAGGATGGGGAATGCAGAGTAACAGTGTACAGGATGTGGAGTGGAGAGTAACAGTGTACATGATGGGGAATGGAGAGTAACAGTGTACAGGATGGGGAATGGAGAGTAACAGTGTACAGGATGGGGAGTGGAGAGTAACAGTGTAGAGGATGGGGAATGGAGAGTAACAGTGTACAGGATGGGGAATGCAGAGTAACAGTGTACAGGATGGGGAATGGAGAGTCACAGTGTACAGGATGGGGAATGGAGAGTAACAGTGTAGAGGATAGGGATTGGGGAGTAACAGTGTAGAGGATGGGGATTGGAGAGTAACAGTGTACAGGATGGGGAATGCAGAGTAACAGTGTACAGGTTGGGGAATGGAGAGTAACAGTGTAGAGGATGGGTAATGGAGAGTAACAGTGTACAGGATGGGGAATTCAGAGTAACAGTGTAGAGGATGGGGAATGGAGAGTAACAGTGTAGAGGATGGGGAGTTTTGAGTAACCGTGTAGAGGATGGGAATGGAGAGCAACAGTGTACAGGATGGGGAATGGAGGGTAACAGTGTACAGGATGGGGAATGGAGAGTAACAGTGTAGAGGATGCGGAATGGAGAGTAACAGTGTAGAGGATGCGGAATGGAGAGTAACAGTGTACAGGATGGGGAATGGAGGGTAACAATGTACAGGATGGGGAGTTGAGAGTAACAGTGTAGAGGATGGAGAATGCAGAGTAACAGTGTACAGGATGGGGAATGGAGGGAAACAATGTACAGGATGGGGAATGCAGAGTAACAGTGTAGAGGATGGGGAATGGAGAGTAACAGTGTACAGGATGGGGAATGGAGGGCAACTGTGTACAGGATGGGGAGTGGAGAGTAACAGTGTAGAGGATGCGGAATGGAGAGTAACAGTGTACAGGATGGGGAATGGAGGGTAACTGTGTACAGGATGGGGAATGGAGGGTAACAGTGTACAGGATCGGGAATGGAGGGTAACTGTGTACAGGATGGGGAATGGAGAGTAACAGTGTACAGGATGGGGAGTCGAGGGTAAGTGAGTGCAGGATGGGGAATGGAGAGTAACAGTGTACAGGATGGGGAGTGGAGGGTAAGTGAGTGCAGGATGGGCAATGTTGTCATTGTTCTGTTAGGCTGCGAATCCTCTCTCGTCTGTTGGATTTAGATGGAAGCAGACAGAACTTTTTTGAACACTGAAACAATTGAACGAAGCTTACAAAAGTAATAATTATTCCATCCCATAATTATGACATGGCGCAGCCTGTTCTCACAATAGTGATCCCAAATATGTAGAAACAAGACTAATTGTTGATGCTCTTTTGTGAAAGGCCTGATTGTTACAGGCACATTAGATTTAGCATAGAAAACCTAATGTTTTCAACTGTTAGACTAAACAATGTAGAACAGTGCCACAAACATACACATGTTGAATGCTGATGGGTCTCACTACTGTCCAATCTAAAGCATTTTCTTGGCAGTGAGCTAAATGTTGTTATTTGGGGGTTCCTGGATTAAGTGAACTCAGGCAGACATCTCATATACCCATTGCGTTGATAACATGGATGATGTTAGAGGTATTGGCGGATAAATTGGGGTGTGTTTGTTCTCCTGGCTACGCAGTTCCGAGTTGGTAACACTCCCACTTCTGATTTACAGGGTTGTGTGTTCAAGTCTCAGTTCAGAGACTTGTGGCTGACACTCTTACTGAGGGTGTGCTGCACTGTCGGAGGTGCTGTCTTTCACACGAGACTTTAAACTGAGCCGTTGGGCAGTTTCCTCCGGCCTCCCAGCCGTGTGTTCCCGGGCGGTGAGAGTCTGCTGGCAGCGGAATTCGCTGCTCCCGCCGCTGTCAATGGGAATTCCCATTGAAGGCACGCCACCGGGAAACCCACGGCGGGGTTGTGTTGCCGGTGGGACCAGAAAATCCCACTGCCAGCGAATAGCCGGAGAATTCCGGCCTTTTTCTGCTCTTTACATTGCAGCTGTGGCAATTTGCTGTGTGCAAATTGGCTGCTGTGTTTGTCACACTTTAAAACACTCTTCCTTCGCTGTAACGTTCTTTGGGACACCCGGAGATTGGGACAGGTGCTAAAAATGTGCAAACTCTTGCTTTTCTTTTGGTTAGGTGACTCCATGTTTTTGGAAGCCAGAGGATCACCAAACTGACCCCTGGGATGGTATTACTGCAGTCTGTGGAGAGACTGAATTGGTCAGGATTGTATTCGCTGGCGTTCAGAGAAATGAGGAGGCATCGCCATTGAAACCTGTAAAGGTCAAACAGGACTGGACAGTGTAGATGTAGGAAGGTTGTTCCTGATCGTGCGGGAGTCCAGAACCAGGGGTTACAACCTAAGGATACGGGGCAGACCATTTAAGATTGAGATGAGGAGACATTTCTTCACCCAGAGAGTGGTGAGCCTGTAGAATTCGCTTGCACAGAAGGTAGTTGAGGCCAAAATATTGAATGTTTTCAAGAAGGAGATGGATAAAGCTCTTGGGATAAAATGATACGGGGGGGAAGCGGGACCAGGCAACTGCGTTGGATGATTAGGGCAGCATGGTGGCACAGTGGTTAGCACTGCTGCTTCACAGTTCCAGGGTCCTGGGTTCGATTCCAGCCTTGGGTGACTGTCTCTGTGGAGTCTGCACGTTCTCCCCGTGTCTGCGTGGGTTTTCTCCGTGTGCTCCAGTTTCCTTCCGCAGTCCAACGTTGTGTAGGTTCAGTGGATTAGCCACGGTAAATTGCCCCTCAGTGTGCAGGGTGGTGCAGGTTAGGTAACGGGGTTACAGGGATAGGGCGGGCTGGACGGGGGAGTGGACATGGAGAGGGTTCTCCTTCGGAGGGTCGGTGCAGACTCGATGGGCCAAATGGCCTCCTCATGCACTGTAGGGATCCTATGATTCTATGATCATAATGTCATAACGAATGGTGGAATAGGCTCGAAGGGCCTACTCCTGTCCCTGTTAGAACATAAACAAAAGAACTAGGAGCAGGAGTAGGCCATCTGGCCCCTCGAGCCTGCTCTACCATTCAATGAGATCATGGCTGATCTTTTGTGGACTCAGCTCCACTTTCCGGCCCGAACACCATAACCCTTAATCCCTTTATTCTTCAAAAAACTATCGATCTTTATCTTAAAAACATTTAATGAAGGAGCCTCTACTGCTTCACTGGGCAAGAAATTCCATAGATTCACAACCCTTTGGGTGAAGAGGTTCCTCCTAAACTCAGTCCTAAATCTACTTCCCCTTATTTTGAGGCTATGCCCCCTAGTTCTGCTTTCACCCGCCAGTGGAAACAACCTGCCTGCATCTATCCTATCTATTCCCTTCATAATCTTATATGTTTCTATAAGATCCCCCCTCATCCTTCTAAATTCCAACGAGTACAGTCCCAGTCTATTCAACCTCTCCTCATAATCCAACGCCTTCAGCTCTGGGATTAACCTAGTGAATCTCCTCTGCACACCCTCCAGCGCCTTCTCCAGTGTTTTCTCATGTTTGTCTGAGATAAGGGGATTGTTTTCCGAATGGAATTTTTATTATTTCCATGGTGTGGGAATCCCTGGCGAGGCCAGTATCTGTTGCCCATCCCTAATAGCCCGTGAAATTAGTGGCTCATTGGGCCATTTCAGAGGACAGTTAAGAGCCATGAGTTTGGAGTCACGTATAGGCTGGACCAGGTAAGGACAGCAGATTTCTGTCTCCACATGGGCATTTGTGAACCAGGTTAGTTTTCGTTTGCAATAATGGTAACTTTCAAATCCATATTTTATTTAATGAATTAAAATTCCACCAGGTGACATGCTTGGGATTTGAAATAACCATGAGCCTGGGCCTCTGGATTACGAGTCCACGAAGTCACCACGTTTCTCACAAAGAGCGGGCGGTCAGATTCTCGACCAGCACTTCACCAGCAGTGTGAGTGAAGGACTAGGGGGCTAATATGAATACAGCTGCTCGACCATTCCACCGACACCATGCAGTTTCAGCTTGTGACGGAGTCCGATCCTGTGTTGCTTCAAGGGGAAACTGAAACCTTCGGACTTTCCTAAACTCGACTGAAGTTAATTGAACGATCTTTGCTTTGAAAATATTAAGCGGAAGGGAATGAGCAGTTGGGGGGAAGGGGGGGGGGGGGGAGGGAAAGGTACATAATTTCCTAGCAATTGGAAATAATTATTGCAGAGACCATTTTATTTACTGTTAGCAAATCAACTTCAATGCATTATCGCTAAGTGTTTAATTGGTTGTGTCCTGCAATAGAAACAGTTGATGCCAGCGTACATTCCCAGCTGGGAGCATTTATCTAGGCACTCATGAATAGCGTTTTCAGAACTGATGCATTTACATCCTATCCCCAGGAGTGCGACAGTGCTCAGTGAAACAAACCAGGAAACTGTTAAGGAAAACAGAACACCAGACAAGTAATGAGATCAAAGACTGCCTAGAGACAGTCTCTCTGCCACTCGGCATGTAAACCATTCACTGCTAAAGGCTGTCATCCTTCAAACACCCTCCTAATGTTTTTAATTAAGCTTACTGATTAGTTTTGAATTACAGAATTATAAAGTGAGAGACATTATTTTTGGTCGGTTATTAACCCAAAATAAATGCTGCCGCCAATTAGGTTTCAGAGTGCATCCCTTCTAATGAGGTGTTTTTGACTATAATGTCAGCAAAACATTCTGAAGAACATCAAGGCAGCTGCTGAGGAACCATGAATAAAACATCATCCACTGGTTGCTTGCAAAAACGCTCTTGACCAGGGTCTCAGACGTTAACCCTTCAACAACTGGATTCTCATTTGAATTCTTCAAACAGGTGGTCACTGTCTTCAATATGCTGGGGTAACGATCAGAGGAATTTAGGTCTGAATGAGAACGTTGAAAATCCGCTTGAATCCATTTTACGGAATTTTGAAATTTGGCATAAGAAGTGTTTATGCTTCACATTCGTCCTCTCCTTACCATACTTGATCTTCCCCTTTCAACATATCAAGACATGTGCCACAAGGCAGTGCTGGACTCTCAGCAGCCAGTCACAATAATAATAATCTTTATTAGTGTCGCAAGTAGGCTTACATTAACACGGCAATGAAGTTACTGTGAAAATCCCCCCGTCGCCACATTCCGCCACCTGTTCGGGTACACTTGAGGGAGAATTCAGAATGTCCAAATTACCTAACAGCACGTCTTTCGTGACTTGTGGACGGAAACCGGAGCACCCGGTGAGAACGTGCAGACTCCGCACAGACAGTGACGCAAGCCGGGAATCGAACCCGGGACCTTGGTGCTGTGATGCAACAGTGCTAACCACTGTGCTACCATGACGCCCACATGTATTATGCAAATATGTAAATATAACAACCGCTTACATTTATATAACGGATCAAATGGAATAATCAGCTACTGAGCCAAGCAAAGGCATTCAAGTCAAGCAAAAGCTTGGTCAAGTCTCAAAAAACTCTGTATTAATATACACTTATGGAATTTTGGCGTCCCTGGCTGGGCCCAGTATTTGTTGCCCGTCCCTAATTGCCCTTGAACTGAGTGGCTTGCTCGGCCATTTCAGGGGTCAATTAAGAGTCAACCACATTGCTGTGGATCTGGAGTCACATGTAGGCCAGGCCAGGTAAGGACGGAAGATTTCCTTCCCTGAGGAATATTAGTGAACCAGATGGATTTTCATGATTATCGATGACAGTTTAATGGTCACCATTACCGGGACTAACTTTACATTCCAGATTTATTAACTGAATTTGAATTCCACCAGTTGAATTCCACCAAATCCTGGTGGGATTTGAACCCCAAGACTTCAGGATGGGCCTTTGGAATATCTGACCAATGACATTACCACTGCGCCACTGTTACCCTTCGAAGGAAATTAGCAGGGCTTCCCTTTCCTAGATTTTCTGTTGGTTTCACATGAGATGCAATATTGTTGGCCTTGATTTTGTGGTAGAAATAGCAGTGGGACTATCAGTGGTCAACCATGTTAAGGAACAAATTGGGCAGCAGTTTATAGTGTTTGCACCTGCACATTTAAAGGTGGAAATCAAGAAGTTACTCAACAAGCTGTTCTGTTCTTTGCTATATTGGTATCTCACTGAGAAACTTGTCATTCACACAAATGCAACAGTTTGAGTTTGTGCCTCTTAGCCAATAGATACCCATTAACACGCCAGAAAAAAGTCAAGCCTTGTCTATTTTGGTGTAAGCGAATGCTTTTGATAAATATTAATTATACCAAACACCAATTCTGGCAAGAAAATGTACTTTTCTAAGTGTGGAGTCTCATTCCTTGTCATTTTAATCATTGTGGTGATTTAAAAGTAATAATTTTTTAACTTTCTCTTTCCGTCTTTTATCTCTCACACTTAATCCCCATCTCCCTCTTTATCCCATTTTTGGCACTTGCTTTTCCATTGAATTGGATATACAAGCTGGCACTCCCTGTGATGTGTGTCTCGGCAAGAATTCTTCAATCCGAATGGTTCAGGCGACACTCCATTGTTGACCATGTTCGCACAGGTTCCAGATCCCCTGTGAGTTGCTGTACTGATCATCTCCTTTCAAAGGGTGATGATCTTTATTGTTCCCAGGCCCAGCGTGGACACCCACTTGTTTAGAGAGTTGAGGAATGTGATTCTGGAGATGGATGGAATGGGTGAGTTGGAGAGGAGACAAGAGCAGTGAAGAAGATCTCCGGATAGTGCAGGAGAAAAGATTGTCAGTGAGTATCATGAAGAAAAGGCCACATTCGGAAGCATGAGAATTGTTGATGGAGCTGGCTGTAGGAAGATTAGACAAACAGGGTGAAAGGGGTTGACGCTTTCCGACAATTTGGAATTGGAAGTGGGAGGCTCCTAGGTGCAACGGAAGAGGACTGCGAGGCATGGAGAAATTAGCGGAGGAAGATTACTATCCAATCCCAAAGCTAATACACATGGTGTTGAGCCTCGTCACTAGTTACTGCCAGGAAAGGTTGTTGTCTGAGGGGCCTTAAAAATTACTGTTCTGTCATATAACTCACAGAATTTCTGCCTGGCCTTCAAATTCTGGCCATGGCTGAAACTTTTAAAGTGAGTTGCGATGAAAATATTTTCCAAAGTAATTAGACTGACCTGTTATTGCTTAGTTTACATTTCCCATCTGCAAATCATAATTTTCTATTCTATTCATTTCTTTGAAGAAGCAGGCTTTAAGTATGTTTTTATTCTTAAAATATGTAAACATCGTTTTTTGAAGTTTTCTTTAAAAAAGGTCCTGGAGCAACATTTGCCCCCATGTGAAATAATTTATCTTTCAATGTATAAATTCCTTTAAATTTGTTCTTGTTATCCATTGTTTTGCATCTTTCATTAAACTGGGCCCCAAGGCAGTTAAGAATGAGCTGACCTGGAATTCTGGGGCCAATTGACTCACTGCCAATCCCTCTCCCACACCACTGGTCCCCTCATCCATCCATCACCGCATCCCCTACCAATCACTCCCGCACCCATCACCACCACCACTGGTGGCCAATCGTGAATCAACCGGGCCAAGAAGCCGAATCGTAAACCGGAATAATGAAGCAAACTGGATTTTATCAGATCAAATTCCCGGGATCGTAAGAATCAGATAATGTTTGTGTGAATTACTGTGAAGAATGTATTGATTTATTTAAGATTTGAACATAGCCACAGGTTAACTGTGGCTCTGCAAGAGTTAGCACCCAACTACTGATAAAGTAACCCGCACTCCTAGGTTACCAAGGCCTGGAGTTTCCGCTCATGGCCGTATCGGGCCGTTTCGGTGACAGGCGGAGAAAATCCCGCGAGAACGCCCAAATCTCTTTTCACGCTGCCTTAAATGCGTGAAGCGATGGTTCCTTCCCCACTGTCAGTGACGGGGCGTGCTTCCCAGTGTTCAACATCAGGAACAACAGTTGAATCTAATTACTAGGCCTCTACGCCGGAATGAGTTCCCACCACCACCTCCATTTCAGGAAATCCATCTACGTCAGCGTGAGAGCAGAACAGTGGGAATCGTGACTGGTCCCCCGAGGGCATGCACCTGACGTGTAGATCTCCCTGCGGAGTTCAGGTGAGTGCATCGCTCCGGGGAGGGGGAGAATCATGCCCGGGTACGGCCAGGGGCAGTGTCAGGGGCACGGTATGGGGCATTGTTGAGAGGGCTGCGGGAGGGGTTCCAGTTGAACTCCTTTGCTCTGGGGCGGCCTTTCAAAATGGCCCCCCAATCATGCAGGGACTACGTTGCTGGTGGGGTGGGGGAATCACAAGCAGTGTTATGTCGTGGCAACTCATCCATTTAAGATTTTTACTCTAAGTCCTGCATATTCAGTGGGGAAACCCGCCATTGCTGTCAGTGACTTTAGCGCCGCTTTTACCACCCGCGACTGGCCTTTGCCGATTTTCAGAAAAACGCCGCTCCTAGTCATTAATTGTCGGGAACAATTTCTCCTTGTTGAACAGAAACATCTCTTTATAGGGGAGAAAATTGCAACCTAACTGAGGCCATGCACCCCACATGTCTCTATCCTTACTCCCTCGTTGCCATTCACAATGACAGCAAATCCCTGGGAGGGTGTCAATATTTGCAATTTGGGAACAATTGCCTGTGTCCAGGATCTGTGTTGTTTCATTTCCGACCTTTCCATTTAATTTGTACCGTTGCCGTTGTAGCAATTTGAAAAAGTATCTATCGACTGTGTTCTGGAAGAGACCTCAGTTTGTCTTTGCACCTCTTGGATGGGGAGCTGCGTGGAATGACATTGCCTGAGGAACTCCAGTAATCTTTGACCAATACCCTAATTAAAAGGTGCAACTCTCGAAGGGACGATAATTGTGTCCTTGACAAATTTTTTAAATGTTTGATGAAATGTAAGTTATTTTGAAATAGTTACCCTTGATGCAGCATCTTGCCTTTGCGTTTATATGATACTGGCAGTGTATAAAATGTTGACTTAGAGTTCTGCTCTTGGTATACTATGATTGTATCTTTGTTAAATGGACCATTGATTTTGAAGGTTGTGATAGTGTTGTGGTTGTTACTGGACAAACAACTCGGACTTGTCACTGCCCAGCCTATGCCGAGTGTTCTTATAAAGAGCACCAATGATAAAGATAATGTCTGCCAAGGTTCCACGGGTACTAAATTTCGAAGGTGAGTAATGCACATGACAGTAGGAAACCCCTTGGATTTAGTGTCCTTTCATTCCTTTAATTGGCTTGCTTTTGTGATCTGAGAGTGCTCCGTTGTGACACAGATAATTTAAAGAATCATTTTGACCTCAGGTTAAGAAGGTTACTGTGACAGCCAAATTCCCGCCCATTCCCGCTCAGCCGTGACGAGGGAGCCGTAAAGGTTGGAATTCAAGTGGTGTTGACTGTCAGGGCTCTTGGTCAATCAACCAGAACTAAAATCTCGAAAGTTATCTTTTGCCGCTATATTACGAAGCACCCCCCACCACCAATTCTCCTTTTAAAAAAAAATTTAGAGTGTCCAATTATTTTTTTCCAATTAAGGGGCAATTTAGCGTGGCCAATCCATCTAACATGCATGTCTTTGGATTGTGGGGGTGAGACCCACGCAGACATGGGGAGAATGTGCAAAGTCCATATGGACAGTGACCCGTGGCCGGGACCGAACCGGGTCTTCAGCGCCGTAGGCAGCAGTGCTAACCACTGCGCCACCGTGCTGCCCCTGCCACCAACTCTCCTTCGGTGCATTTTCATTTCCGTGCCACTACTGATAGAAACAGAAGACATTTTAATAGGACGAGATCATGAAATGAAATTGGTCTATCTCAACGCACCATTTTGCTTCTTCACCCTATTTCTCAATTCCCTCTTTCCCTAGATATGCATCTGGCTGTATTATAAAACCATTGATAAGCTTTGTGTCCCTTTGTTGCTATGTCACAATTACATTGTGATTTTCTTGCTTGTGAATTATTTAATTGCTCCTGTTTTTAATCCTTTGTTGTGAGCAATTTTGTTCGATCAACTTTATTTCTATTTGAGTGTCTCACTAGCCCATGTTCAAAGGACAAGCCTAACAGCTTTCGGCTTTGGTTGTGTTGGCATCACAGACCAGCATTCGTATTCCTCCAACATTTCTGTGGGTAGCGCCAGCTAAACCTGGCATGACCCATGGAGGTGCGTCCTGCATGCCCACGCTATTCACATTCCCGAGACCTGGCATCATTGTTGTTTCCCTACGCTGAGTCCCGTCAGCTCAGGAAATTTGCATTCTGTCTCTTTCCGATGATGCGGACCACTGACATCCCTGGTCTTACCCTGCAGCAGTGCATTGGGCTGATAGTTTGAGCAGCTTTTAACTATTATAGAGAAAAACTAGAGGCACCTTGGAGTCGAGAGCGGGAGACTTGGCTCCAGGTCCTGGCAGACCTTGGAGTTTCCATAGAGACCGGTATGGGCAATTCAGTACTGTAAGTTCTTTGGGGCCCAGCGCACAGGGGAAAAATGGCTCAAAAATCCGGGTTACATGACTGGGAGCAGAGCGCCATTGGAAACGAGTGTCCCAGGCAAGGGACAGGAAGAGACCCCGAAAGGAGAGTGAACAGGGAGAGGTTCCAAAGGAACTGTCACAGGCACAGGACAGGGACAGGAAGGGGTCTCAGTTAAGTTGAATAGAGAGGGACAGGGTAAGAGGCTCCAAGCCGATAAAGTGCTGAGGTTAGAGGAGGTCCCAGGCGAAGTCCTGGTAATCAACATGGGCTCAAGAGAAGCCCTGGAAATTGACAAAGGCACCTGAAGGTTGGTGACTCCATGCTTTGGGGGAAAAGGTAACCCTTTGGAGCAGGAATTGTCTGCTTGGCACTGCTGAGGAGCTGAACCTTTTGCTTGTGAGTTAGTGCTTGAGTGTATACCCGTGATTCCAGGGGAATATAATCTCAGGAGACGAGATTGAAACCCTGCAAGGTGGGTCGGCATCAAGGCTGTCCGAGTTGGGGCTTGTTCTGGAGAGAATTTCAAGGCGATATAGAATTTAGATTTCATAGAATTTACAGTGCAGAAGGAGGCCATTCGGCCCATCGAGTCTGCGCCGGCTCTTGGAAAGAGCACCCTATCCGAGGTCCACACCTCTACCCTATCCCCATAACCCAGTAACCCCACCCAACACTAATTGCAATTTTGGACACTAAGGGCAATTTATCATGGCCAATCCACCTAACCTGCACATCTTTGGACTGTGGGAGGAAACCGGAGCACCCGGAGGAAACCCACGCACACACGGGGAGGATGTGCAGACTCCGCACAGACAGTGACCCAAGCCGGAATCGAACCTGGGACCCTGGAGCTGTGAAGCAATTGTGCTATCCACAAGGCTACCGTGCTGCCCTATGTGATATCTTCGAAGGGAAGACTGGAATCCCTGGTGAAAGAGATTGAATTTCAGTTTGGTTAACTCACAGTGTTACTGATGTCTAGATGGGTCGTTGAGAAATCCGTGGACTCTATCTTGGTTGCATTTGTCATTTTATGTGCTGTGTAGTATGCCTGACCATAGTTTGCCTATTAATTCACATGTACCTCATATTAACCCTAAATGTTAGAGTATAAGATAGAAATTGTAAATTATTTCATCTTTCTGACCTTGTACAGTAAAATTGATATTTGTTTGTTGAAAATCCGTGAAATACCGTGGCCTTTATTCACTGAGCAAATGTCTTGAATCACAAACCTAGTCTATTTTTAACAAAAAGTTTTGGTCCCCAATTGGATTTTACCAAAATTCTGGTGGTCTGGCCATAATGCTATAATCTCCAAGTCATCTCCAAGTACAATGTCCTTCATGTCCTCTTCATTCAACCCATGCTCCCAATTTTGACATTTATCTCATCTACTAATTATTTTATTTCTGCGTGGTCTAAATGCCACCGGATAGATGAACATTGAGCGCTGTTGTTGCCAGTTTACAGAGATGAATAGGGAGCAAACTTTCATCTGAGTCACTTCATTCTCTGCTTTTTAATTGCACTGTTTGTTGCAAAGGTCAAGCCATAAATAACTTCAGAGTTAACTTTCTAAAATCACTTATCTCGGGAAATGGCAATATTTTCCTGCCTTCCAGCTTTTGACGGAATGTTTGGTAATGTAAGTAACAAGTAAAATATGTACGTCAGGAAAGCTACAATGAAATCTCAGCTGTCGAATATTCATTGGGGGATGTGAAATCCATGTGCAACAGACACATAAATATTTGCTGATGCCATGGTAACGTTCACCTTTAGTTTTAAGTCAGGCTCACAGGAGACCATTTAGTTCAGGAAAATAAATATTTGAGTAATGCTAACATTTCTGATGATAATTAATGAAGCTGTGATCACTTTAATGGTATTCAATGATATGCAGTAGAAATACTTTGGCTGTGGAGAATAATGGGACATCCTGGTATCATCAAAGGTAAATACACCCACAGTGCTGTTAATGTGGCAGTTCCAGCATTTTGACCCAGTCTTTCTTCCTGGGAATGACAGCATAGAAACGGGCCGTTTGACTCAAGCAGCCTGTGTCGCCGTTTACCATACATACACACACACAAGCGAGTAAAATACCCTCAGCCCCGCGGCAAGTTAAGAGTTTGGTAATAGTGCATAACATGAATATCTAAAATCAGATTATAAATCAAGATCAGCAGAGCAGGGCTTGGAATTAATGGTCGGAAAGCATGGATATGTTTGCAAAGGTTGAAAACTGCCTATGGTTGTGGCAAACATGGGCGGTGATTATTTTAGGACCGGCTTATAATGGTTCCCCGAAAGAACAACAACCATAGTGTATTAATGAGCGTAGACTATCAGTTGACGTAAGTTAAAACAGATTTCACAAGAGCTGTAAATAAGCAGAATGTTTCATAAAATTTGATAACATGTGTCAATCTCCATCAGTGTTGGATAACCTACTCAGTTGCCAATATATCTTACTGATATTTGCGTGCATATATACAGATGCACAGATACACATGTTTAAAGGAGGCTTATATATATAATATATATATAGGCATGTACAAGAGGGCAATTTTTGTCTTGCCTCTTACCGGCTCACCAGCGCATATTTGAGGCAATGCACAGTATTTTGAATTTGAATGGATTAACCTTCTTTTTAACCAAATTGTTCGCCCACCGGTACATCTGGCTAATCTTTGTTTGTAGAAATCTGAATTAAGTTATTTTTTTCCCTTGAGCCTTTTGCAAATCTATCTATAAAAACAATTGATGATATCTGAGTCTAATGTAAGTTGAGAGTGATAATAGCTTCTTGGAGCTGCTTTCTCTGTACGTTTTAAATCCACAGCTGCTTTTAATTTGTTTTAGATTCCCAGAACCTTTTGTATCCAAACTTTGAGCCAACCTATCATACAAGTTTTTGCATTGTTAGTACCCTCCATTCCCCCCTGTGTAACTGTGTAGTTCTAGCCCTGTAAAGGGGCTCCCATCCTCAAATCTTTATTTGGAAGAATGTTTTATATTTTTTTAATGACATTTTTAGCTGGATTATTAAAGTGCCGTTTGATCAAGAGGGATTTTACAGCCTACTGCCCCTGGCTGTGGGCAGCGATCTGATGTGCGCCCTGTGCCAAATTCCTCTTGAGTGCCCTTGGGTAAAACACACTTTGTAAATAATACCATATAAATTCAAATGATGGGGCACATTCTCTAATCTCCACCTTCATTCTTTTCCCTAGCTGAAAGTAAAAATGCTTCATGTATTTAAATTCCCCAGTGCCATGTAGCTCCTACCCATTCTCGCCATAACCATCACGAAACTCTTAAGTGCTTAGAGATTTTGACTTCACTGTACAAAAGGCCTGGGCAGGGTTCATGGAAACGTATTCAGAGACTCTACTCTGTAATTAGTCTGGGCCCATTGGATTCACAACACAGCCAGTCTCCTTGTACGAGTGGCGACAACGAGAATTTTTGCAACTAAATTGTTCCCTCTCACTAGAAACAGATCTCTGACTGTTGAAGCAAGGATCGTTTGTTTTAAAATCTGGGAAAGATCGAGAAAATGGCATTTTTTTCTTTTTCCCGTTTTCGAACGGATTTTCTTTTTAACGCTTAATGCTCCAGCCTGTTTCAATGCGCCATGGGTACGGTTTGGCTATTCTGAGGAACGGCCCTGCTGGGAAAATCTGGAGCCACTCTGAGGGGGGGATTAACATGTTGCTGAAGAGAACTGTCTTGACTTAACGCGGTTGCCCTATGCAAATCAGGTATCCAGTGATCTTGGAGTACCGATTTCAGAAATGCTTGCCAAGTAAACCTTCTCCATGTTTGAACCTGCTTCAGATAATCACGTTCCGAATCCTGCCAAGAAAAATCTTCTCAGCTGTGAATATGTTGAATCAATCCCAAAAAATTTTGTGCTGGAAACATTTTGCATTTTAGATCCGAAATCATAAAGCAAGTTACCATGGGCATAAATACCAGCTTATTATCAAAACCGTTTTATTAATGCTTTAAAGAATAGGTAGCCTAGTGCAGCTATTAAGTGGAATTTTACATACCCTAATACTCCAGGTTCCCAGGGGATTAATAGATTTGAGCTACTTAAAATAAAGTGCTTTTTGAAAGGGAATTTGGTCACTGGGGTAATATTGCAAAACAAAGGATTTTAATTCTTCCTTGATTATTTTTTGTGCCCCACCCACACTCCCGATTTTTTCCCTCTATTCTTTTGCTGGAAGTACTTGTAGAAGCAGCTTCAGCCAGAATTGCCTCTGATTTGGCATGACGCCAAATGTTTCTTTCCAATTGACTGATGGTTGATGGGTCGCCGAGTTGAATATGCCCTTGTACTCCCGGCCCCCCTATTACCCCTGTGATTGGCCTCTGGTTAAGCAAAGCCTGACCTGTAAAATTCTCATCCTTGTTTTCAAATCCCTCCATGACCCAGCCCCTCCCTCTCTCTGTACTCGCCCCAAACTCCACAACCATCTGAACTCCCTTCCAGTCCTCCAACGCTGACAGCTTGTGCGTTACGGATCGGAATCACTCCACCCTGGATGGCCATGCTCACAGCAGTTAGGCCCTAACCGCTGGAATACCCTCCCTACACATGTCAGCCTCTCTTCCTGACTTCCTTCCTTTAACACTCACCTGAGGAAGGAGCTGCGCTCTGAAAGCTAGTGATTCGAAACAAACCTGTTGGACAGTAACCTGATGTTGTAAGACTTCTTACTATTCTTTCTTTAAGACACAGCTTAAACTGACCTTTTTGACTATCTTCCTTTTGTGAGGGCCACGAAGAATCCGGCACGAGTTTGCGGAGTCAAACAGGAAGTAACTTTATTTACAACGATCTGTACACACGGCGAGTAGTTCACTACCAGTTCTCTCTCTAGTCGGTACCACACTGGCCTGCTCTGTTTCTACAGCTGCACTGCTAATTATTGCCCCCCCCACCCCATTGAGGAAGCTCATATTCCCCAAGGAGCATGGGGTAACCAATTGACCCCAGCCAATGGGATCTGGGCAGGTTATAGCACTCCCTATATGGTGCAGGGTCACACTTTGCTTTATAATGCTCCTGTGAAGCACCTTCATTATGTTAATGGTGCAATATAAATATAAGTTGTTGCTGTTGTTCTGCCACTTTCCCAGGAGGTACTCCATTTACTGGCACGGTCAAGAACGTTATAAAATTCAGAAACATTTGGCCTGTTAGGTAATTTGGGCATTCTGAATTCTCCCACAGTGTACCCGAACAGGCGAAGAGGGGCTTTTCACAGTAACGACATTGCAGTGTTAATGTAAGCCTACTTGTGACAGTAAAGATTATTATCTCTGCAGGAGAACCTTGGACGTTTGTCCAATGCTACATTGGAGTCCTTGATGGAGGATGTGTGAAGTGGTAAAGATACGGGGTGGGGTTGGGGTTGGGGGAGGCTGGGGGGGGGGGGGGGGAGGGACATGAGGTCCTCCAAGCCCATGCTTTAAAGCCAAAGGGAGCAGATAGCAGTGGAGGTGATGTTTCCGTTTGTATTGTGATCAAGCAGGCACTATAATAATCAGTGAGAAAGAGAGGGAAGGTCAGGACTGGGACTGTTGACAAATGGGGAATTGGGGCAGTGTTTGCTGGTACCACACTTGTATGAGTTCTTCATGGACAGTCTGGCCAGCAAGAGACTCTCAAGGCTGCCTCTCGTTTTCCTTTTTCCCCTTCTTGTCCTTATATTCCTGCTCCACAGTTGCTTGCCATATAGTTAGTGATAAAGGAGATACCCTCATGATGCTGAGGTTGGACAGCATGCAGCCGAGCACGATGAGTATTGACACCCTCTCTGTCGGGCACAGCAGGGCTCCTCAGAGTGGTCAAGGCAGGAGACACATTGTTTCAGAACACCAATGACTGCTCTGTCGTGGTTTGTGTGCCAACACGGCTTTCATTGAGTGCATGTGGCACACGTGTGTGGGTTGCACATCCGCTTCATCCGTGTAGTCAGCACATAGCCCTTGTCGCTCAGTAAGCATCTTGGGTTTGGCACCGTGGCTGAAATACACCTGGCACTGAATGAGTGCATCATGGCTGCTGTCAGAACACCAGCCATTGTCCTGCAGGATTCACTGCCTTTGATCGCATACCAGCTGAACACTGAGGCAGTGGAATCCTTTACAATCCTGGTTTAGGACAGAGCTGACATGTGGCACCCTGCATCACATAGAAGCCTTAGATCTCAGGGAAGAAATGTTCAAACCCTGCATGCTTCTCTGTGGGAAGAGAGAATGAAATCTAGTTAAATCTCACTGAATAGAGAGACTCAGTGACCTCCTTTCCATTGAAAACTGAGATGTTGTAAATATTTCCAACTTTAGGCTGGAAGAAACTGTCGTGTTGGGTGTTCCGACACACAAATGAACAAATTTGGCCAGACATTGCCGCTTTAAGTGTGCGGATCCACAGTTGCCGCACAGTTGCCGCACGTCGTTACGTCATGGCGCACGTTGCGCCACCGCGCATGCGCGGTGCGGTCCTGCGTAGAGCGCGCCTGCGCATCCCGTCCCTCTGCGTCGACGTCCCCTCTTTTGGCGCGTACAAGCGCGGAAGGCCTTGGAAAGCACACAAAATGGCCGCCCTCGTCCGGGCCGCGGGCCTGGAGGAACTCGAGCGACTGGACTTGCTCGGCCTTGTAGGACCCCTGCCGTGCCGATTCGGCCGCCTGGATTTGGGAGTACCGGCTGGTCGCGTTCTCATGGAGGACGCAGGTCTCGATGGCAGTCGCTAGGGTGAGGCGCTTTATTTTAAGGAGCTGCTGGCGTAGGGTGTCCGAGGTGACCCCAAAAACAACCTGATCCCGTATCATGGAGTCGGAGGTGGCCTCATAGCTGCAGGACTGCGCGAGGATATGGAGGTGAGTCAAATAAGATTGAAAAGACTCATCCTTACCCTGCAGGCGCTGCTGGAAGTGGTACCTCTCGAAGCTCTCATTCACTTCCACGCTGAAGTGTTCCTCAAACTTTAGAAGGACCATTTTGTATTTCGTCTTGTCCTCGCCTTCCGCGAATGCCAGGGAGTTGTAGATGTGGATGGTGTGTTGCCCCGCCGTGGAGAGGAGGAGGGCGATCTTCCTGGTGTCCGATGCGTTCTCCCTGTCTGTGGCTTCTAGGAAGAGCTGGAAGCGCTGTTTAAACAGCTTCCAGTTGACGCCAAGATTTCCAGCGATTCGGAGCGGCTGCGGCGGGCTGATGGTGTCCATGGAGCAGGGTGGCGGATTTCTGGAGAGGTGCAGGTAGGTCTCACAGTCGCTGGCTAGTTTCCAGCCCTAGTACCATGTCGTGTTGGGTGTTCCGACACACAAATGAACCAATACGGCTGCAGATGGTACAACTCTGTTTTATTGCCTTGTACAATTATAACTAATAACTGCTGTCTGAGGTTCGTGCTTCACCAGCTAACCTGTGGACCCAGCCCTTTCACTATCTTGGTGAGGCACTCAGCACATGGTGTATGGCTGAGTGGCACGCTGTGAGCTCTGTGCTCTGAGCTATCTCCTGGTGGAATGAGCAGGAACTGTGGCGTTCCTTGTTTTATAGTGCGTGTGCTCTCACTGGTGATTGGCTGCGATGTTGTGTGTGTTGGTTGGTCCAACTACCTGTCCATCAGTGTGTGTGTGTGATTGCACCATGATATGCTAATGTGGATATCATGACAGAAACCAGGTGCATAAAACGTCATCACCATTGTCGCCTTAGCCACTGACAATGCGGTTCCTACCCTGCTCTGGTGTTGCAAGTTGTGGCTGCAATAAGTAGAACATTTCAACAAGGATGTCTTTATTGAAGCACAACTGTCTCACAAATTGCCCTTAGCTGAGGTTCACTTGCTCAATATTCTGGGTGCATTGGCTGCCAGGCAAAAGCCCTCCTTCCTCCCCTTCTCCTCCTCCCTCTCTCAGGAGCTTGTCCTGCTCCATATGACCTCCACTCATTCTCCACGACGTTCCAAATGGAATGCCTACTACTGCAAAGCCTTGTGAGGCAGCAAAGATTCCTTCAGCACCTACCTTACCAGTCTCTGCAGATGTTAGCAACTATAAACAATGAACTAAAGCACTGAACACGTGTAAAATCCAAGCTACAGCCAAAGTAAATCTACCTATAAGTAGTCGATGATCCCTTTAAACTGCACTGGGTTTAGGGGATGTGGTGAGGGGGGAAGGGGGATGATGGCCTTCCTGTTTCTGAATATATACTCAGCTGTATGAGGTAAAGGGAACATTGGCTTCAGCCCTCAACACCAAAATGGTTATAGAACGAAGAACAAAGAACAATACAGCACAGGAACAGGCTCTTCGGCCCTCCAAGCCTAGACCGGTCATGATACCAACCTTTGCCAAAACCCTCGGCACTTCCTTGTGCCGTATCCCTCTATACCCATCCTATCCATGTGTTTGTCAAGATGCCTTTTGAACGCCGTTAATGTATCTGCTTCCACAATCTCCCCTGGCAACGCATCCCAGGCACGCACCCCCCTCTGAGTAAAAAAACCTGCCTCGCACATCTCCTCTAAACATTACCCAATGAACATTAAACCTGTGCCCCCTGGTGACTGACGCCTCCACCCTGGGAAAGAGTGCCTGCCCATCCACTCTATTCATGGCCCCTCATAATCTTGTAGACCCCTATCAGGTCACCCCTCAACCTCCGTCTTTCTAATGAAATGTGTGAATTCTCTGCCAGCGGGATACTCCATTTCGCCGGCAGTGCATCCTCTCCCGTGGGTTTCTCGGTGGCATGGGGTGCCTACAATGGGAAATCCCATTGGCCCGTGGCGGGAATGGAGAATTGCGCTGCCAGTGACGTCCGCTGAGAAACGCGGCGGGGCACTGGCGAATTCACACCCCCTGTTATCAAATCATCATGGCGTACTGATTGATGTCTGCTCTGCATAATTCTGACAGCTACTCACTAAGTGCATATGCCGATGCCCTCATCAATATCACGTCTGGCATTACTTATCAAATAATATGTATGCCCTCTGCAGGCAGCATTCTGAACACTAAACGTCACTTGTAGAGCCCAAAGACCGAGGGCTGCTGATCCAAAAGTTCAAACCGATTATCTGTTTGGTTATTTGCATTATTTAGTTCTGTAATTAATTAACACCCTGCAATACACAAAATATTTTCACAGACCACTGCAGAGTATCTTCTCCAGCTGCAGAAATACGCCAAGGTATTACACAAGTTCTCATTTCACTCGCACTGTGAAAATATCATGTGCTCTCACATGAATCCTTATGTAGGACAAGCTCCCAAAAGGTTTATATTTAAACACCAACAAGAGCTGATTATCTCCAGTAGTAACAGAATGGGAGGTCTTGTGACACAATGGTGACATCCTTACTGCTGTGTTTCTATAGTGATATAAAGGCAGCAATCACTCATAGGGATTGGGTAAGCACATTGTGGGTTCATTTACTAAATCTAAGTGCATGAGAACAGAGATATGCGGATAGAAAGCTTGAAGACATCTGCAGCAGAGCTGTGTACATGTGCCCTGCTCAAAAGCAAAAGTGAAACTAAGACTGGATCACACAGCATATTTCCTTTCTAGTGAGGTTATGCTACCTGTAGCCATCTGGGATGGCCACTTCCCGATTACAAAATGGACACTTTGTAAAGATTGCAGGGAAAATGGACAATGCTGAGAAAACAAGCAAGTTCAGAGCTGGTCTGTATATTAGAGCCGTAGCTCCCAGACAAAACTGTAGGCCCATTAGCATACTAATGGCCCATCTCCGGGAACAAAAGAGTAAAATTTGAGTAACCGATACTAAGGCAGACACCCCGGCGCCAGAGGAGACCGAAACAAAGCAGGCCAACGGCCACCTAGGACACGCCCAGCCATCAGGGCACCCACCCCTTTATTGGATGAAATCGATAGGAATGATCGAGAAATGGCCCAATTGATTGGGGCCAAGTTCAAGGCCCGCCCAAAAGAGCGCGAAGCCCCTTTTGGTATAAGAAGGAGCCCCCAAGAGAGAATCGTTATCTTGGACCCGGCTCTCACCGAGGAGAGACCCGTCCAACAGCTGCACCAGAATCAAGTAAGTCCAAGGTCAATGCTCGCTACCAGACAGACGACCTTAGCTGTTCCCCTTCACCACTTCGACCCCAGCAGCCTCAGAACCGAACAACGGCCATTGTTCCTCTGACTGAGTGGGTGCCCGAAGCTAAGTATAGGCTTTAGCAGTAGTGATAGTTTAGTCTGTAGAGTTTCGTGCATGAGTATATTTAACAGCGTGTGTGAATAAATAAGCATTGCCTTTGAACTAACTAACTGGTGTATCGAGTCTTTGATCAGTATTCGGTTTTGAACCTTGTGGCGGTATCGAAAGATACCTGGCGACTCTAGAGCAAACGTAATTAGAATTAAGGAAGGCGACCATATTGACCGCCATGTTCAGAGCCAACCAAAGAGAGCAACTTCCCTTTATTTTAGAGCTATTTGCCCTCCTTCGAATAAAGTATCACTATTTACAATGCATGTTCATGTTTTGATACCATTACATAAGTATCTTCTTCTTCTTCGGTGATCCTTCGTTATCAACTATGATTGCCCATCTAAGAAACTCTGTTTTACTGGTCATGGGTTCTGTGCGTCCTTGCGCGGCTTGTGAGTCCCATCCTAGAGCTGCATCATCTTCCGCACACTTGGCAGGTGTTTCCTGGAGGTGGGATCGGTCCTTGAATTCTAGTGTTCCCTTCTCAAGCCCCTTTTCCTGGCCTCCTCTTGCCATCGGGTGTCCTCGAAGAATATAGAACTGGTGAATCTATGAGTTTCTAAAGCATAGAATTGGTGCACCCCGATCTTTAATGGAAACCTTGTTTGGAGGTTTCTTTAATTGCTCGCATTGATCTGTGAGGTTGCCACGGTTGGATGTTGCTCCTGGTTGGCATTTGAGATCTTGACCTCAATGCAATGGGACTGTGCAGTGGCTCAGAAGCTGGAATGGATCTGATTTGTCCTCGGTTATGCCTCATCTTTGCGTCTTTGTGTGTAACGGCTTCATAGGACCTTGGTTCCAAAAAAAAATCCCTTGTCACCTCGTCTGGTTGGCACATAGGTTCTGTGGGATCCTAGATGCAAAATTGTTGCCCCAACTGTAAATTTGGAATTTCTGTTCCTACATTTTTATTATGCAAGTTGGTCATCGTCTCTTGCAGTTTTAAACATTTCTCACTAATTTCTGACATGGTAGAATGGGTAAGAGCCGGTAAATTGGTATGCATTGGTCTGCCAAACATGAGCTTTGTAGGTGATAGAATAGTTGCATTTAAAGGTGTTGGCTCTCAGATGTAACATTGTAAGGTGTAGATCTTGCTTAGTCTGTCCTCATTTGAGAATAAGGGTTTTCATTGTGAATCATGCATTCAGCTGGGCCATTAGATCTCAGATAATGAGAAGAAGTAGTGTGATTGATATTCCACTTCTCACACATCCTGAACTGGCTTAGCAATATATTACAGTCATTATCGATAACGATCTCGCACACTAAGTAAACTGAAAATACCACTTAGATGTGCGCGACAGTTGTACTTGACGTAACTGTGCAACTCTCGAATAATGGGGAACTTAGCAAAGTAGTCAACAATGACGATGAAGTCAGTGTCATGGACATGAAAGAGGTTGGATGCAATTTTTGGCCAAGAATGCGTAGGAACCTCATGTGGAATCAATGGCTCTTTGTGCTATCTTGGCATATGCTCTTGAAACGCCTTGCATTCCTTGATGACGACTTCAAGGTCATTGTTCACACCTGGCCAATAGAATGTCTCTCTTGCGAGTCTTCTCAACAGGTCTATGCGCATGTGTGTGCTATGAAGATGCTGAAGAATATCAGTTCGCAAAAATCCTGGTATGGTGAACTGCTCGCCTTTGAAAGTAACTCCCTGGGAGATGGTAAGCTCGCCCTGATAAGGTCAAAATGGACTCATGTATTTGTGGACATGCTGAGTTGAATCGGCCTTTGAAGGTGGTTCCCCACGGTTTCTGTAGTGTAGAATCTTTTCCTTTTTCTTCTGCTGGCATTTACATCCTGCAAATTGTACAAGATAAGTTGACGGACTTGCATTCTCCTGCAAGCTCTCTTGAAACCGCCAATTTTGCCCAAACATTCTGGATGTTTCAGCGTTAGGTCATGAACTGAGGCAATAAAAGTAGTTTCTGAGGTTGATCGGCCATGTGAGACCTGACAGATTACATGGATTGTGACTACTGCAAAGTCGCAGTATGCCGGTGGATCTACAATTGCTGGGCCTTTAAGTTCCATGATGTAGGACATCTATGATGCCCAGGAGAATTGATGTGCTTGCATGCCAGGGCTATGGATCCTGTACAGGGAAGTGGTGAACGATTGTGTGCTGAAAGTTCCTTACATGTCTGTGGACACAGAGGCAGAAGTGTCAATTTTGGTCAATATTGAATCGTTACCAACTTTCTTAGGGCAGATAATTCAAACCTTGGCAAACACTTTGGGTGGTGTAAAAGCATCAATGTTTTCCACGAGATTGATAATGTGAAACATGTCCTAAAAGCTCTTCATCTCATTGTGAGTATCGTTGTCCGAAATGCAAAAGAATGTTACCATTCTCTAGATAGCCTTTTTGATACATATTAGATAGATTATAACAACCTGGACATTATAGGGGTCCGGGCAGCTCTCCTCCACAATCTACCTCTCCAGTGAAGAGCATACAGACATGAGTTTGGATACAGAGACGATATTAGACAATATATTTTCTAAATTACATATAAGTTCATTGAAGAGCCAAACATAGAATTCACTTTTGATGGTAATTGCAACATTAATTGTTCTAGGAAAAATAAGTATAAATATAATAATAATAATCTTTCCTTGTCACAAGGGTGAAGTTACTGTGAAAAGCCCCTAGTCGCCACATTCCAGCGCCTGTTCGGGTAAGCTGGTACGGGAATTGAACCCGCGCTGCTGGCCTTGTTCTACATTACAAACCAGCTGTCTAGCCCACTGAGCTAAACCAGCCCTAATACCTGTTCCTAATACAGAATCCAAATCTGATGGATGTTACAAAGAGATATTTAAGATCTCCATCCATATTCAACGTATTGTTCAACTTAAATCCCAGAGTAGAAAACTACTGAGATTAACAATATACTTCTATTGCAAGTGAGGGGAGAATTACCTTCACTGCACCACATCAGCTACCTTTATCCCAAGGGAAGCTAAAATGAATCCAATGGATCTAAAGATCCTATTGTGTGATTGAATATTTATACCACAAAAGAGCTAAAGCAGCGGGAAGCATGTTGAGCCTCATGCTGGACAACTTCCTTTGTTTTCACCAACATCCTTTCTTTTAGTCAAAATCCTTCAAGCAAACAGCATACTCGGTGTAGATAATGTCACTTTACTCAGTTTTCAGATTCAGTTGAGAAGTTGTTTAGGTTATCTATTGTATGAGTGTGGCATCTAACAATTTATCAATCCCCTGTTGAGGTGATGTGGAGGCCAGTTCTTGTTTTGTTTCAGGACTGCCTTGTGTTAGAGGATTTGCTTTGCTATTTTAGTGTCCTTGAGCACACAATTATGCCTAGGCACGTTTATAAGCTTTTACACCTTTGTCCAGCAGATGAACTTTACTTTTAATTTTTAATCCCTACTTCATAGGATAATCACATTTTATTAATATAGCCATGGTTTTTGCAAGGTACAGTTATATTTGCAAACTTTCTATGAAAATATACTGAACAAAAATTTGTATCACTGAAAGAATAAGTCTTTGCTTCTGTGGTATTGTCTTCTTGATGAGTTTCCTATGGAATGGTTCTATGCAACTAAAATAATGTATTGGGTGATTAACACTCAAAGGGGCCTTGTTATGTCATGCTTGATTATCACATAGCTGTGGGGACTCTGAACCAGGGGACACATTCTAAGAATAAGAGCCAGGCCATTTAGAGCTAAGATGAGGGGAATTTCTTCACTTAGAGGGTGGTGAACCTTTGGAATTCACTGCTTCAGAGGACTGTGGAGATCCATCATTGAGTATGTTCAAGACTGAGATTGATGGATTTCTGCATATTAAAATTGTCAAGAGATCCAGGGGTAGTGCAGGAAAATGATGTTGAAGGAGATCAAAATTGGGTGTCAGAGTTGTCTCGAAGGCTGAATGGCCTACAGCTTTTTAAACAAAATTCCAATGAAGGGGCAATTTAGCACGGCCAAATTCTCCTAACCTGCACTGTGGGAGTGAGACCCACGCAGACATGGGGAGGATTTGCAAACTCCACACGGACAGTGACCCGGGGGTTGCTAATTGTGTTTCTCTTTATTTGGCTCTGAATATGGCGGTCAATATGGTCGCCTTCCTTAATTCTAATTACGCTTTGTTCCAGAGTCGCCAGGTATCTTTCGATACCGCCACAAGTTTCAAACCGAATACTGATCAAAGACTTGATACACCAGTTAGTTAGTTCAAAATCAAATGCTGATTTATTTACACACACAGTTAAATATACTCATGCACAAATACTACAGACTAAACTATCACTACTGCTAAAACCTATACTTAGCTTCGGGCACCCACTCAGTCAGAGGAACAATGACCGTTGTTCGGTTCTGAGGCTGCTGGGGTCGAAGTGGTGAAGGGGAACAGCTAAGGTCGTCTGTCTCGTAGCGAGCGTTGACCTTGGACTTACTTGTTCTGATGCAGCTTTGGCAGGTCTCTCCTCGGTGAGAGCCAGAGCCAAGAGAACAATTCTCTCTTGGGGGATCCTTCTTATACCCAAAAGGGGCTTCGCGCGCTTTTGGGTGGGCCTTGAACTTGGCCCCAATTAATTGGGCCGTTTCTCGATCGTTCCTATCGATTTCCTCCAACAAAGGGGTGGGTGCCCTGATGGCTGGGCGTGTCCTAGGTGGCCGTTGGCCTGCTTTGTTCTGGTCTCCTCTGGCGCCGGGGTGTCTGCCTTAGTATCGTTTACTTAAATGTTACTCTTTTGTCCCCGGAGATGGCCCATTAGTATGCTAATAGATTTGCAGTTTTGGTCTTGTCTGGGAGCTGCGGCTCTAATCAACAGACAAACCCTGAACCTGCTTGTTTTCTCAGTATTGTCCATTTTCCCTGCAATCTTTGCAAAGTGTCCATTTTGTAATCGGGACGTGGCCATTCCAGATGGCTACAGGGGCCATGATCGAACCCGGGTAATCAGTGCCGTGAGGCAGCAGTGCTAACTACTGCGCCACCGTGCCGCGCATGGCCTACTGCTACTCCTATTTCTTATGTGCTAAAGTTAATCATATAGAAAACTGGTACCAACCAGTCTCTTGGAGTTTACTGATTGGAAAATCGATCCCCCTCCCCAGTTTCCAAGCTCATCATGTAACAGGCTTTAAAGTTCACAACTTGGGGGTGAAGGGGATCAAAGGATATGAGAGGAAAGGCGGGATTAAGCTATTGAGTCGGATGATCAGCCATGATCATAATGAATGGCGGAGCAGGCTCGAAGGGCCGAATGGCCTCCTCCTGCCTCCATTTTCTATGTTTCGATAAATGGCAAGTGCCGTGAATAAGATTTACTGACGACTGGACCCTGTTATCTGGTCGCCCCTCCTGCCCAATGAGGCTCATGGGGATGCTTTAGTTAGTAGACAAAAAGATGTTCTATGAACGCAAGTTGTTGTTATTGAGCGAGCACAGCAGGAGAGCTAATTTATCAGGTTTGCCCCAAAAGTAATGAAATTGGAATTAGTGGGGGAGGGATGAAACATTCCTCTCCGAATGTTCTTTACCTCGCGGCTATTAACAATGCGACTTTGGAGGGAATAACTTTGGCGGGGTCTGCAGCTGTAAATGGACAATATGAATCTCAGTTCAGCCCAGGTGGTTCATATTTGCTGATAGAACTGGAAGCCCATGGAGAATTCTCCAACACTCACTCGCAGCCGACCCCTCCGAAGTCAGTCAGTTAACAATACAATGATGAAAAGTGCAATGGACTCTGATCAGAATGTGTCATATGCTTTCTCGGCCTTTTTAAAGCCTCTTGTTAAGCGCACATCAATTGGGAGGGCGTTGATTGAGTTCAGCTGGTGGCATTAATTGAAGATTACGGACCGATTAATCTGTTTGGGGGAGGGTGGGTTGTACGGTGTGAAATGTGAATCTATGTAAGTAAAAGCTTGTCAGCGAATAAAGTCGAGGTTCCAGCATTCTATCATTCGCCACCTCGCTATCTGAATTTCGACACTAATGACCATCTACAATTCAATTAACGGCTCGAATAAAGCTCCCTGTATTATAATTAATTTCCTGATTAGCCAAACTGGCCTTGGTCCATAGACAATCCATCTTTGGATTCTGTTTTGAAATGAACTGAGGAAAACCCATTTCCATTTGAACTCTAGGTATTTTTGAACAGAATGAGATAGATATAAAAATTCTCTTATTTTGCTGCACTGTGGAATCACACAGAAACAAAACAATTCATCAAATGTTGATTGTTCCTACATTACAGTAGCAACAGCAGTTCAAAAAAATACTTCTTTGGTTATGAAAGGCGATGTACAAATCCGGGTCAATTCTTTAGTCTCCAAATAAAATTCTCTTACTGATGGAAAAAGACATTTTAATAATAATAATCTTTATTGTCACAGGTAGGCTTACATTAACACCGCAATGAAGTTACTGTGAAAATCCCCTAATCGCCACACTCCGGCAACTGTTCGGGTACACGGAGGGAGAATTCAGAATGTCCAATTCACCTAACGAGCATGCCTTTCGGGACTTGTGGGAGGAAACTGGAGCACCCGGAGGAAACCCACGCAGACACGAGGAGAATGTGCAGACTCCTCACAGGCAGTGATCCAAACGGGAATCGAACCTGGGACCCTGGAGCTGTGAAGCAACTGTGCTAACCACTGTGCTACCATGCTGCCCATTTTATCAAAGCTTTTCGTCTTGCACTCATCAAGACACTCTGCAAGAATACCGATGTAAGGGTAAAACAACTGTTTTTATTGTATGAGAAGCAAGTGCCGATTGGTTGGTAAGTAGACTCTGATTGGTAGAAGTGTTGCCTTGGAGAATGTACCAGGTGACTGACAGTTAACTGTCAAGCATTACCCTGAGGAATGAGTCAGCAAATGGCTGTCACTTATCTTGTTTAGCTGGAACTAGGCACAATGTGTGTACACATTCTTTCTGTCTGCACAGAGCAGGGTTCTGTGCATGCAAATGTGCCAAACTGAACCTCATCGACAATCTTAAATTGGTAGTTGGCAGTTAACTTGGCAGTAGTCTTGTGAAGTGTCCTGATGGGTGCAAGATGATAAGTTTTGACATGCCTCTTTTCTTCAGCAATGCTCAAGTTTGGTATCACCAGACAACGAGTTTTGTTATTACTGAGATCAGTAACATTTCCTCATGATTGGGTGAAGCACGGGACCAGGTAGCAAAGTTGGCACATTGCTAATTAAAAGTGGCACTGGCTCCATATATCTCTTCCGAAAAGAGCTTATGCTTTTTCTATGTTAGTGCCATAATAAAGAGCAACTGCAGTAATTTATCTGATAATGTATTAGATTATTACAGGGCTCCACTAGTGTGTCAAAACCTATTTGAACTTGGTGCAACATGAGGCAAGGGTACAATAGCAAAGCTTGGCAAAGTAATGGAATAGATTATGGAAAACCATTCTCCTAGCGTGGAACTTGACAGCTCCTCGCTGGGAGTGAAAGTACATAAGATCCACGCTAACTCATGTAAACAAAGAAACATAAAGGGTTCGTAATGGGTCTTTTGGTGAAGCCGGCTTTGGTTGTCCTAGCAGATGCCTGTGGAATTTTCCAAAAGCTTTTTCAAAAGTCTCTGCGGAATCCCAAGTGCCGTCCATGATGGGTATCATTCCTAATCAGATATTCAAGGGAACGTTGGATTAACTGGAATCAGCGTAAAAAAAATTGGAACACCACGTTCAAATCAGCAGCGGTCATGGGGGACAGAAAACACTACCCTGTCAGGAGTTGACCAGAGAAGAGCTACAAAAAGGGGGGAAAGATGCCAGATGAACTCTGGGAGTCATGTGACGTATAGTATGGCACACCATCAGAATAGTTAGAGCATGGGATCTTTTTATTGAGTAGTTAATCCAGATTGTTCAGGCACTTCAATTTGCAACTTGAGACCCTGCATGACATTGATTGGAGATAACGCCTTTGGGAAACATGGGTATTTAATTGGAGTTCATGTTTAATCTTCTGCGATGCTGGTACGCTGGCCCACGTAACGCGATACCGGGATATGTTGAATTGACAAGCCTATTTGTCACCTGAGGCGCACAATGTGACTTGGTACCTCTCCCTGATGTCTGCAATAAATGTCAGGTTAATCCTGATGAAATCTTTACATGGGAGAGTCAGTGTATGACTTCCAGCAGTGCTGGATAATCCTCCTTGATTTGTCCATCAGTCGGAGGCTGGAAAGTTAACCAGCGACAGAACATTCTCTCATTTCTGATATTGTAGGAGTGGGGAGAAAAGCGTGACCCTTTAAAAAAAAAAATCGTGAAATGCATTCGTAACAAATTGGCAGCCGGATTCACGCCACAAACATTTTTTTTATTCTGTCGTGGAATGCGCATGGCGCTGGCAAAGGCCTGCATTGGTTACCCATCCTGCTAACTGCCTTTGAGATTTGTGTTAAAATGGCTGCCAATTAGTTATAGTCCCATCTTGAACCACTGCAGTCACTAAAAACTTATATTTATATTGCATCTTTAATAATATAGTACAATATCCCGAGACATTTCACCGGAATCTTAGCAGGAAAAATTTTACACCGAGTGGCAAAAATATTAGGACAAGTGAGTAAAAGCTTAGTCAAAAAGTTTTGACTTAATGAGAGGGTTAAAGGAGGAGAGTGGGCTTGTGACTTCTATTATCCAATGTGTAGGCCAGACCACATAAGGACAGCAGATTTCCTGATTTCCAGACATTGAACCAGATGGATTTTTGTAACAATCGATGACAGTTTCACGGTCACCATTACAGAGACAAGCTTTCAATTCCAGATTATTATGACTTTTTATTAACTGAATTCAAATTCCACCAACTGCCGGGCTGGAAATTGAACCCATGTCCACAAGACTATAAGATATAGGAGCAGAATCGAGTCTGCTCCACCATTAAATGAGATCATGACTGATCTGATATAATAATCCTCAACTTTCCCACCTTATCCCCATAACCCTTGATGCCCTTACTATATCAGCCTTGAACATACTTAACGACCCAGCCTCTACAGCTCTCTGCGGTAAAGAATTCCACAGATTCACTCCCCTCTGAGAGAAGAAATTCCCCCTCATCTCTGTCTTAAATGGGTGACCCCCTTACTCTGAGATTCTGTCCTCTGGTCCTAGGCTCTCCCACAAGAGGAAACAACCTCTCAGCATCTACCCTGTCAAACCCCCTGAGAATCCAATATGTCTCAATAAGGTCACCTCTCATTCTTCTAAACTCCAATGAGCACAGACCCAACCTACTCAACCTCTTCTCACAAGAAAGTCCCTCCACACCATTAGCCTGGGTCCCTGGATTACAGGTATGGTGACATTACCGCTACACCCCCATCTCCCCTGATTCCCTCCTTACACCGCTCCGCCACTCTGCCTTTCTAACCTCCTTTAAGATGCTCCTTTAAACCTACCTCTTTGTCCTCGGTTTGGTCACCTGTCCTAACATCCCCTTACGGGACTCAGTATCGAATTGTGTTTGATAATCACAGGATTGTTACGGTGCAGAAGGAGGCCATTTGGCCCATCGTGCGTGCACTGCTGTCCAAAGAAGCATCATGACTTACTGCCATTCCCCTGCCTTTTCCCCGTACCCATGTACAGTGTTTCCATTCCAATAATCATCTTGAAGGCCTCAATTGAATCTGCCTCCACCACACGTCCAGGCATTCCAGATCCGAGCCACTCGATGAGTGAAAACTTTTTTCCTCACGTCAAATTCGCTCCTTTTGCGAATCACTTTAAGCCTTTCCCCTCGCGTTCTTGACCCTTTTACGAGCGGGAACAGATGGACTCTGTCCAGCCCTTTCATGAGTTTGAACATCTCTATCAAATCTCCTCTCAGCCTCCTTCTCTCCGAAGAGAACCTCTCCAATCTATCCTCACAACTGAAGTTTCCCATCCCTGGAGTAATACTCAAGCGGTGCACCTTGGGACGGTTCACAGCCTTAAAGGTGGAATATAAATGCGCGATGTTTCTGTATGAAGGGCGTGTTTACAATTTCACTGCACTTTTCCCCACCCCTCTCCCCACCCAAACCCCAGTCTTGCCTGGATCAGACGCCTGTAGTAAATCACTGTTGCACCTATATTAGGTGATGTTTGGTAGGACCTGTACTACAGGTACAACAATAGTCCCTGCCTGCTGGCTCCGCCCAGTAGGCAGAGTATAAATATGTGTGCCCTCCATGCAGCAGCCATTTTGCCAGCTGCTGTGGGAGGCCACACATCTTAGAGCAATAAAACCTCAGTTGTATTCAACTCTCGTCTTTGTGCAATTGATCGTGCATCAATTTATTGCTCTAAGATTTTCAGAAGAGGGACCTCCGTATCAAGCCGGATCGCCTGCAGCTGGATCCGCAATCAAGCAACGCCAAAAAGGACTTTGTCTCCACAGAGACAAAGAAGCTAGCGCTCTCTATGACGGTTGTCTCACGCAATATCCAGGCCTACACCCCCCAGCCGCGCAGCCCACCCTCGTACGCATCGTGGACCCACAGATGGTTGCCCCAGCGGGGGCCTTACCCAGCCAATACGCCTGTACCACGCGCCATCCAGCGAACCCCGGGGGTCCCCGATGTTACTTTTGCGGCCAGCGGAAACACCCCGCCAATGCTGCCCGGCCCGCGCTGCCCTTTGTAAGGCTTGCGATAAGAAGGAGCACTTTGTCGCGTTGTGCCAGGCCTGCGCAGTCGCCGCTATTGCCCCCACCCCCCTCGTTTACAGACAGTGGGCGCCGCCATCTTCTCCCCCTCAGACCACGCGCGGCCAGTGGACGCCGCCATCTTCTACCCCTCAGACCAAGCGCGGCCAGTGGGCGCCACCATCTTCCCCTCCACGCAACACGTGCAGCCCATGGGCGCCGCCATTTTGTAGTCCCCAAGACCTTCAGGTGCCGCCATCTTGTCTCCCCCACGGCACATGGGCAGCACCGGCGTTCCAGGACCCGTGCCCCCCGGGCACCCCATCATCCGATACCAGCGACGACCAACCACGACTCGCCTCAGTGGCCATCGACCAGTCTTGTCCGCACAACCTGGCTACCGCATCGACCAGCGTTAAATCGATGGACACGTGACCTCTTGCCTGCTGGACTCCGGGAGCAGCGAAAGCTTCATCCACCCGGGTGCTGCTCCCTCGCGGTACACCCCGCCAATCAAAGAATCTCCCTGGCCTCCGGATCCCATTCCGTGGCGATCCGGGGGTACTGTTCGGTCACACTCACGGTCCAGGGCAGAGAATTCAGCGGCTTCCGCCTCTACGTCCTCCCTAACTCTGCGCTGCCCTACTACTCAGCCTGGACTTCCAGTGTAACCTCCAGAGACTAACCCTGAAATTCGTCAGGCCCCTACCACCCCTTACTGTGTGCGGCCTCGCGACTCTAAAGGTCGATCCACCTCCCCTCTTTGCCAATCTAACCCCGGATTACAAACCTGTCGCCACCAGGAGCAGACGGTACAGCACCCAGGACAGGACCTTCATCAGGTCTGAGGTCCAGCGGCTGCTTCGGGAGGGTATCATCGAGGCCAGCAACAGCCCCTGGAGAGTTCAAGTGGTCGTAGATAAAACTGGGGCGAAACACAGAATGGTCGTGGACAGCCAGACTATCAATCGGTACACGCAGCTCGACACGTACCCCCTCCCACGCATATCTGATTTGGTCAATCAGATTTACAGTACTGGGTCTTCTCAACGGTAGACCTGAAATCCGCCTACAACCAGCTCCCCATCCATGAAGCGGACCATCCATACACTGCCTTCGAGGCAGACGGTCGCTTCTATCACTTCCTCAGGGTTCCTTTGGCGTCACCAACGGGGTCTCGGTCTTCCAAAGGGAGATGGACCGAATGGTCGCCCGGTAAGGTTTGCGGGCCACCTTTCCGTACCTAGACAACGTCACCATCTGCGGCCATAATCAGCAAGACCACGATGCCAACCTTGCCAAATTTCTCCACACTGCCACTCTCCTAAACCTCACCGACAACAAGGAGAAGTGCATATTCAGCACAAACCGCTTAGCCATCCTCGGCTATGTGGTCCAGAACGGAGATCTGGGGCCCGATCCCAACCACATGTGGCCCCTCATGAAGCTCCCCCTCCCCCATTGCCCCAAGGCCCTCAAACGTTGCCGGGGGTTCTTTTCATACTACGCCCAGTGGGTCCCAAGCATTGCGGACAAGGCCCGCCCATTCATACAGTCCACCCATTTTCCCCTGATGGCCGAGGCTCAACAGGCCTTCACCCGTATCAGAGCCGATATCGCCAAGGCCGGGGTGCACGCAGTAGACAAGACGCTGCCCTTTGAAGTGGAGAGCGACGCATCAAACGTCGCCCTAGCCGCCACCTTCAATCAGGCAGGCAGACCCGTGGCATTCTTTTCCCGCATCCTTCATGCCACAGAAATTCGGCACTCAACCGTTGAAAAAGAGGCCCAAGCTATCGTTGAAGCTGTGCGGCATTGGAGGCATTACCTGGCCGGCAGGAGATTCACTCTCCTCATTGACCAACGGTCGGTAGCATTCATGTTCAACATCACACAGCGGGGCAAGATCAAGAATGATAAGATCTCGAGGTGGAGGATCGAGCTCTCCACCTACAATTACGAGATTTTGTATCGTCCCAGTAAGCTCAACGAGCCCCCAGATGCCCTATCCCGAGGTACATGTGCGAGCGCACAAGTAGACCGACTCCGGGCCCTGCACGACAGCCTTTGTCACCCGGGAGTCACACGGTTGTACCATTTTGTAAAGGCCCGCAATCTGCCCTACTCCGTCGAGGAAGTACGGACAGTCACCAGGGACTGCCAGGTCTGTGCGGAGTGCAAGCCACACTTCTACTAGCCGGACCTTGCGCGCCTGGTGAAGGACTCCTGCCCCATTGAGCGCCTCAGCGTGGATTTCAAAGGGCTCCTCCCCTCCATCGACCGTAACACGTATTTTCTCTCTGTGGTCGATGAGTAATCCAGATTCCCCTTCGACATCCCATGCCCCGACATGACGTCTCCCACCATCATCAAAGCCCTCAATACAATCTTTTCTCTGTTTGGTTTCCCCGCCTATATCCACAGTGTCAGGAGCTCCTCATTCATGAGTGATGAGCTGCGTCAGTTCCTGCTCAGCAGGGGTATCGCCTCCAGCAGGACAACAAGCTATAACCCCCGGGGAAACGGACAGGTAGAGAGGGAGAATGGTATGGTATGGAGGGCCGTCCAATTGGCCCTACGGTCTAGGAACCTCCCGGCCTCCCGCTGGCAGGAGGTCCTCCCTGATGCACTCCACTCCATTCGGTCACTGCTGTGCACCACCACTAACAATACACCCCATGAACGCCTCTTTGCCTTCCCCAGGAAGTCCACATCCGGGGTGTCGCTCCCGACTTGGTTCGCAGCTCCAGGACCCGTCTTTCTCCGTAGGCACGTCCGAATACACAAGGCGGACCCGTTGATGGAGAGGGTGCAGTTGCTCCAGGCTAACCCCCAGTATGCCTATGTGACGTACCCTGACGGCCGCCAGGATACTGTTTCCCTCAGGGACCTGGCACCAGCAGGTTCCCCACACACACACCCTCCGGCCCGGTGCCACCTCCCCTCCCCAGGCGCTCCCAGCAGCAACCCCCCCAGGACCATCTGTCCTCCCCCTGCCCATGCCCAAGGATGAAGAGGATTTCGGCACGCTCCCGGAGACACCGAAGACCAGACCAGCATCGGCATCACCGCCACCACTGCGTCGCTCCCAGCGGCACATCAAGGCCCCGGACCGGTTAAACCTCTAACTGGTCCACTGGACTTCAAAAGACATTTTTATTTCTCACAAAAATTGTACATGTAAAATTCAGTTGTTGTATATAATTCTCCCCACCCCTGCCGGACTCAATTTTAACAGGGGATGAATGTGGTAAACCACTGTTGCACCTATATTAGGTGATGTATGGTAGGACCTGTACTACAGGTACGACGGTAGTCCCTGCCTGCTGGCTCCGCCCAGTAGGCGGAGTATAAAAATAGTGTCCTCCGTGCAGCAGCCATTTCACCAGCTGCTGTGGGAGGCCACACATCTTAGAGAAATAAAGCCTCAGTTGTATCCAACTCTCATCTTTGTGCAATTGATCATGCATCAGTGTCATTGCACTGCACGCTGGTTGATCATAACAGGGGTGCTGAGGGTGGGGTGGGACATCACCCTTTGATTGACCAGCGCAGAGTAAAAGGTTTGATCAATGTCCTTTCTGATAGAGACCCTGGGCCCTGCAGGCACCGACAGAAATACAAAACGACCCACTGAGAAACTCAATCTGGGCTTTCCTCCTGAGCGCTAACTTTCTTTTGATATGCCTGATGTGTAATACATTCGAAACTTCCGATCGCTGTATCTCTTTCCCATCCGGAAGCACGGAAACATGTTTTCCATTAAAGGGGGCTTTGTTGTTGAGGACTCCGCACTAACTCAGCTGACATCGCCCACATGCTCACAGTCACAGTCAGTAACAGGCTTTGCTCACAACTAAGATGCATGCTGGTATTTTAATTAAAAATGCGACTGCAGCCACTCCCTGAGCTGTTCAATGTCAGTCAGCTGCGTGTTAAAAAACATGTCCAATTGGCACAGTACTTAGAAAGTTTGCAATTGATAGGCCAAAATTAAAAGCCTCCAGCACAACAGAGAGGTTCGATTTTGAATAAGAATCACGCCGGTTAGTGTTGCGACATCCCTTCTGCCAAAGTGTTTCTTTACCGTAAACTTTTCTCAATTTTCCCTTCTAAAGATCGTTTCTCTTCGATCAAAGGTGCAAATTAATTTTGGCACAGATTACTCCAACAACAGGTACTCGCATTTCTTTCTCACCTTGAACAAATTAAAATGACCCCTAAGGTGCTTCAAAGGAGCACCAAAATCACAGAAGGAAAGACAATGACAGATGAGCTGGTTAAAGAGGTAGGTTTTAAGGCGGATCGTAAAGGAGGAGAGAAAGTTTAGGGAGGAAATTCCAGAGCTTCCAGCCCAGGCGGCTGAACGCTTAGCCACCAATAGCGGGGCGCAGGAAACTGGGATGCACAATAGGGGTGAATTGAAGGAGTGCAGAGTTCTCAGAGAGTTCAGCGGGACCTGATTGAGATGTACAAAATTATGAGGGGCATAGATAGGGTAGATAGTTTCATAATATACACCAGTATATCATGGTGCAGACACACACACTGATGGACACACAGCAAGACCAATCAACACACAAAACACTGCAGCCAATCACCAGTTAGAGCACACTCACTATAAAGACAGAGGGCATCAGAGTTCCCGCTCATTCGGGATGCAGCCTCCTACAAGGACAAAGCTTACAGCTTACAGCACAGATCCTCACCATGTGCTGAGTGCATAGACTGGTTCGGACAGGCATAGGTCTTTAGTTTAATCTAACATCGTGTTAACCCACAGTGAAAGTATGTTCAACGGTTTCTAGCTTAATAAAATAGTGTTGTACTATTTTAAGTGTTGGTGGCCTGTATGTGTTCCACGGATCCAGAGCACCCAACACATCAGATAGGATTGAACTTTTCCCCTTAGTAGAGGGGTCAATAACCAGCCGTATAGATTTGAGGTAAGGGGCAGGAGATTAGCGGGGATTTGAGGAAAAACCTTTTTCACCCAGAGGGTGGTGGGAATGTGGAACTCGCTGCCGGAAAAGGTGGGAGAGGCAGGAACCCTCACAACATCTTGAAATCAAGAAGCTGTAGAAGCAGTTAGATGAGCACTTGAAATGTCAGAGTTACGGACCAAATGCTGGGAAATGGGGTTAGAATAGATCAATGTTCCCACGGCGCCAAGGACTCTGGTTTAATTCTGGCCCAGGTAATTGTCCGTGTGGAGTTTGCACATTCTTCCCATGTCTGCATGGGTCTCTGCACAAAGATGTGCAGGGTAGGTGGCTTGGCCATGTTAAAGTAAAAGAATAGACAGGTGCTGGATGATTCCACACACACAATGGGCCAAAGGGGCAGTCTTTGTGCTGTAAATCTCTATTACTTTGTGAGCTGTGGGATAGAGATCAGGATAAGGAGGTGCAAGGCCATGGAAGGATTTAATACTAGGGTGCGAAACCCCCGGGAACCTCGCACTTGTGTATTTCAGACTGAACAGTGACTATCGGTGGTCAATCTTACCATAAAAGCCATATCATGGCTGCAATCTCCACACTCATATAGGTTATCCTGTAGGAGCTTATAGATAGGACCCTCCCCCCCCCCCCCCCCCCCCCCCCGCCCCCCCCAACCAAACACAGGAACTATTCCTGATGTGTCGGCTCGGTTCCACCCCAGTCACAAAGACCTCAAGTCCTCCTTTTCATGGGTATTTTCTCCACTTCCTGTTCAGTGGCTCCTCCCACTCCACACCTATCTGGCGTGGTCAAGGTAACCAGAGAATCAATATGCTTGACCAAGGGCCATGTTGCTCCAAAAGTGACTGCTGGGGGAATGAAAGAAGGTGTTCTGGGTGACTCTCCCTCTGATTTCCCCCCTCTGACTCGATGCAGAAGGACGTGCCTTGCACTCTGAGCTCAGCCAAGGTGGTGTACAGGATTCAACACACGGAAAACCACTGCAAAGGGTCGATTCCAATATTGAAATGCCAAATTCTATCAGCTTGGCTCATGAGTTTCCACACACTTCCTTCTGACCAGTTATTGGATATGGAAGAGAATAGAAACCACCCTTTCTTTTAATCACTTTCACAGCCTTCCAGACTCAATCTTGAGTTCAGCAACTTCTGATTGTAACCACTGTCCCCGTTGCTTCAGTCAGCAGCTTGGGGAGACAGTGGCGGAGCATTAATGTTGCTGGATTAGTGATTCACAGAACAGGGTAATGGCACTGAAGCAGCAGTGCTAACCGCTGTGCCACCCCAATATTTAATCTCTCCTGCCATCCAACACAGACTTTCCCTTTCACTCTTTCCTCCCGCCCTTGTCCCTTTCCCCTCCTCTGAACTTGCTCAAAAAGCTGGTTGTAGAATCACCGTTTTCCAGTTGTGATGAAAGATCATCAAATCGAAAGGCGAACTCTGTTTCTTCCTCCACAGATGCTGCCTGACCTACTGAGCATTTCCAGCACCTTCTGCTTTCATAGCACATAGAACATACAGTGCAGAAGGAGGCCATTCGGCCCATCGAGGCTGCATCGACCCACGTAAGCCCTCACGTCCACCCCATCCCCGTAACCCAATAACCCCATCTAATCTTTTTGGTCACTAAGGGCAATTTATCGTGGACAATCCACCTAACCTGCACGTCTTTCGACTGTGGGAGGAAACCGGAGCACCCGGAGGAAACCCACGCACACACGGGGAGAACGTGCAGACTCCGCACAGACAGTGACTCAGCGGGGAATCGAACCTGGGACCCTGGCGCTGTGAAGCCACAGTGCTATCCACTTGTGCTACCGTCCTGCCCATGTGCTACCGTGCTGCCCAATTCATATACACTTAGAAATAGACTTGGTGAGTCTTTGTTGCACACTGTCCAGAATGGAAACACAACATGATCTAACTTTGACTGCCAGAGATTAACACCCACACACATTTGATGGGAAGGGATGAATCATATGATGCATCAGAAATCAAGAAGCTGTTGGCACTCGGACGTGGAAGATGATTGTGTGCAATCAGTTATGGTTCAGGCCTATTGGCTACCACCAATATTCAAACACGTGGCTAACACTTAGATAGTGGCCTGGGTATTTCATACTGCTGAAATTCCAAAGGAAGACTAGGGCTGCAGTTAGTTACATGAGAACATATGGAATAGGAGAAGGGGTAGGCCATTCGGCCCCTCGAGCCTGCTTTCCCTTTCAAGGAGATTAAGGCCGATCTGATCGTGGTGTCAGCTCCACTTTCCTGTCGGTCCTCCCCTCGGCCCCCCCCCCCCCCCTCCCCCCCCCGCATTACCCTCGACTCCCTTATAGATCAATCAGTCCAGATCGGCCTTGAGTATTCCAGCCTCGATCGCTCACCGGGGGAGAGGATTCCAAAGAGAAGAAATCCCTCCTCATCTCTGACTTAAAAGAGTGGTCTTGTATTCTGAAACGGTGCCCCATGGTTCTAGATTCCCCCATGCGGGGAAACTTCCTCTCATTATCTACCTTGACAAGCCCCCTTGAATAAAGAACGTAACACAGTGGCAAGGGTCATTCTAAAGTAACGCAGCATTCTGAAATGACAATCTTTGCTAAAATTACATGTAAATAATGATCGCATTTATATGTGCCTTCTTGTGTTGTAATGCCTCAAAGCACTTTACATACAGTCGCCTTGCAGTGCACTGACTGCTATAATGTAGGAAAATGTCACAAACCAATGGTGTGCCTTGAGGACAGGAGGCCAAGCCACTTCCTGCTCTTCTTTGAGTATGAAGTGAGAGGTTTAGCATCCTTCTGAGCCATTGGAATAGATCGACGGCACCTTAATGCCACCTCTCAATAATTGATGTTCCTGGCAATACTCCTTCAGCACTGTGCTGGAGTACCGTGGGCAGAGCCTCAACATTTTCCAATCACTTAAAAATTAATTAACCCGTCCGGTGGGGGCGGGGGGGGGGGGCGGGGGGGGGGGGGGGGGGGGGGCGGGGGGGGGGGGTTGCACAAAACGTAACTTCAATAATAATAGAATTAAGTAAAACATTTTGCTTGGATCAGTAGCTGGTAAATCAGCAATACATTTAAAGTGTCAATAACCACCATTATTGTGAGTCTGCACTCCCATTCCGTCATCTGGATACCAATTATGCCTTCAGCTAGCTTACTAGGAATACACCACGCCTCCGGGTGTGGCCTGGGCCGATTCAACAGATATACTATTGCAGAAATGGCACAGAACAGCTGGCAGGTGCAAGCAAGTCTGGGCATTGTCTACTTGTGTGGGTTGATTCCCCGATGCAGGTTTACTGCCTTGCCCCATTTCCTTCTTTCATGTCGCTTTCTGACATTCCTTATGATGTTCCCAGCCTCGCCGCAGCCTCTTTCGATCTATTCCCATATGTTTGATCTCATTCCGAGCTTCCCTTTACCTGGTTATTAGCAAAGCATTCCAAATTTGCCCGTTTCGTCCATCAGTCTCTGTAATTTGCCATCCACACAACTGATGGCTTGATGATTAAAAGATTGCAATGCTGCGCTTTTTCAATGATAATTGATTGCAGCGAGATGGTGCCTTCTATATCACCTGGAGCAATGATAATGTGAGGCGAAGAGACTGAGGGTAGATTGTGTTACAAGTTCAAGTGAATTATGCTTGTGGTGCCTAATGAACTACATTGACGTGACCATCGAATGCTCTCAATGAAATACTTCACAGACATTATAGAGTCAGAGGATGGATGGGATGGAAGAATTAGAATATGTCACATCAATATGCACTGACGGTTATGCTATAGAATGTGGTTGTAAGTAAGTCAGTGCTTTGGGAGGAGCATTTTTCCCAAGGTTACCTGGCTTGGGAGTCAACTAAACAATTGTTAAATTGGACAAAGCCACGAAAATACAACCATGTGAGCCAAAGTTCTTTCAAGTTCTCATCTGCCTCTTTCAGACCAAATTTCACCTTCTCCAAATACAGTAACTCCTTTAGATCCCCCGGCCACTCCGACGCACTGGGGGGAGAAGCTGACCTCCACCCCAACAGAACCCGCCTTCATGCAATCAATGAGGCGAAGGCTAAAACAACTGCCCCCGCTCCCGTCTGCAAGCTCCGACAGGTTTGACACCCCGAATATGGCCTCTCGGGGACCGGCTCCAAATCCACGTGCAGGACCTCGGACATGGTGCCAAAAGACGACCCCCAAAATTTCTCCAACTTCGGGCAGGGCCAGAACATCTGGAAATGATGAGTTGGGCCCCTCGTGCACCGTTCACAGCTATCCTCCACCCCCTCAAACAGCCGGCTCATCCTCGCCTTTGTTAGGGGCGCCATGTACACCACTTTGTATTGAATCAACTCCAGTCTCGTGCATGAGGGACAAGGCGGTGACGCTTCGCAGCACTTCGCACCATAGTCCATCCTCCAACACCATCCCCAGCTCTTCCTCCCACTTGGCTGTAATCCTTTCCATGGACTCCCTAACCTCCTCCATGATCGTAGTGTAGATTGTCAAAATGACCCTACTCTCCAGCCCCCCCACTGACAGTGTGGCTACCGCACAGGACTACCCAAGTATTTCCCTGGGACCAACATTGCCAGCATTCCTTAACAGGTCACATTAATATTCAATCTTATCAGCTGTAAAAAGTGATTGTGCAATGGTGATTGTGCAATTCGCAAGCGACCTGCAAAACAGTTTCTCACACTTGTTCTGTCGATGATTATTTTAGATAATTATTGGCTCCAAATGGCCTTGAAGATGTTGCCAGCCATCCAGCATAACTGTGACAGGAACCTGGCGAAATCCACAGGGGGAAAAAGGTTAGGCTGGGTCCCTGCAACTTTAGGAATTTCTGGGGAGAATCTCTATCAGCTCTGACAAGGCCAGTCTGGAGTTGCAGTCCTGGTATAATCATTGGGAATGTGATGTGCAGGTTTTCGTGGACATTATTTAAGCCGCAGAATCATTGCTGGTAATATCAGAGAACAAATGATTGACACCCTTGTCATAATATACACACAAGTATATGATGGTGCACAGACAGGCAGTGAGCGACACAAAGGATGACCAATGAACATACAAAACACAGCAGCCAATCACCAGACAGGACACAGCCACGATATAACCAGAGGGCAATAGTCTCTCGGGATGCAGCCTCTGAGATAGTCAGAGCCTGTGAGCAACAACTAGAACATACACCATGTGGTAGTAAGATCGTCTGGTCAGGTTAGCCTCAGGTCTCCAGTCAAGTCAGCATTGTGTCAACCCACAGTTCAAGCATGTTTAATAGTTGAGAGTTTAATAAAATAGAGTTGCATTTATTCAAGTGTTGGAAGCCTGTCTCTCTCTCTGCTACAGTAAACGCAGTACTCGCAGACCCAGCTTATCCAACACATCATGGTACCAGTGAGTTATGTTTGAGTTTGACGGACCCACCTTGAGATAGTCTACCTTTGATCAGCGATCAGCCATCCGGTACCATGGACAGCGTCCGCCCTCCCCGCCGCTCCGCATCGCCGGCAACCTCGGTGTGAACTGGAAGATTTTTAAGCAGAAGTGTCAGCTGTATCTTGAAGCCATCGACCTCGAGGCTGCATCGGACAGCAGAAAGATTGCCCTCTTCCTCTCTACAGCCGGGGACCACACTATCCACAATTTTAACTCCCTCGCCTTTGCTGAAGGTGAGGACAAGACAAAGTTCAAAACAGTCCTGCTGAAGTTCGACAGCCACCGTGACATCGAAGTCAACGAGAGCTTTGAACGCTATGTGTTCCAGCAGAGGGTTCAGGGTAAGGATGAACCTTTTCAGTCCTTCTTAACCCATCTCCGTATCCTCACGCAATCCTGCAACTACGGCTCCACTTCCGACGCCATGATCCGCGACAATATCGTTTTCGTGGTCCATTCCGATCCCCTTCGCCAGCAACTCCTCAAAGTTAAGCAGCTCACCCTCACCATCGCCATCGAAACCTGCGTCCTACATGAGCATGCTCATGTGCGGTACTCCCATATCAAGGCGGCAAAGACGGCGCGGCAAGGCCCCCACGATGCGGAGCGGGTGCAGGCCATAAAACAGCTCCAGGGCCTGAGTCTGGATGAGGGCAGCCATTTCACGTGCTTTTCCCAGGCTCCTGCGCATGCGCACAACGACCGAGGGGACAGCGAGGCCGAGGATCGATCTGCGCAGGTGCGCACATCTTTCGACTGCACCGGGCATGCGCGGCGGCGCACGGAACGTCCTGACGTTGGCGTCATGATGTGCAACAACTGTGGCTCCGCCCACTTAAAGCGGCAATGTCCCGCGAAATCTCAACGCTGTCTCCAGTGTGGCAAGCTTGGCCACTACGCAGCCCTGTGCAGATCTGCTCAACTGCCCACCACACAGCGATCCCAGCCGCAGCGCAGGAATGTCCGGTCAGTGCAGCAACCCGTTGCAGACTCCGACTCCGACATGGTTCCAGATCCCGACACCGAGGATCTCACATCCCCATTCCCGGTGGGTATCATTACCAAGCATACGATGCTTTCCAAATAAAAGGCTAATCCACTCCCAGTGCTGAGCATTGATCCGGACGACGAGTGGTGTGCCACCCTTACGGTCAACGAATCTCGCATACGCTTCAGGCTGGACACTGGCGCGTCAGCGAACCTCATTTCGAAGTCTGACGCATCCACGTCAAGCCGAGCATTCTTCCATCGGCCTGCCAGCTCATCGACTACAATGGCAATGCCATTGCTGCCAGCGGCTCATGCCAGCTTGTGGTTTCTCATCGTTCCTCAAGAGCCACCCTGCGTTTCGAAATAGTAGCGTCCAACAAGGTTTCCTTGCCCGGTGCTCAGGCCTGCAAAATCCTGAATCTTGTGCAGCGGCTTCAGTCCATGTCGCCCGCTGAGGCATCAGCTTCGCCAGATGCCAACTTTCAAACCCAATTAGATGACATCGTAGCACGATACCACAGCGTCTTCGAGGGTATGGGCACACTCCTCTACAAGAACTTCTGAAACCGAATGCCACACCCGTGGTTCATGCACCGCGTCGGGTGCCGGCGCCCCAGGACTGCCTCAAGCAGCAGTTGCAAGACCCCCAGGACCAGGGCGTCATTTCTAAGGTCACGGAAACCACGGACTGGGTTAGCTCCATGGTTTGTGTCAAAAAACCGTCAGGAGAACTTCGCATTTGCATCGACCCCAAAGATTTGAATCGTAACATCATGAGGGAACACTACCCCATCCCTAAGCGAGAAGAGCTCACTAGCGAAATGGCTCACGCCAAGTTATTTACGAAGCTGGAGATGCCTCCAAGGGGTTCTGGCAGATACAGCTAGACGCATCCAGTCGAAAGCTCTGCACTTTTAACACCCCATTTGGTCGTTACTGTTACAACCAGATGCCCTTTGGCATCATCACCGGCCTCGGAGGTGTTCCACCGAATAATGGAGCAAATGATGGAGGGCATCGAGGGGGTGCGAGTGTACGTCGCTGACATCATTGTCTGGTCCACAACTCCTCAGGAACACATCGATCGCCTCAAGCGAGTGTTCCATAGGATCCACAAGCATAGCCTCCGACTCAACAGAGCCAAGTGCTCGTTCGGTCAACCAGAATTCGTCGCCCGCCACAGAGACTGAACTTATAGACTGAATGTTGCATTGCCTTGCGCTTCGTTACACATCTGTACATATTGTTTCTTCCTAATTTGCTGTATGCACTTTATCTGCACTAGACACCTTCCCATGTAAATACATTCACGTATTTTGTATATAGGTCAGCTCCTACTCATGTAAATACGCTCACATACTTTGTACATAGTCAGGCTCATACACACACCCACTATTTATTGACACATACACACCTTTTTTTGAAAGGGGGGAGATGTCATAATATACACACAAGTATATGATGGTACACAGACCTCGCAGACCCAGCTTACCCAACACATCAACCCTCTGACCATTTGATTCCAAATGGCTACAATAGGAAAGGATTGTCACGTCATCACACAAATCTTTTGCTCACTAACATCACCATCACAAAGTTCTTGACTTTGCTTGCTTATAGACAAGGGGGCCGATCATAAATGGCAGAATGGAGCCTGTCTGATCTTCTTTGTTCAGCCCCATGGATTGTATTCCTCCAGGAACATCAGAGAGCATCGGTCCCACAGAATCACTGCTCATTCCTCCACTTGCGTTCTTGCAATGAACAAAATAAGGAAAGCTATTTTTCTTTATGCGCAGAAATACCACTGAAGTGTTCGGAAGGCCAAAGCATTGGCCCCATTGGCCAATGTTGCAGACACACCTGCCTGTGAAGGTAGCGTTGTGACAGTTAATATTTATATACACATTGCAGGTAATAATTAGGCCTCAGCATTCGACACTGCAATGATGGTAGAGAAAGTCATGACTGCATTGTGAAACAAAAATAAAATGAAAATAGTCACTTATTGTCACAAGTCGGCTTCAATGAAGTTACTGTGAAAAGCCCCTAGTCGCCACATTCCGGTGCCTGTTCGGGGAGGCGGGTAGGGAATTGAACCCGCGCTGCTCAGTATAGAACGTAAAACATAGAACTTACAGTGTAGAAGCAGGCCATTTGGCCCATCGAGTCTGCACCGAACCAGTTAAGCCCTCATTTCCACCCTATCCCTGTAACCCAATAACCCCACTAAGGATTGGATTGGATTTGTTTATTGTCACGTGTACCGAGGTACAGTGAAAAGTATTTTTCTGCGAGCAGCTCAACAGATCATTAAGTACATGAGAAGAAAAGGGAATAAAAGAAAATACATAATAGGGCAACACAACATATACAATGTAACTACATAAGCACTGGCATCGGATGAAGCATACAGGGTGTAGTGTTAACGAGATCAGTCTATAAGAGGGTCATTTAGGAGTCTGGTGACAGTGGGGAAGAAGCTGTTTTTGAGTCTGTTTGAGGGCAATTTATCATGGCCAATCCACCTAACCTGCACGACTTTGGACTGTGGGAGGAAACCGGAGCACCCGGAGGAAACCCACGCAGGCACAGGGAGAACGTGCAGACTCCGCACAGACAGTGACCCAGCAGGGAATCGAACCTGGGACCCTGGCGCTGTGAAGCCACAGTGCTAATCACATGTGCTACCGTGCTGGCCTTGTTCTGCATTACAAGCCAGCTGTTTAGCCCACTGTACTAAACCAGCCCCTTAAGCAAGGCACGCTGGGGACAGAGTGACAAAATGTCCCAGTGAGGATTGAATATAATGGGGCTCTAAGCCAATTAGGGATGGCTAATAGAAATTGTACAAAACAGTGCAGTGTGAGAAACAAAGTTGAATCACTGACACCATTGGAACGGACACAACGTTTATAATTCCACTGTAGTTTGTTCTCTAGGGACATACATATTTTCTGTATTGTTACCTCCATTAACTGCCCTTGGTGAATGAAATTAAAAAAATAAGTTATGGGATGTGGGCATCGCTGGCCAGGCCAGCATTTATTGCCCATCCCTAGTTCCCCATCAGAAGGTGGCGGTGAGCTGGCGGCTTGAACCCGCTGCAGTCCCTGGGGTGTAGGTACATCCATAGTGCTCTCAGGGAGGGAGTTCCAGAATATTGACCCAGCGACAGTGAAGGAGCGGCCGATATATTTCCAAGTCAGGGTGGTGAGCGACTTGGAGGGGAATCCCCAGGTGGTGGGGTTCCCAGGTATCTGCTGCTCTTGTCATTCTGGATGATAGTGGTCGTGGGTTTGGAAGGTGCTGCCAACGGAACCTTGTTGAGTTCCTGCAGTGCATCCTGTAGATGGTACACACGGCTGCTACGGTGCATTGGTGGTGGAGAAATTGAATGTTTGTGGAAGTGGCCACAATCAAGCGGGCTGCTTTGTCCTGGATGGTGTTGAGCTTCTTGAGTGTTGTTGTAGCTTCACTCATCCAGGCAAGGGGAGGGTATTCCATCACACTCCTGACTTGTGCCTTGCATATGGTGAGCATGCTGTGGAGGGTCAGGAGGTGAGGTACTCACCGCAGGATTCCTAACCTTTGACCTGCTCTGGTAGCCACAGTGGTTAGTCCAGTTCAGTTTCTGGTCGATGGGAACCCCCAGGATGTTCGTAGTGGAGGCACAGTGGTTAGCACCGCTGCCTCGCAGCTCCAGGGACCCGGGTTCAATTGGGTGACTGTCTGTGTGGAGTTTGCTGAAGATGGTTGGGCCGAGGACACTACCCTGAGGAACTCCTGCAGTGATGTCCCAGGACTGAGCTGATTGACCTCCAACCACCACAATCATCTTCCTTTGCGCCAGGTATGACTCCACTGGCGGAGAGCTTTCCTGCGATTTCCATTGACTCCAGTTTTGCTCGGACTCATTGATGTCACACTCGGTCAAACGCTTCCTTGATATCAAGGGCAGTCACTCTCACCTCACCTGAATGTTGTCTATGAAGTGATAAAGAAAGAAATACTTACATTGATATAACACCGTGTACAACCTCAGCATATGCCAAAATGCTTTACAGCCAATGACGTACTTTTGAAATGCAGCTACTGTTATAGTGCGGCAATCAATCTGTGCACAGTAAGCTCCCACAAACAGCAATGTGATGATGACTCAGATCTGTTTTTTGTGATGCTGATTGAGGGATGAATGTTGGCCAGGATACTGGGGAGAACTGCCCTGCTCTTCTTCAAATTAGTGCCACGGGATCTTTCACATGCACCTGAGAAGACAGACAGGGCCTCGGTTTAACATCTCATTTGAGAGATAGCGCCCCAACATGTGCAGCACTCCCCCAGTACAGCAGTTAGCATTGTGGACTCCAATCCACGGTCTGCGGTTTAAGGTGTCGTGTATCATTTCTTGTTGGGCACTTCCAGATCTCGCCTATTGCACCATAATTCTGTCCTCTTTAGTCACACCTTCCGATTAGCCAAGTACAAACCTGGAAGACTAAAACATCACTAAACATCTGTCAGCATACACCTCCTCCAGCTGTTCCTCTGCATCCTTCGGATTAAAAGCAAGGAGTTCACGGAATGATCCCTTCTGTCCTCTCTCTCTTCCCAGATCCTTACTTCTCCATTTTTCAGAATCACGCCTCCCCCACTCTCCGCAGCTTCTTCCCACATTCCTCCTTACTGCCATTGACACTCTCATTTCCTTTTTAAAAAATAAATTTGAAGTGCCCAATTTTCTTTCCTCCTAATTAAGGGGCAATTTAGCGTGGCCAATCCACCTGACCTGCACATCTTTGCGGGGGTGAGACCCACACAGACAAGGGCAAGAGCAGCAGATGCAGTTCCCCTCCAAGCCACACACCACCCTGACTTGGAAATGTACCGTCGTTCCTGCACGACCGGTGGGCCAAGATCCTGGAACTCCCTCCCTAACAGCACTGTGGGTGTACCTACACCACATGGACTGCAGTGATTCAAGAAGGCAGCTCACCACCACCACCTCAAGGGCAATTAGGGATGGGCAATAAATGCTGGCCCAGCCAGCAATGCTCCCAGCCCAAGAAGAGATGTTTAAAAATCACTTGCCAGCTTTAAAGTTTACATCCAAAATTAGTCCAAACTAATTTCTGCCTCAGTTTTTGTCCATCTTCTTGAGCCGCTGCAGCCCGTGTGGTGCAGGTACCCCCACAGTGCCGTTAGCGAGGGAGTGCCAGGATTTTCAGATGTAAATTTACCCTTTAAAGAGGGTGGCCTTGAAATAAGTGGAATGTGAAGATGAAAATCAATTTGCAATGACCTGGGGCTTTCTTGTCCCGTGCAAGTTCTGTATCCAATTTAACAGCTCATGTGATTCACTGAAAAATCCCAACTTCTCACTCATCATGTTTTCCGATACATTTATCTGGGAACATTTATAGTTTTTTTTAATTGCATTTACTCGGGAGTCTAACTCCATTCTGGGCCAACATAATCGATGTCAGATAGCATTAACTTAAACTATGGTGTTAAAACCACTTCCTGTGCAAAAAAACAGGAGCTACTTCAAACAATAATGAGGACTTGTGGCGATATCTTGGGAAGTAGTAAAAATGATTGGCTCCGGAGTAGTTACATAAGTCCTTCTGAAGTCAAACCTCTGGGTTACAAGACTTAAATCACTGATCACTTCTTACTGCAGAGAATATTTTGGGGAGGTTTGGCAAGGAGGGGATATAATTGGAAGCTTCAAGAATTTAGCTACTTATTTCAATTGAAAAGCAGCTCGAGTTACTGAATGAAAGGACTTTCCTTTATTGGAACATAAACACATTCTTGCTGTTCACTCGAGTGTTGGGAAAATGGATTCATGCTCCCATAGTAACATAAATAACAGTGCTGTAATTGAAATACAGACTCACAACAGACACATCGGCTGCATGGATCATTTAAAACCGAATAAATAAATAAAGTGCACCAATAGCAGGGGATTCTGAGGATAAGGGACATCCTGACCACTCGATGTTCTAATAGCGAGGGTCCAGAGGTGATGTTAAATTCATTAACTCTGCGTACAGCTGGAACCCTTTACAGCTGAATCTGAGAGAGATTTGCACTTTCTACAAAAGTAACATATATGTAAGTCAGCAAATTGTTACAACTCTGCATCAGAAACTCTGATTCCATAACTCACCCTCAGAGACACTGACCCCCCCCCCCTCACCCTCAGAGACACTGACCCCCCTCACCCTCAGAGACACTGACCCCCCTCACCCTCAGAGACACTGACTCCCCTCACCCTCAGAGACACTGACGCCCCCTCACCCTCAGAGACACTGACCCCCCTCACCCTCAGAGACACTGACCCCCCTCACCCTCAGACACACTGACCCCCCTCACCCTCAGAGACACTGACCCCCCCTTACCCTCAGAGACACTGACCCCCCTCACCCTCAGACACACTGGCCCCCCTCACCCTCAGACACACTGACCCCCCTCACCCTCAGAGTCACTGACCCCCCTCACCCTCAGACACACTGACACCCTCACCCTCAGACACACTGACCCCCTCACCCTCAGACACACCGACCCCCCCTCACCCTCAGACACACTGACCCCCCTCACCCTCAGACACACTGACCCCCTCACCCTCAGACACACTGACCCCCCTCACCCTCAGAGTCACTGACCCCCTCACCCTCAGACACACTGACCCCCCCTCACCCTCAGACACACTGACCCCCTCACCCTCAGAGTCACTGACTCCCCTCACCCTCAGACACACTGACCCCCCTCACACACACTGACCCCCCTCACCCTCAGACACACTGACCCCCCTCACCCTCAGACGCACTGACTCCCCTCACCCTCAGAGACAGTGACCCCCTCACCCTCAGAGACACTGACCCCCCTCACCCTCAGAGACTGACCCCCCTCACCCTCAGAGACACTGACCCCCCTCACCCTCAGAGACACTGACCCCCTCACCCTCAGAGACACTGACCCCCCTCACCCTCAGAGACACTGACCCCGCTCACCCTCAGAGACACTGACCCCCTCACCCTCAGAGTCACTGACCCCCCTCACCCTCAGAGACACTGACCCCCCTCACCCTCAGAGACACTGACTCCCCTCACCCTCAGAGACACTGACCCCCTCACCCTCAGAGACACTGACCCCCTCACCCTCAGAGACACTGACCCCCCTCACCCTCAGAGACACTGACCCCGCTCAGCCTCAGAGACAGTGACCCCCTCACCCTCAGAGACAGTGACCCCCTCACCCTCAGAGACACTGACCCCCCTCACCCTCAGAGACTGACCCCCCTCACCCTCAGAGACACTGACCCCCTCACCCTCAGAGACACTGACCCCCCTCACCCTCAGAGACACTGACCCCACTCACCCTCAGAGACACTGACCCCGCTCACCCTCAGAGACACTGACCCCCTCACCCTCAGAGTCACTGACCCCCTTACCCTCAGAGACTGACCCCCCTCACCCTCAGAGACACTGACTCCCCTCACCCTCAGAGACACTGACCCCCTCACCCTCAGAGACACTGACCCCCTCACCCTCAGAGTTACTGACCCCCCTCACCCTCAGAGACACTGACCCCCCCCTCACCCTCAGACGCACTGACCCCCTCACCCTCAGACACACTGACCCCTCTCACCCTCAGAGACACTGACCCCAATATCACACACAGAGACAAGGGGCAATTTAGCATGGCCAATCCGCCTACCCTGCACATCTTTTGGGTTGTGGGGGCGAAACCCACGCAGACACGGGGAGAATGTGCAAACTCCACACGGACAGTGACCCAGAGCCGGGATCGAACCTGGGCCCTCGGCGCCGTGAGGCAATAGGGCTAACCCACTGCGCCACCGCGCTGCCCCGAGCAATTGTATTCCTGACCCCCCACCACCCGGAAACAAAATTACATTTTATTGTTCTATTTCTGCTTGGGGCAAAAAAGATTAACGCCACTTGGAGATGTTTCATCGAACCGATGTCTGCTAGGCTTTGTGACGTGCTGTTCCTGTCCACAATTACACTCGAGAGGCTACATTCTGTCAGTGACACAGTGTAAGACACAGTGAGCAAAGCTGGGCTCCAGATGGAGGGTTGAAGTCAGATAAAAGATTGTCTCACCCCGCAGATAACAACTAGGAGGGGCATCCACAGCCGGCATGAAGTATTCCAGGCTTCCAGCGGCGAGCCCTGGAAGTTGACACCTGTCTGGGACCCAGGCTGAGTGGCAATTATGGGATTATTCCACAGGAAGTTGCACCGCAGGCGCTGTTCGAAGCCACCGCTTCAAACCGTCTTTATTGGAAATCAATTACTTAGAATAAAAGCATAAAGAAGTATAAAAGCAAGTTGTAATTTACTCAAAAAGTGCCTCTCTTCTTCAGTCCCAATTAAAAGCTTCCATTCCACTTCACGTTTCGGAGCTGGTTAATTCAGCGACCGAAATGTTAGCGAGAGGCCGTCATTTGCTTGATTTCTGAGGTTAGCAATTGAGTAGTGGGAGGCAACAGAAAGGGCCCCAGCTTCAGTTGGAAAGGCTTCGGCTGATTTCGTCTGAGGGGCTGTGAAAATGCGGCTCAGTGCCCTGGGCCAGAGGAGGGAGCGGTTGCTCTCAGATCCCTGCCCCCTGATGCTACCCTGCCGGAAGGCTCGTACGCATGGGCGACAGGCGAGAACAAAGATAGAGCTGGGATATATTCCTCACGGGTGAGAACAGCTCACTGACATCCACAGAGGTAGAAATTGGGACTATTCTCAGGTACAGAGCACACCATTTTAGCTGTGGAACGCCCTGCTTCCAATCTTTTGATTTTGATTCCACTGCCAATTTTGTGGAGCCACTTTAGGCATCATGGATGGCCGCCTAAACTAGACTTTAGGCCCGTGATTATGGTGGCTCGGGCCCTACCATCCTTGAAGGAGCCCTGTGCAAAGTTAGATACTGATGAGGATTCTTCAGTGACCAGCATGTTTTATTTTAATTTACTTTGTTAAAGAAACCTTGCTCTGCAGCAGTGAGATCACGCTACGGTCCTCGCAATGGGCTCAATAAGATCCTACTTCAAGTTAACCCTCCCTGTGCTCGCTGACAAAGCCTCCATTTTAAAATTCCCATCCTTGTTTGCAAAGTTCTCTGTATTTCACTCTCCCCTATCGCTGTCACCTCCTCCAGCCCGACAACCCTTTGAGATCTCTGCCCTCCTCCTATTCTGGCACCTTGTTCACCTTCAGCCATTCCAGCAATTGGCAGCTGTCCTTTCCCCGCCTGAGTCGCTATGGATATTTTACTAACAGCAATTAATTACAAATAATTCAAATATAATTGGTATATTTCCTATATCGCAACAGTAACTATCCTTCAAAAAGTACGGCATAAGTTGTAAAGCACTTTAGAATGTTTGTGAAAGGAGTTGTATAAATGCAAGGCTTTCTTTTGTTATATTTGAAGTTGTTGTTATAATGGGAACACCAGCCTGATGCACAGAGGGAGGGAGATTTGCGCGGGGTGTTTAAGGTTCTGGTTGCATCGCTCTCGCTTTTGAAAGCGCTCAAATGAAAAATCAGGTCCACCGTTTGGCACGTGGTTTAACATTAATAGCGCATTTGACAAGAAGTGTGTGGAATTCCCTCCGTACCATTGTTCTGCAGTTTTCATGGAGGTTGTCGGGAGGCTTCTGGATCAGATAAAAGCAAAGATTGGAAAATCCTTCCCTTTTATCATTGGGAATTGTTGATCACTGGACATAATGTGGAATATAGGCAAGAAGAAAAGCAATTAAAGGGAAGAGCTACACAGAGGTCACAGATCTTCATTAAACTCCAGTCTCCCCCGGACTGTTTTATAGAAGCTGAAAGGGGCAAATGACTCCAACCCCTCTTAAAGGGACAGGAGGCTGGAGGAAACATTACAACTCATACCTAATAACACATGCTTAACTCCATCGCCTCATACATAGAAGTAATAACCCTGCTGTTTAACAAACACATTGGGTCAAGTGTGGTGTTTCCTTTCAGAGCCTCGTCTCCCAGACTTCAGTCATGGTCCTTGTGGTAAACCACTGTTGAACCTGTATTAGGTGTTGTACGGTAGGACCTGTATTACAGGTTCGCCGGTAGTCCCTGCCTGTAGAAATATGCGTATCCTCCGTGCAGCAGCCATTTCGCCAGCTGCTGTGGGAGGCCACACAGCTGATAGCAATAAAGCCTCAGTTGGATTCAACTATCGTCTTTGTCCAATTGATCGTGCCTCAATTTATTGCTATCAGTTTTTAAGGATGGACTTCCGTATCAAACCGGATCGCCTGCAGCTGGATCCGCACTCAAACAACGCCAGAAAGGACTTCCAGCACTGGCTAGCTTGCTTCGAAGCGTATATCAACGCGGCACCAACCCCTGTTCCAGAGGCTCAGAAGATTCAGATTTTATATTCCAGGTTGAGCTCCAAAGTTTTCCCGTTAATCCAGGATGCGCCGAACTACGCTGAAGCCATGACTCTGCTCAAGGACAACTACGCACAGAAAACGAACACGCTCTTCACCAGGCACGCACTCGCCACTCGCTCTCAACTCCCTGGTGGGTCCATAGAGACTTCTGGCGGGCCCTAATCCCACTAGTCCTGGACTGTGCCTGTTAGGCCGTTACGGCCACGGAACAATCAGACCTCCTTATGCGGGTCGCTTTTGTGACTGGAATTGGGTCAAATCTCATATGCCAGTGGCTCCTAGAAGGGGCCACGCGCGACCTCGCAGAGACTAAAACGCTAGCGCTCTCCATGACGGTTGCCCTGCGCAATGTCCAGTCCTACACCCCCAACCGCGTGGCCCACCCCTCCTACGCTTCGTGGACCCCACTGACAGCCGCCCCAACGGGCCACCCAATACGCCTGCGCTGCACGCCAGCCAGCGAACCCCGGGGGGCCACGATGCTATTTTTGCGGCCAACAGAAGCACCCCCGCCAATGCTGCCCGGCCTGCACTGCCCTTTGTAAAGCCTGCGGGAAGAAGGGCCACTTCACCACGGTGTGCCAGGCCCGCTCAGTAGCCGCTATCGCCTCCACCCCCCCTCTGTCACAGACAATGTGCGCCGCCATCCCCCCCCCATCAGACCACGTGCGGCCAGTGGGCGCCGCCATCTTCCCCTCCGCCAACACGTGCGTTTCATGGGCGCCGCCATCTTGTTCCACCCCTGCAACGTGCGTTCCATGGGCGCCGCCATTTTGTAACCCTCAAGATCTTCAGGCGCCGCCATCTTGTGTACCCCTCAGTACATGGGCACCACCAGCGTTCCAGGACCTGGGCTCACCAGCCGCCCCATTATCCGACGACCAACCAAGACTCGCCTCCATGTCAATCGACCAGTCTCGTCCGCATAACCTGATCAACGCATCCACCAGCGTGAATGTCGACGGACATGTAACCTCCTGCTTGCTGGACTTCGGAAGCACCGAAAGCTTCATACAGTAAAGCGCTGCTCCCTCACGATACACCTCGCCAACCAAAAAATCTCCCTGGCCTCCGGATCCCATTGCGTAGCGATCCGGGGGTACTGTACGGTCACGCTCACGGTCCAGAGCGTAGAATTCACCGGCTTCCACCTCTACGTCCTCCCTAACCTCTGCGCTGCACTAATCCTCGGCCTGGACTTCTAGTGCAACCTACAGAGCCTAACCCTGAAATTCGGCGGGCCCTTACCACCCCTTACTGTGTGCGGCCTCGCGACCCTAAAGATTGACCCACCTTCCCTCTTTGCCAATCTAACTCCAGTTTGCAAACCAGTCGCCACCAGGAGCAGACAGTACAGCGCCCAGGACAAGGCCATCATCAGGTCCGAAGTCCAGCGGCTGCTTTGGGAAGGCATCATCGAGGCCAGCAACAGCCCCTGGAGAGCTTAAGTGGTAGTGGTTAAAACTGGGGAGAAACACTGAATGGTCGTGGACTACATCAACCGGTACACACAGCTCGACGCGTACCCCCTCCCACGCATATCTGACATGGTTAACCAGATTGCGCAGTACCGGGTCTTCTCAATGGTAGACCTGAAATCCGCCTACCACCAGCTCCCCATCCGTAAATCGGACCGTCCGTACACCGCCTTCGAGGCAGACGGTCACCTATACCACTTCCTTAGGGTCCCCTTCGGCATCACAAACGGGGTCTCGGTCTTCCAAAGGGAGATGGACCGAATGGTCGACCGGTACGGGTTGCGGGCCACCTTTCCGTACCTAGACAACGTCACCATCTGCGGCCATGATCAGCAGGACCACGACGGCAACCTTGCTAAACTTCTCCGCACCGCTACTTTCCTAAACCTCACTTACAACAAGGAGACGTGCGTGTTCAGCACGAACCGCTTAGCCATCCTTGGCTATGTGGTCCAGAACGGAGTTCTGGGGCGCGATCCCGCTCAAGGAGCTCCCCCTCCCCCACTGCCCCAAGGCCCTCAAACGCTGCCTGGGGTTCTTTTCGTACTACGCTCAGTGGGCCCCAAACTATGCGGACAAGGCCCGCCCACTCATACAGGCCACCCAGTTTCCCCTGACGACCGAGGCCCAACAGGCCTTCGCCCGGTTCAGAGCTGATATTGCCAAGGCCACAATGCACGCTGTAGATGAGACGCTGCCCTTCCAAGTGGAAAGCGATGCATCAAATGTCGCCCTTGCCTCCACCCTCAATCAGGCAGGCAAGCCCGTGGCATTCTTCTCCCGCACCCTTCATGCCTCAGAAATTCGGCATTCATCCGTCGAAAAGGAGGCCCAAGCTATCATTGAAGCATTGGAGGCATTACCTGGCCGGCAGGAGATTCACTCTCCTCACTGACCAACGGTCGGTAGCCTTCCTGTTCAACATCACACAGCGGGGCAAGATCAAAAATGATAAAATCTTGCGGTGGAGAATCGAGCTCTCCACCTATAATTACGAGATTATGTATCGCCCCGGTAAACTCAACGAGCCCCCAGGCGCCCCATCCCGAGGTACATGTGCCAGCGCACAGGTAGACCGACTCCGGACCCTGCACGACAACCTTTGTCACCCAGGGGTCACTCGGTTGTACCACTTCATTAAGGCACAAAATCTGCCCGACTCCGTTGAGGAAGAAAGGACAATCACCAGGGACTGCCAGGTCTGTGCGGAGTGCAAGCCGCACTTCTACCGGCCGGACCACGCACACCTGGTGAAGGCCTCCCGCCCCTTTGAACGCTTCAGCATGGACTTCAAAGGCCCCCTCCCCTCCACCGACCGTCACACATATTTCCTCAGTGTGATCGACGAATACTCCGGTTCCCCTTCGCCATCCCTTGCCCCGACATGACGTTTGCCACCGTCATCAAAGCCCTCAACACCATCTTCGCTCTGTTCGGTTTCCCCGCCTACATCCACAGTGACAGGGGATCCTCATTCATGAGTGATGAGCTACGCCAGTTCCTGCTCAGCAGGGGTATCGCCTCCAGCAGAACGACAAGCTACAACCCCCGGGGAAATGGACAGGTAGAAAGGGAGAATGGGACGGTATGGAGGGCCGCCCAGCTGGCCCTATGGTCCAGAAATCTCCCGGCCTCCCGCTGGCAGGAGGTCCTCCCCGATGCACTCCACTCCATTCGCTCATTACTCTGCACTGCCACTAACAATACACCGCATGAACATCTTTTTGCCTCCCCCAAGAAGTCCACACCCGGGGCGTCGCTCCCGACTTGGCTCACCGCTCCGGGAACCGTTCTTCTCCGTAAGCACGTCCGGCTCCACAAGGCGGACCCGTTGGTGGAGAGGGTACACTTGCTCCAAGCAAAACCCCAGTACACCTACGTGGCATTCCCCGACGACCGCCGGGACACTGTCTCCCTTAGGGACCTGGCACCAGCAGGTTCCAGCCCCACACCACCCCCTTCGTCCCCGGCGCCACCCTCCCCTCCCCCGTCGCTCACAACAGCCCCCCCTCCCCCCCGCCAGGACCGTTCATCCCCCCTCCGCCCACGCCCGACGATGAAGAAGATTTTGGCACACTCCCGGAGTCACCTTCGACCAGATCGGCACCAACTTCGCCGACACCACTGCGTCGCTCCCAGAAGAACGTCAAGGCCCCGGACCGGCTAAACTTCTGACTGGTCCACCGGACAGCAAAGGACATTTGTTTGCTCAAATCTTGTAAATATTAACTCATTGTTGTATATAGTTATCCACCACCCCCGCTGGACTCAATTTTTAACAGGGGGTGAATGTGGTAAACCACTGTTGAACCTGTATTAGGTGTTGTACGGTAGGATCTGTATTACAGGTTCGCCGGTAGACCCTGCCTGTATAAAAATTTCACCAACTGCTGTGGGAGGCCACATATCTGATAGCAATAAAGCCTCAGTTTGATTCAACTATCGTCTTTGTCCAATTGATCGTGCCTCAGTCCTAAACTCACCGAGGCGGCTTCCAATCTGCCTGCTCATTTTGAAGATGATTTCTCTGGCTTACCCATGTGCATTTTTCTACAGTGTCGTTAATGTTGGAAGCCTCAATGTAGTGAGCCATCGGTTTCTCAGCTGTCTTCGCCATAGGCTAGTCAAGAGCTGAAAGTTAAATGTAAAAGGAACAATAACAGGGATCACCGGCTCGGTTGTGTAAAATGGGTGCATTAAGCTGGACTAAAGTATGCACATCAGTTGAAAGCAACCCTTTCTTTCTTGCCCGAGAAACCTTTTTACCCCAGAGAGCATTAAGAATGTGAGATTTGCCACCACTAGGAACAGTTGAGACAAAAAGCACCGATGCATTTAAGGGAGTGATGATTTGATGAGATGAAGTAGGGTGGGAAGGAGGGGGGGGGGGTTCATATGAAGCATAAACACTGGGCTGGATGGACCATTTGGGCTGAATGATCTCTATCAGTGTTATAAATTCAATGTAATTCTATGTTTGTGCTTTCCAATATATGGCCTGGCTCATGAAGGTTTTTAACTTTAAAAATACTAAGATTTTATGGTGAAACTTTCTGTTATAACGCGCACAGGTCTTACAGGGTAGAGATGACCAATGCCTCGTGGAGCTTGCCGAATACGAGTTCCCCCGATAAGGGGGCGGGGGGGGGACCTTTAACTAAGTTCATGTCACTTTGTATGAATAAAGTCAGCCAGTCAGGCACCGACTGGAGAAGACCCAATAGGGGGACTACTGCAGCCATACATAATGGCTTAACATGTTAAATAAAATAAGTTTCGTTTTTCTCTACAACTCGGTGGGGATTCCTTCCATTGCCCCCTTACCTTCCTTCTGTATTGAAGCCGCACTAAATACATTTGGACTTCTCACCGCCAGGCACCGTGAACTGTGCCTGCTTCTGATGTGAGCCACTGATCTTCAATGTGCTTTGTTCGTCCTTGAACCCCAGTAAGTAACCCAATAGCGCAGAGTTTCAATTTTATTTCACAAAACTGTCTTTCTTATTTTACATCGAAAAGCAATGAGCTCAGCCGAATGTTTTAGATCATCCATGGCACATTTTTAAGAGTTGGCTTATAACTTGCAGCAGAATTATGATATGCCCCCTCACACCGCCCCCACCCCCTCACATTTACGATTGAAAGCAACTTAGGGACAAAATGGAAAAGACTCTGCCAAAGAGATTAACTACCGTTAGATATTTCAATTCATCTGAAACGTACGTCTATTAGAGTCCCAAAGGGCAAATGTGATCCAGACGAGTTGGAAATGCTTTAAATCTAATTTACAATTTTATTTGCTGGTTCGTGCAACAAGGTACATTTCGGCTGCGTCACCGCACGGGTTAGAAGAGTGTCAGAAATGCGAGCATGACCATACAGATCCTCGAACCTGCTACATCATTCCATATGATCATGGCTGATCACTTGGACTCGATTCCACTCTTTGCCTGCTCTTTAGCATAGTGGTTAGCACAGTTGCTTCACAGCTCCAGGGTCCCAAGTTCGATTCCCGGCTTGGGTCGCCGTCTGTCCGGAGTCTGCATGTTCTCCCCGTGTGTGCGTGGGTTTCCTCCGGGTGCTCCGACTTCCTCGCACAGTCCAAAGTTGTGCAGGTTAGGTGGACTGGCCATGATAAATTGTCCTTAGTGTGCAAAAAGATTAGGTCGGGTTACTGGGTTACGGGGATAGGGTGGATGTGTGGGCTTAAGTAGGGTGCTCTTCCCCAGGGCCAGAGCAGGCTCGATGGCCCGAATGGCCTCGTTCTGCACTGCAAATTCTACGATTCTATGATTCACTTCCCTCAATCCCCTGAGTGATCTAGTATGGGATTCTATGCACCCCCTCCCTGCCCCCGTGATGCATTTCCCAGCGACGGAGGTGGTCCGCTGTATGCCAACACCCTCTGCCACCGGGGAACGCGCAGCGGGGCATCGCCGTGGGCAGGGCTGGAAAGAAAATTTCAATCTATCTATCACCGTCTTAGGTATGCTCAACAATAGAGTGGCCTGGCGGCACAGTGGCTAGCACTGCTGCCTCACAGCGCCAGGGAGACGGGTTTGATTCGGGTGACTGTGTGGAGTTTTCACTTCTCCCCGTGTCTGCGCGGGTTTCCTCCGGAGTCCAGCTTCCTTGGTGTCCGAAGGTGTGCAGGCTAGGTGTGGTTACGGGAATAGGGTGGGGGTGTGAACCTATGTGCTCTTTCAGAGGGTCGGTGTAGACCCGATGGGCCGAATGGCCTCCTTCTGTACTGCCGGGATTCTAAGGATCTATGTCCAGCTCACCGGAGTAAACAATTCCAATGATTCTCATTCTGCTCCGATGTTTAGTGTTTATGACTTTAGTATGCTGTCAAAAAAGCAGGTACTTCGATAAAACTAGATTTATGGTATTGATATATTATTATTATGATGGCTGTGTGCAGGCAATTTAAAATGTATTCGTTTTGTGAGCTCTCTGTGCTTCTGTGTGACCTGTGCATTCAGGGCTAGGTGACTTGTTGGGACAAATAATAACTTGCGTCGTGGACCTAGCTTTTGCAGCGCCATTAGAATATTTCTGGGCTCCGAATTTGTTTACCCAGTAATTCTCGAAAGTGCAGCTCTCCATATTCCACAGTGTACCCTCGGCTATCACATCTCCTCAGCGCATCATTGGTCCACTGGTGTCAGTTGTTGGTAGCTCTCTCATCCCTGAGTCTTACGTTTGTGCTGTCAGTCCCACTCGAGACCCTTGAGCACGTAACTCCAGGCCGGCACTCCGGTGCAGTACAGTGGGAGTGCTGCCCTGTCAGGGGCACAATCTTTTGGGTGAGATTTTAAACCGAAGCCTAGTCTGCCCTCCCACGATCTGTGGCGTTATTTCAAAGAAGAGAAGAGGAGCTCCCTGTGGTATGCTGGCTAACATTTACCCCTCAGCTAACGTCACTAAAATAGACTATCTGACCAATGGTGTCATCCTATTTGTGGGAGCTTACTGTGTACAAATTGGCTGCCACATTCTCTGTATTCCAACTTTAAAAATGTTGAATTGGCTGAAAAGTACTTTGCATTGTGCTGTGGTTGTGAAAGATGCTATTTAAATACAATGCTTTCTCGCAAAGCTGGAAGAAAAACATATTAAAATGCGCAACAATGTCTTTGATTATGACATCAATATTAAAATACCTGCTTGAGCTGCGGCGAGAGCTTCCACTTTCTGTTCCTGTGTTGTTTCACTCTCTAATTCCTCACAGTGTTCGAGAGAAGCACAACATCTAATTCATTTTCGAATGCATTTTCAAAGTGGGGGTCGCGACCCGCGGGTGGGTGTGGCGAGCGGGTGTCGGGAGGGTCGCGGAGCCGTCCATCGCCGTGTTGCCGATCGGGGGGGAATTCAGGCGCAACAGCCGCGGCCGCCGGCTTTTAGCAATGCCGGCTGCGAAGTGCTTTACAAATGGCGGCCGTGACCAGTTAAAAAAATGCGGGCGCAGTGCGCATGCGGCCCGGGAGTGTTGGGACCTGAACACGGGGTCAAAGTGCGATCGTGGCATGGCGGCAGCTGACTGCGTGGTGATCACTGGTGATGAACAAGGCTATGACCTCGATCTATTTTGCATCCCTAAACATTACTGTAATGATCTGGAGAGAGTCTATATTCCTCATGGTTTAATTATGGACAGAACTGAACGTTTGGCAAGGGATATAATGAAAGCCATGAGGAATCATCACATCGTCGCCCTCTGTGAACCGAAAAGTGGCGATAAGCTTTTTGCTGACCTTTTAGACTACATTGAATCGAAACCGTGACCAGGCAATCCCAATGACGGTGGACTTCATCCGCTTGAACAGTTAGTGTAATGATCGGTCAACAGAGGAGCCACTCAGAGTTTGCGAACTGAGGCGCAAAATCCACGCTTTCCTCCTCAATAAATTGTCCTCTCTGGCTGATTCGTTTGCTGATGAAACTTGGATGCTAACTGTGTCTTACCTCTCCTCCTGCCAACCTGATGGGAGTGAGAGCATGAGGACCAAGCAGGCTCACCTCTCGCATTAAAGGTAAGAGAAAATGGTGAGTCGTGAAGGTCGGCCGGTATGGGTCGTGAAGTTCAGCTGGCGTGGGTCGCGAAGGTCGGCCGGTATGGGTTGCGAAGTTTCGCCGGCGTGTGTCGCGAAGGTCAGCCGGCATGGGTCGCGAAGGTTGGCCGGTATGGGTCGCGAAGTTTCGCCGGCGTGGGTCGCGAAGGTCGGTCGGTATGGGTCGCGAAGATCGGCCGGTATGGGTCGCGAAGGTTGGCCGGTATGGGTCGCGAAGGTCGGCCGGTATGGGTCGTGAAGTTCAGCCGGCGTGGGTCGCGAAGGTTGGCCGATTGGTAAAAATGGGTCCCTGGAAAAGAAATTTGAAAAACAATGGTCTAATTTACACATATTCTTACTTTATTGTGAAATGGCGGCAATGGAAACGCACACTGTCCCAAATTGACTGTTCTTTATTTTTGGAAAATGCTTTTTTCAAACTGTCAGTGATGGGAAATTCTGGAATTTAAAATGTGAAGCAGCAGCTGTTTTGAAAATGGATGCCCGTCAACCCAGGTGAAGGGGAGGACAGTAAAGAACTCCACCCTCCACCCCACCCCGACAGGGAGCGTGAATCATCATAGATGCATAGAATTCCCACAGTGCAGAAGGAGGCCATTCAGCCCATCGAGTGTGCACCGACCTTCCGAAAGAACACCCTACCCAGGCTCAATCCCCACACTGTCCCCATAACCTCACCCATCCCTTTGGACACTAAGGGCAATTTAGCGTGGCCAATCCACCTAACCTGTACATCTTTGGACTGTGGGAGGAAACCGGAGCACCCAGAGGAAACCCAGGGGGAGAACATCCCCCTCCATCTTTTCCCACTCCTAGTGGCCGTGGGCCACCTTCTCTGGGGTCGGGGAAGGGTGGGGGTTGTGGGGAAATAGTAAACGCACAGTGGATGGGTAGCTGGTGGCTTTCGTGGCCAGGGCACCCGGCTATGTCGGTCAGTGTGGGTGCTGGAATGTGGTGCAGGGTGGGGGTTCGGTCGCCCTCTGGGTAGGAGGGGGGCGGGGTGGGGTTACGGGTGTGTGAATCAGGGGTTTGTGTCAGGGGCACAATGCGCCGACTCACCCTGGCCAACCTGATGCAGTTTCTTCCAGCATTGCCGCCCGGTCCTGGCAGCGTGGCCCATGGCGCTCACCCCCCCTGCCACCTACGCTCGGTCCCGGTGTACGGCGGTGGGTGGAAACTTCCTTCCCAGCCCAGGGTACAGGGCATCCAGCAGGGCCTCGAGTTCAGTGTGCGTAAGCCGGGCTGCCACTCTCCAAGCTGCCGGGTATGAGTGTGGGGGGGTGGGGAGCTAATACGTGGCTGCTGCATGGCAGCCTGTCGAGTGTCAATCCGACACTGTTTCTCATTGGAATCGCTCGTGTTCCATGTGCCGCTGGTGCTAACCTATTAACTCTTGATCAATTGGTCCGGGAGCAACGCCAATTTTGCTGTCGGACAACACCGCCGATTCTTTTTTATTCTAAATTTAGAGTACCCAATTCTTTTTTTTTTCCCAATTAAGGGGCAATTTAGCGTGGCCAATCCACATCTTTGGGTTGCGGGGGTAAGACCCAAATAGACACGGGGAGAGTGTGCAAACTCCACCTGGACAGTGACCTGGGGCCGGGATCAATCCCGGGTCCTCGGTGTCATGAGGAAGCATTGTTAACCACTGTGCTGCGCGAACACCACCGATTCTGTCCCGGCGTCAACACTTCGGGCGGGATTTCCGTTGCCCGGCGTTGACACCGTAATCGGCGATTGGGCGGAGAATCGATTCCAACGCCCGAATCGGGGCCGGGTCCGGTTTGACGTTGGTCAGCCATGCTCCGCCCCCTTGGGAAAGCCGTAATAGCGATGCGCGCCACGTGCCTTTGCAACGCAGTTGGCGCGTCATTGGCCAGCCCTCCCGCGATGCTGCGCCCCAGATTGGCCGAGTTCCCGACGGCGCGGAACATGTGTGGTCATGTTGCTAACTTTTGGTTGGTTCAATTGGCTCTGTTTTATAATCTTTGCTCTCGAGTCGCCAGGTATCTTTATGATACCGCCACGAGGTTCAAGTTCAAGTAATGACCAATGACTCAATACACCAATTAGTAAGATTCAAATCAAAGCACATTTATTATACACAGTAATCGCTACTCATGCACAAATTCTACTTCTAAGCTACTGCTACAACTAACAGGCCTATACTTAGCTTCGGACTGGCCCACCAGGTCAGGGGAACAAATGGCCTTTCGTTCGGGTTCTGAGTCTGCGGGATTCAAAGTTGGTATGGACTGGTAGCTAGGAGCGCCTATCGCGTAGTGAGCATTGACTTGAGACTTACGGTCTCTTGGCGGCAGCTGCACCGGTCACTGCCAAGGGTTGGTTCACGTTGCTGAGTGACCCGGTCAAGGAGAACGATTTGAACTTGGGGGCTAAACTTTATAGTCCCCAGGGGCTTCCCTCCTTTTGGGACGGACCCTGTACCTGGTTCTAGGTGATTGGACTTCGTTCCAATCGCTTGGTTCGATTTCTCCAATACTGGAGCGGTTCCCTGATCGATGGACGGTCTTGAGGTGTCCGTTAACCTCTTTTGTGTTGGCTCCTGCTGGCGCCGAGGAGTCTGACTTGGCTTTGTTTATCCCAAATGTTTCGATTGTTCCTGGGGATCGCTCATCAGTATGTAGATGGCTGCTACATTATTATGCAGATGGCTGCTTGTATCGATGCTGTCTGGGCCTTTGCAGAGTTTAATACACAGTAACTTGCACCTGCTGGTTTCTGCCTGTGTTGGCTGAATTTCCCTTCAGCCTTTGCTGTTCTCCATTTTAAATCGGGACTTGGCCAACTCAGGTGGCTACAGGGAGCTATCACGGGGACTGGTGGCGGCTCGTCAGGGGCTGGCCAGGGGGTGGCCTGTGAGGTTGCAGACGGAGGGTCGGGTCCGCGCAGAGCCGCCGCCATGTTGTACGGCGCGACCTCCGCAGGTCATCGGCCATGCGGATCCGCGGCCAGGGACCTGGCCATTCTCTGGCTGCTTTCGGCGCGGGAGCTGGGAGTTTGATCCGCCGCTGCTGCTAGCCCCTCACCGGTCCCGGAATTAGTGTGGGATTGGCGCCGATTGTTTCCTCGTAAACCTCCCGCAAATTCTACGTTCAAGCTGGCACTTAGCCGCTGAACCAGAGAATCCAGCCCCTAGTTTCCGAAACGGAGAATCCCACTGTAGATATCTGAGGCATCTCCAATCGGAAAACACGAGGAGGGAATTCACGGCGGCATTTAACACTTCTCGCCTTCCAGATACAACTCAGCTGTGACCTCTGTAAAGGAATCGTGTTTTTTTCCCCACTAATCTGAAAATTATACTGTGCACAACATAGTCATGTGTACAATTAATTTACTCAATTGGATGTGAAAGATGACTTCAGACAGTCTCCCTAACCCAGTATTAAGAAAAGCCAGCAGGGGTGGAGGAAAATATCATTGCTTTTCATTTTGCATGGAAGTTGATGGGAGTTTGGGCGGATCAGGAGTTTTCTCCATATGTTGTATCCATTCAATCGTGACAGCACACATTGCTCAACTGGCAGGAAATGCGACCACAAATGAAGTTGTCCTTTACATTAGGAGAATGTCTGCCTTATTTGTCCTGGAGTGCAGCGCTGATTTGCTAACCACAGAGATTCTTAAATGTAGGGTTCACTTGCTTGGCTTATCGTGGAAGAATGTGCGTTGGGCCTTTGGTAATTTTAAAATGTAATACACACAGAGTCTGTGCACTTTCTTTGTAACATTCCTTGTAGTGGAACTTCATACCACTGCAGAATGAATTGTGTGGCACAGTGACAATTCAGCTCGACGTCCATACAAAATACCCCACTGAAATACGAAGGAGGCGAATGGAAACTAAACAACTCACGGGGCAATTTGTTTTGTAATGTTTTACTACCCCCTTCCCTGTAACTTATCATCTATAATGAAATGGTTTAATAAAATGATGTGGCGATGTCGGCGTTGGACTGGGCTGGGCACAGTAAGACGTCTTACAACACCAGGTTAAAGTCCAACAGGCAGGTGGCACGTAGAGCAGTGGTTAGCACTGGGACTGCGGCACTGTGGGCCCAGGTTCAAATCCAAGCTCTGGGTCACTGTCCGTGTGGAGTTTGCACATTCTCCCCGTGTCTGCGTGGGTTTCACACCCACAACCCAAAGATGTGCAGGTTAGGTGGATTAGCCACGCTAAATTGGCCCTTAATTGTAAAAAAAAAATTGGGTGCTCTAAATTTGAAAAAACAAGTCCACCAGGTTCCCAGCTTGGGTCACTGTCTGTGCGGAGTCTGCATGTTCTCCCCGTGTGTGCGTGGGTTTCCTCCGGGTGCTCCGGTTTCCTCCCATAGTCCAAAGATGTGCAGGTTAGGGGGATTGGCCATGATAAATTACCCTTAGTGTCCAAAATTGCCCTTAGTGTTGGATGGGGTTACTGGGTTATGGGGATAGGGTGGAGATGTGGGCCTGGGTAGGGTGCTCTTTCCAAGAGCTGATGCAGACTTGATGGGCCGAATGGTTTATTTGGAATCACTAGCTTTCGGAGTGTGGCTCCTTCATCAGGTGAGTTGCCTGATGGAGGAGCTACGCTCAGAAAGCTAGTGATTCAAAACAAACTTGTCGGACTTTAACCTGGTGTTGTAAGACTTCTTACGGTTTACTGAAAAGCAGGACTTGCATTTATATAGCATTTAAATCAACCTCAGGGTGCCCCGGAGATCTTTTTTTAAAAGTATAGCCACTGTAGGTAATGTGGTGGCCAAGTTGTGCACAGCACAATCCCTCGAGAGCAAACGTGACAAAGTCCAAGCAATCCGTCTGGGTGGTGTCGATTGAAGAGTAAATATTGGCCAGGACACCAGGGATAACTCCGCCAGATCTGCTTCAAAATAATGCCGTGGAATCCTTTCCAACCCCTCAGAGTGCATTGGCCATGCTAAATTTCCCCTTCGTGTCAAGGGACGTGCAGGTTAGTTGGGGTTATGGGGTTACGGGGATAGGGTGAGAGTATGGGCCTAGGTTGGGTGCTCTTTCAGAGGGCCAGCGCAGACTTGATGGGCGGAATGCACTGTAGGAATTCTATGGTTCTGTGGGTATGCAAAACATGTCAAGCTCCCATAATGGGCAGCTGCATTCATTAATCTGGTACTGGGCTGTACAGAAGATGGAGGTGCCTTTGCGGAGTTACCTGATGCCCACTGTGGTGGCACTCAGGGAGGCCACAACAAGCGTCTATGTATCTGGGAAGTAAAATGAGCCACTCGAAACATCGATGCAGTAAACTGTGTTGAGGAATTGCATCCGTGTGGACTTTGAGCTGATGATCAAGTGCCACTCACTGTTAAATGCAACCACTTCATATCAAGGCCCACACACAGCCCTCTTGAGTTCAATTAGGGCCTTCAAACAAAACAAGCCAGCAAGGACATCTTGTAAAGTAACGTTTTGAAACACAAAGTAAAATCATGGACTAAAGCCTAATGGGATTATGACGAGCAAGTTGGAAAGCGATTGTTTTATTCCAGTGGCTTGACTTTATTCCGAGTTGGGATCTTATTCTATCAAAGACCCTCCCGCTGCTTTGATCGATTTCCTTTTGCAGAATCTGACGGTTCGAGATGGAGAATGGGGTCCATTCCTATGATCTGCTAGTTAGGCAAAATTATTCCCGTACCAAGATCTGACAATTACGCTCAGGACTCTGATCTTAAACATCATCGAAAGATGAAATCAGCAGATTTTAAACGTGGAAGTGAATCCTTACTGGGGCGTGACTAACATCATTTACGGAATGGCCCATTGGAACCAAACATATGATGGTTGCGTTTAACGTAGTTTTAAGATTTAAATCTAGTTAACATGAAAGGTTGAATCATTTATATGCATCGTCAAAGCTTGTTGTCTTGTGTGGATTGCTTAAGGATATGAGCCTATTGTCAAAATTGTTTGCCTGCCTGTGAGAAAGGGGGGATTTAGGAGAATTGGATTCTGTCACAGTAATTACAGAGGCGAATACAGCGAAATCCTATTGACTGCAAATTACAAGCAGAAGCTTAGATTCAAAAAGTACAGCTCTTCCTTTGTGAGATTATGTAACACAATTGTAAAAACATCCGCTTTGAGACTGCCTGAATGGAACCATTCAGTTAGGGTTGGCAATGAACGCTGTATCCCAAAAGGCTATTGCATATAGAAACTTATTGAAGTTTATAATTCAACGCCTCTTCATTCCCTCACCCATTTCGAAAATGGATCCTGACTTGTGGCCATTACTTCAGCCAATGACTATATGGCTCACTCCCTCTGTGACCTGTTTGTTATTCTTCTCTATGCTGGCTGGGGCAAGTTTTTTATCTGGGCCCTTATTGTGGTCCGATAACACCAGACAAATACATGGAAGTACGACAGTCGATTGCAATTTTCTATTAGTTTTGTGAGGGCCACGAAGAATCCAGCACGAGTTTCAAGGAGCAAAGAAATAACATTTATTTACAATAACATATATACACAACAGCAGCAACCTCGCTTGCTGCTCACTCTTTCCTGCTGGTTCCAAACTGGCCAGCTTTATTTATACAGGGAGTCTGCTAATGATTTCTCCGCCTCCCTCATTGGGGAAGCTCATACTCCCACAGGATTGTGGGATTGTCATTAGTCCCCAGCCAATGGTAAGCAGGCAGGTTATAACATCCCTCCCCCCCCAAAGTCCAAGGAATCCACCGACGTACCTGGCGAAGGAGGGCATCGGACTCGTTTTGTGGCTGGCCGGACACCATTTGCACGAGGAGCTGGATTGGGCAGCATGTAACGAGATGGAGACCGCGCTTCCGTGATGAACGGCGTAACGGTTGTACATCCACGGCCCGTGGGCCCGAGGATTCCCCCTCTGATGCGTCCTGTGTCTCCATCTCAGAGTCAGAGTCTGCTGCCTCTGTCATGTCAGCGTCTCTATCTCCATTTGGTTCTATAACGACCTGCGCAGGCTTTGAGTGAGGCACCAGAGGACGATTGTGAGGACTACTTTCCATTGTCTCTGGTCTCTGTGGCTGTAGAAATGAGCTCCGGGGGTGGAGACTCTTTGGAAGGGGTAGTCTTCTGGACCGAACGTGGTCTACATGTTTGCGCTGGAGACGACCCTGGGCTTGTACCTGGTAAGATATAGGGCCCGTTTGGCGAAAGATTACGCCAGGGACCCACTGGGCACCACCAGCAAAATTGCGAACGAACACTGGGTCACCGGGCGCAAACCGCCGAATCGACCAACGCCGAGAAAAACCCTATCCCTGCCGTTCTTGTGAGTGGCGTACTTTTGCGCCAATGTCCGGGAAAACCATACTAAGGCGGGTGCGAAGTCTCCGGCCCATTAGGAGTTCTGCGGGAGCTACCCCAGTCACCGCATGGGGGGTGGTCCAATACGAAAACAAAAAGCGAGCCAGTCTCGTGTCCATTGACCCGGAAGACTGCTTCTTTAGGCCTCGTTTGAATGTCTGCACTGCTCTGCCAACCCATTTGAAGCCGGGTGGTAAGGGGCAGTGCGGATATGGCGTATGCCGTTCATCTTCATGAACCTCGCAAACTCCTTACTGGTGAATGGAGTGCCGTTATCCGTGACCAGCACCTCGGGGAGGCCATGTGTACTAAAAGACAAACGCATCTTCTCAATTGTTGCGCAGGACGTTGTGCCTAGCATTTTATGCACCTCTAGCCATTTAGACTGGGCGTTGATTAATAAAAGGAACATGGATCCTTGTAAAGGGCCGGCAAAATCCGCATGCAAGGCCGCCCTGGCCATTCCCAGTGATGTAGGGGCGCAGCCGGCGGAAGCTTCTGATGCTCCTGGCAAATGGAGCAGCTTTGGGCCACCTTCTCAATGTCGGCGTCGAGGCCTGGCCACCACGCATAACTCCGGGCCAACATTTTCATCTTGGTCACACCTGGATGCCCATTGTGCAAGTCTCTTAGTATCAGCTCCTGTCCTTTTTCCGGGACAATCACACGCGTCCCCCACAAGAGGATGCCGTCTTCCACGCTGAATTCTGACAGCTTGGAGGAAAATGCCCGCAACTCGCCTGGGAGCTGTCTATGCTGCCCACCATACAGGACTATGTGTCGAACCTTTGACAGGACTGGCTCCGTCTGGGTCCACTCACAGATCCATGATGCCGTGGCAGGCAAGGTGTCCATAAAATTTAGGGTTGCAACCACCTCACCGGTCGTGGGGGTCGACATGGGGCCGGTCGACAAAGGCAATTCGCTCAGTGCGGCGGCATTCGCTATCTGCGTTCCTGGTTTGTTCTCCAGAGAATACTCGTACGCAGCGAGCAACAAAGCCCAGCGCTGGATCCGTGCGGAAGCAATGGGCGGTATTGGCTTATCCTCTCTGAAAAGGCCCAGCAGAGGCTTATGATCAGTCACGTTAGTGAAATGGCGGCCGTACACGTACTGGTGGAAACGTTTCACCGCAAAGACCACTGCCAGGCCCTCCTTCTCGATCAGCGCGTACTTTTTTTCCGCTGCAGTCAATGTGCGGGAGGCGAAAGCTATCGGCCGCTCGGCCCCATTCTCCACCTTGTGGGACAGGACGGCCCCAATACCATACGGGGATGCATCAGATGTGACAAGCAAAGGCTTTCCAGGATCATAGTGGGTTAGTAACCCAGACGACGACAATTGTTGTTTTACCCGCCGGAAAGCGGTTTCTTGCGGCTGACCCCAAACCCAGGTGTGATTTTTCTTTAGCAGAAGATGCAACGGGGCCAGCGTAGTTGCCAGATTGAGGAGGAACATCCCGTAATAGTTTACGAGGCCAAGAAAAGAACGAAGATGCGAAGTGTCAGTCGGGGCGGGGGCCTGTTGAATCGCGCGCACCTTCTCTGCGATGGGGTGCAAACCTTCACGGTCCACCCTATAACCCAGGTAGACTACTTCCTTCACCTGAAAGACGCATTTTGTGCGACGTAAACGGACTCCAGCCTCCGAAAAGCGTCTAAGGACAGCCTCCAGATTTTCCAAATGTTCCTGCTCCGACGTCCCTGTGATCAAAACGTCATCTAAATAGACAGCAACACGTGGTAAACCTCTCAAAATGCCCTCCATAACGCGTTGAAAAATAGCGCAGGCAGAGGATGCTCCAAAGGGCAAACGTGTATATTCATACAGGCCCCGGTGTGTATTAATCGTTACATATGGTTGGGAGGCAGGGTCCAGCTCCAACTGTAGGTAGGCGTGACTCATATCTAATTTTGTGAACGAGAGTCCACCTGCAAGCTTTGCGTAGAGATCCTCTATGCGAGGCATTGGATATCGGTCGAGTCGGGAAGCCGTATTCACTGTAAGTTTATAGTCGCCGCACAAGCGAACTGTGGCATCTGGCTTCATTACAGGTACAATTGGTGCTGCCCAGTCAGCGAAACGGACGGGCCTGATAATACCCAAAGTTTCCAAACGAGTGAGCTCCCCTTCTACCTTCTCGAGCAAGGCGTAAGGCACCGGGTGCGCCCGGAAATAGCGCGCCGTGGCTCCTGGTTCAACTTGGATACGGGCTACGGTCCCTTTTATTTTCCCCAAACCGGGCTGAAATACATCTGGGTATCATCCTAGCACCTCAGTCAACCCTCCAGAAACTGTTTGGAGGATGTGCTGCCACTGCAACCGCAAATGGCGCAACCAGTCCCGACCCAACAGGCTGGGCCCATGGCCGCGCACCATGATAAGTGGGAAACGCCCCTCCTGGCGTCCATAACAACAGGGGTCATCGTAGTTCCTGCAATGTCCAATGGTTCCCCCGTGTAGGTGGCAACCTGGCCTGTGTGTCGGTTAATGTAAGGGTCTGTATACCCTGCTTGATGCGGTCGAATGTCCTCTGGGCGATCACGGAGACCACTGCGCCAGTGTCCAACTCCATCTCAAGCGGGTGACCATTGACCCGTACTGTCACCTTAATGGGGGCCACACGGGGAGCTGCCACACAATGGAGATGCAGGCAGTCGTCCTCCGTCTCCATGTCCTCAGGAGTAGTCGCCGCAGGTTCATCCACATGGAAGGTACGGACCCTGGGCTGGTCCCAGTTACGGCACCTGGTCTGGTCCCAGTTTCGGTCGGAACGACGGCGCCTCTGGTGCCCCCAGGACCGGCGTCCGCGACGGGGCCGGCGCCTACAAGTCTGACACGGACATGGCTCCTCATCCATTAGTTCTGGAGAAGGCTCCTTTCAGGGAGGAATGTCCGACGGCCACTGGCGTCGATCTGGACGTTGTCTCGCCCAAGGTACCGCAGGAGTGCGGGGGGACGTTTTCGGATGGAAGTGGTTGCGCCCCAAGGCATGCACTTCCATTCCCTGTATCTCCTGCACTCCTCGTTCTGCGCTCTCTCGGGACAATACTATTTGAATGGCCTGTTGAAAAGTCAATGTTGGCTCCGCTAACAACTTTCTCTGGGTGGCCGCAAACCAAATACCGCAAACCAAACGGTCGCGTAACATTTCTGACAAGGTCTCACCATAGTCACAGTACTCCGCAATCCTGCATAGCCTGGATAGAAAGTCGGCAAGGGATTCTCCTGGGGTCCTCTCAGCGGTATTAAACCGGTAACATTGGACTATCGTGGACGGGGTTGGGTTAAAATGCTGCCCCACTATATTCCCAAGTTCATCAAACGTTTTGGTGTCCGGCGCAGCTGGGTACATAAGGCTCCTAATCACCCCAAACGTATGCGGCCGCAGGTGGTGAGCAATATGACCACCTGGTGCTCATTTTCGGTGATATTGTTTGCCCGGAAATAGTAACGCATCCGTTGTGCGTACTGTTTCCAGCTTTCCAGCGCAGCATCAAAAACATCCAAACGTCCGTACAGAGGCATGGTGTAATAGAAAACAACTTCCAACCTGTATCCAACAAAAATCCAGGGAGGTGGCTTCAGCAGTGTAGACAGCTATTCACTTTAACCCTCGTCGCCAGTTTTGTGAGGGTCACGAAGAATCCAGCACAAGTTTCAAGGATACAAAGAAATAACATTTATTTACAATAACATATATACACACAACAGCAGCAACCTCGCTTGCTGCTTACTCCTTCCTGCTGGTTCCAAACTGGCCAGCTTTATTTATACAGGGAGTCTGCTAATGATTTCCCCGCCCCCCTCATTGGGGAAGCTCATACTCCCACAGGATTGTGGGATTGTCATTAGTCCCCAGCCAATGGTAAGCAGGCAGGTTATAACAATTAGCTAATTATTACAATGACTATGCAGTTAGTGGTGCAGCAACTATATCATTTGCTGTATTTGCAATCCGCCAGCTTTGGTACTGTGAGGAATGGGTAATGTGCCTTTAAGATCATGCATGTCATGTCCCTTTAAGACCTGGTTTGGAACCCTGGGGGACTCCGCCTCCGGTTCCACCTCCCAGGGGCCGGATATAAGGTGACGTCCTGCGGTACTTTAAAATTTATCCATGGGATCTGAGCATTCCTGGCAAGGTAAGCATTTATTGCCCATCCCAAATTTCCTGTGAGAGGGTTATGGTCAGCCACCATCTTGAACCGCTGCAGTCCTTGTGATCTAGGTACACCTACTGTGCTGTTAAGGAAGAAGTTGCAGGCCTAACGATGAAGAAAGAATGGTCATATATTTCCAGCTAGGATGATGTGTGACTTGGAGGGAAAGTTACGAGTGGTGGTGTTTGCACGTTGCTCTCGTCCTTCTAGAATCATAGAATTTACAGTGCAGAAGGAGGCCATTTGGCCCATCGAGTCTGCACCGGCCCTTGGAAAGAGCACCTTACTTATGCCCATGCCTCCACCCTATCCCCGTAACCCAGTAACCCACTTAACCTTTTTTGGACACTAAGGGGCAATTTAGCATGCCCAATCCACCTAACCTGCACATTTCTGGACTGTGAGAGGAAACCGGAGCACCCGGAGGAAACCCACACAGACACGGGGAGGACGTGCAGACTCCGCACAGGCAGTGACCCAAGCCGGGAATCGAACCCGGGACCCTGGAGCTGTGAAGCAACAGTGCTAACCACTGTGCTACCGTACCGCCCCAGGCGGCAGATGCTGCGGGTTTCAAAGATACCATGGCGATTTGCTGCGGCGCACCTTGCAGAGGATACGCACTGCCGCCATTATACGCGGGAGGTGGAGGGAGTGAATGTTTATGCTGGTGGATGAGGGCCAACTGAGGCAAGCTGCTTCGCCCTGGGTGGTGTTGAGTTTCTTGAGTGTCGTTGGGGCTGTGCTTACCCAGGCAATTGGAGAGTATCCCATCATACATGTACCTTGCAGATGGTGGACAAGCTATGGGCAGTCCAAAGATGAGGGGCTGGATTCTCCGTTTTTCAGGCTGTGTCCGGAGGATCTGTGGCGCTTTATGTCAAAAAGATCGGCGCTGCCCCAGCACCGATCCTCCGACCGGTGAGAGGCTAGCAGCCGTCCACGTAAAATGCCCGGCCTCCACGACAAAAACGGCCAGGGAATTGCCGGGTTGGTGGTCGCGCATGCGCACGGCGATGACCCACAGCAGCCGTGCCGTACAACATGGTGCCAGCCGTGCGCGGACTCAACCTGCCCCTCTGAACACCCCCTCGCCACCCCCCCCCCCCCCACCAGTGCCCCCAGCCCCCGCCGGAGCCCCCCTGGCCAGCAGCACGACTCCCGTCCGACTGTGGCGGCTAGATATTGAGTGTCAAGCAGAGGTGGTTAGACTCTCTCTTGTTGAAGATGGTCATTGCCTGACACCCGTGTATCATGAATGTAATTTTCCACATATCAGCCCAAGCCTGAATGTTGTCCAAGTTTCATTGCACGTGGACAGGGGCATGGACCAAATCTGAGGGGTTGTAAGTGGATGGTTACTCTATTTATTGTCTTGCACCAATCATGACATTGACAATAAATGCAAGGCCAAGAGAAAAAAAACTAATCTCATTCTCACCTGATCCGTTCAATAAGACTGGGGAAAGACAAAGGCTTTCAAAACGCTGAATTGGCTTTTATTCCTGCCATTCTGGGTGAGCTGCACCCTAGGGATTGTGGGAGTTGAGACTGATTTGTAACAACAAACTTTGACAAGAAATGAGCTGGACACTAATGATAAGGGAAATGGGGGCGGAGGGGGAAAGGGGATAAACGTTTCATTAATAAATCTAACATTAAAATTCAAAACAGAAGCAACTTAGGATTCGATAATAGTCGGATCAGGATTTCCAATCACGCCCGGGTAATCACTATCTTTATTGTAGGCGATAAAAGTACAAAATGGAGGCAGCAGGAAAGGTATTTTCTTCCATTTAGCCAATCCCTTCGAGACATGGCGCAAAATATATTGACCCCCTCCACACCCCTCTCCCTAACATCCCCTGGTGGGGTCCTTGGGATATTGAGATGCTTTCTATCAACATCTTAATTACTGCTATGACAATATTTCGGTGCAGTGCATTGCAAAATTATCTGTTATCTTGCACTCCTGTTGAGCTGAAGTCATCCCGGTATATCTACTGAAATTGGATCAGCTTTGCTCTAGACTGCTCTGTACTCAACCAAAACCAGTCATCAGAATTGAATATAGATCGCTTAGGACAATCACTGCAGCACCAACACTGCTCTGAATGACAGCCACTTAAGCCCAATTCCTCACAGTGGATTACCAAGAATTGGATACATCAGTGGCTCCGTACAGTTTAGAATTATTTTCATATCTTGCCATGTCTCTAGTCACAGATTCAGGACTTCATTTGCTTCCTTAACCCCCATCAAACAGCTCTGAGGAACAAACCGGTACTGAACCAACATGATTTTCTCAGGTTCTTCCAGCTCAGTCTGTGGTCAGTTCTACCATCTAAACGTTCGAACATGGAGGGTGCAGATGGGGTTTGCACTCCAGTGAGTTCTTACCCTCACCCAATGCATAAAACATCACACCCAGCCAATGGACAAAGCAGGCTGTACTTTTCCAACACCTCGCTTTCATGGAATTATGTCCAATCACTATGCTAAAGATATTGACCCTAAAAGGGGTTTACTGTCATAATCAAAATACTCTTGCCATGTATCTTATCTACATTCTGAAACAAGGCATCATTCACTAACATGTGTGAAGATAGTTGCAAAACACAGTGCAGCAACAGACCTTCCATTGCCTCTAATTGGACGTTGGACATCATGATCACTCTATGGGGATGCTGTCATGTGATTCTCCACTGGAGCTAGTTGGTGTCATGAGGCAGGTCACCTGAGGGCCATTACAATGCTGAGCAGGAAGGTGGCCAATATCCGTCCGAGCAGGTAAGGGGTTCTTGGTTCTGGTGGTGAAGGGTGAGGGAGAGAAGCAACAACAACTGGCCTCAGTACCGCTTGATCATTGGGAAGGTGACGAATACACCAGGGTTTTGTACACTGACGCTTGATTGTTGAAAGTGGGCAATGGGTGAGATTTAGAGTACCCGATTAATTTTTTCCAATTAAGGGACAATTTAGCGTGGCCAATCCACCTGCCCTGCACATCTTTGGGTTGTGGGGGCGAAATCCACGCAGACACGGGGAGAATGTGCAAACTCCACACGGACAGTGACCCAGAGCCGGGATCGAACCTGGGACCTCGGCGCCGTGAGGCAGCAGCACTAACCACTGTGCCACCGTGCTGCCCGGCAATGGGTGAGAATGATGTCAATTTCAGTGGTAGGGTTATGGCTCGTTTGTCAGTTTGCCTGCACTCAATTTCCGTATAGGTACACTGGGACGAGGCAGCAGAACCTGCATTAATCGGGCTGAATCATGAGTCAGGAGGGGGACTGATTTAAGAACAAGCTCATTGAGGTAGACTTATGAATTTTCCCTCATGGCATCCACCTTAATCCTAAAATTCCTGCTGCGGTCCCTTACCTCTGGCCCCAAGTTCCCAAATGGATTATCCCACAAGTTGGTGCTTCCAATGGGGAGTGAGGCCCACAAGAAATGCATCCAGGAAATTGTGGGTGCACAATGAATGGAAAGTCATGCCCACTAACCTGTAAACGAACACCGGATCAAAGTCACTTCTTGCATGTGAGAGTGCAAATGTTGCCCCTACAGACTTTAATCAATGTGAGGAAAGATGCCCCAATTCTAATATCACTGTATATGAAGGCAATCGCAAAGGGATATTGTTGCTAGATTAGAAAACCAAAGACCCAGGGTTTGCTATGGGGACCCGGGTTCGAATGATGGTTGTCATGTGAGAGTACCTTTAAGAAATGGGTGTTTAAGAAATGTACCTTTAAGAAATGGGTGTTTATCAGTGATGTCAGGGTGTGGGTGGAGCTGGGCTGTCTGTTAGCTTTTTACTTTCGTTTTAGGCTGTTTACTGCAGGGCGTATTTTAGTTTTGTTTTCAGTGTTGGAGCTGAAGCCAGACAGAGCAGCTGTACTGTTGATCTCTCTGCCACGAAAACACTATCTCTTGATCATTTGGTGAATTCAGAATTATAAATGTTCTCAGTAGTGAATGTAAACCTAATGTGCTTCTGTTAAAAGATGTTTCTTTTGTCTTCTGGATGTTGTTTGGGAAGCTATTAAGGATTACTTAGTGTTGTATTCTTTGGGGGTTGTATTTGAATTAATGGTTGCTAAGATGTTCACTGTATGTTTAAAAGGTTAACTTGAGTTCATAGAATAAACATTGTTTTGCTTTAAAAAATACTTTTCCATTTCTGCTGTACCACACCTGTAGAGTGGGCCGTGTGCTCCCCATACCACAATCTATTAAAAGTTGTGGGTCAGATGAACTACATGATACACTTTGGGGTTCTCTAAACCCTGGACTATAACATGGTGAAATTTTAATTCAATTAAAATCTGGAATTACAAGTCTTAAGAATGATCCATAGAATCCCTACGTTGGCCCATCGAGTCTGCACCGACCTTCCGAAAGAGCACCCTACCTAGGCTCACTCCCCTACCCTAAACCCGTAACCCCAGCTAACCTGCACATCTTTGGACACTAAGGGGGAAGTTTTTAGCATGGTCAATCCACCTAACCTGCACATCCTTGGGACTGTGGGAGGAAACCAGAGCACCCGGAGGAAACCCACACAGACATGGGGAGAAAGTGCAATCTCCACACAGTCACCCAAAGCCGGAATTGAACCCGGGTGCCTGGTGCCGTGACGCAGTAGTGCTAACCACTATGCCACCGTGCCATCGTAAAGACCCATCTGGTTCACTAATGCCCTGAAGGGAAGGAAATCTGCCATCCTTACCTGGTATGGCCGAAATGTGACTCCAGACCCACAACAATGTGGCTGACTCTTAAAATACGCCCTCTGAAATACACTCAGCCCAAGGGCAATTAAGGAATAGGCATAAAATACTGGTCCAACCACATCCCATGAATAAATAGAAAAAACACTTCCACAGCATGGAGATGCCGGCGTTGGACTGGGGTGAGCACAGTAAGAAGGAACACTTCAGCAGTCAAGGGCATTCAGCCTCTGATCTCTGGGTAAGCGTTCTCCAAGGCGGCCTTCAGGACGCGCGACAACACAGAATCGCCGAGCAGAAACTTACAGCCAGGTTCCGCACACATGAGTGCGGCCTCAACCGGGACCTGGGATTCATGTCGCATTACATTCACCCCCCACCATCTGGCCTGGGCTTGCGAAATCCTACCAACTGTCCTGGCTTGAGACAATTCACACCTCTTTAACCTGGGGTTACCCCTCTCTCTGGATCTGTAAACACTTAATTAACTGCAAATGCTCGCATTCTAGATTGTCTTGCATCTTTGAATTTGTCTATATATATGTTTCTGGAACATACCTCTTCATTCACCTGAGGAAGGAGCAGTGCTCCGAAAGCTAGTATTTGAAACAAACCTGTTGGACTTTAACCTGGTGTTGTAAGCCTTCTTCCCGCAGGTAAGGGAATTGAGTTCTGCGCTGAAAATGGGTGTCCGTGGAGGAAAAGGAGATTGGGATTCAACATCTCACAATTTAAGTCCTGCAGAGAGCAGCAGAGTGGCGACGCTGATTGGCTGTTGCGGGGAGTGATTTGCCTCAGGTGCAGTCACTGCGACTAGAAGGAGCTCTCAGTGAGGATAGACTGAGGACAAGTTGCGGGGACAAGTTGAGGCAAGTGTCCTGCAGAGGGCGGGAGAGCGGCGACGCTGATTGGCTATTGTGGGGAGTGGATTGTGGAAAGCTGCTGTCGGGTGAGTTTCTAGAACTGATATATTTCAGGCAGTGGCTAAACCCGAGACACTACACTGGTAGTGTCGCCCACCCATCCTCCTCCTATAACCAAAAAAAAAGACCGTGTGGTGAGTTGGTGAGGTAAGCTTTTCTTTCCTTTTCCTCTCTCCATCCTTCCACCACCTCTAACCTGCGGGGAGTGTGAAAATCAGGTAAGCTTTTTTTTTCTCTGTAATTGTCAAGTGGGCAAATGGAAGGGGTGACAGAGAGGGCAGTGCAATGTTCCTCCTGCAGGATGTTCGAGGTGAGGGACACCGTCAGTGGCCCTGCTGAGTTCACCTGCGGAAAGTACACCCATCTCCAGCTCCTCAAAGACCATGTTAGGGAACTGGAGCTGGAGCTGGATGAACTGAGGATCATTCGGGAGGCAGAGTCGGTTATAGATAGAAGCTACAGGGATGTAGTACTCCTCAGAATGAAGGTAGCTGGGTGACGTTTAAAAGGAGGAGGAAGAAGCAGTCAGTGCAGGGATCCCCTGCGGTTGTTCCCCTCAATAACAGGTATACCATTTTGGATGCTGTTGGGGGGTGGCCTACCAGAGGTAAGCCACAATGACCAGGTCTCTGGTACTGAGTCTGTCCCTGTGGCTCAGAAGGGAAGGCGGGAGAGCAGGAGAGCATTAGTTATTGGAGACTCTATAGTTAGAGATATAGATAGACGGTTCTGTGGCAACAATAGAGGCTCATGGTTGGTGTGTTGCCTCCCGGATGCCAAGGTCCGTGATATCTCTTATCGTGTTTTCAGGGTCCTTAAGGGGGAGGGGGAGCAGCCACAAGTCGTGATACACATCGGTACCTACGACATAGGTAGGAAAATGGACGGGGATGTAAAACAGGAATTCAGGGAGCTAGGGTGGAAGCTGAGAGCCAGGACAGACCGTGTTGTCATCTCTGGTTTGCTGCCAGTGCCACGTGCTAGCGAGGTGAGGAACAGGGAGAGAGTGCAGTTAAACACATGGCTACAGTGATGGTGTAGGAGGGAGGGTTTCAGTTACTTGGATAATTGGAGCACATTCTGGGGAAGGTGGGACCTGTACAAAGAGGATGTGTTACACCTGAACCAGAGGAGCACCAATATCTTGGGAGGGAAATTTGCTACAGCTCTTCGGGGGGGGTCTAAACTAATTTGGCAGGGGGATGGGAAACTGATTTGCAGTCCAGGAGATAGCATTGCTGGAGTTCAGGAAGTTGAGGGTAGTGCAGTACTGAGGAAGGTACCAAGGTCACAATAGTGGACCTGCAAGCATGAAGGTGGTTTGAAGTGTGTCTGCTTCAATGCGAGGAGCATCAGGAATAAGGTTGGTTAGCTTGAAGCATGGATTGGTACCTGGGACTACGATGTTGTGGCCATTACAGAGACGTGGGTAGAACAGGGGCAGGCATGGTTGTTGGAGGTTCCGGGGTTGAGATGTTTCAGTAAGATTAGGGAAGGTGGTAAAAGAGGTGGAGGAGTAGCATTGGTAATCAAGGATAGTTTAACGGCTGCAGAAAGGCAGTTCAGCCCACTGAGGTAGTGTGGGCTGAAATTAGAAATAGGAAAGGAGCGGTCACTTTGCTAGGAGTTTTCTATAGGCCCGCAAACGGTAACAGAGATGTGGAGGAAAAGATTGCAATGCAGATTTTGGATAGGTGCGGTAGTTTTAAGGTGAGAGGGGCAAGGTTTAGAGTAGATGTACGAGGCAAGTTTTTTACACAGAGGGTAGTGGGTGCCTGGAACTCGCTACCGGAGGAGGTGGTGGAAGCAGGGACGATAGTGACATTTAAGGGGCATCTTGACAAATACATGAATAGGATGGGAATAGAGGGATACGGACCCAGGAAGTGTAGAAGATTGTAGTTTAGTCGGGCAGCATGGTCGGCACGGGCTTGGAGGGCCGAAGGGCCTGTTCCCGTGCTGTACTTTTCTTTGTTCTGCTTGTTTGAGCCGGAACTCCTGGCAGGATCGGCGCAATCGTGGCGGAGTGAGCCGGTCACCGGCGGAAAAGGTGGTGGAATTTTGCAACCTGCTTCTCCCCCATCTTACGTACTGGTTCAAATCTTCAATTCAGCTGCCCATAAACTGGCCTGGCCACCAAGTCTCAATTGCAAGCTCCTAGTGTCTTCCAGTTCAGGAAGGTTGCTCCACGTTATCAGGCGCAGGAACGCCTGTCAAAAAGAGCAGGGTATTCGAAAGAAGCTGACTCGCGTGCACCAATGAAACTTTGATTTTTAAGTCTTTTGCAATGGTTTTAAATCGAGTTCCTCACAGGAGGGAGGGGGCGGGGGCGGGTAGCTGGTTGGATGCACTTATTTCAAATGCTAGTCTTTCTTGCTGGTTTTCAACTTGAAACTGCGCCAGGTTACCACTCTTGAATGCAACAAGGAATAATATGTGACAGGGAGGTACTCTTCTGTTCTATTGCAAAATTGTCCGATTGCACAGTTTCTTGGTGGATTTTTCCACTTGTAAAATGTTTGCAGAAAGCTGACAATTGTAACAACACCAAAACGCAGTTTCTCAATTGTACACAAAAGCGGTCGTTTTCTGGGAGGCTGATATCGTTGAAGAATTGGTCCCACTCTGACAAGCTCTGTGCTCCGCGGTGATGGAATTAAAATCACTTGGTGACATTTTACTGAATGGGTAACGAGCAGAGACGGTCGCTGACTCTGTCTCCAGGCACAGCCCGCCCCCCCCCCTGTTCCTGTGCTGTACATTTCTTTGTTCTTTGTAGTCACAGGGTAGTTGTCATGGGTGACTTTAACTTTCCAAATATTGATTGGAACCACTATAATTTGAATAGTTTGGATGGGGCTGTTTTTATCCAGTGTGTGCAGGAGGGTTTCCTCACACAATATGTGGAAAGACTGACAAGAGGCGGGGCTACATTGGATTTGGTACTGGGTAATGAACTGGGCCAAGTGTTAGATTTGGTTGTGGGAGAGCACTTTGGAGATAATGCCCACAATTCGGCGACTTTCATTATAGTAATGGAGAGGGATAGGAACATCCGGCAGGGCAAAGTTTATAACTGGGGGAAGGGTAATTACGATGCGATTAGGCAAGAATTGGGGAGCATAAGATGGAAACAGGAACTGTCTGGGATAGGCACAATTGAGATGTGGAGCTTGTTCAAGGAGCAAATACTGCGTGTCCTTGATATGTATGCCCCTGTCAAGCAGGTAGGAAATGGTCGAGTGAGGGAACCATGGTTTACAGAAGAGGTTGAATGTCTTGTCAAGAGGAAGAAGGGGGCTTATGTAAGGATGAGAAAACAAGGTTCAGTTAGGGCACTTGAGGGATACTAGATAGCTAGGAAGGAGCTCAAGAAAGGGCTTAGGAGAGCTAGGAGGGGGCATGAGAAGTCCTTGGCGGGTAGGATCAAGGAAAACCCCAAGGCTTTTTACACTTATGTGAAGAATAAAAGAATGACCAAGGTGAAGTTAGGGTCGGTCAAGGACAGTACTGCGAACGTGTGCATGGAGTCTGGAGATATAGGAGAGGCCCTAAATGAATATTTTTCTTCAGTGTTCACAAAGGAGAGGGGCCATGTTGTTGAGGAGGATAGTGCGATACAGGCTGGTAGGCTGGAGGAGGTAGATATTCGGAAGGAAGATGTGTTAGAAATTTTAAGAAGCCTGAGGATCGATAAGTCCCCTGGGCCTGATGGGATATATCCTAGGATTCTTTGGGAAGCGAGGGATGAGGTTGCAGAGCCTTTGGCTTTGATCTTTATGTCCTCACTGGCTACAGGAATAGTGCCAGAAAACTGGAGAGAGGCGAATGTTGTCCTCTTGTTCAAGAAAAGGAATAGGTATAACCCTGGGAATTACAGGCCGGTTAGTCTCACTTTGGTCATAGGTAAATTATTGGAAAGGGTCCTGAGGGATAGGATTTATGATCATTTGGAAAGATACAGCTTAATCCAGGATAGTCAGCACGGATTTGTGAGGGGTAAGTCTTGCCTCACAAGTTTGATTGTATTCTTCGAGGAGGCAACTAAGTACATAGATGAAGGTAGAGCAGTTGATGTCATATACATGGATTTTAGTAAGGCGTTTGATAAGGTGCCCCATGGTCGGCTCATGCAGAAAGTAAGGAGGCATGGCATAGAGGGAAATTTGGCCGATTGGATCAGTAACTGGCTATCACATCGAAGACAGGGGGTGGTGGTAGATGGTAAATTTTCATACTGGAGCCCAGTCACCAGTGGTGTACCACAGTGATCAGTGCTGGGTCCTCTGCTATTTGTGATTTTTATCAGTGACTTGGATAATGGAGTTGAAGGTTGGGTTAGTAAATTTACTGATGACATCAAGATTGGTGGAGTAGTGGATGAGGTGGAGGGCTGTCGTAGGCTGCAAAGAGACATTGATAGGATGCAGAGCTGGGCTGAAAAGTGGCAGATGGAGTTTAACCCTGATAAGTGTGAGGTGATTCATTTTGGTAGGACAAATTTGAATGCGGATTACAGGGTTAATGGCAGGGTTCTGAAGAATGTGGAGGAGCAGCGAGATCTCGTAGTTCATGTCCATAGATCTCTGAAAGTTGCCACCCAAGTGGATAGAGCCGTGAAGAAAGCCGATAGTGTGTGAGCATTTATTAACAGGGGGATTGAGTTTAAGAACCGTGAGGTTATGCTGCAACTGTACAAGACCTTGGTTAGACCACATTTGGAGTAGTGTGTGCAGTTCTTATCACCTCATTACAGGAAGGATGTGGAAGCATTGGGAAGGGTGCAAAGGAGATTTACCAGGATGCTGCCTGGATTGGAGGGTAGGCCTTATGAGGAAAGGTTGAGGGAGCAAGGGCTTTTCTCATTGGAGCGAAGGAGGATGTCAGGTGACTTAATTGAGGTGTATAAGGTGATGAGAGGGATAGATAGAGTGGACGTTCAGTGACTATTTCCTCGGGTGGATGTAGCTGTTACAAGGGGGCATAACTATAAGATTCAAGGTGGGAGATATAGGAGGGATGTCCGAGGTAGGTTCTTTACTCAGAGAGTGGTTGGGACGTAGAACGCACTCCCAGCTATGGTAGTGGAGTCGGACACTTTAGGAACTTTCAAGCGGTTATTGGATAGGCATATGGAGTGCACTAGAATGATTGGGAGCAGGGTGATTTGATCTTAGTTTCAGACTAGTTCGGCACAACATCGTGGGCCGAAGGGCCTGTACTGTGCTGTACAGTTCTATGTTTTATGTTCTATGTCTTCTTCTTTGGTTCATTGTCAATTTGTGCCTGTTCACACGCTGGCGGAGGCCCCGGGGCATTTTAGTCCATTAAAGCTGAGATATGAATGCAAGTTGGTTGTGCGATGAACCCAAATTTACTGCTTCAAACGTCGTTGAAAGCGACCTTGTAAAGTAGGGACAAGAGCTCGTCATAGTCAAGTGTTTGTGGATTGTTGGCTCTGAAATGAAACTCTCCCCAGATTAATCCCGCCTACAGTTCTCACAAGAAAAGAACGCTTCTCATGTGGAAATTAGGCCACTTTGGAGCAATCTGGATGATTTCCCTCTTCCAAAATATATCCCAATTATGTCAATTTAGCCTGTAGATGCCTGTTCCAGTTGAGTAGAGCGGTTTGTTTTCCGATACACGTTGTTTGAAGCTGTTTACAGATAAGGCCGCACCGTGAAAAGGGACCATCAAAATGAGGTTACGAAGGCACTGGGCTGTGTTGTCAAAAGAGGCTTCTTTAGGGAAGAACACCAGGAAGCTGGAAACAATAACGGGCCCTTCACTTTCTTGAAACAAGTCGAACGCCTGCTGACCTTTCCCCCATTTCCCCTGAGGACGGCGTCGCTTTATTGAAACAGGACCAGAATTCCAAATTCAACACCCAGAGTTTCGATTCGCTTTTTAGACAATGATTTGGACGTGCACCAAAATTTGAAATTAGCCCCATTGTGTCAATGGAGAGGTCATGATACGCCACAAACTCAAGATGAACTTATTGTGGTGGATGATTTGTGGGGGTATGTGCAAAATTAGGGCAAAGCAAATTTCCCTCCCGGTGCTCTGTTTCATAGATGATCATAGAATGTACAGTGCAGAAGGAGGCCATTCGGCCCATCCAGTCTGCACCGCCTCTTGCAAAGAGCACCCTACCCAAGGTCAATACCTCCACCCTATCCCCATAACCCAGTAACCCCACCCAACACTAAGGGCAATTTAGGACACCAAGGGCAATTTAGCATGGCCAATCCACCTAACCTGCACATCTTTGGACTGCGGGAGGAAACCGGAGCACCCGGAGGAAACCCACGCACACACGGGGAGGATGTGCAGACTCCGCACAGACAGTGACTCAAGCCAGAATCGAACCTGGGACCCTGGAGCTGTGAAGCAATTGTGCTAACCACAATGCTACCGTGCTGCCCCATTTTACAGGGCTTTACTTTCTTCATAGTCTAGACAAAGAATAATCAGGTTGCCATGCCTTGGGTTACTGAACAGAAGTCAGATCTTTATTGCCGAGATGTTGCTTGCTCGCAGTCAAAGATGGAAGAAAGGGAGATTTCCCAAGTGCCTCTGATGACATCAGCACTTCAACACGTGACATACTAAACACAAGGGGCGGGGAGTATGAGCTCCCTGGCCGAGAGATGGAAGCCTAGCAACTGGGGCTCAATAACCAGATACATAGAAACTAGCCAGGATCAGTACCGGCAGGATCGTCAGTCCCGGCTGGCACTTAGGTGCTGTATGTCGTGTTGCGGCTTTTACTTTAGTTTGCCTAATCAATCCTTTGTTGTTTAACCTTCTTGGGACTCCGAAGATATTATAAATACATAGCATCCCTCCCCATTGCCCCTGTAGTGTGACAGCAAATATTAACTTAAACGTTTACTCATGGTGAACAGTGATTATTTAACCAAGTATTACTATTATACATTTTTCCAGAAATATATACATTAGTACGTGAGTCTTTTAATGGACGTCAGTTCCGCTTAGGCAGAATCCGTCATTCAGGAGCCTATTTTTTCACAGTCCCGGTGGTCTGTTTCACACTGGGTTCAGGCACATCATCTAATGAAGATGGTTCTTCCTCAGCTTCCACCGATGCTGGTGGTTCAACAGATAAGAAATCGGCCCCATCGTAGCGAGTATTGCCACTTGTCACTCGAAGAGTAGTTTCTTGTTAGAACTCTTTCTCCTTGCTCAAAACGTTTGGTTTTTATGTCTCTTTACGATGAGTAGCTTGGTTTTTCTGCTGTCGCTCTCCAATGATAGTAGTGTCAGGTGCAAGAGTAAATCAAATTGGGTTCTCAACATCCGTATCACGGCACGGTAGCACAGTGGTTAGCACTGTTGCTTCACAGCGCCAGGGTCCCGGGTTCGATTCCCGGCTTGGGTCACTATCTGTGTGGAGTCTGCACGTTCTCCCCGTGTCTGCGTGGGTTTCCTCCGGGTGCTCCAGTTCCCTCCCACAAGTCCCGAAAGACGTGCTTGTTACATGCATTGGACATTCTGAATTCTCCCTCAGTGTACCCGAACAGGCGCCGGAGTGTGGGCGACTAGGGGCTTTTCACTGTAACTTCATTGCAGTGTTAATGTAAGCCTACTTGTGACAATAATAAGGATTATCATTATTATAAAAGGCTTTGTCGGGGCCAGTATGGGGCAGTGCTGGGGGAAATGCCAGGGCAATGATGGGGCAGTACAGGGGGCAGTGAAGGGTCAGTGTGCTGAGTGGTGCGAAAGGGGTAAACTCCATTGCATTGGGGCACCATTTGAAAATGCGACCCTAGCCTGGGTCATGCCCGGGCACTGCCCAGGCATGGCCCTCTCCCCCCTGAGCGATGCAATCACCTGAGCCCCCCGGGAGGCCTGCTCGCCAGGGGCACATCGGAGACCAGTCGCGATTCACCCCATTCTGCCCTCACACCGACATGGGTGGATTTTCTGACGGGGGTGGGGAATGATTCAGGCGTAGGGGCCTGATAATGATATGTTAATATATTCAAATGATGTTCCCGACGTTCATTGTTAGAAACGCACCAGGAGGGTGGGGGGTCAATTGCCTCACACATTTACTCCGACGTAAAGTGTGTCTATGGCCTCTCGCAATATGTACTGCTCCGTTGCTAAATCCAGCCCATGTGAACGGTGGAGGGGCGGGGTGGGATGGGGGGGGTGGGGTGGGGGGGGAGTGGGTGGGGGGTGTGGGGGGGGGTGGGGGGGGTGGTGGGGGGGGGTGGGGGGGGTGGGGGTGGGGGAGAGGGTGGGGGAGGGGGTGGGGGGGGTGGGGGGGGGGGTGGGGGGGTGTGGGGGGGGGGTGGGGGGGGGGTGGGGGGGGGTGGGGGGGGGTGGGGTGGGGGGGGTGGGGGGGGGTGGGGGGGGGGGGTGCGGAATCTCGACCTCAGAAAGTGAACCATTTTTTTTTTGCCAGATGTTGAGTTGACAAGACATGTCGCAGAATCTGTCCGAAAATATGTTCACCCGTTCATTAAGTGGGGAATAGTTAGAGTTCAGGAATCCTCCCACTCGTGAACAGGGTAAACACAATCACTTGTGATTTTTGATGCCATCAACGTTATCCACAAATTCGAGCCTGTGACAGCTATCAGCGATCAATACTGGAGGCCACGCCCCTTAGCCACATCCTATTGATAGGGCGGGATTCTCCGCTGGCCGACGCTGAATCGGATTCGCTGATCGGGCGGAGAATCCCTTTTGACACCAAAATCGGGGGCGGCGGCTGCTTTTGGATGCTCCGCCCCCTCCAAAACGCCGTTATCGGTGAGCTTGTCGGACGCCATTGGAACGGCCTCAGGACGTCACCTGAAGGCCCTTCCCCGACCCTCCGCCCTGATGGGCCGTCATTTTTGACGGCGTGGATCTGAGTTTTCGTCAACCCCGCGTGGCGGCTGCGGACTGTGTCCAGCGCCGCCACAGTCGGGATTGGGGTGGGGGGGGGGGGGCGTTCTGCTGCCCGGGTGACTTCGGTGGGGGCTGGGGGACTGATGGGGCGTGGTCCGGGGGGGTGCACTATCTGGCAGTTGGGGTCCGCTACAGGCTGCTACCATGCACATGCGTGGCCACGGACCCGGCAATTCTCTGGCCGTTTCTGTCGGGAACGCTGGGGGTTTTAACCTGGCGCGGCTGCTAGCCCCCCACCGGGCGATCATTGGTGCGGGGCGTCGTTGACTTTTTCGTCGTAAGACTAGACACATTAGCCTCAAAATCGGAGATCCAGCCCACAGTGTTTTGTGTTCAGTCGCGAGAATCCACAAGCAAAATCGTCAAGTGCACATTCAGCGATTCGGGAGATTAGCAGGCCACATCGTTATTGAGGTTTACCTGATGGGTTTCCTGTGCTGAGAGTTGTTTGACCCACAGCATTTACATCGCTCCTAACATTGCACCTCAAAAGGTCAAAGTTGTCTGAAGATTCCGGGTTTCCTCCCAGCTGAATGTGGCGGTGTTAAAATCCACTTCAAAAAGCTGACATGTCTGACTGGAGTGAGCTTTCCTTACTGTGTGAAGGGAGGTGGGAATAATAAAAATGTCAGTGGTTCTCCAGAATAACCGTCGCCGCCTCTGCATTAATCTTTGCAATAAAACACAAATCCCGTATCTTTTCAACAAAGAAAATTGTCAGTTTCAACAAACAGCAAACCTACTTTTCAAAGCAAAACAAAAAATGGAAGGATAGAGCCAGTGGAGATCAGAACCTCTGGCACCTTTTGTTTTTTTTCATGTCTTTATGTGCAGTAAATTGTGGTTTTCTTGCATCCTTTTAACTGATAAATCAGCCTGTTTCCATATAGCTGGTGGTGCATTCTTTTCCCATTTGCCAACCAAGTGAAGGATCTGGCTCGCACAATGTTCCTGGGCATCGTGTGTGAAGATGCCAGTGCTGCCAGACACCTTGCCATGTGAGGTGCCCACTGGTAAGGTGTCGCTATCCATGACATATTGGACCACACAACAGTGACATATTTCTCGAACACCTTTAACGGAATGAATCAGCCCAAGGGAGCTTTGAGCCAAAGAATGAAGCAGCGTGAGATACAGAAGGACCATGTGATTTACAGGGGAACTATCATTTTAAATGGCGGTTCTGCATATCATGAAGCCAGTGTTAGATCTTTGACTGTTCACCTAATCCAATTATCTCAGCTACCCGGTAGTGTGTTATTCAAAGCTCCTGTACTAAAATCAGCAACGGATTAGGGAGCTCCACTTATCAATTACTGGTTTGTTTAGTTTAAAAGGAGGCCCTACACCCTGTCAAATAGGTATGTCCATTTTATTAAATAACTAAACATGTAACGTGATACTTTCACTCTAATCTCTGACCTAAAGACCAGGGTATTGGAGGTACCTGGAGAAGATGGTCCATTATTTGTTAAACGTTCAAGGCCAGTCACAGAATGAGAGATTGGCATAAGTGCAGGAAATGAGACCTGATCCTATCTGACTTCATACACCGTGTAAAAATTTGCCTAAAGCTGATCTTCTGAAGTGTTGTCCTGATTCTGAAGCTGGCTGTTAACTTGTGGACTGTCCGGCCTCTCGTACAGACTCAGGACCCACAGCTCATGTTTCCAGCACTTTGAATATATTAGGTGACAACTCATTAGCAACAGCAATGTCCCATAAAGTTTCTTTATCGCTGGCTCATTTTACTACTGCTCATAAACCATTTTATTTGGACCTGAAAGTCACGTTTCTCAGCGAGGCTGCGTAGATGATGAACCATTACTCCGAAGATCAGGGATATGAGTTTGCAGTCTATAGAATTAGAGGGATTTTGGAATGTCTCGATAGAATACGGGGGATGTTGAAGAAGTGTTAATCGTTATTGAATGCCAGTGAAAATCGCATATTGTCACAAGTCGGCTTCAAATGAAGATACTGTGAAAAGCCCCTAGTCGCCACATTCCGGCACCTGTTCGGGGAGGCCAGTACGGGAGTAACACATGGTATTGTTTCACTGATAACCCTCACTTCCTTCTCTCATCGTATCTCTGGGGACACAGAAAAGTGTTGGATGATAACGTGAATTAGTGACAGTTTATAAACATCCTTTTCATGGATATTATTAGAGTCTAAATGTTAGCTGCCATAATACTGAGGTGCAGTAAGCTTTGAGTCTGTCCCTGCTAATTGGATGGATGCTGCTTTGATGTTCCAACCAAGTGCGAATTTACTTGGGTGGCACCTCCACCATCAAGAACAAAAGCGGTCAAATTCATAAAAAGGCCTTCATCTCCAAATTCCTCTTTAGGTCAGGACATCCTGACTTGGGATGTCTTGTGGTGCAGTGGGTAGCATCCCTGCTTTCGGGTTGGTGTCCCACCTCAGGACGTGACGGCCAAGGAAGGTGCGTTCAGAACGCGGCCAAACAGGGCGAGTGCGTCAACCTGCAAATCCATCCAAACACGCCGATGGCTGGCGGTAAGAGTGGGAGAGGCTCCTGGGGCGGGATTCTCCCATTCGGCGGCAGAGTGTCCACGCTGTCGGAAACGCCGTTGCGTTTCACGACGGCGTGAAGCGTTTCACGACGGCGTGAACGGGCCGCTGGTAGTACCGATTCTGGCCCCTACAGGGGGCTAGCACGGCGCTGGAGCGGTTCGCGCCGGGATGGGAGGCTGGAGCGTCGCGGGATCCGCGCATGCGCTTTGGCACCGGCGCCACCACGTGCATGCGCGTGGGCCTCCCTCAACGCGCTGGCCCCAACGCAACATGGCGCGGGAGTTCAGGGGACGGCGCGGAAGAAAATAGGCCCGGGGAGCGAGAGGCCGGCCTGCCGATCGGTGGGCCCCGATCGTGGGTCAGGGCCCATCGGAGGTCCCCCCAGTGGTAGGAACCCCCCTCCCCTCCACAGGTCGTACCCCGACCCTGCGCGCAGAGTTCCCGCCGGCTGCAACCAGGTGTGGATAGCGCCGGCAGGTCTCTGCCTTTTTAGAGCGTCTGCTTGGCCCATCCGGGCCGGAGAATCGGCGGCCCAGCCATGTACAGCGGCCCCCGACCGGCGCCGTGCCAAACGCACCAGTGCCAATGCCGCCGATTCTCTGCTCCGCGGAGAATCGCGTCCCGGCGTCGGGACGGTGTGGACCCGTTGCGGGGATTCCCCGGCCCGGCCCCTGGCTGGGAGAATCCCGCCCCATGCCAGCCAGACTTGACGTGGAGCGGCGTCCCGCAAGCTATAAGCCCCCAGGGGCGGGCTGGTTAGCTCAGTTGTCTGGACAGCTTGTTCCTGATGCAGAGCGAGGCCAACAGCTGCGGGTTCAATTCCCCGTCCCGGCAGAGGTTATTCATGAGGGCCGCACCTTCTCAACCTTGCCCCTCGCCTGAGGTGTGGTGACCCTCAGGTTAAACCACCACCAGTCACCTCTCCCCACTCAAAGGGGAAAGCAGCCTATGGTCACCTGGGACTATGGCGACTTTACTTTGCTTTATAAGCTCTTGGTGACAGACTAGCGACCTGTTCCAGGAATAATTAGCTTTAGGGATCAGGCAATAAATGCGGGCTTGCGAGTGTCACATAAAGCCCAGGTACAAACGTTTATAAAGCAACTTTGAATCAAAAGCTGTCTCTCCGTGCTAATTACGGCTAAATGTAAAGGTGACATAAATCCATTCAAATTCAGGTAACATTTGCCAAATTGGAAAGAAAGTCAAAACACTGAATTTTTCATTTGATGCCAAAATAGAAGAATGTATGAATCGGAGAACGGCTGAAAGGTTGGTGCGGACTGGGTCACCAATATTTCAGCTGGAAATCAGAAGGAAACTTTTATACAAATCATAATCATTTTTATTGTCACAAGTAGACTTACATTAACACTGCAATGAAGTTACTGTGAAAATGCCCTAGTCGCCACATTCCAGCGCCTGTTCGGGTACACAGAGGGAGAATCCAGAATGTCCAATTCACCTGACAAGCACGCCTTTCAGACCCCTACAGTGCATAAGGAGGCCATTTGGCCCATCGAGTCTGCACTGACCATCCGAAGGAGAACCCTATCCATGTCCACTCCCCCATCCACCCCGCTCTATCTCTGTGATCCCGTAAACTAACCTGCACAACCCTGCACACTAAGCGGCAATTTAGCATGGCTAATCCACCTAACCTGCACACCTTTGGGTTGTGGGAGGAAACCGGAGCACCTGTGGGAAACCCACGCAGACACGGGGAGAACGTGAAAGCTCCACGCAGATAGTCTCCCAAGGCTGGGATTGAATCCGGGTCCCTAGCGCTGTGAGGCACTGTGCCACCATAAATCCATATATATGGATTTTTAAAATAAATGGCCTGTAATAAATTCAATTAATGCAGTTAATTTCCAGGTTCACGTGGGTTAGGCTCTTTGTCCCATTTCTGTCTTCAGTCATTGTGGATCTTTATCCCAGCGCCGTTTATCTGTCATTGTTCCATGTTCCATATTCTCTTACCCAACAAAAATTCCAACAATCTCAGTCATAATCCAAATCATAAACACGTTTTACAACATTTTACAAGATTACATCAGTGGAAAGTAAAACAGAGCCCATTCGAGTTAATTCACAAACTGCAGCTTATTGCGTAAGTCTCTCCAAATGGATGTGGGTGCACATCTCCAAAAATCTGTCCTGGTCCACCCACGTCGACGCTACCACCAAGAAAGCACAACAGCGCCTATACTTCCTCAGGAAACTAAAGAAATTTGGCATGTCCACATTAACCCTTACCAACTTTTACAGATGCACCATAGAAAACATCTTATCGGGCTGCATCACAGCCTGGTATGGCAACTGCTCGGCCCAGGACCGCAAGAAACTTCAGAGAGTCCTGAACACCGCCCAGTCCATCACACGAACCTGCCTCCCATCCACTGACTCCATCTACACCTCCCGCTGCCTGGGGAAAGCGGGCAGCATAATCAAAGATCCCTCCCACCCGGCTTACTCACTCTTCCAACTTCTTCCATCGGGCAGGAGATACAGAAGTCTGAGAACATGCATGAACAGACTCAAAAACAGCTTCTTCCCCACTGTCACCAGACTCCTAAACGACCCTCTTATGGACTGACCTCATTAACACTACACCCTGTATGCTTCATCCGATGCCAGTGCTTATGTAGTTACATTGTATATGTTGTGTTGCCCTATTATGTATTTTCTTTTCTTCCCTTTTCTTCCCATGTATTTAATAATCTGTTGAGCTGGTCGCAGAAAAATACTTTTCACTGTACCTCGGTACAAGTGACAATAAACAAATCCAGTCCAAAGTGTCACATTTATGTGAGACCTTTAATACAGCTAAGTGTGCAAAGCTGTTTCACAACTTGGCGTCAGGACCAAGGGGGAGTAACAGAGAACTAACGGGACCCGGGTGAAGTACGGTCAACAATGTCAGGGGTTTTTAGGATGTTTTTGAAGGCGGGCTGGGATAAAATGGAAGGGTTTGTGGGGAGCTCAGGGCTGTTTAGCACAGGGCTAAATCGCTGGCTTTGAAAGCAGACCAAGGCAGGCCAGCAGCAGGGTTCAATTCCCGTACCAGCCTCCCCGAACAGGCGCCAGAATGTGGCGACTAGGGGCTTTTCACAGTAACTTCATTGAATCCAACTTGTGACAATAAGCAATTTTCATTTCATTTCATGAGTGAGTGACTGCGGTGATGCCAATAGTGGAGTGAAGACAACGATCCATTGATGTCGGAGGAGCATTGGGTGTGAAGTGTGAGATCGAGCAGGAGAAGGTTTCAGGGAGGAATGAAACTGTGCAGGGACAAGGATTTTGAAGTCAATGTGCTGAGGGATGGAGAGGGAATAAAGACCAGCAGGAAGGGATAATAGAGACTGATGTGGCGCTCAGAAGTTCAGGAATGAAGACACTAAAAGCATTGGGACTTATTTCTCTGGTGTTCTGAAAGCTCAAACTAGAATTATTTAACAAACTGTGCCACCCACAATTTCTCCTCTCAATGGTTATATCAAAGTAAATATCTCACTGAAACAGTTATTTCAGTAATCCTCATAAAACATTGGGATGATGTGGTAATACCAGGTATTGCGGTACCAGAGAGAGGAATAACCATTGGCTAGACCGCGGGGTCTACCATTGGGCAATGTACATAGCCCCGCCCTGAGAGGCGGGGTATAAGAACTTATGCCATCCCAGCAGCCTTCACTTCTGTAACTTCGCTGCTGGTACAGTTCTATCTGATTAAAGCTGAATCGATGTGACTCCACGTGGACTCAAGCGTATTGATTGCGTATCAGATGATTTCTTGTAAAAGTGTTTGTGGCTTGAGGAAGAGATCAAGGTTGGATTTTCGTGTCCGCGCTGCGTATGTTTTTTGGCGGGGTGGGCATGTATTACAGTTCAGGTGGTCGCTCACCGCGTTCCCGCCCACCCTCGAACTGGACTCCTTAAACCGTGAGGTGGGCAGGCACCAAAATCAGCAGCCGTCCCGCCACATGTCAAGAAACAATTAATTGTTTGCCTTGTTAGCAAGACTATTAACCTGGAAAATATATGCTGCCCAGGAGTGTTTTTTGTACGGCCTACATGAAAAAATGCAGGAAGGAAAGTGGGCCCACATTATTCAGCGGGGTGCCACCATCGGGGGCAACTGCCCAAGTTGTCAACCCCCTCTGTTCCTCCTCTGTTATCTGTCTGTTATGGCGATGGGCTGGGCGTTATCCGTTGTGTTGGTTTCCGGCTGACTTTCTCTCCGAGGGATCGAGCAGTCCACCGCCCCTTTTGTCATGTTGTTATACTGGTTTAACACCAATCGCTCAGAAGACATTGCGTAAACACGTTGTGGGTTTGTTTATCAAGACTCAGTACATGAGAACATTTAGACATCGTTGGAAAGCTTGAAGACATCAGTAGCACAGCTGTGCGTGTGCGCTCTGCTCAAAAGGAAAAGCAAACCTAAGACCATATGACGTGACACACTTCCCTTCTCATGATGCCATGCTGCTATCCCTTCGAAGCATATTATGGCACTTGGTGTTTAGAAATTTTCCCAATGTCATGCATGAAAGATTCCGTTCTAATTTTTATACTATATACCCACTAGTGCTAGATGACCCAACCAGAGGAAATAGCTTCTCTTGATCTACCCTATCAGCTCCCCTTTGTGTCTTAAAACATCACACAGATCTAATTTCAGGGATCACAAACTTGGGTCAATTTGTGTAATCTCTCCTTGTATCTTAACCTTTGGCGTCCAGGAATCATTCAGGTTAATCCGCGCTGTATTCTCCCTCTGACACCAATATATCCCTCCTGAGTTATGCTGGCCCAGAACCGGATAGTCAGCTGTGTTCCTAGCAGGATTTGTGTCGATGGGGCAGAACCTTTACTGCCTTGTAGTCGAGCCCTCTGGATAGAAAGGCCAGCATTCCATTAGTCTGTTGGACTATTCTTTGTACCTGGCCAGAACATTTTAACAATATACATACATGAACTTTTGAGGCTTAAAGATGTTGGATTCGCGTTTGGAGAATGAAAACCATCAGCTAGGGCAAGGGAAGGTAGGATAATGTACAAAAAGAGGAGGTGAAATAGAAAATAAAGGCCAGAGGTAGGTCATTGGTTCTCCTCAGAGAAGAGCAGAGGCAGGGAAGTGTTGAGGGATAACCAAATCAATCACGAGGCTTCTGGAGGCCAACCCAACAGTGCATTGTAAGGTGATATAGTTTTCTGCAAATAATCTCTCTGATAGTTTATTATGAAGTGCACATAATTCATATAATGAATTGATGATATTTAAGGCAGTACACAAATTTGGGGAATAATGATATAGTATCCAGCATTTTACTGTAATTTTGAAGGGTAATTTTTTCCTTATTGTTATCATGGGATGGCGCGGTAGCACAGTGGTTAGCACTGTTGTTTCACAGGATCCCAGGATCAACGCCGGCTTGAGTCACTGTCAGTGTGGAGTCTGCATGTTCTCCCCGTGTCTGCGTGGGTTTCCTCCGGGTGCTCCGGTTTCCTCCCACAAGTCCTGAAAGACTTGCTTGTTCGGTGAATTGGAAATTCTGAATTCTCCCTCCGTGTACCCGAACAGGCGCCGGAGTGTGGCGACTAGGGAATTTTCACAATAACCACTGCAGTGTTAATGTAAGCCTACTTGTGGCAACAATAAAGATTATTATTATGAAAATCGCTTTTTGTCACAAGTCGGCTATAATGAAGTTATTGTGAAAAGCCCCTAGTCGTCACATTCCGGCACCTGTTCGGGGAGGCTGGTACGGGAATTGAACCGTGCTGCTGGCCCTGCTTTAAAAGCCAGCGATTTAGCCCTGTGTGCTAAACCAGCCCCTTATTAAACCAGCCACATATTATTATGTGGGCATTGCTGGCCGGGCCAGCATTTGTTGCCATCCCTAATTGCCCCTGACTTGAGTGGCTTGCTGGACCATTTCACAGTGCCTGGAGTCACATGTAGGCCAGACCTGGTAAGGATGGATGATTTCCTTCCCTAAAGGATATTAGTGAATGGGATGGGTTTCTAGGACAATCGATTCCAGCTTTTTTTCTAAATTCAAGATTTTAAAAATTATTAATTAAATTTCACAAACTACCGTGGTGGGATTTGAACCTATATCTCCAGCGTGCTAGCCCACGGAGTATTAGTCCAGTGATATTAGCTTATTTTGGGTTAAAATAACCAATTAAAATAAATCAAACAAACTGAGGGTCAAATTAAAGGGACAGTCCCTTAAAGGCAAACTGCCTTTTACAAAAAGCAAGTCACAAATGAAACTTAAAATATCCAACCAAGACATGATTAAGAGGCTCAATTAGGCACTCCAGTCCCCGTGGTGCCAACTGGCTATGGAAGACCTCGACGTTGCCCATCGACTACGCATGCTCCCTCTCCAGAGAAACCCGTCACGAATTAGCTGGGGTAGAGGGGCAGACAGTTGGGTGGGCTGACCCCCTCGACCGCCCACTGCCTGGACCTGTTGATGGTGAGTTTGGCCAGGCCCAGGAGCAGGTTCACAAGGAGGTCGTCCTCCTTCCCCGCTCCTCCCGCCTCCCCTCCGCACCGGGTGGACATTACCACTGCACCACCACAATTAGGCAGCAGATCTGCTGGAACGTGATGAAAAATAAAACTTAAATAATGGAGAAAGGTTGTGACAAATGTGAAAGCAATCAAAAATTATGGATAAGTGGAAAACCAATCTAGTGAAGGAAAAGATGCTGAAACTTGAAGAAACATAGGGCGAGATTCTTCGTCCCACCGCAGCAGTGTTTTTGTGCGGCATGCCCCCGTCCCGCCAGCTGGCCAATGCGGTTTCCCATTGTGGGCAGGCCCATGTCGTCGGGAAATCCCCGGGCGTGGGTGCGTTGCCGGCGGAACGGAGAATCCCGCCAGCGGAGAGTCCAGCCCATAATGTTTGCTCCCAGCACGACAGTCACAATGATGGGACCAAATTTGGAAAATCTGGTATTTTAACCAGATTCTTTTATTTAATTTAAGGCAGTGTTCTTCAAACTTTTTTTCTGGGGACCCATTTTTACTAACTGGCCAACCTTCGGGACCCAATCCTGCCGACCTCGCGACCCACGCCGGCTGACCTGCGCGACCCACGCCGGCCGACCTTCGCGACCCACGCCGGCTGACCTGCGCGACCCACCATTTTCTCTTACCTTGTTTGCTGCTGACAAAAATGGAGGAAATTGTTTTGGGTCCCTTTGCCCTCGTACACGCTCCTCCAATGGAACCTGTTGGATGAAGGTGAAGCCTTCCGGTGTCGGAAAGTATGGAGCCTCCATCTGTCCAAAGTTCTGCATTTTTTTCCTGTAAAATTTTATCAAATAAACCCTCCCCGAACTTGTAAAACAAAAAGCTGCGACCGTTTAAAAAAAAAGCGGCCGCACTGCGCAAGCGTGCCGGATCATCGGTGTGCATACGCAGAATTTTGCGCAAGTGGCCAATGATCTGGCAGGCATGCGCAGTGCGGCTGCATTTTTTTTACATGTTCGCGGCCATTCTGAAGGCCGCGTGCCGCTGGCGTTATTAACAGCCGGCCGCTGCGGCTGTTGCGCGCAGATTTGCGCGATCGGGAGCGCCGCGACGGACGGCACCCGCGACCCTCCCGACACCCGCCCGCGACCCACCCGCGGGTCGCGCCCCCGAGTTTGACAACGCCTGATTTAAGGGATGCACATGGAAAACATGTCATAAAATCCACGATTCTGAAAGCTACGCTACATGGTGGAAGCATTAAAATATCTCTGTCGTGGCTTTAGTTTCTGAAAATGAGATAATATCCTTCATTCGAGGGAGAATTCAAATAGGGAAGCTCTGCGATTTTGATCACAGCATCGAGTGTTGATGTCTTATTGAACCACATTGTTCAGGTTTGTTAATTATATTGTTACGGTTAAGAGGAACAGGCAATGGGGATTAATTGTTTTTGATTGAAATCTTTACGATCCTGAGGGGTATTGACAAAGTGGATGTGGAGAGAATGTTTCCTGATGTCGGAGAATCCAGAACTAGGGGTTACTGTTTTAAAAATAAGGAGTCGTCCATTTAAGACAGATTTTTAAAAAACATTTAGATGACCCAATTAATTTTTTCCAATTAAGGGGCAATTTAGCGTGGCCAATCCACCTAGCCTGCACATCTTTGGGTTGTGGGGGTAAAACCCACGCAAACACGGGGAGAATGTGCAAACTCCACACGGACAGTGACCCAGAGCCGGGATCGAACCCGGCTCCTCGAGGCAGCAGTGCTAACCACTGCACCACCGTGCTGTCCCTATTTAAGACAGATTTGAGGAGGAATTCTTTCTTTCAGTCGCTGGAATCTCTTCCTGAAAAGTCAAGGCAAGCAGCGCCTTTTGAATATTTTTAAGGCAGGGCTAGATAGAGTCTTGATTTTCAAGGGGGTGAAAGGGTCGGCAGGAATGTGGGGTTGAGGTGACAATCAGATCAGCCCTGATCTTATTGAATGGGGAAGCAGGCTCGAGGGGCCGAGTGGCCGACTACTGTTCCTAATTCGTATGTTCGTCTGTTGAATACATAGAACTAGAGGACTGCTGGGACACTGGGCTGAGTGGGAGAAGAGCAGTGAGACTGAATATGTCAATAAACTCTCTCAAGTCAATTAACTCTCTCACGAAAAGCTGTGTCTATTGGTTTCTGCTTCACCAGCCACCTATGAAAATCTCGGTGCACATTTTAACTACAGGATGACCAAGCAGAGGAGCTTGCCAACACTCACCACCCCTCACCAACACGCCCAACCGGATGTGGAGCCAGCATTACCATAAAGCCCATGGGCAGTGACAAAGTGCCATGGTGTAGCTGGCTGGCTACTTGCTGATGGTCTACCAGTGGATGCTCTGTCTTCGTGGAGAGGGGGGTAGCCCAGAGCAGCAGGCCCCAGCTACATTTGTGCAGCCTGGGATTAGCACCTCCCTGTTCCACGAGAATAAAGTAAAACTTACCCGCGGGGCTCATCGTCAGCTGAATGGCCAGCTGATGCTGTGCAGAGTGTGTCTCAGTGCTCTCCTGGAATGGCAAGACCATAGGACCCATGTTAAAAAAACTTCCCAATTTGCTCAGCCGAGTGATTTGGCCGTTCAATGTCAGGCCTGTCCAAGGTTGGTGTCGGGCAGACTGGGAGCAAAAGTGGAGACCATTTCCCCCTCACTATTTTACAGGAACTACTGCCCGTTTCCCGGTGAAACCGCAGGCCCGAGTTTCTACTTCCACCCTCGGCATTCTGAAATTCCCACAGCCGATAAACATGAGCGCCCTCACTGCCACTTTGATCTTTTCTGTACTTTAGGTAGACTTCTGGACAGTAAAAGTGTCAAGGGGAAATGGGGAGAGAACGGGAGTGTGGCATTGACATGGAGGAGCGCCTATGATCCTATTTGAGGGTGGAGCAAGCTCGAGGGGCCGAATGGCCTACTCCTGCTCCTATTTTCCATGTTTCTTTCAAGTAGCTCTCAGCGCTATGAAAGCCACTCTTCGCGCACTTGCAGCTCCAGTCAAGATATTCCGATTAAGCAGTAACTTGACACAAGAGCAAATTGAAAGGGGATGCCAGCTGTTACATTTCCTCAGCAAATGTGGCTGGCTGATGTTGGAATTGTTTCATCCGTGGGGAGCGTGATGTCTTCCCGTTTGCTATCGGTTTTCCAGACACACTTTCCTTCTTCAGGGAAGCCCACAGCCCTGCACACAACCTCCCGGGTGTCAAACCTGGCAAACAGCAAAGGAATGAAACCTCACTTCTCACTTTTCATTCTCCACAGAATTGGATAAGTGATTATATAAGCATAAAAATAGTGGAGAAATTAGAACCATTTTGCCCCTGTTAGCTATTTCTTTCTCCTGGGGGAGGGGAGGGGGGGGGGGAGAGTTGAGGCGTCGCCAATATACATTTCTTTATATAAAAGTTGAATTGCTTTTATCGAGACTTAAACTACCTAAAATATGTTAACGGGCAATGTAATGGCGAGCACAGCCCAAGACAAAATGAAACGAGGAATGTGATTTAAAGAATGGGAATGTGCTGCCGGAAAGGACAGTTTCAATGGGAATTTTCAAAAAAGAACTGGATACATAATTGAAAAAGAAAATCTTTCTCACGGCAATGGCAGATGGATAGGGACTAAGTCGATAGCATGGATATGGTGGGCCAAATAGCCTTCTTTGCACTGCATTTCCATAATTCTATGTTCCTCATGGATAACACTTCATTTTTACCACATTTTGCATATCTGGGCAAGATATTACGCTCTCAACTCCAGATTCATTCATCTTTTCTATTGCTCTCAATGCAGCTCTGCTTTATTTTCCATCCTTCCGCTTAAGCCGTGTTGAAGTTCCACCCAGGCTTCTCCTGATCTCTGAATATTTTGAAGGCGGGGGGTAGACAGAGTCTTGTGAGGCTCGGGAGTGGATGGGGAGTGTGGAAATTAACATCATCAGATCAGCCCTGGCAGTGCCACCTGGGCAGTGCTGGGATGGCACCCAGGTGGCACTGCCATGGTGTCAAGCTGGGAGTACCCGGGTGCCCAGATGGCACCAGCAGTGCCAGGGTACCACCCTTCCCAAAGGGCATGGTGTTGCCAATTTAATGGAATACTATCCCACCAGCACCGCCAATAATGTTGCCCTTTAGAGTCGCCAATATGATACCGAGGCTCTTTTTATGATATGATGTTATGTCCTAACAGTGTTGCCAATACTGTGGGTGTTTCTGTTTCTCTTACTGAACCACAAGGCTTTCCCGTATATCGGTCAAATGACCACACAACCAGTTAGTCAGTTCAAGTTCAAAGATGGTTTATTTACACACAAGGGTTACTTCGACATGCAAACGCAATATACTACAAGTTAAACTACACCTATCAGCTGCAATGACCTATACATAACTTCAGGCGACCGGCACTGTGCAAGTGGATAAGGCCTTTATCTTGATCTCACGTGGCTGGTTTGAAGAAGTGACTCTGTCTCTGCTGGGCTCATCCGTCAGGTAGCGATCTTGAACTTGGCTGTCTGGTCGTTATGCTGCAGTTGGGCTGGCACAGGCCGGATTCAAAGGAGGCGGGCACAGGCTGGGTCCAAAAGAGACAGAACACATGGCTGTGTCCCCTTTTTATCCCTCTAGGTTTTCGCGCTCTTTGGGGCAGTCCTTAATCTTGGACCCAATAATTCGACAGGCTTCGATCACTGTCTTCGATTTTGGGCCGAGAAAGGGGTGGGTGCCTTGGTGGCTGGGTGGGTCCTTAGCGGTCATTGACCTTGGCTGTTGGGCTCTCTGAGTAAAGGGAGTGGCGCCGATCAGTCTGTGGCTGTATCAGTTTCTTGAGTGCAGTCCTATTGTTCTGGGGAAATGGGCCATTAAAATGCAAACGAACGGGGGTTTCGATCGGGTCTAGCTACCTGTGTTTCAAATACACAGAAGCTCTGTATCTGTCTGAGTCCGGGATTGGCCATAATTCCCATGGTCCTTTGCAGGTGGCCACCTCAGATGGCTACATCGACTCTGAGGGCCTCCAATCTCTTGGGAGACCCTACAAGAGAGTTCTGTTTGGTCACCGTTCGGGGAGACCAGTACTGAACGGTTCTCACCCAAGGTCTCCGAGGCGAAGAGGATTGATCCCAATGCCTCGTGTATCTTGAGAAAGTGCAGATTAAAGTGAGACTAGCTGTCTCACTTTAAATGCAGATTTGCAAAAAGTGATCCTGCCCACAATGGGCGGGATTTACATCATAACGTCTCACGAGATTGCGTTAGATCTTGCGAAATTTTGCGAGCTGGGTAGATCCTGGGAGCGGGGTCTCCCAGCATCTATCAGCCACGCTGCTCCGCGGCGAGTTCAATTGATCGCTCTCTGTATAAAAAATGGAAAGTTCCATTATTTTGTTGCATATTAGCGCTAAGAAAACTAACCCAACCCCTCTGCCCCTTCAGGGTACTCAGTGTAAAAATAAAATACCACAGACGCTGGAAAGATGGAATAAAAAATGGAAAACTGGAAATGCCCGGCAGGTTCGATGCCATTTGTGGAGAGCGAGTTAATGCTTCAGGTCAACGACCCTTCATTAGAACTGGGAAAAGTAGACACCTATCACATTTCCAATTATATCTAGATCTGATGAATGGTTACACACCGGAACAGATACCTCTGTTTCTCTTTCCATGCATGCTGCCTGTCCTGCTGAGCATTTCCAGCAGAATCACAGCCATTCAGCCTATCATGTCGGTACTGGCCCTCTGAATGAGCAATGCACCAAGTGCCACCCCCCCCCCCCCCCCCCCCCCATAACCCTGCATGGTCTTAATTTTCAGATAATAATCCAGTTCCCTCCTGAGCTCCGTGGTTGACCCTGCCTTCCACTTCATCTTCAGTCTTCATTTCTTGGTTGAATGAGTAAAGAATGCTGACGTTAATGCCAAACTATGTGTGCTCTTCCTCCGTTCGGACTCTCTGAGGGGGAACGAGACAATAGCATTTCATTTCAATCCATCAGCTGTCCCCGATGGGCCGAATGGAAGGGATGTCAGACGCCGAGTAAAATCGGCCCCTGATTCACACTCGTCCATTCTTCCATTGTCACCCACTTCCACCCATTTCCCCCAACCACGTGGAACCAATTTATCTCGCTTTCAGCCTGCAGGGAAATGCAGCCCGTATCCCAGAGGGGAAAGCAGTCCCCAATGACAAACAGGCCTTGCATTTGAAACCTCATTGAGGATTGTCGGGGGCGGGAGGGGGTTTGCATTTCAGCTACCAATTATAATCCTGCTTGTCTTTCTGATATCACAGGCTACCTTTAAAAAAATTCATTCTTGGGATGTGGCCATCATCGCTGTGTGGGCCTGGAGCCAGAATTAGGCCAGACCAGGTAAGGACAGCAGATTTCCTTTCCTAAAGGACATTAGTGAACCAGATGGGTTTTTACGACAATCGACAATGGTTTCATGGTCATCAATAGACTTTTAATTCCAGATTTCTACTGAATTCAAATGTCACCATGGTGAGATTCGAACCCAGGACACCAGCGCATTATCCTGGGTCTCTGCATTACTAGTCCAGTGACAACACCATTAGGCCACCACCTCCCCTGTAAGTGCCGACCAAAATATGGATGTCAAGCACCAAGTTGACTTGTTGAAAACATGCCTTAACACAAGAAGGCAGAACCCCCTTACGCTGGTGCAAGGTTTGCGTCCTTGTCAACATTCTAAGGATTGACTTCTTGTACCGGCTAAATCTACTCACCAATTTTAACATAAGCCTTTAATTATATGTGCACCAATGCACAGCTGGAACTGGTCCTTGTGTCTGAGCAGCCCTTCCACGCAAATGAGTCTGTGTTTTGGAATGCATGTCTCTTCTCCGGAAGCCAATTCTTACCAGTTGAAGGTCATGGCTGAGTGCAGCTCGGGAACCAGATCGGGATAGCGTGAGAACACTACGGGGCATAAACGGAAATGATTCCATCGATAAAGCCATTCTAATCCAGCGTAGTGCTCACCACATCCAGACCCGGAGCTCAAACAGGGTCTGTTCCAGGAATAGGAAGGTCAGGATTGCGAAACCATCACCACCCTTGCCAAGGGATTGGCGTCTTGCTAACCCAGCAGGTCCCCTGGGTGAACGTGTTGAGTGACATCATATTCAATCACCCAAGTCTCTGAAATTCCCCAATTTCAATTCCTGTTTTATCGGTGGTTGGCGAAGGGGAAAGTTGTTACAAAGTGGCACCAGTGCCTCAGCGTTTAGCATATTATAAAATAAATTTAACCAGTGCTTTGCCTTCACTGGTCAATGTTGGAAACCTGTTTAGATGAATAATGCTAAGAATGTGAATAATGTTTCTGTGAATAATGCTCCCTAACCCCCCTGCCAGAGTGAAAAAAATCTTGTCTGAAGTCACCGGTGTGCCTCACGGTCTGAGGAATGCCCATTTGGTTAAGATACCAGAGCTATGTTAGCTTCCATGGAGCTACGTCAAGGAGCATTCATTGACAGGAGGGCTAAAGATTAAGAAAAAAAAGTTACTTCTAGAAATTGTGAGCCAGTAACATTGACTGTGAGGGGACAGAATGACTGTGAAAACCCTGACCAGACCCATGCGGACACCCCAATTGATGTCCCCGTGGGAATTGTGGAACACGAGCGCCCCCGCTAGTGACCCATCAGTTGGGGCTCATAGAAACCGCCACACGAAAGCCGGCCCAGACTGGGATCGCCTAGAATGGTAGGCCCGTTTGACACCTTGAGCTGTAAGCCGCGTTGTGGCCTTTACTTCTGTTGGTCGAATTAAACTTCTTTTGGATTTACCTTCTCGGGCCTCCTGAGCTCATACTGGCAACGAGGAAAACAATGGCTGCGATCCTGGATGCCCTGACCTCACTGGAATTCCGCAGCACAAGAGCGAGGTTGGCAAGACTGAAAAATGACGCTTTTCGGAAGGGCTTTGAGGCAGGCGTGGAAGATTGGGCCCAGTATACCAAACGGATGCTGTATTTCCTCCCGGCAAATGGTATTGACCATTTTGCCGGTATTGAATGGCAAAAGGTAATACTCTTGACCACCTGTGGGCCCCGGACTTGCAGCATAATCAAGAGCTTCATCTACCCTGCGGCCCGGGACTAGAGAACCTTTAGCGAACCCATGGAACTTGTTGTGAGTCATTACGACCCAAGCCAGCGGTAATCATGCAAATTTACTGTTTTAATACGGCCGGGCTATCCCCTGGGGAATCAGTTACAGAGTGTTTGATGTGCCTTTGCCGAGCATTGTGACTTCGGCCCTTCCCTCGTCGAGATGTTGAGAGATCGATTGGTGTGTGGCATAAACAATACGGCAATCCAAAGCAAGCTGTTAGCGGAGCTGGCCCTAAAAAGGGCCAAAGAGTTGTCACTCTCCCATGAGAACGTGGAAAAGGAGGTTCAGGGTTCACGACACAGTATTGGCCGGCTCTCATTCCGGCTCCCATTCCCATGAGCGACGCTCCCCAAGGGAAGGATTTAAAAACTCAGTCCCCTCCAACAGTGCCTGCTGGTCAATGGCCACCATTGCCCGGAGTGGGGGGGGGGGGGGCGGGGGGCGGGGGGGGGGGGGGGGGGGCGCGGCGGGGGGTGGGGGGGTTGGCATTGCTCCAGTGGATAGTGAGGAATACCCACATCGGGGATGCACTTGTGGTTATAGAAACCGTGACGTACCAGGCTGCCAGAATCACAGTGAGCATGTTGCCCTAGCCAGGTGACACCAGCACCCTGAGCCAGGACTTTGCACATTGCCCCACCTGAGGAGTTAACTGCATCAGAGCCCCAAAGTAGCCCCAATCAGAATAACGGTCGAAGTTAATCAACACCCCTTGGACATGGAAATTGATATGGGGGCTGCTGTTCCAATTATTGGACTTTCCATAAGCTCTGTCTGGGGATCCAGCAACTGGGCTTGGAGTTGGAGTTAGACCCGGTGTCACCGTCAAAACCCAGAGGGGGCAGTGCAAGTACACCCGGCTTTCATTCGGGGTGTCATCGGCATGAGCAATTTTCCAGCGAGTATTGGAAAACATGTTCCAAGAGCTCCCCAGGGTGACTGTCTATCTGGTGATGCACTTAATACAGGACACTGACAAGGAGAACCTGGGCAACCTAGAAAAGGTCCTTCGGCAGTTTTCTGACGTGGATGTTCGCCTGAAATGGGGCAAGGGCGTCACCCAGGTGAAGGAGGTCACATATTTGGGATACCACGTCGACAAGGACGGGTTGCACCCGGTGGAGGAAAAGGCCCCGTGCCATCAAGGAGGCCCCCGGCAACAGAGACCGTGACAGAGCTGAGGTCGTTCCTGGGACTGGTCAACTATTACGGGAAGTTTATCCTGAATCTGGTTACCTTGTTGGCACCGCTACACGTGCTTCTGAAAAAGAAGCGGAAATGGCCGTGGGAAGAACCACAAGAGGAAGCTTTCGCCAGGGTGAAGCGGCGGTTCCTATCTTCAAACTTGTGAAACCATTTTGACCCGTCCAAGCCGCTCATCCTCACGTGCGACGTCTCTCCATGTGGGCATTGGGGCAGTGTCACCCCACCAGTGGGTGATGGGATGGAAAGGCCGATAGCCTACGAGTCAGGACCCTGGCCAACGCAGAGAGCCACTTTGCGCAGATTGGAAAGGAAGGTCTGGCCGTGATTTCTGCAGTTCAGAAATTTCATCAATACATCAACAGGCGTCATTTTAGCGCAATCACAGACCACAAGCCCCTACTCAGCCTGAGATTCAGAACCCTTTGCTACGTCACTGGGAGAACTGAATGGACGTTCATCACGACCCCTGGAGGATAAGGCATTGGCCTGAGTAAATCCTCCTGCCTGCCACGCATCCTCACACCAAACCAAAGGAACATGAACACACACTCACTACTGAGTTACAGGGCACCTCTGAACTGGTATGACACATACACCAATAAAAACAGAATCATCAAATGGTAAAAATATACCAAGTTAATGGGTTACCGTCAAAGACACTAGAGTCTGCAGGAGAAAAGAGACAACCCAGCCAAATCCCAATAATCCAAATTGAGTAATCTTGAACGAATGGCGTCATTTGCAGCACTGATCTCAGCTACAGAAAATGTCCCAACCTCCGCCATAACCGGGGCCTGTCTTCACAAGCATTATTTCCCTCACTGCTGACATTTTAGCAGGGTATGTGCCTGAAAGCATTGCTTCTCATTCTCCCTTATGAAAAACAACTCAAATAAGCAGCAGAAATCTTCACATTTAATTTAAAAAAAAAATGTTTTCCAATTAAGGGGCAATTTAGCGTGGCCAATACACCTTCCCTGCGCATCTTTTTTGGGTTGTGGGGGGTGAGACCCACGCAGACACGGGGCGAATGTGCAAACTCCAGACGGACAGTGACCCGGGGCCGGGATCGAACCAGAATTGTTGGTGTGCGCGCATGTTGTGTTTCAGTATATCTTTGTGAAAAGGCCCAATACACACAGACAGAATGAGCAGCTTGCACAAATCACAGGCAGAAGGAGCAAAAATATGTGAAAATCCATCCTCGATGCATTGAAGCACTTCATCTGAATTGCCTGACGGCCCCAAGTGTTGTCAGGCAAGTTCTTGTAATACAGCATCCCTCTTTGTTTGGCCACTTTCCCTTCAGTAATCACCCAGGACGTAATGCCTCCTTGTTGAGACTCTCCTACTTCACGAACGGTTCTTTTTTTTGTGCTCTCTTTGAAACGTCCCAATTCAAAGCAGCCCGTTCTAATTGGCAATCCCCCAGCCCCATAAGGGCGGAGAGTTAAATGCCGCAAACGGTAGTCACCTGATGCTGTCATCACTTGTCTGCTGTGTCATTCCCCCCCCCCCCCCCCCCCCTCCCCTGTCTCAGTTACCAGCCTTGACTGTAAAGAGTAGTCCACACAAATTAGACTAAATTGCCATCAGCTGATGAGGGCCTGTCATCAAACAGCGCGAGTTTCAGCACCATTATTTACAATGATAAATAGCAGCAACTTCTGACAAAGGTGCTCATTACCCCTGGTGCCAGGTGACTCTGTGACCCAGACAGTATCTGCCATGTAGGCAATTCAGGATGACAGCTGGCTGCTCTGGAGGTTCAAGGTAATTCTGCAGTAAACAATGGGTAAGAGATATATACTTTAGATACCAGGCAGGTACAATCAAGACTCATGATACAGGTTCTAGTCCCAGTGGCGCTTCTACTGTGAGACAATAATTGTAGTTATCCCTGTACGTGTCTGCCACTAGGAAAAGATATCTTGTCCTGTACAATAAGGGGCCAACCCTGCCATTAACCGCTAATGGAAACAGTCCATTGTAGAGCTGGCTAATGAACAGATTAAGTTTGTTATGTTGACTTTGAGCTGATGTAATTGTTATGAATCAGAGAGAAAAATATGATTAGGTTTCACCGAGGTCATCAAACTGTAAAGTTTGGGAAATAGTGCTGCATTATAAGCAAGTATTGGGAGGCCCCCTGTAGCTACAATGCCAGACTGTTATCCCGGAGTTCAAATTCCAGCCTCGGCAACTATTCGGATTAGACCCTTCCCTCGAGGGAAAATTCCGCCTGTCTCGGCTGGGTCATTGTAGGCGTGAGGGAGGGCAATTGTTCTGGAGAGGGGCGGTATTTTGGTTATTAAAAGAACATCAAAAACTAAAGGGAAGGGTCAAAGCTCATAGGGGAGCTCGTGTCAAAAGTTGAACTGAATGAAGGGAAAGTTGAGACTTGTGACAAAGTGTCAATAAAGTGAGAATTTAGGAGCTCACAGGAAAGAGGTGAAATATGGAGATCAGGGAGAGGAGGTGAAGGGAGAGGCAGATTCTCACAGGGACTGATATACAAATATGCCATGACAATCAAGGTCAAACCAATTATTGATCCATTTTTAAATAGGGTTTACTCTGGGCAATAAGATCAAATCAGAAAATGCTGGGAATACTTAACATGCCGGTGTTATATTTGAGGGATTGGCGACCACCAGCTTCGAACAAAAACGTACTTGTCGGCGGGATTCTCTGTCGGCCGACGCCAGAATCGTGAAACGCGATTGGGCGGAGAATCGCGCGCGAGGCGGAAATCGTGGCAGGCGCCGGGCGCTCGACAGAATGCCAAGCTCCGCTGCCTCGACAGCAGCGTCAATGCGTTCTGCTCTGCACATACAGTAACCGCCATGGGCGCACCATTAACGGGCCTGATCCGGTATTCTCCGGAGCTCCCGCGATGCTCCATCTCCGCCGGGAGGAATTCCGGACGGCGAGTTTCACTTGAAAATCAGGGAAGAGGCGCAGGGAACGCCGTTGCCGGAGAATCCCGCCTGTGGCCTACCTAGCTAAACATGTAGAGCAGCGGTCACAAGGCCAGCCAGGAGTACACTGAGCAAGTGAAGCCTGGATGCCGTGAATGCGTAGGCGAGGGTATCAATTGCGTCAAGCGATACAGGGATGGAGGACAGTGGTAATGTGGAGGTAAAAGTAGACAGCCGTGGTGCCAGAACGGATTTTGCAAACTGAAGTTTTTTTTAGGAATTCTAAGATTATACACGGTGAGTTGAGTACATGAGCATAGTTAGGAGAGGGAATTAAATACAGAGTTAAGATGCAAACATTTCTACGATAGCCAAAAGGTGTAACTTTGCCTTTGCCATTGTCGTGTTGGAAGGAGGTTTGCTTCATCCTGAGCAGTGCAGCCACACTAATGGAGCTACGGGTGGCAATAGACAGGTAAGATAGATGTCAGACATACCGCACACCTACTGTAATGTGGAAAGGCAGCATGTCAATGAGGAACTGAAGATAAAACACTGCCGCTCATCATGTGCAAATGGGAAGAGAAGCCATTGCACAAATTGACTCTCGTATTGGGTAGGAATGTTTCGGGGGCGATGGTGGGGCAGTGGTAATATCACTGGGCCCGGAATCTAGAGACCCAGTCTAATGCTCCGGGGCAGAAAGGTTTAAATCCCAGCATGGTAACTGGCGGAATTGGAAAGCTAATCTCAGTATCGGTGGCCATGGAACTATTGTTGATTGGTGTAAAAACCCATCTGGTTCACTGATGTCCTTTAGAGAAGGAAATCTGCCACCCTTACCTGGTCTGGCCTACATGTGATTCCAGACCCACAGCAACGCGGCTGAGTCTCAACTGCCCTCTGAGGGGATGCGGCAAACCGCCCAACGTAACGACAATTAGGGATGGACAACGAATGCTGGGCCTCGCCAGCGACGCCCCCAATCCATGAATAAATAAGTAAACAGTGAGGCAGGCCTGGAGAACAGGCTGCGACAGGGGACAAAATAATCTGCATGATAGTGGCAGAGGATGAAGTGGCCAATTGTGTTGGAGGTGGAGGAAGATAAAGAGGAAGTGTGTCACACGGGATAGCATTGTTGACGTTAACCAGTGTTGAGGGCAAGCCAGGAAACGGATGAAAAAGAATCAGATAAGAAGTGCTGGGGGGAGATGATCCTGGAGTTCAGTGATGATGGCTCATTTGATAACTTCGGAGAGAAGAGAAAGCTTATAGATTCCATTATATGCAAACTCCAATTCTAATTTTGACCACAAATAGAGCACCCTCTCAGTGGCTGGATAGATACTGCACTTGGCAGATGGCACAGCAGCGGGTGGGCAGGATTGGCTGAGCTAATCCCATTCCTTACCATCATCTTCGGAAAGTAGAAGTCTGGAGCTGATAAGAAATGTCAAATTCTGACCAGCAATCCAGTGGAGTTCATTGATTTTTGCAAATCCCCTTCACCAATAAGGCAAGTTGATTATTTTAAAGTCAATTTTGCACCTGACCAATTGCTGAATATTGGCACTCTTAATGTTCGCGCTAAACATTCTTAATTCAGAATTTAACCCGTTGTAGAAGTAAAGGTCCCTTTGCCCCACCACTCCTTTCTGCATCTGTACAGCATTTCCAATACGCATCAGCAATTGGTGAGGCCTGTTTTGGGAAAGGGAGAAAGGTGAAAGTTTTGATTTGTTAACCCACACTCACTAGGAATTGGTTGGAAAACGTCCAGGTCATTTCACGTAACACTGTTCTGGCTATCAAACAAGGAAACCAGCCTGGATTCAGTATTCCTCAGATCCCAGTGGAGAAATGTACAGTAGTTGAACTAAGCTGCCCCAGTTGTTTTTGTAAAATAGCATGCTGAAGATGTACACCAAGGCAGCAAACAGCAAAACTGTACGGTGATCTCAATGTAAGGTGCTTATTGAGAGCTGTTACTATTAAAAACAAACACTGCAGATCTATCTGTCTCTCAAACTCAGAAGATGTGCATCTTTTCTGTGCTGTAGACCTCTATGACTCTATATAATTAAATTGCAATTACATTGTTTACACTTCGATGACTCCTGCTAGTTAATCAGAGGAGATTGGTAAATAAGCAGATAGCAGCAGGCGTTGAAATGTGATTTTTGCACCTCCTACATTGCAGGCGGTATTCGTGTTGTTGTTTATGCGACTGACTGCCAGCCTTGTTATGTGAGGAGCTTTGAACCACTTGCAAAAAGACACATGATTTTGTTCTGGGTAAAATCCTGGCTCGGGTTCGGCACCAAGTCGTAACAGGTAAATGAGCTCAGGTACCTTGTCGCGTCGGCCAATCACAGCACAGACTGAATTTTTCTCGCTTTATCAAAGGGAAGTTGTGTAGCTCTTGTCAGATTTGAACACCAAGGCCAGAACTTTACATTGATCAGGCTCGGAAGCACATGAAATCGCAAAAGGAGATGTTGGGCATGTGTCCCGATGTTTTTGCGCACTCGTGCGATATTTCAGTCGGCAAGCACGCAAGGGTCAGAGGTCCACCTGCCAACAGTTAAGCGGGTAGTTAAGTCCATTAAAGAGTCAATTGAAAGCTATTTTGCCTGGCCCGTCTGATTTTATGGTTCGCGGGCAGGTCAATTGACCAGCAGACGTGACATTTCAGCAAAAAACCTCTATCAGTTCCATCCATCCATATTCCTTGGGTACAATGGGTGACACGGTAGCACAGTGGTTAGCACTGTGGCTTCACAGCGACCGGGTCCTGGGTTCGATTCCCGGCTTGGGTCACTGTCTGTGCGCAGTCTGCACGTTCTCCCCGTGTCTGCGTGGGTTTCCTCCGGGTGCTCCGGTTTCCTCCCACGAGTCCCGAAAGACGTGCTTGTTAGGTAAATTGGACATTCTGAATTCTCCCTCCGTGTACCCGAACAGGCGCCGGAGTGTGGCGACTAGGGGCTTTTCACAGTAACTTCACTGCAGTGTTAATGTAAGCCTACTTGTGACACGAATAAAGATTATTATTATTACATCTCTCCAAGAGAGAAATGGTTATAGCTTGAGATGTGCCACTGCACTTCAAGCATGGTTGAGCAGGAATGTCTCCTGCACTTACCATCTGCTATGGAGTTGTTGGATGGATCAGTAGGTTGATTATCAACCTGTCCACATCTTGAATATGCCTTCCAAGGCAGCCAAGTCTTGGTGTTGGAATTGAACCTACAGCATCTGCGGCAGAGGCTGGCCGTACTGGCCTCCCCGAACAGGTGCCGGAATGTGGCGACTAGGGGCTTTTCACAGTAACTTCATTGAAGCCTACTTGTGACAGTAAGCGATTATATTTTTTAAAAAGGAGCTGTCGACGGAATCACAATAACTCCACCTCTCGGGTAGTGGGAAAGAAAGCTGTATTCGTGCTGCTCTCAGCTTCTTCGACTAGTCGCTCAAGAATTCCATCCCGAGGCCTCTCTGGCCCCTTAAACTATTTGTCCTCCTTTAAGTCGCTCTTCACATTTTGACCAGATTTTCAGTCACCTGTCTCTATTGTGTGGCTTTGTGTCAAGTCTTATCTGACACCACTCCTGTCTCCATGGGACATTTCACTACACCAAAGCTGGGCGAGAACAGGATTGAGTTGGACTGCAGTGGACAAATCACTCAAAGTCAACCACTTAGAGATAGTAGACTACTGGTACCATGTCGCGTTATTCACCCTGGGGTAACACGGACTGCAACTGGATGCAGTTGTACTTGGAAGTAGACTCCAAACTGTGATGTTGGTTCAATATGCTTTATTGAACTTGTTACGCAGTGCACACAGTTCGCTGTGGGTTTGACACTTTACTAATCTAAGCGTGCTTACTATAACTAACTAGACCAGACTAGCTCTGAGCCACGTGTAGAAGGTACTCACTGATATATACACCCTGACTGTCACTACAGTTGTCACCAATGGAAAGAGGCAGAGTGTTGATGCCTGGTGTGGTTTATAGTGGGAGACCACCTTCTAGTGTTCTGCCTGGTGATTGGTTGCGCTCTGTCCTGTGTGTTGATTGGCTGTACTGGGTGTCTGTACCTGTCTGTATCTCATTATGTGCATGATCATGGCATACCATTTGCAAAAACGTTCTGCTGACCCTCTCGACGCTTCCACATGCGGAGATAGTCACCAGAATGAAATACTCGAGGGGCTGCTAAAGCTTTAGGAGTCCAGGACCCTTAAGAAGCAGCCTCTTTAGGAGAGGACAAGAGACAACTGGGGGTGGAAAATTAAAAACAATATAACTTTGTACTCTTTTATTTGTGTGACAAAATAATAAAAGTGCTGTCATTTCGTCAAAGAATTCATTTCTATTACATTGCTATTTTCTGCATTACGGCACTTCAAAAATACTTAGTTCCTTATCCTTTTTGTTTCAGGCGATATGTAAATGCAAGTGTAATTACACCACATGGACTGCAGTGGCTCAAGAATGCATCTCAACACCACATTCTCAAGGGTAATTAGGGATGGAAAATAAATGCCGGCCTAGCCAGCGACACGCACATCCCATGAATGAATGAATAAAAAAGATTGGCTCATGGGTCTGTACATGGCATGGCTGTCACCTTGAGCTGGCCTTCTGTTGCTCCTGCTGGCCTTGCCTGTTGAGGTTTTCATCCCGGGATGAGCATGTAGTCATTAATAAAAAAAACACTTTTAATACAGAACGCAGCAGCCTTCAGAAACCTGTTAAAAGGGTCAGAGTGGCAGAGAAACATGGAAATAAGCCAAAGAAGCAAGAAATGCTTTCACCACTCTTAATAAATTGGTTGCAGCTTTGTGAGCAATTAATTGGCTAACATAAATGTTTATTCTGCATCAGACGTCAATGTAGCTAGGAGAGTAAGTTCACACGCCGGTCGTGTGCTTATTATGTAACAGGGAGGTCGGTGAGCTTGGATGGCTGGGTTCGTGACGCGGAGCGATGCCAACAGCGTGGGTTCAATCCCTGTACCAGCTGAGGTTACTGATGTGTCAGGCAGGTTTGTTCGATGTGGACTGCACTTGATGCAGGGAAGTTAGAAACAGACGTCTAACACAGGAGAAGATCCAACACTGTTTTATTCAGCTAGATGAACTGCTGTACATTTTCAGCTGTGGGTCGACACTATACTGATCTGACTAGTGACCTTGTAGTAGCCTGACCAGACTTACTAGCTACCGCATGGTGTTTGTGCTTGCTAGCTCATGGACTCTGACTGTCTCAGTAACTGTGTCCCGAGAGAGCGGGAAAACTAGTGCCCTCTGGCTTTATAGTGGTCGTGTCCTGTCTGGTGATTGGTTGTGCTGTGTTGTATGCTTACTGGTCATCCTATGTGTCAATCACTGCCTGTCTGCATCTCATTATATACATGAGTGGATATTATGACAGTTACCACGGAGGCCGCACCTTGTCCCACGCCTAAGATGTGGTGACCCTCAGGTTAAATCAACACCAGTCCACGTTCTCTTCCCCTCAAAGGGGAAAGCAGCCTCTGGGACTACGGCGAGTTTCATTTCATTATGTAAACTGGATGTAAAATTCAGAGGTCTGGATTATTAATCCAGCGAATGTGAATTCAAATCCCGCCATGGCAATGTGAAGATTTAGATTTGGTTTATCATTAATAAGCAGCAATGAAGCTGTCAGATTATCTTAAAAATCAACAATCTAATGATCTTTAGGGAATGAAACCTGCTGTTGTGTATGATTATGCGATGTGGACCTCATCCCTAATCAGTGTGTCTCGATGCTCAGGCCTTAATTGGACTCCATTCCTACACAAACCCAGTTGACTCCGAACGGCCCTCTGAAGGTCTAGCAACCCTATTCAATGAAATGGACCCAGGGATGGGCAATAATTGGGGAGACCCCCAAATCCTGAGATAGGATATAAAAATAAAACTCACTCCACAGAGTAACCTAATATCCAGAGCCTCCAACTACATCCTAATGATTGGTATGAGTGGTGACTGAAGGACATGGCCATCAGGAAACAGAGTTTGCGAACAGGAGACATGCAGCCTCCTCAAGTAATTCACTCTATGGAAAGAAGTTTGTCAATGTTTGTCAATGTGCATGTGAAGACCTTAAAAGATATTATCAGAGATTTGTGGGCAGCACGGTAGCACAAGTGGCTAGCACTGTGGCTTCACAGCGCCAGGGTCCCAGGTTCGATTCCCCGCTGGGTCACTATCTGTGCGGAGTCTGCGCGTTCTCCCCGTGTCTGCGTGGGTTTCCTCCGGGTGCTCCGGTTTCCTCCCACAGTCCAAAGACGTGCAGGTTAGGTGGATTGGCCAAGATAAATTGCCCTTAGTGACCAAAAAGGCTAGGAGAGGTTATTGGGTTACGGGGATAGGGTGGAATTGAGGGCTTAGGTGGTTCGGTGCAGACTCGATGGGCCGAATGGCCTCCTTCTGCACTGTATGTTCTATGTTCTATACAACAGGACAAAGAATAATTGATATAGCCGCATATGTTCCTCTAAAAACTACACTCTAAAAGATTATAGTAATATTCTCAACAATATATGAATGAACCCAAACAGACTCACATACTTGAAAGTCAACAAGATGATCCAACAACTCCAACAATAGGTGAGTTGGGGCTATGAGGAGTCTATAGGGGCCATGGGGGGAGAAATCAGAGTGCCATTTAAAAATGGCGCCCCGATCTCCTCCTGCACTGAGGAGTTCTGCTGAGCGGTGATCGCAGGAAACGGGAGTAAGTGCGGCCTTGGCGGGGCGTTCCCCACTGAGGCCCCGGATTGCAACAGAAAGATATCTCACGAGGAAGGAGGTGGCCTTCCTCGGTGCTGCGAGTTCCGGGAAACATCCGGCTAAATGCGCTCGACATGGGACTCTTCCAATTCGGTTAGATCGCGCCCAGAGTTTATTTAAATGCTCAGGGGGTTGAATGACTTTGTCCTGTTCCTATATCCTAACATCTGCTCTCACAGCTGGACGAGTGACTGTACTTCATCTACGAATCTAAATTCGTCCCAATTTATAAACTTTGCAAATGAGATCAAATGATGATTTATGGGAAGCAAACTGAAAGTCTCAAAATACCATAAGCTGCTCTCCCCCTTTTTGAGGGGGAGAGTTGACAGGTGGTGATTTAACCTGAGGCGAGGGGTAAGGTTGAGAAGGCCTTCATGAATAACATCAGCCGGCACGGGAATTGAACCCACAGCCGTTGGCATCGTTTCGCATCACAAACCAGCCGTCCTGCCAACTGAGCCAACCGACTCACTCATAAGAAGCCTCGAAGCAAATTGCTGCAGTATCTCAAGATAGTGCCGCACATAAGCCAAGTCAAAGTCCACCCAGCCTGTCCTCTGGATGTATCTCTGCGGTTGAATAGCCAATGTTGTTCCTCTGTTTAAGAAGGGTGGCAGGGATAATCCTGGGAACTACAGGCCGGTGAGCCTTACTTCAGTGGTAGGGAAATTACTGGAGAGAATTCTTCGAGACAGGATCTACTCCCATTTGGAAGCAAATGGACGTATTAGTGAGAGGCAGCACGGTTTTGTGAAGGGGAGGTCGTGTCTCACTAACTTGATAGAGTTTTTCGAGGAGGTCACTAAGATGATTGATGCAGGTAGGGCAGTAGATGTTGTCTATATGGACTTCAGTAAGGCCTTTGACAAGGTCCCTCATGGTAGACTAGTACAAAAGGTGAAGTCACACGGGATCAGGGGTGAACTGGCAAGGTGGATACAGAACTGGCTAGGCCATAGAAGGCAGAGGGTAGCAATGGAGGGATGCTTTTCTAATTGGAGGGCTGTGACCAGTGGTGTTCCACAGGGATCAGTGCTGGGACCTTTGCTCTTTGTAGTATATATAAATGATTTGGAGGAAAATGTAACTGGTCTGATTAGTAAGTTTGCAGACGACACAAAGGTTGGTGGAATTGCGGATAGCGATGAGGACTGTCTGAGGATACAGCAGGATTTAGATTGTCTGGAGACTTGGGCGGAGAGATGGCAGATGGAGTTTAACCTGGACAAATGTGAGGTAATGCATTTTGGAAGGGCTAATGCAGGTAGGGAATCTCCAGTGAATGGTAGAACCCTCAAGAGTATTGAAAGTCAAAGAGATCTAGGAGTACAGGTCCACAGATCACTGAAAGGGGCTACACAGGTGGAGAAGGTAGTCAAGAAGGCATACGGCATGCTTGCCTTCATTGGCCGGGGCATTGAGTATAAGAATTGGCAAGTCATGTTGCAGCTGTATAGAACCTTAGTTAGGCCACACTTGGAGTATAGTGTTCAATTCTGGTCGCCACACTACCAGAAGGATGTGGAGGCTTTAGAGAGGGTGCAGAAGAGATTTACCAGAATGTTGCCTGGTATGGAGGGCATAAGCTATGAGGAGCGATTGAATAAACTCGGTTTGTTCTCACTGGAACGAAGGAGGTTGAGGGGCGACCTGATAGAGGTATACAAAATTATGAGGGGCATAGACAGAGTGGATAGTCAGAGGCTTTTCCCCAGGGTAGAGGGGTCAATTACTAGGGGGCATAGGTTTAAGGTGAGAGGGGCAAAGTTTAGAGTAGATGTACGAGGCAAGTTTTTTACGCAGAGGGTAGTGGGTGCCTGGAACTCACTACCGGAGGAGGTAGTGGAGGCAGGGACGATAGGGACATTTAAGGGGCATCTTGACAAATATATGAATAGGATGGGAATAGAAGGATACGGACCCAGGAAGTGTAGAAGATTGTAGTTTAGTCGGGCAGTATGGTCGGCACGGGCTTGGAGGGCCGAAGGGCCTGTTCCTGTGCTGTACATTTCTTTGATCTTTGTTCTTTGTTTGTTCAGTATTAGGGGTGACCTGGTGATGATGTTGGTTATCAGTGACATGGAGTGATGATTGTACCCTTAGTACATTTCAATGTCTCTAGGATGGGATGACAATGTTAGAGATGCCCTTTAAAAGTAAACAAAGTCATGTTTCAGAGTGAGTTGCTGCAGGTGATGCTTACCTAACGCTAGGCTTTTCCCCTGTAGGGGGTTGTTTCTGGAGAGCGAGAGGGTTCAGAAGGGAAGAGCGGAAACTGGTATTTGTACCAAACTATAGTATCACAATATAACAAGCGTGAATCACCAGAATATCCTCTGCTGCCTAATTCGACAATTGGATATTCACCTGTAAAACATGGTGATCACCTGGAGCGCAGAACTTTAGCCGCTGGGCTTTGAAACACAGAGCTACCTTAAGAATTCTAAAGACAAAACAGTAGAATGCCATTTGGACGAATCCTTATCCTCCATTATTAAGCTGGGGAATCCACCTTGAGGTGGAATGGGAAAATCTAGGACTTTTCCAATGCCATCAAGACGTCAGCTTGTAAGGCACTAACAATGGCTAAGGGCAAGACCTCTGGGAACACTGGTTGAAGAAACTATAGTAAGAAGTCTTACAACACCAGGTTAAAGTCCAACAGGTTTGTTTCGAATCACTAGCTATCGGAGCGCTGCTCCTTCCTCAGGTGAATAGCGCCAAAAGTATTGTGAGATATTCTGACTTGTATCAAATTTCTCCCTCTGCTACAGGCACTTATTTACTTACAGGGGTGAACACCTCTGTACGATAACAGTCATTCCTAGTCTTATTCCATGAACAGAGTCACTATTCACAATCTTACAGGGCATGCTTTCGATTGACTTCACCAAGACATGCCTATTGTACAGCACAAGCAATTGTTCCACCAGACGTCAAAATATTACACGACTTGGCTGAACTTCAGCAACTATTTTTGCTCTCAAAGAAAACTTGGAATAGTTCCTGTCGATTTTATTTGAATTTGTACCTTCAAAAAGCAATTAAGCGGCAGACATACCAATAGCTTATAATTATCTCTCTAGATTAAAGCTGCCATATTTATTTCACCAGCCTTTCATAGATCTTTTCTCGAGCCATTAACTTTGTGGCAAAGTTAATGTATGTTGAAAGGAATTTTGAGAGGCTTTAAGCTCCACTATATTACATGTGGCACAGCAGCCTTTAAACATTAATTAAGTGGCGTCATGGCATTAAGGTAAATAATCATAAAGCACTTAAAACAATATGAAATATTGGCCCTTAAAGTGTTTTTAAGATGGGTTTTGATGCTATAAACATAGCACAGTCAGATTTTATTAACACTTATTACAACCAACCTTAAAACAGATGCTTCCATTTATGTGAATTGCCCTGATAAGTAAAGATATTTTAAGTAGACAGCAATTGAAAAAGTTCCCTCTCTCTTCTATATTTTTCTTCATGTTAACTGAATAGATTTAAGAGTAAATTCCTGACAAGTAAGTCAGTTTTGGCTGAATGCTCCGTTCTGTTACAGGCCAAAACTTACATCCAGTCGTATTCTTTATGTTGTCCACACATTAAAGCTGTAGTAGGATCTGACAACTTTATTTCTTTCAGTTGAACAAACAGCGAAGTAAAACAAGAACTATTTAAAACGTGGTTCCGATAGGGCCTAAGCTTCTGGTGAGGCGATTGACAGAGAATTTGCTTCATGACAAAGTAGGCTCTTTCACAGCAGCCTCGAAGAACTGCAGACACGAGCTATCTCCCATTGTCCATCTGAAAGGCTAATCCTGGCTGACAGGCCCGATCCAGGCCGGGAGTGCATTGTGTTATGCTCATCTCCTTGGTGAAGTTAAAACGTTGTCCCCTCACCATGAGAGGCAAATCGATGCAAACAAGCCCAGCCGGCCTCGCCAGTATTGGAGTAGTTGAATTGTTGCAAAAAAGACAGAATGGGGGAGCAGACTCGATGGGCTGAATGGCCTAATTCTGTTCTTATATCTTATGAACTTATGAAATGCCTGCTGATTATGGGCATTAGTACTTTTATCAATGAACTCTGCACAAATCACTTTAATTGTCACATCCCGCTCCCTGATGGAGTAAGTTCTATATTGAAAGCTGATGTTCAAAAGCCAATTGTCTGCCGTGTTTATATAATGGAAAAATATTCTTGATCTATAAATGTAAATTAAACTCATTATGACTAGCTTTAATCAGGCGAAGACATACAAAATGACGTTAAGAGTCACTGTGAAGGTTACCCCTGCCTGTCTCATTGAATCCTTACAGTGCAGAAGGATGCCATTTGCCCCATCGAGTCTGCACCGACCCTCTGAAAGAATACCCCACTCCAGTCCGCCCCCAATCCCAATAACCCCTGAACATAACCTACGCATCCTTGGACATTAAGGGGCAATTTATCATGGCCAATCCACCTGAGCCGCACATCTTTGGACTGTGGGAGGAAGCCGGAGCACCCGGAGGAAACCCACGCACACACGGGGAGAAAGTGCAAACTCCACGCGCAGCCACCCGGGTCCCAGGCAGCAGTGCTAACCATTGTGCCACCGTGCCACCCAATTGAGGAAAAACATAGACAATCAGTTTGGTTTGTTGAATTGGAGCTACAATATGGTCAGTTGACCCATCACTGCTTTTGTCAATTATGTCCTGGGTGTACCAATCATGACCTAGCTACACGAGGTCATGGTGGACGTATACATCACGTAAGCTAAAGTGGTATCGTAAATAGTAATTTCATGGATATTTGTGTCAGGACTAAATTAGAATTCAGCAGAAAAGCAATGTAAATATTTCTGCTATGAATTAAGTAAATCTATCGTCACCTTTCTTAACTACCAGTGCCTTATCAAAAATCATTTTCTTTTTGTGTTAATATTATTAACAAAAGATAACTGAATGTTCAACAGAGTAAATTTTAGGGATTTGTGCTCCTGATGGATTTGGGGAATTTAGGGGGAGGAGTCATTATTCCATCCAGGGAGAGCACAGATTCATCAAAGCTATCCCTACGAAGCGCAGGAAAACAGGGGCAATGGTGTGTTGAATGGACACTTCTGTTACTTTTTTCCCCAACGCTTTTCACTGCTGATGTTTTGCCTCTTTCCATCTTTGTAACATCACTTGACTTAGTCTCTGTCTCAGCTCCATCTGCTGCCGAAGCCTCATTCATGTCTCTAAACTTGACTACTCTACCAGACTCCAAACTGGTCTCCCCTCATTCTCATCCAAAACCCGGCTGCCCGGGTCTTAACTCATAGAAAGTCCCATTCTGCTATTGCCCCTGTCCTCGCCATCTTATATTGGCACCTTCTCAAGCGCTGTCATGATTTTAAAATTCTCAACCCCTTTTCCAAATCCCTCCCTGGCCTCATCCCTCCCTGTCTCTGTATTCTCCTTGAGTCCTACAATCCTAGGAGACATCAGCGTTCCTCTAATTCTGGCCTCTTGTGCCATTGCTCCACGTCTTTACTTAACTGTGTCTTCAATTAACTGCGCCCAAGCTCTGGAATTCCCTCCCTGAACCTTTTTGTCTCTTTACGACACTTTTTTCCTTTAAGACATTCATTAAAATCTAACTCTTTGACCGAGCTTTCGGTCATTTGACTTTAATGCTTCCTTACGTGACATACTTTGAAAATGCTCCTGTGAAGCAAAATGGGATTTTACATTCCACTAGAGGTGCTATATAAATACAAGTTGTTGTAGTATTTTTACGGTTGTTTTTTTCATGCCACTTTTCTTGCTGATGTTCTCCCCCCCCCCGCCCCCCCCCCCCCCCGCCCCCCAACCCTCACTGCCACCCCATGTACATTTTGCAGCAGTTGTTCTTGTCAACTGCGTCCCCTTCCCCATTTTGGCACCGGGGCCATCCAGGGATGTTTACTTGTAAACAAAACCAGATGTACATTGTCTGCCGGGAAGCCGACTGCAGTTGAACCATTTACGAACGTTTGGCTGCCATTAGTCTTTCCCAAACTGACCCCGTGAAAGCCGAAAGAAAGTTTTATTTTGTGAGTGTGCGCGCAGCCAAAAAGACAAAAAGTTGATTTTGCGCAAATATACATAACTTGGCAGTTAACTGTTCCCTGGTGCATTCTCCATGGCGAAGCCGCTGACAGTCAGAGTCCACTTGCCAACCAACCAGCACTTCCTTCTCATGCAGCATGCATTGTTGTTCTCTTTGCATTTTGGCGTTCTTGCAAATCTGTTCTGATGAGTCCAAGCCAAAAAGCTTCGACAGTCTTTCTCTTTCATTCAGTAAAATTCGGGTTCTGTACTTCTAAGCAACTATAAATGTTTACATACATACATACATACAACCTTGATTATTTTCCGCCTTAGATATGATATGCGACCACTTATCTTTGTGTAACAGTGCTTTGGAATTTTATCAGCAGACATTTAAGGGCTGCTGACATATAAGTTCTCTTTGACGCTCCACATACACAAGCCTCTTCCTAACCCCCAGCATCTTTTGGGGAGTTTCTAGCGCAGGCTCAATGTGAGCTAAAAGCTACCCATGACCATGGAACATTCCACAAAAGATGCCATGGAAAGAAACCAGTGTGCAGGAGTGCTAATTGTGTGTTTGTGTTTGGAAAATGGGTGGAGTTAATGATGCAGGAATCACCCTTGTCTCTAATTTACTGAAAGTCATTTCAGCCCAAGTGTCTTAATGGTTGAAATCCTGCCCAAGTGCCACACATTAGCAAAGAAAAGGTACTCACAGAGATACATCCCATCAAAGTTTCAGTACTCAGGAAAAATAATAACCGAGATGCACAATGGTTAAATATTGGGATGATTGAAATTATTGTTTTCAGTCCCCACCACGAAGCTTGCTCCCTAGCAATCCCTCTCTCACATAGCAACAGTCTGACACCAAACAAGACTGTTTACAACTTTACTGACTTATAATAAACAGTTCCCTCTGGTGAGGTGTCTGTCCCTCTCTACTTTAAACCTGCAGTCATCACTCCACTGCTCAAAAAACAATCCTTGACCTCTCCACTTTTGCAAGCTACCAACCTATATTCAATCTCCCCTTAGCCTCCAAAGTCCGCAAATCCGTGCAAGTCTTTCCAAGAACACCATATTTGAAACTGTCCAATCACATACTGCACACCGCACACCAACACATACACACCACACACCAACACATACACACCACACACCAACACATACACACCGCACACCAACACATACACACCACACACCAACACATACACACCACACACCAAAACATACACACCGCACACCAACACATACACACCACACACCAACACATACACACCGCACACCAACACATACACACCACGCACCAACACATACACACCACACACCAACACATACATACCGCACACCAACACATACACACCACGCACCAACACATACACACCACACACCAACACATACACACCACACAGCAACACATACACACCACACACCAACACATACACACCGCACACCAACACATACACCCCACACACTAACACATGCACACCACACACCAAAACATACACACCGCACACCAACACATACACACCACACACCAACACATACACACCGCACACCAACACATACACACCACGCACCAACACATACACACCACACACCAACACATACATACCGCACACCAACACATACACACCACGCACCAACACATACACACCACACACCAACACATACACACCACACAGCAACACATACACACCACACACCAACACATACACACCGCACACCAACACATACACACCACGCACCAACACATACACACCACACACCAACACATACATGCCGCACACCAACACATACACACCGCGCACCAACACATACACACCACACACCGACACATACACACCACACAGCAACATATACACACCACACAGCAACACATACACACCGCGCACCAACACATACACATCACACCAACACATACACACCACACACCAACACATACACACCACACACCAACACATACACACCACACACCAAAACATACACACCACACACCAACACATACACACCGCACACCAACACATACACACCACGCACCAACACATACACACCACACAGCAACATATACACACCACACAGCAACACATACACACCGCGCACCAACACATACAAACCACACACCAATACATACACACCACGCACCAACACATACACACCACACACTAACACATACACACCACACACCAACACATACACACCACACAGCAACACATACACACCACACAGCAACACATACACACCACGCACCAACACATACACACCGCGCACCAACACATACACACCACGCACCAACACATACACACCACTCACCAACATATACACACCACACAGCAACACATACACACCACACATCAACACATACACACAACACACCAACACATACACACCGCACACCAACACATACACACCACACACCAAGACATACACACCACGCACCAACACATACACACCACACACCAACACATACACACCACACACCAACACATACACACCACACACCAACACATACACACCACACACCAACACATACACACCACACAGCAACAGATACACACCACACAGCAACACATACACACCACACACCAACACATACACACCACACACCAACACATACACACCGCACACCAACACATACACACCAACACAGCAACACATATACACCACACACCAACACATACACACCACACACCAACACATACACACCGCACACCAACACATACACACCACACACCAACACATACACACCACACACCAACACATACACACCACACACCAAAACATACACACCGCACACCAACACATACACACCACACACCAACACATACACACCGCACACCAACACATACACACCACGCACCAACACATACACACCACACACCAACACATACATACCGTACACCAACACATACACACCACGCACCAACACATACACACCACACACCAACACATACACACCACACAGCAACACATACACACCACACACCAACACATACACACCGCACACCAACACATACACCCCACACACCAACACATACACACCACACACCAAAACATACACACCACACACCAACACATACACACCGCACACCAACACATACACACCACGCACCAACACATACACACCACACACCAACACATACATACCGCACACCAACACATACACACCACGCACCAACACATACACACCACACACCAACACATACACACCACACAGCAACACATACACACCACACACCAACACATACACACCGCACACCAACACATACACACCACGCACCAACACATACACACCACACACCAACACATACATACCGCACACCAACACATACACACCGCGCACCAACACATACACACCACACACCGACACATACACACCACACAGCAACATATACACACCACACAGCAACACATACACACCGCGCACCAACACATACACATCACACCAACACATACACACCACACACCAACACATACACACCACACACCAACACATACACACCACACACCAAAACATACACACCACACACCAACACATACACACCGCACACCAACACATACACACCACGCACCAACACATACACACCAGACAGCAACATATACACACCACACAGCAACACATACACACCGCGCACCAACACATACACACCACACACCAACACATACACACCACGCACCAACACATACACACCACACACTAACACATACACACCACACACCAACACATACACACCACACAGCAACACATACACACCACACAGCAACACATACACACCGCGCACCAACACATACACACCGCGCACCAACACATACACACCACGCACCAACACATACACACCACTCACCAACATATACACACCACACAGCAACACATACACACCACACATCAACACATACACACAACACACCAACACATACACACCACACACCAACACATACACACCACACACCAAGACATACACACCACGCACCAACACATACACACCACACACCAACACATACACACCACACACCAACACATACACACCACACAACACACACCAACACATACACACCACACACCAACACATACACACCACACAGCAACAGATACACACCACACAGCAACACATACACACCACACACCAACACATACACACCACACACTAACACATACACACCGCACACCAACACATACACACCAACACAGCAACACATATACACCACACACCAACACATACACACCACACACCAACACATACACACCAACACATACACACCGCACACCAACACATACACACCACACACCAACACATACACACCGCGCACCAACACATACACATCACACCAACACATACACACCACGCACCAACACATACACACCACACAGCAACATATACACACCACCCAGCAACACATACACACCGCGCACCAACACATACACACCACACACCAACACATACACACCACACACCAACACATACACACCGCGCACCAACACATACACACCACACACCGACATATACACACCACACAGCAACAAATACACACCACACAGCAACACATACACACCGCGCACCAACACATACACATCACACCAACACATACACACCACACACCAACACATACACACCACACACCAACACATACACACCGCACACCAACACATACACACCACACACCAACACATACACACCACACACCAACACATACACACCACACACCAAAACATACACACCGCACACCAACACATACACACCACACACCAACACATACACACCGCACACCAACACATACACACCACGCACCAACACATACACACCACACACCAACACATACATACCGTACACCAACACATACACACCACGCACCAACACATACACACCACACACCAACACATACACACCACACAGCAACACATACACACCACACACCAACACATACACACCGCACACCAACACATACACCCCACACACCAACACATACACACCACACACCAAAACATACACACCACACACCAACACATACACACCGCACACCAACACATACACACCACGCACCAACACATACACACCACACACCAACACATACATACCGCACACCAACACATACACACCACGCACCAACACATACACACCACACACCAACACATACACACCACACAGCAACACATACACACCACACACCAACACATACACACCGCACACCAACACATACACACCACGCACCAACACATACACACCACACACCAACACATACATACCGCACACCAACACATACACACCGCGCACCAACACATACACACCACACACCGACACATACACACCACACAGCAACATATACACACCACACAGCAACACATACACACCGCGCACCAACACATACACATCACACCAACACATACACACCACACACCAACACATACACACCACACACCAACACATACACACCACACACCAAAACATACACACCACACACCAACACATACACACCGCACACCAACACATACACACCACGCACCAACACATACACACCAGACAGCAACATATACACACCACACAGCAACACATACACACCGCGCACCAACACATACACACCACACACCAACACATACACACCACGCACCAACACATACACACCACACACTAACACATACACACCACACACCAACACATACACACCACACAGCAACACATACACACCACACAGCAACACATACACACCGCGCACCAACACATACACACCGCGCACCAACACATACACACCACGCACCAACACATACACACCACTCACCAACATATACACACCACACAGCAACACATACACACCACACATCAACACATACACACAACACACCAACACATACACACCACACACCAACACATACACACCACACACCAAGACATACACACCACGCACCAACACATACACACCACACACCAACACATACACACCACACACCAACACATACACACCACACAACACACACCAACACATACACACCACACACCAACACATACACACCACACAGCAACAGATACACACCACACAGCAACACATACACACCACACACCAACACATACACACCACACACTAACACATACACACCGCACACCAACACATACACACCAACACAGCAACACATATACACCACACACCAACACATACACACCACACACCAACACATACACACCAACACATACACACCGCACACCAACACATACACACCACACACCAACACATACACACCGCGCACCAACACATACACATCACACCAACACATACACACCACGCACCAACACATACACACCACACAGCAACATATACACACCACCCAGCAACACATACACACCGCGCACCAACACATACACACCACACACCAACACATACACACCACACACCAACACATACACACCGCGCACCAACACATACACACCACACACCGACATATACACACCACACAGCAACAAATACACACCACACAGCAACACATACACACCGCGCACCAACACATACACATCACACCAACACATACACACCACACACCAACACATACACACCACACACCAACACATACACACCACACAGCAACATATACACACCACACAGCAACACATACACACCGCGCACCAACACATACACACCACACACCAACACATACACACCACGCACCAACACATACACACCACACACTAACACATACACACCACACACCAACACATACACACCACACAGCAACACATACACACCACACAGCAACACATACACACCGCGCACCAACACATACACACCACGCACCAACACGTACACACCACTCACCAACATATACACACCACACAGCAACACATACACACAACACATCAACACATACACACAACACACCAACACATACACACCGCACACCAACACATACACACCACACACCAAGACATACACACCACGCACCAACACATACACACCACACACCAACACATACACACCACACACCAACACATACACTCCACACACCAACACATACACACCACACAGCAACACATACACACCACACTGCAACACATACACACCACACACCAACACATACACACCACACACCAACACATACACACCGCACACCAACACATACACACCAACACAGCAACACATATACACCACACACCAACACATACACACCACACACCAACACATACACACCAACACATACACACCGCACACCAACACATACACACCACACACCAACACATACACACCGCGCACCAACACATACACACCGCGCACCAACACATACACACCACACACCAACACATACACACCTCACACCAACACATACACACCGGGCACCAACACATACACACCACGCACCAACACATGCACACCGCACACCAACACATACTCACCACACACCAACACATACACACCAACACATACACACCGCACACCAACACATACACACCACACACCAACACATACACACCGCGCACCAACACATACACACCACACACCAACACATACACACCACACACCAACACATACACACCGCACACCAACACATACACACCGCGCACCAACACATACACACCACGCACCAACACATGCACACCGCGCACCAACACATACACACCGCGCACCAACACATACACACCACACACCAACACATACACACCACGCACCAACACATACACACCACACACCGACACATGCACACCACACACCAACACATACACACCACACACCAACACATACACACCGCGCACCAACACATACACACCGCGCACCAACACATACACACCACACACCAACACATACACACCACCCACCAACTAATACACACTACACACCAACACATACACACCACACACCAACACATGAACACCACACACCAACACATACACACCACACAGCAACACATACACCCCACACACCAACACATACACACCGCGCACCAACACATACACACCACACGCCAACACACACACACCACACACACACACCGCACACCAACACATACACACCACACACCAACACATACACACCAACACATACACACCACACACCAACACATACACACCACACACCAACACATACACACCACACACCAACACATACACACCACACACCAACACATACACACCACACACCAACACATACACACCACACAGCAACACATACACACCACACACCAACACATGCACACCACACACACACCACACACCAACACATACACACCACACACCAACACATACACACCACACACCAACACATACACACCGCGCACCAACACATACACACCACGCACCAACACGTACACACCACTCACCAACATATACACACCACACAGCAACACATACACACAACACATCAACACATACACACAACACACCAACACATACACACCAACACATACACACCACACACCAAGACATACACACCACGCACCAACACATACACACCACACACCAACACATACACACCACACACCAACACATACACTCCACACACCAACACATACACACCACACAGCAACACATACACACCACACTGCAACACATACACACCACACACCAACACATACACACCACACACCAACACATACACACCGCACACCAACACATACACACCAACACAGCAACACATATACACCACACACCAACACATACACACCACACACCAACACATACACACCAACACATACACACCGCACACCAACACATACACACCACACACCAACACATACACACCGCGCACCAACACATACACACCGCGCACCAACACATACACACCACACACCAACACATACACACCTCACACCAACACATACACACCGGGCACCAACACATACACACCACGCACCAACACATGCACACCGCACACCAACACATACTCACCACACACCAACACATACACACCAACACATACACACCGCACACCAACACATACACACCACACACCAACACATACACACCGCGCACCAACACATACACACCACACACCAACACATACACACCACACACCAACACATACACACCGCACACCAACACATACACACCGCGCACCAACACATACACACCACGCACCAACACATGCACACCGCGCACCAACACATACACACCGCGCACCAACACATACACACCACACACCAACACATACACACCACGCACCAACACATACACACCACACACCGACACATGCACACCACACACCAACACATACACACCACACACCAACACATACACACCGCGCACCAACACATACACACCGCGCACCAACACATACACACCACACACCAACACATACACACCACCCACCAACTAATACACACTACACACCAACACATACACACCACACACCAACACATGAACACCACACACCAACACATACACACCACACAGCAACACATACACCCCACACACCAACACATACACACCGCGCACCAACACATACACACCACACGCCAACACACACACACCACACACACACACCGCACACCAACACATACACACCACACACCAACACATACACACCAACACATACACACCACACACCAACACATACACACCACACACCAACACATACACACCACACACCAACACATACACACCACACACCAACACATACACACCACACACCAACACATACACACCACACAGCAACACATACACACCACACACCAACACATGCACACCACACACACACCACACACCAACACATACACACCACACACCAACACATACACACCACACACCAACACATACACACCACACACCAACACATACACACCACACACCAACACATACACACCACACACCAACACATACACACCACACAGCAACACATACACACCACACACCATCACATGCACACCACACACCAACACACACACACCACACACCAACACATACACACCAACACATGCACACCACACACCAACACATACACACCAACACACCAACACATACACACCAACACACCAACACATACACACCAACACATACACAACACACACCAACACATACACACCACACAGCAACACATACACACCGCACACCAACACATGCACACCACACACCAACACACACACACCAACACATACACACCAACACATGCACACCACACACCAACACATACACACCAACACACCAACACATACACACCAACACATACACACCACACACCAACACATACACACCACACACCAACACATACACACCGCGCACCAACACATACACACCACACACCAACACATGCAAACCGCACACAAACACATACACACCACACAGCAACACATACACACCACACAGCAACACATACACACCACACACCAACACATACACACCACACACCACACACCAACACATACACACCACACACCAACACATACACACCAACACATACACACCACACAGCAACACATACACACCAAACACCATAACATACACACCAAAACACCAATACATACACACCACACACCAACACATACACACCACACACCAACACATACACACCACACAGCAATATATACACACCACACAGCAACACATACACACCAACACACAAACACATACACACCACACACCAACACATACACACCACACACCAACACATACACACCACACACCAACACATACACACCACACACCAACACATACACGCCACACACCAACACATACACACCACACACCAACACATACACACCACACACTAACACATGCACACCGCACACCACACACCAACACATACACACCGCACACCAACACATACATACCGCACACCAACAAATACACACCACACACCAACACATGCACACAAACACATACACACCACACACCAACACATACACACCACACACCAACACATACACACCACACACCAACACATACACACCACACACCAACACATACACACCACACAGCAACACATACACACCACACACCAACACATACACACCACACAGCAACACATACACACCACACAGCAACACATACACACCACACACCAACACATACACACCACACACCAACACATACACACCACACAGCAACACGTACACACCGCACACCAACACATACACACCGCACACCAACACATACACACCGCACACCAACACATACACACCGCACACCAACACATACACACCAACACAGCAACACATACACACCACACAGCAACACATACACACCACACACCAACACATACACACCACACAGCAACACATACACACCACACACCAACACATACACACCACACACCAACACACACACACCACACAGCAACACATACACACCACACACCAACACACCACACACCAACACATACACACCACACACCAACACATACACACCACACGGCAACATAAACACACCGCACACCAACACATACACACCAACACATACACACCACACAGCAACATATACACACCACACAGCAACACATACACACCACACAGCAACACATACACACCACACAGCAACACATACACACCACACAGCAACACATACACACCACACAGCAACACATACACACCAACACATACACACCAACACATACACACCGCACACCAACACATACACACCACACGCCAACACATACACACCACACGCCAACACATACACACCAACACATGCACACCACACACCAACACATACACACCACACAGCAACACATACACAACACACAGCAACACATACACACCAACACATACACACCACACAGCAACACATACACACCGCACACCAACACATGCACACCAACACATGCACACCACACACCAACACATACACATACACATACACACCAACACATACACATCAACACATACACACCGCACACCAACACATACACACCACACGCCAACACATACACACCACACGCCAACACATACACACCAACACATACACACCACACACCAACACATACACACCGCACACCAACACATACACACCACACACCAACACATACACACCACGCATCAACACATACACACCACACACCAACACATACACACCAACACATGCACACCACACACCAACACGTACACACCACACACCAACACATACACACCGCACACCAACACATACACACCGCACACCAACACATACACACCACACACCAACACATACACACCACACACCAACACATACACACCAACACATGCACACCACACACCAACACATACACACCACGCACCAACACATACACACCGCGCACCAACACATACACACCAACACATACACACCACACACCAACACATACACACCACACACCAACACATATACACCACACGGCAACATATACACACCGCACACCAACACATACACACCACACACCAACACATACACACCACACACCAACACATACACACCACACACCAACACATACACACCAACACATACACACCACACGGCAACATATACACACTGCACACCAACACATACACAGCACACACCAACACATACACACCACACACCAACACATACACACCGCACACCAACACATACACACCACACGGCAACATATACACACCGCACACCAACACATACACAGCACACACCAACACATACACACCACACACCAACACATACACACCGCACACCAACACATACACACCACACGGCAACATATACACACCGCACACCAACACATAGACACCACACAGCAACATATACACACCGCACACCAACACATACACACCACACACCAACACATACACACCGCACACCAACACATACACACCGCACACCAACACATACACACCACACACCAACACATGCACACCACACACCAACACATACACACCACGCACCAACACATACACACCGCGCACCAACACATACACACCAACACATACACACCACACACCAACACATACACACCGCACACGAACACATACACACCACACGGCAACATAAACACACCGCACACCAACACATACACACCGCACACCAACACATACACACCACACACCAACACATACACACGACACACCAACACATACACACCGCACACCAACACATACACACCACACGGCAACATGTTCACACCACACACCAACACATACACACCACACACCAACACATACACACCACACACCACACACCAACACATACACACCACACACCAACACATACACACCGCACACCAACACATACACACCGCACACCAACACATACACACCGCGCACCAACACATACACACCACACACCAACACATACACACCAACACATACACACCACACACCAACACATACACACCAACACATACACACCACACACCAACACATACACACCACACACCAACACATACACACCACACACCAACACATACACACCAACACATACAGACCACACACCAACACATACACACCACACACCAACACATACACACTACACACCAACACATACACACCACACACCAACACATACACACCGCGCACCAACACATACACACCAACACATACACACCACACACCAACACATACACACCGCACACCAACACATACACACCACACGGCAACATATACACACCGCACACCAACACATACACACCACACACCAACACATACACACCAACACATACACACCACACACCAACACATACACACCGCGCACCAACACATACACACCACACACCAACACATACACACCACACACCAACACATCAACACCACACACCAGCACATACACACCACACACCAACACATACACACCACACACCAACACATACACACCACACACCAACACATACAGACCGCACACCAACACATACACACCGCACACCAACACATACACACCACACACCAACACATACACACCACACACCAACACATACACACCACACACCAACACATACACACCACACACCAACACATACACACCACACACCAACACATACACACCAACACATACACACCACACACCAACACATACACACCAACACATACACACCACACACCAACACATACACACCACACACCAACACATACACACCGCACACCAACACATACACACCACACACCAACACATACACACCACACACCAACACATACACACCACACACCAACACATACACACCAACACATACACACCACACGGCAACATATACACACCGCACACCAACACATACACAGCACACACCAACACATACACACCACACACCAACACATACACACCGCACACCAACACATACACACCACACGGCAACATATACACACCGCACACCAACACATACACAGCACACACCAACACATACACACCACACACCAACACATACACACCGCACACCAACACATACACACCACACGGCAACACATACACACCACACACCAACACATACACACCACACACCAACACATACACACCAACACATACACACCACACGGCAACATATACACACCGCACACCAACACATACACAGCACACACCAACACATACACACCACACACCAACACATACACACCGCACACCAACACATACACACCACACGGCAACATATACACACCGCACACCAACACATACACAGCACACACCAACACATACACACCACACACCAACACATACACACCGCACACCAACACATACACACCACACGGCAACATATACACACCGCACACCAACACATACACACCACACAGCAACATATACACACCGCACACCAACACATACACACCACACACCAACACATACACACCGCACACCAACACATACACACCGCACACCAACACATACACACCACACACCAACACATGCACACCACACACCAACACATACACACCACGCACCAACACATACACACCGCGCACCAACACATACACACCAACACATACACACCACACACCAACACATACACACCGCACACGAACACATACACACCACACGGCAACATAAACACACCGCACACCAACACATACACACCGCACACCAACACATACACACCACACACCAACACATACACACCACACACCAACACATACACACCGCACACCAACACATACACACCACACGGCAACATGTACACACCACACACCAACACATACACACCACACACCAACACATACACACCACACACCACACACCAACACATACACACCACACACCAACACATACACACCACACACCAACACATACACACCGCACACCAACACATACACACCGCGCACCAACACATACACACCACACACCAACACATACACACCAACACATACACACCACACACCAACACATACACACCAACACATACACACCACACACCAACACATACACACCACACACCAACACATACACACCACACACCAACACATACACACCAACACATACACACCACACACCAACACATACACACCACACACCAACACATACACACCACACACCAACACATACACACCACACACCAACACATACACACCGCGCACCAACACATACACACCAACACATACACACCACACACCAACACATACACACCGCACACCAACACATACACACCACACGGCAACATATACACACCGCACACCAACACATACACACCACACACCAACACATACACACCAACACATACACACCACACACCAACACATACACACCGCGCACCAACACATACACACCACACACCAACACACCACACACCAACACATCAACACCACACACCAGCACATACACACCACACACCAACACATACACACCACACACCAACACATACACACCACACACCAACACATACACACCGCACACCAACACATACACACCGCACACCAACACATACACACCACACACCAACACATACACACCACACACCAACACATACACACCACACACCAACACATACACACCACACACCAACACATACACACCACACACCAACACATACACACCGCACACCAACACATACACACCACACAGCAATACATACACACCACACACCAACACATACACACCGCACACCAACACATACACACCGCACACCAACACATACACACCACACACCAACACATACACACCAACACATACACACCACACACCAACACATACACACCAACACATACACACCACACACCAACACATACACACCACACACCAACACATACACACCAACACATACACACCACACACCAACACATACACACCACACAGCAACTTATACACACCGCACACCAACACATACACACCGCACACCAACACATACACACCGCGCACCAACAAATACACAGCAACACATACACACCACACACCAACACATACACACCACACACCAACACATACACACCAACACATACACACCACACACCAACACATACACACCACACACCGACACATACACACCACACACCAACACATACACACCACACGCCAACACATACACACCAACACATGCACACCGCACACCAACACATACACACCGCACACCAACACATACATACCGCACACCAACACATACACACCGCACACCAACACATACATACGGCACACCAACACATACACACCGCACACCAACACATACACACCACACACCAACACATACACACCAACACATACACACCACACACCAACACATGCACACCGCACACCACACACCAACACATGCACACCAACACATACACACCACACACCAACACATACACACCACACACCAACACATACACACCACACACCAACACATATACACCACACACCAACACATACACACCACACACCAACACAAACACACCACGCATCAACACATACACACCACACACCAACACATACACACCAACACATGCACACCACACACCAACACATACACACCACACACCAACACATACACACCGCACACCAACACATACACACCGCACACCAACACATACACACCACACACCAACACATACACACCACACACCAACACATACACACCAACACATGCACACCACACACCAACACATACACACCACGCACCAACACATACACACCGCGCACCAACACATACACACCAACACATACACACCACACACCAACACATACACACCACACACCAACACATATACACCACACGGCAACATATACACACCGCACACCAACACATACACACCACACACCAACACATACACACCACACACCAACACATACACACCACACACCAACTCATACACACCAACACATACACACCACACGGCAACATATACACACCGCACACCAACACATACACAGCACACACCAACACATACACACCACACACCAACACATACACACCGCACACCAACACATACACACCACACGGCAACATATACACACCGCACACCAACACATACACAGCACACACCAACACATACACACCACACACCAACACATACACACCGCACACCAACACATACACACCACACGGCAACATATACACACCGCACACCAACACATACACACCACACAGCAACATATACACACCGCACACCAACACATACACACCACACACCAACACATACACACCGCACACCATCACGTACACACCGCACACCAACACATACACACCACACACCAACACATGCACACCACACACCAACACATACACACCACGCACCAACACATACACACCGCGCACCAACACATACACAACGCACCAACACATACACACCGCGCACCAACACATACACACCAACACATACACACCACACACCAACACATACACACCGCACACCAACACATACACACCACACGGCAACATAAACACACCGCACACCAACACATACACACCGCACACCAACACATACACACCACACACCAACACATACACACCACACACCAACACATACACACCGCACACCAACACATACACACCACACGGCAACATGTACACACCACACACCAACACATACACACCACACACCAACACATACACACCACACACCACACACCAACACATACACACCACACACCAACACATACACACCACACACCAACACATACACACCGCACACCAACACATACACACCGCGCACCAACACATACACACCACACACCAACACATACACACCAACACATACACACCACACACCAACACATACACACCAACACATACACACCACACACCAACACATACACACCACACACCAACACATACACACCACACACCAACACATACACACCAACACATACACACCACACACCAACACATACACACCACACACCAACACATACACACCACACACCAACACATACACACCAACACATACAGACCACACACCAACACATACACACCACACACCAACACATACACACCACACACCAACACATACACACCACACACCAACACATACACACCACACACCAACACATACACACCGCACACCAACACATACACACCACACGGCAACATATACACACCGCACACCAACACATACACACCACACACCAACACATACACACCAACACATACACACCACACACCAACACATACACACCGCGCACCAACACATACACACCACACACCAACACATACACACCACACACCAACACATAAACACCACACACCAGCACATACACACCACACACCAACACATACACACCACACACCAACACATACACACCACACACCAACACATACACACCGCACACCAACACATACACACCGCACACCAACACATACACACCACACACCAACACATACACACCACACACCAACACATACACACCACACACCAACACATACACACCACACACCAACACATACACACCGCACACCAACACATACACACCACACAGCAATACATACACACCACAAACCAACACATACACACCGCACACCAACACATACACACCGCACACCAACACATACACACCACACACCAACACATACACACCAACACATACACACCACACACCAACACATACACACCAACACATACACACCACACACCAACACATACACACCACACACCAACACATACACACCAACACATACACACCACACACCAACACATACACACCACACAGCAACTTATACACACCGCACACCAACACATACACACCGCACACCAACACATACACACCGCGCACCAACACATACACAGCAACACATACACACCACACACCAACACATACACACCACACACCAACACATACACACCAACACATACACACCACACACCAACACATACACACCACACACCAACACATACACACCAACACATACACACCACACGCCAACACATACACACCAACACATGCACACCGCACACCAACACATACACACCGCACACCAACACATACATACCGCACACCAACACATACACACCGCACACCAACACATACATACCGCACACCAACACATACACACCGCACACCAACACATACACACCACACACCAACACATACACACCAACACATACACACCACACACCAACACATGCACACCGCACACCACACACCAACACATGCACACCAACACATACACACCACACACCAACACATACACACCACACACCAACACATACACACCACACGCCAACACATACACACCAACACATGCACACCGCACACCACACACCAACACATACACACCGCACACCAACACATACACACCGCACACCAACACATACACACCGCACACCAACACATACACACCAACACATACACACCACACAGCAACACATACACACACCAACACTTACACACCACACAGCAACATATACACACCACGCAGCAACACATACACACCACACACCAACACATACACACCACACAGCAACATATACACACCACACAGCAACACATACACACCACACACCAACACATGCACACCACGCACCAACACATACACACCACACACCAACACATGCACACCACACACCAACACATACACACCGCACACCAACACATACACACCACACGGCAACATATACACACCGCACACCAACACATACACACCACACACCAACACATACACACCAACACATACACACCACACACCAACACATACACACCGCGCACCAACACATACACACCACACACCAACACATACACAGCACACACCAACACATAAACACCACACACCAGCACATACACACCACACACCAACACATACACACCGCACACCAACACATACACACCGCACACCAACACATACACACCGCACACCAACACATACACACCGCACACCAACACATACACACCTCACACCAACACATACACACCACACACCAACACATACACACCACACACCAAACACCAACACATACACACCACACACCAACACATACACACCACACACCAACACATACACACCACACACCAACACATACACACCGCACACCAACACATACACACCGCACACCAACACATACACACCGCACACCAACACATACACACCGCACACCAACACATACACACCGCACACCAACACATACACACCGCACACCAACACATACACACCACACACCAACACATACACACCAACACATACACACCACACACCAACACATACACACCACACGCCAACACATACACACCAACACATGCACACCTCACACCAACACATACACACCGCACACCAACACATACACACCACACGCCAACACATACACACCACACACCAACACATACACACCACACACCAAAACATACACACCGCACACCAACACATACACACCACACACCAACACATACACACCGCACACCAACACATACACACCACGCACCAACACATACACACCACACACCAACACATACATACCGCACACCAACACATACACACCACGCACCAACTCATACACACCACACACCAACACATACACACCACACAGCAACACATACACACCACACACCAACACATACACACCGCACACCAACACATACACCCCACACACTAACACATACACACCACACACCAAAACATACACACCGCACACCAACACATACACACCACACACCAACACATACACACCGCACACCAACACATACACACCACGCACCAACACATACACACCACACACCAACACATACATACCGCACACCAACACATACACACCACGCACCAACACATACACACCACACACCAACACATACACACCACACAGCAACAAATACACACCACACACCAACACATACACACCGCACACCAACACATACACCCCACACACTAACACATACACACCACACACCAAAACATACACACCGCACACCAACACATACACACCACACACCAACACATACACACCGCACACCAACACATACACACCACGCACCAACACATACACACCACACACCAACACATACATACCGCACACCAACACATACACACCACGCACCAACACATACACAACACACACCAACACATACACACCACACACCAACACATACACACCACACACCAACACATACACACCACACACCAACACATACACACCAACACATACACACCACACACCAACACATGCACACCGCACACCACACACCAACACATGCACACCAACACATACACACCACACACCAACACATACACACCACACACCAACACATACACACCACACGCCAACACATACACACCAACACATGCACACCGCACACCACACACCAACACATACACACCGCACACCAACACATACACACCGCACACCAACACATACACACCGCACACCAACACATACACACCAACACATACACACCACACAGCAACACATACACACACCAACACTTACACACCACACAGCAACATATACACACCACGCAGCAACACATACACACCACACACCAACACATACACACCACACAGCAACATATACACACCACACAGCAACACATACACACCACACACCAACACATGCACACCACGCACCAACACATACACACCACACACCAACACATGCACACCACACACCAACACATACACACCGCACACCAACACATACACACCACACGGCAACATATACACACCGCACACCAACACATACACACCACACACCAACACATACACACCAACACATACACACCACACACCAACACATACACACCGCGCACCAACACATACACACCACACACCAACACATACACACCACACACCAACACATAAACACCACACACCAGCACATACACACCACACACCAACACATACACACCGCACACCAACACATACACACCGCACACCAACACATACACACCGCACACCAACACATACACACCGCACACCAACACATACACACCTCACACCAACACATACACACCACACACCAACACATACACACCACACACCACACACCAACACATACACACCACACACCAACACATACACACCACACACCAACACATACACACCACACACCAACACATACACACCGCACACCAACACATACACACCGCACACCAACACATACACACCGCACACCAACACATACACACCGCACACCAACACATACACACCGCACACCAACACATACACACCGCACACCAACACATACACACCACACACCAACACATACACACCAACACATACACACCACACACCAACACATACACACCACACGCCAACACATACACACCAACACATGCACACCTCACACCAACACATACACACCGCACACCAACACATACACACCACACGCCAACACATACACACCACACACCAACACATACACACCAACACATGCACACCACACACCAACACATACACACCACACAGCAACACATACACAACACACAGCAACACATACACACCAACACATACACACCACACAGCAACACATACACACCGCACACCAACACATGCACACCAACACATGCACACCACACACCAACACATACACATACACATACACACCAACACATACACATCAACACATACACACCGCACACCAACACATACACACCACACGCCAACACATACACACCACACGCCAACACATACACACCAACACATACACACCACACACCAACACATACACACCGCACACCAACACATACACACCACACACCAACACATACACACCACGCATCAACACATACACACCACACACCAACACATACACACCAACACATGCACACCACACACCAACACGTACACACCACACACCAACACATACACACCGCACACCAACACATACACACCGCACACCAACACATACACACCACACACCAACACATACACACCACACACCAACACATACACACCAACACATGCACACCACACACCAACACATACACACCACGCACCAACACATACACACCGCGCACCAACACATATACACCAACACATACACACCACACACCAACACATACACACCACACACCAACACATATACACCACACGGCAACATATACACACCGCACACCAACACATACACACCACACACCAACACATACACACCACACACCAACACATACACACCACACACCAACACATACACACCAACACATACACACCACACGGCAACATATACACACTGCACACCAACACATACACAGCACACACCAACACATACACACCACACACCAACACATACACACCGCACACCAACACATACACACCACACGGCAACATATACACACCGCACACCAACACATACACAGCACACACCAACACATACACACCACACACCAACACATACACACCGCACACCAACACATACACACCACACGGCAACATATACACACCGCACACCAACACATACACACCACACAGCAACATATACACACCGCACACCAACACATACACACCACACACCAACACATACACACCGCACACCAACACATACACACCGCACACCAACACATACACACCACACACCAACACATGCACACCACACACCAACACATACACACCACGCACCAACACATACACACCGCGCACCAACACATACACACCAACACATACACACCACACACCAACACATACACACCGCACACGAACACATACACACCACACGGCAACATAAACACACCGCACACCAACACATACACACCGCACACCAACACATACACACCACACACCAACACATACACACCACACACCAACACATACACACCGCACACCAACACATACACACCACACGGCAACATGTACACACCACACACCAACACATACACACCACACACCAACACATACACACCACACACCACACACCAACACATACACACCACACACCAACACATACACACCACACACCAACACATACACACCGCACACCAACACATACACACTGCGCACCAACACATACACACCACACACCAACACATACACACCAACACATACACACCACACACCAACACATACACACCAACACATACACACCACACACCAACACATACACACCACACACCAACACATACACACCACACACCAACACATACACACCACACACCAACACATACACACCAACACATACACACCACACACCAACACATACACACCACACACCAACACATACACACCACACACCAACACATACACACCACACACCAACACATACACACCGCGCACCAACACATACACACCAACACATACACACCACACACCAACACATACACACCGCACACCAACACATACACACCACACGGCAACATATACACACCGCACACCAACACATACACACCACACACCAACACATACACACCAACACATACACACCACACACCAACACATACACACCGCGCACCAACACATACACACCACACACCAACACATACACACCACACACCAACACATCAACACCACACACCAGCACATACACACCACACACCAACACATACACACCACACACCAACACATACACACCACACACCAACACATACAGACCGCACACCAACACATACACACCGCACACCAACACATACACACCACACACCAACACATACACACCACACACCAACACATACACACCACACACCAACACATACACACCACACACCAACACATACACACCACACACCAACACATGCACACCGCACACCAACACATACACACCACACAGCAATACATACACACCACACACCAACACATACACACCGCACACCAACACATACACACCGCACACCAACACATACACACCACACACCAACACATACACACCAACACATACACACCACACACCAACACATACACACCAACACATACACACCACACACCAACACATACACACCACACACCAACACATACACACCGCACACCAACACATACACACCACACACCAACACATACACACCACACACCAACACATACACACCACACACCAACACATACACACCAACACATACACACCACACGGCAACATATACACACCGCACACCAACACATACACAGCACACACCAACACATACACACCACACACCAACACATACACACCGCACACCAACACATACACACCACACGGCAACATATACACACCGCACACCAACACATACACAGCACACACCAACACATACACACCACACACCAACACATACACACCGCACACCAACACATACACACCACACGGCAACACATACACACCACACACCAACACATACACACCACACACCAACACATACACACCAACACATACACACCACACGGCAACATATACACACCGCACACCAACACATACACAGCACACACCAACACATACACACCACACACCAACACATACACACCGCACACCAACACATACACACCACACGGCAACATATACACACCGCACACCAACACATACACAGCACACACCAACACATACACACCACACACCAACACATACACACCGCACACCAACACATACACACCACACGGCAACATATACACACCGCACACCAACACATACACACCACACAGCAACATATACACACCGCACACCAACACATACACACCACACACCAACACATACACACCGCACACCAACACATACACACCGCACACCAACACATACACACCACACACCAACACATGCACACCACACACCAACACATACACACCAACACATACACACCACACACCAACACATACACACCGCGCACCAACACATACACACCACACACCAACACACCACACACCAACACATCAACACCACACACCAGCACATACACACCACACACCAACACATACACACCACACACCAACACATATACACCACACACCAACACATACACACCGCACACTAACACATACACACCGCACACCAATACATACACACCACACACCAACACATACACACCACACACCAACACATACACACCACACACCAACACATACACACCACACACCAACACATACACACCACACACCAACACATACACACCGCACACCAACACATACACACCACACAGCAATACATACACACCACACACCAACACATACACACCGCACACCAACACATACACACCGCACACCAACACATACACACCACACACCAACACATACACACCAACACATACACACCACACACCAACACATACACACCAACACATACACACCACACACCAACACATACACACCACACACCAACACATACACACCAACACATACACACCACACACCAACACATACACACCACACAGCAACTTATACACACCGCACACCAACACATACACACCGCACACCAACACATACACACCGCGCACCAACAAATACACAGCAACACATACACACCACACACCAACACATACACACCACACACCAACATATACACACCAACACATACACACCACACACCAACACATACACACCACACACCGACACATACACACCACACACCAACACATACACACCACACGCCAACACATACACACCAACACATGCACACCGCACACCAACACATACACACCGCACACCAACACATACATACCGCACACCAACACATACACACCGCACACCAACACATACATACGGCACACCAACACATACACACCGCACACCAACACATACACACCACACACCAACACATACACACCAACACATACACACCACACACCAACACATGCACACCGCACACCACACACCAACACATGCACACCAACACATACACACCACACACCAACACATACACACCACACACCAACACATACACACCACACACCAACACATACACACCACACACCAACACATACACACCACACACCAACACATACACACCACGCATCAACACATACACACCACACACCAACACATACACACCAACACATGCACACCACACACCAACACATACACACCACACACCAACACATACACACCGCACACCAACACATACACACCGCACACCAACACATACACACCACACACCAACACATACACACCACACACCAACACATACACACCAACACATGCACACCACACACCAACACATGCACACCACACACCAACACATGCACACCACACACCAACACATACACACCACGCACCAACACATACACACCGCGCACCAACACATACACACCAACACATACACACCACACACCAACACATACACACCACACACCAACACATATACACCACACGGCAACATATACACACCGCACACCAACACATACACACCACACACCAACACATACACACCACACACCAACTCATACACACCAACACATACACACCACACGGCAACATATACACACCGCACACCAACACATACACAGCACACACCAACACATACACACCACACACCAACACATACACACCGCACACCAACACATACACACCACACGGCAACATATACACACCGCACACCAACACATACACAGCACACACCAACACATACACACCACACACCAACACATACACACCGCACACCAACACATACACACCACACGGCAACATATACACACCGCACACCAACACATACACACCACACAGCAACATATACACACCGCACACCAACACATACACACCACACACCAACACATACACACCGCACACCAACACGTACACACCGCACACCAACACATACACACCACACACCAACACATGCACACCACACACCAACACATACACACCACGCACCAACACATACACACCGCGCACCAACACATACACAACGCACCAACACATACACACCGCGCACCAACACATACACACCAACACATACACACCACACACCAACACATACACACCGCACACCAACACATACACACCACACGGCAACATAAACACACCGCACACCAACACATACACACCGCACACCAACACATACACACCACACACCAACACATACACACCACACACCAACACATACACACCGCACACCAACACATACACACCACACGGCAACATGTACACACCACACACCAACACATACACACCACACACCAACACATACACACCACACACCACACACCAACACATACACACCACACACCAACACATACACACCACACACCAACACATACACACCGCACACCAACACATACACACCGCGCACCAACACATACACACCACACACCAACACATACACACCAACACATACACACCACACACCAACACATACACACCAACACATACACACCACACACCAACACATACACACCACACACCAACACATACACACCACACACCAACACATACACACCAACACATACACACCACACACCAACACATACACACCACACACCAACACATACACACCACACACCAACACATACACACCAACACATACAGACCACACACCAACACATACACACCACACACCAACACATACACACCACACACCAACACATACACACCACACACCAACACATACACACCGCGCACCAACACATACACACCAACACATACACACCACACACCAACACATACACACCGCACACCAACACATACACACCACACGGCAACATATACACACCGCACACCAACACATACACACCACACACCAACACATACACACCAACACATACACACCACACACCAACACATACACACCGCGCACCAACACATACACACCACACACCAACACATACACACCACACACCAACACATAAACACCACACACCAGCACATACACACCACACACCAACACATACACACCACACACCAACACATACACACCACACACCAACACATACACACCGCACACCAACACATACACACCGCACACCAACACATACACACCACACACCAACACATACACACCACACACCAACACATACACACCACACACCAACACATACACACCACACACCAACACATACACACCACACACCAACACATACACACCGCACACCAACACATACACACCACACAGCAATACATACACACCACAAACCAACACATACACACCGCACACCAACACATACACACCGCACACCAACACATACACACCACACACCAACACATACACACCAACACATACACACCACACACCAACACATACACACCAACACATACACACCACACACCAACACATACACACCACACACCAACACATACACACCAACACATACACACCACACACCAACACATACACACCACACAGCAACTTATACACACCGCACACCAACACATACACACCGCACACCAACACATACACACCGCGCACCAACACATACACAGCAACACATACACACCACACACCAACACATACACACCACACACCAACACATACACAACAACACATACACACCACACACCAACACATACACACCACACACCAACACATACACACCACACACCAACACATACACACCACACGCCAACACATACACACCAACACATGCACACCGCACACCAACACATACACACCGCACACCAACACATACATACCGCACACCAACACATACACACCGCACACCAACACATACATACCGCACACCAACACATACACACCGCACACCAACACATACACACCACACACCAACACATACACACCAACACATACACACCACACACCAACACATGCACACCGCACACCACACACCAACACATGCACACCAACACATACACACCACACACCAACACATACACACCACACACCAACACATACACACCACACGCCAACACATACACACCAACACATGCACACCGCACACCACACACCAACACATACACACCGCACACCAACACATACACACCGCACACCAACACATACACACCGCACACCAACACATACACACCAACACATACACACCACACAGCAACACATACACACACCAACACTTACACACCACACGGCAACATATACACACCACGCAGCAACACATACACACCACACACCAACACATACACACCACACAGCAACATATACACACCACACAGCAACACATACACACCACACACCAACACATGCACACCGCGCACCAACACATACACACCACACACCAACACATGCACACCACACACCAACACATACACACCGCACACCAACACATACACACCACACGGCAACATATACACACCGCACACCAACACATACACACCACACACCAACACATACACACCAACACATACACACCACACACCAACACATACACACCGCGCACCAACACATACACACCACACACCAACACATACACACCACACACCAACACATAAACACCACACACCAGCACATACACACCACACACCAACACATACACACCGCACACCAACACATACACACCGCACACCAACACATACACACCGCACACCAACACATACACACCGCACACCAACACATACACACCTCACACCAACACATACACACCACACACCAACACATACACACCACACACCACACACCAACACATACACACCACACACCAACACATACACACCACACACCAACACATACACACCACACACCAACACATACACACCGCACACCAACACATACACACCGCACACCAACACATACACACCGCACACCAACACATACACACCGCACACCAACACATACACACCGCACACCAACACATACACACCGCACACCAACACATACACACCACACACCAACACATACACACCAACACATACACACCACACACCAACACATACACACCACACGCCAACACATACACACCAACACATGCACACCTCACACCAACACATACACACCGCACACCAACACATACACACCACACGCCAACACATACACACCACACACCAACACATACACACCACACACCAAAACATACACACCGCACACCAACACATACACACCACACACCAACACATACACACCGCACACCAACACATACACACCACGCACCAACACATACACACCACACACCAACACATACATACCGCACACCAACACATACACACCACGCACCAACTCATACACACCACACACCAACACATACACACCACACAGCAACACATACACACCACACACCAACACATACACACTGCACACCAACACATACACCCCACACACTAACACATACACACCACACACCAAAACATACACACCGCACACCAACACATACACACCACACACCAACACATACACACCGCACACCAACACATACACACCACACACCAACACATACACACCACACACCAACACATACACACCACACACCAACACATACACACCACACACCAACACATACATACCGCACACCAACACATACACACCACGCACCAACACATACACACCACACACCAACACATACACACCACACAGCAACACATACACACCACACACCAACACATACACACCGCACACCAACACATACACCCCACACACTAACACATACACACCACACACCAAAACATACACACCGCACACCAACACATACACACCACACACCAACACATACACACCGCACACCAACACATACACACCACGCACCAACACATACACACCACACACCAACACATACATACCGCACACCAACACATACACACCACGCACCAACACATACACACCACACACCAACACATACACACCACACAGCAACACATACACACCACACACCAACACATACACACCACACACCAACACATACACACCAACACATACACACCACACACCAACACATGCACACCGCACACCACACACCAACACATGCACACCAACACATACACACCACACACCAACACATACACACCACACACCAACACATACACACCACACGCCAACACATACACACCAACACATGCACACCGCACACCACACACCAACACATACACACCGCACACCAACACATACACACCGCACACCAACACATACACACCGCACACCAACACATACACACCAACACATACACACCACACAGCAACACATACACACACCAACACTTACACACCACACAGCAACATATACACACCACGCAGCAACACATACACACCACACACCAACACATACACACCACACAGCAACATATACACACCACACAGCAACACATACACACCACACACCAACACATGCACACCACGCACCAACACATACACACCACACACCAACACATGCACACCACACACCAACACATACACACCGCACACCAACACATACACACCACACGGCAACATATACACACCGCACACCAACACATACACACCACACACCAACACATACACACCAACACATACACACCACACACCAACACATACACACCGCGCACCAACACATACACACCACACACCAACACATACACACCACACACCAACACATAAACACCACACACCAGCACATACACACCACACACCAACACATACACACCGCACACCAACACATACACACCGCACACCAACACATACACACCGCACACCAACACATACACACCGCACACCAACACATACACACCTCACACCAACACATACACACCACACACCAACACATACACACCACACACCAACACATACACACCACACACCAACACATACACACCACACACCAACACATACACACCACACACCAACACATACACACCGCACACCAACACATACACACCGCACACCAACACATACACACCGCACACCAACACATACACACCGCACACCAACACATACACACCGCACACCAACACATACACACCGCACACCAACACATACACACCACACACCAACACATACACACCAACACATACACACCACACACCAACACATACACACCACACGCCAACACATACACACCAACACATGCACACCTCACACCAACACATACACACCGCACACCAACACATACACACCACACGCCAACACATACACACCACACACCAACACATACACACCACACACCAAAACATACACACCGCACACCAACACATACACACCACACACCAACACATACACACCGCACACCAACACATACACACCTCTCACCAACATATACACACCACACAGCAACACATACACACCACACATCAACACATACACACAACACACCAACACATACACACCACACACCAACACATACACACCACACACCAAGACATACACACCACGCACCAACACATACACACCACACACCAACACATACACACCACACACCAACACATACACACCACACACCAACACATACACACCACACACCAACACATACACACCACACAGCAACAGATACACACCACACAGCAACACATACACACCACACACCAACACATACACACCACACACTAACACATACACACCGCACACCAACACATACACACCAACACAGCAACACATATACACCAACACATACACACCACACACCAACACATACACACCAACACATACACACCGCACACCAACACATACACACCACACACCAACACATACACACCGCGCACCAACACATACACATCACACCAACACATACACACCACGCACCAACACATACACACCACACAGCAACATATACACACTACCCAGCAACTCATACACACCGCGCACCAACACATACACACCACACACCAACACATACACACCACACACCAACACATACACACCGCGCACCAACACATACACACCACACACCGACACATACACACCACACAGCAACATATACACACCACACAGCAACACATACACACCGCGCACCAACACATACACATCACACCAACACATACACACCACACACCAACACATACACACCACACACCAACACATACACACCACACAGCAACATATACACACCACACAGCAACACATACACACCGCGCACCAACACATACACACCACACACCAACACATACACACCACGCACCAACACATACACACCACACACTAACACATACACACCACACACCAACACATACACACCACACAGCAACACATACACACCACACAGCAACACATACACACCGCGCACCAACACATACACACCACGCACCAACACGTACACACCACTCACCAACATATACACACCACACAGCAACACATACACACCACACATCAACACATACACACAACACACCAACACATACACACCGCACACCAACACATACACACCACACACCAAGACATACACACCACGCACCAACACATACACACCACACACCAACACATACACACCACACACCAACACATAAACACCACACACCAACACATACACACCACACAGCAACACATACACACCACACAGCAACACATACACACCACACACCAACACATACACACCACACACCAACACATACACACCGCACACCAACACATACACACCAACACAGCAACACATATACACCACACACCAACACATACACACCACACACCAACACATACACACCAACACATATACACCGCACACCAACACATACACACCACACACCAACACATACACACCGCGCACCAACACATACACACCGCGCACCAACACATACACACCACACACCAACACATACACACCTCACACCAACACATACACACCGGGCACCAACACATACACACCACGCACCAACACATGCACACCGCACACCAACACATACTCACCACACACCAACACATACACACCAACACATACACACCGCACACCAACACATACACACCACACACCAACACATACACACCGCGCACCAACACATACACACCACACACCAACACATACACACCAAACACCAACACATACACACCGCACACCAACACATACACACCGCGCACCAACACATACACACCACGCACCAACACATGCACACCGCGCACCAACACATACACACCTCACACCAACACATACACACCGCGCACCAACACATACACACCGCGCACCAACACATACACACCGCACACCAACACATACACACCACACACCAACACATACACACCACACACCAACACATACACACCACACACCGACACATGCACACCACACACCAACACATACACACCACACACCAACACATACACACCGCGCACCAACACATACACACCGCGCACCAACACATACACACCACACACCAACACATACACACCACCCACCAACTAATACACACTACACACCAACACATACACACCACACACCAACACATGAACACCACACACCAACACATACACACCACACAGCAACACATACACCCCACACACCAACACATACACACCGCGCACCAACACATACACACCACACGCCAACACACACACACCACACACACACACCGCACACCAACACATACACACCACACACCAACACATACACACCAACACATACACACCACACACCAACACATACACACCACACACCAACACATACACACCACACACCAACACATACACACCACACACCAACACATACACACCACACAGCAACACATACACACCACACACCAACACATGCACACCACACACACACCACACACCAACACATACACACCACACACCAACACATACACACCACACACCAACACATACACACCACACACCAACACATACACACCACACACCAACACATACACACCACACACCAACACATACACACCACACACCAACACATACACACCACACAGCAACACATACACACCACACACCATCACATGCACACCACACACCAACACACACACACCACACACCAACACATACACACCAACACATGCACACCACACACCAACACATACACACCAACACACCAACACATACACACCTACACACCAACACATACACACCAACACATACACAACACACACAAACACATACACACCACACAGCAACACATACACACCGCACACCAACACATGCACACCACACACCAACACACACACACCAACACATACACACCAACACATGCACACCACACACCAACACATACACACCAACACACCAACACATACACACCAACACATACACACCACACACCAACACATACACACCACACACCAACACATACACACCGCGCACCCACACATACACACCACACACCAACACATGCACACCGCACACAAACACATACACACCACACAGCAACACATACACACCACACAGCAACACATACACACCACACACCAACACATACACACCACACACCACACACCAACACATACACACCACACACCAACACATACACACCAACACATACACACCACACAGCAACACATACACACCAAACACCATAACATACACACCAACACACCAATACATACACACCACACACCAACACATACACACCACACACCAACACATACACACCACACAGCAATATATACACACCACACAGCAACACATACACACCAACACACAAACACATACACACCACACACCAACACATACACACCACACACCAACACATACACACCACACACCAACACATACACACCACACACCAACACATACACACCACACACCAACACATACACGCCACACACCAACACATACACACCACACACCAACACATACACACCACACACTAACACATGCACACCGCACACCACACACCAACACATACACACCGCACACCAACACATACATAGCGCACACAAACACATACACACCACACACCAACACATGCACACAAACACATACACACCACACACCAACACATACACACCACACACCAACACATACACACCACACACCAACACATACACACCACACACCAACACATACACACCACACACCAACACATACACACCACACACCAACACATACACACCACACAGCAACACATACACACCACACAGCAACACATACACACCACACACCAACACATACACACTACACACCAACACATACACACCACACAGCAACACGTACACACCGCACACCAACACATACACACCGCACACCAACACATACACACCGCACACCAACACATACACACCGCACACCAACACATACACACCAACACAGCAACACATACACACCACACAGCAACACATACACACCACACACCAACACATACACACCACACAGCAACACATACACACCACACACCAACACATACACACCACACACCAACACACACACACCACACAGCAACACATACACACCACACACCAACACACCACACACCAACACATACACACCACACACCAACACATACACACCACACGGCAACATAAACACACCGCACACCAACACATACACACCAACACATACACACCACACAGCAACATATACACACCACACAGCAACACATACACACCACACAGCAACACATACACACCACACAGCAACACATACACACCACACAGCAACACATACACACCAACACATACACACCACACAGCAACACATACACACCACACAGCAACACATACACACCAACACATACACACCAACACATACACACCGCACACCAACACATACACACCACACGCCAACACATACACACCACACGCCAACACATACACACCAACACATGCACACCACACACCAACACATACACACCACACAGCAACACATACACAACACACAGCAACACATACACACCAACACATACACACCACACAGCAACACATACACACCGCACACCAACACATGCACACCAACACATGCACACCACACACCAACACATACACACCAACACATACACACCAACACATACACACCGCACACCAACACATACACACCACACGCCAACACATACACACCACACGCCAACACATAAACACCAACACATACACACCACACACCAACACATACACACCGCACACCAACACATACACACCACACACCAACACATACACACCACGCATCAACACATACACACCACACACCAACACATACACACCAACACATGCACACCACACACCAACACATACACACCACACACCAACACATACACACCGCACACCAACACATACACACCGCACACCAACACATACACACCACACACCAACACATACACACCACACACCAACACATACACACCAACACATGCACACCACACACCAACACATACACACCACGCACCAACACATACACACCGCGCACCAACACATACACACCAACACATACACACCACACACCAACACATACACACCACACACCAACACATATACACCACACGGCAACATATACACACCGCACACCAACACATACACACCACACACCAACACATACACACCACACACCAACACATACACACCACACACCAACACATACACACCAACACATACACACCGCACACCAACACATACACAGCACACACCAACACATACACACCACACACCAACACATACACACCGCACACCAACACATACACACCACACGGCAACATATACACACCGCACACCAACACATACACAGCACACACCAACACATACACACCACACACCAACACATACACACCGCACACCAACACATACACACCACACGGCAACATATACACACCGCACACCAACACATACACACCACACAGCAACATATACACACCGCACACCAACACATACACACCACACACCAACACATACACACCGCAAACCAACACATACACACCGCACACCAACACATACACACCACACACCAACACATGCACACCACACACCAACACATACACACCACGCACCAACACATACACACCGCGCACCAACACATACACACCGCGCACCAACACATACACACCAACACATACACACCACACACCAACACATACACACCGCACACGAACACATACACACCACACGGCAACATAAACACACCGCACACCAACACATACACACCGCACACCAACACATACACACCACACACCAACACATACACACCACACACCAACACATACACACCGCACACCAACACATACACACCACACGGCAACATGTACACACCACACACCAACACATACACACCACACACCAACACATACACACCACACCACACACCAACACATACACACCACACACCAACACATACACACCACACACCAACACATACACACCGCACACCAACACATACACACCGCGCACCAACACATACACACCACACACCAACACATACACACCAACACATACACACCACACACCAACACATACGCACCAACACATACACACCACACACCAACACATACACACCACACACCAACACATACACACCACACACCAACACATACACACCAACACATACAGACCACACACCAACACATACACACCACACACCAACACATACACACCACACACCAACACATACACACCACACACCAACACATACACACCGCGCACCAACACATACACACCAACACATACACACCACACACCAACACATACACACCGCACACCAACACATACACACCACACGGCAACATATACACACCGCACACCAACACATACACACCACACACCAACACATACACACCAACACATACACACCACACACCAACACATACACACCGCGCACCAACACATACACACCACACACCAACACATACACACCACACACCAACACATCAACACCACACACCAGCACATACACACCACACACCAACACATACACACCACACACCAACACATACACACCACACACCAACACATACACACCGCACACCAACACATACACACCGCACACCAACACATACACACCACACACCAACACATACACACCACACACCAACACATACACACCACACACCAACACATACACACCGCACACCAACACATACACACCGCACACCAACACATACACACCACACACCAACACATACACACCAACACATACACACCACATACCAACACATACACACCAACACATACACACCACACACCAACACATACACACCACACACCAACACATACACACCAACACATACACACCACACACCAACACATACACACCACACAGCAACTTATACACACCGCACACCAACACATACACACCGCACACCAACACATACACACCGCGCACCAACAAATACACAGCAACACATACACACCACACACCAACACATACACACCACACGCCAACACATACACACCAACACATACACACCACACACCAACACATACACACCACACACCGACACATACACACCACACACCAACACATACACACCACACGCCAACACATACATACCAACACATGCACACCGCACACCAACACATACACACCGCACACCAACACATACATACCGCACACCAACACATACACACCGCACACCAACACATACATACCGCACACCAACACATACACACCGCACACCAACACATACACACCACACACCAACACATACACACCAACACATACACACCACACACCAACACATGCACACCGCACACCACACACCAACACATGCACACCAACACATACACACCACACACCAACACATACACACCACACACCAACACATACACACCACACACCAACACATACACACCACACACCAACACATACACACCACACACCAACACATACACACCACGCATCAACACATACACACCACACACCAACACATACACACCAACACATGCACACCACACACCAACACATACACACCACACACCAACACATACACACCGCACACCAACACATACACACCGCACACCAACACATACACACCACACACCAACACATACACACAACACACCAACACATACACACCAACACATGCACACCACACACCAACACATACACACCACGCACCAACACATACACACCGCGCACCAACACATACACACCAACACATACACACCACACACCAACACATACACACCACACACCAACACATATACACCACACGGCAACATATACACACCGCACACCAACACATACACACCACACACCAACACATACACACCACACACCAACACATACACACCACACACCAACACATACACACCAACACATACACACCACACGGCAACATATACACACCGCACACCAACACATACACAGCACACACCAACACATACACACCACACACCAACACATACACACCGCACACCAACACATACACACCACACGGCAACATATACACACCGCACACCAACACATACACAGCACACACCAACACATACACACCACACACCAACACATACACACCGCACACCAACACATACACACCACACGGCAACATATACACACCGCACACCAACACATACACACCACACAGCAACATATACACACCGCACACCAACACATACACACCACACACCAACACATACACACCGCACACCAACACATACACACCGCACACCAACACATACACACCACACACCAACACATGCACACCACACACCAACACATACACACCACGCACCAACACATACACACCGCGCACCAACACATACACACCAACACATACACACCACACACCAACACATACACACCGCACACCAACACATACACACCACACGGCAACATAAACACACCGCACACCAACACATACACACCGCACACCAACACATACACACCACACACCAACACATACACACCACACACCAACACATACACACCGCACACCAACACATACACACCACACGGCAACATGTACACACCACACACCAACACATACACACCACACACCAACACATACACACCACACACCACACACCAACACATACACACCACACACCAACACATACACACCACACACCAACACATACACACCGCACACCAACACATACACACCGCGCACCAACACATACACACCACACACCAACACATACACACCAACACATACACACCACACACCAACACATACACACCAACACATACACACCACACACCAACACATACACACCACACACCAACACATACACACCACACACCAACACATACACACCAACACATACACACCACACACCAACACATACACACCACACACCAACACATACACACCACACACCAACACATACACACCAACACATACAGACCACACACCAACACATACACACCACACACCAACACATACACACCGCGCACCAACACATACACACCACACACCAACACATACACACCGCACACCAACACATACACACCACACGGCAACATATACACACCGCACACCAACACATACACACCACACAGCAACATATACACACCGCACACCAACACATACACACCACACACCAACACATACACACCGCACACCAACACATACACACCGCACACCAACACATACACACCACACACCAACACATGCACACCACACACCAACACATACACACCACGCACCAACACATACACACCGCGCACCAACACATACACACCAACACATACACACCACACACCAACACATACACACCGCACACCAACACATACACACCACACGGCAACATAAACACACCGCACACCAACACATACACACCGCACACCAACACATACACACCACACACCAACACATACACACCACACACCAACACATACACACCGCACACCAACACATACACACCACACGGCAACATGTACACACCACACACCAACACATACACACCACACACCAACACATACACACCACACACCACACACCAACACATACACACCACACACCAACACATACACACCACACACCAACACATACACACCGCACACCAACACATACACACCGCGCACCAACACATACACACCACACACCAACACATACACACCAACACATACACACCACACACCAACACATACACACCAACACATACACACCACACACCAACACATACACACCACACACCAACACATACACACCACACACCAACACATACACACCAACACATACACACCACACACCAACACATACACACCACACACCAACACATACACACCACACACCAACACATACACACCAACACATACAGACCACACACCAACACATACACACCACACACCAACACATACACACCGCGCACCAACACATACACACCACACACCAACACATACACACCGCGCACCAACACATACACACCAACACATACACACCACACACCAACACATACACACCGCACACCAACACATACACACCACACGGCAACATATACACACCGCACACCAACACATACACACCACACACCAACACATACACACCAACACATACACACCACACACCAACACATAAACACCACACACCAGCACATACACACCACACACCAACACATACACACCACACACCAACACATACACACCACACACCAACACATACACACCGCATACCAACACATACACACCGCACACCAACACATACACACCACACACCAACACATACACACCAACACATACACACCACACACCAACACATACACACCACACACCAACACATACACACCACACACCAACACATACACACCGCACACCAACACATACACACCACACAGCAATACATACACACCACACACCAATACATACACACCGCACACCAACACATACACACCGCACACCAACACATACACACCACACACCAACACATACACACCAACACATACACACCACACACCAACACATACACACCAACACATACACACCACACACCAACACATACACACCACACACCAACACATACACACCACACACCAACACATACACACCACACAGCAACTTATACACACCGCACACCAACACATACACACCGCACACCAACACATACACACCGCGCACCAACACATACACAGCAACACATACACACCACACACCAACACATACACACCACACACCAACACATACACACCAACACATACACACCACACACCAACACATACACACCACACACCAACACATACACACCACACACCAACACATACACACCACACGCCAACACATACACACCAACACATGCACACCGCACACCAACACATACACACCGCACACCAACACATACATACCGCACACCAACACATACACACCGCACACCAACACATACATACCGCACACCAACACATACACACCGCACACCAACACATACACACCACACACCAACACATACACACCAACACATACACACCACACACCAACACATGCACACCGCACACCACACACCAACACATGCACACCAACACATACACACCACACACCAACACATACACACCACACACCAACACATAAACACCACACGCCAACACATACACACCAACACATGCACACCGCACACCACACACCAACACATACACACCGCACACCAACACATACACACCGCACACCAACACATACACACCGCACACCAACACATACACACCGCACACCAACACATACACACCTCACACCAACACACACACACCACACACCAACACATACACACCACACACCACACACCAACACATACACACCACACACCAACACATACACACCACACACCAACACATACACACCACACACCAACACATACACACCGCACACCAACACATACACACCGCACACCAACACATACACACCGCACACCAACACATACACACCGCACACCAACACATACACACCGCACACCAACACATACACACCGCACACCAACACATACACACCACACACCAACACATACACACCAACACATACACACCACACACCAACACATACACACCACACGCCAACACATACACACCAACACATGCACACCTCACACCAACACATACACACCGCACACCAACACATACACACCACACGCCAACACATACACACCAACACATACACACCGCACACCACACACCAACACATACACACCGCACACCAACAAATACACACCGCACACCAACACATACACACCGCACACCAACACATACACACCAACACATACACACCACACAGCAACACATACACACACCAACACTTACACACCACACAGCAACATATACACACCACGCAGCAACACATACACACCACACACCAACACATACACACCACACAGCAACATATACACACCACACAGCAACACATACACACCACACACCAACACATGCACACCACGCACCAACACATACACACCACACACCAACACATGCACACCACACACCAACACATACACACCGCACACCAACACATACACACCACACGGCAACATATACACACCGCACACCAACACATACACACCACACACCAACACATACACACCAACACATACACACCACACACCAACACATACACACCGCGCACCAACACATACACACCACACACATACACACCACACACCAACACATAAACACCACACACCAGCACATACACACCACACACCAACCCATACACACCACACACCAACACATACACACCACACACCAACACATACACACCGCACACCAACACATACACACCGCACACCAACACATACACACCACACACCAACAAATACACACCACACACCAACACATACACACCACACACCAACACATACACACCACACACCAACACATACACACCACACACCAACAAATACACACCACACACCAACACATACACACCGCACACCAACACATACACACCGCACACCAACACATACACACCGCACACCAACACATACACACCGCACACCAACACATACACACCACACACCAACACATACACATCAACACATACACACCACACACCAACACATACACACCAACACATACACACCACACACCAACACATACACACCACACACCAACACTTACACACCGCACACCAACACATACACACCACACAGCAACTTATACACACCGCACACCAACACATACACACCGCACACCAACACATACACACCGCGCACCAACACATACACACCGCACACCAACACATACACACCGCACACCAACACATACACACCACACACCAACACATACACACCAACACATACACACCACACACCAACACATACACAGCAACACATACACACCACACACCAACACATACACACCACACACCAACACATACACACCAACACATACACACCACACACCAACACATACACACCACACACCAACACATACACACCACACACCAACACATACACACCACACGCCAACACATACACACCAACACATGCACACCACACGGCAACATAAACACACCGCACACCAACACATACACACCGCACACCAACACATACACACCACACACCAACACATACACACCACACACCAACACATACACACCGCACACCAACACATACACACCACACGGCAACATGTACACACCACACACCAACACATACACACCACACACCAACACATACACACCACACACCACACACCAACACATACACACCACACACCAACACATACACACCACACACCAACACATACACACCGCACACCAACACATACACACCGCGCACCAACACATACACACCACACACCAACACATACACACCAACACATACACACCACACACCAACACATACACACCAACACATACACACCAACACATACACACCACACACCAACACATACACACCACACACCAACACATACACACCAACACATACACACCACACACCAACACATACACACCACACACCAACACATACACACCACACACCAACACATACATACCACATACCAACACATACACACCGCGCACCAACACATACACACCAACACATACACACCACACACCAACACATACACACCGCGCACCAACACATACACACCAACACATACACACCACACACCAACACATACACACCGCGCACCAACACATACACACCACACACCAACACATACACACCACACACCAACACATACACACCACACACCAACACATACACACCGCACACCAACACATACACACCGCACACCAACACATACACACCGCACACCAACACATACACACCACACACCAACACATACACACCACACACCAACACATACACACCACACACCAACACATACACACCGCACACCAACACATACACACCACACAGCAATACATACACACCACACACCAACACATACACACCGCACACCAACACATACACACCGCACACCAACACATACACACCACACACCAACACATACACACCAACACATACACACCACACACCAACACATACACACCAACACATACACACCACACACCAACACTTACACACCACACACCAACACATACACACCAACACATACACACCACTCACCAACACATACACACCACACAGCAACTTATACACACCAACACATACACACCGCACACCAACACATACACACCGCACACCAACACATACACACCGCGCACCAACACATACACACCACACACCAACAAATACACACCACACACCAACACATACACACCGCACACCAACACATACACACCGCACACCAACACATACACACCGCACACCAACACATACACACCGCACACCAACACATACACACCACACACCAACACATACACATCAACACATACACACCACACACCAACACATACACACCAACACATACACACCACACACCAACACATACACACCACACACCAACACTTACACACCGCACACCAACACATACACACCACACAGCAACTTATACACACCGCACACCAACACATACACACCGCACACCAACACATACACACCGCGCACCAACACATACACACCGCACACCAACACATACACACCGCACACCAACACATACACACCACACACCAACACATACACACCAACACATACACACCACACACCAACACATACACAGCAACACATACACACCACACACCAACACATACACACCACACACCAACACATACACACCAACACATACACACCACACACCAACACATACACACCACACACCAACACATACACACCACACACCAACACATACACACCACACGCCAACACATACACACCAACACATGCACACCACACGGCAACATAAACACACCGCACACCAACACATACACACCGCACACCAACACATACACACCACACACCAACACATACACACCACACACCAACACATACACACCGCACACCAACACATACACACCACACGGCAACATGTACACACCACACACCAACACATACACACCACACACCAACACATACACACCACACACCACACACCAACACATACACACCACACACCAACACATACACACCACACACCAACACATACACACCGCACACCAACACATACACACCGCGCACCAACACATACACACCACACACCAACACATACACACCAACACATACACACCACACACCAACACATACACACCAACACATACACACCAACACATACACACCACACACCAACACATACACACCACACACCAACACATACACACCAACACATACACACCACACACCAACACATACACACCACACACCAACACATACACACCACACACCAACACATACATACCACATACCAACACATACACACCGCGCACCAACACATACACACCAACACATACACACCACACACCAACACATACACACCGCGCACCAACACATACACACCAACACATACACACCACACACCAACACATACACACCGCGCACCAACACATACACACCACACACCAACACATACACACCACACACCAACACATACACACCACACACCAACACATACACACCGCACACCAACACATACACACCGCACACCAACACATACACACCGCACACCAACACATACACACCACACACCAACACATACACACCACACACCAACACATACACACCACACACCAACACATACACACCGCACACCAACACATACACACCACACAGCAATACATACACACCACACACCAACACATACACACCGCACACCAACACATACACACCGCACACCAACACATACACACCACACACCAACACATACACACCAACACATACACACCACACACCAACACATACACACCAACACATACACACCACACACCAACACTTACACACCACACACCAACACATACACACCAACACATACACACCACTCACCAACACATACACACCACACAGCAACTTATACACACCAACACATACACACCGCACACCAACACATACACACCGCACACCAACACATACACACCGCGCACCAACACATACACAGCAACACATACACACCACACACCAACACATACACACCACACACCAACACATACACACCAACACATACACACCACACACCAACAAATACACACCACACACCAACACATACACACCACACACCAACACATACACACCACACGCCAACACATACACACCAACACATGCACACCGCACACCAACACATACACACCGCACACCAACACATACATACCGCACACCAACACATACACACCGCACACCAACACATACATACCGCACACCAACACATACACACCGCACACCAACACATACACACCACACACCAACACATACACACCAACACATACACACCACACACCAACACATGCACACCGCACACCACACACCAACACATACACACCGCACACCAACACATACATACCGCACACCAACACATACACACCGCACACCAACACATACACACCACACGCCAACACATACACACCAACACATGCACACCTCAAACCAACACATACACACCGCACACCAACACATACACACCACACGCCAACACATACACACCAACACATACACACCGCACACCACACACCAACACATACACACCGCACACCAGCACATACACACCGCACACCAACACATACACACCGCACACCAACACATACACACCAACACATACACACCACACAGCAACGCATACACACACCAACACTTACACACCACACAGCAACATATACACACCACGCAGCAACACATACACACCACACACCAACACATGCACACCACACAGCAACATATACACACCACACAGCAACACATACACACCACACACCAACACATGCACACCACGCACCAACACATACACACCACACACCAACACATGCACACCACACACCAAAACATACACACCGCACACCAACACATACACACCACACGGCAACATATACACACCGCACACCAACACATACACACCACACACCAACACATACACACCAACACATACACACCACACACCAACGCATACACACCGCGCACCAACACATACACACCACACACCAACACATACACACCACACACCAACACATAAACACCACACACCAGCACATACACACCACACACCAACACATACACACCACACACCAACACATACACACCACACACCAACACATACACACCGCACACCAACACATACACACCGCACACCAACACATACACACCGCACACCAACACATACACACCTCACACCAACACATACACACCACACACCAACACATAAACACCACACACCAACACATACACACCACACACCAACACATACACACCACACACCAACACATACACACCGCACACCAACACATACACACCGCACACCAACACATACACACCGCCCACCAACACATACACACCGCACACCAACACATACACACCGCACACCAACACATACACACCGCACACCAACACATACACACCAACACATACACACCACACCCCAACACATACACACCACACGCCAACACATACACACCAACACATGCACACCTCACACCAACACATACACACCGCACACCAACACATACACACCGCACACCAACACATACACACCACACCCCAACACATACACACCACACGCCAACACATACACACCAACACATACACACCGCACACCACACACCAACACATACACACCGCACACCAACACATACACACCGCACACCAACACATACACACCGCACACCAACACATACACACCAACACATACACACCACACAGCAACACATATACACACAAACACTTACACACCAAACAGCAACATATACACACCACGCAGCAACACATACACACCACACACCAACACATACACACCACACAGCAACATATACACACCACACAGCAACACATACACACCACACACCAACACATGCACACGCACCAACACATACACACCACACACCAACACATGCACACCACACACCAACACATACACACCGCACACCAACACATACACACCACACGGCAACACATACAAACCGCACACCAACACATACACACCACACACCAACACATACACACCAACACATACACACCACACACCAACACATACACACCGCGCACCAACACATACACACCACACACCAACACATACACACCACACACCAACACATAAACACCACACACCAGCACATACACACCAACACATACACACCACACACCAACACATACACACCACACACCAACACATACACACCGCACACCAACACATACACACCGCACACCAACACATACACACCACACACCAACAAATACACACCACACACCAACACATACACACCACACACCAACACATACACACCACACACCAACACATACACACCACACACCAACACATACACACCACACACCAACACATACACACCGCACACCAACACATACACACCGCACGCCAACACATACACACCGCACATCAACACATACACACCGCACACCAACACATACACACCACACACCAGCACATACACACCACACACCAACACATACACACCAACACATACACACCACACACCAACACATACACACCAACACATACACACCACACACCAACACATACACACCACACACCAACACATACACACCAACACATACACACCACACACCAACACATACACACCGCACAGCAACTTATACACACCGCACACCAACACATACACACCGCACACCAACACATACACACCGCGCACCAACACATACACACCGCACACCAACACATACACACCGCACACCAACACATACACACCACACACCAACACATACACACCAACACATACACACCACACACCAACACATACACAGCAACACATACACACCACACACCAACACATACACACCACACACCAACACATACACACCAACACATACACACCACACACCAACACATACACACCGCACACCAACACATACACACCGCACACCAACACATACACACCGCACACCAACACATACACACCGCACACCAACACATACACACCAACACATACACACCGCACACCAACACATACACACCACACGCCAACACATACACACCAACACATACACACCACACACCAACACATACACACCAACACATACACATACACACCGCACACCAACACATACACACCGCACACCAACACATACACACCAACACATACACACCACACAGCAACACATAAACACACCAACACTTACACACCACACAGCAACATATACACACCACGCAGCAACACATACACACCACACACCAACACATACACACCACACAGCAACATATACACACCACACAGCAACACATACACACCACACACCAACACATGCACACCACGCACCAACATATACACACCACACACCAACACATGCACACCACACACCAACACATACACACAGCACACCAACACATACACACCACACGGCAACATATACACACCGCACACCAACACATACACACCACACACCAACACATACACACCAACACATACACACCACACACCAACACATACACACCGCGCACCAACACATACACACCACACACCAACACATACACACCACACACCAACACATAAACACCACACACCAGCACATACACACCACACAACAACACATACACACCACACACCAACACATACACACCACACACCAACACATACACACCGCACACCAACACATACACACCGCACACCAACACATACACACCGCACACCAACACATACACACCGCACACCAACACATACACACCGCACACCAACACATACAGACCGCACACCAACACATACACACCACACACCAACACATACACACCAACACATACACACCACACACCAACACATACACACCAACACATACACACCACACACCAACACATACACACCACACACCAACACATACACACCAACACATACACACCACACACCAACACATACACACCACACAGCAACTTATACACACCGCGCACCAACACATAGACACCGCACACCAACACATACACACCGCACACCAACACATACACACCTCACACCAACACATACACACCAACACATACACACCACACACCAACACATACACAGCAACACATACACACCACACACCAACACATACACACCACACACCAACACATACACACCAACACATACACACCAACATATACACACCACACACCAACACATACACACCACACACCAACACATAAACACCACACGCCAACACATACACACCAACACATGCACACCGCACACCAACACATACACACCGCACACCAACACATACATACCGCACACCAACACATACACACCGCACACCAACACATACATACCGCACACCAACACATACACACCGCACACCAACACATACACACCACACACCAACACATACACACCAACACATACACACCACACACCAACACATGCACACCGCACACCACACACCAACACATACACACCGCACACCAACACATACATACCGCACACCAACACATACACACCGCACACCAACACATACACACCACACGCCAACACATACACACCAACACATGCACACCTCACACCAACACATACACACCGCACACCAACACATACACACCGCACGACAACACATGCACACCAACACATACACACCACACACCACACACCAACACATACACACCGCACACCAACACATACACACCGCACACCAACACATACACACCGCACACCAACACACCGCACACCAACACATACACACCGCACACCAACACATACACACCAACACATACACACCACACAGCAACACATACACACACCAACACTTACACACCACACAGCAACATATACACACCACGCAGCAACACATACACACCACACACTAACACATACACACCACACAGCAACATATACACACCACACAGCAACACATACACACCACACACCAACACATGCACACCACGCACCAACACATACACACCACACACCAACACATGCACACCACACACCAACACATACACACCACAGACCAACACATACACACCGCACACCAACACATACACACCGCACACCAACACATACACACCGCACACCAACACATACACACCGCACACCAACACATACACACCGCACACCAACACATACACACCACACACCAACACATACACACCAACACATACACACCACACACCAACACATACACACCAACACATACACACCACACACCAACACATAAACACGACACACCAACACATACACACCGCACACCAACACATACACACCACACACCAACACATACACACCAACACATACACACCACACACCAACACATACACACCAACACATACACACCACACACCAACACATACACACCACACACCAACACATACACACCAACACATACACACCACACACCAACACATACACACCACACAGCAACTTATACACACCGCACACCAACACATACACACCGCACACCAACACATACACACCGCGCACCAACACATACACACTGCACACCAACACATACACACCGCACACCAACACATACACACCTCACACCAACACATACACACCAACACATACACACCACACACCAACACATACACAGCAACACATACACACCACACACCAACACATACACACCACACACCAACACATAAACACCACACACCAGCACATACACACCACACACCAACACATGCACACCACACACCAACACATACACACCACACACCAACACATACACACCGCACACCAACACATACACACCACACACCAACAAATACACACCACACACCAACACATACACACCACACACCAACACATACACACCACACACCAACACATACACACCGCACACCAACACATACACACCGCACACCAACACATACACACCGCACACCAACACATACACACCGCACACCAACACATACACACCGCACACCAACACATACACACCACACACCAACACATACACACCAACACATACACACCACACACCAACACATACACACCACACACCAACACATACACACCAACACATACACACCACACACCAACACATACACACCACACAGCAACTTATACACACCGCACACCAACACATACACACCGCACACCAACACATACACACCGCGCACCAACACATACACACCGCACACCAACACATACACACCGCACACCAACACATACACACCTCACACCAACACATACACACCAACACATACACACCACACACCAACACATACACAGCAACACATACACACCACACACCAACACATACACACCACACACCAACACCAACACATACACACCACACACCAACATATACACACCACACACCAACACATACACACCACACACCAACACATACACACCACACGCCAACACATACACACCAACACATGCACACCGCACACCAACACATACACACCGCACACCAACACATACATACCGCACACCAACACATACACACCGCACACCAACACATACATACCGCACACCAACACATACACACCGCACACCAACACATACACACCACACACCAACACATACACACCAACACATACACACCACAAACCAACACATGCACACCGCACACCACACACCAACACATACACACCGCACACCAACACATACATACCGCACACCAACACATACACACCGCACACCAACACATACACACCACACGCCAACGCATACACACCAACACATGCACACCTCACACCAACACATACACACCGCACACCAACACATACACACCACACTCCAACACATGCACACCAACACATACACACCGCACACCACACACCAACACATACACACCGCACACCAACACATACACACCGCACACCAACACATACACACCGCACACCAACACACCGCACACCAACACATACACACCGCACACCAACACATACACACCAACACATACACACCACACAGCAACACATACACACACCAACACTTACACACCACACAGCAACATATACACACCACGCAGCAACACATACACACCACACACCAACACATACACATCACACAGCAACATATACACACCACACAGCAACACATACACACCACACACCAACACATGCACACCACGCACCAACACATACACACCACACACCAACACATGCACACCACACACCAACACATACACACCGCACACCAACACATACACACCACACGGAAACATATACACACCGCACACCAACACATACACACCACACACCAACACATACACACCAACACATACACACCACACACCAACACATACACACCGCGCACCAACACATACACACCACACACCAACACATACACACCACACACCAACACATAAACACCACACACCAGCACATACACACCACACACCAACACATACACACCACACACCAACACATACACACCACACACCAACACATACACACCACACACCAACACATACACACCACACACCAACACATACACACCACACACCAACACATACACACCACACACCAACACATACACACCACACACCAACACATACACACCGCACACCAACACATACACACCGCACACCAACACATACACACCGCACACCAACACATACACACCGCACACCAACACATACACACCACACACCAACACATACACACCAACACATACACACCACACACCAACACATACACACCAACACATACACACCACACACCAACACATACACACGACACACCAACACATACACACCAACACATACACACCACACACCAACACATACACACCACACAGCAACTTATACACACCGCACACCAACACATACACACCGCACACCAACACATACACACCGCGCACCAACACATACACACCGCACACCAACACATACACACCGCACACCAACACATACACACCACACACCAACACATACACACCAACACATACACACCACACACCAACACATACACAGCAACACATACACACCACACACCAACAAATACACACCACACACCAACACATACACACCAACACATACACACCACACACCAACACATACACACCACACACCAACACATACACACCACACACCAACACATACACACCACACGCCAACACATACACACCAACACATGCACACCGCACACCAACACATACACACCGCACACCAACACATACATACCGCACACCAACACATACACACCGCACACCAACACATACATACCGCACACCAACACATACACACCGCACACCAACACATACACACCACACACCAACACATACACACCAACACATACACACCACACACCAACACATGCACACCGCACACCACACACCAACACATACACACCGCACACCAACACATACATACCGCACACCAACACATACACACCGCACACCAACACATACACATCACACGCCAACACATACACACCAACACATGCACACCTCACACCAACACATACACACCGCACACCAACACATACACACCACACGCCAACACATACACACCAACACATACACACCGCACACCACACACCAACACATACACACCGCACACCAACACATACACACCGCACACCAACACATACACACCAACACATACACACCACACAGCAACACATACACACACCAGCACTTACACACCACACAGCAACATATACACACCACGCAGCAACACATACACACCACACACCAACACATACACACCACACAGCAACATATACACACCACACAGCAACACATACACATCACACACCAACACATGCACACCACGCACCAACACATACACACAACGCACCAACACATGCACACCACACACCAACACATGCACACCACACACCAACACATACACACCTCACACCAACACATACACACCACACAGCAACATATACACACCAACACATGCACACCACACACCAACACATACACACCGCACACCAACACATACACACCACACGCCAACACATACACACCACACACCAACACATCCACACCACACAGCAACACATACACACCAACACACACACATCACACACCAACACATACACACCACACACCAGCACATACACACCACACACCAACACATACACACCGCACACCAACACATACACACCACACACCGACACATACACACCACACAGCAACACACACGCACCGCACACCAACACATACACACCAACACATACACACCAACACATACACACCACACACCAACACATACACACCGCACACCAACACCTACACACCACGCACCAACACATACACACCAACACATGCACACCACACACCAACACCTGCACATCACGCACCAACACATACACACCAACACATGCACACCACACACCAACACATACACACCAACAAATACACACCACACAGCAACACATACACACCACACAGCAACACATGCACACCAGACACCAACACATGCACACCACACAGCAACACATGCACACCACACAGCAACACATACACACCACACACCAACACATACACACCAACACATACACACCAACACATACACACCACACAGCAACACATACACACCACACACCAACACATACACACCACACACCAACACATACACACCACACACCAACACATACACACCACACACCAACACATACACACCACATGCCAACACATACACACCAACACATGCACACCACACACCAACACATACACACCACACACCAACACATACACACCACACACCAACACATGCACACCGCACACCACACACCAACACATACACACCGCACACCAACACATACATACCGCACACCAACACATACACACCGCACACCAACACATACACACCACACGCCAACACATACACACCAACACATGCACACCACACACCAACACATGCACACCACACACCAACACATACACATGCACACCGCACACCACACACCAACACATACACACCGCACACCACACACCAACACATACACACCGCACACCACACACCAACACATACACACCGCACACCAACACATACACACCAGACAGTAACACATACACACACCAACACTTACACACCACACAGCTACATATACACACCACGCAGCAACACATACACACCACACACCAACACATACACATCACACAGCAACATATACACACCACACAGCAACACATACACACCAACACATGCACACCACGCACCAACACATACACACCACACACCAACACATGCACACCACACAGCAACACATGCACACAACACAGCAACACATGCACACCACACACCAACACATGCACACCACACAGCAACACATGCACACCACACAGCAACACATGCACACCACACAGCAACACATGCACAGCACACAGCAACACATGCACACCACACACCAACACATGCACACCACACACCAACACATGCACACCACACACCAACACATGCACACCACACACCAACACATGCACACCACACAGCAACACATGCACACCACACAGCAACACATGCACACCACACAGCAACACATGCACACCACACACCAACACATACACACCACATACCAACAAAATGTAAAAGCCGACGTACTGGCTAAAGCAGGTTCCAGACATGGACATTTTTGGAACGCCCCCCAAAAGCGCCCCAGTGAATGCAGTTCAGGTCTCACAGACTATATCGAGGATTTAGTGCAGGCCCAGAAGCCAGATAGTAATCTCAGTGAGATTTGAAAAGGAGGCTTTGCAGCCCCATACGATAGGTTTAAAAATGCACTGACCACACATGACGGTGTGATCCTAAAAGACACCCTTTATGTGGTTCCTGAACAGGACAGGAATCAGCTCATTTGTTTGTTCCATGATGGTCATGTGCATCAGGGACTTGACCCCACTACAGCCCACCTCAGGCAGCTCTGTTGGTGGCCGAATTTAAAGGAAGACGTCACGCACGTGTGGAAAATTGCCTTATCTGTGCCCAAAACAATCCGGACAGCTACGCAAAGAAAGCCCAGCTTAGCCACACCCGCCCCGTTAATGGCCCCTGGACTAACCTCCAGATTGATTTTATAGGACCATTGCCCCCTTCCACGAATGGTTACAAGTACGTCTTAGTCGTCATAGACACTTATACAAAATGGGTAGAGGCATTCCCATCCAGAACGAACACGGCAAAGACCACAGCAAAGATCTTAACCCACCACATCTTTACGAGATGGGGACCCCCCGCAGCATTGAATCTGACCAAGGTTCCCATTTTACGGGACGTGTCATGAAGAATGTCCTCACGATATTTGGCATTACCCAAAAATTCCACATCGCATACCACCCCCAGTCAAGTGGTATCGTGGAGCGCATGAATCGGACCCTAAAGGCAACCCTCAGAAAAATGGTCCAACAGAACAGCACCACTTGGGATTCAGTCCTCCCTTTTGCATTCATGTTTTTACGTAACACTGTTTCAACATCCACTGGATACACCCCACACACTCTCATGACCAGACGCCCCATGAAAGGCACAGAATTTTTATTAGGACTTGACTTGACCAGCCCCGAAGTGACGGCCCTCACACACGAGAACGCAGTAAAACAACTAGTTGAGAATGTAAAAACGGCTCAGCTAGCAGCCGCAGTAAGATTAGGCACTGGGAAGAAACAGTGCAAAGCCTGTTTCGACAATACAGTGCATGCGACTGAGTTTGAGGTAGGACAGCAGGTCATGCTCTCAATTTACAACCCCAGCACATTCCTGTCACCGAAGTATTCGGGTCCGTACTCCATTGCGGACAAAGTAAGCCCCTCCGTGTATAAAATTAAGCACCCCAACGGGAAGGCCGTGTGGTTCCATATTAACGAGCTCAAGGCATATGGCTCGCAGTCTAACCACGCACACCACGTCATGCTCGACGCAGCAGACCACACCCCGCCCACAGCCAATGTATCCCTACCCTCCCCCAACACATCCACCCCATCCACGGACTCGCCCTCGACTCCACCCCCGAACTCCAGACTCCGCAACGGAATGCCCACAGACAGCAGCAGCAGCGACAGCGACTGTGACTCGGACAATAGCCACAGCACGACTCCCTACTATCCCCAGGCAACAGGACCCACACCCAGCGAATCTGAACACGATTCGAGTGGTCCCTTCCTGATCACATTCCTCAACAAACCCCACCAAAGACCACCGCCCGACGATTACGACCCCGACTCTGTCCCCACAGAATTAGATACAACTTTTTGGCACCGTGACAATTCATACAGGCTCGTCCGAAACGACGAGATGGACCCGAAGTCACACCATGCAGCTTTTGCAACCCTCATCCATTCCAGAGTATGGCATCCGGGAGAAGAGGATAACTTTGAGTCTGACTCCCAAAGCGAGAACCCCTTTGCGACCCTGTTCGCAACCGATAACTGAGGTGTCCAGATGATGTTTTAAAAAGGAACCGCTTGGGAGAAACTGTGTCCTTTCTGATGGAACCTGCAGCACGTTGTTCAATGTTTGTTTGTTAATGTTATCGCTAAGTGTTGTTTGTAAACTCGGAGGTTCCACAGCCACACGCCATATTTGTCGGCAGAAACCTGTGAAAACGTGCCAGCAGGCTTATCGGCAGAAACCGCTGAGAGCTTGCCAGCCCCAGTTCATAACTGCTCTTCTGGTTCGACGGTAGAACCTTTACAGCAACCCCCCACGATGACTACATTTTTGTCCGTTCTTGCCGGTTGCTCAGGCAGTGGAGAAACGGCATTGATCCCCGCCCTGCCTGAGGACCCCCCTCTGGTCAGCTACGCTCGGGTAGAGCACATACGGCATTGATCACCGTCCTACCCGGGGATTCCATCCAAATCGCACCCCATTTTGGCTCATTATGTTCAAAATTCTTTTGTTTGATTTTGGCAACCCTTCGGTTGCTTCCCTCTGCTATTTACACCCTCAAACACTGGGATGGTAAATCACGCAGGCTGCGAGACGGCTCGCAGTATGGCAGTATTTTCTTAGATGTTTTGTCCAAATATTCGGGTTTTTTTTTTAAATGAGAGAGTCACACATGGTGACAAATTATAAAGGGAAATTGGCACTAAAAGACAGACATGCTGACGTACAAAGATATTAAACAAGATGGTAACAGAAACTGTGCATGATCCCCAGAATTCCAGAAGCTCCAGGAAAAGAGACAAAAAGGAAGAGAAGAAAGGAAAAGAAGAGAACAATGAAGACGGCATACGTGTTTTTTGTCGTTATTGTAATTTGTATCCGGTTCCGTGCGAATGCGAACCCCCTGACCCCAACCCCCCCCCGGCCGTCAATGATTCACTTCCCCATAGCACCCAGAGCCCAGTGACAAGTAACAACACACCATCATGGTGTGATAGGTTTATAACATGGTACTCCCTTTTATACGTAATTGAATCTCTTTTAGCATTGGCGATATTCTGCAGCATCGTGCAGACTATCCGCATGAGGAAATGGCGAAGGAGAGCCTACTGCTCTCGTACCCCGGTATACAGGATAAGATCCCCTATTTTTGGTTTTCACCAGGCCCCCGAACCCCTTGATCTACAATAAAGGACATTCATTTGGCGTCATTTTGTGAATAAAGACAACTGAGAGAATGTAAACCTCTGTGCTTGACTGCCAAGCTAGAGAAACTTGTGTTGCTGCTATTTGTACATTTAAAGTGTTGTACATTATTTTTGATTGTTTGAGTGAGGATAGTTTATTGAGGATAGTTAGAGGTACCGTTTTTTAAATGTTGTAATGCATGTCCCTGTTGTGACATAGAGCCACTTAGAATTGTTAGTTAAATTTTCATACATAGTTATGGTCAGTGTAGAGGCCATGGAAGAGCGCTCGCTGAGTCAAGAAGTGAAGACAACGCAGTTATGTGATCCTTCACACTTCGGATTAGGGATCACAAGGAGGGAGTGTAGCCACCTTGGTTGGCCACTTCCCGACTTAAAATGGAGATCCGCAAGGACTACAGGGAAATTCAGCCAACACAGGCAAAAACCAGCAAGTGCAAAGTCTCCTGTGAATTAGACTTTGCAGAAACCCAGACAGCACTGAAACCAACAGCCATCTGCATATTAATGAGCGATCCCCGGGGACAATTGAAACATTTAAGGTGAATAAGGCCAAGCCAGACTCCTCAGCGCCAGCAGGAGCCAAGACAAAGGAAGGCCAATGGGCACCTAGGGACCGCCCAGTGATCAGGGAACGGCTCCAGTATAGGAGAAATCGATCCAAGTGATCAGAACGCAGTCCAATCACTTGGAACCAGGTACGGGGTCCGCCCCAAACGGCGCAAAGCCCCTGGGGACTATAAAATAGAGTCCCTAAGTTCAAATCGTCCTTCTTGGCAGGGTCACTCAGCAGCACAAACCAACCCTTGACAGTGACCTGCCTAGCTACCGCAACAACCAAGTAAGTCTCCAGTTAACGCACGCTACGAGATAGGCGCTCCTAGCTACCAGTCCATAGTAGCTTTTGAATCCTGCAGACTCAGGATCGAACAAAAGGCCATTTGTTCCCCTGACCAGGTGGGCTAGTCCCAAAGCTAAGTATAGGCCTTTTAGTGTTAGAGATAGCCTAGTAAGTAGAGTTTTATGCATGAGTAGTGATTGACTGTGTATAATAAATGTGCTTTGATTTGAATCTTACTAATTGGTGTGTCGAGTTATTGATTAGTACTTGAACTTGAACCTCGTAGCGGTATCATAAAGATACCTGGCGACTCTAGAGCAAAGGATATAGAAACAGAGCAAACTAAGTAAAGATACAACGAGCAACGAATTAAGAGCCAACCAAAGTTAGCAACAGATATCCGCTAGTATATTCTACATATAAGTCATTTAATCATTTATTGAAAATTACTTTGACATTATCGCAAAACGATAATAAAAGGGTGTAATTAATTTATGATCCTGAAGTTTTAAAGCGGGATGATAATGTATCTTTGCGCCTGGCATAGGTGATCATTTCCTCAGCTTGTACGTGTCTGACGACGTAACTGAATTCAACGCCATATGATGGAAAAGGTAGAAAATCTCCATGTGCAGTGTAAATCGGGCTTTGATTCACTTTGATTTTGTCTACCGTTCAATAACAAGAATTACAATTCAGGGCAAACCAAGGAAACAGCTTTGAACTTAATTTCTCCCTTCATCTTTCGGAGGCGAATGGTGTTCCCGGCAGCTCTGAACCTGTACCGCTCCCTAGCATTTGGTGTAATTCTTTGTGTGATCTTTGTCTGCTGTGTCTAATTGTTCTCCTCATTTCAGCTTCCTTTTATTAAAGAAAACACATTGATCATTTGTAATTTGTAGCGAAAAAAATCAAGCACAATATCCTGCCAATTTATCACGCTGGAGTCAGGCGCCAAGTAATAGATTTTAAACATGAGCTATTTTTATGAAATTAGAGGGTTGGACTGTGACGTTCATTAACTCCCGTGCGGCGATGAAAAGCTAAGTTGACGGTAGTCTTCCTTAACTCCCATGGCTAATGATCATATGGCAGCATGGTAGCACAGTGGTTAGCACTGTTGCTTCACAGCACCAGGGTCCCAGGTTCGATTCCCGGCTTAGGTCACTGTCTGTGCGGAGTCTGCACGGTCTCCCCGTGTCTGCGTGGGTTTCCTCCGGGCTCTCCGGTTTCCTCCCAAAAGTCCCAAAAGACGTGCTCGTTAGGTGAATTGGACGTAGCTCAGTGGGCTAGACAGCTGGTTTGTGATGCAGAACAAGGCCAGCAGCGCGGGTTCAATTCCCGTATCAGCCTCCCCGAACAGGCGCTGGAATGTGGCGACTAGGGGCTTTTCACAGTAACTTCATACTTGTGACAGTAAAAGGTTATTATTATTATTATTATCGGAATTCTCCCTCAGTGTACCCGGACAGGCACCAGCGACTCGGGGATTTTCACAGTAACTTCATTGCAGTGTTAATGTAAACCTACTTGTGATGCTAATAAAGATTATTATGTGTCCCATTGTTGATTAATACTGCACGTTGTCCTGTTACGAGAACGTTAAGCCTCTATTCTTTTCTAAATTTTATATTACATATTGATTGGTTGGAATAGACCAAAAAAAAGTCTCACTCATGACCTCTCTCGATGGTCTGTCTCTATCTCTCTCTTTCTCAAAGGATCATATCAGCTGAATGAGGCAAGTAAAGCTAGATTAGATCTGTGGGTGAGTTGAGCTTATCTTAATTACCAAGGCATCTTTGAGGTTTTGTTAAGTGGTGGATGAAAAGTTAAATCTTCTGTAAATATACCAACATGGGTTTTACGAGGGCTCCTCTCGGAGTTAACCCCCTCGTTCTGCTTGAAGATTTATATTCAAAGGGTCTGGAACTGATTCCGTTTCTGGCTCGCCTTGTGCCTGCTAATTGGAAACAGGTCAAGTGGTGGAGTCTTGTGCATTGCCATAAATTAATGAACAGGTAAATTGCAACTTTTGAATATAAAATACGCCTACAATGTTTGGCCTCCACTATCCATACTGACTTAAACTGTGTGACCTGCAATAAATCTCCGAGTGGCTCTTTGCTTCCCTCCTATTCAGTGCAGCGCTCCAAAGTGAAACCTCAGGATTCACACCGGAATGTCTATGCTCCCACACTGTGGCACCCTCCAATCTGATAGCAATGCTTTTCTTTACGTTGTGACATTTCATTAGAAAGTGGGCGAGATAAGAGATTCTCCACAAAGGGCTTGCTGTTGTCCGGCATTCCTTTTCTTTCAGGTGCCCATTGCAGGTCGCCTCCCAGGTTGAAAAGAAAGGCTAACTTGCGTTTATATAGTGCCTGTCACACCCTCAGGACATTCCCAAGTATTGTGCAGCCAATGAAGTACATTTTCAAAGCCTACTCACTGTTTGTAATGTAGGGTAACTGCAATAGGAGGAAGAGAGGTGATAGAGGTGTACGAGGTGATGAGAGGCATGGATAGAGTGGATAGCCAGAGACTTTTCCCCAGGGTGGAAATGGCTGTCACAAGGGGACATAATTTTAAGGTGATTGGAGAAAGGTATGGGGAGATGTCAGAGGTAGGTTCTTTACACAGAGATGGGTGGGTGCATGGAATACACTGCCAGCAGAGGTGGTGGAGTCATTTAAGCGACTGTTGGACAGGCACATGGACAGCAGTAAATTGAATGGGTGTAGGTTAGGTTGATCTTGGATTATGATAAATGGTCGGTGTCATGATATGCAGACATGCAGATAATGAGATCCAGACAGGCACAGACAGGCAGCTAATGAACACAGAGAACAGGACATGACTAATGAGCAGGCAGGATACTCAGGGGTGGTATCTCACTATAAAAGACACGAGGCACTCACACTCCGCCTCTTTCCACTGATGAACATCTACATAGTGAGTCAGGGTGTATGTACAGTATCACACCTCCAGCACGTGGCTAAGAGCTAGTCTGGTTCAGTCAAACAGAGTAACCAGACTTAGGTTAGCAGAGAGTCAAACTCATAGAGAACTGTGCTAACTGTGCTACTGGTTCAATAAATCAGATTGAACTAACTTCAAGGTCTGGAGTATCATTTGGTTAAAACTGCATCCAGTTGCAGCCTGTGTTATCCCAGAGTACATAACACATCAGTCGGCACAACATCGTGGGCCGAAGGGCCTGTACTATGCTGTACTGTTCTATGTTCTAATAGCGCTCACGAGATCCACCGGGATGACCCAATTGATTTCCCCGTGGGACTCATGGGCTACAAACTCCCCCCCCCCCCCCCCCCCCCAAGGGGCTGAGGCCCAGCAGCTAGAACCCATGTACTGTGGACTGAAATGCTGGCCCAGATTGGGGCATGGTCAGTAGTCTCGCCTGGGACTTATGTGCTGTTTGCTGCCTTCACTTGTTTGCCTCAATAAACCTCCGCTGTTTAATCTTCTCGGGACTCCTGAAGACATTATAGCAACGTGGCAGCCAATTTGTGCGCAGCAAGCTCCCATAAACTGTAATGAGATAAGGACCAGTGAAAATGTGTTCAGTGCCTGCTGAGAGTCTGGTCAGGACACCAGAGAGAACCCTCCTGCTCTTTTTTAGAATACTGCCGTGGGGTGTGTTACATCTGGGAAAGGCCTCTGTTTAAAATGTCAACCTCCAACAGTGCAGGAATCCTGCACTGGAGTGTCAGCCCAGATGACATGCTTGGGTCTCCAGAGTGGGATTTGAACACACCACCTCCCTGACTGGGGTAGTGGGGATTGCTACCCACTGAGCCACTTGTATAAAGTAGGTCGAGAAAATCAGAAATATTGAACTGTTGGCTGTTATCTGTGCAGCTGCTGGCGACTAGAAATGGAAGTTACTCCTCTCAGAAAGTAGGTTGTTGACAGGCGGGTGGAGTGCACTAAATGTAAAGCTTAAAACAAAATGCCCGTAATAATTTGTTTTAAAAGGAAACTCGATTGCATAATGGTCCTTCCTGCTTATTCCTTTATTTCCCATTTCTTTTATTTTTGCTCTTACATTTTTGATCCATGGATGATTAATGTCTTTAAGGCAAGCAGCCTATGTCTTTTTTTTTAAATTTAGGGTACCCAATTATTTTTGTTCAATGAAGGAGCAATTTAGCGTGAGCTGCACATCGTTTGGGTTGTATCGAACCCGGGTCCTCTGCGCCGTAGGCAGCAGTGCTAACCACTGCGCCACCATGCCACCCTAAGCAACCTATGTCTTTAATTAAAGCAAAACAATCCAGAAACAGGAGTGATCACTGTGCTAGTCTGTGCTAGTTTGAACTGGAGTGGCCGGCAGCAGTGTGAAAGATGGGCTGGGCCTTGGTTCTACTGACCTGCCTGGTGGCCAATGAATTGGCCCCAAAAGGGCTGTGCTCTGCCTGATAACAAGTGGTGATTGAATCTTACACCGCTGAAATGGTTTTCAGAGATCAAAATGGTTTCAGTTTTGATTCTGCCAGGACGGAGGGAGAAGGTCCCGCTAACCCTCTCCAGAAAGATCCAGCCAACTCTCTCCAGGAGGCTGTTCTCTCTCTTCTCTCTCTCTCTCTCTCTCTCTCCAGAAAGCCTGTGGGTGTTGGATTCCTCAATCTACAGAGGCCTGAAGGCCAACCAGGAACTGAAAGCATGGGTTTGATGAGGAGGACCTTTAGCCTCTCCAGGAAAGCTGTGAGTACGATCTTTTTAAACTGCAGAAAAGACCAATACGGGCTGCAAAACACATACTTTCATCTGTAAGCTTACTGTGAAGAAAGAAGTCTAAGAACCATCAACTGAAGCAAAGAATCTTTTCCCTTTCACTGACGTATCTCCCCCTTTCAACCCCTCTGTGTTTGTCTGCCGTGGTGTGTGTGTACGTGTGGAGGGTTGGGCTGGCAAGTCAAAGTGGCAGTTAGGTATTAGTTAATCTGCTGCATATCTCATCACAGTTCTTTTTATAAATAAACAGTAATTGGTTTTACGTTTACAAACCTGGTGACTGTAATTATTGGGCAGCCAAGGGCCAACGGCTTCGGGTATTTTTTAAAGAATTATTGGTTAGTTAATTTGTGTTGTGACACTGGGGCCTATGGGGTTGGAATTGACCGTGCACTAGCCCAGAATGTTGTAACAATCGTGAGAAAGAGGAATATCAAAGGATATGGGGATAATGGTGCTAAACTAGATGGCCCAAATGGAGTATAGAATTTACAGTGCAGAAGGAGTCCATTCGGCCCATCGAGTCTGCATGGGCCCTTGGAAAGAGCACCACGCCTCCACCTTATCCCCATAACCCAGTAACCCCACTCAACCTTTTTGGTCACTAAGGGCAATTTATCACGGCCAATCCACCTAACCTGCACATTTTTGGACTGTGGGAGGAAACCGGAGCACCCGGAGGAAACCCACGCAGACATGGGGAGAACGTGCAGACTCCGCACAGACAGTGACCCAAGCCGGGAATCGAACCTGGGACCCTGGGGCTGTGAAGCAACTGTGCTAACCACTGTGGTACCGTGCTGCCCAAAACACCAGTACAGACCCAATGGACTTAAATGGTTTGTTTTCTCTGCCCAGTCTTTTTATGATTCACTGAATTGCATCTGCTACGTGAAGTGGCAACATTTCAATGCCCTTTAGTTTCTCGCATTTAGGCATTTTAGATCAATTTTGTATCTGTCAATTCAGTAAGAGGTCCTTGTCTCCTTTTGGACTTCTTTGCACAGGAAACAGTCAATCACTATAATGAACATTTAGGCATTGAAAATATCACTGATAAATTCTAAATGGAAAGGAGAGCTGAGGAAAAGGCAGAGGAACACGAGAGTGCTTCGAGTTTCAATAGCTCAATTAGCAGAACGCAGGTGGGAGCCGATGTTTGGCAGCAAAGGTTGAAAGAAAGTTCCAGGATGGGGATTTTGTACAGGCAACAGCAGGCAATGGGACGCAAGTTTAAAATCGTGACTCTGCAGAATATGGAAGGAAATGGTTCAGGGTAAATGCATCATACATAATCCTGGAGGAAATAGTCAGGTATCACGGGGTTCTTAATGAACGGGGCCATTTTCAGCAACACCACTTACAGATTAGCAAGGCACGGCACTCAAAGTGTTGTCGTGTTTAGCAGACAGGAATGCAGGAATATAGCACTGGGTTAATGATCCTGATGTACAGGAGATATCTGCACATGGTCAAAGTTAATTCATAGAATTTTCTGACAAGCTGGCTATTTATTGCCAATTCCTAATTGCCCTTGAGAAGGTGGTGGTGAGCTGCCTTCTTGGACCGGCACAGTCCATGTTGTCTGGGTACACCCACAGTGCTGTTAATGATAATAATCTATATTATTGTCACAAGTAGGCTTACATCGACACTGCAATGAAGTTACTGTGAAAATCCCCTAGTCGCCACACTCTGGTGCCTGTTCGGGTACATAGAGGGGGAATTCAGAATGTCCAATTCACCTAACAAGCACGACATTCGGGATTTGTGGGAGGGAACTGGAGCGCCCGGAGGAAACCCACGCAGACACGGGGAGAACGCGCAGACTCCGCACAGACAGTGACCCAAGCCGGGAATCGAACCTGGGACCCTGGCGCTGTGAAGCAACAGTGCTAACCACTGTGCCACCGTGCCGCCCATACAGGATTACACTTGGAAAATAATACTGGATTCAATCAGAGATTCACTAATCCCTTTTCAAATTTGGGTGAGTGACATTTCAGACATATTCCGTCTCCAAGCAAATCCATGCGTGCAATGTTACCTTTTACAATCCCAAATAATTTCAGTGATGAATGAATCCAGTCAGTACACATTCAGGATCTTTTCTTCATAATTAGCATTTTACATGCTGACAAGTGCGTGACAACCACTTTAGGAATAACTCAGTGGGTACCAAACCCGGATCAAATTCTGCAGTGCACAGCTCCTGCAGATTTATGCGTGTAATCTGCAGATTTTCTGACAAGCATTTATTAATCCATTACCAAAACCTCGAATGCAAGTCTCTGCAGTATGTTCCTCCCTTACGCCAATTGAGGGTGAGGTAGGGCATCACAAGAATTATTAGCTTGTAGGTCCAGGCATTGACACTTCAGGTGAATGGGATGAATTCTACACTGTGTTTATTCTACAAATTGTCCTTCATTTTAGGGACACCAGGACATTTCTGTCGGGTTATTCATGCCCCCATAGAGTAAGCAAGGAACTGGAAACTCTGCTGATTAGCTCTCTCGCTTAGCGAAAGGGTGGAGCTGGGAACTAAAGGAGTGCAAGAAAGAACGAGAGGGGGGGGGGGGATTTTTTGATGAACATTTTATCCATTTCCTCATTCATCTTTTAAATACCGCCGCAATTTAATGGTTTTACTGTATAATAAGGTTGTTAAAGTAGCAGTAGAAAAGCTTATTGGGAGCAGTCGGGTTTATTAATGAAAATAAATAAAGATAAATAAATAAAATTTAAATGAATATCTATAACACATAGCTGTTTAAGTAAGATATGTAGAACTTTTAGTTGTGGGCCGTACGAGCATTGATAAGCACAGTACGGGCGGCACGGTGGCACAGCGGTTAGCACTGTTGCTTCACAGCACCAGGGTCCCAGGTTCGATTCCCGGCTTGGGTCACTGTCTGTGCGGAGTCTGCACGTTTTCCCTGTGTCTGCGTGGGTTTCCTCCGGGTGCTCCGGTTTCTCCCAGAGGGCCCGAAAGACGTGCTTGTTAGGTGAACTGGACATTCTGAATTCTCCCTCTGTGAATCCGAACAGGCGGCGGAGTGTGGCGACTAGGGGACTTTCACAGTAACTTCATTGCAGTGTTAATGTAAGCCTACCTGTGACACTAATGAAGATTATTATTCCTAATTCTTATTAAATTGGAATACCCGTAAGGTAAGTGTAAATATTTATTTGGGGCGGGATTCTCCGGCCGCGCCTGCCGGAGACGGGAGAATCCTGCCTGAGGTCAATGGACTTTTCGGTTGCCCGGGTCTCTCCCATGGCAACCTTGTGGCGGGCGCAGCGGAAGAATCAAGTCCTTGGCTTTTCTCATTTGAGGTTGGTGACAGTTCTATTAATATATGAATGATTAAGCATTTTCTAAAACTTGTTATGAAATATTTGGCATGTATTAAATGTATTTAATCTCATTCATGGGGGTCATGGTTAGTGAACATACCCATTTCAATCTCGTGGCTCAGTGCGATGAATGAGGGCCACTCATCCGGCCCACTCACTAGCCCAGGTTGCCCCTCACTGCTGTAGGCTGGACAATAGGATTGTGACGCAGAGCAAGGCCAACGGCGCGGGTTCAATTCCCCGTACCGGCTGAGGTTATCCATGAAGGACCCGCCTTCTCAACCTTGCCCCTCGCAAGAGGTGTGGTGACCCTCGGGTTAAATCACCACCAGTTTGCTCTACCCCCCTCACAGGGAAAAGCAGTCCATGGTCATCTGGGACGATGGCGACTTGTCTTTACTTTTAGATCTTCAGGTTAAACGAAATGCAACAAATATGGGACTGCTTTATGAATTTGTGTGTTTTGGGTCAAAAGGAAGACTACCTCCGGCCAAATGCTCAGTGTTGTGTTATGTAATTTGGAACTGCCACTAGATGCAGTTTTGAGTAAAAGATGCTCCAGACTTTGAAGTGAGTTCAATGTGTTTTATTGAACTATTAGCACAGTTCTCAATGAGTTCGACTCTCTGCTAATCTAAATGTAGTAACTCAGTCTAACTGAACCAGCCTTGCTCTAAGCCACGTGCTGCGGTGTGATGCTGAGGATACACCCTGTCTCATTCTGTGCATGTTGGTCTGTGGAAAGAGGCGGGGTGTGAGTGCCTCATCCCTTTTATAGTGTGTGGTACCCTCAATAATGACGCTTGGAGTGTAAACAGTAAAGAAGGCATTAATAAACTAAGAACTAGACTAGTGCTGAGACGTGTGCTAACAGCTGCACTGCCCACAAGGCGGTCCCTTATATACGGCTCCCAGATGAGCGGAGCTGGAGGCGGAGTTCCCCAGGGTTCCAAGCCCGGTCTTAAAGGGGACATCACCTTACATGATGGCAAGGGTACAGTGTTACAGTAACCGTTCATCACATAGTGAGATACCACCCCTGAGTGTCCTGACTGCTCATTGGTCGTGTCCTATTCTATGTGTTCATTAGCTGCATGTTTGCATATCTTGACACTCAGTTTGATCAGAAACATTTTTTTTTTTAAATTATGTTTTATTGAAATTTTTTTCCCAAACAACAATTTTTCCCCTCTTACAAAGCAAATGCAACAATAACAATACAGAAATTTTTAACAATACACAAGTAACAAAACCCCTTTATCTTTGACTTAAACTAAACTAAACCCCCCCCCCCCTCCCCCCTTCCCCCTGGGTTGCTGCTGCTGGTCATCTGTCTTCCCTCTAACGTTCCCCTAGGTAGTCGAGAAATGGCTGCCACCGCCTGGTGAACCCTTGAGCCGATCCTCTCAGGGCAAACTTTATCTGCTCCAGTTTAATGAACCCCGCCATATCATTTACCCAGGCCTCCAGTCCGGGGGGTTTCGCCTCCTTCCACATGAGTAGGATCCTGCGCCGGGCTACTAGGGACGCAAAGGCCACAACGTCGGCCTCTTTCGCCTCCTGCACTCCCGGCTCTTCCGCAACTCCAAATAGAGCTAACCCCCAGCCTGGTTTGACCCGGGCCTTCACCACCCGCGAAATCACTCCCGTCACTCCCTTCCAATACCCTTCCAGTGCCGGGCACGCCCAAAACATATGTGCGTGGTTTGCCGGGCTCCCGCCACACCTCCCACATTTGTCCTCCACTCCAAAGAACCTGCTCAATCTTGCCCCCGTTATGTGTGCTCTATGTAGCACCTTAAATTGAATCAGGCTAAGCCTGGCGCATGAGGAAGAGGAATTTACCCTGCTTAGGGCATCAGCCCACATACCCTCCTCTATCTCCTCCCCTAGTTCTTCTTCCCACTTTCCTTTTAGTTCGCCCACTGACTCCTCCCCCTCTTCCCTCCTCTCTCGGTAAATCTCTGACACCTTGCCCTCTCCGACCCACACCCCTGAAAGCACCCTGTCCTGTATCCCCTGTGTCGGGAGCAACGGAAATTCCCTCACCTGTTGTCTAGTAAACGCCCTCACTTGCATATATCTCAAGAAATTTCCCCGGGGCAACTTATACTTTTCCTCCAATGCTCCCAAGCTCGCAAAAGTCCCATCTATAAATAAATCTCCCACCCTCCTAATTCCCAACTGGTACCAGCTCTGAAATCCTCCATCCATTCTTCCTGGGGCGAACCTATGGTTGTTCCTGATTGGGGACCCCACCAGGGCTCCCCGCACCCCTCTCTGTCGCCTCCACTGTCCCCAGATATTCAATGTTGCCGCCACCACCGGGTTCGTGGTAAACTTTTTAGGTGAGATCGGTAGCGGCGCCGTCACCAGCGCCTCTAAACTCGTCCCTTTACAGGACTTTCTCTCCAGTCTTTTCCACGCCGCTCCCTCACCCTCCATCATCCATTTACGTATCATTGCCACATTGGCGGCCCAATAGTAATCGCCCAAGTTCGGTAGAGCCAATCCTCCTCTGTCCCTACTGCGCTGAAGGAACCCCCTCCTTACTCTCGGAACTTTCCCTGCCCACACGAAGCTCGTGATGCTCCTGTCTATTTTATTAAAAAAGGTCTTGGTGATTAGTATAGGGAGACATTGAAATACAAATAAGAACCTCGGGAGGACCATCATCTTAATTGCTTGCACCCTGCCCGCCAGCGACAGAGGCTGCATGTCCCACCTCTTGAAGTCCTCCTCCATTTGTTCTACCAACCGTGTCAGATTAAGTCTGTGCAAGGTTCCCCAGCTCCTAGCGCAGAAACATTTTTTTAACCACTTGACTGTAAAATGCGCAAAAGTTTTGTGAGAAGCTTAATCATAGGGAACTTTTAAATGGCTCATTAAACCATAATTTGAGGGTAGCAGCTCAAACGAGCCAGCCAGAAATTCCACCAAAAGAGAGGCAAGAAGATTCAATCGGCAGCATCATTTTCATTCTGGTGATCATATTTTTAGAACGATAATCCGATCAATTTTTTCAACCATGAGTTTTTACATTGCCTTCTTCCTTGGAGAAGAGGGGCGAAGAGGGGGGTGGGTCAACATTAGGTGGGGAGGCACTGTTCCCATTGGCAGAAGGGGTCGTGAACTGGAGGGTATCGAACCCTTTTGTGAGTGAGTGTTTAGGATGTGCCTGGGAGTGTGGGGTGGAGGTAGATTCAATCAAGTCATTCAAAGTAGAATTGGATCAGCTTCTGAAGTTTTTTTAAAAGCGAGCCAGCGGGGGGCGGGGGGGTGGGGGCGTAGTGTTAAAATACGTGCTCTCCCATTTTAGATGGCGATGAGGAGGAATTTCTTCTCTCAAAAGGATTGTTAGTGTTTTGAATTCTCATCCACAGAAAGCAAGGGCGGCTGGGTCGTTGAATATATTCCAGGCTGAGTTGGAAGGTTTTTTTTGATGGGCTGAAGGCAAGGAAGTGGGGTTAAGGCCACATCAGACCAGGCCATGATCTTACTGACTGACAGAGCAGGCTCATGAGGTGGCAAGGCCTACTCGAGCTCCCATTTCATATGTTCTCCCTACAGTCGAAAATCGAGAAAGGGGGTGGAAAATGGTGGTTGGGAGTCAAGAAGAACACGCCGCGCGTTTCTGTGGGGACATTAAGTGTGGATGGTTGGTTGCAGTGGGGTGGGGCAGGCGGGGGACATAGAACATAGAACATAGAAAACATAGAACATAGAAAATACAGCACAGAACAGGCCCTTCGGCCCACGATGTTGTGCCGAACCTTTGTCCTAGATTAATCATAGATTATTGTTGAATTTACAGTGCAGAAGGAGGCCATTCGGCCCTTTGAGTCTGCACCAGCTCTTGGAAAGAGCACCCTACCCAAACTCAACACCTCCACCCAACACCAAGGGCAATTTGGACATTAAGGGCAATTTATCATTGGCCAATTCACCTAACCCGCACATCTTTGGACTGTGGGAGGAAACCGGAGCACCCGGAGGAAACCCACGCAGACACGGGGAGGACGTGCAGACTCCGCACAGACAATGACCCAAGCCGGAATCGAACCTGGGACCATGGATCTGTGAAGCAATTGTGCTATCCACAATGCTACCGTGCTGCCCTTAAGAACAAATAAATCGACACTATATCATTTTCCCGTAATCCATGTACCTATCCAACAGCTGCTTGAAGGTCCCTAATGTTTCCGACTCAACTACTTCCACAGGCAGTGCATTCCATGCCCCCACTACTCTCTGGGTAAAGAACCTACCCCTGATATCCCTCCTATATCTTCCACCTTTCACCTTAAATTTATGTCCCTTTGTAATGGTGTGTTCCACCTGGGGAAAAAGTCTCTGACTGTCTACTCTATCTATTCCCCTGATCATCTTATAAACCTCTATCAAGTCGCCCCTCATCCTTCTCCGCTCTAATGAGAAAAGGCCTAGCACCCTCAACCTTTCCTCGTAAGACCTACTCTCCATTCCAGGCAACATCCTGGTAAATCTTCTTTGCACCTTTTCCAGAGCTTCCACATCCTTCCTAAAATGAGGCGACCAGAACTGTACACAGTACTCCAAATGTGGCCTTACCAAAGTTTTGTACAGCTGCATCATCACCTCACGGCTCTTAAATTCAATCCCTCTGTTAATGAACGCGAGCACACCATAGGCCTTCTTCACAGCTCTATCCACTTGAGTGGCAACTTTCAAAGATGTATGAACATAGACCCCAAGGTCTCTCTGCTCCTCCACAATGCCAAGAACTCTACCGTTAACCCTGTATTCTGCATTCATATTTGTCCTTCCAAAATGGACAACCTCACACTTTTCAGGGTTAAACTCCATCTGCCACTTCTCAGCCCAGCTCTGCATCCTATCTATGTCTCTTTGCAGCCGACAACAGCCCTCCTTACTATCCACAACTCCACCAATCTTCGTATCGTCTGCAAATTTACTGACCCACCCTTCAACTCCCTCATCCAAGTCATTAATGAAAATCACAAACAGCAGAGGACCCAGAACTGATCCCTGCGGCACGCCACTGGTAACTGGGATCCAGGCTGAATATTTGCCATCCACCACCACTCTCTGACTTCTATCGGTTAGCCAGTTCGTTATCCAACTGGCCAAATTTCCCACTATCCCATGCCTCCTTACTTTGTGCAGAAGCCTACCATGGGGAACTTTATCAAATGCCTTACTAAAATCCATGTACACTACATCCACTGCTTTACCTTCATCCACATGCTTGGTCACCTCCTCAAAGAATTCAATAAGATTTGTAAGGCAAGACCTACCCCTCACAAATCCGTGCTGACTATCCCTAATCAAGCAGTGTCTTTCCAGATGCTCAGAAATCCTATCCTTCAGTACCCTTTCCATGACTTTGCCTACCACCGAAGTAAGACTAACTGGCCTGTAATTCCCAGGGTTATCCCTAGTTCCTTTTTTGAACAGGGGCACGACATTCGCCACTCTCCAATCCCCTGGTACCACCCCTGTTAACAGTGAGGACGAGTGATGATTGATCCAGTATTTTCAAGATCGTTCCAAATACATTTGACTTCTGAGGCACGGTTGCCGCACGGGGTAACTCCGTTCTCCCTGTGAGTTTGGAGAATACAAAGATGTTGTTGATGCTCCGAGATTTCAGCCACAGCTCTGCCCTGAAGCAGAACCATGTGAGACAATCATCTTAACTGCTACATTACTCAGACTCTCAGGAAATGAAAACTCAACGTTGATCATTTATAAATTATCAAGGTGCAGAATTGAATTTGTAAACATAGCAAACTCTCGACTGAGCGATTTCTTCCAATTCAAGGGCTTCATTCCCCAGCGTTTTGGAAGTTTCCCTGAGAACCATTTCAATTTTCGTACAATAAATCTTTGCGTCGAATTGCATTTAAATAGTTACAGACAGACAATTTACAAAAGGACAATTTGCGATAAAACGCAGCCAGATGGGCTGGCAGCCTACTGCTTATTCTGAGCCAAAGCTGCTCTTTATTTTCTTCCAGTCCTTGTACAAAATAGGCAGACCCTCTCAAAACAGGATGGAAATAATACAGCGTTCGCTTAAGACGAGCGATTGCACACCGTGGTTGGCGAGGTTTGTGGCAGGCGGGAGTGGAGAATATTCCAGGATGGGAAAGATGGTTTTCCCCAGTGGCAGGAAACGGTGGCGGAAACTTGCGTTCCCGGTTGTCATTCCGACTCACCTTTATTCCCGCATCGCATCGGGGACCCAATTTGCATCTCCGGCACGCTCGTTAAAACCCCAACCAACTGGGATTGTTCCCCATCCCATCCCACTATTACCCACCACACCCAACCCGGCAGATCTTCCATCCCACCAATGGGAAACCATGCTGTGCCAATTCATAACGGGACAACATGGTGTGAGCATGGTGAGAGAGTACCAGAGAAACCACAGCCTGGAGCATCGGAGGAACACACACAAGCAGATATGGTGCATGCCGAGGAGACAACTGGGGTGGAAGATACAGGGTGGGGGCTACCAGGGGGTGTATGGGATGGGGTGGGGAGGGAGGGACACCAGAGAGGATTGGGGGGTGCTGGGGGGGTGACCAGAAATGATTGAAGTCAGCAGGAGGGGGGCGGAGCAACCATTAAGGATTGAGGAGAGGCAATGAAGAAGGATTGATGTTGGGGGAGTTGCAACCAGGAAGGGTTGAGGAGGTGTGGGGGGGGGGGGGGGACTCAAGGGTGGTGGGTGGTGGGATGTGCAGGGTAAGGGCAGAGAGGGCAGTTGTTCAGAGGGAGGGGTCAATCCTGGAATCTTGGGTGGGGGGGGGGGGGGTGCCAACCGAGAGTACTGGTGGCGTGTTTGTACTGTGAGGGGGGGACAGTGGGGTGCAGTAGGGTGGGAGGATGAGGGTCTCAGTGTGGTACGAGCTGCTCATGTCGGGGGGGAGGGGGGCTCTTTCACAGGGATATGAATTGCCACATGGATCTGGGGAGTGGGCAGGATCAGGGTGGGCATGGGGACTGTGACAGGTGTAAACTCAGCTGGGAGGGAAGGCAGTTGAATGCTCACAGTGATGGATTCTAGGCTGATGTGGGGAGGGTGAAGGTAACTTCGGGGAGGGGGGGTCAATGATGATGAGGGGAGGGTCGAGCTGGTGAACGCTGCACCATCCCGAGGCCCAGGCAGATACAGATGTCGACATCTTGGATGTCCATCGGATAACCTCCAGGTGGGACTTGGGGGGCTGGAGCAGAAGGTCAGCTCAACTGGAAAACTGAGGGAGCTGCCTGATAATCGAACAGGCTCCCTCTAAGACCTAGAGGACAGTGGAGGGAAGGGGAGTAGTGTGAGTGGGAGGCTTCTTGCACATGGCTTGCATGAGCCTTGGCAAAGAGCAATGCCTCGAAGCACAGGAATCATTGGGGGATAGAAACTCAGCCTTGATCTGCCCTGGAATGGAGGAAGTCTGCACACAGCCAATAACACAAACAGCAGCAAGGAAAACACAGGAGACCTCCATGAAGTGAAATGATTCATATATTTACTAAGGTTCAATAATGATATGCAATGATTGTACATTCAGGCCACCAGTGGCAACTTCAACAAATTTTTCTTACCCTACCACTATGTCTAGGTGCTTCCCCGGCATTGTAGGGAGATGGAGCCAGCTTGCTGACCATATGCCCTCTTCCCTGTGATGACTGTGGCAGGCATATTCTGGTGGGCTCCAAACATCTTTGGGCCTCCTGCTCTGGGGCAGGTGCATCCTGAGCGGTCCCAGAAGCTGAAGCGGGTTACAGCCAGGAGTGAGTCAGAATGCATGGACAACCTTGGCATGTCCTGCATGGACAACCTTGGCATTTCCTGTATGGACAACCTTGGCATGTCTGCCTGACACTCCTCTTCCCTTTGAGGAGCACACTCCCTGACTTCCTGGGGAGAAAGGGCACCGAGATGGAGGGCAAGGTGACCTGACCCCCTCTTGTCTCGCCACAGCACCAGCTTACCCAGGGCTAGAGCGATGGAATGCAGGTCTGAGTGCATAGCCAGCCGAAACACAGCATTCTGCTGGACCAGAGTCTCCATGGCAACTGCCATTGTCGCCATGGTGACCTCCTTGCACCCATGTGCCGGAGCCATGACATCAGGGAGCACGTGGATGCAATCCGCCTGGAATGGAGAGAACAGGGAATGACAGAGAGCTTTGAGTGGCTTCGCCATGGAACACAGCGTCATGCTCACGTTCCGGATCCCGGAGATTAAGCGTGCTTCCTCACTGGATGTTTGCAGGAGGTTAACCTCACCCTCGGTCAACCCACACGTACGGTCACAGCCTTCCCCTGCCAGATGGGCAGCACGGTAGCACAGGTGGATAGCACTGTGGCTTCACAGCGCCAGGGTCCCAGGTTCAAACTGTGCAAGAGGCCAGATTTCGGGTATGCCACTCCCATCACCTCGCTCCCTCTCATCTGTCTTCTGTATAAAAGATAGACAGATGGATTGTCAGAACTTCTGATGCTGGAACAGGTCGCATGTTGCTCATTCCGTGGCTAATAAGTAACCCCCTGACTCCCCAAAGTCTGTCTCCCATGCATACGGCACTGGTGAGGGATTTGAGTGAATACTTTCTACCGGCCTGGATGAATACTACTCCAACAACACTCAGGAAACTGGACACCACCCAGAATGAAGCACTTGAGCGGCACTCCATCCAGCACCCTCACCATTCAGTCCCTCCATCAGCGAACCATGGGCATTTGAGTGTACTGTGGGAAAGGTGCACTACTGCTAGACCCGCACGCTTCTTCAGCAGCCCCTTCCAGGCACATGGGCCTTAGAAGCTAGAGGGCAAGAGCAGCAGAGGCACGGGATCAGCAGCATCTCTGAGCTGCCCTCCACCCCGAGAGAGTAGATGGTTCGCCTACCCTGCTGGCAGGAATTCAATCATTTGTCCGTTTCCCGCAGTGAGGGGCGGTCCTTCTTGGCACCGTTCTGGCACTGACCACCGTCGCGACCTCCCCAGGCTGCTGTGGTGAGTCGGGTGGGCCTCCTGCTGGGAAAGACGATGGCCCTCCTCTCCTCCCCGGCCTGGAGGAGGATCTCCAGGGAGGCACTGCTGAAGTCTGGGGCCGGTGCGTGCTGCCTCCTCGATGCCCAGTCAATGGCCTGACATCCTGGTGAGCCGAATCACTGGCCACCCAGGTGCCCCTTGAATAATAATTCCAGCACGGGATACGTCGCGAACCACGCACATGCATAATTAATTCGGCGGGCAGCGCTCAATTGTGCTTAATGGCCTGCCCTGCTAATCCACAGGGAACCTGCATTTGCCACAGAACGTTTGGTCGGAGGGGAAAATTCCAGTCTGTGTCTGCACTTGCCGATGTGAGGCCGATACCAAGCCTTTGCTGATCCTGTTCAGACGGGTTGCAGCTCAGGATAACCTCACTGAGCTGCCGGTTTTACAGCCTCAACTCTCCCCAACAACAACGGCAATAGCAAACCGCATTTGTACAGCATTGAGAGACCTAACCCTCCAAGTGCCATTAATGAGCCAATCATCACATGTACCCTGTTGTACCTTGGGCTCGGTGGTTTTGCTAGTTTATCATAGAATTTACAGTGCAGAGGGAGGCCATTCGGCCCATCAAGTCTGCACCGGCTCTTGGAAAGAGCACCCTACCCAAGGTCAACACCTCCACCCTATCCCCATAACCCAGTAACCCCAACCAACACTAAGGGCAATTTTGGACACTAAGGGCAATTTATCATGGCCAATCCACCTAACCTGCACATCTTTGGACTGTCGGAGGAAACCCACGCAGACACGGGGAGGATGTGCAGACTCCGCACAGACAGTGACCCAAGCCGGAATCGAACCTGGCACCCTGGAGCTGTGAAGCAATTGTGCTATCCACAATGCTACCGTGCTGCCCTATCAAATACAATACGGAGAGATGACTGGGCTCAAATCTTTCAGGTGTCCCCTTGGAGCGGACGAGATCCTCAGTCCCAATGGAGGGGAGTCAGCAGTTTGATTTGGGGATTTAATCTGGACAAATGTGAGGTTATGTATTTTGGTAGATCTAACATAGAGGGGAAATATACCGTAAATGGCAAAACTCTTCTGAATATAGAAAGTCCGAGAGATCTGAGTGTATCGGCCCACAGACCTTTGAAAGTGGCAACACAGGTGGACAAGGTAGTCAAGAAAGCAAACGGGATCCTTGCCTTCATTGGATGGGGCATCGAGTATAAAAACTGGCAAGTCATGCTCCAGTTGTATAGAGCCTTGGTAAGGAATATTGCGCACAATTCTGGTCGCCACACTACCAGAAGAATGTGGAGGCTTTGGAGACAGTGTAGAGGAGGTTTACCAGGATGTTGCCTAGTCTGGAGGGTGTTAGCTATGGGAAGCGGTTAGATAAACTTGGACTGTTTTCATTAGAACAACGAGGCTGAGGGGTGATCTGATAGATGTCTACAAGATCATGAGGGGCATCGATAGAGTGGATGGGCGGGCACTCTTTCCCAAGGTTGAGGGGTCAGTTGCCAGGGGGCATAGGTTTAAGGGCCGTGGGGCAACGTTTAGAGATGTGCGAGGCAGGTTTTTTACACAGAGGGTGGTGAGTGCCTGGAACATGTTGCCAGGGGAGGTTGTGGAAGCAGATGCATTAACAGCGTTCAAAAGGCATCTCGACAAATACATGGGTAGGATGGGTATAGAGCGATACGGCACAAGGAAGTGCTGAAGGTTTTAGCCAAGGGTGGTATCATGACCAGTACAGGCTAGGAGGGCCGAAGGGCCTGTGCTGTATTGTTCTTTGTTCTTTGTATTGGTGACAAGTACAGGTCACCGGGAGAACCAGGAAGACTATCACATCACACCGAGCTCCCAGTCTGCCTTACCTTCTCTCACTGTAGCAAGGGAGAAATGAAAGATACCAGCAACACTCCACATCTCCACTTTCACATTCAATTACTATGCAGCAAATCCCTTTCCAAAAAAAAACCCCAGCACTAATCAATCTATCAATCTCAGGGACGCCGCCCCAGTGATAATGACTTTTGTTTAGAACAAATAAATAAGTGTGCCAAAACCTTCTTCGAAATGACTACTGATTCTGTGTTCTTGGAGATGTAAACAAAGCTCCCCGCAGAGTGGAAACAAACACCAACGTGGGTTCCAGATTATTTCAAAGTGATTTCTTCAGCAACTGAGTTACTTTAAAACAGAACAGATCACTTGAACGGCTTAAAGAGAGATTTGGCATTTTCAGTGGCTGTTTAATTGTTTCCAGTGGAAGTCCAGTCTAGATTGTGTGATGGCGAGCCAAGGATGTTCCCTTGTCTTGAACAGGAAGAGGTTTGAACCACTCTTTGTCCGCTGAATTCATCCATCCCCAGGAAAGTGGTGATTTTGGACCCACTAGTTACCTGCAGAGTTTGTGGGCTTGATTCTCCGTTTCAGCGGCTAAGTGCCGGCTCGAACAGAAAATTCACCGGAGCTTTACGGCCAAAAAATTAGCGCCGATCCCTCACCAATTCCAGGACTAGCAGTGGCGCCGAGTGAAACTCCCACTCCTGCGCCGAAAATGGCTGGAGAATTGCCATCACCCTGGCTGCGCGTGCGCACAGCTGCGACCTGCAGCGGTCGCACCGCACAACATGTCGCCTGCCATGCGCGTACCTGACCCACCATCCGCGTCCCCACAGGCCAGCCCCTGGCCACCCCCAACCAGTCAGCCCAGCCGTCGCTGAAGACCCGCCCCGGCCTGCGGCACGGATCCCGGCCGAGCGTGGCGGCGCTGGACACAGAGGATTCTCTGTTCCCGCAGCCGGCCAATGGGGTTTCCCCTTGTGGCCCACCGCTTTGGGAACCCCGCGAGCGTGAGTGCGCAGCCGGTGAAGCGGAGGGTCCCGCCGATGGAGAATCAAGGGTGGCACGGTACCACAGTGGCTTCACAGCGCCAGGGTTCGATTCCTGGCTTGGGGCACTGTCTGCGCGGAAACTGCACATTCCACCCCCTGGCCCCCCCACCCCCGCATCTGCGTGGGTTTCCTCCGGGTGCTACAGTTTCCTCCCACAGTCCAAAGATACGCAGGTTAGGTGGATTGGCCATGATAAATTGCCCCATAGTGTCCAAATGTTAGGTGGGGTTGCTGGGTTACGGGGATAGGGTGGAGGTATGGGCTTATTTATTTTTTTAGAACAGTACAGCACAGAACAGGCCCTTCGGCCCTCAATGTTGTGCCGAGCTTTGTCCGAAACTAAGATCAAGCTATCCCACTCCCTGTCATTCTGGTGTGCTCCATGTGCCTATCCAATAACCGCTTGAAAGTTCCTAAAGTGTCCAACTCCACTATCACAGCAGGCAGTCCATTCCACACCCGAACCACTCTCTGAGTAAAGAACCTACCTCGGACATCCCTCCTATATCTCCCACTCTGAACCTTATAGTTATGCCCCCTTGTAACAGCTACATCCACCCGAGGAAATAGTTCTGAACATCCACTCTATCTATCCCCCTCATCATCTTATAAACCTCTATTAAGTCGCCTCTCATCCTCCTCCGCTCCAAAGAGAAAAGCCCTAGCTCCCTCAACCTTTCCTCATAAGACCTATCCTGCAAACCAGGCAGCATCCTGGTAAATCTCCTTTGCACCCTTTCCAATGCTTCCACATCCTTCCTACAGTGAGGTGACCAGAACTGCACACAATACTCCAAATGTGGTCTCACCAGGATCATGAACAGTTGCAGCATAACCCCGTGGCTCTTAAACTCAAGCTCCCTGTTAATAACGCTAACACACTATAGGCCTCTTTCATGGCTCTATCCACTTGAGTGGCAACAGGAAGAGTGCTCTTCCAGGAACCGGTGTAGACTCCATGGGCCGAATAGCCTCCTTCTGCACTGTAAATTGTATGAATCCCGCAGCCTTTCTGTTCTCTCAGTGACTGACCCCCCCCCCCTCCCCCCCCCCCCCCCCCCCCCCTCCCCACCGTTCTTCTTCCTCCACCGCGCTAGTCCTCTGGCATCAAGGCACCAACTGAGGCCATATAGCATTGCATGATGTGTCACTGGGACAACACATGAGCTCAGTGTTCTCCAATTTAAGTAATTCCATTCAAAAATAGGATTATTAATGGCAGGGATGGAGATGATTTGAGATGGAACACCTCATGGAGTATCATGTGATAAATATTTCCACATGTATGGCTGTGCAATAATTCACCAGAGGATGATTTGCCCGAGTTTCTAGACCAGTCCCTTCATGCATACGTGTATTATATTACCCTAATCCATCACCCACTATCACCTATTTATACTGTGGAATTACAGTTAAAATCATTATCATTTTTTGTCAGAGCTGCAAAATTTCATTGTGGAAACTTTCCTGATTCCTGATTCCGGATTCGTCATTCCAAGAACATAACTCAGAGAAGCTGACACAGTATTTAGAAACAGAATCACAGAAAGATATAACACAGAAATAATGTGTCTAAGATTATGAGGGGTGTAGATAGAATGGATAGGAAGGTCAAAGGCTAGGAATCCTACTGTGCGTAACTCACATCCTGATCTTCCCCAAAACCTATCCACCATCTACAAGGCACAAGTCAGGAGTGCAATGGAATATTCTCCACTTGCCTGGATGGGTGCAGCTCCAACAACACTCAAGATACCCGACACCATCCAGGACAAAGCAGCTTGTTTGACTGCTCCCCCCTCGACAAACATTCACTCCCTCCACCACCGATGAACAGTGGCAGCCGTGTGTACCATCTACAAGATGCACTGCAGTAACTTGCCAAGATTCCTTAGAAAGCACCTTCCAAACCCACCACCGTTACCATCTAGAAGGACAAGAGCAGCAGATACCTGGGAACCCCACCACCTGGAGGTTCCCCTCCAAGTCACTCACCATCCCGACTTGGAAATATATTGGCCATTCCTTCACTGTCTCTGGGTCAAAACCTGGAACTCCCCACTAACGGCATAGTGGGTGTACCTACACCTCAGGGACAGCAGCCGCTCAAGAAGGCAGCTCACCACCACCGTCTGAAGGGCAACTGGGGTTGGACAATAAATGCTAGCCTAGCTGGCGAGGCCCACATCCTGTAAATGAGTTTTTAAAAAGCAGCTGTTCTCCTTAGTTCGATAACGAGGGAGTAAATTTTATGGTGAGGGGCTGGGGGTTTAGAGGGGATTTGAGAAAAAGTGGTTTTACGCAAACTGTTTTCACCCAGAGAATTCCGCCAGAAACGATCGACGGGGTATGTCAATGACCACACCTGTCGCCATAAATATCCTGTGAATAAACGCTGAAACATTGTTTAAAGTTGGTTTTCTCCTCCATATTCCTGCCGTAATTATTACCCCACTGTTTTCCCTTGGCCTGCTGGCCTAACATATTGTAACTAAGAGAGAGTGGGTACATTCAGAGAGAGGGCTCACAATGCCTCCGTTACCCATCAGTGGGAGATGCCCCCAGACTGGCTCCACCCTCTGATTTGAGCTCCTCCATTGCGAGAAATGCTACTCTGCTGAAGAACCGGCTGAGGGTCAGCTGGCTTCAAACTTGTCTCCCAACCCGTAACACCACACGCCTAGGCAAATGCAGCATGCTTGGCGTCACTGTGAGTGGTGGTACAACAGTTGGATTTGTAGAGGAGGCTTACAGTAATGGAACCGCTTGAGGGTAGCACGGTGGCGCAGTGGTTAGCACTGCTGCTTCACGCCGCCGAGGACCTGTGGCCCGGGTCACTGACCATGTGGAATTTTCACATTATCCCTGTGTCTGCATGGGTCTCACCCCCACAACCCAAAGATATGCAGGTTAGGTGAATTGGCCACGCTAAATTGTCCCTTAATTAGAAAAAAATCATTGGGTACTCCAAATTTTTTTTTTTTAAATGGAACCAACTTGAAGTGCCAAGCCCTTTACTGTCTGAACAAAAACAGCGTTATCGTAGGTTTTAAGGCATTGCTTTGCACCGTCGGTATATACATCCATTATTCTTTATCGACAAGTCTACACAAGAGTGAAAGAAATGCTCAAGGACTCATGCAGAACAAATCTGAACATTTGCTCTTATGTGTGTTTGCGCGCAAGCACGTATGTGAGTGTGCGTCTGCGTGTGCCTGCATGTTCATGCATGTGTGTGTGCAGCCTCCAGATGCACTCCATTCTGAAGCATGAGATCATGGCTGTCAAAACCTATAGGGGTAGCACTTTACCAAGAGTAATGCTCAACAATTTATCATCTTACAGAATCAGTTGTTGAGTTTAATGTGAACCATGGCAACAGAATGTTACAATTTATCTGTGCTACATTGCTAGATTGAATAAACATGCATCGCTTATTCCTACAAGCCCTCTGCAGTATTTAATTCACATCTGTAGGACTGTGTATGAAGATCAAAGCAGATGGCTGACTGATACCTGGTCCTGTGATGCATAAGGGTTTTCATGTGCACTATGATTAATAATGCACAGCAGTTGCTAACTGTTACCTACCTCTTCCAACGGAGCAGCTCCTGCGATGTGAAGCTCTACGCATCAGCCAACACTTATACAATCTACTGATCTCCTTAATGCAGCATTTCTATATGTACACATTTTTATTAAAGAGAGAATTATAACTCATAGCTAATGGAAGTATCACTTTTCAGCTCAGTAGCCAAGGACCAGTAAATCTGGTATCATCAAAGCATACAGCGAAGGCAGCAAAACTGGCGGCAGAACAAATAGATTAAGCACACCCATCAACCTTGTTCTTGCCAAGCTCCACTGGCTTCCTGTCCCCGCTGAATCAACTTGAATGTTGCCTTCTCATTTTCAAATTCCTCTGTGGTCCCTCTCCACCATAAGTCAGGCTGCCTCTCCAGCTGTAGGCCTCTGCATGTTTCTTCCAGTTCCCCAATTCTATATTGGCAGTCCCCTGCTGAACTCTATCAGAGGACGATCTCTCATCCGTTCTCCTCCCCCTCCCTTCACCCTGTCCCAAATCGATTTTTGCTCTCTATCTCTTTTTTCTCCTAAAGACCTATTTTGACAGACTGCAAATTCTCCTGTCCTCACCCTCTCCAGCACCCCCGCCCACACCACACACACACAGACAATTCCCTGCTCCTTTCACACTTTCCAATGAGTTTTTAAGATGTGAGGGGAATTATATAAGTTCAAGCTCTTTTTGCAGTTGTTTTGATACAGTTGTGACTGGTCCAGGAAGTCTTGTGATCTCTGTATGAAAAGCTTTGACAGGATCACTAGGACAGGCCACAGATCAGTCTGTTCAATCCATCATGAGATTCTTTTTTCTCTAATTCATGTGTGAAAGGGCTAACACACTGCGAAGTTTGATTGTATCATCCACTTAATATTAACTCTGCTTTCTGTCTCCGCCACTACTGCCAAACCGACTGAGTATTTCCAACATCTCCTGTCTTTATTTCCAATTTCCAGCAAACTCAATATTTTGCTTTTGAAGATTTTCCCAATCGGTGACCAAATAATTTTGCAGTGAACCTTTGGCCCAAGAACACCCACCCTCCAAGAGTGGTTAGAATGTGGAACTTGTGCTTCCTCAAACTCTAGTTAAAGGAAATAGTTTAAGATTGGATTGGATTGGTTTATTGTCATGTGTACTGAGGTACAGTGAAAAGTATTGTTCTGCTTGCGGCCCAGATAGATCATTATGTACGCGAAAAGAAAATACATAATAGGGCAAACATAAAATACACAATATAAATACATAGACACCAGCATCGGGTGGAGCATATGGAGTGTAGTACTACTCAGTAGAGAAGATGTGTGAAGAGATCAGATCAGTCCATAAGAGGGTCATTTAGGAGTCTGGTAACAGCGGGGAAGAAACTGTTTTTGAATCTGTTTGTGCGTGTTCTCAGACTTTTGTATCTCCTGCCCGATGGAAGAAGTTGGAATGGTGAGTAAGCCAGGTGGGAGGGGTCTTTGATTATGCTGCCCGCTTTCCCAAGGCAGCGGGAGGTTTAGACAGAGTCAATGGATGGGAGGCGGGTTCTTGTGATGGACTGGGCTGTGTTCACGACTCTATAGTTTCTTCCGGTCTTGGGCCGAGCAGTTGCCATACCAGGCGGTGTTGCAGCCAGATAGGATGCTTTCTATGGTGCACCTGTAAAAATTGGTAAGAGTCAATGTGGACATGCTGAATTTTCTTAGTTTCCTGAGGGAGTATAGGCGCTGTTGTGCTTTCTTGGTCGTAGCATAGTGGACCAGGGCAGATTGTTGGTGATGTGCCTAGGAATTTGAAGCTGTCAACCATCTCCGCCTCGGCACCATTGATGCAGATAGGGCTGTGTACGACACTTGGCTTCCATAAGACCATGGGAAATAGGAACAAGAGTAGGCCATTCAGCCCTTCGTGCGTGCTCCACCATTTAATAAGATCATGGCTGATCGAACACACACAATGTCCGCTTCGAGACATTTAAGGATAACTATGTGAGTGAGAAAGGATTAAAAGGATGTGTTGATAGGATTAGATAGTCGGGAAGGAGGTGGCAGGTGGGGAATACAGGCACTGGATTACGCCTGTTAACAATCAGTTTCTGGGCTAGCAAGTCTGTGCATTCCCACTGTGCGAATGGGCCATCTTAAACTGCATGGAGGAGTCAGTTCCTAGCATTTCCACCCCTCTTCCCTTGAGTACGTGCCTGCAGGCCACCGTACGTAGCTGGCCGCTCCTGGAATGAGGTAGGGTCGAAAGGATACCGGAATTCCAGTGTTGCGGCCTGAGAGCTCGTTTCTCCCAGGAATAAATGGATCCATGTTGATGCACCAAACAATCCAAATATGGCTTGGATTAAACATTCGGAACGACGGTCAAAGTTGCCTCAGGAATTCTTACTTCCGCCAGGCTACAGTTTTGAGGTTGGAAAGTCGGAACAGGAGCCGGCATTCAGCCCTCAAGTATGTTTCACCTTACAATTAAATTCATGGTTGACATTCATTTAGATTCCATGCACCTTTCAAGGTGCTGTCCACCGCTGTAAAAATTCAAGATTTCAGCTGTCTAAAAGCCATACATGATGCAACTATTGTGAGTAGAACCTGATGTGTCTGATTTGTTTCCTTCCACTTGTGATGAATGTAGGAATTTCAGGTTTACATTGTATTATATGTAGCTGGTGCAGTAATGCTTAGAAGCCTGGCTTATGATATGTATGTATCCATTGCCGTAAGGTTTTTTAAAAATCCTGGTTTAAAAGGCAGGCAGACTCGATGGCTGTAGAAGGGGTAATTAATGCATCGTAAAAATTAGATCATCCTTATTTCAAACCATGCCTGTATCTAAAAGGACAAGCCTTTAGATTCATGTTCTGATTTATGGGGAGTAGATCATTTGAGACAAATTGTGTTTAAACTTATGTCCCCATTACACCACCTAACCTGGACATCTTTGGACACTGAGGGGCAATTTTGTTATGGCCAATCCACCTAACCTGCACATCTTTGGTCTGTAGGAGGAAACCGGGACACCCGGAGGAAGCCCACGCAGACACGGGGAGAATGTGCAAACTCTACACAGACTGTCACCCAAGGCCAGAATCGAACCCAGGTCCCTGGTGTTGTGAGGCAGCAGTGCTAACCACTGTGCCACCATGCCGTCCAGGCCCTCAAGACTGAACTGAAGACATTGTGAGCATTTTACCGTCTGTGGCTCTCCTTTCAATTGCTCTGGATAAATAGCTGCCAGTTAAACTAGATTACAAACGCAATGATCGGAAGATAGTCATGTTAAACAGCGACAGACACCCATCAACCACTTCATTAAGAAATTTCTAATGCTTGAAGATTACACAACCAAAACTAACATCATTTGAATGTCTCAATGGGAGTTAATAGACATCTGCTGGCTCACATTCTTTAACACCTGCTAGCAATGGAAACTTGTGTCTTTGAAGATTGTCCTGCAAACGAAACACTGAACTGCCCCTGGAGAAGTTATTGTCTTCAAATCCATTTTAAACTGCCCCATTTAAACTACTCACTGGAAAAGGTTGTGCCTTATCTCTGTCAATTACCTTCATTCTATTATACACTCGAGTCAGATCCCTCAACTTAACCTCCACATTCCCCAGTCCACCGGGCAGTATGGTAGCACAGTGGTTAGCACAGTTGTTTCACAGCTCCTGGGTCCCAGGTTCGATTCCCGGCTTGGGTCACTGTCTGTGTGGAGTCTGCACGTCCTCCCCGTGTCTGCGTGGGTTTCCTCCGTGTGCTCCGGTTTCCTCCCACAGTCCAAAGATGCGCAGGTTGGGTGGATTGACTAAGCTAATTTGCCAGTAATGTCCAAAAAAGGTTAGGCAGGGTTATGGGGGTAGGGTAGAGGTGTGGGCTTAAATAGGGTGCTCTTTCCAAGGGCCAGTGCAGATTCGACGGGCTGAATGGCCTCCTTCTGCACTGTAAATTCTATGATTCTATGAAAGATGTGCAGGTTGGGTGGATTGGCCGTGCTAAATTGCCCTTAGTGTCCAAAACGGGTAGGTGGGGTTGCTGGGTTACGGGGATAGGGTGGAGGCGGGGGGCTTCAGTCGGGTGCTCTTTCCAAGGTGCCGGTGCAGACCCGATGGGCCGAATGGCCTTCCTCCGCACTGTAAATTCTCCGATTCCCAAAGAGTATAGCCCAAGTTTATCCAGCCACCCACAACAGCCAACCGTGACTATTATCGATTTTCAAAGGTTGGGCGGTTTAGTTTGCGCACGTTAAAGGTCAGTCTGTCCACAGCTGTGACATCAGCACCTTGGGAGCAAGCGATTAGCATTTGAAGCATTTCAGAATTGAACTTTTATTTTTGGCACCCTGGATTTTGGAATTGAGTTATGTTTAAGTGTTGTTTTTTAAAATAAAGTGAACTTGCACAGATTTTTAAATAAATTCAAGCCACAGCCTGCCAGCTGTATTAAATGTGTATTAAAACCAGATGAAGCACTTTGGAGGACTCACAGTCCGTTTCAAATTGATACAATGTGAATCTGTTGTCTTATTCTAGGCCAATTAGCTCACAGGAACCTAGGCGCTAGGCAATTCATCATCTCATTGCGGATGGTCAATTAATATTCAGATCCCATTGTGTTGCAGGTATTTTATTCCCATGGGCATATCACCGGGTTGCCAACATGCCAGGTTTGCCCAGGAGCTCCAAATCGCTCTCCTGGATAATGCAACAATTCATCGAGGAGAATATTATATGAGTCTTGAAAAAAATAAATGGTAGGTCTGTTTTGGGCAGCACGGTAGCACAAGTGGATAGCACTGTGGCTTCACAGCGCCAGGGTCCCAGGTTCGATTCCCCGCTGGGTCACTGTCTGTGCGGAGTCTGCACGTTCTCCCCGTGTCTGCGTGGGTTTCCTCCGGGTGATCTGGTTTCCTCCCACAGCCCAAAGACGTGCAGGTGAGGTGGATTGGCCGCGAAAAATTGTCCTTCGTGACCAAAAAGGTTAGGAGGGGTTATTGGATTACGGGGATAGGGTGGAAGTGAGGGGTTGAGTGGGTCGGTGCAGACTCGATGGACCGAATGGTCTCCTTCTGCACTGTATGTTCTAAGTCTAAGTTTCCATTCATTAGTGACAAAAGTACTGAAGATGGCTATTCAACTGGGAGTTGCAGTTGGAGGCGGGTGGGGTGGGGGATGGGGGTCAGGGGGGAGGAGATCACGTGATGGAATCTTCGGAAAAGTGTCCGACCTGAGTTGCAACCCTGTCACAGCGTGAAGAATCTGCAGAGAATGTTCCCGGAGTGGGGGCTGGTTGCTTTGTTGGGCGAATCCATGCAAGGGAGTGTGATCAGCGATTCTGTCCCCTTTCTTCCTGGGGTCAGAGTTCACATGAGAGGGAAATAGCCGCCTTGGGAGGTAGTCACAAGGGCTTGAATACAATAACTGTATGTCACAACTCTTGGCCTGAAGGTGGGACCTGGCAGATCATCATAAAAAGCAACTGGCTCACTGATGTTTCTCAAAGAGGGCCTATCACCCTGGTCTGGCCAACATCGGTTGTTTATTCACCTTCTTGCAGTGGGAAAGAAAAATACGATTTACTTATAGGCAGCAGATCCAGTAACGATACGAGTGCCCAGTCACAGGAGAAAGCTCTCAAAAGCCTCTTCTGTCACTGGGGATGTCCACCCTTACCCTACTTTTACCCCAACTGCCTCCCTTCCGATAATATAATTGCTGCCTCACTGTGAGACCACGACAAGAGTTCTGCTTGTTTCTACAAATTCCAACATTACACGAAGCCTGAGGGGGGGGGGAGAGAGGATGGCGTGGCGGGGTTTGCCACTCAACTAGTAATCCAACTAGAGGCCTAATGCTTTGGGAGCACAGGTTCTGAAGGAATCCAGGAGACAAAGGTGAAGGTTTAACTCATTTTATTTTGAACTCAAAAGTAAGGCCTGAGGTGCGCAACACAAGTGACCCAGTTGGACCTAACACAACTCCCGGCCCGGGCCTGGGTCGGTGTTCAAAGGACTTGATAACGAGTCCCAGCGGACGGGCCTCCGACCGCTGCCATAGTAGCCCGTACTCCAGGAGCCCCATGGGGAGTTTAATGAGTGATCCCCCGTGAGGGTTATCACAGGTTCAAATCCCACCATGGCAGCCGGTGGAATTTCAATTCAGCTAATAAAATCTGGAATTGAAACCAATCTCACTCATGATCACCGTTAAATCATGGCAAAGTGGTCGTTAAAAATTAATTTGGTTCACTAATCTGCCATCCTTACCCGGTCTGGCCTACCCATGGCTCCAGACGCGGCGGCAATGTGGTTGACTCTTAACTGCCTCTGAAATGGCCCAGAAAACCACTCATGTCAAGGACAATTAGGGATGGGCAACAAATACTGGCCTTGCTGGCTCGTTCGAAGGGCCGGTGCAGACCCGATGGGCTGAATGGCCACCTTCTGCACTGCAAATTCTACGATTCTATGATTCCCACATCCATGAATAAATTAAACAATATTGCAGCCACACATGCCGATTAAATGTTATGGATCACCGTCAGGCTTTACATTGTACATTAACTCCTCCACAACCATGGCAGCGTGCCCCTTTAAGGGGCGCGGTCCCGGAGGGTCATGTGACCCGTTCGGCCAATCGGGTCGGGGAGCGCAAATCCTGGGACTGAGCACCGTTTTCCTTGCCAGTTAGGAGTCTGGCATCATGGAGTACGGTAGCCTTCATCGCACTTTCTGTAAATAGTTACTGGCCTTAATAAACCATTTATTGGTTGACCTACTTGGTGGTCACAAGTCTTACAGAATACAACAACATCCCAATTCCCTTCATGCCTTTTTTTTAAAGCAGCCCTTCTGTATCTGTTGTATCAGATCTAACAACAAGGCTGCGATTCAAAGCCAATATCAAGGATTCACACAATGGTCAGAGACTTCTCGTACTTGGCAGCTGCAGTTTATCAAAACATTCGGCTGTTAGTCCCACATTCGAACAATGTAACCCAATGGGGAGCAAAAATCAATTACCAGCATCAGTTTCTACATGTACACTGACAATATCCAGCTCCACCTCACTCCATCTCTCTAAACTCCTCCCATGTTGCTAAATTATCTGACTGCTTATTCTGATATTCTCGCTGGATGAGCGACTGCCAATTGAATTTTCAGAACACTGAAGTTATTGCTTTTGATCCTTCCTCAAACTGAACCCTCTCCCTGAAGTGAAACAAGTCTGCCCACAACCCAGGTGTCATATTTGATCCCCCACCCCCATCCCCCACACACTCGGTTGATCTTCAGACCAAATATCTGTGCCATCACTAACCCCACCTATTTCAATTTTTAAAAAATAAATAAATTTAGAGTACCCAATTATTTTTTTCCAATTAAGGGACAATTTAGCGTGGCCACTTCACCTACCCTGCACATCTTTTTGCATTGTGGGGGTGAGACCCACGCAGACATGGGGAGAATGTGCAAACTCCACACGGACAGTGACCTGGGGCCGGGATCGAATCCGGGCCCTTGGCGCCGTGCGGCAGCAGGGCTAACCACTGTGTCACCGTGCCGCCCTAACGCCACCTATTTCTACCTCTGTAACATCACCTATCCTTTCCGCTGTCTTAGCCCATCTGCTGCTGAAGCCCTCCTTCTTGGATTTATTATCTCCAGCCTTGCCTATTTCAACACAGTCCTGGCTTGTCTCCAACATTCTACCTTCTCCAAACTTGAAAATTCATCCAAAATGCTGCTGCCCTTGGCTTAACTCACACCGAGTCCAGATCACCTACATTCACTCCATTCACACCCTACATTCACACCAAGTCCAGATCACCTACATTCACTTACATTGGCTCCATGCCTTCAGACGCCAAGGCCCTAAGTTTTGGAACCCTCTCCGTAATCCTCTCCACCTCCCTGCCTTGCTTTCCTCGTTTAAGGCACTCCTATCTCTTTGACCAAGGTTTTGGCGATCTGACCTAATATCCATCGCCTTACTGTGATTTGGTGTGATACTTTGTTTTATAGGGGGCAGCACGGTGGTGCAGTGGGTTCGTCCTGCTGCCTCAAGGCGCTGAGGTCCCAGGTTCGATCCCGGCCCTGGGTCACTGTCCGTGTGGAGTTTGCACATTCTCCCCGTGTTTGCGTGGGTTTCGCCCCCCACAACCCAAAGATGTGCAGGCTAGGTGGATTGGACATGCTAAATTGCCCCTTCATTGGAAAAAATGAATTGGGTACTCTAAATTTATTAAAATAAAAATACTTTGTTTTATAATACTCCTGTGAAGTGCCTTCGAATGTTTTATTATATTAAAGTTAGGATATAAATACGAGTTGTCCTTGTTAAACGACGGCTCAGCCCCAGACAGCAACAGGCAGCTTTCATTGATGCTGGAGGACAGATAGGCTTGACTCTCAAACACTGGTCGATTAAATGGCCAAATTCAATTGTGCAGAAGCCCTTTCACTGACAACACAAAACGCGCACATTTGTGTTGGAAAGGGCAGTGTTTTTCCTAACTGCGCTATATTATCAGATAATTACAGCCCTCAAAGCCACTGACGTCCAAGAGTTTAAAAAGCCTGAGCATTTATTCCTGAAAGTCTCTCAAATATAATCAGCTCTGCCCTTTGATAGTTCCTTTAAGCATGCTGATTCCAATTAGATGGCTCATTTTTCATCTGTTAATGGTTATCTTTATAACATCAGCCATATGGTTTATTTTTACCACTTTATCAGAATTATTGTAAACATTTACATATTACTGATTGGGGTTGGGTTTGAAATCGCCATAAATCAGTGATCAGAACCATTTGTGCCTTCCCTGCCCCCACTCGCCGTGACCCCTGCGGCATGCGATCCACTGAATGGGGCATGCTGGGCCGTTTCTTGATTGTCACGTCGAGACCTTCGCTTCTCAATTTCAGTTGTCGTTTGCTGCTGAGAAAAATGTTTGTGGAATGTCCGGACCCAGTACATGCCACCCTTCGGAACAGAACACGGAGGAAGGGGGCGGTGCAGTGGTATTTTCACCCGACTAGTAATCAGATACCCAGGGTAATGCTCTTGAGGATCCTGGGGTTCAAATCCCACCACGGCAGATGGTGGAATTTGAATTCAATAAATATCTAATGACGACCGTGAAATGATTGTTGTAAAATCCCCTTTTGGTTCACAAATGTCCTTTCGGGAAGGAAATCTGCCGACCTTACCCGGTCTGGCCTACATGTGACTCCAGACCCACAACAATGTGGTTGACTCTTTAATGTTCCTCTGAAACAGCCCAGCAAGCCACCTAGTTCAAAGACAATCAGGGATAGGCAGCCAGCCAGTGATGCCCACACCCATGAATGAACTAAATTAAATTTCCATTCGCTTCCCCAATTGCAGCCTTGTTGTTATGGGTGTGGTTGCCACATGGCTCACCAGTGTGATTTAGAACATAGAACACACAGTGCAGGAGGCCATTCGTCCCATCGAGTCTGCACTTCCACCCTATCCCGTAACCCAATAACCCCTCCTACCCTTTTTGGACACTAAGGGCAATTTAGCATGTCCATCCACCGTGGGGCAGCATGGTAGCACAAGTGGATAGCACTGTGGCTTCACAGCGCCAGGGTCCCAGGTTCGATTCCCCGCTGGGTCACTGTCTGTGTGGAGTCTGCACGTTCTCCCCGTGTCTGCGTGGGTTTCCTCTGGGGGCTTCGGTTTCCTCCCACAGTCCAAAGACGCGCAGGTTAGGTGGATTGGCCATGCTAAATCGCCCTTAGTGACCAAAAGGGTTAGGGGGGGTTATGGGGATAGGGTGGAAGTGAGGGCTTAAGTGGGTCGGTGCAGACTCGATGGGCCGAATGGCCTCCTTCTGCACTGTATGTTCTATGTTCAAACCTGCACATCTTTCGGGACTTCTGGGAGAAACCGGAGCACCCGGAGGAAACCCACGCAGTCACGGAGGGAGAACGTGCAGACTCCGCACAGTCACCCAAGCCGGGAATCGAACCATTTTGGAAGGACAAATATGAATGCGGAATACAGGGTTAACGGTAGAGTTCTTGGCATTGTGGAGGAGCAGAGAGACCTTGGGGTCTATGTTCATACATCTTTGAAAGTTGCCACTCAAGTGGATAGAGCTGTGAAGAAGGCCTATGGTGTGCTCGCGTTCATTAACAGAGGGATTGAATTTAAGAGCCATGAGGTAATGATGCAGCTGTACAAAACTTTGGTAAGGCCACATTTGGAGTACTGTGTACAGTTCTGGTCGCCTCATTTTAGGAAGGATGTGGAAGCTCTGGAAAAGGTGCAAAGAAGATTTACCAGGATGTTGCCTGGAATGGAGAGTAGGTCTTACGAGGAAAGGTTGAGGGTGCTAGGCCTTTTCTCATTAGAGCGGAGAAGGATGAGGGGCGACATGATAGAGGTTTATAAGATGATCAGGGGAATAGATAGAGTAGACAGTCAGAGACTTTTTCCCCAGGTGGAACACACCATTACAAGGGGACATAAATTTAAGGTGAAAGGTGGAAGATATAGGAGGGATATCAGAGGTAGGTTCTTTACCCAGAGAGTAGTGGGGGCATGGAATGCACTGCCTGTGGAAGTAGTTGAGTCGGAAACATTAGGGACCTTCAAGCAGCTGTTGGATAGGTACATGGATTACGGGAAAATGATATAGTGTAGATTTATTTGTACTTAAGGGCAGCACGGTAGCATTGTGGATAGCACAATTGCTTCGCAGATCCATGGTCCCAGGTTCGATTCCAGCTTGGGTCATTGTCTGTGCGGAGTCTGCACGTCCTCCCCGTGTCTGCGTGGGTTTCCTCCGGGTGCTCCGGTTTCCTCCCACAGTCCAAAGATGTGCGGGTTAGGTGAATTGGCCAATGATAAATTGCCCTTAATGTCCAAATTGCCCTTGGTGTTGGGTGGAGGTGTTGAGTTTGGGTGGGGTGCTCTTTGCAGGAGCTGGTGCAGACTCGGGGGGCCGAATGGCCTCCTTCTGCACTGTAAATTCGATGATAATCTATGATTAATCTAGGACAAAGGTTCGGCACAACATCGTGGGCCGAAGGGCCTGTTCTGTGCTGTATTTTCTATGTTCTATGTTCTGGGACCCTGGCGCTGTGAAGCCACAGTGCTAACCACTGTGCTGCCGTGCTGCCATTAAGATGGCACAAAGTGGCTCCAGATGTGCCACCGCTGCCAGTTTATTCACTATGGGAATGAAGACAAGCTACCCTTTATCCTCACGTGTCCTTGAAAAGAGATTTGGGTTTCTCAAGGGGCAAAGTTGTCGAATAGCCAAGTACCAGTGAATATCTGAATTACAGGAACGCAAAGGTCGTTGGCTAAATGACAGATGGGTGGGGCGGGTCGAGTTATAGGAGTATGGGGAAAGTGCAACGGAGTGGGACAGATTGGCTAGCATGCACTTGATGGGTCAAATAGTTTCCTTCTTGATTCCAAGAGGGAAATGGCTATTTATATTACCATGGGGACAATTCCAGTTTAATTGGGCAGGTGAATAAGTATGGTGATTAAGTCATTTGATGAGACAGCTCCTCCAGTGGTTGAGTGAGTAAATACACTGGGTTGAATTTCTACCGGGGTCCTGCTGAAAGGCAGTGTAAATGGTATTTAACTTTGTTTATCTGGAGGTTTCTGAACCTCTTCCATCAAAGTTATGCTGTTTGATCAAAGGAGCTCCTATGAGACTCATTTCCGCTCTGTGAATCTCAACCTGGATACTGGACACTCTCCACATGGGTACTCATTTCTTTATTCAATCACGGGGTGTGGGCCTCGCTGGCCAGGCCAGCATTTGTTGCCCATCCCTAGTTGTCCTTGAGAAGGTGGCGATGAGCCGCCTTCATGAACTGTTGCTAAGTACACCCACAGTGCTGTTAGGGAGGGAGTTCCAGGATTTTGGCCCAGCGACAGTGAAGGAACGGCGATATGGTTCCAAGTCAGGAAGGTGAATGACTTGGAGGAGAACTTGCAAGTGATGGTGTTCCTATGAATCTGCTGTCGTTGTCCTTCTAGGTGAAAAAGGTTGCGGGCTAGGAGTTAGCTGACACCTACTAGGGCAGCAGATTGAACAACACAATTAGTCCTCAATGTCTCTAAGCTAATGAAGGAAAGCTACACCAGGGTTCCTGCTCCTGATCAATGGTTAACAATCCCTCGGGAATATATGCCGTTAAGCTGCCAAGTCCCATTCACCTATTACTCCTGAGCTCGCTGACCTACATTACCACCTGGGCAAGCAACGTCTTGATTTTAAAATTCTCATCCTTGCTTTCAAATTCCTCCACGACCTTGCGTGGTCTGTTTTCTCTATGGTCTCTCCCAGCTCCACAGAGATATCCACACGCCTCCAATTCTGGCCTCTTACGTATCCTGAATTGCCATTGTATCCTGAATTGCCATTGCACCACTCTGGACGGCGGGGCCTTCACGCCCTAAGCCCTAAGTTCTGGAATTCGTAGAACCCTACAGTGCAGAAGGAGGCCATTTGGCCCATCGAGTCTGCACCAACCCTTTGAAAGAGCACCCTACCCAGGCCTACATCCCTACCCGATCCCCTCAACCCTATCTAACCTTTTGGAATTCCCTCTCTAAACCTCTCCACCTTGCTTTACTGCTTAAAGACAATTATTGAAGGCTACCCCTTTGACCGAGCTTCTGGTTATCTGACCTGATATGTCCTTATGTTGCTCAGCAGTACATTTTGTTTTATATTGCTCCTGTAAGTGCCCTGGGGCCTACTGGTACATTAAAGGTGCTATAGGAGCATAGGTTGTATGGATAGATGCCCAGGGAGGACTGTGCACAACTGTTACAGTCGAATCGCTTGCAGATGTGCAGGAGGCAATTTTAACCCCTTACCCCCAACCCGATGCAAACTGGTCAGGGGGCAGTTAAAATAGAACTGGGGATCCTGCTTAAAGAGGTATGTGGGCGTCAGCCAATGCTGACGGGCTGCAATGTCCCATCTCAATCTGGGACGGGATTGCCCGGTCCCCCAGCCACTTGTCAATGGGATTTCACATTGAGACCACCCCACACCTCCGGGGAAACCCGTGGGCAAGGGGGTGCATTGCCAGCGGGATAAGGGAATCCCAACGCCCGGAGAATTCTGGTCCTGATGTCTGAGTGGAGAAGCGGTATTGCATTCCCCACAAGACCAAACCACCGGAACAGTGGGATGTGAGTTAAACCCCCCCCCCCCCCCCCGCCCCAGCTCCCACCCGACTCCTCCAGGTCCCGCTGGAACATCTTGGGGCTGTTATCCTGCCCCTTGACTCTGGCAGCCACTTACCCCGTCCCAGCCAGTCGACTCCTGGCAGTCGCCATTTTTAACAGCTTGGCTCCACTCCCTGCTGATGTTTGCTCAAAAGCCGGCTTGCTAATGAGGCCTGGGTGTTAAAAGTGGACGAGCGACCTTGTTGCTGCCGCTTCGCTTCATTTGTCCATAGTCCCTCCCAGCAAAGCAACAGAAAACTGACCCCAGTCATTGTGTTGGAGTGGGTACCGGTGTGAGATGAAATCTGCATTAGTGGCGGGTTGCCAACCTTCCACCATTGGTCTGGAGTCTCCAGGAGCTGACAGTCAATCTCCAGGACACTGCTGTGCGCGACCCTGGAGAAAAACCATCCGAACATTCAGGAAGATTGGTTTTTTTTTGGTGGGGGGAGAAAGTTATTTGATGAAACCTCCAGGAATACACTTAAGCACAGTTAGCAATCTGAGCAGCAACTATAACTTTCCACGGATTTGAAAAACATGGGATACAGATCTGTGCGGGCACCGATTATATTTCCAGCAAAGCTGATCCCATCTGATATTTGCGACAACGCTACGAAAATGTACTGAATGCAACCTTGCATCTGTCTCCCAGCGACAGCCAGTGCCTGAACCAAAGAAAGGCAATTAGAGGATGATCTGCATTCATTCTTGTTATGTTCGGTGTTCGATGTCTAGCAGGGAATCTACCAAGCGACTTGTGACTTGTCCAAACCAGGATCTTTATTGAATCACACGTGGTAAGATGGCCATCTGTTACAGAGCAAGTTATCGTGGAATTTCTTTGTACTCCTCTAGAACTATCCCAAGTGCACGTCTGTCCTCATGTACGTCTTATAACCACCTGTCAATCACCGGATGTGCCCGCACTTATATCTGAGTGTGTTGTGTTATGGGCCAGGGTTTAGAGATCCCCAAAGTATATCATGGAGTTCACCTGACCACGACTTTTAATAGATTTTGGTTATGGGGAGCACAAGAGTCCATTCTGCAGGTGTTATGCGACAGAGACCTTAAATATTTTAAAAACAAAACAATGTTTATTCTATGAACCCAGTTAACATTTTATAAACACATTTTATGAACCACCAACACACGTAACCCCACAGATACAATACTCCATAGGTAACCCTTAATACTTTTCCTAGCAACATCCATAAGTTAAACCCTTTTTACAAAGACAGCAGGTTTAAATTCTCTACAGAAATAGGTATTACTTTGGAATCATCAAGTGAGCTGAAGACATTCTTTAACTTGTAGAGAGAAAGATCAATACACATCTGCTTGCTTTGAATACAGCTCTTCAACTCTGAAAACGAAACCAAAAACAGAGCCACAAACCAGCCATCTGCAATATTGCTTACAGGCATATCACCACAGTTCTGAGGTGTAGCAAAATAATGACCAACTCCTTTCCCATGAGCCAACCCTTCCAACCCAATTCTCCCCACAGAACCAAGCTTTGGGTAGGCATCAGTTCGGCTGTAAAGAAAGGAAATGAAATGTCATCTCTCACCTGTGTTGTGTAGAATGTCAGATGACTGTGACTGTGCTCCAAGGGTGAAACATAATCAAATGTTCCTGATTATATTATAAACTGAACAAATAATGAAAACTTAAGTTTATTATGGATCGCTGTTATTATTGCCAATATTGTTTTCATCTCCTGCTGCTATCAGACTCCCAATAGTGCCAATCATGACTAATCCTTTACCTTACAGTTGGCTGCTGTTGTATTTCCGGTTTATGAGTCACAAATTAATCTGGATAGTGTCCAAAGAAATTGAGGATTGTCCTGCTGGCTTGTGTACGCACCCTGGGTAACTAGCACATTCTCTTTCTTCTACCGTAGCAGTGCTTGTCTGGGTGAAGGATGTTGGTGCTGGGAAATGGAAGATTTTCCTTAAGTCAGCCTTTGTCAGGATCTTGCGTTCCTAGAACGCGTAAAGCAGGACCGTACACAGGGTAAATCTCGTCGCTAATCCGCCCCACCTCAGAAGAGTACATGTCACGTGCTGCCTTCCCGATCTAATGGCAGCCATTGTGAAGGTTTACTCATGATAATAATCTTTATTGTCACAAGTAGGCTTACATTAACACTGCAATGAAGTTACTGTGAAAATCCTCTAGTCGCCACACTCCGGCAGCTGTTCAGGTCCACTGAGGGAGAATTCAGAATGTTCAAATTACCTAACAAGTACGTCTTTCGGGACTTGTGGGAGGAAACTGGAGCACCCGGAGGAAACCCACGCAGTCACGGGGAGAACGTGCAGACTCCGCACAGGCAGTGGCCCAAGCCGGGAATCGAACCCGAGACCCTGGCACTGTGAAGCCATAGTACTAACCACTATGCTACCGTGCTGCCCTCTGAGTGGGATTGTCCGACGGTGACACAATCGCAACTGGACTGATGCTTCTCAATGTCATTCCATATTGCACACTTGCAGCTATTCCCATTCCATCCACCAGATTTTATCCCTCGTTCCCAAGATTAAAGACCATTGCTAAATCTTATGCACTACATACTCTCCCATTCCTTAACTATAAGAAGAGCACACATCAGTCACAATACTCATCGAGCCTGACGCGTGACAGTCTCTGCTTGCTACCACAAGCATGTTCTCAATCTGCTGAATAATGGGCAGCGGAGAATCATAAAATTGATGGGCTTAAATGTCATAAACCATGAGAATGAATCTTTATGACTGGCGTCTGAATCCCATTAAATCAGCCTCAAATAATTCTCTTTTATCTGTTTATTTATACTGTTTTCGTACTCAATGATAGCATAGGTGCTCCTTGGCATTAGGTCTGTAGATTTACAGTTCTGACAAAGCGCTAGCTGGGAACATTCCAACTCTGTTAAAGCAGAACTTGTGCTCATCAAATTTGAGTTGCAATGATGCCAGAAATGAGACACTTGACCTTTGCAAAGAACTGAAGCACTCTGCCCTTTGGGATCCAGGCAGAGGGAAGCTCGACGTGAGCAGGGAACAAAGTACGGCTTCGCTTTCTGTGTTCAAAAGCAGAGAAGCCGGAAGTAGATCTGTCAGTGTGTGTCGTATTAAATGGACATGAGGCCGTGGGAGAATCAAACAGATGTGCATGAAACATGAATGTTGTGGCGTTTGCAGCGAAAATTGAGAATGGCGCCTGGGAAAGGATCGAGGTGCTTTTTGAATGAAAAGTCCCGCCAATTAGAAAGTGTGAACAGCCTCCTCAACTGCAGCGGGAGAGTGCAACAACGGGACAGGGTGACCCAGGACTTCTGCAGTTCCTTGTGAGATTTGCTGGAAAGTGCATTTGTGTTGGCCTTGAGCATTATTCAAATGGCCTGGTAACACTCACTAACTTGACCTGAATGAAGGATTAAAGCCCCATGACAAACATCTTGGCAACACTCGCAATCATAAAGATTGGATGCTTGGGGCAAGCGCCAGAACAAAGAGCAATACAGCACAGGAACAGGCCCTTCGGCCCACCAAGCCTGTATCAGTCATACCACCCTTGGCCGAAACCCTAAAGAACAAAGAAAGATACAGAAGGAAGAATGATAATTTAACTCTCGTTTTGCATAAAGATCTTGGTAATGAAGTTAAAATATTGTTACAACCAGGTGAGCAGCAGTGAATTGGCTCCCCTCCATTCAGCCTCCTCATTCGTCACAACAAAGGTTTTCAATTCATTGCCGCCTCCCCCGGTGGATGCCTTTTTCAAATCCACTTGTATTCTTTACTATCCACGCAATGAACAACAATGGGCCAATCAACAAGGTTTTCTTCAGTTAAAGAAAAAGCAACTAAACCCAAGAAAAAAAATAAAAGATGCAATGTCAGAAGTAATGAGTGTTAGAGTCCAAATCAAAGTGAAAAGAATATATGGTTAGAAGTCCTTTGCTGGCCTTTAAGATGAAGGTCATTAAACATTGCAACCCAGGGAAGTTCTCCAAGGTTCCTTGGAGCAGGTAGACGTAAAAAAAAAATTCAATTCTTACAAGATATTGGTCCATTGGTAGGTATGCTGGTTTCTTGAACCGGGTGCAGCGCTTATTCCCAGGGAGGGAGGGAGATCTCTTCGACCTGATTCTCTGCTGAAGTCTTTTCCCAAACTCTCTCTGATGGCATCGCAATGGACTGCCTTGATGAACATTCGCTAACTCTTGTCTGTTTGATTCTTAGCCTTTAAAGATATGGATTTACTTAATAGAGAGAGATGTTCCTTACTGCTCCATTAGATTCAACTGCTTCTGTTCGGCAAACCCAATTCTTGAAGTCCTGCTCACTGTATATTCCAAGGAAATTTGATTACCATGTCTGTCTGCTGTAGTCACATTTCGATGTTTCATCTCAGAAACTTTTGACACATTTCCAGATAGTAGAAACCAACAGGAAAAGGAATTCTTTCATCTTTCACAGGGTGGTTGAGCGTCTGTGGGTTGATCCTGGCTGGCTAGCAGTTCCCCCACTGCCTTGAGAATCCTTTTTGAAGTGGACCTTGACACTCCCCAAGCGTGAAATTCATGAGCAACATGTCTGCAGTGCAATCTATATAGTAACCTTCCTGAAAACGTCAACTTATAATTATTGATACATCAGGGGACTCGTGGCAGCCATCTTTGGCCAGTGTTTTCTCTTGTCTTTGAAGAAAAGGTCCCTTTGAATCAATGGAGTAAGTTTTTGGTTAGCTGGCAAATTTGTAGGTAGATATTCAGTCACAATTTCTTGCTGTCTTGACAATATCAATTGATTTAATTCAGTGCTTTTGAATAAGTTATCATCTGCCATACGTTTGCAATACTTTCTTACATTAAAAAAACATTGAGGAGAGTGAATTAGGGGGTGATGTATGGATTCTGCGAACCTCTGCCTTCCGTTGCTCCATGCTGCTCGGGAACAGACTGACAGTGAATTATTGATTAAGTTTACTGAGTTAACTGACCAGTTTTCACTGGTGATTAATTCCAAGCTTTCTCTTCAACAGTCTGACAGGAATTTCGCATTAATTAAACCACAGCTTCTGTGATTTATTTTTTTAACAATGCAGAAAATCTTTGGACGAAGTGCGAAGCGGACAGGAAACAGATAGATGCAGAGAAAGAAATAGATAGTACGAGAGGCAGAAAGAGGGAAAGTTTATGAACTCACTTCCACTGTTCATTAGTTTTATTAGTTTTGGCCAGGAGACCGTGGCTGGTGTCTGAGGATATGTCTCACGTCACAAGATTGGCAACTATACCCTGTTTCAAAAAAGAAAGCAATAAACTGCTCATGTCAGAATGCAATGCCTCGTCGCCAATTGTGCTAAAATAAGGTCGCTGGATGATTTAAAAACTTTCATTTCTATAGCGCCATTCACCACCACAAGACAGCCAGGGCGTTTTACAGCCAATGAGGTACTTTGGAATTAAAGTCACTGCAAGGCCCCCATACTGCAATGTAATCATGATCAGATAAACAGCTTTGTTGACGTTAGGTGAGGAATAATTATTTGCAAGATAACAGGCAAACTCCCATACACTTCTTCCAGGCAATACCATGGGATCAGGCAGGCCATCAGTTTAACACCTCTGCCTGGACCTCTGACGCATCAGGATGACTCGGGAGTCCTTTAAAATGACGCGCAGGTCCTGATTCCGGGATTCCTGACCACATTCCTGGGGGTTACCAGTTTTATCAGGGCCTTTTAAAACTGCGGGGTAGTTTGGTTTGCGAGCCCGCACCTGGTTGGCTGGCTCCATTGTGGGGACAGCATGTCCTACTCCTCCACACTTTTCATGGTGTTCGGCCGTCTTTTTAAAGAGTCATGGTTAACGGCACCTCCATGCCACCCCAATCACCTGAACCGATTCATGACAAGATATGGCCCTCCACCCACCTCCCATGGCCTATCATGCCCCCTATGCCAACCAGTGACAGGGCAATTAAAGTGTTAATCATCCAGACTCTTAAAAGTATTAATAGCAGAAATTGCAAGCACGTGAAGCATCTTTATCCTGTGTAAATACACTTTGCACAATTGACATCATAGATCGGAGAGCCAGAGCTGTCATTCAAGTAATGTTTTCCCTGGGACTCAGCTGTTTCAACAAAATAATGGATTCCAGGGGCGAAATTCTCCCCCAACGGCGCGATGTCCGCCGACTGGCGCCAAAAACGGCACCAATCAGACGGGCATCGCGCCGGCCCAAAGGTGCGGAATGCTCCACATCTTTGGGGGCCAAGCCCCAACATTGAGGGGCTAGGCCGACGCCGGAGGGATTTCCGCCCCGCCAGCTGGCGGAAATGGCGTTTGTTGCCCCGCCAGCTGGCGGAAACGGCGTTTGTTGCCCCGCCAGCTGGCGCGGAAATGCGGCGCATGCGCGAGAGCATCAGCGGCCGCCGACAGTTTCCCGCGCATGCGCAGTGGGGAGAGTCTCTCCCTCCTCTGCCATGGTGGAGGCCGTGGCGGAGACGGAAGGGAAAGAGTGCCCCCACGGCACAGGCCCGCCCGCGGATCGGTGGGCCCCGATCGCGGGCCAGGCCACCGTGGGGGCACCCCCCGGGGTCAGATCGCCCCGCGCGCCCCCCAGAACCCCGGAGCCCCCCCACACCGCCTGGTCCCGCCGGTAAATACCAGCTTTGATTTACGCCGGTGGGCAGGCGATTTCTGGGCGGGACTTCGGCCCATCCGGGCCGGAGAATTGAGCGGGGGGTCCTGCCAACCGGCGCGGCCCGATTCCCGCCCCCGCCCAATCTCCGGTACCGGAGACTTCGGCGGGGGCGGGAGCGGGATTCACGGCGGCCAACGGCCATTCTCCGACCCGGCGGGGGGTCGGAGAATGACGCCCCTGTTCTCTCAGCCACGCCTTGTAGAGGCTTGAGGGGCTATAGGAAGATGGGTGGGAGGGGCATGAAATGACATGAATGGGGCAGAGAATTGTGTTTGGGGGTGAGAGCTAGAGAGCCTTGCTATTTCATTGTAGGTTGAGCAAGATCCCACAGCACTGAGCTGGGCATTTTAAATAGCCCACCTTGGCACCTAACGACACCAGTGGCTACCTCCACCCTCTTTTCTGAATCAACTGGCCCGACTGCAACCCTCATGCAGTCCCCGCCTCCCCCCCCCTACCCACAACATCACCTCCATGAAGACCCTGGGCGGGTTTCTCCGTCCCGACGCACCAGATTTCTGGTTCAGCACGCCGTCGGGATTCTCTGTTTCACCGGCTGGTCAATGGGGTTTCCCATTGTGGGGAAGGGAATTTCGCCCCCTGTTAATGTAGACAATTTCTCCGAAGGCAGGCATGCAAAGTTGGGAATTTTTCCATCTCCCAATACCCGTCCCCCAGATTAAAATCCAGGGCCTCCTCTGAAATATGACACCTCTGGTAGTGCAGCACTCCCTCGGTGCTACACTGGAGTGTTAGCTTGGATTTTGTACTCTCAGGCCCTGGACTGGGACTTAAATCCATAACCTTGTGCAAGGGTTAAGTCACTGAAGTCACCTTGTATCATTTGGAATGCGAACATGTTCTAGATGCCACTGCTCCAGTCCCTTCCTGTAACTGCAATGAAACGATACTGAGTCAGATAACATTTCTGAATCTGAGATTGATGGAGGTTTGTTGGGGAAGTACATCAAGGGATATAGAACAAGATGGATAAATGAAGTTGAGGTACAGGTCAGTCCTGATCTAACTGAATAGTGGAACAACCCAATGGAGCTGATTAACATAGACATAGACATAGAACATACACTGCAGAAGGAGGCCATTTGGCCCATCAAGTCTGCACCGACCCACTTAAGCCCTCACTTCCACCCTATCCTTGTAACCCAATGAACCCACCTAACCTTTTTTTGGACACTAAGGGCAATTTATCATGGCCAATCCACCCAACCTGCACGTCTTTGGACTGTGGGAGGAAACCAGAGCACCCGGAGGAAACCCACGCAGACCCACGGAGGACGTGCAGACTCCGCACAGACAGTGACCCAAGCCAGGAATTGAACCTGGGACCCTGGCGCTGTGAAACCACAGTGCTATCCACTGTGCTACCGTGCTGCCCTAAACCTACTCCTGTTCCTATGTTCTGACGTGACAGAGGGATCTTTCTGGTGCTTCAGGGTTACAAAGAGATAAGCTGCTGTGCCTTACTTGGAAAATTGCAAATCCCATATGCATTCCGGGTTGTGATACAGGATTAGCGGTTAATGTTCATATTACCTTAGGATTTGAAGGGTTTGTTTTATCCTGTGTGGCTAATGGTGCTTTGTTACACTGATGCTAAGGTGCAACTTTCATCCTGCTGGTGGGGAAAGTCTGGCTGCACTTTTCGGAGAATCTCGGACACGCTGTCACAAGCTCAGGACATTCCCTCCAGACTATTAATTTTTACATCGATCTGGGGGTTGGATCTGCGGCCAAGGAAAGATGCATTTTCTTGGTCCCACCAGAATCGCACTCATTCAAGTTTTTTCAGCATTTGGTAAGAAGATTGTGAAGATAATCTGATAGAGGCATAGTCATAGAGTGTTCCAGCACAGAAGGAGACCATTTGGCCCTTCGAGTCGATGCTACCTCTCTGTAGAGCAATCTAGTCTGTCCCATTCCCCTCTCGACCTGCATAGTCCCGCAAGTTTATTTGCTCTGGTGTCCATCCTAGTCCCTTTCCGTTAATTGACTGTCTCTGCTTCCACCATGTAAAGCAGTTCTTTCTCAAATCCCGCACTTGCCCAAAACCTTAACTCTGTGTCCCCTAATCCTTATACCATCAGCTAATGGGAGCAGATTTTCCTTGTCTACCTTATGTACAGGTACTTGCTTCCGGGGGTGGGGGAGATGGTGGAGGCAGGTACGATAGCGACGTTTAAGAAGCATCTTGACTAATACATGAATAGGATGGGAATAGAGGGATACGGACCCTGGACAAGCAGAAGGTTTTACTTTAGACAGGCATTATGATCGGCGCAGGCTTGGAGTGCCGAAGAGCCTGTTCGTGTGCTGTACTGTTCTTTGTTCATTTAGTCCAACTTAATTGTGCCAATGTTTAGGCCATGCTTGAGTCTCCACCCACCCTACTTCATCTCACCCTTTCCTGTATCATTCTAACCTTTATAATCATAGATCATAGAATTTACAGTGCAGAAGGAGGCCATTCGGCCCATCGAGTCTGCACCGGCTCTTGGAAAGAGCACCCTACCCAAGCCCACACCTCCACCCTATACCCATAATGCAGTAACCCCACCCACCACTAAGGGCAATTTAACATGGCCAATCCACCTAACCTGCACATCTTTGGACTGTGGGAGGAAACCGGAGCACCCGGAGGAAACCCACAAAGACACGGGGAGAATGTGCAGACTCCGACAGTGACCCAAGCCAGGAATCGAACCTGGGACCCTGGAGCTGTGAAGCAATTGTGCTAACCACTATGCTGCTGTGCTGCCCATAAAAACAAAACAATGTCAGGCCACAGGCTCTTTCAACATCTCTCCGGTACATATGCATTGAACTGGTCAGAAACCCTCATGCAAATAGCACTCCCAAACCCTAGTGAACAGAATGATCTTTCACTGGGAAAACATCGGGGCAAGTCACACAGAAATTCTCCTTCTACACGTTTAGCGTCTGTGTGAAACTGTTCTCATTTCTTATTGATGTTTGACTTGTGTGCTCACAATCCATCATTGAAGCTCAATCTGGTATTGGAGAGAGCGGCGTGAGATTCCCTCCTACAGGGAGTTGCAAGATGTTATGCTCTGGTATCCGGTTAAGGCCTGATTATGGAGTCAGTCTACAAACAGCTCCTGGGGCCGCAAGGTCTGAGACAGCGACCTTCCCCCATTTCGTCTCCGCGGCGGCTGCCCCAAGCTTTAGTGTGCCCCTCCTGGACTTTCGAATGTGCCCATCTGCAACACTCAGTCGGAGACAACTCTTTGCCCTGGAAGACCAACAGGTTTTGGGCAGACCAAAGAGCTTCTTCTGTCGAATCGGTGATACTCAGTAACAGCTGATGTTTGTCTCGGTGTGCGTCTCTGGGAACAGTCGGCAGAGCACAAAGTCCTGCCTCCCAGAGCTGCTCGGGACCAACCCCGACAAAAACCACCTCATCTCTCTCTCCCGACCTTCTTCGTAAAGGCACGTTCCACAAGGAGGTGGGCAGTGGTCTCTTCTCCGCCACCTCGAGGGCAATGTTCAGATGGGGGCGAGACTCCGGGCATGAGGTAAAGATCTGACAGGGAGGGTCTTTCTCACCACCAGCGAAGCTAGGTCTTGGTGCCTGTTTGAAAGTTCGGGTGATGAGGCATTCGGCCTAATGACCTTGACAGTCTGCTCAGAGAACCATCCGACGGGATCTACCATCTCCTTTACCGTAGAGACGCTCAGACTTTACATGCAGGCCACTGCCTGATGGGCTTATGGTCAGAAGTGTGTCTCTGCAAACATTTCAGTCTCTAAACAGCAGCGTCCTGCTCTCTCTGCCAAAGCTACAAATGCAGTGTGAACGTCCCTTGGATTATACCCTGAAATGGAGGTCAAACTGTTAAGTTCTGACCCAGAGGCGAATTTGCTGTCAACTGGCCCAAACTTACACGGTTGACCGGAAAAGTTAATGGTGCAGAGGGAATTCTTCAAAGAGAACATTCCTTATCAGTGTTAGCTAACCTCAGTGTTCTCCAAAGGAAAATACTAAACGCAGAGTAGCAGAGACAAGACACGAGGAGGAATAAATAAAATGAGAGAAACAACTGAGGAAAAGAAGATTCATCTTTTTACTATCCTCAAGGTTTGTTTTTAAGTTTGTAAGAGGAAGTAACCAGCCTGAATCCATTAAGGGCATCTAATGACACCACTTACCTGTACATTTTTTTTAGCGGTCAGAGATAATCTGAAGCTTAAATTTTCATTATGCGTACACCAATGTCTTTGAAACAAGCATCCTAGTTGCCTTTTGGCTCTACAAAAGCCCCCGGCTGCAAGAAGCTCCCATTACTGACCCCTTCACGCCCTCAGCTTGAATGTAACTATATCCCAAAAGCTTCGATTTTGTTTCTGCCAGAACCAAAAATTAAATTTGTTCCTCCTCCTGTTTGTCTCTGCTACCCTACGTTTAGCGGACGCAAATCCTCAACTCATCGACCGGGGGGTGGGGGGTAACTTTTCTTTCACTCTGAAAAGGCTCATGTGTATCCATAGAAACGGCAAAACGTAACAATGAGAAACATAAGTCAAAAGTGAATGAGAGCTTAGGAACACTATGTCTCACTTGTGCCCTATCCATCAGCCTTCCCGCCAACGTTCAGCCTATTGTTTGCCGATTTCAGTATCGGTTTTTGAACAAAACCAGATCCTGACTGGCTGTGCGACAGAAATTGAAATGGTAAATTTTAGTTGCTGTTTCACTATTATTAAAATTACTGCGATAGAATTGTGTAGAATCTACAGCCCAGAGTGAGGTCAATCAGCCCAACTGAATTATCCTGGCATGTATGCCTCCACCCATCTCCAAGTCTATCCAATCTCTCTTCATCACTAAAACACTCCAGTCCGGGCAACATCCTATAAATCTCCTCTGCACCTTTTCCAAGTGCTATCACATCCCTCCTGTAAAGTGGATTCCAGAACTGCACACAGTTCTCTAACTGTGGACTAACCAATATTTTATACAGTTCCAACATAACATCCCTGCACTTAAACTCTATGCCTCGGCTAATAAAGGCAAGTATACCATATGCCTTCTTAACCACTGTATCCTCCTGCTCTGCTACATGTACCGGTGTACATGTGAACCAAAGTCTCTCTGATCCTCGGTGCTTCCCATGGTCCTGTCATTTATCATGTATTTATTCCCTTGTCATGTTTGTCCTGCCCACGTGCATCACCTCATACCTATCCAGATTGAATTTCATATGCCACTTAACAGCCCACCTGACCAGCCCGTCTATATCGTCCTGTGGTCGAAGGCTATCATCCTCTTCACTATTTACCATCCCACCAATTTTCGTATCATCTGCAAACTTACAGTTCAACCCTCCTACAATCATATCTAAATCATTTATATAAATCACAAACAGCAAGGGTCCCAACACTGAGCCCTGTGGGACCCCACTGGACACAGGCTTCCTGCCAGAAAAACACCTCTCGACCATCACCCTCTGCTTCCTGCCACTCAGCCAATTTTGCATCCAATTTGCCAAATTTCCTTGAATTCCACGGGCTCTCACCATCATTATCAGTCTCCCATGTGGGACCTCATCAAAAGCCTTCCTGAAGTTCCAATCAACTACGTCAAATGCATCTACACACCTGGTCACCTCTTCGAAAAACACAATAAAGGTGGTCAGACATGACCTCCCCTTACCAAAACATGCTGATTGTTCTTGATTAATCCCTGCCTCTCCAAACGCAGATTAATTCTGACTCTCAGAATTGCTTCCAGTAGGGGGCAGCATGGTGGCCCGGTGGTTAGCACTGCTGCCTCACGGCGTTGAGGATCTGGGATTGATCCTGGCCCCGGGTCACTGTCCGTGTGGTGTTTGCACATTCTCCCCGTGTTAGCGTGGGTCTCACCCCCACAACCCAAAGATGTGCAGGTTAGGTGGATTGGCCACGCTAAATTGCTCTTTAATTGGAATTTTATTTTTCACCACTGAGATTAGACTGACTGACCTGTAGTTTCCTGGTTTATCCGTTCCTCCCTTCTTGAATAATGGTACCACATTGGCTATCTTCCAGTCCTCCGACACCTCTCTTGTGGCCAGAGACGAATTGAAAATGATTGCCGGCGCCCCTGCTATTTCCTCCCTTGCCTCACTCAGCAGCCTGGGATACATTTCATCTGGCCCTGGAGATTTGTCTAACTTAAGCCCGCCAGACCAGGCAGAACCTCCTCTCCGTCTATGTTAATCTCTTTAATTTTATTACACTCGTTCTCCCTGATTTTTATACCCACTCGTGCCCCATGGAATTCTCAAAGTGGATGGCCCACCTCCTCCCCCCCCCGCCCCCCCCAACCCCCACCCCCACCCCCACCTCCCTCCCACTCTCCCGCCCATCCGGATCTCACCCAGAGATTGCTAGGTCACACTGGAAGATCTCCCCATCTGGGGCGTCATTCTCCGACCCCCGGCCGGGTCGGAGAATCGCCGGGGGCTGCCGTGAATCCCGCCCCTGCCGGTTGCCGAAGTCTCCGGCACCAGAGATTCGGCGGGGGCGGGAATCGCGCCGCGCAGGTTGGCGGGCCCCCCCCGCTCGATTCGCCGGCCCGGATGGGCCGAAGTCCCGCCGATAAATTGCCTGTCCTGCCGGCGTAAATTAAAGCACCTATTTACCGGCGGGACAAGGTGGCACGGGCGGGCTCCGGGGTCCTGGGGGGGGCACGGGGTGATCTGACCCCGGGGGGTGCCCTTCCGCCTCTGCCACGGTCTCCACCATGGCGGAGGCGGAAGTGACTCCCTCCACTGCGCATGCACGGGAAACTGTCAGCGGCAGCTGACGCTCCCGCGCATGCGCCGCCCCGACATGTCATTTCCGCGGCAGCTGGCGGGGCAACAAAGGCCGTTTCTGTCAGCTGGTGGGGCGGAAATTCCTCCGGCTTCGGCCTAGCCCCTCAATGTTGGGGCTCGGCCCCCAAAGATGCGGAGCATTCCGCACCTTTGGGGCGGCGCGATGCCCGTCTGATTGGCGCCGTTTTGGGCGCCAGTCGGCGGACATCGCGCAGTTTCGGGAGAATTTCGTCCCTGGTCCTGGAAAAAGGCCCACAGAGGAGGGGAGAGACTCTTTTTTATAAATTTAGAGTACCCAATTCATTTTTTCCAATTAAGGGGCAATTTAGCCTGGCCAATCCACCTACCCTGCACATGAATTTGAAACGAAATGAAAATCGCTTATTGTCACAAGTAGGCTTCAAATGAAGTTGCTGTGAAAAGCCCCTAGTCACCACATTCCGGCGCCTGTTCGGGGAGGCTGGTACGGGAATTGAACCGTGCTGCTGGCCTGCCTTGGTCTGCTTTAAAAGCCAGCAATTTAGCCCTGTGCTAAACCAGCCCCTGCTCTTTGGGTTGTGGGGGTGAGACCCACGCAACATGGGGAGAATGTGCAAACTCCACACTGACAGTGGTGCGGAGCCCGGATCGAACCCGAGCCCTCTGTGCCAAGAGGCAGCAGTGCTAACCACTGCGCTACCGTGCCGCCCGAGGGATGAGACTCTCAATTGGACACTTGGGTGACACTAAGTGGCACTTGAGTTGAGGGGTGACCTAACTGGCACAACTGGGCTCCCAGTGGTCTTCGGGTCTCTCAGCTTCCCACTCATTTCAGCTCATTTATTACATGGTTTCACTGGGAATTCAAGCCTTTGGGTTCTTCTATAGAGTTGAAACGACACCATTTTGAGTTCTCCCAGTTAACAACAAGTAGACCATCTGCATAATTTTGCCATTCATTGTAAAGAAGGAACGTATATAGAACTACCTCATGATATCAATTGAAGAGGGATAAGGTGTGACAAATGTAATTTGTTACAGTTTTAGAACAACAACATATATTGACTGAACAAAGACTTGGCTGTTCCTTCAATAAACCCATTAGTTCCATCTTAGTCACAGCAGTATTCTGCCCTATTTAACAAATTATACAGAGCCATGTGGTGTTTTCGGATCTGAATTTTTGAAGCGAGCAGCTGTGTACAGTGTAAGGTACGTTGTTTATAAAGTAAATGTGATTTCTTAATAATGCGCCTGCTTTAAAAATTGTTCTGCTTTTCTTTTATTCCCCAATACTCCACTATAATCACCGCTGAGGTGCAATGAAGGTTAAGGCAGCACTGAGAGTGTGACCGTTCTCAGGATGTTCGCACTCACCATACATACACAAGCACTCACACACACTTGGGGACAGAGACTGGTGGATTGCTGTTGGCCTAGGGTCACTGGAGCCATTTGTCGCTCTTCCAATTGTTGCTCCCACTTGCTGTTCCAACCGAGATCTGCTTATCCTCAGTGACACAAATCTGAGGCTCTTTCTAGTCTGGAGGCCCGGGTCCTTTCCCAACAGGTCCTTCTGGCAAAGCGCCGTCGCCAACACAACTTCAGCGGTTCAAGAAGGAAGCCCACCAGCAAACTGTCTGGGACAGCCCGTGATTGGCCGACAAATGTGTTTTCTCAGCAGTACCAGCAAACAAATGAAAAATGAACAAATCAAAATAATATTTGCCTCACATTGTACACTAATGTTAAAAATATAAATGATGACGGGCAACATGCCCCACACCCAAAGGGCAAATAATACTTTGGTTTTGGTATGATACAATTTTCTATTGATAAATCCACAGCAAACTCAGTATAGGATGAACTCGAAGGGTTAGTTTGTTTGCATGCACTCAGAACATGGGAGGAGGGTCACAACATTACCTCTTTTGCATTCATATAGTAAAAAAGGAATAGAGAAAAGAAAGATTTACGTGCAGAAACAGCAGAGAAAATAAATATTGTTTCACACTGGCCCAGAGTCCAAAATCAAAATCTAATGAGGTATTTATTCACAGAGGTTGGCGGGTTGAAAACCAATGCTGTATAATTTTTTTTTCTGGTGGTGTTGCCTTCACACAATGAGATCGACATGCAGAGATGAATCAATCTCGTAGGCAATGGTTTGCAAGTTCCAGTAGAAACAGTATAGATAGGGCCAGGTATTCAATCTGGCCAGAGCTCAGTTTCTATGATAAAAGCAAATTACTGCGGATGCTGGAAATTTTGCTTTGACAAAAGGTCACCTGGACTCAAGCCGTTAGCTCTTTTCTCTCCCTACAGATGCTGCCAGACCTGCTGAGATTTTCCAGCATTTTCGTTTTGGTCTCAGTTTCTACAAGGCTGTTTGTAGGATGGTAAACAGCAGACTGAGCTTCCAGTTCCACAAGGCAATATTACTGGTTTCATCAACTAGAGATCCATGTCACATGACTCCCACCTCATCACATTGTCTTTAGCAAGGGTGTGCATCCCTCCTCTGGGTCCCTGATATGGCTAAATGCCTCAACCATTAAAAATTGAAAAGGTCACGGGGCCCTCTGTTCTAGCAGATGCGTAGACTCTGGTTTGCCAACTGGGCTTACAAAATGCAGATAGCCTTTGTAGAGCTCTTTTTGAATGTGGTCTGTGCAGCCCACAGGAGGTCGTTAGTGTCTCTTCAGGGATAACGAGGTACAAGTTTCTCTGATACGTCCAGGCAGCTCCTCTTGTTTGAGGGTCACAGATAGGCATGGATTCAACCATTTTGAAAGGTCTTTGTCCAATTTTTAATATTTAGAAATAGCCATGAGGATATATGTTATAGGACATTAAGGGTGACGTTTTAGTCCCCTCGCAACAGTCACTTGTAAAGGAAAAAGCATGGGAGCTAATACGGGCACAGCAAGCTCCTGCAAACAGCAATGTGATAAGGACCACATAATCTGTTTTGTGGCTGAACGATAAATATTGAGCGGGGCACCAGCGATAACGCCCCTGCTCTTTTCAAAAGTAAGTGCTGATGGATCTTTTACATCTGAGCTGATGGATGGGGCATTGATTTAATGCGAGGCAGCATGTCCAGCAGTGCAGCACTCCCTCAATACTGTGCTGGAACGTCAGCTTTGATTTACACGCTCAACCTGTGCAGCGGGACTTGAACCTGAAACCTGATGGATTCAGAGGCAAATGTTCCACTAACCGAGCTACAGCTGACAGCACTCCTGGATCGATACGAGTAACTGGCGGGTAGTTCCCAGCTCTCCCAATCCCACTGGGTACTGGATGTGTGTTCCTTCATTGATCAGCGGGGCAGCTGGCCCTAGTGGCAATAGCTGAGAAACAGACTTGTTGTGGTGAGTTACACGACGCTCCCTTGTTCTCTGCCATATTGCCGTCTGTGCTTCCATGGAGGTGAACGCATCCACTAGTCCCCGACCATTCCGTGGGTGAAAGTCAGCAGCAAATTTCAAATTAAGATAGGAATTGCTAGTCGAAAGGTCCATCCAACTCAATTTCTAACACCATGGTAATGGCAAGGCTAAGGAGGTGACTTCAGCGGCCTTGTGAGTTGGGCGTGCGGTCTGGACTAATCATGGGTTGATGAGTAGGTGCTCCAATCCCTACAGGATATTAGTGAACCAGTTGGATTTTAATGGCGATCCACCAGCTATCATGGTCATTTCTTCTGCTAATAGATCGCAAGTTACCAGAAATACTGAATTCAATTTTACCATTTGCCACAGTGGCTCGGTGGTGGTGGTGTGTTACAGTCCTGGTGTGGCATTCGAAGACAAGACCTCCCATCATCGACACAATGTAAATGAAGGTTTTTTTAAACTTATCGCTGAAGTTAACTGCTATCGATTAGCCTGCAACAGACCGAGGTCTAAGGTGAGGAAAGACGCAGGGGTGGAGAGGTTTGGAAACACACATTCCATCGAGATCTTTCAGCATGCAATGATCAGAGACCACATGCTTCTCACTGTTGGTTGGCTGGCATAGAATCATGAATACAAACAACCCAGAGCTTGGCATTTGTTCCATACGTTTTATGATTCATTGATAATCCCTTTCATGCTGAAGTCCATTCATCGAAGCTCAGGGTGCAATTTCCACTTCGCAGCCCCCTGCGCCAGGGTATCAACTGGTTTTTGTAAAAAGCCCACTCTCTTCCCATGACCCGTTGCTATTCTCTTTATATTATACACTGACTTTGGGAAAATAGATTTTTGATTGCAATGTCTCATAATATGAGGAACAGAGCACTTTGAATGACAAACTGTCTCATGCGATCATGTACCATAGAACCATAGAATTCCTACAGTGTGGAAGAAGGCTATTCGGCCCATCAGGTCTGCACCAACCCCTAAAAGAGCACTCTACCTAGGCCCACTCCACCCCCCACCCCCCCACCCCCCACCCCCCCCAACCCCCCCACCCCCCCCACACCCCCCCCCACACCCCCCCCCACCCCCCACCCCCACACCCCCCCACCCACCCCCGTCCTATTGCCGTAACCGTACCTAATCTGCCATCTTTGGACACTAAGGGCAATTTAGCGTGGCCAATCCACCTAACATGCACATCTTTGGACTGTGGGAGGAGACCGGAGCACCCGGAGGAAACCCACGCGGACACGGGGAGGATGTGCAGACTCCTCCGCACAGACAGTGACCCAAGCCGGGAATTGAACCTGGGACCCTGGAGCTGTGAAGCAACAGGTGTTGGTTAAAGATTTGTATGGACTGCACGCAGAACAATACTTTTTACTGTACTTCGGTACACGTGACAATAAATCCAAATCCAATCGAATACAAGACTTCTTTCATTAACCAAAGGAATTGAATTGTGTCCTGATTTTCTTGTCATAGGTGGGGCCTTTGGAACTCTTGTTAATTGGGCTTATGCAGTAAGCAGTGATAGGTTTGTTATTCCTAACATTAGATGTATGGTGTGCTTTGCCTTAAGATGGTACGAACCTTTGGTGGCATCAGCTTTAATGAGGCCCATAAATAGCACAGTGGGCTAAATAGCTGGCTTGCAATGCAGAACAATGCCAGCAGCGCGGGTTCAATTCCCGTACTGGCCTCCCCGAACAGGTGCCGGAATGTGGCGACTAGGGGCTTTTCACAGTAACTTCATTGAAGCCTACTCGTGACAATAAGCGATTATTATTATTATTATTACGTATTTTCATACATTTCCCTTCGCACAGTTTACAGAGACCCAGCCATCTCCTTTTAAAAGGACCCCTCCTCATTTGCGTTATTTAAATCCAGCAGAAAATTCTAAAATATTCTTCCCAGGACGATTAAGACTGGCAAGGGCATGTTTTACAGCCCATCGCTTAATCCCTCTGAGAAGGCAGTGGTAGGTAGGCTCTCTATTCATAGCTATGGTTTATGCAACTGAATGGCCTACAAGGTGACTTCAAAAGCCTTGCGAGTCATCCATGAAGGTTAGACCAGGTGCACGTTGACGAGTAGGTGTGACAGGTGTCCCTTCCCTTCAGGATATTAGTGGACCACTTGGATGTTGATGATGATCCACAAGCTATTATGGCCATTTCATCCTCCAGTAGACCACAAGTTGCGGGATGTATTGAATTTACTCTTATTATTTGTCATAGTGGGTTGTTGGTGGTGTGTTACAGTTCAATGCTGTGATAACATGCACTCTTACAGGCATGTTGGCAGTGATGAGAGGCACCAATTTCTTAGGAATCTCTCCTGCCCTTATAGACTGCCATTGGTCATTATTGGAAGGGTTCACAGGTTGATACTCAATCTGTTTGGCGACATTATCAATGCACCTTTCCTTGACCAGGAGTGGGACTTGACCCCGGAGCTCCTGGTTCAGAGGCAACGACACTACCCACTCCACCACCTTCCATCGCAGTGGATTATCTGCAGTTTATGATCTCCAGCTTTGCTCCTTCAATTTAACGTATGTGTTATGTCTCCTGCCATCGACTGGTCAACCTCCACTTTTCCTGCTCGGAGGGATTGAATGCTCCATGTGTGTCGTCAGTAAGAGTTAGTGAATGAGTAAATCACACACAATGATCCAGAAGAATGATTTCCACCAAGTCTCTCCCACTGTTATTTGGGTGAAAGCAAACATGCCAAAAGGAGATGTTGATATGCTAGTTGGTGTTTGTATCGTTATCTACTCGATTCCTTCGAACACCAAGGATTTTGGAAATAACGATTGAGCGGGATCACTGGATGCCAAATCCTCCCATGAATCCAGATGTATTGGGAAGCTAGAGAAACACAATAAGGGCTAGTAATCGGATTAGGTGAAGAGAAATGGGGGAGGGGGTTTCTGTGGTGTATAACCAACAGCATGGACCAGCTGGGCCGGGTGGGCTGATTCTCTATTGCACATTCTGTATAATTCTTGTCACCTCCCTTCACCCCCCCCCCCCCTCCCTGGGATTGGACTGTTCTGACAGAGTGCAAAGGTGAGGGATAAAAATTATGAATTCCCTTCCAAAGATGTGCAGGTGAGGTGGAGTTACGGGGATAGGGCGAGGTGGGGGGGGGGGGGGGGGGGGGGGGGGGGGGTCGGTGGGGGAGTGGGCCGAGGCAGGCTGCTCTTTTCAGAGGGTCGTGCAGGCTCGCTGGGCCAAATGGCCTCCTTCTGCACTGTAGGGATTCTATGGACATCCTCAACTTTGATGTGTATTGAATTTGCATACGGAATTGTCGAGCATGCCCTATTTTAATTAGCTGTAGGCAGGCAGACGCAGAAATCATGAAACGACTGCATCTTGTAACATTAGAAGCAATAACTAAGTACAGAATGCTAAAATAAACATAATTAGAAATAAAAATAAATACACCAGACCTCAATTGAAAATAACACGTTCAAACCATGTGTTATTTGTAAACGTCTTGTTCTGAAATGCTTCCCATCATGGGGCGTGCAGTGTATTTAACTGGCTGGCTCCTGTGCTTGCTTTCACGAGGATAAATAAGGGCGAGCTCCAAACCTCGAGAGACCCCCTTGACCAGCTGGAATTTCACATGGTCTGAGAAGGATTCATCACGGCCACTAGGTGGAAGCATTGACACCAAGAGTCAGGGCAGCCGCAGATACAGCAAACTGTTGCTGCCCCCACCATATGGATTTCATATTTCAAAGCCCTGATATTTCTAGACGATCTGGAGCCATCCTTTATAACTTGAAGGAAGCAGTTTGCGCGCTTGTGTGCCACTGTTTTCCATTTACACCAGTCAGATTTGGCTCCAGTCCAGCTGGAGCTGTGCAGATCTTTTCACAATCGAGGCTCTGAAATGATTTGTTACAAATCTTTGGAGGGGAGAGGAGGATTATAAAGAGGTTTCCCTCTCGTGTTGCAATCTCATGCTGATCTAGAGTTAGATTCCGGAGCTCTCCGAACAAAAGACTATTCACCCCATGCTCAAACGTCATTAGAAAACGCATTGATATTTGGGGCATGATTTGAAACATGTAAAGGTTATGCTTCATTCATTTATGAGATGTCAGCATCGCTAGCTCGGCCAACATTTATTGTCCAACCCTAGTTGCCCTTCAGAAGGTGGTGGTGAGCTATTTTCTTGAACCGCTGCAGTCCCTGGGATGTAGGTACACCCACTGTGCTGTTAGGGAGGGAATTCCAGGATTTTGACCCAGCGACAGTGAAGGAAAGACCGATGTATTCCCAAGTCAGGATGGTGAGTGACTGGGAGGGGAACCACCAGGTGGTGGGGGTCCCAGGTACCTGCTGCTCTTGTCCTTCTATATTGTAGTGGTCGTGGGTTTGGAAGGTGTTGTCTGAGTTACTGCAGTGCATTTTGCAGATGGTACACACTGTTCGTTGGTGGTGGAGGGTTTGAATGTTTGTGGAAGGAGGAGCAATCAAGTGGGGCTGCTTTGTCCTGGATGGTGTCGAGCACCTTGAGTGTTGTTGGAGCTGCACTCATCCAGGCAAGTGGAGAGTGTTCCATAACACTCCTGACTTGTCTTTTGTAGGTGGTGTACATCCTTGGGAGGTGAGTTACTCGCAGTAGGATTCCAAGCCTTTAACCTGCTCTGGTTGTCACAGTATTAATGTGGCTGGTCCAGTTCAGTTCTTGATCAATGGTAACCCCAGGATGCTGATGGTGGGGTTTTCAGCTATGGTAATGCTGTCAAAGGGCAATGGTTGGAACCCCTCTTGTTGGAGATGGCCACTGCCTGGCACTTGTGTGGCGCAAATGTTAGTTGTCAGAACAAGCTTGCATATTGTCCAGGTCTCGCTGAATGTGGACATGGACTGCTTCAGTCTCTGAGGAGTCATGAATGGTGCTGAACATTGTGCAGTCATCTACGAACATCCCACTCTGACCTTATGATGAATGGAAGGTCATTGATGAAGCAGCTGAAGATGGTTGGGCCTAGGACACTACCCAGAGGAACTCCAGCAGTGATGTCCTGGAACTGAGATGATTGACCTCCAACCACCACTAACATCTTCTATCGTGCCAGGCATGACTCCAACCAGCGGAGAGTTTTCCCCCTGATTCCCATTGACTCCAGTTTAACTCAGGCTCCTTGATACGAGACTCGGTCAGATGTTGCCTAGATGTCAAGGGCAGTCACTCTTAGCTCTTTTGTCGATGTTTGAACCAAGGCTGGACTGAGGACCTTGCAGGGTAGACAGGGCTGGATTTAAAGGTCTTTAGTGAACCAGATGTTTTTTCCGACATGGACAATGGTAGTCAATGAGGAGTCCCAAAAAACGTGAGTCAAAAGTAGTTTATTTCCTACTCACAGCTAGAAAAAATACAGCAACGGGCAGCACGGTGGCGCAGTGGTTAGCATTGCTGTCTCATGGCGCCAAGGTCCCAGGTTCGATCCCGGCCCCAGGTCACCGTCCCGTGTGGAGTTTGTACATTCTCCCCGTGTCTGCAGGGGTTTCACCCCCACAACCCAAAGATGTGCAGATTAGGTGGATTGGCCACATTAAATTGCCCCTTAATTGGAGAAAAATAATTGGGTACTTTAACATTTTAAGAGTTTAAATTCCGCCATAGTGGGATTTAAACCCTGATCAAAAAATCATAGAATTTACAGTGCAGAAGGAGGTCATTCAGCCCATCGAGTCTGCACCGGCTCTTGGAAAGAGAACCCTACTCAAGCCCACGCCTCCACCCAACCCCGTAACCCAATAACCCCACTTAACCTTTTTGGACACTAAGGGCAATTGAGCATGGCCAATCCGCCTAACCCGCACATCTTTGGACTGTGGGAGGAAACCGGAGCACCCGGAGGAAACCCACGCAAACACGGGGACAACGTGCAGACTCCGCACTGATAGTGACCCAAGCCAGGAATCAAACCTGGGACCCTGGAGCTGTGAAGCAACTGTGCTAACCACTGTGCTACCATGCTGCCCTGAGGATTGCCCTGAGTCTGTGGATTACTATTCCAGTGACAATACCACTGCGGCCAACCAAACCCTTATTGTCAGAGCATGTTCGCGAGAATTGTAACAGCTTTGGTCATATGTTTAGGAATATTAAAAGGGGATATGGAAGTACAAAATCCAGTTCTTACCCCAGATATACATTGAGAATTGGTACAGCTACCTCCAGGTGTACACCATCATTTATCATTGGGTTTTTGGTTCAGCTGCCCCCAGGTATATACAATCATTTTGTATTTATGTTGTCGATCTGCATAGTAACAGCGGTAAAACGAATTTAACAAAGCAAGATAGGATGTAATCTGCCCAGCAACAGGTAGAAATCTGCCTAGTGACAGCAGTCGCCAGAATTCAAAAGGCTTGTACGGTAGAACATCTTAATGAGAAAGTGACGACCACCACATGTTAGTACAGAGCAGCAATACACCAAATTATATTACCTTCCGAGTATAGGAAAGAGATTCTGAGATGAGATTCCACTACGGGGACACCTCAGAATAAAGAAAACGCAAGCCAGAATCTAAAGACAGTTTTGTTGGCCTGGAGTACACACGGATGTAGTCACCTTTGGTCGAACCTGTGAGGTCATAGGGAAACCACAAGGGGTAATTGAGCCAGCACCTTTGACCCCTATCCCTGAGTTTGTAGAACCTTTTCCAGGGTCCTAGTCAATCGTGTGGGACCGTTGTCAAGAACACAAAGTGGGAATCAATATTTGCTATCATGGATATATCCATCCGATTCCCTGAAGCCATATCCTGAAGACCATTACCGCTCAGAGAGTCGTAGAGGAGCTCACCAAATTATTTACAAGATATGGCTTACCAAAGGGGTTGCAATCAGATCAAGGGTCAAATGTTATGTCAGGACTATTCAAAGAGGTCATGAATAGCCTGGAGTTCAAACAGTACAAATCATCAGCCTATCATCCAGAGTCCCAGGAAGCACTAGGGAGGTGACACCACACTTTGAAATCCATGATGAGAGTTTATAGCCAAGACTACCCTCATGATTGGGCCAATTTTTAAATTTTTATTATTATTTGCGATTAGGGATGCACCAAATGAGTCTACCGAATTTAGTCCTATCGGATTGGTCCATGGGCATGAGGTCAGAGGACCACTGAAATTAATTTGTCAAAGTTTACTAAATACAAAGTCAGAGGCTGGCCTTTGTAGACTATGTCTCAAATTTCAGGGAACGACTGACTGGGGATTGTGAGGTGGCGAGAAAACATCTAAAAACAGCCCGGCAGGGATTGAAAGCAAAGGCTGATGGGAAGGCCCAGCCTCGTAGTTTTACTGTTTGAGAGAGAGAGGGCTCGTGTTGTTACCTGTGTCAGGCCAACCCCTGAAAGCTAGATTCAGTGGTCCGTATCCCATTGAAAGGAAATTGAGCGTGGTAAACAATCTGGTACGCACCCCAGATAGATGCAAATCACACTGTGTGTGCCTTGTGAACATGCTGAAGAAGTATTGGATTCGAGGAGATGAGAACCAGCAAGAAGTCTTGTTAATAACGAAACGGGGGAAACCATCTCCCAGTCAAGCGCTGGAGCAAACGATCAGAGTTACTGCAGTCCTATAAGTGTATTTTTGAGAATAACTCAGGTAGAAGGGAGTTAGGGATGCATGACGTAGATGTGGGTGACACTGTTCCAATCAAACAACATCCATATAGGTTAAGTCCCGCTAAGTTACCACAGGTACAGAAGGAAATTGAGCATATGCTCGCGAGTGACATTATTGAATTGAGTTCTAGTGATGGAGCTCCCCTGTCGTCATGGTACGAAAGCCGGATGGAACTCAAGTGCGTGGATTACAGGTGGGTGAATGCCGTAGCTAAGAGGGATTTGTTTCCTATTCCATGTTTGGAAGATTGTACCAAAAGCATTAGACAGTCGAAAGTCATCACCAAGATGGACTTGCTAAAGGGCTATTGGCAAGTACCTTTGGCTGAGAGGGCAAAGGAAGTCTCCGCTTTTGTGATGTCACAAGGACTTTATCAAATCAAAGTTATGCCATTCAGGATGAAGAACGCTCCCACCATGTTTCAGAGGGTCACGGACAGAGTAGTTCGCGGTCTGAGTCACTGTGCCGTATACACCGATGACTTAGTGGTGTTCGGCCAGAGTTGGGAGGACATCTACTCCACCTAAAGGAGCTCTTTAGCCGCTTGTAAGAAACAAATCTCGTGATGAATCTAGCAAAAAGCGAATTTGCTGAGGCTCAAATTTCATATCTGAGACACGATATTGGCCATCCTGCAAAAATACAGGCCATTTGGGACTTCCCAGAACCCACCACAAGAAAAGATTGCGGGGCATGAGCGGATTCTACCATAGGTTCATGCCAAACTTTAGCAGTGTGGTAGGCTATATTAGGGGTATCGCGGTACCTAGGTGGGTTGTACCTTATAATGTAATATGAGTGGTAGAACCTGCCTGCTGGATCCGCCCAGCAGGCAGAGCATAAGAGTCTGTGTTTCACCCACAGCAGTCATTCTGTACCGGACCTGCTGGGGTAATACTTGTTCATTAAAGCCTTCAATTGGACTACAATCTCGCTTCAGTAGTGATTGATCGTACATCAAGTAGCACCACTCACAGAGCATGTACAGAAGAACAAGCACCTTAACTGGCTGGAGGACTGCCAGACAGACAGCGTTCAGCCATTTAAAAGCCGCGTTGAGGTCAAGCCCAGTGTTATGGGCACCCAGTTAGAACAAGCAGTTTAAACTGGCGGTGGACGCGAGCGGCATTGGTGTCGCTGCAAGAAGCCAAACGTGGCATTGAGGAGCCGGTAGGATATTTTTCAAAGAAATTAAATTGTCATCACCAGAAGTATTCGACCATTGAGAAAGAGACTTTAATCCTGGTGCTGGCGTTACAACATTGCGAGGTTTATGTTGCCAGAAGATCAGCCGAGACAATCATATATACAGCCCAAAACCCGTTTGAAATTTCTGGAGGAGCTTTGAGAGCGTAACACCAGGTTATCCCGATAGCGTTTGCTATTGCGACCATCAAACTTAAGAACCGTTCATGTGGCCAGGAGAGCAAACATCATTGCGAACACTTTATCATGAGTTTAAAAGAGACTTGTGGGGACAGAGAGTGTAAATTCTCTGGAGGATCTTCTATGTTAATGCAAGCTCTTGAATTTTGTGATGTTTACTCAGATAGAACTAATAAGAAAAGGGTTGAGAAGTGTAACATCTTTCAAATTAAGACTTTGTAAAAAGGGGTGATATGTCATGGATCTTCATAATAAGAGCAGCAAAATTGATTTTAAAAAGCATGCTCGGAGGCGATCTGCCCAGCAACAGGTAGAAATCTGCCTAGCGACAGCAGTAACAAGAATTCAAAAGGCATGATGAGATGCGACTTTCCCAGTAACAGGATTAGTGGGCATCTAAACAGAATCAGGTGTAAATAAACCTATTAGTAGAAACAGCCTATCTAGACGACTGAGAGATCAGTGGAAGTATAAACATACCAATTTCTAGAATCAAGGAACTTGAGAGGCAGACAGCCAAATAAACAGAATGAAGAATCAAAGGATAAAATGATAAAATTGCCAGAACCCTCAGAGGTAGGCAGACAAGTTGCACATCTAACAGCCTGAGGGGCCAGTTTACATCTAACAGCCTGATAGACAAGTGCATAACTCACAGCCAGGGGGCTAACTTTAAATCTAGGCTTTAGACAGAAACCTTCATAAAGGCAGTGTAATTATCTTCATTGGACTAGGAAAAGACGTCTCCAGACTTGATTATCAGCCCTGTATTATGTGGTAACTATAATCTGGATTTGACATATAGATTTATTTAATTTAGAAGTTGTTTGGCATAAGGTGAAGTCAGAAGGAGTTCAGGGTTCTTAGATATGTTTTGGAATAAGAGGTTCATTCCCCATAAACTGTGCGTTTAGTGATTCATATACTTAATTGCCCTCAAGCATTGTCGTCCTGTTCATGTGTAGTTGTCTTTTCTTTAATTTAATAAATAGTCTTCAATAATTGTTACATGACGACAGGGCTGGTTATTCTCACTGGGGTTTCATGTGACTCCTCACACCACCACAAAAACAAAACTATACACCCCCATGAACCAGGGTTTCAAATTACTATATTGTCGCAGATACAATCAGCGTGGTTCACGACAGAAAATTGTTTGTGACATTGTGTTTTGATTGGCTATCCCCAGGTATACATTGCCAGGTATACACCATCATTTAGCATTGTACCTTTGTTTTGTTATCTCCAGGTATACATCACCACTTAGCATTGTGACATTGTATAACTATTCCCAGGTAGAAACCATCATTTAGCATTATGATTTTGTACAACTATCCCCCAGGTATACACCATCATTTAGCATTGTGACTTTCTACAACTATCCCCAGGTCTACACCATCATTTAGCATTGTGACTTTGTACAACTATCCCCAGGTATACACCATCATTTAGCATTGTGACTTTGTATGGCTACCCCCCAGGTATACACTATCATTTAGCATTGTAACTTTGTACAACTATCCCCAGGTATACACCATCATTTAGCATTGTGACTTTGTATGGCAACCCCCCAGGTATACACCATCATTTAGCATTGTGACTTTGTACAACTATCCCCAGGTATACACCATCATTTAGCATTGTAACTTTGTACAACTATCCCCAGGTATACACCATCATTTAGCATTGTGACTTTGTATGGCTACCCCCCAGGTATACACCATCATTTAGCATTGTGACTTTCTACAACTATCCCCAGGTATACACAATCAATTAGCATTGTGACTTTCTACAATTATCCCCAGGTATACACCATCATTTAGCATTGTGACTTTGTATGGCTATCCCCCAGGTATACACTATCATTTAGCATTGTGACTTTCTACAACTATCCCCAGATATACACAATCATTTAGCATTGTGACTTTGTATGGCTATCCCCCAGGTATGCACTATAATTTAGCATTGAATGGTGATTCCCAGATATACACCATCATTTACCATTGTGACTTTGTATGGTGATTCCCAGGTATACACCATTGTTTAGCATTGTGACCTTGTATGGCTATCCCCCAGGCATACACCATCATTTAGCATTGTGACTTTGTAAAACTATCCCCAGGTACACACCATCATTTAGCATTGTGACTTTGTATGGCTATCCCCAGGTATACACCATCATTTAGCATTGTGACTTTCTTCAACTATCCCCAGGTAGTTGTAGAAAGGTACACCTACCCTCAGATATACACAATCAATTAGCATTGTGACTTTGTATGGCTATTCCCCAGGTATACACCATCATTTAGCATTGTGACTTTCTACAACTATCCCCAGGTATACACCATCATTTAGCATTGTGACTTTCTACAACTATCCCCAGGTATACACTCACATTTAGCATTGTGACTTTCTACAATTATCCCCAGGTATACACCATCATTTAGCATTGTGACTTTGTACAACTATCCCCAGATATACACAATCAATTAGCATTGTGACTTTCTACAATTATCCCCAGGTATACACCATCATTTAGCATTGTGACTTTGTACAACTATCCCCAGATATACACAATCAATTAGCATTGTGGCTTTCTACAACTATCCCCAGGTGTACACCATCATTTAGCATTGTGACTTTCTTCAACTTTCCCCAGGTAGTTGTAGAAAGGTACAACTATCCCCTGATATACACAATCAATTAGCATTGTGACTTTGTATGCTTATCCCCAGATATACACTATCATTTAATATTGTGACTTTGTATGCCTATCCCCAGGTGTACACTATCTTTTAGCATTGTGATTTTGTTTGACGTTTCCCAGGTATACACCATCATTTAGCATTGTGACTCTGTTCGCCTATCCCCAGATGTACACCATCATTTAGCATTGTGACTTTGTACACGATAGGTAGGTTACAAAGTTGTTTATCATTATGACTTTGTACGGTTATAACACACATAGAAAATAGAACATACAGTGCAGAAGGAGTCCATTCAGCCCATCGAGTCAGCACTGACCCACTTAAACCCTCACTTCCACCCTATTCCCGTAATCCAATAACCCCTCCTGACCTTTTTGGCCACTAAGGGCAATTTATCATGGCCAATTCACCTAACCTGCACATCTTTGGACTGTGGGAGGAAACCAGAGCACCCGGAGGAAACCCACGCAGACACGGGGAGAACGTGCAGACTCCGCACAGACAGTGACCCAGTGGGGAATCGAACCTGGGACCCTGGCGCTGTGAAGCCTCAGTGCTATCCACTTTTGCTACCGTGCTGCCCAGATATACACCATAATTTAGTATTGTGATTTTGGCCTTGTGAAGGCAATATTGGTTCTTGGAAAAAAGATACAATTAGCACTGCTGCTTCACGGCACCTAGGATCCGGCTTTGATCCCGGCCCCAGGTCACCGTCCGTTTGCAGGGTAGGTGGATTGGCAGGCTAAATTGCCGCTTCATTGGAAAAGAAGATTTGGGTACAAAGGATATAATACAATAATTGGATAAAGAAAAAGCACTGCCGACAAGGAGGGGGCAAATAGAAATGGCAGGTTAGAGTCGGTTGTAATTTTGGACGGATATGTGTTTGTTTAATAAAAGCTGGAATTGTTTGTAACAAAGCAGGGTGATCACCTGCAGAGCTGGGTATCAGCAAGCTGCTCATTGGGGCGGGCGGTGCCGTTTTGGGTCTGCAGCTTCCAGTCCCTGAGAATGTTTTAACACTGAGTCAGCGCCACTAATGTGAAACAGAAGGTGCTCCATCTGATAAACAATCAGCCGGGGGGTTGCTTTCTCCCCAACAAAAAATATTTTGTCTGGGGCACAGCGTCCGTTAGTCAGTAATTTATTTATTTTTAAATATTTTTATTGGGATTTGTATTTAAAAATAGAGCTTCGCAGATAACGAATAATACAATAACAATGGTAATAGTAATTAACAAATAAAAGACGACTGTCACGCTGTCACTAAATCTGTGACTGAGGTCCCAATACTATAACATTATTTATAATAGTGATCATTGAGACAGTACTTTAAAGGGTTCTCTCTGAGGCCCCGACCGTTTAGCTCCCAGCTGTGCCCATATATTTACATGCGTTGGTGGGACCCCCCCCCACCCATCGCTTTCTGCTTGTCTTCGTTTCGCGGTGGTAGGGCAGGGGTGGGGAGTCGCATGCCCCCCCCATAGTTTAGGAGGGTGGGTGGGTCAGTCTGTTCTCCCAGATTAGCCTGGGTGGGAGGGGTTCCTGTTCCCTCCCATGGCTGGCCCTCCTTCCCATTCCTTCACTATATGCGAGCTCCCTTCCACCAGGGTGCTGTTCCCTGCCCACCTTCTACTGCCCCCGCCCCCCTCCCCCCGCACTCCCCAACCCAATTAGCTGCTGGTTGTGAACAGATCTGAAGAGCTTGTAATTTCAATCAGCAGAGATAATGTTGGAACAAACACGGGGTTTGCACAACTTTAAGAATGCAGGTAGTCTCATGGCGCAGAGGACCCGGGTTCGAACCCGGCCCCAGGGTACTGCCCGTTTGGAGTTTGCACATTCTCCCTGTGTCTGCGTGGGTCTCATCCCCACAACCTGAAGATGGGAAGGGTAGGTGGATTGGCCATGCTAAATTGCCTCTTATTAATAATAATAATAATCTTTATTAGTGTCACAAGTAGGCTGACATGGTAGCACAATGGCTAGCACAGTTATTTCACAGCGCCAGGGTCCCAGGTTCGATTCCCGGCTTGGGTAACCCGAACAGGCGCCGGAATGTGGCGACTAGGGGCTTTTCACAGTAATTTCACTGCAGTGTTAATGTAAGCCTACTTGTAACAATAAAGATTATTATACATTAACACTGCAATGAAGTTACTGTGAAAAGCCTCGTCTCCATGTTCCGACGCCTGTTCACTGGGTACACCGAGGGAGAATTCAGAATGTCCAATTCACCTGACAAGCGCGTCTTTCGGGACTTGTGGGAGGAAACCGGAGCACCCGGAGGAAACCCGCGCAGACACGGGGAGAACGTGCAGACTCCGCACAGACAGTGACCCAAGCCAGGAATCGAACCCGGGACCCTGGCGCTGTGAAGCAACAATATTTCCTTAATTGGAAAAGAAAAAGAATTGGGCACATTACATTTTTTTAAAAACTTTAATAACCCAGGCGATCCGGAATTTAATCAGTTCCGAACGGCATGGGTTATTGATAAACTCAATCCAAGGCAGCAAGTGTGATGCACAATTCACATTTACTGTGTTACCTTTGCCCACAGTAAATTGTCTCTTCGATTTATTGCAAAAGGGCTTTTAATGTGATACAGATCGAGCCAGATTCCAACCCCACCCCCTCCCAATTCAAGACCCACTTCAGTAAATGCGAAGAGCAGGGAGATTGAGATGAATGTGGAGTGTGTCTATGGTGCTCATTAAAAATCTCAAATAGCACATTTCTCGGGGGGGGGGGAAGGGGAATAGGAATTTGTATTGTGGAGGGGAATTTTTTGGGGGGGGGAGGAGGAGGGAGGGAGAGGGGAGACAGGGGGTGGAACTGTTTAGAAGGTGATAGCCTGAGAGAGAGAGAGAGAGAGGCGGTGTGACTGGGTTATGGTTTAGAGGGAGGGGGAGAGAGAGAGTGCGTGGCGGGGGTGGGGGGGGGGCGAGCTGTGCTGGCGCCAGCCCACTCCAGCTCCCTGGCAGAGGGCTCCACAGACGCAGAGGTCAATCTCTGACTGCCTTTACGCGCCCCTCTGCTGCCGAGAGGCGGCCAGACAGGCACATCCTCGGCATAATCAGATGCATGTGGCCAGGTACCCGGGAGCAGAGACAGAAAGATCGCAACCCCCAGATAACAATCATTTGGCTGCAGCAACTCTCAGTCCCTGAATGAAAAAAAGGTGATCGGTCTGACTCAGATCAAAGGGAGGGTGTTTGAAAGATAAAATGAAAGGAATACAGAAACATGCAAATTGAAAATTGTTTTAAAAAAAATTAAATTGGCTGTTTCTAAATCTGATGCCCAACATTCCCATAGACACCCTGACACTTATGTACCTCAGTGAAAAACATTGTTTGAAAATCTTCTGAAGCATCTTGGAATATTGTACTATGCAAAAGGCACTATATAAATGCAGACTGTTTTTGCTATCCGCTCTTGGCCATTATTCCTGTACCCACATTTGGATTTGTGAGCAGGGTAAACAACTTGTGACACGTGTTACCTATTCTTCACGTAAAAGTTTCTTGAAGCGACTCTATGGGCGGGATTTAACGGAAATTTCTGTTCTAAGCGTGATAGGCAGGGTGTTGCCCCACGGCCGCAATGGCAAGATCGCGGCCCGTATTTAACAGCACTTAGTACCAAAAATAAGCCCAACACAAGCTTCTCGCCATTACTGGCTCTCTCACCGTCTAATTCGCCAGATCCACAGCGGCTCGCCACTAACAAGGGGGAGCTGGGAGCTGCTTTTAAACGCTCCCCCACCACCTCGATTTGGAGATGCCGACCTTGCCAGGCACCTGGATGCAGTGGGATGAGAGACGAGATATGCTGTTTCCCCTGGGGGGGGAGGGGTGTTCAGAGGACCAGCAGGGCCACCAATCCCGCCTGGGAGGCAGTGCAGCGGCTGTCAGTGCGGGCAGCACGACCAGGGTGACCGCTGTACAATGTCTAAAGAAGACCAATGACCTCCAGCGAGCTGCAAGGGTTAGTTATCAGTTCTGCCTGCCTCCCATCCATTGACTCCATCTACACCTCCCGCTGCCTGGGGAAAGCGGGCAGCATAATCAAAGACCCCGCCCACCCGGCTGACTCACTCTTCCAACTTCTTCCATCGGGCGGGAGATACAGAAGTCTGAGAACACGCACGAACAGACTCAAAAACAGCTTCTTCCCCACTGTCACCAGACTCCTAAACGACCCTCTTATGGACTGACCTCATTAACACTACACCCCTGTATGCTTCACCCGATGCCGGTGCTTATGTAGTTACATCGTGTACCTTATGTTGCCCTATTATGTATTTTCTTTTATTTCCTTTTCTTTTCATGTACTTAATGATCCATTTAGCTGCTCGCAGAAAAATATTTTTTGCTGTACCTCGGTACACGCGACAATAAACAAAATCCAAATCCCAATCCCTCAAATTCCCCCCCCCCCCACCCCAGCCCCCACAAATCACTGGCTGACACCTCACACACTCTCCCCACACCCGGTCTTCGTGCTTGTCCCTCAGCACCCCTTGGCACACACCAGCACAAACTTCCAGTTGCGTTGCCCACGCATCTGTATTTTCTGTTTGCCCGAATATGTATTTTCTGTTCAGGTACGGAATGATCTGTCTGAGCTACACGCAGAACAATACTTTTCACTGTACCCCGATACACGTGACGATAAACAAATCCAACAAATCCATAGACCCCCCCCCCCCCCCGATCCATCAAGCATGCGGCTCACAATGCCCTCTCTCTGTCGCTGCGGAATAAGTTGGCCCATAATAGGTGTGAAAATGCCAAGAGTGGTGGCAGAGTACCAGAGTCCGAAGCCCCTGTGAGGAACAAGCCCTGGAGATCGCGGGGTTGGCCGGGGAGAGTGCAGTCAACGACAGCAAGATCCATGTCCCTTCACTCAGGTGACCTGCCTCAAGTGAGTTGTCAGACAAAATGATCCTTCCCTCACATTGACCACATGTCCATTCTCTCACAGGATCTCCATCTGATTGGGCCAGGCCACCACCGCCCCCCCCCCCCCCCCCCACCCCCGACACCTAAGAGACCACCTCGGAGGGGAGCTCCGAGGAGGCCACCATATCCATATCACAGTTCTCACCACCACCTTCCATTGTGTGGAGATATACAACTTGACGGACAGGTTCTGGCCACAATCTGGTGAGCACTTCAAAGTTGCTGAAGCACATCATGTGGAGGCAGGAACATCCAAGTGATTCAGCAGTTGGAGGCCTGCTGGATCCCAGGACTCGGCTGAGTCCCAGTCAGATGCGGAGCCTCTGGACAAAGCTATCCCAGAGTTGATACAGATGTGATATTCAGGAGGGGATGTCAACGACACACCGGTGGGCGTAGAGTCGATTGGAGGATTCCCAAAGGATACGGGCACAGGAGATGATGTCGACAATGCGTGGCACCGAGACTGACACTGCCAGGGTGGCGACCGCAGTGGGAAGCCGAGAGCACGATGTCCGGGTCTTCAGTGGTGTTGTCCAGGGCGTGGCTCAGTCAGTGACGGCCATGGCTGAGGGCCTCAATATCATGTCCCAGTTGATGAGGGACATTTCACAGATGCAGATGGATATTGCCGAGCCACTCCAGAGTGTGGCTGAGTCACAAGGGAGCATCGCTGAAGACATCAAGAACATGGGGAGGCCCCAGGACTGGCAGAGACGGATAATGCAGAGGCCCCTGGAGCTCACTCCAGCTGGCCGCCATCCCATGAAGGATGTTGTGCCGAACCTTTGTCCTAGTTTAATCATAGATTATCATAGAATTTACAGTGCAGAAGGAGGTCATTCGGCCCGTTGAGTCTGCACCAGCTCTTGGAAAGAGCACCCTACCCAAAGTCAACACCTCCACCCAACACTAAGGGCAATTTTGGACACTCAGGGCAATTTATCATGGCCAATCCACCTAACCTGCACATCTTTGGACTGTGGGAGGAAACCGGAGCACCCGGAGGAAACCCACGCAGACAAGGGGAGGATGTGCAGACTCCGCACAGACACTGACCCAAGCCGGAATCGAACCTGGGACCCTGGAGCTATGAAGCAATTGTGCTATCCACAATGCTACCGTGCTGCCCTTAAGAACAAATAAATCTACACTATATCATTTTACCGTAATCCATGTACTTATCCAATAGCTGCTTGAAGGTCACTAATGTTTCCGACTCAACTACTTCCACAGGCAATGCATTCCATGCCCCCACAACTCTCTGGGTAAAGAACCTACCTCTGACATCCCCCCTATATCTTCCACCATTCACCTTAAATTTATGTCCCCTTGTAATGGTTTGTTCCACCCGGGGAAAAAGTCTCGGACTGTCTTCTCTATTTATTCCCCTGATCATCTTATAGACCTCTATCAAGTCGCCCCTCATCCTTCTCCGTTCTAATGAGAAAAGGCCTAGCACCCTCAACCTTTCCTCGTAAGACCTACTCTCCATTCCAGGCAACATCCTGGTAAATCTCCTTTGCACCTTTTCCAAAGCTTCCACATCCTTCCTAAAATGAGGCGACCAGAACTGTACACAGTACTCCAAATGTGGCCTTACCAAAGTTTTGTACAGCTGCATCATCACCTCATGGCTCTTAAATTCAATCCCTCTGTTAATGAACGCGAGCACACCATAGGCCTTCTTCACAGCTCTATCCACTTGAGTGGCAACTTTCAAAGATGTGTGAACATAGACCCCAAGGTCTCTCTGCTCCTCCACATTGCCAAGAACCCTACCGTTAACCCTGTATTCCGCATTCATAGTTGTCCTTCCAAAATGGACAACCTCACACTTTTCAGGGTTAAACTCCATCTGCCACTTCTCAGCCCAGCTCTGCATCCTACCTATGTCTCTTTGCAGCCGACAACAGCCCTCCTCGCTATCCACAACTCCACCAATCTTCGTATCGTCTGCAAATTTACTAACCCACCCTTCAACTCCCTCATCCAAGTCATTAATGAAAATCACAAACAGCAGCGGACCCAGAACTGATCCCAGCGGTACGCCACTGGTAACTGGGATCCAGGCTGAATATTTGCCATCCACCACCACTCTCTGACTTCTATCGGTTAGCCAGTTCGTTATCCAACTGGCCAAACTTCCCACTATCCCATGCCTCCTTACTTTCTGCAGAAGCCTACCATGGGGAACCTTATCAAATGCCTTACTAAAATCCATGTACACTACATCCACTGCTTTACCTTCATCCACATGCTTGGTCACCTCGTCAAAGAATTCAATAAGACTTGTAAGGCAAGACCTACCCCTCACAAATCCGTGCTGACTATCCCTAATCAAGCAGTGTCTTTCCAGATGCTCAGAAATCCTATCCTTCAGTATCCTTTCCATGACTTTGCCTACCACCGAAGTAAGACTAACTGGCCTGTAATTCCCAGGGTTATCCCTAGTCCCTTTTTTGAACAGGGGCACGACATTCGCCACTCTCAAATCCCCTGGTACCACCCCTGTTGACAGTGAGGACAAAAAGATCATTGCCAATGGCTCTGCAATTTCATCTCTTGCTTCCCATAGAATCCTTGGATATATCCCGTCAGGCCCGGGGGACTTGTCTATCCTCAAGTTTTTCAAAATGCCCAACACATCTTCCTTCCTAACAAGTATTTCCTCGAGCTTACCAGTCTGTTTCACACTGTCCTCTCCAACAATATCGCCCCTCTCATTTGTAAATACAGAAGAAAAGTACTTGTTCAAGACCTCTCCTATCTCTTCAGACTCAATACACAATCTCCCGCTACTGTCCTTGATCGGACCTACCCTCGCTCTAGTCATTCTCATATTCCTCACATATGTGTAAAAGGCCTTGGGGTTTTCCTTGATCCTACCCGCCAAAGATTGTTCATGCCCTCTCTTAGATCTCCTAATCCCTTTCTTCAGTTCCCTCCTGGCTAACTTGTATCCCTCCATCGCCCTGTCTGAACCTTGTTTCCTCAGCCTTACATAAGTCTCCTTTTTCCTCTTAACAAGACATTCAACCTCTCTTGTCAACCATGGTTCCCTCACTCGACCATCTCTTCCCTGCCTGACAGGGACATACATATCAAGGACACGTAGCACCTGTTCCATTACTAAAGTGAAAGTCACAGAATTGTGGTCACTATCTCCAAAATATATAACAAAAATGTACATGTGAGGTCTTTGCCCATCACAATCTTCAAAAACAATTAGAATCTGAAGTGATGACCCTCCATATTTGGAAATTGTCAGTGCCAGCTGTTGATTGGCAGTCATGAGCATTTGTTACATTGTTAAAAGGTTACAACGAGCTGGTTTTACAGGGTGCTGTGGTCTACGCACCCTGCGGCTAAAATAATCACGGCAGCTACCTTGCAGAAATCCAACATTTAAATCATTTAAGGTCAAATTTCTCCCTTACCTTGGGAGGAAATCCAGCCTTGGGGAGCTGCTGGACAATCAGATGCCTGGCGGACTGAATTACCAACACTGCCAGTTGAGTGCAATGGGTACTGTTGGGACTACGGGCAGACCCACGATGCTAAAGAGCCCAGGTAGGTCCGAGGGGCTGGGGGTCTCAGCGAGAGAGGTGGGGCAGGGGGTGTTAGTGAGGAGCCAAGTTAAAGAGGATGACGGAAAGGGTTAGAAGGTGGGGGATGGGGGGGTGGGGGGCCTGGCAGGGCTCAGGGGCCTGCAACAGAGGTTCTCCCTCCTTTGTCCATCAACCAGCTCGCGCAGCTAAAGCTACCAGGCCTGCTGCCTGACCCTTGGGAAGGTGGTGGTGAGCCGCCTTCCTGAACATCTGCAGTCCATGTGGTGTAGGTACACCCACAGTGCTGTTAGGGAGGGAATTCCAGGAATTTGACCCAGCGACAGTGAAGGAATGGCGACTTATGGTCCCAAGTCAGGATGGCGAGCGACTTGGAGGGGATCGTAAGCAATGCTCTCGGCAAGAAACTTCAGAACACACGAATGGTGCAAATTGGGAACAGTTTGGTGTGTGATCCAAACCACACACTGAGTATTTTGAGGAATGAAAAATTCAATCCAAAAGTTAAAAGATTGACATTTTCAAAGAATCCTGAGCAAAACTCCTGCTGTTCTGACGCATTCTAAAGCAAAACAAACGCGTCGACAATCTCTCTTGAGTAGACCATACAAAGGATGCGCTGGAATAATTAATAACTGACAAGAAAGTCACATTACTGAGGTATAATTGTACCACCCAGGTACAATAAAATTTAATTAACGAAGAGCTGAACTTTTGTGGGCCAACAATGAAATCAAACACACTTTTTGCTGTCAAAATACAATAAATTTAGAAATAGACATTTGGAAATTAACATTGTTTCATTTTGTTTTGCCTTCAAAAGAAAACACTCAAAACAAAGTAGAGTGCTGCCAAGAATGTTACTTTGAAGCTGTGGGACTTGCTGCAGGGGTGTTTGTATTGGCATTGCCATAACGTGACATGATTTGCCTTTTGGCAAGGCACAGTTTCAGACGCATCACATTATTAATAGGCCCTTTGTTAAATGCCAGCATTCATTTCAGCACCGCGCAGTGTCTAGTCCTGGCATAAACATTACATATTGCGTCATGCACAGGCTACGCAAACCACTTCACTTTGAACGGGGCCATTAGCTCAGTGGCTGGAATGTTGCTCAGCTTGCCGATTGTAGGAGGGAGCGATCGTGTCTTCTGTGGACATCTGTCGTGCTCACAAGGCAACCGGACACCAGGCTATGTCCGTCTTCCCTCACTCCTGGGGGATGTTGGTGTGGGGGGGGGGGCGGGGGGGGGGGGGGGGGGGGCGGTGGTCAGCATCTGAAGCCACTTGTTGCTCTGTAACTGCTGAGTTCAGCTCAGTCACTGCACACCAAGGACACTGAGCTATGACCTCCAGGTCTGGCTGTCTCGACAACAATAGTCAACGTCTTTGTCTAATAAGCCATGGAAGAAAGGAATTTGACCCTTTTTATTTCGGGGCGCATTCTACAACATACATATTTGGCAAGATTTTCCTTTGGTTACCAAAGGCATGGGAACATAGGAATTACTGGGTAAGATTCAGGAATGCATAATTCACCTTTTGCCATCTTGTTGCAGCCTGATACAGCAATTGTGGATGATGCACGATCAATGACCACTAAAGCGAGGTTGTAGTCCAACTGAAGGCTTTAATAAGCTAAATGTTTCCCCCAGCAGCTCAGGTACAGAATGAAGGCTGCTGGGGCGGCACAGGCTCTTATACCCCGCCTAGCAGGGCGGAGCTACCATACAGTTTGATCAATGGGAAACATGCAATATCTACCAATGGTGTTCCAGCATTGCCAGGTACCATAATACCTCTACAGAGACTACCACATTCACCTCCTGTTAAAAAGGAGTCCGGCGGGGGTGGTGACCTGACATTACAGCATGGTAACGTGGTAGAAATTATAGTTATGGAGGTACTGTAATACCTCCGTACAGCGTTTTGTAACTATTTACAATTCCATTTACTATTTACAATTTACGATTCATAATTAAGTATACACTTTAAAATGAAGCAATCAGTCGATCGGGAGCCCTGGACGTCCTCTGTGATACTCGAAGCTTCGGTGGTGACTCCGGTGGAGGCTCGGGCGTCTGTGACTCCGGGAGCGTGGCCTCGATCCCTGTGGCAGCTTCGACAGCCCTAGACTGCGCTGGTGGGGAAAACGGTTCACCTGGGAAGGGAGCGCCTGCGGGGTGCGCCGGTGGGTGGGGGGGCCTAGACGGGGCCGGTGGAAGGACTGACCCTCCTGTAAGGTGCACAGGTGGGAGGGAGGGTGGGACTGGGGGTTAGCGTGGAGAAGATGGACCCTCTCAACCAATGGGTCCGACTTGTGCGCCCGCACGTGTTTTCGGAGCAGGATGGGTCTGGGAGTTGCCAGCCAGGTCGGGAGCGAGGTCCCAGAGGAGGACTTCCTGGGGAAGACAAGGAGACATTCGTGAGATGTTTGGTTGGTCGTGGTACAAAGCAGTGACCGGATGGAGTGGAGGGCATCAGGGAGGACTTCCTGCCAGCGGGAGACTGGGAGATTCCTGGACCGTAGGGCCAGTAGGACGGTCTTCCAGACCGTTCCATTCTCCCTCTCTACCTGTCCGTTACCCCGGGGTTGTAACTGGTCGTCCTGCTCGAGGCGATGCCCTTGCTGAGCAGGAATTGGCGCAGTTCGTCGCTCATAAAGGAGGAACCCCTATCACTATGTATGTAAGCGGGGAACCCGAACAGTGGAAAGATGCTATGGAGGACCTTGATGACGGTGGTTGCGGTCATGTCGGGGCAGGGGATGGCGAATGGGAACCGGGAGTACTCGTCAATCACGTTCAGGAAGTACGTGTTGCGGTCGGTGGAGGGGAGGGGGCCTTTGATGTCCATGCAGAGGTGTTTAAAGGGACGGGAAGCCTTTATCAGGTGCGCTTTCTCTGGTCGGTAGAAGTGCGGTTTGCACTCCGTGCAGATTAGGCAGTCCCTGGTGGCTGTCCTGACCTCCTCGATGGAGTAGGGCAGGTTGCGGGTCTTGATAAACTGGAAAAAGCGGGTGACCCCCGGGTGGCAGAGGTCCTCGTGGGGGGCTCGGAGGCGGTCCACTTGTGCGGGGGCACATTTGCCGCGGGACAGGGCATCAAGAGTCTCATTTAGCTTCCCAGGACGATACAAGATCTCATAGTTGTAGGTGGAGAGCTCGATTCTCCACCGCAAGATCTTATCGTTTTTTATCTTGCCCCGCTGTGCATTATCGACCATGAAAGCAACCGACCGTTGGTCAGTGAGGAGAGTGAAACTCCTGTCGGCCAAGTAATGCCTCCAATGTCGCAAGCTTCTACTATGGCCTGGGTCTCCTTTTCGACTGAGGAGTGGTGGATTTCGGAAGCATGGAGGGTACGTGAGAAGAAGGCCACGGGTCTGCCCGCTTGGTTGAGGGTGGCCGCCAGAGCTACGTCAGACGCGTCGCTCTCGACCTGGAAGGGGAGGGACTCATCGATGGCATGCATTGTGGCCTTTGGAATGTCCGTTTTGATGCGGCTGAAGGCCTGGCGGGCCTCTATCGACAGGGGAAAAGCTGTGGATTGGATCAGGGGACGGGCCTTGTCTGCATAGTTGGGGACCCACTGGGCATAGTAACTGAAAAACCCGAGGCAGCGCTTCAGGGCCTTGGAGCAGTGAGGGAGGGGGAAATCCATAAGGGGGCGCATGCGCTCAGGGTCGGGGCCTATAACTCCATTTCGCACTACATAGCCGAGGATGGCTAGGCGGTCGGTGCCAAACACGCATTTATCCTTGTTGTATGTAAGGTTAAGGATCTTTGCAGTCTGGAGGAATTTTCGGAGGTTAGTGTCGTGGTCCTGCTGGTCGTGGCCGCAGATGGTGACATTATCGAGATACGGGAATATTGCTCGTAAACCGTACCGGTCAACCATTCGGTCCATCCCGCGCTGGAAGACCGAGACCCCGTTGGTGACACCGAAGGGAACCCTTAAGAAGTGATAGAGCCGCCCGTCTGCCTCGAAAGCAGTGTATTTGCAGTCACTAGTGCGGATGGGGAGCTGGTGGTAGGCGGACTTAAGATCCACCGTGGAGAAGACCTTGTAATGCGCGATCCTGTTTACCAGGTCGGATATGCGGGGGAGAGGGTACGCGTCCAGCTGCGTAAACCTGTTGATGGTCTGACTGTAGTCGATGACCATCCTATGCTTCTCCCCGGTCTTTACCACCACTACTTGAGCTCTCCAGGGACTGTTGCTAGCTTCAATGACTCCTTCACTCAGTAGCCTTTGGACCTCTGACCTAATAAAGATCCGATCCTGGGCACTGTACCGTCTGCTCCTGGTGGCGACGGGTTTGCAATCCGGGGTGAGGTTCGCAAACAGGGAAGGCGGGTCGACCTTGAGGGTCGCGAGGCCGCAGACAGTGAGGGGGGGGGGTATAGGGCCGCCGAATTTGAAAGTTAGACTTTGGGATTACACTGGAAGTCTAAACCTAGGAGTGTGGCCGCGCAGAGATGGGGAAGGACGTAGAGCCGATAATTTTTAAACTCCCTTCCCTGGACTGTGAGGTTTGCTACACAAAGCCCCTTTATCTCTACTGAGTGGGAACCGGAGGCCAGGGAGATTTTTTGATTAACGGCGTGGACAAGGAGAGAAAAGCGCCTTACCGTGTCGGGGTATATGATGCTCTCCGTGCTCCCAGAGTCGATTAAGCAGGACGTCTCGTGCCCATTGATTAGTACTGTCGTTGTAGCAGTTGAGAGTGTTCGAGGCCGGGTCTGATCCAGAGTCACCGAGGCTAATCGCAGCAGTTGAGTGTTCTCTTCAGGCGGTGTGCGGTCAGCCAAGCTGGGGTCCTGGGAGTCCATCCAAGATGGCGGCTCCCATTGGTCGCACATGGCTGGGGGTGCACAAAATGGCGGCGCCCATCCATCCAATGTGGCGTCCGCGGGACAAGATGGCGGCGCCCGGGGGCCGCACGTGGCCCTGGAGTAGGAAGATGGCGGCACCCGCTGGCCGCACAGGGACCGTGGAGAGGTTTCTGGTGGCGGTCCGCATTCGCTGCGGTGTCACGGGCCTGGCATACCACCACAAAATGGCCGTTTTTACCGGATCAAGAGTTCTGTGTGGTCGCTCGCCGAAACTTGTGGGCAGCTGCAGTTTCTCCCCAACACCAGGAGCGTACGGTAGAATTCTTCCAGCGATTCCCCAGGGATTTGTCGTCTCGTTGCTAGCAGATGTCGGGCGTAGACCTGGTTTACTGGGCGGATATAATGACCTTTTAGCAGCTCTATTGCCGCATCAAAGTCTTCCGCTTCCTCGATGAGGGTGTAAATTTCCGGGCTCACCCTCGAGTGCAGGACTTGCATTTTCTGTTCTCCCGCGGGTGTGTTTTCGGCCGTTCCGAGATATCTTTTAAAACATGCCAGCCAGTGCTTGAAGATTGCCGCAGAGTTCGCCGCGTGGGGGCTGAGTTGCAGACACTCCGGCTTGATTCGGAGCTCCATCCTTTTAAATCTAGCTTATTAAATTGATGCACGATCAATGACCACTAAAGCGAGTTTGTAGTCCAACTGAAGGCTTTAATAAGCTAGATGTTTCCCCCAGCAGCTCAGGTACAGAATGAAGGCTGCTGGGGCGGCACGGGCTCTTATACCCCGCCTAGAGGCACCAGAGCATGACATAATGCGGCACAGAGTTGCTACGTGTTACCCCTTTCTTTGCTGAACGTTTCTTTGAGTTCCGGCGGCAGGGTGGCAGAGTGGTTAGCACTGCTGCCTCACAGCTCCAGGGACCCGGGTTCAATCCTGGCCTCGGGTGACTGTCTAGGTGGAGTTTGCACGTTCTCCCTGTGTGTGCGTGGGTTTTCTCCGGGTGCTCCGGTTTCCTCCCATAGTCCAACGATGTGCAGGTTAGGTGGATTGGCCATGCCAAATTGCCCCTTAGTGTCCAAAAAGATTGTGTGGGGTTATTGGATTACAGGGATATGGGTTGGTAGTGTGGGCTTAAATAGTGTGCTCTTTCCAGGGGCCGGTGTGCACTCGATGGGCAGAGTGGCCTCCTTCTGCACTGTAAATTCTATGATTAAAGCGGTGGCCCTTTGTTAATGAAAACCTGATTGAGATATGGCAGAATTAATCCCTGGCTAGCCACAGGGGATGTACAGGGTGTAGTAGAAGGGTCTGGTACAATGAGTGCAGTACCGGCCACACAGTGATGTAAGAAGGCACGTGACCTCGACCTAGTGTGGCGTTGGCCAGAGTTGCGACTTAGGATGGAGATACCTGTACCCTTTGTCATGATATTCAGATAAACATCATGGTGCAAACACACATACACACTGATGGACAGATCAACGGACCAATCAACACACACGCAACATCACAGCCAATCACAAGCAAGAGCACACGCACTATAAAACGGGGAACACCACAGTTCCCGTTCATTCCAGCAGGAGACAGCTCAGGGCACAGAGCTCACAGCGTGCCACTCAGACATACACCATGTGCTGAGTGCCTCTCTAAGATAGTGTAAGGGCTGGGTCCACAGGTTAAAGGGTAAAGAACAAACCACAGTCATAAGTTTACAGATGTTGTTATTGATAGTAATAAAACTGAGTTGTACCATCTGCAACCGTGTTGGTTCGTTTGTATAGCGGAACACCCAACACGACATAGTACCAGGATTGGAACCCAGTAACTGTTAGACCTACCTACACATCTTCAGAGATCCGCCATCCTGCGCCATGGACACCATCAGCCCGCCGCAGCCGCTCCAAATCGCTGGAAACCTCGGCGTCAACTGGAAGCTGTTTAAACAGCACTTCCAGCTCTTCCTCGAAACCACAGAAAGGGAGAATGCTTCGGGCACCAGGAAAATCGCCCTCCTCCTCTCCACGGCAGGGCAACATGTCTTCCACATCTACAACTCCCTGGTGTTCGCGGACGGTGAGGACAAGACGAAGTACAAGTCGGTCCTTCTTAAACTCGGGCAGCACTTCAGCGTCGAGGTGAATGAGAGTTTCGAGAGGTACCTCTTCCAGCAGCGCCTGCAGGGTAAGGATGAGCCTTTTCAATCTTTCCTGGCACACCTCCGTATCCTCGTGCAGTCCTGCGGCTATGAGGCCACCTCCGATTCCATGATTCGAACCAGATAGTTTTTGGGGTCACCTCGGGCACCCTACGCCAGCAGCTCCTCAAAATTAAGAGCCTCACCTTAGCCACCGCCATCGAAGCCTGCGTCCTCCATGAAAACGCGACCAGCCGGTATTCCCAATTCCAGGCGGCCGAATCGGCACGGCAGGGGTCCTACGAGGCTGAGCGGGTCCAGTCGATTGAGTTCCTCCCGGCCCGCGGCCCAGACGAGGGCGGCCATTTCACGCGCTTTCCGCGGCCTCCCGCGCTTGTACGCGGCAAAAGACACGTCGACGCAGAGGGACGCAACGCGCAGGAGTGCTCTACGCAGGACCGAACTGCGCATGCACGATGGTGCAACGAAAGCCATGACGTCACGACGTGCGGCAACTGTGGATCCGCACATTTAAAGCGGCAATGTCCAGCAAAGAATCGACAATGCCTCCGCCGTGGCAAGATGGGCCACTACGCTGCCTGCTGTCGAGCAGCTCAACCTGCCAACGCTCCCCAATTCCGCCAGCCTCGCAGGGACGTGCGAGCCGTTCAGCCTCCATACACCGAGTCATACCCTGACGATGTACAGACCGGTGATACCGACGACCGGGAAGCCTTCCGCGACGCGGTCATTGACAGGAACCGGATGTCCCCAAGCAGGACCAACCAGCCGATGCCAGTGAACAGTGTCAATCCGGGTGATGAATGGTGTGTCACCCTAACGGTCAACCGATCACCAATCACATTCTGTTTAGACACTGGTGCCTCCGCCAACCAGCCTTCTACAACCATGTAGAAGGCATGGTCAGCCTTCTACGCCTTGAAGGTCAGACCACCAATTCGGCCATCCCGCTGTCAGATGGTCGATCACAGCGGAAATGTTATCCCGGCCATGGGATCCTGCCAGCTCGAGGTCACACACAATGCATACACGGCCACACTGTCCTTTGAGATAGTTGGATCCTCGAAGGACTCTCTGTTAGGCGCACAGGCGTGCAAGGTTCTCCACCTCGTTCAGCTGGTACACGCTCTGTCTCCAGAAGGCACGTTCGACTTCCCGGATGCAGAATTTAGGGCACAGCTCCACTCGCTCCTCGCCCACAACCAGGAGGCTTTCGAGGGCATGGGCACACTGCCCTATACCTACAGAATTCGGCTCAAACCGGACGCCAACCCGGTCATTCACGCACCTCGCAGGGTCCCAGCGCCACTCAAAGACCGCCTCAAGCAGCAGCTGCAGGGTCTCCAGGACCAAGGAGTGCTTTCCCGGGTCACGGAGCCCACACCATGGGTCAGCTCCATGGTGTGCGTAAAAAAGCCCTCCGGCGAGCTCCGGATCTGCATCGACCCGAAAGACCTGAACAACAACATCATGAGGGAACGCTACCCCATACCCAAACTGGAAGAGATCACGAGCGAAATGGTCCGGGCTAAAAAAATTTCAAAGCTTGATGCCTCGAAGGGTTTTAGGCAGATTCAACTGGATCAGTCCAGCAGGAAGCTGTGCACCTTCAACACTCCCTTTGGCAGGTACTGCTACAACAGAATGCCGTTTGGCATCATCTCGGCATCCGAGGTATTTCATAGAATCATGGAACAGATGATGGAGGGCATCAAAGGGTGCACGTCTATGTTGACGACGTCATCATCTGGTCAACCACACCACAGGAGCACATCAGTCGTCTACAGCGTGTCTTTGCGCGGATACGGGAACACTGCCTGCGCCTCAACCGAGCCAAGTGCTCTTTTGGCCAAACTGAGCTAAAGTTTCTGGGGGACCACATATCCCGGTCAGGAGTGCATCCGGATGCAGACAAAGTGACAGCTATCACAGCCATGCAGCAGGCGTCAGACAAGAAGGCAGTGCTACGCTTTCTCGGGATGGTCAACTTCCGGGGGAAGTTCATTCCCAACATTGCCTCGCACACAACGGCTCTTCGCCACCTGTTCAAGAAGACAACGGAATTCCAGTGGCTGCCCGCACACCAGAAGGAATGGGAGGAGCTCAAGATCAAGCTCACCACCGCCCCGGTACTGGCGTTCTTCGACACCTCTCGAGATACGAAGATCTCGACTGATGCCAGCCAGTCCGGCATTGGGGCGGTACTCCTGCAACGGGATGACACTGCATCATGGGCCCCGGTCGCCTATGCCTCGCGGGCCATGAACCCCACAGAACAGCGCTACGCGCAGATCGGAAAGGAGTGCCTGGGTTTGTTAACCGGCATTGATAAGTTCCACGACTACACGTATGGTCTCCCTCAGTTCACCGTGGAAACCAACCATCGCCCCCTCGTCAGCATCATACAAAAGGACCTGAATGAGATGACCCCTCGCCTCCAGCGCATTCTGCTGAAGCTCCGAAGGTATGACTTCCAACTGATCTACACCCCGGGAAAGGACCTCATCATTGCGGATGCCCTGTCCAGAGCAGTGAGCACACCGTCCGAATCGGAGGGGTTTGAATGTCAGGTCGAAGCGCATGTGGCCTTCACATCAGCCAATCTGCCAGCTAATGATTCGAGTCTGGCCCGTATTCGCCGGGAGACTGTGGCTGACCCCCTTCTACAACGTGTGATGCGCCACATGACGGGAGGGTGGCTCAAAGGACAGTGCCCACAATTCTACAATGTCCGGGATGACTTGGCCGTCATTGACGGTGTCCTCCTAAAGTTGGACCGGATTGTGATTCCGCACAGCATGCACAAGCTGGTCCTCGACCAACTGCACGAAGGCCATCTCGGGGTTGAGACGTGCAGGCGGAGGGCCCGAGAAGCTGTGTACTGGCCGGGCATCAGCGACGACATTGCCAACATGGTGCTCAACTGCCCCACCTGCCAAAGGTTTCAGCCGGCGCAACCTCCTGAGACGCTTCAGCCCCATGAGTTGGTAACGTCCCCCTGGGCGAAGGTGGGTGTGGACCTCTTTCATGCGCTCGGCAGGGACTACGTCATCATTATAGATTACTTTTCGAATTATCCAGAGGTCATACACCTGCACGATTTAACATCGTCCGCTGTCATAAGGGCATGCAAAGAGACCTTCGCTCGCCATGGCATTCCGCTTACTGTCATGTCGGACAATGGGCCCTGTTTTGCAAGCCAAGAATGGTCTTCTTTTGCTGCTTCGTATGGCTTCACACACGTGACGTCCAACCCTCTGCATCCCCAGTCAAAGGGCAAGGCGGAAAAGGGCGTCCATATCGTCAAGCCGCTCCTCTGCAAGGCTGCTGATGCCGGATCGGATTTCTGCTTAGCCCTGCTGGCCTATCGCTCGGCCCTACTATCCACTGGCCTCTCACCATCCCAGCTGTTGATGGGTCGCGCCCTCAGGACCACTGTGCCATCCATTCTTGTTCCTACACCCGACCATGCTCCAGTACTGCAAAGGATGCGACAGCAGCGTGCTCAGCAGAAGGTGGCACATGACACTCGGGCAACGGATCTTCCTGCCTTGGCGCCTGGAGACAACGTCCGCATCCACCTACCAGAGGGTGGCTGGTCGGCAACTGCCGAAGTTCTCCGATGTGTGGCTCCCCGCTTGTTCCTGGTTCGCATGCCTGATGGCTCCATTCACCAGCGTAATCACCGGGCTCTTCGCCTGCATCCGCGCTCGCTACGTGATCATACACCGGTGCCACACCCTCCTGTTGTTCCTGATGTCGACTTCGTGGAGCTTCCTGCCACCATGCCTATTCCTCTGTTGCCTGTGGCCAGGCCCATTCCTCAGCCGGTGGATCCTGATCCACCCTTGAGGTGGTCAACCCGAATTCGCCGCCCACCTATTAGGCTGGACTTATGAGCCTGTTTGAACATTGGACTCACTAAAGTGTTATGCCACAATGTTAATATGTTTCTCTTTTTGTCGTTACAGGAGTTCGTTTTTGATGTTTGATGATTACACTTGTTTTGTTTATGGTACAACCTCGTTGCTCTGTTGCACCTGATGCCTTCCTATGTATATAGTTTAGCCTCATGTACATGTTGTAGATATTGCACACACACATTCAGCTGCACTCAGTACACATCTATATTTATTACCACATAGGCACATATTCTTGTAAAAAAGGGGGGATGTCATGATATTCAGATAAACATCATGGTGCAAACACACATACACACTGATGGACAGATCAACGGACCAATCAACACACACGCAACATCACAGCCAATCACAAGCAAGAGCACATGCACTATAAAACGGGGAACACCACAGTTCCCGCTCATTCCAGCAGGAGACAGCTCATGGCACAGAGCTCACAGCAAGCCACTCAGACATACACCATGTGCTGAGTGCCTCTCTAAGATAGTGTAAGGGCTGGGTCCACAGGTTAAAGGGTAAAGAACAAACCACAGTCATAAGTTTACAGATGTTGTTATTGATAGTAATAAAACAGAGTTGTACCATCTGCAACCGTGTTGGTTCGTCTGTGTAGCAGAACACCCAACACAACACCCTTTACTATATAGTTGTATCTAGTCACAAGTAGCTGATAAAGACTTACTGTTAACATCCTGAAAACTCTGCAGTTCTTTAACGGACAAACTCCATAAACAACACCATCCCAACACAGGTGAGTGGGACTAATCCGATGAGCTAACAGAGGCACGATAAGCTCTACGATTCCCCTGTGCCAAATGATTCCACTATAAAAAAACTAATTTAACTGATTTGCAATTTCCATTTGAGGACATTAGCATTGCAACATGCCATATCTGTTAATGATCATGAAGCAATTGCCCACAGTTTGAGGATAATTACATTTCAGTGATGCATAATGGTTAGCTCGAGAGCTGTCATTGCTAATTCTTCTCTTTGTAAGCTTGATAACGTGATTTGCATGTTGCTTTACCAGGATGGGAGTGCCCTTTAACCCCACAGAGGAGTATCTTATGGGAAAATAAACGGAGGCATATGTAAGAGGAAATATGAGATTCTTGTATGAAAGGTGCCAGGTGGACTGCTGTTCGGGATGAAAGAGGGAATTCTGGAATTACACACAATAGACCTGGCACCATCTGTTTCACATCTTCTGAACTTTGTGCTTCAATGAAGAGTCCCTACCCGGAAAGGTTTTGCTATCCATTCACACCACATGGGATCCATTGGCAAGACCAACATTTAGTGCCCAAGCCTAGTCGTCCTTATGAGTGGCTTGTTAGCCACTTCAGAGGGCAGTCACCTTGCTGTGGGTCTGGAGTCACACTTAGGCCAGATTAGATAAGCATGGCAGATTTCCTTCCCTAAAGGGCGTGAGTGAACTACAGATAGATGTTATGACCACCCGGTCGTTACATGGTCACCATAGCCTTTTATTCCCAATCTAATTAATAACTGAATTTATATTCTCTGGCTGCCATGGATAGGATTTGAACTCAGGTCTCCAGACCATTAGTTCAGGCCTGTAGATTACTCATGGAGTAAAACAATGGCAGGGTGGCACAGTGGTTAGCACTGCTACCTCACAGCTCCAGGGACCCGGGTTCAATTCTGGCTTGGGTCACTATCTGTGTGGAGTTTACACTTTCTCCCCGTGTCTGCGTGGGTTTCCTCCGGCTGCTCCGCTTTCCTTCCACAGTCTAAAGATGTGCAGGTTCGGTGGATTGGCCACGCTAAATTGCCCTTAGTGTCCTAAAAGGTTAGATGGGGTTACTGGGTTACGGGATAGGGTGGAGGTGTGGTCTTAAGTTAGGGAGCTCTATCCAAGGGCCGGTGCAGACTCAATGGGCCGAATGGCCTCCTTCTGCCCTGTATATTCTATGATTCTAACCACTATGCTATTTGCTACTGCACGTTGGGGCCATTTTCTATTTTTAGGTCAGATTATCAGCATTTGCAAATTTGTGTTTGATTGACTTGAAAGTTCATGATGGTGGGAACTTGTGACTGAGTGATATCCACCTATAACCTCATGAGCTAACCAAAGAAACATACTGAACTGTGTAAAGAGTGGACCCTTTTGTTTAATACAAGCAAAAACACTGACCAATGATGGCTGCCACAAGTCACCTGATGTAAGTGGACCATTTCAGAATAGTTACTATATAGATTGCACTGAAGAAATGCTCTGACATGTTGCTCGTGGAATTTCACACCTGAGGTTGCCAAGCGCCACTTCAAAAAGAATTAATGAAAGAAATGGACATGTTATTTGCAGCTGACCTCTCTAGTAGACAGTCCATCAAGACAATGGGGAGCTGCTAGCCAGCCAGGAGATACAACCAACAAAGTCTCCCTGCAGAGGATGAAAGAACCCCATCTCCTGCTGGTTTATACTATCTTGGAATGTGCAAAATGTTTGTGAGATGAAACATAAAGATGTGATTACTTGTTCAGGGGTGATATAGTGGTTAGCACTGCTGCCTCACAGTGCCAGGGACCCGGATTGAATTCCAGCCTCGGGTGACTGTGCGGAGTTTGCACATCCTCCCCGTGTCTGCGTGGGCTTCCTCCGAGTGTTGCGGTTTCCTCCCACAGTCCAAAGATGTGCAAGTTAGGTGAATTGGCCATGATAAATTGCTCCTTCGGGCGAGGTTACAGGGCTGGGATTGGGTCGAGTTAGGGTGGTCTTTCGAAGGGTCGGTACAGACTCAATGGGTCGAGTGGCCTCTTTCTGCACTGTAGGGATTCTATGTTCTACAACAATGGCTATAGCAGGCATGGTAATCAAATTCCTTTGGAATATACAGTGAGCAGAACTTCATGAAGTGGGTTTGCCGAGCAGAGCAGAGGAATCTAGAGAGGCTGGTAACGGAGCAGTAAGAATCTCTCTCTCTATTAAAAGTGAAGTCCTATCTGTGCAGGCTAAAAATACAGCACAAGAGATAGAGAATGTCCATTGGAAAGAACCTCTGGTGTGTGGAATGTAAGAAATTGTAATATATATTGTATTTTGTATCTGTTGCAGTAATGTTATTAAAAGACTGGGTTAGGTATATATTTGTTGCAGTAATATTATTAAAGAATCTAAGTTAAAGTATCCAGACTCCGTGTCCACTAAAGCTCTAATGAAGGAGTCGTAAAAGGTGAGGGAATGATTGATTTTAACCATTTACTTGTTTACAGAGAGATGGCTAATGAGATATTGGATATTGTTTTGATTGCTGGAGATTCCCTGGAGAGCAGATAATTTATGATGGATTGTATTTAGTCCTATTTAAACAGATGATGGGACAACTCCGTGGGATAACGATTATGTAATTATTGATTGGAACCAGGTCTATCTGTAGTTTTGCAGGCTGCTGGAATATTTAAAGTTGAACAGCATTTTGCCATAGGATTTGAGGCCTGAAAAGAAGGATTTTCAAGTTCTTCTTGATAGGATTTCTCTCTACAAAGGTCTGCACAGATAAGCATGTAACCTGTTTTGTTAACTTTATTTATAAGTGGCATTTGAACTGTATTGGGTTGCTTAATTGGAATTAGTGGCAGGTGTAGATAGCAAGTTAAAGTTTTTCCTTTTATTTCAGAACTGTTTTACTGTTAATGGTAAAGCTTTTTCCATGATAGCAATCCTGTGTTTCAAATTAAAGTTTGTTTTAACATAAAAAATATCTATTGGCCAGAGTCATCACTCCTGGGCAGCATGGTAGCAAATGTGGATAGCACTGTGGCTTCACAGCTCCAGGGTTTGCAGGTTTGATTCCCCGCTGGGTCACTGTCTGTGCGGAGTCTGCACGTTCTCCCGTGTCTGTGTGGGGTTGCTCTGGGTGCTCCGGTTTCCTCCCACAGTCCAAAGACATGCAGGTTAGGTGGATTGGCCATGATAAATTGCCCTTAGTGACCAAAAAAGGTTAGGAGGGGGGGTACGGGGATAGGGTGCAAGTGAGGGCTTAAGTGGGTCAGTGCAGACTCAATAGGCCGAATGGCCTCCTTCTGCACTGTATGTTCTATGAAATATCCTTTCCTCACGGTTTTACAAATTGAAAAATTGTTGGGGTTTACTGCCCAATATCCTCACATAAATTGGGGTCTGGTCTGGTATCCTAACACAGGAGAAACTCATCGATTTCTGCAAGATGGATTAGTACGAAGGAAATTGTTCCCAGCAAATGCAGTTACAAGAATTTCAATTCAACGCCAGGATTTAGAAGGAACCAACTAACTTAAAACGGCCGCAACGTTCAACAATCGAGGACAAGCAAAGGACTGAACCATATTTTTATTCGGTCTCAAACTTATTTTACTTCTGAGATCTGTTTTCTGTGTAATGTGTCTTTCATAATTTTCCCACAGGTTTAGTAGCTAATAAGCTTTTACTTTGACTCTTAAAAAAAAAAGACCGGCATTATTCATTGCATGAATAGCATAAAAAACTTTTGGATTTGGAAAAGTCATCCACAAGATTAAATCAATTAAAAAACCTTTGTTGTGACCAACGGAGGAGGTTGAACGGAGGGGGAGCCTTCTCCTCACCTGGTTCTTACAGGCGAACAGGAGGGCAGCACGGTAGCATAGTGGTTAGCACAATTGTTTCACAGCTCCAGGGTCCCAGGTTCGATTCCCGGCTTGGGTCACTGTCTGTGCGGAGTCTGCACGTTCTCCCCGTGTGTGCGTGGGTTTCCTCCGGGTGCTCCGGTTTCCTCCCACAATCGAAAGGTATGCAGGTTAGGCGGATTGGCTAAATTGCCCTTAGTGTCCAAAATTGCACAGTGTTGGGTGGGGTTACTGGGTTATGGGGGTAGGGTGGGGGAGGGGGCATGGGTAGAGTGCTCTTTCCAAGAGCAGGTGCAGACTCGATGGGCTGAATGGCCTCCGTCTGAACTGTAAATTCTATGAGATCTATGAATGTGCAATTCAGTTCAATTTGATGTTCTCCGTTAAAATTGGGCCCGGGCTTTCAGATGTGCTCACTCCGCATTCCAATTTTCCGCTCATTCACTTTGAGGGGAGGAATTCTCAGGCTGAGGAATGCAAAAATGGCAAGTATTTGGCCACCGTGATCACGGAATCAGACACCATTCGCCCCTTATATTGGAGTGAAACAATATCAATAAGGGGACTGTTTCATGGGGCGCAAGTGAAACTGAAATATGTCGGACAACATATTGGTTTATGGCTTCCCAGCTGGATATTGCAAACATGTGTTGGTCACCTTACATATACTAACGAGGGCTTGAATGCCAGTTTAAAGCCCTCTCCGCAGACCTAGCTGTTGCTGAGTAGTCGCCCATCAAACTGCCCGATAATTCTCCAGCAATTACGGGCCCAACCAGCAGCCGCCAATACAACGGTCATTTGTTTAAATTTTCCTTTTCTTTCAGGCGTAACATGGAGTTCCTCATGGCTCCTGGATACTCCTGGCGGCCCCTGATCGGGCCCCAGTCCATCCTTCTGTGAAACCACCTCCTCACCCGCTCCTGGCCCACCTGAGGGACACTGGTGGGGGGAAACCTGCAGCCCAAGTCGGTGCCCACGCCTTGCTGGAAATATACCGCTGAGACCCAAGGTGCAATTTCCTGTGAGAATCCAGCTCCTGATCATAGAGTAAATGGTGGCACAGAATGGGACCATTTGGGTCCATCAAGTGAGCATCGGCTCCCCACAGAGCAATCTAGCTGTCAGCGCGTCGTCACGTTCAGTTAATTTTATCCCTGTATAATAACTCTATAAGTCGTTAACAGAACATCGAAAATCCTCTAACAGATACTCCTTGAAATGTGGCATTGGGAATCTTTCATTCCTATCATTTGCCTCTCCATTATCCGGATAACCGGCCTGTCATCAAGTCAAGGACTGTATGGGTTAGCTCCACATCGCTTAGCTCACTTAGCAATTGAGTAATTTGGAGACCCCTGCTTTTGGCTTTGTGATTTACATTTCATGCAACAGAAGAACTCACTTATGGAGAGCAGGCTTAAATCATAAAAACATGGATAATTTCCCAGTCAAAAAGGATAATGAGGTGGATCGCGTGATGTGGGTGCGGGAGCGGTTGCGTTTTTTGTGAACTCCCCGCGGTTTCATCTTTTAATCCGTGATTTTATCCGAGTGCACATTTTTTCTTTTTGCATTTCAGGGCGGCACGGTGGCGCAGTGGTTAGCACTGCTGCCTCACGCCGTTGAGGAGCCGGGTTCGATCCCGGCCCCGGGTCACTGTCCATGTGGAGTTTGCACATTGGAAAAAAAGTAATTGGATGCTCTAAATTTTTTTTAAAAATCCAATTAAGGGGCAATTTAGCGTAGCCAATCCTCCTACCCGGCACATCTTTGGGCTGTGGGGGGTGAGACCCACGCAGACACGGGGAGAGTGTGCAAACTCCACACGGACAGTGACCCGGGGCCGGGATCGAACCTGGGACCTCGGCACTGTGAGGCAGCAGTGCTAACCCACTGCACCACCGTGCTGCCCTAACTGAGTGTACATTTCATATTTGTCTCTTTTTTGACATATATGTTTTTGCACTTTATGTGCCTGGTTGGACCTGATTGGATTATTGCGATGAGGAGCCGTATCAAATCTGAGAGAATCCTCATTTGACAGTCATGGTCGGAGCTGGCTGCGGTGGGACCCAGCTTACAGTGGTATTGTTACCGGTGGGCGGGCTTTCGCCCCAGCAGTGCTGTGTGCATCGGGATGATGGCCGCCATTGAGAATGTTGTTCTGGATCTCGGCTCCATGATGGGGGTCTATGGAATTACTTAGAAGTACTACGAGGTAGCCATGGGTCAATGGTGGAGGTGCAGGAAAGCACCCTCGTACCTGGTGGAGCACTTTCCCTGGTGAGGGCCTGCCTTTGATGCGTTGAGATCCTGCTGCATGGTGCGTTGTCCAGCCTGATGGGTTCGGGAGGTAGGGGCCGGAGAAGGAGTGTCCATCAGTCTGGTCCCGGGGGAGAAGCGGGAGGCCAGTTTGAGTTAGAAAATTGGCATGCATTAATAATCTTGATCTGGAGGTTGGACGTATCAGGTCCGACGGAGTGCAGTGTATCTGGTCTTCGAGACCTGGAGTTGATTGCCCCCCCCCCCCCCCCCCCCCCGACCACTGGCCCTGTAGTATCCTGTTCTCGATGCTCGTTGTGAGGGATTGGAGGTGGCTGGTCTTGTCAAGTCAACCCCACCGGCCAGGACCTAGGTTGTGGATCGCTCGGGCGTCGGACAAGCAGCATGGTGGAAGTGAGGGTGCTTTATTCGTTGGTATCCTCAAGAGATCCTGAGGAATGTTCGATGAACCTGCCATGGCTTTGATCTTTTCGAGCAACGCAGATCATAGAATTTACAGTGCAAAAGGAGGCCATCCAGCCCATCGTGTCTACACCGGCCCCTGAAAGAGCACCCTACCTAAGCCCACACCTCCAAGCTATCCTCATAACCCAGTAACCCCACCTAACTTATGGACACTACGGGGCAATTTAGCATCACCCAATCCACCTAACCCGCACATCTGTGGACAGAGGGAGGAAACCAGAGCTCCCGGAAGAAACCCACGCAGACACGGGGAGAATGTGCAGACTCTGCAATGACAGTGGCCCAAGCCGGGAATCGAACCTGGGTCCCTGGCGCTGTGAAGCAACAGTGCTAGCCACTGTGCCGCCATGCCGTGTTATTATCCTTCAGTTCTTCGTAATCCTGGATGTTTCTCTCTTGTGATTTTGTTGTTGTCTTTTCTCCTGGAAGGGCATGCGAGGTGAGAGTGTGAGGGCGAGAGTCGCCAGTTATCCTGTCCTTGCAAGAGTTGATTTTGTGAAACGTGACTTGTGCACAGTTTTACTCTCTTTTATTATGCGTTCTAACCCTTTGGTTATTGGAAGAGAGTGCTTTTTGGACACCCCTTATCTCGTTTATAATGAAGATGGGTGGAGCCGCGGCAGGGTGATGGATGATTGGTTAGTGTGGATTTGGGTGATAGGGTTAGTTAGGTCCTCACTGAGATTGAGGAAAGCCCCCAGTTAGAGCTAATTGTATCAGGTCTTTATTTTGTTTTCTGTTATTTGAATGTAAGGATCAGTGCTTGTCTCCTCCGATGGCCTGAGCAGATTCTGTTATGGGCCAGTGTTTAGAGAACCCCAAAGTGTATCATGGAGATCACCTGACCCCCAACTTTTACTAGATTGTGGTATGGGGAGCACACGGCCCACTCTACAGGTGTGGTACAGCAGAAATGGAATAGTATTTTTAAAAGCAAATCAATGTTTATTCTATGAACTCAAGTTAACCTTTTTAAAACAGTTAACATCTTAGCAACCATTAATTCAAATACAACCCCCAAAGACTACAACACCAAGTAAACCTTTAAGCTTTCCTTTTTAACATCCATACGATTTAGAAACAAAACCTTTATCAGAAGCACATCAGGTTAAAGTTACTACTGAAAACATTTATAATTCTGAATTCACCAAATGATCAAGAGATAGTCTTTTGATGGCAGAGAGAACAGCAGTATGCCTGCTCTGTCTGGCTTCAGCTCCAACACTGAAAACGAAACTAAAACACACCCTGCAGCCTGCTCAAAAACGAAAGTAAAAAGCTGACTGACAGCCCAGCTCCACCCACTCTCTGACATCACTGCAGTAATAAACACCCATTTCTTAAAGGTACTCTCACTACAGATATTTATATATACACCCATTTATAAACACCCATTTTTTAAAGGTACTCTCACTACAGATATTTATATATACACCCATTTGTAAACACCCATTTCTTAAAGGTACTCTCACATGACAATTCGGTATCCTGGAACGACTGGGTTCCTTCCGACTTTTCCTGGAGGTTGGAGTGTTGTCTTTTTTCTTTAGAGCTCCTACAATAGGAGGAATTGAGTGGCGGTGCACGCTGAGGTGGGTTTGGTCAATTCTTGACTGGTTTGTTGAAGGGAGAGACTGTTTGCTATACCTCTACAATGTCGATGCCCTTCCCTCGTGTGGGGATATGTTTGATGTGCGAGTTAGGCACCCTCTCGAGTGGTCTTATACATTGGTTTCCTGAGTGTCATCCTCATTGTGGTTGGGTTTTCCATGTGGAATAAGTGTTTGTGGCTCTGTTGGGGCAGGGTTGCTGTTTCTCTTAAGTTCCTTCTTGCAATGGCATGCAGTGCGGGTGGCTAATGTTCCTCGACCAAATCAGAATTTTTCCCTTAGGGTTTTCTTTTCTTCTTCTCTTTGTTAGGGTGCTGTTAAATATCCTCGCCCGGTGGTTTACAAAGGGTTCCCTGTGTAGTACTGGTAGGAAGGGAATCGCTGCCCCCCCCCCCCCCCACTCTCTCCTGCTCCCAGGGTGCCCAATTATTGGGTATCCTGATGAATCTTCTCTTCAGTAATGGGTCTCCCTGGGTGGGGTTGGTTAGGTGCTGGATCGACTGGGGTATAGGTTTTGGGGTTTTCTGGAGGTCTAGGGGGTACTGATTCCTGTGTGTCAGAATGTGCTGAACTAGGCTAGTTCCAGTGCTGCGGCTGGCATCCTGTCGCCCCCTGGAGCTTGGTGTATCCTTTCTCGAAAGCACCTATTAGGGACATGTTGAGAGTCTGGGTTTTGCTCTTTCTGTGCCCAGGGCCTGGGGTTGAGCTAAGTCCTGTAATTTGGTTGATATCCTGTTGTCCCTCCTCTTAATGATCTGGATACCTTCTTGTTAGAATGAGCAGCTTCTCGTCTTCGTTAATGGATGGTGGGTGTACGCCACGTGAATATGGACCCACGGTGGGGGTCCTGATCCTTTGTTACGCTGTGATCCACTCCTGGTAGTTCTGGTTCTCCTTTCTTTCTGTTTTCTCAGAAGGTGTTGATAGCACTGATCATAATCCGAACACGATGGGCGGCACGGTAGCACAGTGGTTAGCACTGTTGCTTCACAGCATCAGGGTGCCAGGTTCAATTCCCGGCTTGGGTCATTATCTGTGCGGAATCTGCATGTTTTCCCCATGTCTGCGTGGGTTTCTTCCGGGCGCTCCGGTTTCCTCCCCCAAGTCCCGAAAGACGCGCTGTTAGGTAATTTGGACATTCTGAATTCTCCCTCAGTCTACTTGAACAGGCGCCGGAGTGTGGCGACGAGGGGATTTTCACAGTAACTTCATTGCAGTGCTAATGTATGCCTACTTGTGACAATAAAAAAGATTATTATTATTATGTTGCTGGTCCTCTCTGTGTAAAAGTACGGAAAGATGTTGGTTCTGCACGGGGCTTGAGATTGGCGTTGTGTTGTGTTATATATGCTAAGACCCTTTTAGAACTGGGTTCTCGTGTATTTTTGTTGTATTCCTTTGTTTTCAAGGGTGGGTATAAGAACCCGTGATTGGTTCCTGCAGGAGTACAGCTGGGCCTGGAGAGGAGGTTGAGGAATGCCATTGGTGCCCCCAGCATTGCTGGAGTGGAGGGAGATGTATATTAGTGCGCGCCCGAACATGGCACGAAAAATATATCCTGAACTCTCGTGGCTATTGCAGCAATCATTGCGTGAGAAAGTGTGCACTATTTTACCGTGTTTTCCATGGCCTTATCCTGTTTCTCCCTTGTTCTGTGATATGGCTCATAGAAGCATCAAGTTATGACTAATGATTGTACGAAGCTAGTTCCACTGTTGTTCACCTGTCCCCCTCTGTATTCCCCCTCAGTCCTAAACCTCCCCCTCAGCCCTAAAGGGGCTGGTTTAGCACAGTGAGCTAAACAGCTGACTTGTAGTGCAGAACAAGGCCGGCAGCGCGGGTTCAATTCCCGTACCAGCCTCTCCGAACAGGCGCCGGAATGTGGCGACTAGGGGCTTTTCACAGTAACTTAGTTGAAGCCTACGTGTGACAATAAGCGATTATTATTATTATATCCATGTAGCTGAGGCATTTGTTTCTTGCTGTGCGGTATCATTCTTGTGGTTTTGTTGCGTTGTTTATCAAAATGTGAAACCTCGGGCGGCCGCAATGGCGCAGTGGCTAGCACTGCTGCCTCACGGCACCAAGGACCCGGGTTCGATCCCGGCCCCCCGGTCACTGTCCGTGTGGAGTTTGCACACTCTCCCCGTGTCTGCGTGAGTCTCACCCCCACAACCCAAAAAGATGTGCATGGGAGGCGGATTGGCCACGCTAACTTGCCCCTTAATTGGAATTTTTTTGAAAAACGTAAAACCTCAATCAACATACTTTTTAAAAAAGGACCATCAATTCTTCAATTCTGTCCCAATATTGTAATTAATATTGATTGCTTCAAGATGAACTTTCAGAGATTTGAGCCTCACATCTCCACAATCTCCTTTTGCAACAAACAACCATTCTTTCAGTGAAGAAATGCTTTATTCATTGTCTGCTGTACCCCTTCCCAGTTTATTCTCAAACCCACACCCTTCTGCAACCCTCTATCAAAGTGAATATCCCGAACTGATTCTCTACATCGCTAAGCCTCATTGATTTGAACTCCAGCATTCCCCCTCTTGATCCCTCAAACCCAATTTTAAAATTGGACTAATTTGAAACATCTTTGAAGATGATAAAACATTTTGAATCTCCCTGTGTGTCCGTGTAACTGCGAACTACGACACTGAATGTTTTCGAACACTGACAGCTTGACGTTGGTGAATTGCAATTATCTGTCTCTGATAATATTCTCATGGATTTAATTCTCCAATGCTTTATGCATTCTAGTGCTCCTTCCATATGCCTTTTTTGCAGCTCTGCTCCATTCCTTCTGTCATGAAGGTTCCTGAACTGAACATGGTATTCCTGATAAGACTTGACCAGTGCTGGCCGCAAAAGCAGTGAACCTCTATTGATCTCCATTCCATTCTGCTTCTTTTTGCACAACCTAACATTTATTTTGCAATCTTGATAGTAGCAAGCTTCCTTGATTGACTGGTCTACTCCCAGATTCCTTTCCTGTCTACTCTTTCTCTGTGTTTTCCCGACCATTTCTATTATCCCTGTGTTTACTTTGCAACTCTAAGTGCATAGCTGCACACTTCATCTACCAGTCGGGAGCCTTCTTCCCCAAAGGGCCTACATCCTCTTGTTATTTAACGCCTTCTTGCATCGGAGTAAGCTATTTCAGTGTTAACCACAAGAATGGCGATGAAGTCACACTCTTCAGCTTGCGTCTGCAAATGTCAAAGAGCATCAGTCCCAACACTGAGCCTTGTGAAACCCCATTTGATGCAGAATATGGGCATTTGATGGTCAACTCTCTATCCTTAGCACACCAGAATATGGGCATTTGATGGTCAACTCTCTATCCTTAGCACACCAGCGGCAATGCATTACCTCAGCTGACCCTCCTTATCAAAAGCTGCACCAAATTCTTATAATCTTGACAATGGATGCCTTGCCTCAGTAATTTTCCTTTCGAGCAAATTTAAATTGAAACGTTGAATAAATAAAGGAACCATCCTCCACTGGAGAGTCAACACATGCGTGACAGAACCAATTCAGAGGGGCCTGCCGGATGGGAGGGTGAGGTAATACTGAATTGTGTTTCATTCCTTCCTCTGATGAATCCTATTATGCATCTTGTTTATATCACACCATGTAAAATATGTATGCTATGTTAATAAGTTAGAGACAGTATACTGATTCATTCTGTGGAGCTTTATCACGGTATGTTTTTGAGCATACATATCTCATGATGAATCACAAGATTTCTGGAGCTAATGAAAGTGCTGGATGGAGGGATGGAGAGATATTCTATTGAGAAGATATATGGTAGAAAAACATAGAAACATAGAAATAAAATAGGAGCAGGCAGAGACCATTCGGCGCTTCAAGCCCGTTCCGCCATTCATGATGATCATGGCTGATCATCCAACTCAATAGTCTAATCCCGCTTTCCCTCATATCCTTTGATCCCCTTCGCCCTAAGTGCTATATATAATTGCTAACTGCTTTTATAAGAACTGTCGGAGATCATCGCGTTCAGACTGAGGCGCTGCAATATAAACTAAATGGAGCGATTTTGAACAGGGTGCAGGGACAGACAGACTTGGGGGGGATCACACGCGCAAATCTGTGAAGATGACTGAGCAAGTTGTCAAAGAAAACATGGGATTGTGGGCTTTATAACAGAGCAAAACGAGAAGGAAGTTGTGCCAGACCTCTATAAACCAATGGTGTGGTGGCCGATTCTGGACACCACACTTTAGGAGAATGTCAAGTCCTCAGACATCCGGGGAGGGGGTTCTCCGGTCCCCAAGCTGTGTGTTTCTTGGAGGCGCACCGTTCGCTAACGGCGGGATTCCATCCTCCCGCCGCTCGTCAATGGGATTTCCCATTGAAACAACCCCATGTCGCCGCGAATCTCGCAGTGCGCTGTCGGCGGGAACATGGAACCCAACAGCCGAAGAATTCCTGTCCATGTTTTGTGGGGAGGATGGAAAAATTGGGATTGTTCTCTTTAGAGCAAAGGGTTGAGAGATGATTACCTTCAATGTTTCACCCATGAACTCCTCCTGTATGTGTGGATCCTCAGACCAGGCCTTAGCTTGCTGGATTTATGCAGTATGTAGGACTAAAAGTAGGATTGTAGGGCTACCCTAGGCCAAGAATGTTTATGCGGCCCATTGATGCTGCATCAAACTGTGCATTTGGTGTGATTGGATATATAAAAGGTGTTATATATGTGGGTTGTTGCTGCATGGTCACTTTAAGAGTCTCGTCACGTGGTGGTCCGTGCCGTCATCGGCTACTTCAAGGACTTTGCCTCAGCCTAGAGCAAGTCTTTGTACAGTTCACAACCATCGACTAAACCTCTGGTGATTATTGCGTTCAACCCCACTTTCTTCAGCATTTCCATTCTTTTGTCCTGCACGACAAAAGGTTATATTTTTGATTTTGTATACTGTTGAAAACTTTTGGTTGGTTCAATTGGCTCTGTTTTATAACCTTTGCTCTCGAGTCGCCAGGTATCTTTATGATACCGCCACAAGGTTCAAGTTCAAGTAATGATCAATAACTCAACACACCAATTAGTAAGATTCAAATCAATACACATTTATTATACACAGTAAATCGCTACTCATGCATAAACTCTATTTTCTAGTCTATTTCTATGACTAACAGGCCTATACTTAGCTTCGGACTGGCCCACCAGGTCAGGGGAACAAGTGGCCTTTCGTTCGGGTTCTGAGTCTGCGGGATTCGAAGTTGGTACGGATTGGTAGCTAGGAGCGCCTATCTCGTAGCGAGCGTTGACTTGAGACTTACTTCTTTGGAGGCCGCCAGACAGATCACTGTCAAGGGTTGCCATACGTTGCTGAGTGACCCTGTCAAGAAGGACGATTTGAACTTGGGGGCTTTACTTTATAGTCCCCAGGGGCTTCCGGCCTTTCAGGGCGGATCCCGTACCTGGTTTCAAGTGATTGGACTTAGTTCCAATCGCTTGGTTCGATTTCTCCAATACTGGAGCTGTTCCCTGATCGTTGGGCTTTAAGTGTCCAATAACCTCTTTTGTGTTGGCTCCTGCTGGTGCCGAGGAGTCTGGCATGACTTTGTTTACCCTAAATATTTTGATTGTTCCTGGGGATCGGTCATTACTATGTAGATGGCTGCTACATTACTATGCAGATGGCTGCTTGTATCAATGCTGTCTGGGTTTTTTGCAGAGTCTAATACACAGTAAACTTGCACCTGCTAGTGTTTACCTGTGTTGGCTGAATTTCCCTTCAGCCTTTGCGGTTCTCTATTTTAAGTCAGGAAGTGGTCAACTCAGGTGGCTACAATACCACTGTTTTTCTGAACATTAATTGATGAGGTTGATATGGTTCGGTGAATAATGAACAATCATGGAACATTTCAGAGACAGAAAGTGGTGATTTGGTTCATCATTTCCTTGTTGGTTGACAAAGAGCAACCCGTCTAATCCCATCTCCCTGTATGAAGTCTGTAAATATAGAACCGTAGATTCCCTACAGTGAAGAAGGAGGCCATTCGGCCCATCGAGTCTACACCAACCCTCTGAAAGAGAATCCTACGTAGGCCCACTCCCCCGCCCTATCCCCACAACTCCACTTAACCTGCACATCCCTGGAAACTAAGCGTCAATTTTAGCCAATCCACCTAACCTTCTGACCTTTGGTCTGGAGGGCTGTTGCTCATTTTAGCCTTAGTTTAATTGCTCTTATTCTGTCACCTTTGCTCTTGAGTCGCCAGGTATCTTTCTGATACCGCCACGTGGTTCAAGTCCGAGTAATGATTAATAATCCAACACACCGCTTAGTAAGAGTTAAATCAACGCTCATTTATTATTTTCAGCAATTAATACTTATACATTAATTCTACTTCTAAGCTACTTCCTACAACTAACAGGCCAATACTTAACTTTGGAAATGGCCCACCAGCTCAGGGAAACGAATGGCCTTTTGTATGGGTTCTGAGCCTGCAGGATTCAAAGCTGGTACAGATCGATAGTCAGGAGTGTCTATCTGGTAGCGATCGTTGGAGTAAAACTTACGATTCTAGCGGCTGTTGTAGAAGGTCAGCAGAAGGGTCTCCAAGGGTGCGGAGAGGAGATAAAGGGAAGAAGGGGCGATTTGAACTTGGCCCCTATTCTTATAGTCCCCAGGGGCTTCCCGCCTCTCGGGGCGGACCTTGTACCTGGTTCCAAGTGATTGGACTTGGTCCCAATCACTTGGTTCGATATTCTCCAATGCTGGAGCGATTCCTTGATCGAGGGGTGGTCGTTTACCTCTCTTTGTGTCAGCTCCTGCTGGCGCCGAAAAGTCTGGGTCGGCTTTGTGTTACTAATTTGTAGCATATTGTTCCCGGGATTGCGACTTACTATGCAGATGGCTGGGGTGTTGTTATGTTGATGACTGCAGGTATTGATTCGGTCTGGCTTTCCCAGAGGCGAATACACTGTTTTACCTGCAGCTGTCTGTTTGAGTCCTGTTGGCTGATTTTCCCATCAGCCTCTTCCGTTCGCCATTTTAAATCGGGGTTTGGCCGTTCTAATCGGGAGTTAGCCATTTTACATGGCTACAGCACCCGGAGGATAACCCACGCAGACACGGGGAGAACGTGTAAACTCCACACAGACAGTCACCCAAGGCCAGGATTGAACCCGGGTGCCTGGCGTTGAGAGACTGCAGTGCTAACCACTGCACCACCGTGCCGTCCCACCAGCAGGACACAGCTCAACAGGTTGAATGTCAGGTTCTTTTCAGCCTCTACCACCTTCCGGGACCCTACCAACTGCTGTATAAAGACATGTTTCCTCATTTTCCCTCTAATACGTCTATCGATTACTTAGAACACTCATATACAGAATTTTCTTTCCTGGATTGTGTCTAATATATTTTGTTCGAATGCGATTTGGGTGGAATTCAAATTGCATTGGAAGATTTTGGATAATATGATTGGTTATTTTATTTGTTCATTCAAAGGATGTCGGTGTCTGGGCCAGCATTTATTGCCTATCCCTAATTGCCCTTGAGGTGTTGGTGGTGAGCTGCCTTCTTGAACTGCTGCAGTACATGTGGTGTAGGTACACCCACAGTGCTGTTAGGGAGGGAGCTCCAGTATTTGGACCCAGCGACTGTGAAGAAACGATTTCCAGGTCAGGATGGTGAGTGGCTTGGAGGGGTGTTCCCAGGTATCTGCCCTTATCCACCTACGTGGTAGATGTCTCGGAAGAGGTACCCAGAGGTCTGGAAGATGCTATCAGAAGACCATTGGTGAGTTGCAGCAGTGCATCATGTAGATGGTGCACATGGCTGCCACTGATTGTCGGTGGTGGAGGGAGTGAATACTTAAGTGATGGATGGGGTGCAAATCAAATGGATTACTTTGTCCTGGGTGGTGTTGAGCTTCTTTAGTGTTGTTGGAGCTGCTCTCATCCAGGCAAGTGGAGAGTATTCCATTACACTCCTGACTTGTGCCTTGAAAATGGTGGACAGGCTTTGGGGACTCGGGCGTGAGTTACCCGTTTGTGAATTCCCAGCCTCTGACCTGCTTTTGTAGCCACAGTATTTATATGCTGGTCCAGTTCAGTTTCTGCTTGATGGTCAGTCTTCAGAATGTTGACAGTGGGGGATTCGGCCATGGAAGTGCCATTGAATGTCAAAGGGAAATAGTTGGATGCCCTCTTGTCGGAGATGATCTTTGCCTAACACTTGGGTAGCGCGAATGGTACTTGTGACTGTACCACTGTAGCACAGTGGTTAGCACTGTTGCTTCACAGCGCCAGAGTCCCAGGTTCGATTCCCGGCTTGGGTCACTGCGCGGAATCTGCACATTCTCCCTGTGTCTATGTGGGTTTCCTCCGGGTGTTCCAGTTTCCTCCCACTAGTCCCGAAAGACGTGCTTGTTAGGTGAATTGGACATTCTGAATTCTCTCTCAGTGTACCCGAACAGGCGCCGGAGTGTGGCGCCTAGGGGCTTTTCACAGTAACTTCATTGCGGTGTTAATGTAAGCCTACTTGTGACAATAAAGATTATTATTATTTGCTGCATATGGGCTACTTCTGTATCTGGGGAGCTGCAAATGGTGCAAATGGCCATAGTGCAATCATCTGCGAACATCACCCTTTCTGACCTTCTGGAGGAAGATCATTAATGAAACAGTTGAAGATGGCTGGGCCTTGGACACTAACTTGAAGAAATCTTACAGTGATGCCCTGAAGCTGAGGTGATTGACCTCCAACAACCACAACCATTAGATTGGATTTGACTTGATTTGATTTATTGTCACAAGTACCGAAGTACAGTGAAAAGTATTTTTCTGAGGCCGAGGGAACGTACACAGTACGTACATAGTAGACAAAAGAATAATCAACAGAGAACATTGACAAATGGTACATCGACAAACAGTGATTGGTTACTGTTTGGGTCATTTGGGTTTGACAAGAACCTGCGATTCAATGATCTGTGAATAGCAGATGAAAGCAACTAGTGCAAAACAAATGAAGCCCAATTAATTTCTTAGCCAAAATCCTGTTTACTGCAAATAACAAACTGCACATTTTGCCGTGACTTGATGGAACACATAATCTGGCAAACAATTTAACACATATGGCTGTGAACCAACAGCATTAAAGATTGCTTTTGATCCTTAAATGGTTGCCATTCAGGACTTATCTCAACCCCCCCCCCGCACCCCCGGACAGTAATGTGAGATCATTAATACCAAATGTCACAAGGTTTCAAATGGATACAAATTGACGGTAACTTCTTGGGAGTGAGTTTCATGGAAATTCACATGCTTGTTTACAACACATGGATGCGTAATTGCGAAATGGTCTCATGCCGCCAATTATGGACAATTTCTTCCAGAAACACAAGTGCAATTTGCTCCTTCCCAAACCATTTAACCTCCTGGGGCAGGGAAATGACCACAGATGACAATTTGAAGCAGAAAATCTCCACCAGCACCAGCTGGTAAAGCCGTTACACCGGTCCTTCAACTGCAAGAGGCCGGGATTCCAATAATTTGCGTATGAAAGCTGCGGCTTCCTTGTACCCTCGAGGAGGATGCCACTCTGGGGAACTCCTGTGAACGAAGCCAGGCGGATACTGTGAGCGCTGGGTGCCACCTGCCAGCCATTTACCGATCAACATCAACTCTTAGCTTTCCACTGGCTGTCCAGCCGTGAAAGATATTCCTTACACCCTCAAAATTCAGGAGAAGCCTTTACGCGGAACTCACTACTGCATAGTGTAGCTGAAGTGAATATTTAGCTCCTGTCATCTTCACAGCACTATTAGACTTTCATACTCAGGCTGCTATATCTTGATGCACATGAGGGAGGTTAGAGGCCCATTGGCAAAGAGGGTCATGTGGTGATATGCCTGGAAGCAATATTATCGATGGATGGTGTGTGACCTCCAACCAGTAGGTGGCGGTGCAGACAGATTATGCGGTTCCATGATGGTGGTCATGTGACCAGGGACTCCAATATATGTGGGGACACATCCGGCCGTTGGCGGATGGTTGTAGGAGATGGTAGAATGATGTACAGGTGAACAGTCGTGCTAGGTGTAGTTCCAGAGGAGTGCATAGAAACTCCATGATAAATTGCTCTGCAACAGATCATTATCTTACCATGTGTGATTCAATAAAGATCCTGGTTTGGACAAGGCAAGGTGTTTGGTGGATTCTTTTCCAAGACATAGAAGGCCAAACACAACAGGTGACAGTAACTGGTAGCTCTCTGAGAGCCAGCACAGGCACTCAGGCCAGAATGGCCTTCTTCTGAGTTGTATCATTCTAAGTGTAACCTCCCTTCTCGCAGCTTGGTGTCAGAGAGGTTAAAACCGAAAATGGATCCCAATTCTTCAAAGTGTATGGTTGGTGACATTTTATAAAGTAGTTTCATTATATCAATGGTAAAATTGAGATTAAAAATGTGAAATGAATCTGGGGTCTGACTGGCACTATCTACAGTCATTACAAAGATTCTGCATGACATGTTACTGCTCATGGCGTGAATACAAACTATCAGAGTGCATTGACGGTTTGCTGTACATAATTGGATAGGCTGCTGAATGGCCTCTGGTGTTTAGTGCTGAGATCATCTTTAATTCTTGTGTCAGCCTTTCCCCCTAAGTAACTATCCAAATACCTGGTACGTACAATCTTGCTGACAAGAATGTCCACTGCTCTTTTTACCTCTCTCCCAGTTGGCTCGGCCTGTAATTTTTCTCCTCCAAATCCACAGCTGCGATAGCTCCGCCATCAAGGAAAGCGATTATGACACGATGAGACCATTCAGCCCCTCCAAACCCCCGGTAACAGAAGGGAGCCGGTTTGATGGCCTTAGTATCACAACGTCTTGTCCAGCACTGATTTTAAACCACATTTTCCCCCACCTCACCCCTCTATCTCTCAACAACCCAAGCATTTATACTGAAATAAAAACACAACATTCAGGAGAGATTTAGCAAGGTCTGGCAGCATCTGAGAAGAGGGAAACAGAGTTAATGTTTCAGGCCTCTTCCTCAGGGCTAAAGAGAGGGAGAAAAGTGATGGGATTTGTACCACTTAAGAAGTGGGGGGTGGGGGGGAACAGGTGGAGCAAAGTAGAAGGTCAGGGATAGGTGAGAGCTGGCAGATGATTGGATAGAGATGTTTGGAGAAGAAGACAAAGGAAGTGTTAATGGTGGCGTTAAGGACTAAAGATAGTGCTGATAGTGGCATAAACTAAGTTAGCAGAGTGTGTTGGTGGCAGAACAAAGGTCAGCACTCTGTGAAAGCATTTATACTCATGGATTGTACACCACTGGTCATCTGCAACTGGTTGGTAACTCTCGTCTGAAGGCTAGGGTTCATGTCCAAATGCTCCTTTGGAATTGTGGTTTTCTCGTTGATGTATTAAGTTAAGGCTCCCCCTCAGGTGGATGTGAAAGATCCCACGGGACAATTTCGAAGAAGAGCAGAGGAATTCTCCCTGGTGTCCGAGTCAATATCTACCCCTCAGCCAACATTATTAAGACAAGCCACTTAGTCATTATCATTTGTTTGTTGGCTGTGGGAAACTGCTGTGTGGAAATTAGCCACTGTATTTCCTACATTATAAAATCGACTACACTCCAAAACTGCTTCAGGAGGTCGTGTTCGAGTGAACACCACTAAATAAATCTGAGTCTGTCTTTTTATTGTGACAATTGGAAAGGAAACACCATTTCAATGCTTTTTAGTCTAATGGAATGAAAATGTGATGCTGATAAGCCCAAAGAGTAACTGGACGAGTGGCACTCTGGTATTGCGAATATTAGTGGGAGCACAGTATAAATAGTTACATTTATAGTCGTTTTCCGAACCATTCCAAATACTTATTGAGCCAAGATATACATTTTAAAAAGGGTACACACCATGGTGTCCTTGTGGTGTTAACAAAGAAAGACTGACCTTTTCATGGTGTGTTTCATGAATATCTTCTCAATTAGCTTTCCAGTCAGTGAAGTGTTTTCGTCACAGAATCCCTCCATTGCAGACGGAAGTAGCGCAGTGAAGTCACTGTTGTAATGTAGAAAACACAGCAGCCAATTTACACATAGCAAGCTCCCACATGCTGCAATGTGATCATCTGTTTTGCCATCCAGGCAAGTGGAGAAAAGAAGTACGTCAATAAACCGATACATCTCACTATCTCGGACACATATTTCTGGTCTATAAACATCTTGGGAGGAGCGGGGGGCAGGCGTTCTCATTGGCCAGAAACTGAACTGGACGAGCCACGTAAATACTGTGGTTCCAAGAAGAGTCTAGGAATCCTGCGGCGAGTAACTCACCTCCTGGCTCCCTAAAGCCTGTCCACCCTTTGCAAGGCACGAGTCAGGAGTGTGACGGGTTCTAATGCTAACTTTCCATTCCAGGTGAACCATTTGACACCAGTGATGTAAGGTGCACTTAACACATGAGCAGGCACCACTTGTGAGGCTGCTTTCTCACACCAACATCCATGAGGGTAGGCTTAAATAAGATAGAAAACTGGACAAATAGCAGTGGCAAGTACTGCTAACCTTTGTAAATGCTATTGCTGGTTTTCCTCCTTCATTAGTAAGGATGTTCTGTTATTAATGTGCTGTCCAGCCCAAATTTTGATGTCAATGTTCAGGGTCATTAAACTGGAAGTGGACTGTATCCCTCCGGTGATGTCCTTTGTTATGCAGCTGATCGATAGTTAGTTATTCCTGGGAAAGGTGTCTGCGGTGAGTAAGGTTGCCACAGATTGCTGCTCTATATATTGATAATGATGGGCACTAATTCAAATATACTGATACCAATCAGTCTGTAAAGAACAGATGTATTATCACCTATGTCAAATAGTAGCATTATTTATCGTGCAATAACGGGTGTCTTATTGTGCACTTCCTGCTTATCGCCTTGGCTGCTGACCCATTATAATCACAGATCATCGCAGTGTTTATGTTATTAATGGATTCATGTACCAGGAGTCCTGCGTGGGATTATGGGAATGGGCGCCACCAATGGGGAAGTGAATGCCCGTGTCTGACAGATGCTGTGATCCACGGATGCATACTCCCCCAGGAAGCAAAATGATACCTTGAACGGGGTATCGATGAGCTCGTGACACTCCAGAGGAAATGAAGAATAGAATTATGAAGGGATGTACCGGTTATTTGGATTTTCGGTGTCTACACACAAGGTAGTTTAGTGGGCAGATTGAGGGCCTTCCCTCAGCTAAAGGCACTCAGATTCAGATGAGTACTGGATGTCACTGACTTCAGATACAAGGCCCTCTGTCTCCATGGTGGACTCGCACAGTTGAAAGACTGATGCCATTATTCTCTTGCTTACGAAAGGCACAAGCAGTCGGGCCACTGGGTGATGCAGAGTGAAAGAGAAAACGTTTCAGAACATCACAAATAGTTTACAAATACTCCAACCAAATGTGTACTAAACAATTTGACCATGTTCAGGGGAAATCCAGGCCAAATCACTAAAAATGGTAAGAAAACATCAAGACAGAAAATAACTGTGAAAGTTAGGGTGCCAAGGCAAAATAGGCACTTCTGTAACTGTATCTATTTGTGAAGACTATTTGCCGGACATAATGGGAGGTTTTGGCAATGAATCCTCTGTGATCTATGCTACCTTCCTGTTCTGAATGTTCTGCAGCCATTTCCTTATCCAGATTCTTTGCTCCCCCCACCCCATCCCCCCCCCTGATCTGTCACAGCTTGTGGACACTGTACAGCAAGTAAGACAGCAACGTGTGCTATGGGGCAGCAGACAGCAAGACGTCTGGATGTCTCGTATGGTTGTACGACAATAGCTCCCTCTCCAACTGAGGGCCCAATTTGTCGCTGGTTTGTTCTGTACATGTGGGTGGTGCAAAGATGTCATTAGCTGTGATTATGGTGGTTATCCAAGACTTCCATACCGCCGAGCTTCATTCTCCTGCAAGCAATGGAGCCTTGCCCGTTTGTCTTTAAATAAAACCATTGTGCGAGTTCCCAAGAAAAGGAGCTATATTATGCACTGGTGGTCACATATTAAATTAGGATGCAGCAGCAGCCAGCACTGCATCATTAAAAACAATGATCCCAACACAACATTGGTAAGGAATGCAGTTAAATGAATGTTATGGACTGTAAGTTGCGTCAAGCACTATAAGTCCTTAATTATATTGTGCAGCCATGATGCTAAGTAGGGCAAAGATGAGACGCCAACAAAATAAGGATTGTTTTTAACGATTAAACAACAAATGAGAGGAAGAGAACAGCATTGGCTTCTTTGGTGCAGTATTGAGGGAGCGCTGTACTGTCAAAGGCCAGGCTTTACACAAGGGACCCATCTTCTTGCTTAGTTGGAGGTAAAAGATCCCACGGCACTATTTTGAAGAGGAGCGGCGGAGTTAACCCTGGTGTCCTGGCCAATAATTACCCCTTAATCAACATCACAAAAACAGACTATCCGCTGATTGTCACATTGCTGGTTGTGGGAGCTTGCTGAGCCTAAATTAGTTGCCACTTTTCCTGCATTACAGCAGTAACTGAATTTCAAAAGTACTTAACTGATCGTAGAGCACTTGAAGAGCATATATAAATGCTATCTTCCTTTTTCTGTTTCACATGTGAGTTATAAAAGTACAGGCAGATCTACTTTGACCGTTAAGTGATTGCGCAAATGTGCATTTGATTCCTGAAATGATTTTGTGCAAAGATTTCCTGAATGTCTTGCGGGTTGTGATTGTTACTGCATATCCCCTGTGGCACTCGTTTTGAGAAATTCCACAGTGGTTATGACCTGGGTTCCTCTGATGAAGCCACTCAGCTCTGGTTCCTCAGTTGCTAAGCTGGTGAGGAAACACTGCCCTCATCAGCGTGCCAGTGTAACTCCCCTGGCATTGCTCACAGGTCAGGCTCTGTTTTTATGGTGTCGATGTAGCACCGGATAACCATTGAGAATTTGGTCTGTTGTTAAGCACACACTTTCATAAACGTGTCCCTTTAATGTCTCCTCCAATTGGTATAGTGAGCAGAGCTTGAGATTCCTCAGAATTGCATTGTTGTTTGACAATGAGACCTTGTCTGGTTGCAGTTCAGAATCACCCAGTCATTTCACATCATAGAATCCCTACAATCTAGAAGGAGACTATTTGGCCTTTGGAATACACCAACCCTCTAAAGAGCACCCTACCTAGACACACTCCCCCACCCTATCGCATTAACCCCATCTAACCTTTTGGACACTAAGGGCAATTTATCATGGCCAACCCACCTAGCCTGCACTTTTTCAGACTGTAGGATGAAACTGGAGCAAACCCACGCAGACACAGGGAGAAAGTGCAAACTCCACACAGATGGTCACCCAAGGCCGGAATTGAACCCGGATCCTTGGCGATGTGAGGGCAGCATTGCTAACCACTGTGCCACCCTTGACAAGGGCCAGAATTTTCCCCTCCTATTTTCGTCAGGCAGGTACAGCAACGGGAGCAGAACATCTCGCGAGAAATCCCAAATCATGTTTCACGTCGATGTACAAGTGTGACACAATTGTTTAGTCAATGGATGGGAGGCAGGTTTGTGTGATGGACCGAGCTGTGTTCACGACTCTCTGAAGTTTCTTGCAGTCTTGGGCCGAGCAGTTGCCATACTAGGATGTGATGCAGCCAGATAGGATGCTTTCTATGGTGCACCTGTAAAAGATAGTAAGGGTTTATGTGGACATGCCGAATTTCCTTAGTTTCCTGAGGAAATATAGGCGCTATTGTGCTTTCTTGGTGGTAGTGTCAACGTGGGTGGACCAGGACAGATTTTTGGAGATGTGCACCCCTCGGAATTTGAAACTGCTAACCATCTCCACCTCGGCCCCGTTGATGCTGACAGGGGTGTGTACAGTACTTTGCTTCCTGAAGTCAATTGCCAGCTCTTTAGTTTTGCTGGCATTGAGGGATAGATTGTTGTCACTGCACCACTCCACTAGGTTCTCTATCTCCCGCCTGTACTCTGACTCGTCGTTATTCGAGATCCGGCCCACTATGGTCGTATCATCAGCAAACTTGTAGATGGAAATGGACCCAAATATTACCACGCAGTCGTGTGTGTATTGGGAGTTTAGTAGGGGGATAAGTACGCAGCCTTGTGGGGCCCTGGTTTTGAGGACTATTGTGGAGGAGGTGTTGTTGTTTATTCTTACTGATTGTGGTCTGTGGGTCAGAAAGTCGAGTATCTAGTTGCAGAGTGAGGAGCCACGTCCTAGGTTTTGGAGCTTTGATATGAGCATGGCTGGGATTTTGGTGTTGAAGGCGGAGCTGTCATCAATAAATAGGAGTCTGATGTAGGAGTCGTTGTTGTCGAGATGCTCTAGGGATGAGTGTAGGGCCAGAGAGATGGCGTCTGCTGTGGACCGGTTGCGGCGGTATGCGTATTGCAGTGGATCAAGGCATTCTGGGAGTATGGAGGTGATGCGCTTCATGACCAACCTCTCAAAGCACTTCATTACGACTGAAGTCAGGGCCACTGGACGGTAATCATTGAGGCACGTTGCCTGGTTCTTCTTTGGCACCGGTATAATGGTGGTCTTCTTGAAGCAGGTGGGGACCTCGGAGTGGAGTAGGGACAGGTTAAAGATGTCCACGAACACCTCTGCCAGCTGGTCCACGCAGGCTCTGAGTGCACGACCAGGGATGCTGTCCGGGCCCGTCGCCTTCCGAGGGTTCACTTTCAGGAAGGCCGATCTGACTTCGGAAGCTGCGATGGTGCGTATGGGTGAGTTATTGGCTGCTGGGGCACTTGGCAGCGGATCAATGATTTCCTGCTTGAACCGAGCATAGAATGCATTGAGTTCATCAGGGAGGCGTGCGTTGCTGCTGGAGATACTGCTTGGCTTTGCTTCGTAGACTTGATTTCTAAACTAGAGTTTGATTGCTAAATTAGAGTGATTATTGATAGGCACTCCGATTTACTGAAATAATATTTGAAAACACCTTTTGTTACAGTTTACAGAAAATATAGGTCAGAACTATTGAGGCGAATTTGAGAAATTCAGACTTGCGGAACCTTAGTTTTCCCGACTATCAGAGTGAAACTGCTCCAGCCATTTTCTTGTATTCCCAAACGATTGAGGCAAGCATTCTGAAAACAAAATGCAGCCCCCCCACCCCCCGCACCCCCCCACCACCAAGTATTCCCCATGCCGGTGAAGGAAATTGAACAAGGCGATCTATATAGATTCTGCCAAGTGCAAATGATTAGAAGGTTTCCAGAATTAAGCTAATTGTTCCATAAATGCAGACTGCTGGAGAATTTTAAATCCATTATAAAGGATAAGCACAGGCTGTAAAAAGAGGAATCAAGCACTGTTGAATGGACATAAATAATCATATTTAACAGCAGCTTAACTTAGCATGCAAGATATATTGTGGCCTGCTCATTGAATACAAAACCTACTCAATACAGGATATCAGTAAGACCGCTTGGGTGTTTCTGATGCATGAGGCATGGTGACTCTCTGGCCCATTTCAAAGTCTCTGGTGACTCTTCGGTTTCTCACTAACTTGATAGAGTTTTTCGAGGAGGTCACAAAGATGATTGATGCAGGTAGGGAAGTGGATGTTGTCTATATGGACTTCAGTAAGGCCTTTGACAAGGTCCCTCATGGTAGACTAGTACAAAGGGTGAAGTCACACGGGATCAGGGGTGAGCTGGCAAGGTGGATACAGAACTGGCTAGGCCATAGAAGGCAGAGAGTAGCAATGGAGGGATGCTTTTCTAATTGGAGGGCTGTGACCAGTGGTGTTCCACAGGGATCAGTGCTGGGACCTTTGCTCTTTGTAGTATATATAAATGATTTGGAGGAAAATGTAACTGGTCTGATTAGTAAGTTTGCAGACGACACAAAGGTTGGTGGAATTGCAGATAGCGATGAGGACTGTCAGAGGATACAGCAGGATTTAGATTGTTTGGAGACTTGGGCGGAGAGATGGCAGATGGAGTTTAATCCGGACAAATGTGAGGTAATGCATTTTGGAAGGTCTAATGCAGGTAGGGAATATACAGTGAATGGTAGAACCCTCAAGAGTATTGAAAGTCAGAGAGATCTAGGAGTACAGGTCCACAGGTCACTGAAAGGGGTAACACAGGTGGAGAAGGTAGTCAAGAAGGCATACGGCATGCTTGCCTTCATTGGCTGGGGCATTGAGTATAAGAATTGGCAAGTCATGTTGCAGCTGTATAGAACCTTAGTTAGGCCACACTTGGAGTATAGTGTTCAATTCTGGTCGCCACACTACCAGAAGGATGTGGAGGCTTTAGAGAGGGTGCAGAAGAGATTTACCAGAATGGTGCCTGGTATGGAGGGCATTAGCTATGAGGAGCAATTGAATAAACTTGGTTTGTTCTCACTGGAACGACGGAGGTTGAGGGGCGACCTGATAGAGGTCTACAAAATTATGAGGGGCATAGACAGAGTGGATAGTCAGAGGCTTTTCCCCAGGGTAGAGGGGTCAATTACTAGGGGGCATAGGTTTAAGGTGAGAAGGGCAAGGTTTAGAGTATATGTACGAGGCAAGTTTTTTACACAGAGGGTAGTGGGTGCCTGGAACTCGCTACCGGAGGAGGTGGTGGAAGCAGGGACGATAGTGACATTTAAGGGGTATCTTGACAAATACATGAATAGGATGGGAATAGAGGGATACGGACGCAGGAAGTGTAGAAGATTGTAGTTTAGTCGGGCAGCATGGTCGGCACGGGCTTGGAGGGCCGAAGGGCCTGTTCCTGTGCTGTACATTTCTTTGTTCTTTGTTCTTTGTTCTATCACCTGAGTTATGATGAACATTGTAATGCTGATTCAAACGGTTGGATGCTGCTGTGGGCTTCGGGACCCAATGTCAGAACCAAATGGGTTTCCCAAACCCGCACTCAGGAGTAGCTGCGTGTTCTGGGAGCCGGCCTCCTCACTGTGCCGCCTCGGTGCTAATGCCACATGGCCTCCCAGCACTGCCCGCCCGCCCAACCGGAGTGCCAGCAGCCCTGGTGCCTCGGCAACCCCACTGGGGGCCGTGGACGCTGCCGAGGCAGGTCAGGGATTGCAAAAGTGCCTCAACATCCCACAGGTGCTGGCAGTCTGTGGGAGAGGTCCTACGCAGCAGAAACGCACGGGGAGCTGTCCCAACGCGGATCCCCTCATTTTCCCGCCTCCTCCTCCTCTCCAAAGCTGGCATTATGACGGCCGGAAGATTCAGCACACGTTTTAACCTACATTCCCTCCTTTAATAGGTTTGTTTCGAATCACTAGCTTTCGGAGCGCTTCCCCTTCCTCAGGTGAATGAAGAGGTATGTTCCAGAAACATATATATAGACAAATTCAAAGATGCCAGACAATGCTTGGAATGCGAGCATTAGCAGGTGATTAAATCTTTACAGATCCAGAGATGGGGTAACCCCAGGTTAAAGAGGTGTGAATTGCATCAAGCCAGGACAGTTGGTAGGATTTCGCAGGCCAGGTGGTGGGGGATGAATGTAATGCGACATGAATCCCAGGTCCCGGTTGAGGCCACACTCATGTGTGCGGAACTTGGCTGTAAGTTTCTGCTCGGCGATTCTGCGTTGTCGCGCGTCCTGAAGGCCGCCTTGGAGAACGCTTACCCGGAGATCCGAGGCTGAATGCCCTTGATTGCTGAAGTGTTCCCCGACTGGAAGGGAACATTCCTGCCTGGTGATTAACCTGGTGTTGTAAGACTTCTTACTGTGCTCACCCCAGTCCAACGCTGGCATCTCCATATCCTTTAATAGGGACATCGGACGTATATTGCTGGAAGCATTTCCCAGTTTCAAGGCTTCGCTGCACTCGGCATGTTCTGTTGTCCTTCTTGTGGAAGGCTATACAGTTGAGGTGCCCCTTAGGTGGGCAGGATGGGAAACATTGTGTCGATAATGCCTTGTCTCCTTTCTCAAGCTATTTTCTCTATGGCCAAATAATTTCCCGCACTGCCTCAATTTTTAGGTGGTGGGGGGGGGGGGGGGGGGCCAGAACTAATCCAAGTTAAATCTGGTGTGGGGAAGGGGCTCCTCCATCAGAAGCCCCTTCCACCGGGGTAAGACCTCCCTGAAGGCCCTTTGATCTCTGGATCTCTCCCCGCCCTCCCTCCGGGTTATAGAAAGTGCTCAATCATTCATATATTAATAGAGCTGTCATCAACTTCAAATGGTAAAAACAAAATAAATATTTCCGCTTGATTGGACGCAGAGGGAGTGCACGGCTCTCACAGTCAATGTTGTGAGCAATCAGCGCACACCTCACTTCACCTCACCTCACCTCACCTCACCTCACTTCACCTCACTTCACCTCACCTCACCTCACCTCGCCTCACTTCACTTCACCTCACCTCACCTCACCTCACCTCACCTCACTTCACCTCACCTCGCCTCACCTCGCTTCACCTCACCTCACCTCACCTCACCTCACCTCACTTCACCTCACCTCACCTCACTTCACCTCACCTCACCTCACTTCACCTCACCTCACCTCACCTCACCTCACCTCACTTCACCTCACCTCGCCTCACCTCGCTTCACCTCACCTCACCTCACCTCACCTCACCTCACTTCACCTCACCTCACCTCACTTCACCTCACCTCACCTCACCTCACTTCACCTCACTTCACCTCACCTCACTTCACCTCACCTCACTTCACTTCACTTCACCTCACCTCACCTCACTTCACTTAACTTCACCTTACCTCACCTCACCTCACTTCACCTCACCTCACCTCACCTCACCTCACCTCACCTCACTTCACCTCACCTCACCTCACCTCACCTCACTTCACCTCACTTCACTTCACCTCACCTCACTTCACTTCACTTCACTTCACCTCACCTCACTTCACTTAACTTCACCTTACCTCACCTCACCTCACTTCACCTCACCTCACCTCACCTCACCTCACCTCACCTCACTTCACCTCACCTCACTTCACCTCACCTCACCTCACTTCACTTAACTTCACCTTACCTCACCTCACCTCAGCTCACCTCACCTCACCTTACCTCACTTTACCTCACTTCACTTCACCTTACCTCACCTCAGCTCATCTCACCTCACCTCAGCTCACCTTACTTCACTTTACCTCACCTCACTTCACTTACCCTTTCTTTAAGTGCAAATCACTTCAGTCATTGCAGTCAGAAGAAAATGCTACGTGGATGGAAACCAGTGGAATGTGACAACCCTGCGCCTGGGCAATGGTCAACCAAATGTCTCGTGGACCGCACTCAGAGCCCAGATGGGGCACACACGGCCCCTGTGCCACAGGTTGCCCACCACCGCTTTGGGCCATGCTGGGGTTGCGAAAGACTCTACGGCCGTGATTCAGCGGACTTGAGCTAAAGTTCGCTGAATGGCTCATTTGGCGGCCGAGAAACAGCTTTCTATTCAATTACACGTTGCCGGTTCTTTTGTCCTCGGGGAGATTCTTGACGCCACACTTCGAGGGATTTCCAGCTGGCGAGCTTGTTTTGGAAGTCTGCCCCGATCTCCCCCCTCCCCTTTTCAGCCCCCTCCCCCGGAAAAAAAAAGCTCTGGGAGGTCTCCAGGATCTCTAACTGGCAAGGCCCCAACCTCGCTGGCTTGATCACTGGCAGTGCCTACCTGGAACTCTGGCACTGCCACTTGGAAACCCCGGCAGTGCCAAAGTGGCAGAGAGTGGATGCCCAGGTGGCTGGGCTGGCAGTGCCAAGGTACCTGGGTCCCATGGAGAGCCAGGGTGCCTCCCTGCCCTATCCCCGACCACCCGGGGGTCTCCAATGGTCTGGGAGACCCGCCCTCCCAGGTGCCATTACACCTGGTCCACGTCTGTGGGCCAGTACTGAATCATGCCCTCTCTATTTGTAAGTTCGTTCCTTCTCCTCTATTCCGAGCTGAATTTATAGCGTGTGACACAAACCAAAATCAGATTAGTGGGCAGAGTGAACTCATTTTCACATTGTGGATCATAATGTGGCTTTTTTGAGGGGGATTAAGCTGGTTTTGGATGCAACAGTGTGACTGCTATTTAAAGGTCTGGAAATTGGTTTATGAGGGCTAATTTACAAGTGCAACTATGTATGGAAACAAAACTAGATAAAATCAAATCATGACTGGAGTGGAATTATTAAAAGGAGCAATCAATTAGTCTTTCGACAACCATTGAAAGTTGTGGTCTTCGTTTTTTTATCAATAGCGCTGTGTGCCGCAGATTAACGAGGACCACATGATGACTTTTAGAAAATGATTTGGAAGGGCTTCAGAAAAATATTGCTGCAAGATTTTTGGAAGAAAATTTGATCTTTGGATTACATTAAACAATGGGCAAAGAGAGAGCGAGGAAAATAGCAATGTACGAAAAATGACTGACGGGAAACGACCACCTAAACACAAGTGAAATACCTTGCACGCCTCGTCCCAGCCAAAGGCCACGGGATGTCCTGGGAGAGCAGACAGACGGGGTATAAATCCTGCACAATTCGGAAGGAAATAAATGGGAAAATTCCTCTTCAATTCCATTAGGTGGGTATGAACTGGTTCTGCAAACCACTATAAGATCATAAGACGTGGGAGCAGAAGGAGGCCATTCGGCCCATCGAGTCTGCTCCGCCATTCAATGAGATCATGACTGATAATCCTCAACTCTACTTTCCCGCCTTAGCCCCACAATCCTCGATTCCCTCACTGATTAAAAGTCTGTCTCTCTCAGCCGTGAACATACTTAACGGCCCAGCCTGTACAGCTCTCTGCGGTAAAGAGTTCCACAGATTCACTCCCCTCTGAGAGAAGAAATTCCCCCTCATCTCTGTCTTAAATGGGTGACCCCCTGACTCTGAGATGCTGCCCTCTGGTCCTAGACTCTCCCACAAGGGGAAACAACCTCTCAGCATCGACCCTGTCAAACCCCCTGAGAATCCGATATGTCTCAATAAGGTCGCCTCTCATTCTTCTAAACTCCAATGAGTACAGGCTCGACTGACTCAACATCCCCTCCATAACCGGGATCAACCTGTGAATCTTCTCTGCACTGCGTGTGATCTCTCTAGCCTGATTAATGTCATACACAACCTGTACTTTTGTTCAAGGTGATTTCTCCCTCACCAGACAGAAGCTGGCTACCTCCAGATCGATTCAACAGATCAGCACCCATTGCAAGAATCAGCAACCTGTCCCAAAAGTCCATTATTCCCTGGGGCAGCATGGTAGCATTGTGGATAGCACAATTGCTTCACAGCTCTAGGGTCCCAGGTTCGATTCCGCCTTGGGTCACTGTCTGTGCGGAGTCTGCACATCCTCCCCGTGTGGGCGTGTGTTTCCTCCGGGTGCTCCGGTTTCCTCCCACAGTCCAAAGATGTGCAGGTTAGGTGGATTGGCCATGATAAATTGTGCTTGGTGTCCAAAATTGCCCTTATTGTTGGGTGGGGTTACTGGGTTATGGGGATCGGGTGGAGGTGTTGACCTTGGGTGGGGTGCTCTTTCCAAGAGCCGGTGCAGACTCGATGGGCCAAATGGCCTCCTTCTGCACTGTAAATTCTATGAATAGACTTGTGTAATAGGTAAATTCACGATCAATAGCAAGTGTAAATTCCACTTATATTATTCATCTTGGTATTCCCATTCCATAAACATTCAATTCGGAGCTTCATGGAACATTGAGGTAGCCTCTGTTGTTATGGGCCAGGGTTTAGAGAACCCCAAAGTGTATCATGTAGTTCATCTGACCCACAACGTTTAATAGATTGTGGTATGGGGAGCACACGGCCCACTCTACAGGTGTGGTACAGCAGAAATGGAATAGTATTTTTTAAAGCAAAACAATGTTTATTCTATGAACTCAAGTTAACCTTTTTAAAACATACAGTGAACATCTGAGCAACCATTAATTCAAATACACCCCCAAAGACTACAACACTAAGTAAACCTTTAAGCTTTCCTTTTTAACATCCATACGACTTAGAAACAAAACCTTTATCAGAAGCACCTCAGGTTAAAGTCACTACTGAAAACATTTATAATTCTGAATTCACCAAATGATCAAGAGATAGTCTTTTGATGGCAGAGAGAACAGCAGTACACCTGCTTGGTCTGGTGTCAGCTCCAACACTGAAAACAAAACTAAAACACACCCTGCAGCCTGCTCAAAAATGAAAGTAAAAAGCTGACAGACAGCCCAGCTCCACCCACTCTCTGACATCACTGCAATAGTAAACACCCATTTCTTAAAGGTACTCTCACTACAGATATTTATATACACACCCATTTATAAACACCCATTTCTCAAGGGGATTCTCACATGACACTGAATTCACTGAGAGCAGTACCTATTGAATATAATCCACGTCAAAATTTGTAGAGGACATAAGAGCACACAGGTACCACATTCCAGACATCCCACTCCTGATATCGCAATCTTTTACAGTACTCCAAAATGCTGGGTCAACAATCTCCTTTCCCCCAGCCCTCTCACCTTCTCCTAACCCCAACCCTTCGCCCAAAAAATCATCTCTCATCAATTTGTTGCTTTTGGGTTTTGGGCCACATTGGGGAATTGGTTTGCCCAAGGGGTTCATCCCAAAACAAAACCGTCGAAATCCAAGAATTCTTGCAAATTCCTCTTAATACATAGCAGTGCCCTGGATGTCCCTTTGTCACTTCCATTCTTCTGCTCCGAGTTGGGCCTGTTATCCCCTGTTCTCTATTCAACATTGTCTCATCTCTCATGTTATGGACTCTTTCCTCTGTTGACATGGTAATCATAGAATACCTACAGTGCAGAAGGAGGCCATTCGGCCCATCGAGTCTACAGCGATCCTCTGAAAGAGCACCACACCGAGGCCCACTCGCTCACCCTGTCCCCATAGCCCCACCTAACCTGCACTTCTTTGGACTGTGGGAGGAAACCGGAGCAGCCGGAGGAAACCCAAGGAGCCACGGGGAGAACGTGCAAACTCCACCCAGACAATCAGCTAAGGCCGGGATTGAACCCGAGTCCCTGGCGCTGTGAGGCAGCAGTGCTAACCACTGTGCCACTGTGCCGTCCATCAGCAAGGTAACTTTCATCGCCCCTTAGTTTTCTTTGGTACTTTCTGTCCTTTCCACTGTCAGATCTTTATTTTTGTATCGTCACGGCAAGGCTCCTTTATTGCCTGTCTTCTGCTCGACTAAACTCACTTTTGTGAGTGTCGCTGTATTTCATTTTTATTTTCTTTCTCTCCTTTGTCCACATTTTCATCAATAAATTGCCATCCGCGCTGTCACCTTCTCTCTTTCAGGTTGCCAGAAGTGTTGCTTTACATCTTTTGACATGATTTGCCTCAGGAACGCAATTACCTCCAGGTAATGTCGACAAATCTCAGATTGATATTGCACTGCCTCGTGTACATGAAGCCACATTCCTCGGTTTTATGCTTAATGCAAAATGTATGTACTGGGCATTGTCTTTTTAAGCCTCGAGGGAGATCAAATACTTTGTTGCTTTTATTAGAATCCTTTCCTATACTTCCGTCTCTCTTTTCTCTCTTGTCACATTCCTCTTGCTAACATTCATTCTTCCATTGGGAACGTTAGGAGGCCTTTGGCTGGAAGTCCGACACGTTTTGCTTTCAATTCCACCTTTGATTGCATTTCACGTTCATCAAACAATCCCCTGCTTCCCATTGTTAAATACCTTGAAGAAATAACGGAAGCTGCAAGGATAAATAAGCATGAATGGGTGAAAGCCAAAAATCGGAGGAGATGGAATATTAAAAACATACCGTTCAGGAAAACAAGTATGGATACTTTTCTCTCCCTTTCAAAGAGTCGCAAGTTAGGTTTTCATTACTAGCTTTGTTTGACTAAACTCAACTTGCCAGCGTTGTTAGAATTAGCAACAGGTCAGGTGCCTAAGTTAGACCCTTGTCTTGTCTTTCAGCCTTGCTCGTTCCAAGGATTAGCCACACCATATGACATAGGAGCAGAATTAGGCCACTCGGCCCATCGAGTCTGCTCCGCCATTCAATCATGGCTGATATTTTTCTCATCCCCATTCTCCTGCCTTCTCCCCATAACGCTGATCCCCTTATTGATCAAGAACCTATCTATCTCAGTCTGAAAGACACTCAGTGATTTGGCCTCCACAGCCTTCTGCGGCAAAGAGTTCCACAGATCCACCATCCCTCTGGCTGAAGAAATTGCTCCTCAGGAACAATCTTTCTCCACTGACCTCCCTCATCTCCTTCCTCATTGTCTCCATGTATTTTGTAAACTGCCTTTCGAATTCCGCAGCCATCACCTTAGCTATTTCTTCAGCTGTAAGCAATGCGGCCTCCCCTGGTGCTCCAGCCTCCATTTTCCTTGGTGACCCCGCGGTGACCTTTCCACTCCCCGACGGACCTTCAGCTGTTTTCCTTAGGGACGTTCTTTTGCTCACCCTCGACATTTTCTCCACTTATTCTCTGCTTCCCTCGCTGCCTGCCCCAAAGAGAGGCCAGCCCACACTCTGATACTATCCATCTATGCCATCTTAGCTCTTCCATTCATCTTTTCCCGCTGTTTTACCTTGCATTACCTCCACTTACCTACAGACTTGACTATTCCAATGCATTCCTGGCCAGCCTTCCACATTTCTGTCCTTTGTAAACTTGAGGCAAACCGAGACTCTGCTGCCCATCCCTTCCGTCGACAGCACCTTCCTCCTTAGACAGCAGCTTCCAAACCCACGACCACTGCCATCTAAAAGGACAAGATACACGGGAAGACGGCGGCATAGCGGTTAGCACTGCTGCCTCACAGCGCCAGGGACCCGTCTTCAATTCCGGACTTGGGTGACTGTCTGTGTGATCACTGAAGTGAACAATAAAAATATCTGTAAGGTAGTCAGATGTGTTTTTAAAGAGGGAAGAGATGTGGGTTATGGTGAGTATGAAGGTAAATTAGCTCACCTATCAAAAAGGAACACGTTTATCTTAAATCAGAACAATCGTAGGCAGGAGAAGGAAGGAAGGTGGGAGCGACTTATTGCTGGAAGTGGCACAGCAGTAGCACACATCTGGTGAAAATTCTGATGAATGGTCACATGCCTGAAACATCAGCTCCATTCTTTCTCTACAGGCGCCACCAGGCTTGCTGGGCGTTTTCAGCAGTAACTGTTTTACTTCAGATTTCAAGCGTCTGTGGTATTTTACTTTTGTGGTACGATACATCTGTCTGTGTGTCCTTGCTATAAAGCATTGTCAGGAACCACAAGGGGGGACTTCCGGTGACGGCGGGCGGGAGGCGGCCGCACAATGGAGGGCTCCCGTTCGGCAACGGCATTTTCGGGGCTTTAAGCCCGGTCCCAGGGTCCACGGAGGCGGCAAAAGCAGGGAGAAAGCACAGAGGCGGCAGGGTGAAGGCACAGTGAAGAAAAATGTCGAGGGCGAGCAAAAGAACGTCCGTAAGGAAAACAGCTGAAGGTCTGTCGGGGAGTGGAAAGGTCACCGCGGGGTCACCAAGGAAAATGGAGGCTGGAGCACCGGGGAGGCCGCATTGCTTATGGCTGAAGAAATAGCTAAGGTGATGGCTGCGGAATTCGAAAGGCAGTTTACAAAATACATAGAGACAATGAGGAAGGAGATGAGGGAGGTTTTGAGTGCGCTGGTGGAGGAGGTGATTTCCCCGGTGAGGACGGCGGTGGCGAGCGCAGTGGCGGAGGTGCGAGAGCAAGGGGAGGCGCTGAAGGAAGTGGAGGAGACATTATTGCAGCACGGTGATCAACTTGCCTCGATGGGGAAGGAGATGCGGAAGGTGATGGACATTAACAAGGATCTGCGAGGAAAAATGGAAGACCTGGAAAACAGATCCAGGCGACAGAATTTGAGGATTGTGGGGCTGCCCGAAGGAGTTGAAGGACCGAGGCCAACTGAGTATTTTGCCGCGATGCTGGCAAAACTATTGGGGGAGGGGGAGGATTCCTCCCGATATGAACTGGATCGGGCTCACCGGTCGTGGAGGCCTGTACCAAAGGCGAGTGATCCGCCAAGGGCAGTGACTCTGTGCTTCCGTAGGTACAGTGTGAAGGAGAAGGTCCTTTGCTGGGCCAAGCAGAAGTGGGTGGTGCAGTGGGCTGGAACTGGTATCCGTGTATACCAGGACTTTACGGTGGAGCTGGCAAGGAGGCGGGCTGCCTTCAACCGGGTGAAGAGGGCACTGTACATTAGCAAGGTGCAGTGCGGCATTGTATACCCAGCGAAGCTGAGGGTGACTTACAAGCTCAGGGACTTTTATTTTGGAACGGCGGAAGCAGCGGAGGAGTTTGCAAAGGCAGAAGGACTGTGGCAGAACTGACAAATTGAGGAATGGCCATGTGCCGATGTCACCTCATGACTGTATTTTCTTCTTTTTTGTTTCACTGCGCGCGGGTGTATGGGCTAAAGGAGCCAATGTTGTATATATTTGGACAAGGGAAGTGATGGGACTTTCACTCGAAATGAGGGCTCTTTGGGGTGTAGGAGGATATGCGGGGTTTGTGTGCTAAAAGGGGATTTCTGGGCTTTCCTGGGGCCGGGCAAGGGGGAAAGAGACCCGTGCGGGGGCCTCCACGCTGGCCGGTTTAAGCTGGCCAGTGAACGGGAGTGAGGTGGGGGGAGGGGCTGCGGCCATCGGAGCCTGGCAGAACAGGGTCCGAGTGGTCTAGCCGGGGTGGAAAGTTGGGGGGAAGGAACCGAGGTTGGGGGGAGGAGTTTTACAAGAGGCAGTGGACGGGAGGAGTTGGAGACTGGGGGGGGGGGGGGGGGGGGGGGGGGGGGCGGTATAACTCTTGGGTATCATGTACGGTACTCTTTCAGAGGTTGGAGGGCATTCAGTGTGGGGGGGGGGAGGAGGAGTGGACTCTATAGGTCAATGGTGACCATGGGCGGTCCCGGACTCCTTTTTCTTTTTCTCCTTTGTTTTTTTGTTGCCACCGTGGGAGGGTTTGTTTTATTGGATGCATATATTGACAGGTGGGCCGTTGTTTGGGGTGGTGGGAGGATGGGATCGTTGGTATTGTTAAGGGGATTGATTTTGTATTTGTTACCGTTTACTGTTTGTGGGAGGGGTGTAAATGTTGAAGGAAAATGTGAAAATGGAGAATAAAAACATTTTTTTAAAAAAGAACCACAAGGGGATCAAACTTAAATGTTTACCATGCAAAGCATCAATTACTAAAAACATTTTGGCAGTCGGCAAGAGCAGACTGACGTTGTGGTATGTCGGCACAACAACCTCCTCCCACTGTGTTTCAACAGGTACGTAGCCAAATATGGGACCACATGGCACTGCAAAGTCCAGGAGTAAACCTGGCCCAAGTTGTGATTGTGAAATTCAAGGTTGTTCTTCAGCAACCTGTGTCACAGACAGAGCGTTTCTGCTCTCTTCCTCTCCACAATCCATACGACCATATGACATAGGAACCATTCGGCCCATCGAGTCTGCTCCGCCAGTCAATCATGGCTGATATCTACAAGGCACAAGTCAGGAGTGTAATAGAATACTGCAACAACACTCCAGAAGCTCAACACCATCCAGGACAAAGCAGCCCGCTTGATTGTTCCCCCTTCTACAAACATTCAAACCATCCACTACCGGTGAACATCGGCAGCCGGGTGAACCATCTACAAGATGCACTGAAGTAACTCACCAAGGTTCCTTAGGCAGCACCTTCCAAACCCATGACCACTATCATCCAGAAGGACAAGAGCAGCAGATACCTGGGAGCCCCATCACCTGGAGGTTCCCCTCTGAGTCACTCACCACCCTGACTTGGAAATATATCGCCGCTCCTTCACTGTCACTGGAGCAACATCCTGGAACTCCCTCCCTAACAGCACAGTGGGTGTACCTGCACCTCAGGGACTGCAGCGGTTCAAGAAGGCAGCTCACCACCACCTTCTGAAGGGCAACTAGGGATGGACAATAAATGTCAATGAATGTCAATAAATGGCCATTTCTCGCTAACCAGCGACGCCCACATCCTGTAAATGGATTTTTAAAAATATGTTTCTCATCCCCATTCTCCTGCCTTTTCTCCATAACCCCGATCTCGTTATTAATCAAGAACCTATCTATCTCTGTCTTAAAGACACTCAATGATTTGCCTCCTCTGTAGCAAAGAGTTCCACAGATTCACCACCTTCTGGCTGAAGAAATTCCTCCTCATCTTTGTTTTAAAGTATCGTCCCTTTAGTCTGAGATGGTGTCCTCTGGTTCTAGTTTTTCCTACAAGTGGAAACATCCTCTCCACGTCCACTCTATCCAGGCCTCTCAGTATCCTGTAAGTTTCAGTAAGATCCCCCCTCATCCTTCTAAACTCCAACGAGTACAGACCCAGAATCCTCAGCCGCATCTCATATGACAATGGATTCCAGGGATCATTCTTGTGAACCTCCTCTGGACCCTTTCCAATTTCAGCAATCAGTATGTTTTGTATGGAAAGTATCTTCTCTGACCCTGGGAGTGTGAATTTCAATTAAATCATTCAGCATCAAGCTTTTGGGAGTTTGAAATAAAGAAGGTTATTTATTCTCACACACTTACTCCAAATGAACAGAACAACACACACACGGTTTAGCTCAGTGGGCTAGACAGCTGGTTTGTAATGCAGAACAAGGCCAGCAGCGCGGGTTCAATTCCCGTACCGGCTTACCCGAACAGGCGCCGGAATGTGGCGACTAGGGGCTTTTCACAGTAACTTCATACTTGTGACAATAAAAGATTATTACTATTACTATTACTCTCTTTCTCACGCACTCCTCACTTACACACTTGCAAAGATTAAAGTTGTGTACTTCTGCAGACTACAGTCTCTGATTTATGATTTCAGGACGCCCATCTGATAGGCCTATGGTTTCTTGAATGGATTTGATGAGTTAAAGTTGAAGTGAGGTACTTGTCAAGCAAAGGGTTCACAGCAGGGTGTGAGGTTGCCTTCAGTTGAATATCTTCAACATTGGTTCTCTGGTGAACTTTAGAACTGGATCAAGTTAAGTACTTTGGCTGCTTGATGGTTCATAGCTTGTTTCATAGTCTGGTTCTCAGACTGGCAGACAATGGATGGGTCTGGTGGTCTGTTCGGTCTTGGGTACAGTCACTGAAACCAGCTCCAATCACATGAAGGTAACACTTCTGAGGCCCACCCAGTCGTTTAGATGGGGAGACCATCATGCTGCAATTGTAAGTGGATAGTGGCCATTGAGTTTTGATCTTCCCATTACCCAGTATGAAACATGGAGACAGTCTGTAAACACTGTAGTCTTTCGGGTGTTGGCCATCCTTAAACACTGAGATGTGTGAATTCCACAAATGGCTGTGATGTATCATCACATATGCCCATATTTAATTTGATGTTCACTGGAGACCTGATACTGTATCGAGCCCAAATGCCAAAGGTCACATGATTTGTGACAGCTATCGTAACAGCTTGATTGTGCCCAATTTTTATAAGTATTGACCGAAAGTTTGTAATAGAACATGCCTGTGCTGGGAATGATATCTGACAGTCAAAGGAACCCTATGTGTGCAATTATGCCCTGACTTTGGCTTTGGTCCAAATACAGTAACTGTATTACTTCAGTTTGATGCTGCATTGAGTATAACATCAGTGTGGTATCACTGGACGTGAAACGTACCTCGAGAAATCTTTGCTCAGAATCAAAAGAGGCTGTTTCAACCAAATTGTTTACTTGTTTCTGAAAGAATGGAAAGGAAGGCAAGGAAGCATATACTGCCCATCTAAATGCGAGGTTACATCCACTTTGGTAGCAAAAATGGGTAGCTATTATCTGAATGGCCATAAAGTAGGAGAGGGGAATGTGCAACGAGGCCTGGGTGTCCTCGTACACCAGTCACTGAACGTAAGCATGCAGGTACAGCAGGCGGTAAAGAAGGCAAATGGTACCTTGGTTTTCATAGCGAGAGGATTAGAGTAGAGCAGGGGTGTCTTGCTGCAATGATACAGGGCTTCAGTGAGGCCACACCTGGAATATTGTGTGCAGGTCTCCTTATCTGAGGAAGGATGTTCTTGCTTTAGAGGGAGTACAGCGAAGGTTTCCCAGATTGATTCCACGGATGGCAAGACTGGCTAATCAGGAGAGAATGAGTCGGTTAAGATTGTATTCGCTGGGGTTCAGAAGAATGAGGGGGGTCTCATTGAAACCTATAAAATCCTAACAGGACTGGACAGGGTAGATGCAGGAAGGATGTTCCTGATGGTGGAGGGTATCCAGAACCAGGGTCACAGACTGAGTCTACGTGGTCTACCATTTAGGATAGAGATGAGGAGAACTTTCTTCACCCAGAGAGTGGTTGACCTGTGGAATTTGTTACCACAGAAAGTAATTGAGGGCAAAAAATTGCATGTTTTTAAGAAGCAGTTACATATAGCACTTGGAGCAAAGGGGATCAAAGAGTTTGGGGGCAAAGGCAGGATTAGGCTATTGAGGAGGATCTTCAAGAGTTGTCTGTTTAACGTAAGCCTTTGATTTCTGATCTTTGGTTTGGCAACTACATTTTGCCTCGCGGTCGGGGGGTCCTGGGTTTGAATCCCACCACGGCAGATGGACGGAATTTCAATTCAATTTTTTAAAAATCTGGTATTAAAAATCTAATGATGGGCATGAAACTATCATCACAAAAACCCATCTGGTTCCCGAGTGTTCTCGCGAGGGAAGGAAATCGGCCATCCTTTTCTGGTCTGTCCTACACGCGACTGGTTGACTCATAACTGCCCTCTGAGATGGTCTTGCGAGCCACTCCGTTCAAGGGCAATTAGAGATGGGTAGCAAATACTGGCCCAGCCAGCCATGCCCACATCCCACAAAAGACATTTTCAAAAATCTATTGGCTGTGAGTATTCGTGAGGGATGTGTATATTGTACTCTGGCCCGTCTGCCCACAGACACGTTTCAATTAATGGGACAGCCACAGTAAACGGAACTGAAAACCATCCAAAGCGATCCTCGTGCAAGTGGTGTGCCTTTTAACTTTTCAAAAATTCTTCACCTCCTGCGCATGAGAGAAGTCCCATTCATTAGTCAGCTTGCTTCCTGTGGTAGTCACCACTGTAGTATTGTATAGACTGCATACAAGGGCATTACGGTAAGGCCCCTGTACTACAGGTACGGGGGTAGATCCCTGCCTGCTGGCTCCGCCCAGTAGGCGGAGTATAAATGTGTGTGCTCACCGCGCTGCAGCCATTTTGGCAGCAGTTGCGGGAGGCTCCACATCTCTGCGTAATAAAGCCTCGATTACTCTCTACTCTCATCTCGTCGTAATTGGTAGTGCATCAGTCCTTTCGTGTTTCATAGCTTTGTCCTCAAGAGAGCAGTCACAAGCTTTTAAGTTTTCTTTTCCACTTAATGGGTGACTCAGAGGTGAAAACAAAATACACCTTGTTTCTTTCTGATTAGTGATGCGTACTTACAATACAAGCTTCCAGCAGCTCTTGTATTGGATTCAGTTGTGTAGAATATTGGGGCTCACTTCATTCTTTTTTGCAATACCAAAGGAGCATTGATTCTTATGCTTCAATTGCACTGAAATCCACTTAATTTAAGTCACTCATTCATTTGGCAAGTGTTCGCTCGAGGGAAAAGTCAATTTGCACAATTCTTTCCATGACCCATAATCTGGATATTGTCATGTGAGAGTACCTTTAAGAAATGGGTGTTTATAAATGGGTGTGTATATCAATATCGATAGTGAGTGTAGCTTTAAGAAATGGGTGTTTACTTCTGCAGTGATGTCAGAGAGTGGGTGGAGCTGGGCTGTCTGTCAGCTTTTTACTTTCGTTTTTGAGCAGGCTGCAGGGTGTGTTTTAGTTTCGTTTTCAGTGTTGGAGCTGAAGCCAGACAGAGCAGGTGTACTGTTGATTTCTCTGCCATCAAATGACTATCTTTTGATCATTTGGTGAATTCAGACTTATAAATGTTTTCAGTAGTGACTTTAACCTGATGTGCTTCTGATAAAGGTTTTGTTTTTAAGTCGTATGGAGGTTAAAATAGAAAGCTTAAAGGTTTACTTCGTGTTGTAGTCTTTGGGGGTTGTATTTGAATTAATGGTTGCTAAGATGTTCACTCTATGTTTTAAAAAGGTTAACTTGAGCTCATAGAATAAACATTGTTTTGCTTTAAAAAATACTTTGCCACTTGGCTGGTTTAGCACAGGGCTAAATCGCTGGCTTTTAAAGCAGACCCAGGCAGGCCAGCAGCATGGTTCAATTCCCGTACCAGCCTCCCCGAACAGGCGCCGGAATGTGGTGACTAGGGGATTTTCACAGTAACTTCATTTGAAGCCTACTTGTGACAATAAGCGATTTTCATTTCATTTTCATTTTCATTTCATCTCTGCTGTACCACACCTGTAGAGTGGGCCGTGTGCCCACAATCTAGTAAAAGTTGTGGGTCAGGTGAACTCCATGATACACTTTGGGGTTCTCTAAACCCTGGCCCATAACAATATTGACTCATAAAGGGAAGGTGCTGGGGGAGGGGGTGATGGAGACCCTCCAAAGAGTGAGAGGGTGGGGGTGGGGAAACAGGAAAATGTGGAGCTGGAGTGTACCCTTGTCCAATCTGGTCTTGTCGACCTTAAAATGGAACCTCAGAGTTTCTGATTTTTACTGTGATTTGTGGAGACGGACGGGGAATGAATTGGACGACCTGTTTAAGCGAATTATAAAGTGACCTGCTGCTGCATTCCACCTGACCGGTGGAACTTGCCGCTGCCTCCAGCCTGAGACCTTACACCATGAAAAATCATAATTAGCTGCACGATTGAGATTAAAATGGAAGAATTTACCTCAGTGTACCTCCAGCGATGGATCATTTGAAAAGCATCTGTAAATATACGGTACGTTCATTCATTCCGTCACCCTGAGGCTGCTGTTTGTTCCTGAGTAGCTCATTTTAAACTGGAGCAGGAAGTCACCTCAGGTGACCCATTGACCCCAGGTTCAAAGGGCATGTCAGAGCTGCAGAATCCATACAATCCCTACAGTGCAGGAGGAGGCCTTTCGGCCCACTGCACCTGCACAGACCCCAAGTGCACCCTACCAAGGCCCACTCCCCTTAGCCTTATCCCCATAGTCCCGGAATCCCACATAACCTACACATCTTTGGACACTAAGGGTCAATTTTAGCCTGGGAAACCACCTAACCTGCACAACTTTGGACTGTTGGAGTGTGAGAAACACCGCTCACCTTTTAATAATTTACACTTAGTCAAATTCTGAAGAAGTATTTATTATCGATCTTGCAAGAGCGGGTGCCCCCAGTAAGCAATAGCAGACACACAGAATTCACACAGCTTCACTTTGTTATATACAATCCGTGAAAATACAATCCGTGAGAAACAATCCGTGAGAAATACATCCCACAAACTATAGAAAGGGCAGTTCCCTTATCAGTGATCCATTATTTGGCCTCCCCCTTGCATAGTGGTTTCTGTCAGCTCCTGGTATATCCTTGGACCGTCAGTTAAAGATAAGAATGAGGCCCCCTGCTTGCACCTGCTATCTTCCCCCTTGCTTAGCAATTTCTGTTATTGTACATCCTGTTCTTCCCCGAAGGTCAGCCTTGCACATAGTTACAACAACTCGCTCACTATAACTTACTCAGAACTTGACATGTTAATTTTCCCATCAGGCCTCATTGTTGACATCTTAATTGTGAACCAGAGTTTATACATGTAAAAACAACACAAAATGTTCATTTCTCACAAATCCCCCTTTTTTTCTTTTTACTCTTGTTGCTTTTTACACTTTGTAGCCTCTTCTAACCTACCCCAAAATTGTCCAACATCCTCTCAACTTCCCTTTCCATGGTGCTGTCCTCTCCTTCAGTCTTCCCTCTTTATAGTAGGCAAATTGTACCCTGGCCTCCTTTACCCAGGGGTAATGGCATCTGCTTGGTCAAGGCTGTTTCGATGAGCCTCTGCACCAAGCCTCTTACGCACGGGATGATGCAACAGCCTATTGCCGCCAATGCTCCTATCACCACGATGATGGAGGTGAGGATGGATACAATTAACCCTTTCCATTTCCCAAACATTGAGTCAAGCCACCCAGTCCTGGATGTGTCTGCCCCTGAGTTGTCTGCCATTTCCTCAGCCTGAGTGGTTAACCCTTGTAGCGCACGGGTAATCGACCCGTCGGGTGCCGTGTTGTTGGGGATAAACGTGCAACACTGTCCCTTAAGCATAACGCATACACCACCTTTCTCTGCCAAAATCATATCCAGAGCCAATCTATTCTCCCAGGCCATTCTACTCCCAGGCCATTTTCTCATCAGGCCTCATTGTTGACATCTTAATTGTGAACCAGAGTTTATACATGTAAAAACAACACAAAATGTTCATTTCTCACAGGAGGAAACTGGAGAGAAACTCACGCAGGCACAAGGAGAATGTGCAAACTCCACACAGACAGCCACCCGAGGGTGGAATCGAACCCGGGTCCCTGGTGCTGTGAGGCAGCAGTGCCACCATTATTTGAGCCGACTGCTGGCTCTGATATACTTGCATCTTATGTGGACTGGAAGCAGAATGAGTGAGTCCAAGAAAGATGGCCTAATGTAGTTGAATAGGCACGGTGCCATTTTCCTCATAGAATTTACAGTGCAGAAGGAGGCCATTCGGCCCATCGAGTCTGCACCGGCCCTTGGAAAGAGCACTCTACCCGAGCCCACACCCTATCCCCGTAACCCAATAACCCCACCCAACCTTCTTGGACACTAAGGGCAATTTATCACGGCCAATCCACCTAACCTGCACATCTTTGGGATGTGGGAGGAAACCGGAGCACCCGGAGGAAACCCACGCAGACACGGGGAGAACGTGCAGACTCCGCACAGACAGTGACCCAAGCCGGGAATCGAACCTCGGACCCTGGCGCTATGAAGCAACAGTGCTAACCACTGTGCTACTGTGCCGCCCATACTTTGCAATTCCAGCCCCAGCGGTTACATAGAAAGCTATAAGCTTGTGTTTCGCCAGGCTCAGCCCAGAATCTCTCTCCCTTGGCCAGCAACTTACTATTAACCACCAATCCCTCAGCACTCACATTATTCCCAGGAATCATTCATCTGGCTCTCCCTCCAACCTATGCTCTTGCCGACCAACCTTGACGTCATTCCCACCAGCTTTGGAAAGGAGGCAGGTCTGTAAATGAGGCCTAACTGCTAATAGCAGTCAGGGCCCCCACTTACTTCACAGTTTGCAGGTGCGTCGTCAAATCTAGCCCCCTCATGCATTGATCCCAACCCGAGTTAAAATTGACTTCTCTTTTATTTTAATTTTACCAGCGGCACCATAAGCTTGAGTTTCAAGTTTATTTTATTTTCTGGATTCTGTCTAGAAGGCCTACTCTTAGAACATTTCAGTCATCCACTCAAAGGATATACAGTTCAAGTACAAGACAAATACAGATTTTGTAAGCCAACCATGTATATGTTGTCCAGTGATAAATAACAGGATTTCAAGAGGGCAGTTTATAAAAGTACATCGATCCTGTCATCAATAACTGGGCCATGAAGGGACTGATAAATGAATTAGAAAGGATGGTTTTATATCCACACTCTTATTGTTTTCAATGGGAAAAGGTGAGTTTTATATTCACCCAAATCAACCCAACCACAGACAACAACTAAAAGCCGTAAGCTTCACAAATTATTGGCCACATGATCCAGCATATTGCTCTCCTCGACTGTGGCGACTCTGTGGGTCAGGTGGGTCTGGAATTGACCCCGCACTAGCCCAGGGTACCGGAACAAGAGGACGATTTCCTCTCAGTTACGATGTGCTAACAGCATCGTAAACGTAACAGCAAAGACTCCCCTGTCCTGCTACGTTTCGTTTCTCAGCAGGGCACGGGAAACCAGGTAAAAAACTTACCCCATGGGGAGGAAAGGGGCCACAGGCTTCCACATCCTATCACTTCCTGACACGGTTCTCTGGTAGACTTTGTTACTTTTTGAATCAGGATGTAGGGGAAACGATTTTAAGTGTTTATAACCAGGAAAGTGCTTTTTATCTCATTTTACAGACAAAGTAATGTTTTTATTTATTTTTGATGAGTGTTAACTTACATACAAAAAACAAGTCTCATTTGGAGTAAAGTGCGGTATTGCAATAACAATGTTAATACACATTGCTGCGATTGCACGTTTGGAAAAAGGCATTGTACTAAGTCTGTGATCTTCCCTCATGGAGATCGAATTACTCTGATAGAAGCTTACAGAAGGAGGTCATTCAGCCAATTCTGTCTGTGCTAGCTCTTGGAGAGCGAGAACATGCTTTGTCCCATGACCATGCATTTGTCCGTAACCCTGTAGGTTTCTCACTGCATATACCTGTCCAACTGCCTTTCAAAATTACTTCTGGAATCAGCTTCTTGTTGAGTTACCCAGGTCACGACAATTCTCCAAATGAAAAAAAATGTTCACCCTTTTCTTTTAAAAAAACCATTTTATTGAGGCATTTAGACATTTTTTACAACTATTTCAAGAGGAAAAAAGTAAGTAACACCCACCCAACCAACCTCACTCTGTTCTAATGTTTCTGAATCTATGACCACTCTGTAAAATACAATGGGAACTATTACTGGGGCCAGCTTCATCTTAAGTTGAAAGGTCAAGGTTAACGCCATGACCTGATGTCCAATTGTGATACTGGGTAAGTACTGCCTCGTGGGAGAGGCTCTCCTTCGGGAGGGGGGGATGTGAAGCTCAGGTCCGCTCTGCCCATGGGCTGCATTCCTGGCTGGTCCACCTGACTGATCCTTGCAACGCCCCTGGGTCATGAAGCCCACTTTCCTGCATTTCTTTGCCCAGTGTTTTGCCTCTACACCTCGCCCCTTGTTTCCTCTCTCTTCTTGATGTTTGGGAACGCCCGGATTCAGCATCCTTTATTGCCAAGGCAATCATTTCCATAACTGAGTGGTTCATTCCACACCGCAATCCACATTGTGTGCAGAATGACATGTATAGTGAAGGGTAAATTATTACATCTCAGTGTAATTCAAACACCAGAGGGCACCACCAGTTCCCAGTATAAATACCAGACCTCAGGGAATGCTGGGTAGTTGGCAAAAGAAAAGCATTGATCACAGCACGAGGTGTAGTTTAGATTAGAGAGAATCAACATGAGGATATCATTAGTGACTTCTAGATTATTGATCATTGCCAGACAGATTCAATATTACTTTCTTACTAGTTATAGCTCAGTAGCGTGTGCAAACTTTATTTAATTAATCGTTATCCAATAAATTAGTTTTGATTCAATCTAAAGATTGGTGGTTTCTTTGTCATCAACTCAACGGACCATTCTGGATCAAAAGTCAAAGAACAACAACATATTACCACCAAAGGTGATATAATAGTTTGGGGCACTGTTCCACAGCGGGCACAGCAGCTGAGGTTGACAAATTCACTGAAAGACGTGAATGAACCAATTGGATTTTTCTTCATGACAATCCATCACCTTGCTTTTCTTTTAGTATGGGCTTCAGAAATGATCCAAATTCAACATTCCAATTCACCACAAAGGAATTTAAACTCGCAACCACTGGAGGTACTGCCCCAATATCACAACCACAACCTAACCCTCTGCCTGCTAGACCTAATAGCTCAGATTACTTAATCCAGTTTATTTTGTGTGTTACACCTCCATTTCCAACAGCCTTTATTGTGAAATTTAAGAAGCCCAGTTTAGATGCTAACCATCTTCCCAAAAACGTATGGCAAATTTAAAATGAAATTAGATGCCTTCAACTCCAAAGACTTTCAGGATGCCACTGATTAGAATCCATTAGTTGGAAGGCAAAGCTTTGTGCCTGTTCTTCTCATGCATGTATTTACTTCTTATTAATCTTCTTTTAAAGCTATTTATTAATCATAGAGTACCATCATCTCAGAACTTCCATGCCATTAGGCATGTCAATGCATTTCATGTTTAAGCATATAATTTTTTTCTACTTCAGGGGATTAGAGGTGCTTGCAGGCACCTGTAAGCAATGGAATTTGCTGATCTAATTCAGTCAAACCTGTTACGGTTACCGTAATTGGTTACTTAGTGCTCACTATGTGAAGCAAGCTGGCAGACATCTGATTATAGCCCTCACTGCAAAATCATATTCCGTGATCCCAGCTGATGTAACATACTGGGTGCAGCCTGCCCAGTTCACGTATGTACCAGGCCTGATACTGAGATGAACGCTTTTCGCCAGTCCCTAAGATGATCAAACTGGTGAGGTTCTGCTGTCCTCAACGTACATCAGAACATGACGGCCTTAGAAACGGGAAATCAGATGACACATCGCCACTTATTAGAGAACTTCACAAGTCGAATATCCATCAAACAGGCCACTAGGACAACAGCCCCATTTTAAAATCCATCTTGATGCCTGCAAATTGTATCGCACTAGTCCACCATTCAGGATGCCAGGCAGCTACTTTAAGTCGGTCACACTCGATCAGCTCGTTAATAAACAGAGGCAGTATTTTAACCTAATTGCCTAGTATTATCAATACTGTGCTTCGAGTGACCACAGTAGGTCTAGGTGACTATGTGGGCAGCGCTGATCTCTCCAGTGTTTCATAGTTGATGCATTTTGTCCCTGTGCAAATGGAGGCTGCAAAACATATTGGTTGACAATTGGAAAGGATTTCTGTTCAGTTTGTGCCAGGACCATCAGCTGTGTTATTGCTGCCTCCACAGCTAGTCCTTTTACGCAGGACATAGCTGTCCCCACAGCTCCACCCTTTGTGCAAGGTGCTGTATCCACTATAACTAGGCCCACTCACCATAAGACCAGCAGTCAACCTGTTTCTCAGATTGACGACGTAGTTAGATTTGATTGGCCCTATTAACATACAGCATCACATCCTGACTCTCCAAAGCTTGACCACCACCTACAGGCCAGTGGAATATTGTCCACGTGCCTGGACAAATACGGCTGTAACAACACTCAAGAAGCTCAGTACCATCCAAGAAAAAGAGTCTGCCTGCCCAACAATGTGCCTACCACCTTCAATTTCCATTCCTTCCTTTGCCGAATGCTTTGGCTGGAGTGTGCACCATCTACAGGACATCCTGCGGCAACTGGCCAAGGCTTCTTCAGTAGCTTCTCCCCCTGTAACCTCTACTACCTAGACGGATCGGGACAACAGATACTTCCTTACCAATCCTGTTGAATCTTAGAGATCCCTGGCTCTTGTCTCTGTGGGCGATAGGGAATCAGCCATGATTGAATGGTGGAGTGGACTCGATGGGCCGAATGGCCTTACTTCCACTCCTATGTCTTATGGTCTTATGGAATGCCACATCATCAATCTTCAGAGTGTATAGAGCCACATAGCCCGATAGGCACAGAGGATTGTGATACAGGGCTGCTGTTACTGGCTGTAACCTGGAAGGTTCCAGGAGCTTTACAACACAAGCGAGACTGTGACCTTAACAGCCACAGGAAATTAAGTCCTGAGTGTCCTGTGAGGTCTGAGTCCCCTTTCAGGAAGACGCACATCTCCGTAATGACTGCCCCAGTGAAATGCAGCTTCCTCATGCACTCGTCTCTGGTCATGTGGAAGTAAGAGTTCTCAGTAAATACCGAGCGGATAGAACCTCCGACTGAGATTCCCCCCATTGCCCTCTTCTCCCACTCTCTCCTCCAGCAGCTAGCTGATGCTACTTTGCTTGTCTTCATCTCTTCCTCCCAATTGTCCTCCAGAGCAAAAGGGAACGCCTGACAAGATCCTCCGACAGACCCCTCTCGCTTGGTGACTCTAATAAGGCTGGGGGCATGGAGAATCCAGCCCCGTATTCTCACCAATGCTCTCGATAACTGAAGCATACCATCCTTACGTTTATGTTCAAATCCTCTCACAATAGAGGAGAGCATTCCATTAGCCTTCTTAATTAACCAACCAACCAAAAATACCACTGTGATTCAGAAATCTGAACCTGCGTTAACAGATGCTCAGTACACTGATTCCTGGAATGAGCGGGTTGCCTTATGAGGAAAGATCAAGCAAATTATGTTTGTTTCCGTGGGAGTTTAGAAGAGTGAAGAGTGACTTGAATGGGGTATGTAAGATCCTGAATGGTTTTGACAAGGTGGACATTGAAAGGATGTTTCCTCTTGTGGGTGAGTCAGTACTCCGGAATTCAGAGTAACAGAACCTGATAGACTTCCCACTCGTGGTCCCAACGTCTCAATGGATAGATTGGCTTCAGTGGGTGGAAGATCAGGAAGCATAGTTTTAACCCTTTAAGCCAGTGTTTTTCAAACTTGTTTTCCGGGGACACATTTTTACCAGCCGGTCGACCTTCGGGACCCACGCCGGCCGACCTTCGCGACCCACCATTCTCTCTTACCTTGTTTGCTGCTGACAAAATGGAGGACTCGCAATCGCGCCCAAAGCACGTGACGTCGACGTTCGGTGAGGCGTGACCTGCTCTCTGACTCCCTTCAGCCAGGAACATTACATTAAATTTAGAAAAATCATCCTCTCCTGCGTCTCCGATTGCGCAAATTCACGTGCAACAGCGGGCTTTTAACAATGCCGCTGCGAGCGACCTTCAAAATGACGGCCCCGACCATATAAAAAACATACGGGTGCAATGCACATGCTTGTCCGCTCATTGGTGCGCATGCGCAGGACCACGGTGGGACTATGGCGACTTTATTTACTTTTACTTTATCTCATTCACCTTAACCACATTCCGTGGTCGCGGGTCCTGCATCCTCGCCACTCTGAGTAAAGAAGTGTATTCCGAATCACTTACTTGATGTTTAAGCGACTGTTTTTTCACTCGAGAACGCCTAGTTCCCCACAAGTGGAAAATTATTTATTGGGACTCTCGGTACTTTGCGTCAAATACGGGTTGGCATTTTCCGCGTGGATGACGGTGAGCTCCAATCTTCTCTCCGTATTTCTCACCTTCTGTCCGTTCTGGGCAGCTTCTCTCTGCCCCTTTTTGCAAAAAAAAAACCTCAGCAGGAACAAGAAGGCAGAACCCCAGGGGGTGGAAGGTACCAGCAGGAGTGCCTTCTAGGGGTTTACAGGCACCAACAGCAACTTTCGAGATGAAAGGGAGCAGAGATTCCACTTGATGTGTCTCCAGGTGTAATCCTAGCCTGGTGATTTGTTAGCTAAAGGGCCTTAAATTAAAATAAAACTGACAGAATGCCAAGTGCTGTGAGAGAATAATATTCCACATTCATTTCATATGTGATGAACTTTAATCGTTCTTGGGAGAGTAATCGAAGTGCAACGCTGGCTATATTTAGACATTTTGTCCCACTATCGCCCTATTGTCCTGACCACAGTACATCAGAAATGAACACTGAAGCTGTAAGTAACTAAGAGGTCTAAAGGTTTAAGGCACTTGTAGCAAATTCCTCTCCTGGCATATTAATAGCAGAAATAACGAGTTTATTTAAAAGGGTTAATGTCGCGTGACGGAGCAGGGAGCAGAATCTGATACAACGTGTGATAAATCATTCATCGAAACTTAGCAAACTTTAGCTGCAATCATATTCAACTTTTCTCGAAAATTCAAAGCAGAAAATACCTTTGACCCAAGACAATAAAAATTGTGGAAAGTGCCTCTTGCGTAATACCAAACACTGGTGTTGCCAAATGTTGACCTCGACAAGCATCTTGGGATTGCCTTAGGTATTGCCGAATGGTTGGTTGGTACCAGACAGGTCGTTCTTGGAGTTCTGTCATTTTGCCAAGATTATCCTGAGGTCTTCAGGAGTCAAAAATTTTCATCTCCTGAAAACTGTCACGAGAAACAGAGAGAAAAACATAGGACGGTTTTGAAAACCCTTGTTTTTTTAATTCATTGGATGTGGGCCTCACTGGTTGGGCCCGCATTTAGTGCCCTTCATAGAGGGTATTTAAGAGTCAACCACATTTGCTGTGGGTCTGGAGTCACATGTAGGCCAGACCAGGTAAGGACGGCAGATTTCCTTCGCCAAAGGACATGAGAGAACCAGATGCGTTTTTACAACAATGATATCATATCCATCATTAGACTTTTAATTCCAGATTTTTATTGAATTTAAATGTCACTACCTGCCATGGTGGGATTCGAACCCGGGTGCCCAGAACATTACCCTAGGTCGCTGAGTTACTAGTCCAGTGGCAATAAAAACAGCTTCTTCCCCGCTGTTACCGGACTCCTAAATGACCCTCTTATGGACTGACCTGATTAATACTACACTCCTGTGTGCTTCACCCGATGCCGGTGTCTATGTATTTACATTGTGTACGTTGTGTTGCCCTATTGTGGTGCGCAGCACGGTAGCATTGTGGATAGCATAATTGCTTCGCAGCTCCAGGGTCCCAGGTTCGATTCCCGGCTCGGGTCACTGTCTGTGCGGAGTCTGCACATCCTCCCCGTGTGTGCGTGGGTTTCCTCCGGGTGCTCCGGTTTCCTCCCACAGTCCAAAGATGTGCAGGTTAGGTGGATTGGCCATGATAAATTGCCCTTAGTGTCCAAAATTGCCCTTAGTGTTGGGTGGGGTTACTGGGTTATGGGGATAGGGTGGAGGTGTTGACCTTGGGTAGGGTGCTCTTTCCAAGAGCCGGTGCAGACTCGATGGCCCGAATGGCCTCCTTCTGCACTGTACATTCTATGATATTATGTATTTTCTTTTCTTTTCATGTACTAAATGATCTGTTTGAGAATCTCGCAGAAAAATACTTTTCACTGTACCTTGATACACGTGTACACGTGACAATAAACAAATCCAATCCAACACCACTCTTTCACTGCCTCCCCAGCCAAATCCCTCCATTCTCTCACTTCTTCTTTCAACGCTTTTGTTTATTCATTAGCTGTTGACTGGGTGCGATTGAAGGCAGGGAGACTTCAGGAAAATTCTCAACCAGAGTTAGTGAATTAGAGACACCAGCTGGGGCGACATTCTCCGACCCCCCGCCGGGTCGGAGAATCGCCGGGGGCTGCCGTGAATCCCGCCCCCGCCGGTTGCCGAAGTCTCCGGCACCGGTGGTTCGGCGGGGGCGGGAATCGCGCCGCGCCGGTTGGCGGGCACCCCCCCCCGCTCGATTCTCCGGCCCGGATGGGCCGAAGTCCCGCCGGCCGATAAATTGCCTGTCCCGCCGACGTAAATTAAAGAACCTTTCTTACTGGCGGGACAAGGCGGCGTGGGCGGGCTCCGGGGTCCTGGGGGGGGGGGGTGCGGGGCGATCTGACCCCGGGGGGTGCCCCCACGGTGGCCTGGCCCGCGATCGGGCCCCACCGACCCGCGGGCGGGCCTGTGCCGTGGGGGCACTCTTTCCCTTCCACCTCCGCCATGGTCTCCACGCTCCCGCGCATGCGCCACCCCGACATGTCATTTCCGCGCCAGCTGGCGGGGCAACAAAGGCCATTTCCGCCAGCTGGCGGGGCGGAAATCCCTCCGGCGCCGGGAATTCCGCACCTTTGGGGCGGCGCGATGCCCGTCTCATTGGCGCCGTTTTGGGCTCCAGTCGGCGGACATCGTGCCGTTTGGGGAGAATTTCGCCCAAGGATGGCCAACAGGATTGATATTGGTCAGTTGGCCATCTTTTGTAATCGGAGAACAAAGAAGCGATATTGATCCTCACGACCAGAGACACTGGGGTTAACTTGAATTTACTTGTCACTGAGCAAAGACATCATACTATATTTTGATGTAAAATATGATATATATATATATCAACATGGCTACTTCTTAAAGACTTCTAAAAGGCTGAAGCTATGTCTGCCTGCAGCCTTGAACAAAAGGAACCACCTGGTAGATGCAGAGAAACAGGAGACCATTCCAGAGTTTAAGGCCTAGCCAGACGAAGGCACAAATACCAGTGGTGGAGGGATTAAACTCAGAGGTGTGTTAGAGGCCAGAATCAGAGGAGAATGTATCGGAGGGGGTTGTGGGGCTGGGGGAGGTTAGAGGGAACAAGTGCCATTTTGGACACAAAACATTAACTCTGTTTCTCTCGCCTCAGACGCTGCCAGGCCTGCTGAGGATTTCCAGCATTTTCTGTTTTTATTATTAGAGAGAAGGAAGGTTCAGACAATGGAGAGATGTGGAGACTGAGGTGTTGCCAGGCCGGGAGCCAATGTAGATGAACGAGCACAGGGGTGATGGATGAGTGGGACTTGGTGAGAGCTAGGATACAGATCGAAGATTTTTTGATCGGCTCGTCTTTATGGAAAGTGGAAAATGAGGTGTCGGCCAGGAAGAATATTCTAGACTTGGGATAACAAAGCCACACCTGGAATCTTACACATCCCTGTGGGGCAGATTGACAGCCGGGGCGAGATGTAAAATTGAGCACCAGGGCAGCTGTGCCGTGCCTATATACTGCCTGCCCCTTTTTGCCTGCAGCAGGAGGTCTTGGGCACTTAAGGATCTCCTCCCGTCGCTACTGGGATTTTCCCCACGTTGGGGCAGGCCATTGCCCAGTGGCCAGTCCACAAGCTAAATCAAGGTAGAATTAGAGCAGGGGGGGGGGGGGGCATGGGGGGGGGGGGGGGGGGGGGGTAGGGGGGGGGGGTTACTTCCTCCTTAACTGCCCAGCAAGGAATTTCTCCATTCTTTCATTTCACCTCCCCCTGACAATCCCACCCCCGGGAGAGCCCCACCCGCTTCGCTGGGACTTGCCAGGCGAGAGCAAAGACGTATCAGCAAGTCTGGACTCCACCAGTGTCTTATCTTTCATGGTTGCCACCTCAATGGAGGAGGAAGACCCACATCAGACCAATCAGTGACCAGAAAACCATAAAATACGTGAGAGAAAAAAAACGGCAACATGGAGGTGGTCTCACCCCTGGCTGCAGGGTGATGGTTTGAGGGGAGGTGGTGGTGGGGGGGAGGGGGGGTGGTAGGAGGAGGGCCAAGACCATCCCCCCACACATAAGATTCAATCCCTCATATTCCACTCACTTGATAGTCCACCGAGGAAGTTAACAAATTCTTGGTATCTCCCTTGATAGAACAGAAAATAATCCTTAAACAGTGACCAACATAATTTTACGTTAGTATTTTGAGTATTCTATGATGTCAAGTAAAGGGTCTGAGGGAAAAGAGCCAAAAAATTGTTTTTCTGAAAACATAAATTGGTTGCCTTCAATTATTCGTGAAGTGAAGGAGGACAATTTGGCTGGATTTCCTGTGGATTGTTATTATAGCAGCAGAAAATTATTGGTTCTTCGCTTTTTTGGTTGAGTTATGTTGTGAATATGCCTGTCTTCAATGTACGCACTTTGAAATAAGCAACTGGAGGAGGCAAAGTGCAAACAGCCTTTTATTTGTGCACAGTTTCCCACTCAATCCAATGAAATTGCCACCCTTCCTTCTCCCAATCAAGAAGACAAAGGGACCAATTTTAACACAGGCTCGGAATCAGGGTTACGCAAGCTGAGGAGAGGAGGGAGCTAGCCGGCCCCTGCAGCCATCGGTCCTCATTCCTATGCTGCGCAAAGCCTGTGAATTGACATTACCACTGGCGGATTGAGGTGTGTGTGTGAGGGGGGGGGGGGGGGGGGGGGGCGGGGGGGGGGGCTTGCAGGTTTGGCTCTCGCTGCCCCTCAGCAGCCCTGCCAGTCAATGCTCCTCTTGTGCTGTGCAATGCTCTGTACCTTCGGACATCTAATGAGGTAAATTGGGAGTGCCCTTAGGAAAGAGGGAAAGTCTAGAGGCAATGATTGCTATTTTTAGGATTCCAGAGGGATTAGGTCATCAAGCTGGTTCACCCTACCCAGATAACCAGAATCAAAGCACACAGCCTGCAATAGAAAGGAATTAAATCGAAAACAAATCTGCCAGTCATTATTCCACTGAACAATATATCGAGCTGGCCAGCAGGACAAAGGTGGGAGCAGATATTATTGATTCGTTCAAATGCAAATTAGGTTGCTTTATTTCAGAAAAGTAACGGGCAGAATTCTCCGGCCGTTCGCTGTCGCCGTTCCCGGCGCGATTCCCGGCGGGTGTGGGGTGGCTGCAATGGAAATTCCCATTGACAGCAGAGGGAGCAGAGAATCTCGCCGCCAGTGAACTGCGCGCCGCCTCCCGCTGCCGGGAAACACGCGGCTGGGGGGGGGGGGGGGGGGGGAGGGAGGGGAGGGCCGTGCAGAATCCCGCCCGATATTTTGAGATAAATATAAGTGAAATACTGCGGAATGTTGGAGATCCAAAATGAAAACGGGAAGAGCCGATAAAAACTCAGCAAGCCCGACGACATCCGTGGAGAAACACACAGTTAACGTTTTGAGTCCAATATGACTCATCCTCGGAGCTCATATAACATTTTGAGATAAGGTGCCGTAGGGTTTTGAATAACATACACGGGAGAAACAGGTGAATTTGATTCCTCGGTTCCCAAAGCTTTTGCCCCTCTGTGGGCTTCTTACCATGTGTTGTAGATCAATGAATAGGGTTTGATTGCTATGATTAGTCAACAATTCCATCATTCTTATATAATGCAAGGGTAGTGGAAGGTGAACCAGGCTATTTTTATTTGGCAATTCCTGTGGTCCTATCTGCATGTGCACACTATTATAGGATTAGTATAGATGCCTCAGTGCTGAGGTAATGGAAATGAGTGCTCCCACGCTATTATTTGTGCTTGTAATTTGCCAACCTTATTCGTCATATTTTGTGCATTTATGTACACGTATTTTAGTCCTGTTTTGCATTCTTTCTTCTTATTGCGCACCTATCTATCAAGGTTCTACTTCCATCTTTGGTACTGTACAACATTCTCACTTTATTCCTCTTTTCTACTACTATCTGCCGGTCTCTATCCCAACCGCCAATTTAGTTTACATCCTCCCCAATGACAGTAGTGAACCTCCCTGTGTGGACATTGGTCCCACTCCAGTTGCGGTGTGACCTGTCTCTTTTGAATAGGTGCCTCTGTCCCAAGGCTGGCCCCAATGCCCCAAGTATCTGAAGCCCTTCCCCCTGTCCCATGCTTCAAGCCCCACATTGATCCTTCCCATTTTCCTATTTCTACTCTGGCTAGCGTGTAGCGGCAGGAATAATCCGGAGATGACTACATTCGAGGTCCCGCTTTGTAACTTCCTCCTTACGTCCGAGAAATCTGACCTGATAGGACCTCAATATCTGATGCCTCCAAGTTGTTGGTACCAACATCTGGCTCACCCCCTTCCCCCTGCAGAACATTCTGCAGTCTCTCCATTATGAACTTCACCCATTTAGAGAATAGTGGCGATATAGGGGCTTGGAGGGGAACTTGCAAGGTGGTGCTGTTGCAATGCATATGTTGCCCTTGTCCTTGTAGTTGGGAGAGGTTGGGAATTTGGAAGATGCTGTCTAAGGAGCCTTGGTGAGTTCCTGCAATGTATCTTTTAGATGGTGCACACTGCTGTTACTGTGCATTGGTGCTGGAGGGAGTGAGTGTTGGAGGTGGTGGATTGGGTGCAAATCAAACGGGTGCTTTGTCCTCTTCTTTCTCTCTCCTTTGTTCTCTTCTTTCTACCTCTCTCTCTCTCCTTTGTCCTCTTCTCTCAACCTCTCTCTCCTCCCTTAAAACATTCCTAAAAATCTACCTTTCGACCAAGTTTTTTTCACCAGCTTTAATATCTCCTTATGTGGTTCAGTGTCGAAGAAGATATTCGAACTCACAGCCTCAAACATTCAGCTCAAAAATCAGCTGGAGTTGCTGGGTCTGAACCTAAGTCGTGGCTTGGTTGACAGTACTCTTGACTCTGAATCACGAGGTTCAAGGTTCAAGGTCCACTCCAGGTCTTGAATACAAACATCAACGCCAACTCTCCAGTTCAGTACTGAGGAAATGCAGCACTTTTAGAGGTGCTGTTATACCGATGAGATGTTAAACTGTGGCCCTGTTTGCCGATTTGGATAGATGTAAAAGATCCCATGGCACTATTTTGAGAAAGAGCATGAGTGAACAGTCATTTAATCTGTGTTCATTGGTGATTAAGACATGGGAAAAAAATCTTGACTTTGATGTCCATCTGGGCCCATCAAAGCCCATCTGACCCATCAAAGTAAACAGAGCCTCATTTTATTGAAGGGTGTGCTGCACTGGAATGTCACCCTGCAAAGATTAGGAACTCAAATCCTGGAATGGAGAATGAGCCTGTAATCAGAGGTGATTGCTTTGCAAATGCTAACTCTTTCAAAGTATTAGTGAAAGAAAGCTTTGTGACAGACCCAGTTGATAGCTGAACACAATGCCTGTTGCTGCTCATTAGTTTGGTGTTTCCACATTACTGGGGAATGGTCAGTGCAAGATCTAAGGCCGTGGCATAATGATATTGCCACTGGAATAGTAATCCAGAGACCCAGGGTAATCCTCTGGGGACCATCATGGCAGATGGGGACATTTTAATTCAGTAGAAATCTAATGATGAGTGTTGATTGTCGTAATTAATTAGTGACCATCTGGTTCACTAATGTCCTTTAGGGAAGGGAATGTGCTGCCTGGTCTGGCCTACATGGGACTTTCAATGGCCCTCTGAAATGGGCACTAAGTTCCAAGGGCAGTTAGGGATGAGCAAATTGTAGATGTCATGTTTTGCCAATTTAAACACTTCAAAATAATAAACTATTGCATACAATGGCATTAAAATAAGTGGAGTTCTCTCGAGTATCTTGGTTGATATTTATCCCTCACACTTAATATCAAAATGGAACAGATTACCTGGACATGTTTGTGGGAACTTGCTTTGTACGTGTTGCCAAATTTCCTACATTACAGCAATGTAGACACTTCAAAAATACTTCATTAGTTGTTAAATGCTGTGAGAGTGTCTTGTGGTCATAAAGAGTTCTATGTAAATGCAAGTCTGTTTTTAACTTAGCATTTTTTATTCAGCCTGATAAAGGGTCACGCCCTCCTCCCCTCATGTCTTCAGTAAGGTCAAGGTGCAGAGGAACTGGGGGCTGGGATGGACCCTCTCACTTCCTGACCATTGGGGATTGATGATGGTTTGTCCAGTGAATTCTCTGTCTGCAGAAGGGCCAAAAGTGGGCACTGCGAAAGGGGAGTGCGGGGGGAGGGGTTTGTAATAATTGCGGTAGAGGTAATGTCACTGAGGCCTAGGCTGATGGCCTGGGGGGCATGTGTTCAGATTCCAGTACAGCCCAGTGACCCCGGACCTATTATGGACTGTTGTAAAATCCCACCCGATTTACTAAGGTCCTTTCGGGAAGGAAATCTACCATCCTCACCTGGTCTGGCCTACATGTGACTCCAGACCCACCGCAATGGATAATTGATTACGCAGGTTATCACGCATTTCCAAACAAATTCAAGTAGGCACGACGATGCCTTACGTCAGACAGTATCCAGGGCGGGATTCTCCGGTCCCCCAGCCGCATGCGACATTCCCTGGCGATGGCGGATTCTCTACTCCCTCCGCTTGTCTATGGGATTTCCCATTGAACTCATCCCATACCGCGGGGATACACTGCTAGCAGGAACAGAGAAACGACCAGCGAATTCCAGCCGCAGGAAAACTGGCGTCAAAAGGCCACAGATTCACCGTCTTGCTGTGGGCTAGCAGGCTGCTGTCGTGGAGCTCGCAGCCCCAGCTGTCGATACGGCCCCCAGCACTTCCGGGTCAGAGGCCGCACATGCGCACGGCGGCGTCCTCCAGCGGCTGCTCCATGCTCCTTGGCGGACTCAGCCAACGGACCTGGACCGGCAAAATAGTGCCCCGCATCGGCCGCTCGCGCGCCCCGGACCGCCCGCACACATTGCCCCCAGCCCCGAATGAAGCCCCCCCCCACTCTCCTCCCCCCCCCCCCCCCCTCCCCCCCCAGCCCGCCGATCGGCCCTTCCCCAACTGTGGCGGCCCCGGACTGAGTCCGCAGCTGCCATGGAGGGTCCCGGACGGTGAGACCATGAGAGGTCCACGCCGATGGGAATTCGGCCGGTCGGGGACGGAGCATCGCGGGGCGGTACTCCACGAGTGTGCCAATTTTCGGGGGGGGGGGGGGAGAATTGAAGAACCGGCTCCTCTCCCGCTTTCATGCGGCAAAACGGATTCTCCGCCCCGGCACCGAACGCGATTTCGGCGTCGGGAAGCGGAGAATCCAGCCCATGACATCCTTGACCTCCCTCAGTTTTCCTCGTCTCAATATTCAACACAAGCGTTTGGAGTCGACGAACATCTGCTTCTTGAATCGTCTCCCTTTCTGTCCGGTCGTCTTTTGAAACTTGGTGGTCTTGAACCCTTCTTGCGGGTTTTTTTCCGGGGATTTAAGGAGCTGTCATTGGGGGGATTTATCAGGGTGAGAGATCCAAAGACAGACAGTGGGGAACACATGGGAATGATCAAATGTGAAGATGTGCAACGCTTCCAGGGTCAGGGTGGATGAAAGCTGGGATCTTCCTGCCCTGTATGGCTTCTCTTGCTCACTTGCTTGCCCAGCCAAACCATCGGGGCAGACGTCAACTATCACCCTCGCCTTCACGTAGAGCGCAGCATTCAATGACAAGAGGCTGATCCTTAGTGCATGAAAAATATTATTGTTTTGTGCCTATGAGGTTTAACATCTTACAGTGTTTTGTATGACTCATGATACTGAAGAATATCACATGTATCTATTTCAAACACTCCCAACCTGGCAAATGCTTTGCAAGGAACCCGTGGTAACTTGGACCCATTGAGAATACGAATTAGCAGCATGCAAATTCGAAGCAGATTGAACATTTTTAGAACAAGCTTGCATTGGCAACAAAGAGGGAAGACTTGCCGGAAGAAATGTTTGCAAGATTGATTTCTAATTTGTATTCTGCGGGAGGTCTCCAACTAAAAATAAAATTCAAAGCAGTCCTCAGCCAGGTTTCTTGTCGATTGGTAATTCAGCGTTCACGAATTCCACCTCGAAGTTGTGCGAAAGCACTCAGGTGTTGAGGAAATCTATTCCCATGGATTTCTGAAGAAGTAAATTAAGGGGTTGAGTGCGGCAACTCTGTTGAAAAGCAAATGCAAAATCTCATTTGGCGCCCTGATTTATTTTTACAGAAAAAGACATTTGTGTTCTGCTCCATCTTTCGGTCCGCAAGTGCTTTGTCTCCGGGTTTGTTGGGTCATGGCTAAGGAGGGGTGGGTGGCAGAATAGGTTAAGTCACCCCGTTCTTGATCATGAGCCACTGAACTCAGTGTGGGAGGACAGGATTGGGCCCTGCAGCGATGCCCCCGCAGTAAAATTGCCAATCGTCAAAGTATCCCAGCGAGGCGCTAAGACAGGAGGGGAGAAAATTGTCCGATAAACAGATGTGGCCGAGAACTAACCATTTAAAAGATGAAACACTTTTAAAAATAGGTTTACGTGTTGCAGCCAGGGATCTAGGATCTTTGCGCAAATTGTAAGAGAACCATGATTTTTCTTTTAGATAGAATCCCCACAGGAGGCCATTCAGCCCATCAAGGCTGTACCGACCCTCTGAAAGAGCACCCTACCTAGGCTCAATACCCCACCCTATCCCCAGAACCCCACTTAGGGGCAATTTAGCATTCCAATCAACCTAACCTGCACATCTTTGGACAGTGGGAGGAATCCCACACGGACACGGGAAGAATGTGCAAACTCCACACAGTACCCGAGATCGGAATCGAACATGGTTCCCTAGCACTGTGAGGCAGCAGTGCTAACCACTGTGCCACCGTGCCGCCACAAAAAATAAATAAATTGCACACGAATCCCGTGGCGAAGGAAAGAAGTTTACAACAACAACGTATATTTATATAACGCCTGTAATGTAATAAACTGTCCCGAAGTGCTTCACAGGAGTGTTGTGAAGCACAATGCGACTGTGGTCAACATGTGATGCTATAAGGGCAGATGAATCCAAAACCAGGTCAAGGAAGTAGGTTTTAAGGGGTGTCTGAAAGAGAGTTCGAGCGGCGGAGAGATTTTAATAATAATCTTTATTGTCACAAGTAGGCTTACATTAACACTGCAATGAAGTTACTGTGAAAATCCCCTCGTCGCCACACTCCGATGTCTATTCAGGTGCACGGAGGGAGAATTCAGAATGTCCAAATTACCTAACAAGCACATCTTTCGGGATTTGTGGGAGGAAACCGGAGCACCCGGAGGAAACCCACGCAGACACGGGGAAAAATTGCAGACTCCACACAGACAGTGACCCAGCCAGGAATCGAACCTGGGACCCTGGAGCTGTGAAGCAATTCCAGAGCCTACCGGTCATCGGCAGCTGAAAGCACAGGTACCAGGGGTGGAGCGATGGAAGTACGGGATCCTTAAGGGTCCAGAATGAGGTGAACATTGATACTCCGAAAGACTGGAAAGGATGAGAATTTTTCCAAACGGAGGTGTCGCTTGATTGGGAGTCGGTGAGGGCAAGCCAGGAGTGAAGGATTTAATAGAATTCAAGCCGAATTTGATTGAAACATTGTAAAATGCAGCTGATAACCAGGAAAACGCTCATACTGAGGGTTCAGTGAGAACAGGTTTCATCCAGACTCTCATAAGGTAAGGTGGCCCAATAGGGACAGACAATAAAATGCAGGCCTTGCCACACCCAGTAAACAAGTACTCAAGAAATTGGCAAAATATTGGAATAAAACGATCTATCAGGGACGCTCTCCGTGCACTTCCTGTCAGTGCACAGCAAATTCCAGGGCAGCAGATTTGCCAGGTGGTGCCTTTGATAAATGATGGATTGCTTTGAAGAGCACATTTGAAAGCGAGATAGCTTTTTCTCAATGACATCCAGTCAAACATCTCACTCTACATCTGTGCCGTGTTCCAAATGATTTGATCTTTTCAAGCATATCTTTTATGGCATTTGAAATCGGTGTTCTTGTCAGAGGCATAAACTGACTGAAGAAATGCCAAGGAGAATCTGCAAAACGCACAAACAAACAAGAAGCCACCATAAATCTGTTGCTAGGGGCAACCCCCTCAGTGATGAACAAATCAGATTGTGCTGTAGTTTCACTTACTTTTAGATTAGCTCCATCGCTGTGCTGCTGACGTGCGGCCATTTCAAGTTGCCCGTTCTGGCGGTTGTAGCTGACACTGGGTCCTTCAAAGGGCCAGTGCAGACTTGCTGGGCTGAATGGCCTCCGTCTGCACTGTAGAGATTCCATGACAGGCCTGGTGCGCTGCAGGGGCCGGTTTAGCTCAGTTTGGCTGGTTCGTGGTGCAGAGCGAGGCCAGCAGCGTGGGTTCAATTCCCGCACCGACTGAGATAATTCATGAAGGCCCCGGCTTCTCAACCCTGCCGTTCTCCTGAGGTGTGGTGATCCTCAGGTTAAATCACCACCAGCAGCTCTCCGCCCCCCCCCCCCCCCCCCCCCCACCCCCAGCCCCCCCCCACCCCCTCAAGTGGAAAACAGCCTATGGTCATCTGGGACTACGGCGACTTACTTACTAGTGACTGCATGCATTAGAAGTGAATAACCAACTAGGAAAGGATGAATGACTAAAAGCCATTTAGGCCATTTCGCAGACCACTTACCCCACATCATTCTCTGCCCCATGCGTTTGCTCGACTTGAGGGAAAGTCCTGAATAAAATGTTCCCCTGTCTAAGATCAACGGAAATCTCTGCCCCCGAAACAATATCGAGCAAGCCATTTGCAATTCTCTTTTGCAGCCATAGCCATCTGTCATCCAAAATAAAGAAACAAAAGCACTAATGCAGTGGGGGTCTACCTGAGAGGACAGATTCGGCCTCTGTTTTATGTCTCAGATAGTAAAAACGGCACCTCCGCCAATGCCACACTCCCCGAACACGGCACTGGAGTGTCAGCCTGGATGATGTCATCATCTCTCTGGAGTGGAACTGGAATTCGCAGAGTCAAGAGCAACCGAGCGATGGCTGACATCTTAAAGCTCTTTGTGCATTATTTAAGGTACCAAACATGTTGGCATCCAGAGACCACAAGGCCGTTCGTAGGGTGTGGGCATCGCTGGCTGGGCCAGGATTTATTGCCCATCCCTAATTGCCCTTGAACTGAACTTGCTGCAGCTAGGCCATTTCAGAGGGCATTTAAGAGTCAAGCACATTGCTCTGGGTCTGGAGTCACATGTAGGCCAGACCAGGTAATGATGGCAGATTTCCTTCCCTAAAGGACATTAGTGAGCCAGGTGGGGTTTTAGACAATTGGTTCATGGTCATAATTAGACTTTTAATTCCAGATTTTTATTGAATTCTAATTTCACCCCCTGCTGTGGTGGGATTTGAACCTGGGAACCCAGAGCATTATCTTGGGTCTCTGGATTATTAGCCCAGTGGCAATATCACTACCCCACCGCCCACCACCATGTTGAAGGTCTGCATGGACTCATTTGGTTCCACAACGTTGGCACTTCGATTCACGGCAGGAGACATCCTCCCAATGTCCCTGACGTCAATCCACTCATGTGTAAATTTGTCTCCTCCATTGCCTCACCAATGTCAGACCAATGTCAGAAGGCCTGCCAGTATGATGGAGAATGTCTGCTGCCCCTCAATGATTAGATTATCCCATTCATTGACGTCCAGCCACCGCCCTACCACCCCCTCACCCTCCCTCCATCTCCAACGTGGAGTCCCTTTGCCGCCCCACTCTGCTCACGAGAGAACCGTGAGTCAGTCCCCAGGTGAAAATCTGGCTAAACCCCCAAAATCTAGCCGCTGAAGTGAGAATCTCTGAGCTGGTGCGTGGCTTGCATGAGATGTTGGGTCCTCAGAAGGACTCAGCTCGCCTGAGAATTCACCATCTGGGAAATTGCTGCATGTGTGGGGAGAGCAGGTTAGTACTGGCAAGCTAATAATGTTGCAACATGGCATTATGAAGGTGGTCAGATTTCACTTTGTGTTGAAATCAGGTTGAAGTCAAATTGAAATCACTGTTGGTTGGATGAGGGGTGTGTTGCTGGTACTTAATTCTGTCATCAAGTAACTGGGTGACCCCGATTTCTGCATCTCCCAATGTCCGCAGTGGTGAAATGTCTCCGATCTCCATAACACCATCTTCACAGGTGTCGATTGGAAAATCTGTGGAGAATCTCCTTTAGTTCCCTTCCTCTCTCTGTTCATACTTCTCCTGTGAATGAGGTGGGTGTGTGGGGGTGGGGGGGGGCGGGGGGCGGGGGGGGGGGGGAGAGAAAACAGACCAATAAGTGACTGCGGTGACTATCAAAGAGAGGCATCAAATTTCGTAAGGATGAGGGTGAGTGGATGGATAGTGGGAATCTGGCGATAGATGGAGACGAGTGTGTCTGTCGAAATTGAGTCATGCGGGCCTGCTCTATGCCAGCCCTCAACACCAAACACCAGGATAATTTTTTAATGAAGTAGCTGCGTTAAAATCCCACAACCAATTCCACTCTTCATCGAAGCAGAATTTTGTCCGTAAACATTGTACCATAAACCTTCTAATGGCCGACAAAAAGGTGGTAATCATTGTCCCTTCCTTTTAAAATCTCTGAATTGTTTTGACATTTTATTTGTTTAGGAATGACTGACCGTCAGTTGTGAGGGCTATTAGAGATAGAACTTACGTTGTTTGCTTTTTTTGTTTTTGTTTGTATTATTGGGAAAATGTTCTTATATTTGCAATAATTCTTGTTCTGGACTCCACCTGTTTTGCATTGAAAATGTGTGTGTTGGGCAGCACGGTGGCGCAGTGGCTAGCACTGCTGCCTTTCGGCGCCGAGGTCCCAGGTTCGATCCCGGCCCTGGTTCACTGTCCGTGTGGAGTTTGCACATTCTCCCCGTGGCTGAGTGGGTTTCGCCCCCACAACCCAAAGATGTGCAGGGTAGGTGGATTGAACACGCTAAATTGCCCCTTAATTGGAAAAAATTCATTGGGTACTCTAAATTTAAAGAAAAAAAAGAAAGCGCGTGTTGTGTTATTTGTAATAAATGACCCCAGTAAAAGTATAATTTTTGGAGTGATTGATTGATGAGTAAGGGATGGGTGATCTCTCTGTAACTGGCTGATTAACAGTTCCTTATGTTTTCACACTTGTTGGAGAACAAACTGTTTGCAGCATCCAGGAGGAGAGTTTGCACTTCCCCGATTTCTCCGGGCATCTTTCCAGGCAGTACTCATTAACTGGGCAGACAGAACAATGCATGGATCAGGAGAATGAGTCAGAAATTGTCAGATCAAATGGCATGACCGCAATGATGCTGGCCCAGGAAAGGGTAAGCTTGATCCGTGTGTCTCCCTGTTGTCTCTTCCCTGCTGACTGCCTTTCTCACCCTGGTCTCTTTATTGACTAAAAGCCATGTAGCAACTTTCGGCTCCTCCTGATTGATGGCACCAGAGCACACTCCCCAGCAATGCAGCCCGCTCAGATCAATACGGTTACAGCAGACGAGAAAGGCTACAGGTTGGGAAAGGAGTGTGCATTCTGATTAAATGTTCCTGAGCCAAGGGACCCAGGGAGTAGCAAATGGAGAGAAAAGATCAGTGATAAAGTGTCATTTAATCTCAGAATATAAAGCGATTGCCATGTGCATGTTGAAAGCATTTAATCGATCGGCTCGCAGGATTGGAGACTTCAAATCAAAACACTTCAGCTTTTTTCCTGAGAGATTGTACTGAGTAGCTCCCCACACAGCAGGGTGCGTTTTTGAAAGCAAGCATTCTATTAATGTTGACGTTAGTAAAGGAGAATGTTTTTTTCAACCTAGAGTGTTTAGAACATGGGACATATTGTTGTTGAGGAAGGTGGCGTAGATGCATTTAGTTGGGAGCTGTAAAGCATACACGTCAGAAAGGATCGGGGGGATATGATGTTAGTATGAAATAAAGCAGGACGATAGGAGACTTTACCCCAGAGGGAGCATAAACATTGGCATAGACCAACTGGGTCAACGGGCTGTTGGTTCTGTATGAACAAAGTCATTGAATAAAAGCAAAATACTGCAGACGCTGTATTCCGCTGAAACGGAAAATGCTGGGGAAAAAAACAGCATCTCCAGAGAGAGAAACAGAGTTAACGTTTCCAGTCCAGAGTGGCTCTTTTTCTGAACCGAAGAGCTGAAGTCACTGAAATTGGGTCTGAGGTGATGAGGCCGGGATGGGACACAAGAATCCCCCTGCTGAAAACAGAAGCAGAGTGCATTATGATAAAGAAAGGAAATATTTGAAAAACGGAATTGCAAAGTAAAAAGGGGGAAAAAGGAGAGAAACGAATTTAAGTGGAAAGCCACTTTGGAAAGTCAATAGAACCCCAATGAGCTGAATTACTTCCTTCGATGCTGTAAATCTATGAGGTATAAATGTACGTATTGAATGACTGTTTATATTTTTGAAGTCAGCTAAAACCCTGAGGTAGCCTTGAGACCGTCAAAGACATACATTTTAAATTTAGTTTCATTTCTGTGGCAGTTTCAAGGACAATAATTAATTTTCTAATATTTTATTAAACATACACTTAATTAGAAGTAACAGCTGTTCATGGAAAGTATTCTCGAGAATATTAAATTGCTAGGCGTTAAAGATGGAAAATTAATTCCAGAAGACTGGTACGTTAACAGCAAATTAAAACTTGTCTTGTTCTGAATATTAAATGAACGCACAGACCTTGATAGGTTGAAGGAAGCGAATCAGTTTGAAGTGATGTTATGTGGCAAAAAGAAAAACATTCTTTTACTGGGATTAGTGGTGTGAAAGGTAAAGTCGCCATAGTCCCAGGTGACCATAGGCTGTGAGGGGGGAGCTGACTGGTGGTGATTTAACCTAAGGGTGAACACACCTCAGGCGAAGGGTAAGATTGAGAGGTTGGGGCCTTTGTGACTAACCTCATCTGGTACGGGTGATGTAAACCGTGCCTATTCAATGCAGCAGTTGCCTCTTCACCTTGCGTTTCTACCCCAGTGGGTGCCGCAACACGGACAGTTGAACTTTGTAGAATGTGAAACTCTTTGTGAACGGTGGTGGGGCATGGTCGAGTTTGCTTTTGCCACACTCACTGTTGGAAGATGTTAGCTAAGTGAACCCCATCCATTCCCAGGACGAACCAGTTACCCTCAATGCACAATTGTTTTCTATTCACTCATGGGATATGGGTACCACTGGCAACGCCAGCATTTATTGTCCATCTCTAATTGCCCTCGAACTGAGTGGTTTGCTAGTGTTACGATCCCAGACCAGACAAGACCCCAACTAGGATACCGGATTGAAACCTCAATATTTTAGTTTATTTGAAAGACTGTGCGGACTGTCGCTTCCAGGAGCGATTGCATGATGAAATAAGGCTTGGTTATTTTGAAAACAAAACTTTATTGGAACTACAGGGCCACAGAGCCAGGGTCCCAGGTTCGATTCCCAGCTTGGGTCACTCGGAGTCTGCCCGTTCTCCCCGTGTCTGCGTGGGTTTCCTCCGGGTGCTCCAGTTCCCTCACACAGTCCAAAGATGTGCAGGTTAGGTGGATTGGCCATGTTAAATTGTCCCTTAGTATCCAAAAAGGTTAGGTGGGGTTACGGGAATAGGATGGAGGCGTGGGCTCTTTCAAAGGGCTAGTGCAGACTCGATGGGCAGAATGGCCTCCTTCTGCACTGTAAATTCTGTGATTCTATGATTCACAGCCGCTGGGAGATTTCCTTAGGTCCAACTGAATGAATAAAATCTGGAAGACGGCACTAATCTCAGTAATGGTGACCATGAAGCCACTGGATCGTCATAAAAGCCCATCTGGTTCATTAATGCCCTTCAGGGAAGCAAATCTCCCATCTGGTCTGGTCTACATGGAACTGCAGACCCACAGCAATGTGGTTGTCCCTTAAATGCCCTGGGTCTAGCTCAGTGGGCTAGACAGTTGGTTTGTAATGCAGAACAAGGCCAGCAGCGCGGGTTTAATTCCCGTACCAGCTTACCCGAACAGGCACCGGAAAGTGGCCACTGGGGGCTTTTCACAGTAACTTCATACTTGTGTCAATAAAAGGTTATTAGTGTTATTGTTAAATGCCCAGGCATGGCACTCCTTTGTATTCAGAGCTAGGCACCAAGTTTTCAAGGGGAATTGGGGGATGGAAATGAATGCTTGGTTTTGCCAGCAAAGAATGAATGGACAATAAAATAAGGTGCTGACATATCGGAGCCCAGCAAATGTGAAATTTGGGGTCTCCGCTGCTTTTCTGCGCCCAACAATTCAGCCAGCTCCAAACCCAGTGCCACCAGAATGAGAGGTTGGTGGTGGGTGGCGCTCTGTGGAGTGGGCAGATTTGGGTCAGGTGTCTGTGTCCAGCTTGTTCCTTTTGCCATTCTGCTCTCAGAATGAGAGGGTAAATCCTGTCACAGGTGCAAAAAAAAAAAAATAAGACTCACTTTAAGGAGGGATGAGGAGCGAACCGCTTGACCAGGGTAGCGGACAGGGGAAGATAGCGTTAGAAATCAGCGGGAGGGCTGGAAGGCAGCACGGGATGAAGTGTTAGAGCTGGGGCTGCTTCTAAATAACCTGCCGTCCGAGTTGACTGGGATCCCACAAGATAGCGAGATCCTGTATATATGCCGTTTGTTTCCCGTTAGCATGTCGGCGAGGCAATAAACAGCTTGTCGTTTGATAGTGATGACAGGAAATTTCTGGGTCAAACATAGAACAAACATAGAACAAAATAACATACAGTGCAAAAGGAGGCCATTCGGCCCATCGAGTCTGCACCAACCCACTTAAGCCCTCACTTCCACCCTATCCCCGTAACTCAATAGTCCCTCCTCACCTTTTTGGATACTAAGGGACAATTTAGCATGACCAATCGCCTAACCTGCACATCTTTGGACTGTGGGAGGAAACTGGAGCACCCGGAGGAAACCCACGCAGACACGGGGAGAACGGGCAGACTCCGCGCAGAAAGTGGGGAATCGAACCTGGGACCCTGGAGCTGTGAAGCCACAGTGCTAGCCACTTGTGCTACCGTACTGCCCAGGGGCTGGCTCGTCCATTTCTGCGGCTAAGTGCCGATGCCGATGTGGGAACTGTGGCGTTTTACGTCGCCAAATTCGGTGCCGAACTCCCACCAATTCCGGGACTAGTGAGGGGCTAGCAGCGGCACCAGGTGAAACTCCCGGCTCCCATGCCAAAAACGGCCGGAGAATGGCCGGGTCCGTGGCTGCACATGCGCATGGCAACGGTCTGCAGCGGTCGCGCCGTACAACATGGCATCGGTCGTGCGCGGACCCGACCTGCTAAATACGGCCCCGCAAGTCGCCCCCTGGCCACCTCCCCACCAGTCCCCCCAGCCCTCACGGAATCCCCCCCGAGTCAGCAGCACGGCTCAAGGCCGACTGTGGCAGAGCTGGACACAGCCCGCGGCCGCCTCGCCGGGTACCCGACCGCTCAGACCACACGTTAACCGCGCGGCCGTGAACTCGGCCCATCGGGGACGGAACATCGGGGGCCGGCCTTCCGATGGCTCGCCTAGGCTGTTCCAATGGCGTGCGGTGTGATGACGCCATTTTGGAGGGCGCGGAGACTCGGAAACCGGCGTCAAACCGCTGCTGCCCCCGATTTGGGCATCGGAAGGGATTCGGTCAATGGCGAATCCAGAACAATAAATCAGATCCTCGCAGGGTAAATTTAACTGTTTTAGATTTATTGGATAAGAGGGAACACTTCTGAGTGACTCTTGGAACCTCTGGAGTGATACTGCTTGATTCGTGATTGAACATCCAAATTGTAGTTTTGAATTTCACAGATACATGTATTATATGAACAACACCCAAAAACATTGCTCAAAAATACTCAGATGTCAAGATAGGTTAATGGGCAATTTCTGTTTGATGTAATTAAATTCCTTCAGAAATTCAGTAATGATATAAATATAAAAGCAAAATCTCAATTAAATAAATTGCATGCGTTTCCAGTGAGTCGACACACAGGAAGCCTTTTGAAGTTAAGCTTGCAGTTCTCAAGACTGGTATTAGCTACTGATTATACAGGATAGAAGCTTCTTCTTTGTTGATAGAGGGAAAAATTAAGACACAAAATGTATATAATTTAAATTTTTTTCACTGGCCATGAAAAACTCATCAATGAGTTCCAGAGCACTCACTATGGGTTACATGTGAAGGGTCGCCTGTTGGTTTTGAAGAGGTACTGGATTTCGTCATCAAAAAAGACATTGGAGTGACATTGGTCTTTATCATGGGACAGAATAGGCTCCTGGTGAATCAGCAAACATTATGGAAAAGAAAGTTGAGTTTAGCGTAAAATTAACTGCTGATTAACAAGGAAAGAAAGCCTTGCATTTACAAACAGCACAAGTGCCAGACAATGATCATCTCCTACAAGAGAGGAGCTAACCATTGCCCCTTGACATTCAATGGCATTACATCGCTGAATCCCCCATAATCATCATCCTGGGGGTTACCATTGATCAGAAACTGAACTAGCCATATTAATACTGTGGCTATCAGGGCAGGTCAAATCTAGGAATCCTACAGTGAGTAACTCACCTCCTGACTCTCCCCCCCCGCCCCCCCCGCCAAAGCCTGTCCACTATCTACAAGGTTCAAGTCAGGAGTGTAACAGGATACACCCAACTTGCCTGGATGAGTGCAGCTCCAGCAACACTCAAGATGCTCAACGCCATCCAAAGAAAAGTGGCCCGCTTGATTGTTCTTCCTTCCTGTCGCTGGGCCAAAATCCTGGAGCCCTCTTCCTAACACCACAATGCACCACACCTCAGGGACTGCAGCGGTTCAAGAAGGCAACCCACCGCCACCTTCTGAAGGGCAACTAGGGACGGGCAATAGATGCCGGCCTAACCAGTGACGCCCACATTCCATAAATGAATTGTAAAAAAACACAGCACCTTTCATGACATTGATTCGCCCAACTAATCACTTTCTAGTCTCTGTTGTAATCTAAGAAACACAGCAGCCAATTTGCAGTTAGCAAGCTTCTGCAAACAGCACTGCGGTATGTAGCATGAGTGCATTTTGTGCCATTGGCATGAACCAATTCTTTATTTTTAATTTGCAGAGTCTGCTGTATTTTTTTTTGTGTGCACAATGTCCTCAGCTTCGTCGCTTTAACTGGCCTTAGAACGGACTAAAATTTACCTCAGACTATCAAGCAGTATCACTCCAGAGCTTCCAAGAGTCACTCAGAAGTGTTCCCTCTTATCCAATAAATCTAAAACAGTTAAATTTACCCTGCGAGGATCTGATTTATTGTCGCATCTCATGAAGTTGAATTCATTAGAGAGTTTGTTGATGTATTATTGTACTAATATTGTTATGTCTGGTTTAATGTAATAGGGATTACGTTGGGAGATATCCATAAATTGTGATGAATGATCGTCTTTTGTAATTCAAAGAAGCAAATTCAGTTTTCCAATTTCACTTATATCCTCTTTTTCTTTTTACACAGCTATGTTTTCTGTCATGAGTATAGATAGCAAGAAAGAAAACTGCCAAATAAATCCTTCACCATCAGAACGGAACTCAGCACTGCCTCACTACTCCCTATTAAGATTGATTATTAAAGTCAAGGTCTACAAAATTATGAGGGGCATAGACAGAGTGGATAGTCAGAGACTTTTTCCCAGGGTAGAGGGGTCAATTACTAGGGGGCATAGGTTTAAGGTGCGAGGGGCAAGGTTTAGAGATGTACGAGGTACGTTTTTTACACAGAGGGTAGTGGGTGCCTGGAACTCGCTGCCGGAGGAGGTGGTGGAAGCAGGGACGATAGGGACATTTAAGGGGCATCTTGACAAATACATGAATAGGACGGGAATAGAGGGATACGGACTCTGGAAGTGTAGAAGATTTTAGTTTAGACGGGCAGCATGGTCAGCGAAAGGCTTAGAGGGCCGAAGGGCCTGTTTCTTGTGCTGTACTTTTCTTTGTTCTTTGAAGTCAGTTGAGCTTGCAAAGTCCTGGTTCCAACTGGCTAATAACTCAGGTAGTCATAGAGCACTGACTCAGTCACAATCTCCCAATGAGCGCATCACCTTGGAGCCAACTGAGCCACACAGAGACTCCTCTTAAACCCCTTTTCAATTAGAAAGGGTGTAAATATCCCAGGGTGGGATACCCTGGCAGATCTTTTGCCTCCTTAACAGAGCAGCAAGGAGACCAGCCATCGCACACTCCCGACGGAATGCAGAGCACAAAATGTATCAAATAATCGCTTATTGTCACAAGTAGGCTTCAATGAAGTTACTGTGAAAAGCACCTAGTCGCCACATTCTGGCGCCTGTTTGGGGAGGCTGGTACGGGAATTGAACCCGCGCTGCTGGCTTAGTTCTGCATTACAAGCCAGCTGTTTAGCCCACAGTGCTAAACTAGTCCCTAGTATTTAGGATGTTGCAGGACGTAACACAACAGGCGGACAATCTAATCTGTAAGCCATTATTGGAAGACACGCAGAAAAATGGTGAGAAGTCAGGACAAAAATATTTATATTTTTGTATAAAGTACAATATAAAATACACATTTATTTGGTTATGCCACCAATGGGGGAATTTGCAATTTGGGAAACTGCGATGCATTGCAAAACAGCAGAAACATAACCACCACCGCCCCCACCCCTTCCCTTTCCCCACTAGTGCCGCACTTCTTCCATAACCTTTCGCAGATTAGAATGTCTCAGACTAGAAAAAGAAATCACAACTACATTCTCACCAAAGCACGGTGAAGAAATCAGAACAACGCTTTCAACATGCTGCATTGTAAATGATAAAAATGCATCTTGAAAATGTATCAAGAATTATACTTGGTATCATTATCACTGAAGCAGTTTGGTCTATAAGGTCTTGCATGGGGCAGAAACAGGCCATTCTGTCCAATCTGCCTCTACTAGAGTTTATCCTCCATATGTGCCTCCTCAACTACTCTTCATCTAACCTTATCGGGCTTTACCTTCCAGCAGAGGGTAGTAGAGCGGAGCTGCTGATTGGCTGCTGCGGGGGCCATTTGCATACGTGCATTGTGGTCACGGTAACTTGAAGGTGTACCTGTGCAAGAGACCCTAGTTGTTCAAGTGAAGGCAAGCATCCAACAGAGAGCAGTAGAGCGGAGCTGCTGATTGGCTGTTGCAGGGGAAATTTGCATACGTGCATTGTGGTCACGGTAACTTGAAGGTGGTTTGTGGAGGAGCCGTTGTCAAGTGACACTTAAACCTGAAACTCTTCTTCAGTGTTTCCCTCTCTACCCCCTCCTCTAACCAAAAAAAAACAACCGCTGTAAGGATCCCAGCCGAGAGGAAGGCTCGCGGGCAGGAAGAAGTGGAACCGTGACGTCACAGCCTGCAGGTAAGTGATTGACTGATGACTGATAGGTAGTTTTTATTTTCCCGGAGGTGTTATTGTGCGGGGCGCAGTGGTTGCTGAGTGAGTGCTTGCTGAGAAGGGGAGTAAGTTTTTAAAAAATTTACTGTAGGGAGTTTCCAGCTGAATCCAGTCGGAGTGAGGACAGAATGACTGCTGGATAAGTAGTAAAGATTTAAATTGTTTGCGCAGGCCCAGATTGCTGTTTTTGTGTGGGGCGCAGTGGTTGCTGGTTAAGTGTTTTATTTTTACCTGTATTTAAGTTGGGCAGTTTCTAAACCCTAGACACGCCACATGTAGTGTCCCCCACCCTTCCACCTCCTTTAACCTAAGGGGTAGAGTGTATAACAGGTAAGCTCTTTCTTTCTTTTTCTTTTTTTATCTAGAGGGGATGGCAGGGAAGGCAGTGCAATGTTCCTCCTGCAGAATGTTTGAGGTGAGGGACGCCGTCAGTATCCCTGCTGATTTCATCTGTGGGAAGTGCACCCATCTCCAGCTCCTCAGAAACCGCGTTAGGGAACTGGAGCTGGAGCTGGATGAACTTCGGATCATTCGGGAGGCAGAGGTGGTTATAGATAGAAGCTTCAGGGATGTAGTTACGACAAAGAATAAAGATAGATGGGTGACGGTGAGAGGGGCTGGGAGGAAGCAGTCAATACAGGGATCCCCTTTAGTCGTTCCCCGTAGTAACAAGTATACCACTTTGGATACTGTTGGGGGGAACGACTTGCCAGGGGCAAGTCATGGGGTTCAGGTCTCTGGCACAGAGTCTGTCCCTGTTGCTCAGAAGGGAAGGGGGGAAGAGGAGTAGAGCATTAGTCATTGGAGACTCCATAGTTAGGGGGATAGATAGGAGATTCTGTGGGAACGAGAGAGACTCGCGGTTGGTGTGTTGCCTCCCAGGTGCCAGGGTCCGTGATGTCTCGGATCGTGTTTTTGGGATCCTTAAGGGGGAGGGGGAGCAGCCCCAAGTCGTGGTCCACATAGGTACCAACGACATAGGTAGGAAAAGGGATAGGGATGTAAAGCAGGAATTCAGGGAGCTAGGGTGGAAACTTAGATCTAGGACAGAGTTATTATCTCTGGGTTGTTACCTGTGCCACGTGCTAGCGAGACGAGGAATAGGGAGAGAGGGGAGTTGAACACGTGGCTACAGGAATGGTGCAGGAGGGAGGATTTCAGATTTCTGGATAATTGGGGCTCATTCTGGAGTCGGTGGGACCTCTACAAACGGGATGGTCTACACCTGGACCAGAGGGGTACCAATATCCTGGGGGGGAAATTTGCTAATGCTCTTCAGGAGAGTTTAAACTAGTTCAGCAGGGGATTGGGAACCTGAATTGTAGCTCCAGTATTCAGGAGGTTGAGAGTAGTGAGGTCATGAGTAAGGTTTCAAAATTGCAGGAGTGTACTGGCAGGAAGGTGGTTTAAAGTGTGTATTCTTCAATGCCAGGAGCATCCGGAATAAGGTGGGTGAACTTGCAGCATGGGTTGGTACCTGGGACTTCGATGTTGTGGCCATTTCGGAGACATGGATAGAGCAGGGACAGGAATGGTTGTTGCAGGTGCCGGGGTTTAGATATTTCAGTAAGCTCAGAGAAGGTGGTAAAAGAGGGGGAGGGGTGGCATTGTTAGTCAAGAACAGTATTACGGTGGCAGAAAGGACGTTTGATGAAGACACGTCTACTGAGGTAGTATGGGCTGAGGTTAGAAACAGGAAAGGAGAGGACACCCCCGTTAGGGGTTTTCTATAGGCCTCCGAAAAGTTCCAGAGATGTAGAGGAAAGGATTGCAAAGATGATTCTGGACGGGAGCGAAAGCAACAGAGTAGTTGTTATGGGGGACTTTAACTTTCCAAATATTGACTGGGAACGCTATAGTTCGAGTACTTTAGATGGGAACGTTTTTGTCTAATGTGTGCAGGAGGGTTTCCTGACACAGTATGTAGATAGGCCAACGAGAGGCGAGGCCATATTGGATTTGGTACTGGGTAATGAATCAGGACAGGTGTTGGATTTGGAGGTAAGTGAGCACTTTGGTGATAGTGACCACAATTCGATTACGTTTACTTTAGTGATGGAAAGGGATAGGTATATACTGCAGGGCAAGAGTTATATCTGGGGGAAAGGCAATTATGATGCAATGAGGCAAGACTTAGGATGCATCAGATGGAGAGGAAAACTGCAGGGGATGGGCACAATGGAAATGTGGAGCTTGTTCAAGGAACAGCTACTGCGTGTCCTTGATAAGTATGTACCTGTCAGGCAGGGAAGAAGTGGTCGAGCGAGGGAACCGTGGTTTACTAAAGCAGTCGAAACACTTGTCAAGAGGAAGAAGGAGGCTTATGTAAAGATGAGACATGAAGGTTCAGTTAGGGCGCTCGAGAGTTACAAGTTAGCTAGGAAGGACCTAAAGAGAGAGCTAAGAAGAGCCAGGAGGAGACATGAGACGTCTTTGGCAGGTAGGATCAAGGATAACCCTAAAGCTTACTATAGATATGTCAGGAATAAAGGAATGACTAGGGTAAGAGTAGGGCCAGTCAAGGACGGTAGTGGGAAGTTGTGCGTGGAGTCCGAGGAGATAGGAGAGGTGCTAAATGAATATTTTTCGTCAGTATTCACACAGGAAAAAGACAATGTTGTCGAGGAGAATACTGAGATTCAGGCTACTAGACTAGAAGTGCTTGAGGTTCATAAAGAGGAGGAGGCGTTAGCAATTCTGGAAAGTGTGAAAATAGTTAAGTCCCTGGGCCGGATGGGATTTATTCTAGGATTCTCTTGGAAGCTAGGGAGGAGATTGCTGAGCCTTTGGCTTTGACCTTTAAGTCATCTTTGTCTACAGGAATAGTGCCAGAAGACTGGAGGATAGCAAATGTTGTCCCCTTGTTCAAGAAGGGGAGTAGAGACAACCCGGTAACTATAGACCAGTGAGCCTTACTTCTGTTGTGGGCAAAGTCTTGGAAAGGTTTATAAGAGATAGGATGTATAATCATCTGGAAAGGAATAATTTGATTAGATAGTCAACACGGTTTTGTAAGGGTAGATCGTGCCTCACAAACCTTATTGAGTTCTTTGAGAAGGTGACCAAACAGGTGGATGAGGGTAAAGCAGTTGATGTGGTGTATATGGATTTCAGTAAAACGTTTGATAAGATTCCCCACGGTAGGCTACTGCAGAAAATACGGAGGCATGGGATTCAGGGTAATTTTGCAGTTTGGATCAGAAATTGGCTAGCTGGAAGACGACACTATGCACGATGGAAGGGTTGTGGTTGATGGGAAATGTTCAGACTGGTGTCCAGTTACTAGTGGTGTACCACAAGGATCTTTTTTGGGGCCAATGCTGTTTGTCATTTTTATAAATGACCTGGAAGAGGGCGTAGAAGGATGGGTGAGTAAATTTGCAGATGGCACTAAAGTCGGTGGAGTTGTGGACAGTGCGGAAGGATGTTACAAGTTACAGAGGGACATAGATAAGCTGCAGCACTGGGCTGAGAGGCGGCAAATGGAGTTTAATGCAGAAAAGTGTGAGGTGATTCATTTTGGAAGGAATAACAGGAAGACAGAGTACTGGGCTAATGGTAAGATTCTTGGTAGTGTGGATGAGCAGAGATCTCGGTGTCCATGTACATAGATCCCTGAAAGTTGCCACCCAGGTTGAGAGGGTTGTTAAGAAGGTGTACGGTGTGTCAGCTTTTATTGGTAGAGGGATTGAGTTTCGGAGCCATGAGGCCATATTGCAGCTGTACAAAACTCTGGTGCGGCCGAATTTGGAGTATTGCATGCAATTTTGGTCGCCACATTATAGGAAGGATGTGGAAGCATTGGAAAGGGTGCCGAGGAGATTTACCAGAATGTTGCCTGGTATGGAGGGAAGATCTTATGAGGAAAGGCTGAGGGACTTGAAGCTGTTTTCGTTAGAGAGAAGAAGGTTAAGAGGTGACTTAATTGAGGCATACAAGATGATCAGAGGATTGGATAGGGTGGACAGTGAGAGCCTTTTTCCTCGAATGGTGATGTCTAGCACAAGGGGACATAGCTTTAAATTGAGGGGAGATAGATATAGGACAGATGTCAGAGGTAGATTCTTTACTCAGAGAGTAGTAAGGGCGTGGAATGCCCTGCCTGCAACAGTAGTGGACTCACCAACACTAAGGGCATTCAAATGGTCATTGGATAGACATATGGACGATGATGGAGTAGATGGGCTTTAGAGTGGGTTCACAGATCGGCGCAACATCGAGGGCCGAAGGGCCTGTACTGCGCTGTAATGTTCTTTCCTTCCTCCCTTTCCCTTTCCTCCCCCTCACAGAATCATAGAATTTACAGGGCAGGAGGCCATTCAGCCCATCGCGTCTGCATCAGCCCTCAGAAAGAGGACCCCACTTAAGCCCACTCCTCTGCCCTATTCCCGTAACCCAGTAACACCACCTAACCTTTTTAGGACATGGGCAATTTATCATGGCCAATCCACCCAACCTGCACATCTTTGGACTGTAGGAGGAAACCAGAGCACCCGGAAGAAACCTACGCAGACACGGGGAGAAAGTACAAACTCCACACAGACAGTCACCCGAGGCCGGAATTGAACCCGGGTCCCTGGAGCTGTGAGGATAACCACTGTGCCACCGTGCTGTCACATGCTAGTCCAGCTTCCTCTTCGCTGCAACCATGTGTGATGGCTGGAAATCTGTCATAGGCTGATGGGGGCGGGGGGGGGGGGGGGGGGGGGGGGGGGGGGGGTGTGCTGCTGACTGGTGCTGACTTAACCGGAGGGTCACCACACCTCAAGGTTGAGAAAGGGTGAGGGGGGTGGGGGGGACCATCATGAATAACCTCAGCCGCTACGGGAATCGAACCCTTGCTGTGAACCTCGCTCTGCGTCACGAACCAGCCGCCCAGCCAACTGAGCTAAACCAGCCACTGTCTGCCCTTGGCACTCTAGTGATAGGCCAGTGGTTTTGGCTGGAGGCGAGCCCTGGCAACTGGTCATGAGCCACTGATGCACACAAAAAAGCCAAGAGACCCAGAACGGAAGAGGAAACTGTCCATTTATTCATCAGTTTCAAAGCAAGTAATCACTATTTCCATTATGGCACTTAAAACACCTCAAAGTGCTGGCAGCGATGTGAAAGTCACAAGATCTATAAATACATACATACAAAGTGTTGCTAAATTAACAGAGTGTGATACAGTTAACGTTAGCCATACTAAGACGAATACTGACAGAAGTGTCACAACAGTATTACGACATTTATTATACCTATTAGAAGCAGCATCTCATTAGATTTTAGACAAACATAGGTGACCTGCAGAAACTTAATTAAAAATCTGTCAGTTCCAGTACTCCTATTTGCAGTTGAATGCCATGTACATAAATGAATGGGTTAGTTCCACAGCAGGGTAGATTGACATTTATGCCATGATGAAGGCAGTTCCTCCTGATGCAAGTTCCCTTTTGCAAGTTTGTACAGCACTTTATTTGTGCCTGAACTGGTCAAGCTCGGAGTGGCCGGACTTCGGAGTGCTGGCCGCGTGCACTCCAGCAAGATCTCGGGCTGAATTTAAAGTGTCAAGACTTGGAGCTGCACCAAGTGACACGGAGACTTTCACCCAAACTTTATAAAGGACCCAAGTGCTGGGACATCTGAAAACTCGAGAAATCGACAGGGCTAAAATGACTGTCAGCTCTACCATTTTTTCCAGTCTGCTCTGACCCTTTTACATGTTTTGGCAGCAGACAAAGCTGCCTCTTAATTTACTCACCATCCTGAACTCTTGGGTGATCCTAAACAAGCACAGGATCATTTCCTCCACCTTCATCGGGTTCAGATAATCTGCTCTACACAATTGCTCCCTCCAGAAACATCCTCCATAACTTGCACACATTTAGTTACACTTTTTGTCTTTATGAATCTAAAGCGGCGGCAATTATTGATTCTTTGATCGACTGGGCTGTGTGTATGAATGTGTATCCCGGCCTACCTCTTTCGATGCCTGTGACTCAACCTACAGCCACTCATTTCCAAAGCCTGCTGTGAATCATTTTGCCAGGTCTGTAAATAGAGCAATGTAACTCCTTACTGACTGCTAGGATAAATAATGTAGCTTGTTCTGAAGGCAATAACTCGCACCAATGTACGCCTAACATCTACTGAAGCACACATTCCAAAGTAGCTACTGCCACGATATTTAAGCCATAGCTTTATACAGGCCAGTTCTGGGACATAGTCTAGAAACTCCTCTGGTGACAATACCTCTTCAGCTAGGAAAACTGTGAAAGAAGAAAAAAATCAATGGTGGGACGATGTAGCTTCTCTGGGGAAATGTTCTCTCAATATAGCAGAAGGAACATAATCATCATAGAATCCCTACAGTGCAGAATGAGGTCATTCGGCCCATCGAGTCTGCATCGATCCTTTGAAAGAGCACTCCCCCTACGCCCAGTCCCCCGCCCTATTCCAATAACCCCTTAATGTAAGTCGCACATCTTTGGACACGAAGGGGCAATTTATCGAGGCCAATCCACCTAATCAACACATTATTGGACTGTGGGGGGGAACCGGAGCATCCGGAGGAAACCCACCCAGACACCGGGAGAACGTGCAAACTCCACACAGTCACGTGCAAACTCCACATAGTCACCCGAGGCCGGAATTGAACCCGGGACCCTAACGCGGTGAGGCCTTAGGGCGCGAAGTACCACCTTACAGTGAGAAGTAAATACAGACACATTCCTCCAACCGCTGCTCACACAATATGAGCGAGATAATAAAAGAGCAGCAGTGATATATATATATATACATATCCGTCCAAAATTTGAAGAGAGTGCAGGAACGATTCAAGAGAATGGTTCCAGGGATAGGGCGGTTTGGTGGCACAGTGGTTAGCACTGCTGAACACGGCGCCAAGGACCCGGGTTCGATCCCGTCCCAGCGTCAGTTTGTGTGGAGTTTGCACATTCCCCCCCGTGTTTGCGTGGGTTTCGTCCCCACAACACAAAGATGTGCAGGCTAGGTGGATTGGCCACACTAAATTGCCCCTTATATGGGAAAAAAAAATAATAATTGGGTACTCTAAATTTAGAAAAAGAAAGAGAATAGTTTCAGGGATGGAAACTCCAGTTATGAGGATAGATTGGAGAGTTGGGACTGTTCTCTATGGAGAGAAGACGGTTGAGAGGAGGTTTGATAGAGATGTTCAAAATCGAGAGGGGTCTGGACAGAGTTGACTGGGAGAAACTGTTCCCGCCTATGGAAGGATCGAAACTAAGAGGACGCAGATTTAAAATAATTGGTAAAAGAAACACGAGTGATGTGTGGAAAAACTTTCTCACGCAGCGAGTGGTTAAGGTCTGGAATGCTCTGCCTGAGAGTGGGGTGGGAGGCAGGTTCAATCGAAGCATTAAAGAAGGAATTCGACCGAAAAGGAGGAATGTGCAGGGTTCCGGGGAGAATGGTACCAGGTGAGGGCCGGTGCCGCCACCATGGGCCGAATTTGCAGTAGCATAGATTCATAACAGACAAGAACAAGGTTACGTGGGACGGCACAGTGGTTAGCACTGCTGCCGCACGGCACCGAGGACCCGGGTTCGATCCCGGCCCCGGGTCACTGTCCGTGTGCAGTTTGCACATTCTCCCCGTGTCTACGTGGGTCTCAGCCACCACAGCCCAAAAAGATGTGCAGGGTATGTGAATTGGCCACGCTAAATTGTCCCTTCATTGGAAAAAAAGGAATTGGGTATTCTAAATTAATTTTTTTTTAAAAAGACTGGGCAGCTACAATAAATCATTGTGTTTCTGTGCTTGTCAGGCTGTTTAACATGAATCATAGAATCTCTACACTGTAGAAGGAGGCCATTCAGCCCATCGAGTCTGCACCGATTCACTCCGTCCTATACCTATAGCCTAATCTGTACATTCCTGGACACTAAGGGCAATTTATCACGGCCAATCCACCTAACTCGCACATCTTTGGACTGTGGGAGGAAACCGGGGCACCCGGTGGAAACCCACGCAGGCACGGGGAGAACGTGAAAACGCCACACAGACAGTTGTCCGAGGCCGGAATTGAACCCGGGTCCCGTGCACCGTCAGGCAGCCACGCTAACCGCTGTGCCACCAATGGTGACGCCACAATTGGTAACTCTCCAAGATTTTGCAGTGGGGCCATTGCGAAAGTCCAAAGAATAATATCAATGTTACTGATGCGGTGGAATAGTCACAAAACCAGATAATGGTTGCCAGGTATAGATTAACCCATTCATTGGGAACATTGGAATAATGAAAGCTAATAACATTAATCATTTCACGAAAGAGGCGGAGTTATCTGTAATCTTGGGGTTACATCCCTTCATAATCCATGCAATTTATCTTTGCCTTCCCACAGTTTCACTGCAACCCACAGGTCCTAAAGGTCAACATTATTTTCAGCCATAGATGTGAGGGGAGTGAGCGGGTTTTGTTAAACCAAAAGAAATTGAAGCCACAAATTTGGGGCTTGGATTTGGAATCACCTCCTTCAGTTGTAAATCATGAGCTCGCCAGCCCTTTCGCACTGTTAACAATCGTTTGTTGCCGAGTTTCCATGCTTAATAATGAATAGTAAGGTTTAGGTGGGAAAAGACGATAACATTATTGAATTTGGATCGTGTGAAATGACCGGAATAATCACAGCAAGGCCTGGGAATATTTGTGCATACTTCAGACAGCGGACACTGGTGAATTGGCTCCGTACTGTACTGCCTGAATCCACGATTCATTTCTTGAAAACCCTGTTTGAAAACTGGAGCCTGAGGCCTAATGTCTATAAAGTGTGTTGATAGTAAGATTCCTGTTTCTGCTATCTTCCCTACTGCAGCCATACTGGGTTTTCTGAGAGCTGACCCAGTTAGCTTTCCGTTTTCGCCCGAACACTGATTCAAGCAAACCAACCAAATTTAATTATGTCAAGTGAATTGATTGTGGTTCCCATATATACACACACACCAACAGCGACATGTACATAGACACTCACACGCATACCCACACTCACCCAGACACACACACATATCCCTAAGAGAAAGAATTATTATTTGAAAAGAGAATTATGTAATGCCTGGAGTACTTCAGAATTTCAATCAACAATAAGAGATTAATTTGTTTTCCTTCTTTAATCTTCTATTGATGGGAGCTGTTAGGGTCCTCTTTCGATTTAGCTGGTCCTTTCAAGGCAGGAAGCACCGGTAGCCATGGTGATGACAGATCGGGGATGGTTCTCTTAGCCTGGCTTAAGTGGCTAATAACCGTGTAGAGACTTCCGCGGGGACCTGCTTCCTGCTCCGAGTAATACATCTCCAGAGCTGCTGGGGTACAGTGCTTATGCTGCAGGACAGAACAAAAAGCAGAGTGTGACAATTACACAGCTCACCCAGAGGGATCCTTACCACACCCTCCACCAACGTTCCCCCCCCCCCCCCGAACTTATATTTATATAACCATGCAGCGAAAAGAGGGGGTCTTCAAGAACCTCCGACCGGCCGTCGTTTTGGCTCAAGGCCAACATGTCCCCCAGTCCTTCATCAGAAGTGCTAGCTCATACATTGACAAGAACGTCAGCATAATGGCATAACAGTACAAGACAAGAAAACTTTGCCCATGAAAGCAGCACAACAACTGTTTCAAGTTCTAGTGGCCCGTGGGCTACTGTCTCAGTCTCGCTGCGCCCAACCTGTGCCAATTGGGTACATGTGTGAGAAATCTCAGCTCCTTCGCTGAGCCCACCAGCTTTTAAAAAAAATATATTCCCCCCCCACCCCACCCACTCTGCAATTTATTTTTAAATTGGAGAGAACAAACTCGGGCAGGAGTGGTGCAGCGCCTAGCACGTCCTCGACAATACATCCTGTCGCACTGCTGTTGCCATGGTGAATGACAAATTTTCAAGTGGCCTCACAACGTGACATATCACACTGGTGATATAACCGCTGTCAGGATCTCTCACATTGTACAATAATGGTTTAAGTGTGACTCCTTTTTCCAGACACAGGAATACAATTACTGAATTTGCTCCTTTAGAAGCTGCCCAGTTGTGCAATCAAATTGTGCATTCGATACAAATCAGAACTTCCATTGCAGGCTTTATTGCGGCTCCACGTGAACCTTTATAAACTACATTCATGTCACTGCTGATGCTCGGCAAGTTAACCAATTATAATTTAAATGCGATGTTTGCTTCTTAAATATCATCTGGCATGTTTCATAGAATCCCTAAAGGGCCACCGAAGAGCAACCCACCAGGCCTCACTCCGCTGCCCCAACCCTGTAACCTCAGCGAGCCGACATACCTTTGGACACTAAGAGGCAATCTATTATGGCCAATCCACCTAATTTGCATATCTTTGGACTGTGGGGGGAAACCAGAGCACCCGGATGAAACCTACGCAGACACGGGAAGAACGTGCAGACTCCACATAGACCGGAATTGATCCCGGGTCCCTGGAGCGGTGAGCCCAGGTATATCCTGGACATAAAAAAACAGGGCAAATCCTACCCGGGCTATGACCATCCCATGAGCTTACTCTCGGTCTTCAGTAAAGTGATGGAGTCATCATGAAGGAGTCATCAACACTGCTCGCAAGTGGCATTTACATGGCAATATTCTGCTCACTAATGCTCAGTTTGGGTTCTGCCAAGATCACTCAGCTCCTGATCTCATTACAGCCTTGGTTCAAACCTGGACAAAAGATCTGAACTCCTTGACAAAGCAGTGTTTGATCCCACATGGCATCAAGGGGTCAATGAGAATCGGGGGGAGAACTGTCCGTTGGTCAGAGTCATACCCAGCACAAAAAGCGATGGTTGGGTTTGCTGGAAGTCAGTCACCTCAGTTCCAAGGCAGCACTGCAGGAGTTCCTCAGGATGGTGACTGCGGCCCAACCACCTTCAGCTGCTTCATCAATGACCTTCCCTCCACTGTATGGTCAGTAGTGGGGTTGTTTGCTGATGACTGCACAACATTCAGCATAATTCACGACTCCTCAGATACTGAAGCAGTCCATTATCAAATGCAAGAAGACCTGGACAACATCCAGGCTTGGGCTGACAAGTGGTAAATACAAGTGCCAGACAATGACCATCTCCGACAAGAGAATCTAACCATCACCACTTGACATTCAATAGCATTACCACCGCTGAATCCCGTACTATCAACATCCATCCACCAGAACCTGAACTGGACTAATCATATAAATACTGTAGCAAGTAACTTGCCCAAAGTCTGTCCACCAACTACAAGGCACAAGTCAGGAGTGTAATGGAATACTCTCCACTTGCCTGGATGAGAGCAGCTCCAACAACACTAAAGAAGCTCAACACCACCCAGGACAAAGCAGCCCGCTTGATTGGCACCCCTTCCAAAAACATTCAAACCCTCCACCAACACACAGTATCAATAGTGTGTACCATCTACAAGATGCACTGCAGGAACTCATCGATGCAAGGCTCCTTCCACAGCACCTTCCAAACCTGCAACCTCTACCATCTAGCTGGACAAGGGCAGCAGGCACATGGGAACAAACAACACCTGGGAGGTCCCTCCAAGCCCCTCACCATCCTGAATTGGAAATATGTCGCCGTTCCTTCACTGTCGCTGGGCCAAAACTCCGTATCTCCTTTCCTGACCACTGTGGATGGACCTGCACCACATGGACTGCAGCGGTTCAAGAGCGCAGCTCACCACCACCTTCTGAAGGGCCATTATGGGTAGGGCAATAAGCGCTGGTCTAGTCAGCGACACCCTTCCTCATGAAAGAATAAAAATTCAAGAGGGAGTGAACATTCACTAAACTTATCCCTGCAATGGCAGGAGGGCCCTCTGAGGAGAGATTGAGGATGGGCCTGTATTCTCTACAGTTTAGAAGAATAAGAGGCAATGTGAATAAAACATATGAAATTCTTACAGGTTATGACAGGATAGATGCAGGACAGATGAATTCCCTGGCTGTAAGGGAATCTAGAACCAGGGAACAGAATTAGAGGCAGGTTATGTCTTCACTCAGAAGGTGGTGAATCTTTGGAATTCACCACCCCAGAGGGCTGTGGAAGCAAAGTCATTAAGTATATTCCAGAGATCAATAGGGTCCTACCCATTAAAGACATCAAGGGATATGGAGATAGTGCAGGAAAATGATTGGGATAGGAGAGCAGCCATTACCTAGTTGAATGGCAGAGCAGGCTCGAGGGGCCGAATATTCCTGCTCCTACTTCCTGTGCTCCTACGTGCTGATGGCTCGGGCAAGAGGCACATCAGGTGGGGGATTCCATGAGGGGAAAAAAATGCAGAAGGAACAAAACTCCTCAGTCTCCCCTCGCTGCTCTCTAAATGCTTCAATTTTTCTCGGAGGCCGTGTTGCTTGTACAGTGAAAGTTCCGGGGCCTAAGCTGTCCCCTGCATTTTTCGAATGCAGTCCTCTCAAAACACATCCCCAATGTCACTTGCAAATTAATCCGCCCGGGAAACCTGCACATTGGTGAACGGGGTAATTTTCCAGTGTAATTACAGTGCAATGGACATTGAGGAAATTCATAATAAATTACGAAATAAAACTAATATTAGAGAGAACCCAGTCTCTGATGAACGCTTGGATCACGATATGTCACTGTATTATAAAGGGCCATTGCGTCGCAGCTGCCTAGTCACATGAACATGATGTGGCTCTGTTCTCCGTCCCCAGACATTAAGAAAGCAAATGATGAAATCATAAATCGATTTTGGGAAAATGTGCATGCGAAGTTTACTGAAATGCTGCCCAAGAGATGTACACTAAAATCTAGGGCACATTCGCACAGCAAGGTCAGCATCGTCACAAACTGATTTCACTTATGCACGGGGGGCCAAATTGCCAGCTTAATTTGGAATTCATTCATGGAATTAATGGCCTGATTCTGGAGTAAGGCGGGGAGAGACTCTTGTGGGTGGACTGCCTTGGTCTGACACACTGCCGAATACAACTCGAGTGGAGTGGCAAACCTGCCGTGTGACGTGCTTGGGAAGAGCCGGGCCGCTTTGCGAGTCCACTTGACCTGAGCTGAAAATGTTCGAGAATCCGGGACCCCCGTATTCTTCAGCATTTCAGCTTCTAACGACTGGAAAAGTTCACCACCCAATCATGCGCCCAGCTCCACCCTGAACCAAACTGTTCCAGTTTCTGACAGACAGGAATAGGTGTCCAAACTAACATTGCCCCATCCTAAAACAATGGATTTACAGAATCGTACAGAAGAATGCCATTCAGCCCGTCTTGTCAGTGAAGGAGTTATCCCGTTTGTCCCACTAGCCGTTTTCCCCCCACAGCCCTGTCTGTAAACATCGCCTTTACGGGAACATTTCCAATTCCTTTTCGTAAGTTATTACTGAATCTGTTCCCTTGCAGACAGTCCATCACAGATCATAAAACCGGTGTAAAACGAAAATCACTCACGGTCCCTCCGAATCTTTTTACCAATTATCTTAAATGTATCAGCTCTCCTTATCGACCACCAGTTCCATGCCCACCACCAACCCTCTATTCTATCAAAACACTTAACACCTGGATTAAATCTCCATTTAAGTGAGCAATCTCAGCTTCTTCACTCTCTCGATATTCATTCATTTCTTGTACCACTCTGGAAAATCTCCTCCACACTCATTCCAAACCCCTGACAGTTATCCTAAGATATGGCGGCCAGAAGTGGACCCAATTCTCCATCCTTTCATAGGATGTGGGGAATCATCGGCAAGGCCAGCATCTATTACCCTTCCCTTTTTTGCTGGGCCATTTTGGAGGACACTTATAGGTCTGTTGTCACATGTAGGCCAGATCAGGGAATGGATGGCAGATTTCCTTCCCTAAGGGACACACCGGTGGTGTTTTAAACCAAAATTGATGATAATTTCATGGTCATCATTACTGGCACTAGCTCTATATTTGAAATGAAATGAAATGAAAATCGCTTATTGTCACAAGTAGGCTTCAAATGAAGTTACTGTGAAAAGCCCCGAGTCGCCTGTTCAGGGAGGCTGGTATGGGAATTGAACCGTGCTGCTGGCCTGCCTTTTTCTTCTTTAAAAGCCAGCGATTTAGCCCTGTGCTAAACCAGCCCCGGTACATATTTCAGATGTATTGATCCATCAGCTGCCATGACAGTATTTGAACTCGTGAACTCACAGCATTAGCTCCACACACACACAGGGGCATTTTAAAAATCTAGGCCGCAATATTAGCTCAGTTTACATTCTCTCGAACTGTTTCCTTTCCTAGGGGAAATGTGCCAACCACAATCAAATGACCATAATTTACCCAGCCCATTGTTAAAACCTCTCTCTGTGCCTTTGGTACGTTGCAGTTACTTCAGAAAAACAGGAATTATTTATTGATCAGCTGCATCCAGATGCACTGCAAATTAAGCTCGAAAAGCCAATTTAAAAAATGCTTTTTTGGAGATAAACTTTAGCAGCTTTTTGTCGTATCTCTTATTCTCAGCACTTATTCACGATTAACCTTTATGCAAGAGATAACCAGTTTAAAGTGACAGTTACAATGTGAGGGAGTGTCAAGGACACAAACGATTTATGTTTTAATCAGAAAGACAGTCATTGCCTTGAGAAACATCTGTGCCAAAACCGCCCATCTCTGTCCAAAAGACACGGACACAGAGGCCTTAGGGGTGGACGTGAACAGGAGGAAGGAGGCCATGTTTCACTGGGGGGATAAGTGGCCCTCTCGGAACATTCTCAGAAGGGATTGGATGTATCTTCCCTGAAGGACATTAGTGAACAAGTTGAGTATTTAATGACATGGTTATCATAGAGTCACTTTTACTGTTGTCAATTTTGGATTTCCAGATCTAAAAAAAAACTAAGTTCCCAAGTTTCCATGCTGGGATTTGAACTCGCATTCGCGTCCGACCTCTGGGCGGCAGTGCAGAACCACAGCCACTCATCATACCCATTTTAGCAGGAGGTATAAAGCTTGAAGAGGAGGCCATTTTTGGTGGTGGATAATCCATCCAGGAGGCCCGAGGTTGCTTATGGATTAGGCCTCAGTAGGGCCTCATTCACATTATCCAGGCAACCCGCCAGTGCCTGTAGTGTCTGCACACCCATCTGCAGGAATAACGTTCAGGGTGCTTGCCTAGCTGCATGGCAGTGGGATGGAGGTCAATCCTGAGCAGGGAGTTCCAGAGGGGGCAGTGTGACACCCTCGGGAGACAGGACATTGCTCCCTGAACTTATGCATTCTTCAGCATTCCTGGTAGTGGAGAGGAAGTCTGGTGTTTGAGGCTCAGATCAGGCCCGAACAGAATGTCTGGATCCCGCACCATTAGAACAAGCTGTCAGGGAGAGACATTGATGTTCCGAGGCAGGAGAGAAAGGTTTCTGGCAATGGACTGAAAACAATGGCTTCAGTTTTCAACTTGTGCAACCGGAGTCATTTGTGACTCATCATTAAGCAACGGCGGTATTTTAGGGATTTCTTTATGCAGAACATAAAACAGTATTGTTGGTACCCCCATGTTCGCTTCACAATTTTTATTGATTAATTAACTCAATATCGCTTCTCATTGAGTCAAAACCGTTAATCTGACAGAAGCGAGGATTCCATGAATCAGAACATGGGAGTTCTTTACAATGACCCAAAATCTTACAGCACAGAAACTGGCCACCTGAGCTGAACAGGTTCACACCCCTGTGTTCACACCATCACACAGGATCCACATTACCACTTCACGTCATTTCAACCTATCATCACATCCTCTTATTCCTACACCCTCACTTGCTTATGTCGTCCCCCTCAAATGCATCTGTGTCATTTGCCTTGACCAATCTGTGTGGTAGCAAAGTTCCACACTCTCACCACTTTCTGGTTATTTGCAGTTATTATATATTTATGGCCCCGAGTTCTGGACTTGTTGCAGGTTAAGAGGGCGGCACGGTAGCACAGTGGTTAGCACTGTTGCTTCACAGCTCCAGGTTCGATTCCCTTCTTGGGTCACTGTCTGTGCAGAGTCTGCACGTTCTCCCCGTGTCTGCGTGGATTTCCTCCGGGTGCTCCTGTTTCCTCCCACAAGTCCCGAAAGGCGCGCTTGTTAGGTGAATTGGACATTCTGAATTCTTCCTCAGTGTGCCCGAACAGGCCCCGGAATGTGGCGACTAGGGGATTTTCGCAGTAACTTGATTGCAGTGTTAATGTAAGCCTACTTGTGACACTAATAAAGATTATTAAATTGCCCGTTGGTGTCCAAAAATGTGTAGATTAGGTGGGGTTAGAGGGATGGGGAGTGGGCTGCCCCAGGGTGCTCTTGGTAGGACCAGTACGGATTCAATGGGCCGAATGGCCTACCTCTGCACCGTAGCGATTCTCTGGATTCTACGCTACTCTTCAGAACATCGAAGATCTTTAACAGCTCACTTCTCATCCTTCTCAATCTTAAGGAAAAGAGTCAGCTGCTTGTTCTTTCCTGATGGTCTCTCTTGTCCCACTCCACAGTGTGAACTAGCCATTTACCCCACTCCTAGCTCCCAGTTCTGGTGAATTGCCATTGGCTCTGTACCAGCGTCAGCATTAAAAAGGCATCCAATGGCTGGAGCTAAGGGGGGAATCCATTAATCTGGAGAAGCAGTTGTCATCCCACACGGGTATAGATGAGAAACTGTTTCTATAATTGCTAGCATCGATGTGGGCCTCACGTTGTGCCAAAGATGTTCGAATGCTATGGTTTAACGGGAATTGCAATTATAAATCATCCCCACAGCTTTGTACAGCAAAGCCATATCCATAATTTACCAATTAATATGATAGATGGTATTTATTTTGTCGGCCCTTTTTAAATAATTGGTGTAATTTAACTAATAAACAAAGTAAAGTGTCACTGTTGGACATGGTTTCAATGCAAGAAACCAACCCATACAAATGTATTGATGAGTTCATTCTGAGCAGCTGATATTTTCATTGAATTACTGGGGGAGTTACATCCAACAGCAACTAAAAATGGGCAGTAGCGTGGGGCGGGATCATCTCGTTTAAGGTTCAGGTAGACAGGGAGACAAGAGAGGAGCAGCAATGGCTGGTGAGGAGGAAGGAGTTTTCATAGAATCTACAGTGCAAAAGGAGGCCATTCGGCACATCGAGTCTGCACCGGCTCTTGGAAAGAGCACCCTACCCAAGCCCACACCACCCTATCCCCATAACCCAGTAACCCCACTCAACCAACACTAAGGGCAATTTTGGACACTAAGGGCAATTTAGCATGGCCAATCCACCTAACCTGCACATCTTTGGACTGTGGGAGGAAACCGGAGCACCCGGAGGAAACCCACGCACACACGGGGAGAACGTGCAGACTCCGCACAGACAGTGACCCAGCCGGGAATCGAACCTGGGACCATGGAGCTGTGAAGCAATTGCGCTAACCACTATGCTACCGTGCAGACACGGTTTGACCTTCTGCCCACAGGGAAGGCAGTTCAACAATTAAGGCAGGGGAAGGGGGTAGTGTATGAATATGGGGAGAAGGCCAGTCTGCTGGCAGGCCAACTCCACCGGCAGGTGGCTTCCCAAGAGATTGTTCATATCCGGGATGGGACGGGGGAGTTGGTGGCGGTGCCGGAGCAGGTGATCAAGGTATTTGAGGGGTTTTATAAAAAGATGTATAGGTCCGAGCCCCCAGGGGATGAGTCGGATATGAGGGATTTGTTTGGGGGGTGTTGGAATGTCCTAGGGTAGGAGAGGAAGAGAGGGCAGGGCTGGAAGGGCCAGTGGAGATGGAGGAGGTTCCAGTGGCGATTGGAAAGATGTAAATGGCAAGGCGCCAGGACCGGATGAGTACCCGGTGGATTTTATCAGGAGTTTTTGGATAGGTTGGTGTCGCTGTTGGTGGAAATGTTCGAAGGTGCTGTGGTTAAGGGGGCACTCCTGGAGATGGTGGGATAGGCATTCATTTCGTTGTTGTTAAAAAAGGTTAAGGACCCAATGGAGTGTAGGTTGTATAGGCCGATATCTCTGGTAAATGTGGATGCCAGAATCCTGGCCATGGTGTTGACGGTTAGGTTGGAAGAGTGCCTTCCCCAGGTGATTGGGGAGGATCAGACAGGTTCCTGAAGAGTAGGCAGTTGTCTTCGAACCTGGGGCTTTTGTTAAATGTGGTGCTCTCCCCATCGGAGCGGAGGGAGCCAGAGGTGGATGCGGAGAAGGCATTTGACCATGTGGAGTGGAGCTATTTGCAGTGTTGGAGAGATTTAGGATTGGGCCTACATTTGTGGTGTGGGTCAAATTGTTTTATAGGGAACCCAAGGCGAATGTGCGTGTAAATGAGTGAATTCGGGGTACTTTCAATTACATCGGGCAACGCGGTCAGGGGTTTTTGTTTTTTGGTTTTGCTTTGTTGGGTTGTATGCTTAGCATGTTAAAATGTTAAAAATCGAATAAAAATATTTTCAAAAAATAAAAAATGGGTGCCGGGATTGTGATGTGGGATTAATCCGCGGTCGGTAACTGAGACGCAGTTGGTGGGCCAACTCTGTGCTGCCTGATCAGCCTCCAGCCAGTTTGGTTATCACATTTCTGGTCGGTTGGATGTGGAATCTGACAGGCAGTGAATGTGACCTGGGACACTCAACATGGGATAACACGAGCTTCAAGGTTCTGCATCGGCAGAGGTAGAAGGCTGGGCAATGGGAGCAGACAGATAGCCATGGAGGTCAATGACAGGGGTCAAATAGCGAAGACTGGATGCAGTGCGTAAAATGTTCAATGACCTCACAGGAGTGGCTAAGGTGAGTGACTGCATCTTCAAATGCCATGGGCGGGATTCTCCCGTACCCAGCGGGGCGGGGGGTCCTGGCGGGACGGAGTGGCGTGAACCAGTCCGGCATCGGGCTGCCCCAAAAGGTGCGGAATCCTCCGCACCTTCAGGGGCCAAGCCCGCCCTGGAGTGACTGGCGCCACGCCGGCTGGCGAGATAAGGGCCTGGCGCCCCGCCAACCGGTGCCAAAGGGCCTCCGCTGGCCGGTGCGAGTCGGCGCATACGCGGGACTGCCAGTGTGTGCTGGCGTCATCCCCGCGCATGCGCACAGGGATTCACTTCCGCACCAGGAATGGCGGATGACCACGGCCTCCGGTGCGGAAGGAATAGTGTGCCCCCGCAACGCAGGCCCGCCCGCGGATCGGTGGGCCCCAACCACGGGCCAGGCCACCGTGGGGGCACCTCCCAGGGCCAGATCCCCCCCGCGACCCCACCAAGAACCCCGGAGCCCGCCCGCGCCGCCAGGTCCCGCTGGTAAGGGACCAACTCTAATTTACGCCAGCGGGACCGGCATAGAGTGGGCGGGACATCGGCCCATTGCGGGCCTGAGAATCCAGACAGCCCTGGGACCCATTGAGTTACGCCGGACCCCGCCATTCTCCGAGGCAGGCAGGCAACTCACGCCGGTTTTTTGGGGAGGGGGGGGGGAAGAGAATTGGGAGGACGGCGGGAGCGGGATTCACGCCGAACCCCGGTGATTCTCCCACCAGGGGTGGTCAGATCAACAACATCAGTGAATCAGGTTCAACAATTAGACAATGGATTTATGGTCATCATTAGACTTTTAATTCCAGATTTTTATTGAATTCAAATTTCTGCCGTGGCGGGATTTGAACCTGGGCCCGAGATCTTGGTCTGGATTACTAGTCCAGTGATAATACCACTGTGCCACTACCTCCCCTGATGCGTGAACTGTACCACGAGCCTCAGTCACTGCTCCATTCACCTCATCACTAGTTTACCAATAATCTCAATCAATCAGGACTGACATTTTGAGGTGATCCATCACACCCACACCCACTTCACACCCCTCATGTCTCTCAGCCTGCATACACTGTCGGCTATCCACCTATGGCAGCCACATCAAAGACAGTCCCCTCTCTCCTGAAGGCCAAGGTGATGCACAGCTGTAGGCAGCAGGAGCTCACCTGGGTGGTGGAACGGGCAGGTTGGGGCGCTGGGGAGCAACCTCCTGTGGAGGTGACAGTGCCAGTCCCTACTGGGACGACCATTGCTGAAGTTGGGGCCAGCAATGGGGCTGAAAGTATCAAAGAGACTGGAATCCTCTTAACCAATTCTCCTTCGCACATCCCGCCTCCCCTCAACTCCCTTCTGATTTCCGAGCTGCATGAACCCCTTATTACGCCCGGCCTCCCCTCACACCCACCCCCTCGTGTCTTTCCCCTTTCAGATACCCAGGATGTGTAGCCTGACCAGGTACTGTAGCAAAAGGCAGAAAGACAGCGTTGATGAAGAGTTGAGTTTGCAGCCACCAGTTCAGATATGGACACTATGTAATTTGGAGAAGCAGCAATTGTGAGACAATAACAAGTGGGTTGCAGTGGGAGCAGGTGGGAAGAATAACGCAGTTTTCAGCTCTCCGGAGAGCAAAATCACACTCGAGACTTGCCGCAGAGGTACAGAATGAATAGCTTGATGGGGCCACTGATGGAGATGCACACTGCAATGTTGGGGGCATTGTGAAGCCTGTTGTGAATCCTGAGGTCAATGCCGCAGAGCATGGTCAAGACCAGCACTAACTTGGTACAGGGCGTCACACAGAGGGTTGGAGCCCATTTTAACCAGGGTGGACGTGTCGGCCAAGACCATTCACGCATTTGTAGATACAACCAGGATGGCCAATGTTGCAGCTTTCATTGCGGCTACAGGAAGGTGACCTCCAATGCCTTGTTGCTGCAGTGGAAGCTCAGACTGCTATCATGCGAGGTCAACTTGCTGCTATTATGCCCATGGACGACACTATTTAAAGGCTGTCTCCCAACAGAGATCCCACCCTCAGTGGCTCAATGGAGCACAAACCTGTTGACATTTCACAGTTATCACGGGTACTCATGAAGAAAATCAAAGATATATATTAATATCGACAATATACGTCAGCGTAAATGTGAACTGTTTAAGTTAAGCACAATGGAAGCCATATTTATAATCACAAAGAATCAGATTGTCATCTAGCCTGTTCGGACACTGTACAGTGTGCAGTCCATTGTGCAGTGTGTTGGCACACTAGTGCCAGACAATGCATTTTTCAGTGTCAATAAATAGTACAATGTGTTATATGGTGCTAGCATCGCAGTGTGCTGAATAATGTGGCTGTGCACAGTGTGTTGCTCTCGTGTGCTGTAATGTCAATGCACTGTGTACGGTGTGTTGAACAGTGGTTATAGAACACAGAGGTATCATAGTGTTTTCTGTTGTGATTGTGTACACTATAGTAGTGCATAATGTCCATACACTATAATGTATACTATGAAATTGTGCACTGTCAGTATACGATGGTATTGTACGATGTACTGTTCAGAGTGTCGTTACACTAAGGCATTACATAGTATGTTACACTGTGTGCCAGTACAGTGTGATATTATAAAATAATATCACACCACTGTAATACACTATAATATTATGCAGAGTGTTGCACCATTTAGTAGAACACTTTTGAACATGTACAGGTGAAAGAAATATTTGTTTTCATAGATACCCTGGGCTCTCTATATCATAGGATCCCTACAGTGCAGAAAGAGGTTATTCAGTCCATCAGGTCTGCATCAACCCTCCGAAAGAACAACTCACCTAGGCCCACTCCCTCACACTATCCCGGCATCGCCATAACCCCACCTAACCTGCACATCTCTGGACACTAAGGGGCAATTTAGCATGGCCAATCCACCTTGCCTGCACATTGTTGGATTGCGGGAGGAAACTGGAGCACCCGGAGGAAACCCACGCAGACACGGGGAGAACGTGCAGACTCCGCACAGACAGTGACCCAAGCCAGGAATTGAACCCAGATCCCTGGTGCTGTGAGGCAGCAGTGCTAGCCACTGTGCTACCCAAATATCCCTAAGGAATACGTTAAGGTTGCTTTCTAGATCGACAAGCAGGGAATGAGTTATCTCCGCGTCAAGTGAACAGGTTAGTTCCTATTCCTCCTGAAGGGTAAATATGTCCCCAGCTGCATAGTTGGCAACTAACAGAATTCACAACACATGAGGCGATTGATTCCCAATGCCAATCACATCAACTTTAAAAAGGGTTCCTGTGAGATTTTGTTACTTTGAGCTGAGCGTTAAGGATTTAATAGTCTTTATTGCAACAACAAGTAAGTAGGCCTTTCCATGCAGCGTTTCCAAATGATATTTCTTTCATTGCCCATAATCTGCTGTGTAAAATCTTGAAATAATAAGGGGAACACTGATGGTCAGCTTACCTTGAATACAAAACCCTCCGGGCAGCTTAACTGATCGTACCAGAATGCCTTGTACATGACCAGCATTAACAGGCAGGCCAGGAATGCCATCGTAATGAGAATTAATCCAGTGAGCTAAAGGAGTCAAACCATATGGAGAGTGAGGAGCTGGCAATATATATATATTAATGTTATTCCACGCGGAGGTTTGATGATGAGAAATTAACTTTATTGAAAGTGTGAGCGAGCTCTGTCCGTGATGGTTCAACGAAGTTACCTTGACTTTCTCTGATACTTCATCGTAAAGATTAATGTTCAGTTTCTTAATTCCAGGGATGTACAGCTTTTTCTTCTTCTTCTGTTGCAGCTGGTATTCTGTCCTGGTCTTCACCACAACCTGTGGGCAATTGGGTGGAAATTAAGAACCTGGCTTTGGACAAAATGTTCAAAACGTGGCTGGCAGCATGTCGAAGTGAAAGACGTACGTCACCAAATTTGGATTGTGCTTTTTCCTCCCCCCCCCCCCCCCCCCCCCCCGCCCCCCCCCTCGTTAGTGATTTGCACGTGATGTTCCCACGTCTTCTTCGAAAAAAATGTCCCCCCCTGTGTCCCAGCTAACTTTGAAAGAGTCTGCACATAATTGATGGGCTGAATGGTCTCCGTTCTGTACTGTGCTATTCAATGTCTCAGCTGCAAAGCGATCAAACTGTGCCGTGTCCCAGCTTCGTTGGAAGGGCATGTTCATCTGCTAACTTAATTGGCTTGCAAGCTATTTCACCATTGAGGGGAAGACAGGACAGAATGCAAGACAGGTATCATCAGCTGTTGTCGAAAGTCATTTCCAAACGAAAACAAATTTTAGAATCCCCACGGTGCAGAAGGAAGCCATTCGGCCCATCGAGTCTGCAACAATTCTCGGAAAGAGCACCTCACCCAGGGCCACTCCCCCACCTTATCCCCACAACCCCACCTAACCTCCGGGTCAATTTTGATCATGGCCAATCCACCTAACCTTCATATCTTTGGACTGTGGGAGGAAACCGGGGTACCCGGAGGAAACCCACGCAGTCACGGGGGGAACGTGTAGACTCCGCACAGAGAGTCGCCCAAGGCCGGAATTGAACCTGGGACTCTGGCGCTGTGAGGCAGCAGTGCTAACCACCTATTGCCCCAGACAATAACATGGAAAGCCTGACATTTCTTTCTTGATACAGAGCAGCAATTTCCTCAGATGACTGGGGTGCGTTAGGAGGGTTTTTAAGACCAGCCACTGCTCTTCAACCACAAGTTATGATTGTCCATCCCTTTTCTCACACAACCTTTCTGCTCCTCATTCATTATCCACACCTCAACGGGGCACATATTCAAGCTGCAACTTACAATGGTAAGACTGACTTATGCCAGCAAATTATTTGTAGCAGCAACATGTTCGTTTGCTCCAAGAACCCAAGCAAGCAAAATACAGTGGACCACATCATGGCAGTCAAGTAGGGGATGAACCCAGCGTCCGGGGTCTGTAAGGGTCTGGGGCCTCTAAGTTCCCTCCAACTGTGGTACATCTACTGTCCTTGGACAGGCACTTCAAAGTCAGCCAGTAAGATTATTTTAACAGGAAATTATATCTGTGCAAATAGACATGAAGATGACATGGGCCAGTTACACTAGTCACTTGTCTCCAAGAGTTTTGCATTACCTTCAGCCTCACCATTCACCATCCATCTCATAATGGACAGAGAATTGACAGATGGAATTTAACCCTGAACAGTGTGAGGTGGCACACTTTGAAAGGAGCAATGTGACAAGGGGATATTCAATGCATGGCCTGACACTGGGACGTTCTGAGGAACAAAGGGATCTTGGAGTGTTTGTCCATAGATCTCTGAAGGCAGAAGAGCAGGTTAATAGGCCGGTGAAAAAGGCATTTGGGACACTTACCTTTATCAATCGAGGCATAGATTACAAAAGCAGGGAGGTCATGTTGGAGTTGTATAGAACTTTGGTGAGGCCCCAGCTGGAGTACTGTGTGCAATTCTGGTCGCCACACTATAGGAAGGATGCAATTGCACTGGAGGGGCTGCAGAGGTGATTCACCAAAATGCCCCTGGATGGAACGTTTAAGTTCTGAAGCGAGGTTGGATAGATTTGGGTTGTATTCGCTGGAGCACAGAGGACTGAGGGGCGACTTGATCGGGGTCGACAAGATTATGAAGGGCATGGACAGGCTGGATAGGGAGCAGCTGTTCCCCTTAGTTGAAGGGTCAGTTATAATAATAATCATTATTAGTGTCACAAGTAGATTTACATTAACATTACAATGAGGTTACTGTGAAAATCCCCGAGTCGCCACACTCTGCGCCTGTTCAGGTACACAGAGAGAATTCAGAATGTCCAATTCACCTAACAGCGCGTCTTTCGGGACTTGTGGGAGGAAACCGGAGCACCCGGAGGAAACCCACGCAGACACGGGGAGAACGTGCAGACTCCGCACAGACAGTGACCCAAGCCGGGAATCGAACCCGGAACCCGGGCGCTGTGAAGCAACAGTGCTAACCACTGTTGAAAGGCCACAAGATCAAGGTGAGGGGCAGGAGGTTTAAGGGGATATGGGGAAAAACCTTTTTACCCAGAGGGTGGCGACAGTCTGGAACGCACGGCCTGGGAGGGTGGTGGAGGCGGGTTGCCTCACACCCTTTAAAAAGTACCTGGATGAATACTTGACACGTCTTTACACAAATACATGAAAGGATGGGAATAGAGGGATACGGACCCCGGAAGTGTAGAAGATTTTAGCTTAGTCGGGCAGCATGGTCGGTGTGGGCTTGGAGGGCCGAAGGGCCTGTTCCGATGCTGTACTTTGCTTTGTTCTTTGTACCATTCAAGGCCAACTGCTGGCAAATGGGGTTAGGTAGGCAAGTCAGGTGTTTTTCATGTGTCGGTGCAGACTCGATGGGCCGAAGGGCCTCTTGTGCACTGTATTATTCTGTGATTCTGTCATTCTGTGATATGCAATGGATGACCTTCAGAATAAAGTCTCAATGCAAGGTTTAGACCTTGCATTTAGATTCTACTCTTGCACCCGAGTTCTGCTCCACACTGCGGCATTCCAAACTTCCCCACGTAATCTGTTTCCTGTCATTAGCAACGACAAAATCCCACATTCCCAGCGAAGGGCTGTTCTCAGAGGGGCTGAGAATCGGAGGTAAGTCTACAAATACCGAAGCATGGATTCTCCTGTCTACGCTGCTTTCGAGCACCGCTCTCCACTGGGACCTCGACGTCAGCGACTTTACAGACAAGTCTCTGCAATGCTGTCAACTTGCTCAAATGCACTGGCATGAACAGTCACACTTGAGAGCGGCAGCATCAAGCTCATCCAGGATACAACTGAAAGTTCCTCCTTCGCCTGATCCAGGATTCAGTGGAAATAGCAAATTATAATAAGATTGGAACTGCGTAAAGGGTCAAGGGCCAGAATTATATTGAGTGTTGAAGGATATTAATGTGCTAAGCTGAATTATAGTTTGCACAATAGAGGTAGTGCTGCTAAATCCATTAATTTCAAATGGACTCAAAGTCAAAGACAATATCTGGCTATGGGTTTTCCACCATATAGAACTCTTTGCTCACAACATGCTCTTACATTGGTGAAAGTATCTAAACCAAACCTAGTTTAGTACCTGACAATGGGGTCATTGGCAATGAGGTCATTGGCAATGGGGTAATTAATAACGGGGTCCTGAGCAACAGGGTCATTAGCAATGGAGTCTGTAGCAATGGCATCATTAGCAATAGGATGAATTACGAATGGGGGTCATTACTAATGGGGGTCATTACTAATGGGGGTCACTACTAATGACCCCATTACTAATGGGGTCATTAGCAATGAAACCCATAGCAATGGAACCCATAGCAATGGAACCCATAGCAATGGGGTCATTGGTAATTGGGTCACTGGTAATGGAGTCATTGGTAATAGCGTCATTGGTAATGGGGTCTTTAGAAATGGCATCATTAATAGTCGGGTCCTGAGCAATAAGGTCATTATAATTGGGCCATTGGCAATGGGGCCATTGGCAATGGGGTCATTGGCAATGGGGCCCGTAGCAAATTTAGAAATTGGAATTTAGCAACCAGGTTGGATTGTTCATTCTGATAGCAAGGGACTGAAAATCTGTCCGAAGATTTTGGACTCACGGCAGCATTGTGAGACCAGCATGCACCCTAAACCAAGGTGCCTGAGGATCCATAGAAAATGGTCCTCGGGTTTCATGTGGATCTTTGAGGCAGGTTTCCAGCTTCAGTCGCACCTCCATAGACTGCTCGCCAGGGGGTGGGGGTGGGGGTGGGGGGGGGGGGGGGGGGGGGAGTGAAATGGATTACCGGTGTGGGACTGGATGGTTGTTATGCTTTCATGGGCAGGGTAATCATAGAATTTACAGTGCAGAAGGAGGCCATTCGGCCCATCGGGTCTGCACCGGCTCCTGGAAAGAGCAACCTACTTAAGCCCACACATCAACCCTATCCTTGTACCTCAGTAGTCCCACCTAACACAAGGGCAATTTAGCATGGCCAATCCACCTAACCTGCACGTCTTTGGACTGTGGGAGGAAACCGGAGCACCCGGAGGAAACCCATGCAGACGCGGGGAGAACGTGCAAACTCCTCACAGACAGTGACCCAAGCCGGGAATCAAACCTGGGACCCTGGAGCTGTGAAGCAACTGTGCTACCGTGTGACCCTCCCACTCATTTCTACACCACTCATGAATAATTTGTTTCACAATGAAGTTCTTCAATGGGCCCCTTGCTAACACATTCAAATCGAAGACCTGATGGGTGTCTCAACAAATGGGCCCTGTCAATTTAGCAATGGGACCAACACCTACACAGAGTGGACGCTGGCTATCTCACTGCTCAGTTGGTTTATTTTGCCTCCACTTTGTGCCCCCCAAAAACAGGCCCAACACAGACCAATTTCTAGCCAGTGGTTCCAGCACCCTTTGCAAATGTAAATATTTACAGTAAATGATGTCAATTCAGCAGTGCTTTGTCTCCTTTTTTGGTTGATTCTCCTGAATAGTGAGCGTCGATTATATCACCAAGATGCTGGTTAGGAGAAACCTTAGGCATCCTGACTAAATTATAAGTGGGCAGCAGATGGCAAATTGAACAGTTTGTCTGTTAAGACGGATCAGTGTGTGATTGTCTTTTTATAACAAGTCCTGTTCAAGTGGCAGAGCATTAATTTGTGATTTGAATAGAACAAGGAAGTTGAGTGCCATCAGGAGATTGCAGGTCCTTAACCAGAGGTGGATCATCTTAAGCTGTGTCTATTTTATTCCTCTCCCTCTTACCGCTGGGCTCACAGTAACAGCGAAAGATACTGTCCAAGACATCTTGTGGCTGGAACTGCAGCATCAAAAGGTCTATTTTAAGCTGTGAATTCTTTGGAAATAAACGTCGCCACCATACATTGCGGTCGCTGAGACTCGCGTTAACATTTTTCACAGCTGCCTGACAGCTGAACTGGATTGAGTGATTTATTACTGAACCATACAGATCAGGAAATCTCCAGGTTTAATCTTTGGTCCATGGTTTTATCTCAGCCCTGATAGCAATAGTACATTGCAATTGGCCTCAACGTCCCTGGACTGGAAGGGGGAGTGCAATTAGGCATGATTTTTGCCCCTCATTGCTCTTAATTACAAATAAGGGTGGCACAATAGCACAGTGGTTAGCACTCTTGCTTCACAGCGCCAGGGTCCCAGGTTCGATTCCCGACTAGGGTCACTGTCTGTGCGGAGTCTGCACATTCGCCCCATGTCTGCGTGGGTTTCCTCCGGGTGCTCCGGTTTCCCCCCACAAGTCCCGAAAGACGTGCCTGTTACGTGAATTGGACATTCTGAGTTCTCCCTCTGTGTACCCGAACAGGCGCCGGAGTGTGGCGACTAGGGGATTTTCACAGTCACTTCATTGCAGTGTTAATGTAAGCCTACTTGTGACAAAGATTATTATTATTGAAGTACATGATAGGAATCAAATTTAGCTTTGATGGAGCTGCTCGGGTTAAATAGCCTGCCATTAGCCACTGCCTAGACTACATATAAGAAAGGTCACTTCAGTAAAATACCAAAAGGGCCATTCAGATCCACAGAGTTGCATTGTCGAATCAGTTGATGCCCTCAGGAGAGGTTGAAGGATAAATATTTTTGCAGCATCCGCATCTGTGTCGATTCCACGAGTGCAGTGCCCAAAGGCAGTTCCTTGGTTCATTGTCTGCTGATGCGTCTATCTATGTCTGTTGAATTCACATTTTTTTCATTGGCAAAAGAAAGAATTGGGGATAAAGTGGCTGGAACCACAAAAAGAGAGAAGCTCAGACATTGTTCCTTGCCACACTGTCCTTTGAACTAAAAGAATATGCCGACTGTCCGTATATTACTGCTGGGATAAAGTGACTGAAGCTCTCTTTTTGGACATTGGCTCCTACTGTGTTGTAGAGAAGATGGAGCCGGATTGACAGTCTGATGTTTGTTAATATGCATTATCTACTGGAGGCATATTCATTGCAGTGCCTTTAATTAGTATGTTTTTCAGTATTCTAAATTATTTACAGTCCACAATTAACATAAATCACCATAATGGCTTTAGTCTTCAATTAGATTGATCTCAATATAAGCAAAAACAAGCATGTTACTTTGTATCTAGGTTACATTTGAATCTAGGTGGGAATTGAATTGAATCAGTAAGGCAGCTCCTTTTAAATTTCAGGAGTTTAAATTAATTTAAATTAAGCTAGTATTGTGCAGTGTAGGTTAACAAGGGCTGCCCCACCCACACACATAACTGGTTGGCAGTTAAGTGTCAGTCACTTTAATCTACTTTGATCTAAAAGCAGGTGGGGGAGGGGAGTCAATTCAGGACAGTTTAAAAAGAGCCACTTGTAACTCACTCCCAGTGAGTTCTCCCAGTGAGCCAGAGAGAAGACACAGCCAGAGTGAGACAGCAAAGAGTGAGTTTGGGAATTTGAATCGAGGTGGGAATTCGAAGCTGGGCTGGGAGGAAGTGCTTTTTGTGATTGGTAAGTAGTGTTTCTGTTTTTCTGTTTCTTTTCATTGGTATATTTATTTATTTTTTTCTTTGTTGTTTATTTATTTATTTAAATTTGGGGGGGGGGAATTGTAATTGTTGAAGTTAACCGAAGGTTTAAGACATGGCAGGAGATCTCACACCCGTGTCATGCTCCTCGTGTGCGATGTGGGAGCTCAGGGACACATCCACTGTCCCTGGCTCCTTCACGTGCAAGAAGTGTGTCCAGTTGCAGCTCCTGTTAGACCGCTTGACGGCTCTGGAGCTGCGGATGGACTCACTTTGGAGCATCCACGATGCTGAGGACGTCGTGGATAGCACGTTTAGCGAATTGGTCACACCGCAGGTGAAAGGTACTGAGGGAGATAGTAAATGGGTGACCAAAAGACAGAGCAAGAGTAGGAAGGCAGTGCAGGTGTCCTCTGCGGTCATCTCCCTGCAAAACAGATATACCGCTTTGGACACTGAGGGAGATGGCTCACCAGGGGAAGCAGCAGCAGCCAGGTTCATGGCACCGTGGCTGGCTCTGCTGCGCAGCTGGGCAGGAAAAAGAATGGCAGGGCTATAGTGATAGGGGACTCAATTGTAAGGGGAATAGACAGGCGGTTCTGCGGACGCAATCGAGACTCCAGGATGGTATGTTGCCTCCCTGGTGCAAGGGTCAAGGAAGTCTCGGAGCGGCTGCAGGACATTCTGCGGGGGGAGGGTGAACAGCCAGCTGTCGTGGTGCACATAGGCACCAACGATATAGGTAAAAAACGGGACGAGGTCCTACAAGCTGAATTTAGGGAGCTAGGAGTTAAACTAAAAAGTAGGACCTCAAAGGTAGTAATCTCAGGATTGCTACCAGTGCCATGAGCTAGTCAGAGTAGGAATGTCAGGATAGAGAGGATGAATACATGGCTCGAGAGATGGTGCAAGAGGGAGGGATTCAAATTCCTGGGACATTGGAACCGGTTCTGGGGGAGGTGGGACCAGTACAAACCGGATGGTCTGCACCTGGGCAGGACTGGAACCGATGTCCTAGGGGGGGGTGTTTGCTCGAGCTGTTGGGGAGAGTTTAAACTAATGTGGCAGGGGGATGGGAATCGATGCAGGAAGTTGGAAGGTAGTAAAACAGGGACAGAAATAAAAGGCAGTAAGGGGGAAAGTGTAAGGCAGAGAAGCCATAGTCAAAAATCAAAAAGGGCGACAGTACAAGGTACAGTGACTGAGGGGAGCTCATTGAATAGGACCAGGAATACTAAAAGAAATAAAACGGGAAGTGAAAACATTAATGGTAAGCGACGCGGCAGGTTGTTACATGAAGATATGGGTTCGGCGACAAGAAAAATTAGGAGAAAGGTTAAGAGGAAATATAACTTAGGAGAGGTTACTGATCGAGGTGTTATGATTCAGAACAGAGGTAAAAAAGCCAACATAAGTGTACTTTACCTGAATGCTCGTAGTATTCGGAATAAGGTAAATGAGTTGATGGCGCAAATCATCGTGAATGACTATGATTTAGTGGCCATTACTGAAACATGGTTAAAGGATGGTCACGACTGGGAGTTAAATATCCGAGGGTATCAAACTTTTCGGAAGGACAGAGTGGATGGTAAGGGAGGTGGTGTAGCTCTGTTATTTAAGGATGACATCCGGGCAACAGTAAGGGATGACATCGTGCTATGGAGGATAAGGTTGAATCTATTTGGGTGGAAATCAGGAATAGTAAGGTGAAAAAGTCAATGATAGGAGTAATCTATAGGCCACCAAATAGTAACATTATGGTGGGGCAGGCAATAAACAAAGAAATAACAGATGCATGTAGAAATGGTACAGCAGTTATCATGGGGGATTTTAATCTACATGTCGATTGGTTTAACCAGGTCGGTCAAGGCAGCCTTGAGGAGGAGTTTATAGAATGTATCCGCGATAGTTTCCTAGAACAGTATGTAATGGAACCTACGAGGGAACAAGCGGTCCTAGGTCTGGTCCTGTGTAATGAGACAGGATTGATTCAGGATCTCTTAGTTAGGGATCCTCTCGGAAGGAGCGATCACAATATGGTGGAATTTAAAATACAGGTGGAGGGTGAGAAGGTAAAATCAAGCACTAGTGTTTTGTGCTTAAACAAAGGAGATTACAATGGGATGAGAGAAGAACTAGTTAAGGTAGACTGGGAGCAAAGACTTTATAGTGAAACAGTTGAGGAACAGTGGAGAACCTTCCAAGTGATGTTTCACAGTGCTCAGCAAAGGTTTATACCAACAAAAAGGAAGGATGGTAAAAAGAGGGAAAATCGACCGTGGATATCTAAGGAAATAAGGGAGAGTATCAAATTGAAGGAAAAAACATACAAAGTAGCAAAGATCAGTGGGAGACTAGAGGACTGGGAAACCTTTAGGGGGCAACAGAAAGCTACTTAAAAAGCTATAAAGAAGAGTAAGATGGACTATGAGAGTAAACTTGCTCAGGATATAAAAACAGATAGTAAAAGTTTCTACAAATGTATAAAACCAAAAAGAGTGGCTAAGGTAAATATTGGTCCTTTAGAGGATGAGAAGGGAGATTTAATAATGGGAGATGAGGAAATGGCTGAGGAACTGAACAGGTTTTTTGGGTCGGTCTTCACAGTGGAAGACACAAATAACATGCCAGTAACTGATGGAAATGAGGCAATGACAGGTGAGGACCTTGAGAGGATTGTTATCACCAAGGAGGTCGTGATGGGCAAGCTAATGGGGCTAAAGGTAGACAAGTCTCCTGGACCTGATGGAATGCATCCCAGAGTGCGAAAAGAGATGGCTAGGGAAATTGCAAATGCACTAGTGATAATTTACCAAAATTCACTAGACTCTGGGGTGGTCCCGGCGGATTGGAAATTAGCAAACGTGACATCACTGTTTAAAAAAGGAGGTAGGCAGAAAGCGGGTAAATATAGGCCAGTGAGCTTAACTTCGGTAGTAGGGAAGATGCTGGAATCTATTATCAAGGAAGAAATAGCGAGGCATCTGGATGGAAATTGCCCCATTGGACAGACGCAGCATGGGTTCATAAAGGGCAGGTCGTGCCTAACTAATTTAGTGGAATTTTTTGAGGATATTAACAGTGCGGTAGATAACGGGGAGCCAATGGATGTGGTATATCTGGATTTCCAGAAAGCCTTTGACAAGGTGCCACACAAAAGGTTGTTGCATAAGATAAAGATGCATGGCATTAAGGGGAAAGTAGTAGCATGGATAGAGGATTGGTTAATTAATAGAAAGCAAAGAGTGGGGATTAATGGGTGTTTCTCTGGTTGGCAATTAGTAGCTAGTGGTGTCCCTCAGGGATCAGTGTTGGGCCCACAACTGTTCACAATTTACATAGATGATTTGGAGTTGGGGACCAAGGGCAATGTGTCCAAGTTTGCAGACGACACTAAGATAAGTGGTAAAGCAAAAAGTGCAGAGGATACTGGAAGTCTGCAGAGGGATTTGGATAGGCTAAGTGAATGGGCTAGGGTCTGGCAGATGGAATACAATGTTGACAAATGTGAGATTATCCATTTTGGTAGAAATAACAGCAAAAGGGATTATTATTTAAATGATAAAATATTAAAACATGCTGCTGTGCAGAGAGACCTGGGTGTGCTAGTGCATGAGTCGCAAAAAGTTGGTTTTCAGGTGCAACAGGTGATTAAGAAGGCAAATGGAATTTTGTCCTTCATTGCTAGAGGGATGGAGTTTAAAACTAGGGAGGTTCTGCTGCAATTGTATAAGGTGTTAGTGAGGCCACACCTGGAGTATTGTGTTCAGTTTTGGTCTCCTTACTTGAGAAAGGATGTACTGGCACTGGAGGGTGTGCAGAGGAGATTCACTAGGTTAATCCCAGAGCTGAAGAGGTTGGATTACGAGGAGAGGTTGAGTAGACTGGGACTGTACTCGTTGGAATTTAGAAGGATGAGCGGGGATCTTATAGAAACATATAAGATTATGAAAGGAATAGATAGGATAGATGCGGGCAGGTTGTTTCCACTGGCAGGTGAAAGCAGAACTAGGGAGCATAGCCTCAAAATAAGGGGAAGTAGATTTAGGACTGAGTTTAGGAGGAACTTCGTCACCCAAAGGGTTGTGAATCTATGGAATTCCTTGCCCAGTGAAGCAGTAGAGGCTCCTTCATTAAATGTTTTTAAGATAAAGAGAGATAGTTTTTTGAAGAATAAAGGGATTAAGCGTTATGGTGTTCGGGCCGGAAAGTGGAGCTGAGACCACAAAAGATCAGCCATGATCTCATTGAATGGTGGAGCAGGCTCGAGGGGCCAGGTGGCCTACTCCTGCTCCTAGTTCTTATGTTCTTATGTTCTTGTACAAAGTCCTGATTTTATTCTGGTGTAATTGATACTGTTCTGAAGTACTCATTTATCTGGACCCATTGTGATGAACGTATGAATTTCAGATATATTGTAATATATATGTTTGGTGCAGTAAAGGCTAAACACCTGGGTTAGTGTGTGTGACTGCTGCAGTCATATTTTTTAAAATCCTGGTTTGAAAGACAGCTAGGCTTTTTGGAGCCAGATGTGCAATTAAAGCATCGTAAAGGTTTGGGCTAATGGATTTTTATTTGATATTAAGAGGAATCCCTGGGGTGTAGATAATTGGAGACAGTGTGTTCAACTAAGTCAGCTGATGTAGTTAATGGGAGGGGTCAAGTGTTGGAACGAGGTGTTCTTTCCTCGCAGTCCGACAAAATTAAAAATAAACTATTGGGGTTTCTGTCCGATAGCCTAGCAACTTTTGTTGTCTGGTCTGGGATCGTAATACCCTGAAATTACAAAATGGATTCAACAGTATTCAGACTTAACGCCTTCACCTGGCATTGCAACCATCACAATTTCAGCAGAGGTATTAACTAAGGTAGATGATTTGCCCCTCCACTGAGATAACAGAGGAATTCACATGAATGTGTTGTAGTTTTGTACATTAGTGCCCCGTGGTGTAATCAATTTTTCATTTAATGGCTGCTATCGGCCTTTAATATCTTGGCACACATGCTGGGTGCTGCCTTTGCCATTTTAAGTGCCTTTTTCTCCCCTTTTGGTTTGGTCACGCTCTGGTCTCTAAACAAGAGACAGGGCGAGTGGTCTGCTTCGAGAGCGCCGGGCAGCGAGCGACCTGAACGATCACAGGGATGTCTGAGGACACTTGCTTCCCAATTTCCACTTTGTCCAGTGTGGGGAAAATGCCCTCGCTAGTCTCAAGATAGGGAAGCCCTTGTGCAGTGGACCGGAGGTTTGAACCCACATCCTGATCTCCAAAGAGCCAGTTCGTCATTTCTTCATTTTGCTTTCTCATCAATAAAATAATTTTAGTTGTGTGACATCAATGTAAGTTGCCCCCCCCCCCCCCCGCCAATCAAGCCCCAGCACGGTTGCCGAATATTTATGTGTACCTTTTCGGGGATGGGCTGCTGAAGCTGATTGACATCCAGTGGAGTTATCAGGGGGATGTTATCAAATCCATCATCGGCACCGTGCTCTTTCTCTGTCTTCTCAGAGAGATTGCACCCAGGCTTCACCATGTCGGGCTGGGATGATGGACGTCACCTGAAAAAGATTTTAAAAAGTTAACGAGGAACTTATTTTGACAAAGGAACTTGCGATTTAGCTAAATTCCAATTTAACTTTAAAAGTTCCCCTGTTCCTGGCTCCACTTTATTGAGGAGCATTGTTAATTTATTAAAGAGAGTTCACCCAGGGTCGCCAAAATACCGCAGTTCCCAGAAAGTTGAAATGTTGGCGCTGTTCCTCTCCCCGCAGATGGTACCTGACCTTCTGAGTATTTCTTCTATTTTCGGGTCAGTAAAATCTGCTCTGCATTTCTTGCTCCTGAATTCACGCCATGTCGAATTAGGATCTTAGTAGCGGACTTCGGGCGGAATTGGCAGGAGTTTGGATGCAGGGGAGGGAGGATGTGGAATGGGGAAGGAGCTGCCTTCGCGCGTCCATTCGGTTAGGTCCGGGGCGGGAATAGCCGGCCTTCCTGTCTGGATGTCAATTGATGCCCTTTAGTGGGCCGAATGACCACATAAGTACCTCAACCTGCTGCCGCTGGTATTCAACCAGTGGTGGACAGGGGAGTAGCCATGTGGGAAGTCCAAAAAACAAAGTTTGTCGTGTTTGCTGGCAGGCAGGCCACTCAAGTGCCTGATATTTCTTTACACTTAAAAACTTACCAAGCGTGTAACGATTTGGCTGCATGCAGTCATATACTTCATCGCCCGGCTTTCTGGGGCAGAACATCAGTTTGACGTTAAAAACCACCCGGCACTATTTCGGAACAGAGCAGGGGAGTGTTTCCTGGGTGTCCTGTCCAATATTTATTCACATCACAAAAAGGATGATCTGCTGATTATCACATTGCTGCGTGTCGGAGCTTGCTGTGCGCAAATGAGCTGCCCCGTTTCCGAAATCACCAATATTACCTGCACCTCAAAAATACTCCATTGTTTCAAAGCATGTAACAGCCTTAATGAAAGGTGCTATATAAATGCAAATCTCCCTTTAAAGGTCCGTTGTTCTCTACATCTGGACTAGGGTCTAGCAGCAAAGTCCACCATTAACTTCTCATGGCAGCTTTCCTCGTTCCCTCTCTAAATGTAGTCACCATTATTTCATGCCAAGTGGCGGCAGTTGTGATCAGCTCACACTCACGAGCGACAGAGTTCAGTTTGCGCAAAGACATTGCACATACGACCTCTGGGGACAGTCAAAAGAAAATGCTGGTTCGTTTATCTCACTAGTTTGCACTAGACTCGAGTGTTGATCACAGGAGGTAAAGGACAATGTCCTAACTGTGCAACCTCGCCCAATCGCCACACAACATCAGGAATCAAAAGTGGTCACTTATGCAACCATGGAGGAGGGTCAATATTGTACCATTTACAGACTAATGCCTGATCTTATTGGAGGTGGTGCCAGCTTCATCTGATCCCTCAGAAAATCCTGCGTGTTGCATTTGAAGCATCCAGCGTGCCTGATTGCTCCTTGCTCTGTGACTGAAGCCAGGCCCAAGGAGTGGATCTGGATGATAGTCTCCCTTACTATCAACATCTGACAAAAAGCACGGCTAAACGAAAGAAACAGATTTAACTGAATCCATACATCAGCTGGGTCCACAGACACTCAGCACACATCCGCCTTGACCCTTGTTTAGCTCGTGGCTGAACATTGCACACCTGCATGGCTAGGAAACACACAGGACACCAACAATCTGGCTCGCTGCCCTCAAATGTATTGTACTAAGCTGCCTCTCAGGAGAGAAGTATCAAGAGAATGTATCCATCCTCCAGCAAATTTGAATCTGTCGATCAGTGACAATCTGCAGAAGTTACCCCGAGACACTACCTAAAGCCTTGGAATCCATTCCGGTTGGCAGCCCTAACTCTCAAAATCTCGGGATTCCCACCAAAAGACATGTGATGGAGGATGTGTGAAGCACGAACACCAGCAGCGGCATTGCCTGATACATAAATGGGACAGAATGGACTGCTCCTGCGGAGATGCCCAAAGCATGGAGCATCTCGGCAGGCATTGCTGGCAGAGACGTTCCCTGGGGTAATAGCTTCCAATCACTTTGTATTACCAGAGTGAGTGAGTGACCAAGGTGTATATTGGCATTTAATGTTGCTTTTCAAGCTGCAGCAAGGTGGAATACTTGGCCAGTGAAGCAACTGATATGATTGTCTTCAGCTTTTCAACTTGTGCCGATGCAAGGAGAAAAGCTATGAATACTTCCACAAACGTCTATCATGACTACACATTTATATATATTGTGCAAACAATGGGGTTTTAATCTATTATCTACCTTTTCATATTTCTGACAAAACTGCAACATCGCAACGGCCATCTGAACAGAGGTACAAAGTTGTAGAAAACACATTCTGAGCTAACAACTTGCAGCAGTTAGCACTTTGAGAAGATATGGGGCCATTCATGCCTTCACGTAGACGGTGGATGGGTCTGAAAGGGGACAGAGAGTCTAAGGGGAGTACTTTTTGTTCCCATAATTTGGAAGGAAATTCTCCTCTGAAGAAATGTTCAATTGACTATTAATGAAAATACCGGTTGGGGAATGGGTTTGACTCCCGGAACAGTTCCGTAAGGAACAACAAGACAGAGATGTGACAATTACAAACCTGCAAAGTCTCAGTGGTGCCAGCCAAGCCCTAGAATTTCATCCTCAGAATTTCTTCTGTAAGAAGTGAAGAGTTTCCCTTCTAAACGTCTCTCCCTAATTAACCGTAAATTGGATTATTTATTGGAAAAAGACAGCATTAAAGGAGAGGTGTCAATATAGATAAATTATGTATGAAGGATACGTTTACAGATTGAAGTGCAGAATGACTGGGTCACGAATGAAATGGTATCACATCATTACCAAAAACAAATGTATTGGTTTTAATTGAGACCAAAATCAAATAATTAAGTGTCCATGGAAAATCAGCTAATAGGGTCGGGTAGAAACAAAATGGAAGCACTTGGAATTTATAGGTAAAATTTTTGACGGTGTCACTGATTGGCTGAAGGTGCATCATATCAGAGTCAAGTGGGTATTGCATGGAGCTGAGATTATATAAAGAGGAAAGACCAGGAACAAAAAAAAGAGACTCAGACAGTTTGAACATATGGTCATAAAGTCATAGAGGTTTACAGCATGGAAACAGGCCCTTCGGCCCAACTTGTCCATGCCACCCAGTTGTTAACCACTAAGCTAGTCCCAAAACCCGCATTTGGCCCATAACCCTCTATACCCAGTCAGTGACTCTTTAAAGGAATTGGATATATCCATCCTTTGGACTTATTGCTTTGATACGGTGTGTAACTAGTTGAAGTAATTCACTCAGGTTGCCGATTGCTATATATAATTGATCTTGTTAAATGGATCTACAATAGTGACTGGTATTAAGGTGAGAGGGGCAAGGTTTAGAGTAGATGTACGAGGCAAGTTTTTCTTACACAGAGGGTAGTGGGTGCCTGGAACTCGCTACCGGAGGAGGTGGTGGAAGCAGGGACGATAGTGACATTTAAGGGGCATCTTGACAAATACATGAATAGGATGGGACTAGAGGGATACGGACCCAGGAAGTGTAGAAGATTGTAGTTTAGTCGGGCAGCATGGTCAGCACGGGCTTGGAGGGCCGAAGGGCCTGTTCCTGTGCTGTACATTTCTTTGTTCTTTGTTAATGTAGTCCCTTTAACATAGTAAAAATGTCGCAGGGTATTTCTGAGGAACGTTATCAAAGACTATTTTAATCTATTATCTACCTTTTCATATTTCTGACAAAACTGCAACATCTCAACGGCCATCTGAACAGAGGTACAAAGTTGTAGAAAACACATTCTGAGCTAACAACTTGCAGCAGTTTGCACTTTGAGAAGATATGGGGCCATTCATGCCTTCACGTAGACGGTGGATGGGTCTGAAAGGGGACAGAGAGTCTAAGGGGAGTACTTTTTGTTCCCATAATTTGGAAGGAAATTCTCCTCTGAAGAAATGTTCAATTGACTATTAATGAAAATACCGGTTGGGGAAAAGCCACACACCAATGTATTAGGACAGATGACCAAAGGTATGGTCAAAGATATTAGTTTCAAAGGGGTTGAAAGACAGAAAAGTTCAGTGAGGGAATCCCAGTACTTTGGGCCTCAAGCAGCTGAAGGCCCTGAAGTTGGGGATATGTAAGAGACCTGAACTGTACAAGTCTAGATATCTCAGAGGGACGTAGGCCTACAGAGGTAGGGAAAAGCGTGGGGATTTGGAAACAATGAGAATTTTTTTATTGAGCCGTTGTTCAGTCAAGAGCCAATGGAGGTCTCTGCAAATGGGGAGGTGGTGGTGGGTGAATGAGACTTGGTGCAAGCTTTGTTACAAAGTTTTCGACGAACATAAGTTCATGGCAGATGGTTCCCAGTGAGGAGCTCTCTGGCATAGACAATTGTAGCAATCCAGCACGGATGAATGTTTCAACAGCAGGTGAACATGACACCACCCGGGTCGGTGGTGGAATCTTGCTGCCCATTGACCCGCAGAGGACCAGAGTTTCTAAGTCTATGGTTGGGTCAGGAAGAATCCTATCCTTCGAAATCCAAATGATCTGCTGTTTATTCGGCTAATGTTAAACAGGTAGTCCTCAACTTTACTCTTGATAACCCATTCTACTATTTAACCTGATATTGGTCCGGATCCACAACATTGTTGTGAGAATGATGGACCTACAGTCATTCTGCGTCTGTTTTATCCACTTATCTCAAAATGCTATCACATTTCTGATCTATCAAACCTTTTCAATATTCAGTAACTCCCTTTTAAAAGGCATTTAGCATATCACAAATCTCATCTCTTGTCTTTCCTAATACTTGCGGATAATTACTATCCATTGGGTTAATATGATTTTTAGCCCTTTCTATTTGTCTGTTACTGCCATCTCATTTATTTGGATTAAGACGGATCAGCAATGGTATTTCACTTGCATTATTCTTGATGATTGTTTAGAGGATGTAGTCATTGGGTTTATTATCTATCTATTATCTAGGGCGGCATGGTTAGCACTGCTGCCTCATGGCGCCCAGCCCCGGGTCACTGTCCGTGTGGAGTTTGTACATTCTCCCTCTGTCTGTATGGGTCTCACCCCCACAACCCAAAGATGTGCAAGAATAGGTGGATTGGCCAAACTAAATTGCCCCTCAATTGGAATTTCTTTTTGAAAAAAAACTATATTTTATCTTCATCCTCGTTGATGGATCCTTTAAGATTCTCATTTCACCTTCGACTTCCCCCTTACTGTTTCACGACTGAAAGAATTACATACATTTGTGTTTCTATCTGAAACTTTGCTCATTGTCAAGGTTAACTTTCCCTTCTCTCTCTCTTGGCACCATGCCCAGAAAAGCTGTTAGTAACCGTGGGCACCTGTGCCGGCCCACGTTTCCACAGGGTACAATGCTGCAGTGGTTTACCGTTGACTTATGCAAATGGCTGACCAGGAAATCCCCCCCCCCCCTTTTACCACCTGCCCTCGGCATATTAGAAGAATCATAGAATCTCTACAGTGCAGAAGGAGGCCATTCGGCCCATCAAGTCTGCACCGACCTTTGGAAAGAGCACCTTAGCTAGGCCCACACACCGACCCTATCCCCGTAACCCCACCTAACCTTTTGGGCACCAAGGGGCAATTTAGCTTGGCCAATCCACCCAACCTGCACATCTTCGGACTGTGGGAGGAAACCCGAGCACCCGGAGAAAACCCACGCAGACACGGGGAGAATGTGCAGAAGACCCACAGAGACAGTCACCCAAGGCCGGAATTGAACCCGGGTCCTTGGCACTGTGAGGCAGTAATGCTAAGCACTGTGCCACCGATTACAGGTCGCACTGTAGGTATATTACAAACGCATCTTGCTGGGCCAGCTGGGCTGTGACTTGAACCAGGAGCTTTTTGCTCAGAGGTCCCAGTGCAGCCCATTACATCACAAGCCATCCTACATCCCTGGGATGACTCTTAACAATTGTATGGGGCTTTTTTTGAATGTTCAATTAATGGTTTCGGAGTTTACATGTGGTTTCCTCCTGCAGAACTTGTAACATTTACTCGGTGTCTCAGTTCTGATGGTTTTGTGAATTAATTTAGGATCTTACTATTTTAACCCACGTTTGTTAATCCAACCAGAAGTAATCTGAGAACAGAGGGGAACGCAGGGTTTTAGCACATTGTCTTCAGTGTTTCATTGTAATACCAGCTGGCAGTGGAATGTGCTGCTCTAAAACAGTTAGCCCTTTAAAAATAAACCCAAGATTGATGGAACTTGTGAAAGGGTTGGTGCGACTAAAATTAGCCGGCATCCAGAATCGGCACTTCGCTCTCTCTGCTCACACTCTCGCGCTGTGCAAGAGTGGATCAAGGTGACTGGAAATGGAACAAGGTGATTTAATCATTGACATAGCGGCAGCAGTGCCAACCCTCCTACAGATCATCGTGGTCAATGCATTAGACACAGCATCAACTTCGCAACAAAAAGGAACTGATCTGAGTAACAGTGGAGTGGGAGTATGTGAGATTGAGCCCGGTGCCAAATAAGCTGCACACAGTCTGTGCTGAATGTCCTTTTGAAGAATACATGCACAATTCTCCACACACGCTGTCTACTGCACATCTTTCCGTTGTGTCTTACGGTAGAGGAAGCCAAGGCGAGCACCTTGACATTCAGATCTTTAAGCTATGAGTGATGTTGCAGCCCCTCTTGTCCGTGTGGGTGGATCCAACAAGGTCGGGCAAAATGCAAGAAATATTATTTCACTCCAGTTTAGAGATTTCTGTTGGACCTGTAGCTAAGTTGGATAGCATCTCCTCTGCGTTTGGGAATTTCAATCTCATCCCAAATACAGCTCAGCACGCAGTCTTATTCCATGAAGCAGTTCCCTGTGGTGATCCCACAGTTTTGGAGTGCCAGCAAAACTCTCATTGCCTGGCTTTTCTATCTACCCGTTCAAATGGCTGGAAAAGTCCGGGTGGGCAGCGCACCTCAGTCCCCCCCCCCCCCAGCCCAAGCAGTGCTCTAGGTGAGTGCCGATCCTCCCGGGGAACAGCGACCTTCGAGGGGAAACCTCACTCGAGGCAAGCTGGACAAAGGGACGAGAAAATGGAAATCCTGCTGTTGCGGGAACTGGCTAGATTGTTGTTCGGGAGCCAGAAAGGAATAAAATTCAATTCGCCAGCCTTGGCAATGTGGTCTTGACGAATTAAAAATGCATTCAAAGTAGTTAATAAAATAGATGATTTATTTAATAGGTTGCCTGTTGGCCATTACTCGAATCCAACCTGTAGTTGGTCAGAATTGATATTTATGATGATTAATTGACCTCTGTTATCGTCACAGAATTTACAGTGCAGAAGGAGGCCATTCGGCTCATCGAGTCTGCACCGGCCCTTGGAAAGAGCACCCTACCCAAGCCCACACCTCCACCCCATCCCAACACCTCCACCCTATCCCCGTAAACCCACCTATCGTTTTTTGGACACTAAGGGGCAATGTTAGCATGGCCAATCCACCTAACCTGCACATCTTTGCACTTGTGGGAGGAAACCGGAGCACCCAGAGGAAACCCACACACACATGGGGAGGATGTGCACGCTCTGCACAGACAGTGACCCAAGCCGGGAATCGAACCTGGGACCCTGGCGCTGTGAAGCAACTGTGCTAACCACTATGCTACCATGCCACCCACTCTGTGGTTGCCTTTGCCTCCTTGAATCAAACATTTCCCAGCCCAAGCAGTCAGATTTCACATAACATGTAGAAACATCCTGATGGATAACTTCTCCAGTGGTCCCATATATAACTACAGCCGGATGTAATACGAGGCCAAGCAAGGCATGAGGTCTCCATTCTGTACTAGGATCATCTTGAGTTTGCTGTTTCCCAGCAAAGAGACATCGCACCCCAAACAAAAAAGAAAATTGTCATGAGAATGTCGCTATAAGAAATGGTTAGCTGCTCATGTTACTGCAGTGATGTCAGAGTGTGGGTGGAGCTAAGCTCTGGTTCTGCTTTTTACTTTCACTTTGAGAAAAAGCTTGGGTGTGTCTGGGTTTTCCAGTGAGCAGCAGCTGAAGTTAAACAAAGAGCTGTCCTGTTGGTCTCTGCCATCCAAAGACTATCTCTGGATCATTTGGTGAATTCAGAATTATAAATGTTCTCAATAGTGAATGTGAATCTAATGTGCTCCTGTTTAAAGGTTTGTTAAGTCTTTTGGAAGTTAAAAGGACAGCTTAAAGGATTACTTAGTGTTGGAGTCTTTGGCGGTTATCTTTGAATTAATGGTTGCTAAGATATTCACTGTTTGTTTTAAAAGGGTTAACTTGAGTTCATAGAATAAACATTGTTTTGTTTTTAAAAATACTTGTCCATTTCTGCTGTACCATTGCTGTGGAGTGAGCAGTGTGCTCCCCATATCATAATCTATTAAAAGTTGTGGGTCAGGTGAACTCCATGATACACTTTGAGATTCTCTAAAAGCCGATCCATAACAATTGGGGGCTCGAGGGGGATAAAAGTCTATCTATTGGATTGGCTTAGTGAACTTAAAGACAGTGGGGGGGGGGTGAGCTTATTGTGGTTGCTTTTCAGGTGTGGTATTTTAGTTTAAGTGGGGAGTGTGTTGTGGACAATGGCTCTTTCAGAGCCTCAGAGGCTTTTGGGGGTGGAGACGGTCACACGCAGTACCTTATGGATAGAGACTAAAAGCAGACTGTTAGATTTGGCAAAAACATCGCAGTTAACATTACCTGACAAAATGTGAAAAGATGGGGTAATTATGGCGGTGGTTAAGCTTTTAAAGTTGCCTGAGATACAGTTTGACTCATTGGAAATGGCAAAAATTCAGTTACAAATCAAACAAATGGAACATGAGAAAGAATTAAAGAGTGAATACGAAAGAGAGGAAAAAGGAAAAGAAAGAGAGAGAGAGATAGAGAGGACAAAGAAAAGGAGAGAAGAAAGGAGGAAAGAAAGAATAGCCCTAGCAGAACAAAAAGAAAAAGAAAGGGAGATACAGATCAGGGAAAAAGATAAAGAGAGAGAGTTTGAACTTCAGAAAATGGCCATGAAACATGACAGTCAATTAAAATTGGCAGATGTAAAGGGAAACGTACAGTTGCATGATAGTGATGAGGATAGTGAGAAAGAGCGTCATAGTCGAAGGCGTGGTGAGGATCTATTTAAATATGTCCAAGCATTGCCAAGGTTTGACGAGAAGGAGATAGAAGCCTTTTTCATTTCATTTGAGAAGGTAGCTAAACAAATAAAATGGCCACAGGACATGTGGGTATTACTGATTCAAACAAAGCTGGTAGGTAGGGCTAGTGAAGTGTTTGCATCACTACCGGAGGATGTATCTGGGACGTATGAAGAGGCGAAAAAATCCATCTGGTGCATATGAACTAGTGCCTGAAGCCGACAGACAAAGGTTTAGAAATTTAAGGAAAGAATTTGGTCAAACATACATGGAGTTTGAAAGGCTCAAACAGAGTAATTTTGATAGGTGATAAGGGCTTTGAAAATAGACCAAACGTATGAAGCTCTCAGAGGAATTACACTTTTGGAGGAGTTTAAAATTTTAATTCCTGATGGAGTGAGAACTCCTGTGGAAGAGCAGAAGGTTAAAACTGCGAGATTAGCAGCAGAAATGGTTGATGATTATGAATTAGTTCATAAATCAAAGGTTGGTTTCCGACATCAGTTTCAGCCTGTGAGGGATAGAAACTGGGGATATGAGAAATACTCAAGTGGTAAAGGTAAAGGTGATATGATGGGAGATAATAAGGAGAGTGTATCTCAGATTTCTTTTTAAATCCAGGAGGGTGGAAAAGAAATGAAAAGTTTCAAATGTTTTCACTGTAATAAACTAGGCCATGTAAAGTCACAGTGTTGGTGGTTGAAGAAAAGTACTGGGAAGGCTGATGGAGTAAAATAGGATAAGACAGTGGGGTTTGTTAGAGTGGTAAAGAAAGCCCAAGGGAAGTGAAGGAGGTGCAAAATATTTTACAGACTGTTCAAGAAGTGATTGATAAGAAGGTGCCAGATGTCTTTAAAGAATTTACTTGTGTGGGTAAAGTTTACTCATGTGTATCAGGAGGAGCAGGTAAAGAAGTCACAATTTTAAGAGATACGGGAGCTAGTCAATCTTTAATGGTAAGAGATGAGGAGTTATGTAGTTTGGGAAGAATGTTGCCAGAAAAGGGGGTAATATGTGGAATTCAGGGTGAGAGGAGTAGCGTTCCATTATATAAGGTAAGGTTGGAAAGTCCAGTGAAGAGTGGTGAAGTGGTAGTAGGAGTAATAGAGAAACTATCTTGTCCAGGAATACAGTTTATCTTGGGTAATGATATAGCTGGATCGCAAGTGGGAGTGATGCCTACTGTGGTTGATAAGCCAGTGGAAAATCAGACAACTGAAGGGTTGAAGGACGAAAATCCTGGGATTTCTTTCAGATTGTGTAGTAACAAGGTCGCAAAGTCACCGGTTAAGACAAGAGGAGAAATCAAAGAGTGAAGATGAAGTTGAAGTGCAATTATCAGAAACGATTTTTGATCAGATAGTTGAAAAAGAACAAGAACAGGTGGAGGATGAGGTGGATATTTTTAGTTCAGGACAATTTGCGGAGTTACAACAGAAAGATATAAAAATAAAACGGATGTATCAGAAAGCATATACGGAAGAGGAATCTGAGTGTATACCAGCGTGTTATTACCTTAAAAGTGATATCTTGATGAGAAAATGGAGACCTTTACATATGCAGGCAGATGAAAAGTGGGCAGAAGTTCATCAAGTAGTATTGCCGGTAGGGTATAGAAAGGAGGTGTTGCGAGTTGCACATGAGGTACCAGTGGGAGGTCATTTGGGGTAAGGAAAACTCAAGCTAAAATCCAGAAACATTTTTATTGGCCTGGACTACATAAAGATGTAATTAAATTTTGTCAATCATGTCACACATGTCAAGTGATAGGGAAACCTCAAGCAGTGATACAACCAGTGCCCTTAATATCCATTCCAGCATTTGAGGAACCTTTTACAAGGGTCCTAATTGATAGCGCTTCCAAAAACAAAAAGTGGGAATCAATATCTTTTGACTATAATGGATGTGTCTACTAGGTTTCCAGAGGCCATTCCAGTACATAATATTACAGCTAAAAAGATTGTGGAGGAGTTACTTAAATTCTTTACTAGATATGGATTACCCACAGAAATACAATCGGATCAAGGATCAAATTTTACCATCGGATCAAGGATCAAATTTTATCTCAAAGTTATTCAAAGAAGTTACGGATAGCTTAGGAATAAAACAATTTAAATCAACTGCATACCATCCAGAATCGCAGGGAGCGTTAGAAAGGTGGCATCAGACATTAAAGACAATGTTGAGGGTTTATTGTCAAGATTATCCAGAGGATTGGGATAAAGGAATTCCATTCGTACTGTTTGCAATTAGGGATGCACCTAATGAGTCAACCAAATTTAGTCCTTTTGAACTCATTTTTGGTCATGAGGTAAGAGGACCACTTAAATTGATTAAGGAAAAATTGGTGGGTGAGAAATCGGAACTTACTTTATTGGATTATGTGTCAAATGATTAAATAGAGCAGGTGAATTGGCTAGACAACATTTGAAAGTCGAACAAAATGTGATGAAACGGGTCGCGGACAAGAAATCCAAAGTTTGTAGTTTTGCCAGTGGAGATAAAGTTTTAGTGTTGTTACCAGTGGTAGGTGAGCCTTTAAAAGCTAGGTTTTGTGGACCTTATTAGATTGAAAGGAAATTAATTGAGGTGAATTATGTGGTTAAAAACACCGGATAGAAGGAAGACTTACCGAGTGTGTCATGTGAATATGCTTAAAAGGTACTTTGAAAGGGAAGGAGAGGAAAAGGAGGAGGTTTTAATGATTCTAACTCAAAGTGACGAACTAAATCCAGATGACTGTGAATTTGACATACCTCACATTAAATTGGAAAATGAGGATGTTCTTAAAAATTGGGATAAATTGTTGAGTTACCTTCCAGAGGAAAAACGAACTGACCTGAAAGAGTTATTGATATCACATGGGCAAGTTTGTGGAGATAAATTGGGAAGTACAAAATGGCTATACATGATGTAGATGTGGGAAATGCTGTTCCAATCAAACAACATCCATATAGACTTAATCCTTTAAAATTGGCACAGGTTAACAAAGAGATTAAGAGTATGCTTAAAAATGGTATAATTGAAGTGGGTTGCAGCCAATGGAGCTCGTCCATAGTGATGGTACCGAAACCAGACGGTACAAAACGGTTGTGTGTGGACTATAGAAAGGTTAATGCAGTTACAAGAACGGACTCTTATCCTATCCCACGTTTGGAGGATTGCATTGAGAAAGTGGGACAGTCCGCTTTTATTTCCAAATTGGATTTACTTAAAGGTTACTGGTAAGTACCTTTATCCGAAAGGACGAAGGAGATTTCAGCTTTTGTGACTCCAGTTGGTATATACCAATTCAAAGTTATGCCATTTGGCATTAAAAACGCCCCAGCCACATTTCAACGGTTAACCAACACAATCGTTTCAGGATTACCCAATTGTGCGGTATACATCGATGATCTGGTAATTTTCAGCCAGACATGGAAAGACCATTTAAAACATCTGATGGAGTTATTCGATCGACTTCAGGAGGTGGGTTTGGTGATAAACCTAGCCAAAAGTGAATTTGGAAAAGCTCAAGTCACTTTCCTTCAGGAGTTTCCGATACCTTCGAGACGAAGGGAAACAATGCGGTTTCTTGGCATGAGTGGATTTGATCGAAAATTTTCTGAAAACGTTTTGTAGCGTGGTTGCTCCACTGATGGACTCGCTGAAGAAACGTCAAAAATTTCAGTGGACAGCGGACTTTCAACAGGCATTTGACTGCCTGAAAGCTGTGATCACCAATGCTCCTGTGTTGGAGAATTGCAAGGGTTTCTGGGATCAGATTGAACTAAAGTATCTGACTTTAAAGCGAAATGCCGAGGCGTAGAGGAATGGATGGATTGTGCAGAGACTTTCTTGTTCAAAGAGACTGTCAATCGAGAAGGACTTCAATTGGACGAAGAAGAACGAAAAAAAAAAGAACTATTATTCTACCTGTTTGCGTGTGTTGTTTTTTGCAATGATAAAGTATATTTACTGTGTGCATTTCTTAAAGGATGGTGAAAAGGTGAAAAATGAAACCATCTTGAAGTTGATGGGGTTTTTTTTCTTGGGGGAGGTGTCATGAGAATGTCGCTTTAAGGAATGGTTGGCTGCTCATGTTACTGCAGTGATGTCAGAGTGTGGGTGGAGCCGAGCTCTGGTTCTGCTTATTACTTTCATTTTGAGAAAAAGCTTGGGTGTGTCTGGGTTTTCCAGTGAGCTGCAGCTGAAGTTAAACAAAGAGCTGTCCTGTTGATCTCTGCCATCCAAAGACTATCTCTGGATCATTTGGTGAATTCAGAATTATAAATGTTCTCAATAGTGAATGTGAACCTAATGTGCTCCTGTTTAAAGGTTTGTGTTCAAAGTCTTTTGGATGTTAAAAGGACAGCTTAAAGGATTACTTAGTGTCGTACTCTTTGGGGGTTATCTTTGAATTAATGGCTGCTAAGATATTCACTGTTTGATTTAAAAAGATTAACTTGAGTTCATAGAATAAACATTGTTTTGTTTTTTAAAATACTGTTCCATTTCTGCTGTACCACACCTGTAGAGTGGGCCGTGTGCTCCCCATGCCACAATCTAGTAAAAGTTGTGGGTCAGGTGAATTCCATGATACACTTTGGGGTTCTCTAAACCCTGGCCCATAACAAAATCAAGAGAGTTTCAGCTTCTGATCAAGATGGGACTCGGAAATAGATAGATGTAGACCCTGGGTGAAGTTGGGATCATGACTAAATGAGGCTTCCTCTCATGAACTAGATCCCAATGTCGAACTTGCATCTATGCAGCAGTGGGAAAAATGGATGGCTGGTCCCAGTGCGCGATGGGCCGAATGGCCTCGCTGAATAACTCTGTGGTTGCAAAAGCCTGCTGACATTCAGCATGAGGAATACTCCCTGAGGATAGAGTGCTGGAAATGCAACCCAGCCTGTGTCAGCAGCTCCCGGAGGGGAGCAAAGGAACTGGAAAAGAAAAAGGATCCATTGGAAGGGGTTCGGAAGAGATTCTGGAACTCCTATGCAGCGAGACCAGATATACAAACACCGCCAGCTTGTCAACGATAAAATAGACCAATTTTAAGTATCAATGGAAGAGCAGTGCATCTATAATACCCAATCAGCAGGGATAATCTTCTATGCATGTTGTGTCCATTGAAACTGTAAGTTTCTTTCTAAATAATACATTTACAATTTTGCCACATATGGAGCATGGAAGAAATCGTCTATGCTGATCTCACAATGGGAGCATAAAAGGAAAGTTTATCGCTATTCAGAACTACTCTGCTTTGTGTGGCTTCTTCATGCTATGATTCCGCAGCACGTTCAGTCACTCATCAACCCACATCGTCACTGTCTTTTCTATACCTCAATACATTTTGTACAAAATCATTCTCCTTGCCAGGAAATGCTTCTCATGTCCTTGCTCCCCTTCCACACCCCGCCCCCCCCATCCACACACCGCCCCCCCCCCTCCACACACCGCCCCCCCCTCCACACACCGCCCCCCCCCCCCCCCCCACAAGCCCAAGCCCTCTTTGCAACCTCCTCCTGAAAATCACATCTCCCTGACTCTACACTTCTTTCACATTCATCGGCCGCAGACCCGTCAGCTTTTCATTCTACTCTGTAGAACTCGCTCAATAAACCTGTTGACTTCTCCGCATCTTTCTGCCTTTAAAAACCTCCTTAAAGCACATTTATTAAACTGATGGGGCGGCATGGTGGCACAGGGGGAGTTCAGCACCTCTGCCTCACGGCGCCAGGGGCCCTGGTTTGATTCCGGCCTTGGGTGACTGTGTGGACTCTGCACGTTCTCCCTGTGTCTGCGTGGGTTTCTTCCGGGTGCTCCGGTTTCCTCCCACAATCTAAAGATGTGCAGGTTAGGCGGGGTTGCAGCGACGGGGGGCGGGGTTGCAGCGACGGGGGGCGGGGCTGCAGCGACGGGGGGCGGGGCTGCAGCGACGGGGGGCGGGGCTGCAGCGACGGGGGGCGGGGCTGCAGCGACGGGGGCGGGGCTGCAGCGACGGGGGCGGGGCTGCAGCGACGGGGGCGGGGCTGCAGCGACGGGGGCGGGGCTGCAGCGACGGGGGCGGGGCTGCAGCGACGGGGGCGGGGCTGCAGCGACGGGGGCGGGGCTGCAGCGACGGGGGCGGGGCTGCAGCGACGGGGGCGGGGCTGCAGCGACGGGGGCGGGGCTGCAGCGACGGGGGCGGGGCTGCAGCGACGGGGGCGGGGCTGCAGCGACGGGGGCGGGGCTGCAGCGACGGGGGCGGGGCTGCAGCGACGGGGGCGGGGCTGCAGCGACGGGGGCGGGGCTGCAGCGACGGGGGCGGGGCTGCAGCGACGGGGGCGGGGCTGCAGCGACGGGGGCGGGGTTGCAGCGACGGGGGCGGGGTTGCAGCGACGGGGGCGGGGTTGCAGCGACGGGGGCGGGGTTGCAGCGACGGGGGCGGGGTTGCAGCGACGGGGGCGGGGTTGCAGCGACGGGGGCGGGGTTGCAGCGACGGGGGCGGGGTTGCAGCGACGGGGGCGGGGTTGCAGCGACGGGGGCGGGGTTGCAGCGACGGGGGCGGGGTTGCAGCGACGGGGGCGGGGTTGCAGCGACAGGGCGGGGTTCCAGAGACAGGGCGGGGTTCCAGAGACAGGGCGGGGGTTGGGCCTTAGTAGGGTGGTCTTTCGGAGGGTCGTGCAAACTCGATGGCCTCATTCTGCACTGTAAGGATTGTATGGTTCTGTGACTTTGTGAACCCTTATCCTAGTCGCAACCTTTCCAGATCATTTTCATCACATCTATTTGCAAAGACCCTGAAGGTTTTTTTTCCATTAATGGTGTGATATCAGTGTAGGTTTTTAGAATATATATCCCTACTACTTATCTACTTCTTCTCTCAGTATGGCACATTTTATTATTATTGTATAAAATAAGTTCAAATTTTATCAGGGAACTGCTGATTTAGGAAATAAGGACAGGTTTGAATGCCTTGAACTCTCACAGAACCAGGTAAAAGATGACACAATATGCATCTTGACAATCTACTTGTATTACCGTCAGATGTTATCTAGGTCAATGACACTTTCTATGTATCAACAAGAAGCTTGCAAAAGGTTTCCACAGAGCCAGGGTTTGAGCTAAAGGACTTTTGTTTTATTGGAGATACATCTCATAGTTCATAATATTAATAATCTCATATCTGTTCTGCCTTCCTGTCCTCAAAACCGCATGTTTTAGTCACACTTATGTGTGAGCTTTCCTGTTATAAATTCCTCTGTCTGCACTAATGATGAAACCTGCCTGTGTAAATACCTTCCTACCAGTGGCTGTTCTAGCTGCCTCTGCATGGGTCCCCCAACTCTTTGTCGTGGAGATGCAGAGAAGCTCCTATTCTCCAACCAACTCTACTTCTCTACTTATCGAGTTTTCTTTCAACTATCTGACTCGTAATAACATCCAAGTTGAATATGATATAAAAATCAGGGGGCGAACTTTTGCAGCAACGCTCTCTCTGTAACTGCTGAGGAAGATTGTCAGAAACATCAGAGAAAGGCAATGGGGAACCACTCACACCAATTCTTTGGATCTTCTATCGAGGAGGGAGAGGGGGTTTAGCAAATCCCAGTGGAAATCCCAGGGGAAATTCCATCCCATGGACAGAATGCGCTATTCCAGCAAAGGCTTGCGTTTTCTGCTTCTCTTGACTGTTTCCCAGGCATAACCCATGACATGACGAAGAGGCCGGGTAAACTAACTACCCTCAAGCATTCTGACCAGCAAGAACAGCAACAACCTCCATTTACATAGCGCCTTTAACATATGCAGCGTCCCAAGGCACTTTGAAGGCGCAATATAAAACAAAGTGGAACACTGAGCTACATGACAGTGTGGGGTGCCTCACCCTGGACTTTTGCTTCTTATTCTGTGAGTAATCTACTCAATCCACATTCATTGTGATCTGGCTGAGATCAGTAACTCACTGTGTATAAGCCTACATTGTTACACTCTATCGGCAGCACAGTGGTTAGCACTGCCGCCTCACAGTGTCAGGGACCCGGGTTCAAATCCAACCTTAGGTGACTGTCTGTGTGGCGTTTCTCCCCGTGTCTGCGTGGGTTTCCTCCGGGTGCTCCTGTTTCCTCCCACAGTCCAAAGGTGGACTGTCAGCAGGATTGACCAGGCTAAAATTGCCCCTTCCTGTCCAAAGGTTAGATGGGGTTACGGGGATAGGTCGGGGAATTGGACCTAGGTCGGGTGCTCTTTCGGAGGGTCGGTGCTGATCGATGGGCCAAACGGCCTCCTTCTGCACTGTAGGGATTCTAAGATGGCACACAGCAGCACTGGGGCCCCAACATGCCCTATCAGGTGCTCTAACTTTTTCTTTGATACTTTTTAAGATGAATGATGTACTATTTGCCACATTACAACAGTGACTTCAAATAAACAATTAATTGGCAGTGGAGCATAATATGACATCCTAAGGTTGTGAAAGATGATAGCTAAATGCAAGTTCTATCTCGATCTTTCTGCATTTCCACCCAGTGTCAGCATTAGGCAGTCCGTGTTGGTATCAGACTGAAGCTCGATAACTCAACTCCAACAGCAGAAGGTCACTCTTGGTACCTCAATTTAATGCCAATTTTGGAGTATTTCTAGTAATCAAACCTTACTTCACTCCGAGTTGGTTTGGAATTGCACATACTCACTTCAAACAGGACCCTAATGGCGGAAAGGGAGGAGATTTTTGTTGTCCTTTTTAAACCCCACATGTTTTTAAACCTCTCCACATTCTTAATTCGAAGCACGAGATGAAAATACATTACCAAAAAAATCTACTGTGTTGAACATCAAATTGAAAATGCAGGGGGGGTCGGGGGGGGAGGTTATATTTTCACTTTCGTCATTTAGCCTGAAGATAGTCACCACAGAATGACAGAAGCAATGTGAGAAAAAATAATTTTACGTCACCTATTAATTCATATGCATGGCATGAAAAAGTGATGAGTCTTTATCCCCACAATAAAATCGCTACAGTGAACACTCAGCTACCACAATGACTGCAGCACAAATTCCATTGTTTCACAATGAAGAAAAGACCGTAAGACATAGGAGCAGAATTCGGCCACTCGGCCCATCGAGCCTGCTCCGCCATTCAATCATGGCTGATATTTTCTCATCCCCATTCTCCTGCCTTCTCCCCATAACCCCTGATCCCCTTATTAATCAAGAACCTATCGATCTCTGTCTTAAAGACACTCAGTGATTTGGCCTCCACAGCCTTCTGCGGCAAAGAGTCCCTCAGATTCACCACCCTCTGGCTGAAGAAATTCCTCCTCATCTCTGTTTTAAAGGATCGTCCCTTTAGTCTGAGATGGTGTCCTCTGGTTCTAGTTTTTCCTACAAGTGGAAACATCCTCTCCACGTCCACTCTCCAGGCCTCGCAGTATCCTGTAAGTTTCAATAAGATCCCCCCCTCCTCATCTTTCTAAACTCCAACGAGTGCAGTCCCAGAATCCTCAACCATTCCTCATACGACAAGTTCTTCATTCCAGGGATCATTCTTGTGAACCTCATATGAACCCTTTCCAAGGCCAGCACATCCTTCCTTAGATACAGGGCCCAAAACTGCTCACAATACTCCAGGTCACAATGTGGTCTGACCAGATCCTTATACAGCCTCAGAAGTACATCCCTGGTCTTGTATTCTAGCCCTCTTGACTTGAATGCTGACATTGCATTTGCCTTCTTAACTGCCGACTGAACCTGCACGTTAACCTTAAGAGAATCGTGAACAAGGACTCCAAAGTCCCTTTGTACTTCTGATTTCCTAAGCATTTTCCCAGCTATAGATACAGAATAGCCTCTGTCAGGGAAGCTTCAGTGACCAAAACCAGGATGGTTGGACTTTAAGCTTGTGGAATTATAGACAAGATATACTGAACCTTTAAAATGAGAGAAAATAGACTATATTGACGTTCTTATACTGGGCTCGAAAACAGTTGTCTTATTTATTCAATGCACAAGAGGCATAGGATTTGCACTATCCTTGAGAAAAAAAATAATAGGATAGAAACCCTGAATGGAAAGCATTTACCATGCAATGCCTGAAGTTAATCACAGTATAACCATGACCAATCTCCACACCATGAGATTCTTAAAATTCCATCGCTTTGTACGTTCTTCTAATTGGTTTCTGTTTGATCTAACAATAGCAAGTTTGTGGCCACGAAGCTGTGGCCTCAAGCGACAAAGGGGCAAATATTGTTTCACCAATTTATGCAGGCAACAGACACTAATGAGAAACAAGTCCTCCCAAGTATGCTGGAGAGAGTGGTTGACTCTCTCAACAGGGTACATAATATGATGCCCACTAACCATTGCTACCCTGCATCGCGTCGATTTTCAACCTCAGATTTCTCATTGCACACTCTTAAGCACATTATCATAAACTGCCTATCTGCAGTTGAGATCCTGTCAGGTATCTCGCTTGAATCCTTCTCTGACTGCAGTAAATCTTGTCCTCGTACGTGAGTCAGCAGTGTTGAATTTGAATATAATGTTTGCACATCGCTCGGTTATATTCTAGAGTGTTGGCATTTATTGTTGACACCATGCTGTGGTCATTCTACAGAGCAAACTGTGCTCACTGACCTACACTGGCTCCTGATTCAGTGAGCCCTCGATTATAAAAACTTCCTCCTGGTGTTGAAATATTTCCTTGATTTCACCTGCAAAACAACAACCTTCTGAGATTTTGTGTGCTCCTCTTGCACATTCCACCATGACTGGTCATCCCTCCAGCTGCCTGAATGCCATCCCCTCTGCCTCTTGTCATAAGTTTTTAAGATATAGGAGCAGAATTAGGCCTTCAGCCCATCGAGTCGGCTCCGCTATTCTATCATGGCTGATATGTTCCTCATCTGCTACCTACAATGTTACAGGCCAAGAGTTGCCCTCAAATCTAATCTCTTCCAGTAAACAGTGGTCCCCTATGCTAATATTTCTTTATTTGACTGTGTTGAATGACGTCAGGTAACACTTTAGTCAGTGAAGCATCTCGGAACACTTGTTGATGTTAATAGTGCTATATTAGAATTCCTAGTGCAGAAGGAGGCCATTTGGCCCATTGGGTCTGCACCGACCCTCTGAAAGAGCCCCCTACCCAGGCCCACTGCCTGGCCCTACCCCCACAACCCCATCTAACCTGCACATCTTTGGACTGTGGGAGGAAACCGGAGCACCCGGAGGAAACCCACGCACACACGGGGAGAACATGCAAACTCTACACAGTCACCCAAGGCCAGAATTGAACTCGGGTCCCTGGCGCTGTGAGGCAGTAGTGCTAACCACTGTGCCGTAACCAACCATAGCACCATTAATGCAGGTTGCTGGTACATTCTGAAATATTATAATGTGGCATTCTAGTCTCCTGTTGTATTGTAGACTGATAGAATGTTACATTCTGGTTTACTGTTATGTTCCAGCCTATGGCAATGTTATGTTCTAATTCCTCTCCATATATTATGCTCACAATTATTAGCATGTAGGAATCTAGCCTGTCTTTGTAGCCATCGTAGAATGTTATATTCCACATATTTTGGCCATGTGTGCCATGTATAGAAGTCCCACTGAGGGTGTAAGATGTGCTGGAATGACTACTGTTCCATCATAGCTGATGTTATTCCCTGGCCAATTCTTATAGCTTTCTATTCATCCCAGACAAGGCAGTCAGCAATAATTATACAGGCTTAATCCCTTTATCATTGTTTTAGCTCTATTTAAATCATTGAAGAACTCAGCATGGCTGTTTGATGCTCCATCAACAGTTTCTTTGAGGTTCCCGTCTCCTTTTGATGTGACCTTTCCTGCTTTCTAAAATATATAACTCAATGGAAACTCTTAAATTGAGAGATTTAGAAATAATGCACGGCCACGATTGTCTTTAAGTTGCAGCCGACAGATGCATTTTGGAAAATAAGTAGCTCGTAAACATAAGCCTACACGAGCCTCTTTTGGTTGCTTGGCAATGCATTAATTGTCCGGTGCGATAGTGAGTCATGCAGCAACTGCACCAACAATCGTTTGTATTCATCTAGCACCTTTAACCTGTGAGAACATCCCAAAGCACTCCATTGGACTGTTATCTGACAAAGATTGACGCTGCATCAAAGCGGAGATATTACATCCACTGTGCCACACCGGAGTAAAACAGGTGCCTTTTAAGGAAAGATTAAATGGAGGAGAGATGGAGAGGTAACAATGTTGAAGGAGGGCAATTCCAGAGTTTAAGGCCCAGATAGGGTGGCACGGTGGCACAGTGGTTGGCACTGCTGCCTCACAGCGCCAGGGACCCGGGTTCGATTCCGGCCTTGGGAGGCTGACCGTGTGGAATTTCTGCGTGGGTTTCCTCTGGGTGCTCTGGTTTCCTCCCACAGTCCAAATATGTGTAATGATGTGGAGATGCCGGCGATGGACTGGGGTGAGCACAGTACGAAGACTTACAACACCAGGTTAAAGTCCAACAGGTTTGTTTCGATGTCACTACCTTTCGGAGCGCTGCTCCTTCCTCAGGTGAACTCTTCATACCTCTTCATTCACCTGAGGAAGGAGCAGCGCTCCGAAAGCTAGTGACATCGAAACAAACCTGTTGGACTTTAATCAAATATGTGTAGGTCAGGTGGATTGGCCAGGTATTCTATGGATAGCTGAAGGCTTATGTTTACTGAGGGGGATGGGGGAATACATGAGAGGCTGGAGATGGAGGAACCCAGAGGTGGGTTGGGAAGCTGCAGAAACTGACAGGAATAGGGAGGGGAAATGCCAATAAAGGGATTCGAAGGGAGCAAATTTTATAATCGAGGCATTGGTGAACCAGAAACCAATGCACATCCATGAAGGGAGGGGCAATGGATGAGATACACCTGGCGCATGTTCGGATGCTGTGAGTAGAGGTTTGGATGGATTCTGGTTTCCTACCACAGTCCAAAGATGTGCAGGTTAGCTGGGGTTACGGAGATAGGGCGGGGGAGTGGACCTGGGCAGGGTGCTCTTTCAGAGGGTCAGTGCAGACTCGATGGGCCGAATGGCCTCCTTCTGCACTGCACAGAAGTGGAAGCAAGCAGTCTTTACGGTGGAAAAGTTACAATTTGTTCCCCTTCTGTGCTGTCTTAACCTCATCAAGGTCTGAAGTTCAGTACAGAACAGTTGACCTTGCTACCTATGGGCTTGAGTGTAAAAAACAATCAATCATTATCTAGTGACCCCTGCTGGAAAGTGTGGACATCAGATGAGAACAGCGCGATCTCATTGGTGCCAAAATTCACTATCTATGTCAAATAATGAAAAATGCACATCCATAAATATGAGGGAGCCACCAGTGGACCCCAATGCCAGCACACACCATCAGCCACAGATCAGCAGCAAACATAAAACAGATATATAGTTAAATATAAAACTACCTGCCAGGTTGACTATTGGCAAGATAATTACACTGTGCACCCATCAAAAAGGTTGAATTGTTTTAAATCTTGTGAAACTCAACCATTCGATTTGCAGTTTTCTGCAATGGGAAATAATTTTAACACTGTTCTAATCGGGGGGGCGGAGGGGGATGGGGGCGCACTTGATTAGAATCTGTTCCAAAATGCTCTGTATCAAAAAAGGGCCCAGCCATTCTCACACATAAAAACTGACCCTAATCCCGAAGCATTGTGACTGCACTTTGCCCACAGACAGAGCAGCAGCAATGAATTAAACATCTTATGGACACCTTCCAAATTGGCTGCATCCCTAATTTGTAAAGCCGCAGAATAGCTTTGACAGTGACTGCGAGAAATTGGCCATGTCGTTCAGGAGTCCAGCAATTTTAAAAAAAAACAGGAAATCAGTGATCACTTCCAACAGGCTGTCAGTCAGTCAGTCCGACAACCGCTTGGACTCCAGCCTTGGGGCAAAGCCACCCTGCAACATTTAGACACCCCAGGAACTTTTAGGTTTAAGGTAAGCAGGGAACTCACCATCCTTGAGCATTAACAGCAGCACAGTGGTTAGCATTATTGTTTCACAGCGCCCAGGGACCCGGGTTTGATTCCCGAGCTGGGTCACTGTCTGTGCGGAGTCTGTACGTTCTCCCCGTGTCTGCTTGGGTTTCCTCCGGGTGCTCCGGTTTCTTCCCACAAGTCCAAAAAAATGTGCTTGTTAGGTGAATTGGACATTCTGAATTCTCCCTCAGTGCACCCGAATAGGCGCCGGAGTGTGACGACCAGGGGATTTTCACAGTAACTTCATTGCAGTGGTAACGTAAGCCGACTTGTGACACTAATAAGATTATTTTAATCTCTCGGGCAATTCATGTAAATACAGACATGCCCAGCTCCCTCCTTGCCTGGCACAGCAACAGATGAAGAGCAGCCTTTGCGGTATAAAGTGTGATCTGCTGCTATACTGCTCCCTCTGCCACATCAGTGCAATGGAAATACAGGTCTAAAGTTCAAAAATAAATAAAATAGATCTATTTTCCTTCGAAGGAAGACGCTGCTTAACAACCAGCGTTGGACGTTTAATTACCATCGAGTTAAAAAATAAAACCAGCCCGCTTTCTACATAATCATAGAATTTACAGTGCAGAGGAAGGCCATTCAGCCCATCGAGTCTGCACCAGCCCTTGAAAAGAGCACCCTACTTAAGCCCCACGCCTCCACCCTATCCCCTTAACCCAGGAATGCCACCTAACATTTTTGGTCACTAAGGGCAATTTAGAATGGCCAATCCACCTAACCCGCACATCTTTGGACTGTGGGAGGAAACCGGAGCACCCGGAGGAAACCCACGCACACACGGGGAGAACATGCAGACTCCACACAGACATATTTCTCCCAATCCAGGAGATATATCTATCCCACATTTTACAGTATTCGGTTTCCCACCATATCTGTGGGTCTTCCTGGCTGAAGGAATTACCACTGGGAGATTGGGTGTGTGGGTTTCAGAGAGAACCATTGAGCTACCTCACTCTGCCTTGTGTCAGCCAAGTGTGGAAATGGGGGAGGTGGGGACTGGAGTATAGAGGGAAGGAGGAGCCTTATTCCATATAGGACGGAGGTGATTTGCGGGGGGGGGACAGTAATTTTCCCATTTCAATCTTAATTAACCGAGTGGGGTGGGGGCTCTGAACGCTCCATTTTCCAAGTGAGGGGCAAACTAGTGATTAAGGAAACAGAATGAAACCTGTTTCCCTGCTTGTCTTCGAAAAAAAAGGTGATATATAGGACTCGCCTGCCCAAAGACACCAACAGCCCCACAGATCTAAAACATCAAAACTGGATGCGCCTGTTGAGGTGTCAGAGCCTCTTTTGTCTCCTCACAGCCGCATGGGCGGATACTACAGGAGGAGGCAGTTCGGTCTAATCTTTCAGGCAGATTTTCCCATTTGTCCCAACGATAATCTGGCACAAATGAATCACGGGGATCGTGATTGCAATTGAAAGCGGGGAGGGGACCACTTGTGATTTAGTGAAGAATGCTAAAACGCCTATAAAATAAAATAAAACACTTCCTAAATTCTGCTGTTTAAAAAAACCCCCACAAATAAAGCTTCACCTTCCCTCCTTAACCATTCCTGTGTCAATTTCAATCCTCTTTGTTTCAATAGCACAATTGAAATAGCACACGTTGTATTCTCTCCCTCCCTCTCACCCCCTTGCCTTCAGAATTGTGAAATGTACATCATTTATGTGAGATTGACAGTTAACATTCGTCCCTTTCCTTTTTTTGACACAATATATCGCTGGTACTTACCAGGAGCGGGCCGCTTTGATGGGGAAAAGAGGAGCTGGTGACTTCCTGAGGTCTTGTCAGGAGGTAGAGTCAGTGAAGAGAGAGAAGCAGACTTGAGAGAGAGAGAGAGTGTGAAATAGAACGAGAGACGGAGAGCTGGTTGCCTAGGAGATGCTCCCAGCGTTATTTTCTCCCTAGACTTGGTGCTGGAGGTAGCTTCGCAAGCTCCACACGGCTGACGTCTCTGAAATGAATGGTCTGCACTCGGATCTGACCTGCTCTGCCTGATCAGCGAGGGCACCTCGGCTTGGAGAGGGTCCAAAATGCCATCCTAATTGAACCCCACTCAGTATTCAGGTAACGTGAAGGTGAGAGCTCCGTATTGGAATAATAATGCATCCCTGCTTTTGTTTTCTGTTCCAAAGAACTATGCGGTAAAATAGGACACATTCGGGTTTTTCTTTAACAAACCTCTAGAACAGTGACTTTGCACCCTGCATAGATTGAAGTTGTGCGGGTTTTATTCACCAGACCACATCAATTTGAATTGCTGAGTGTAAATATCAAACTCAAAATGAGTTTCCTACAGATAGATACACCATTGAGAGTCAGCACCAATAAGAAATTACCTTGCAACCCATCAAAGTTCAACAAGTCGTGGTGTTGCCACTGTTACACATCCTCAGTAGATGGACATGTCCAATCACCTGTTGCATGGATCTCAAATGGCAAATCCTGGATTCCATCATTTCCCACTGCAGGAGTTTGAGACAGGGAGTTACCATTGTTCAGCATTAATGTCCAAAATTGGCATGACCTGTATTTCCCAATAAGACAGCATGGCATTCTGTAACACTGTGTAAGAGTCCTTCCTGCCTATTTCCTTTGTTCCCATGTATTTTATTGTTTTGGTCGGTGGATCAATAATTGGGATGTACCTTTAAGTAGAGAGTAGAAGGCACACGACTCCAAGTTTAAATGCCTGCTTGCGAGGATACTGTATTCTCAGGCTTTGTGTTTGGGAGAAGGATAAACTATACCCTTGTACCAAGTAAATGGGAGGAATTGATTTTGGAGGGAGTCAGTTTGATTAGTTAATTGGAAACTGGTTGGCGAGGGACAGTGTTCTGCCTGACAACAGTCAGTGATTAGTTCCTGCTGGGTGATGTTTCTGAGAGAACCTTCCAGAAGGGATCAGATCTTAGAAGTGAAGGGAGCTATGCTGCCTGCTCTCTGGATTGGATTGGATTGGATTTGTTTATTGTCACGTGTACCGAGGTACAGTGAAAAGTATTTTCACTGAAACTGAAAGTGGAAACTGAAGATCTTTTAAGAGTATCAAAACCAGCAGCTTGCTGTTCTTCAGTAAAATAGTGGATCTATTGTTTTGAAAGCAGTGAGTGTCCAGTATATCATTTGCTGTGAACCTGAAATGATGTTGAGTCTGCAGGGAATGTAGACAATCTTGCTTAAGAAGAGCATATCTAAGCACGGCACAGTGGTTAGCACTGCTGCCTACAGTGCTGAGGACCCAGGTTTGAATCCGGCCCTGGGTCACCGTCCGTGTGGAGTTTTCACATTCTCCCCGTGTCTGTGTGAGTTTCACCCCCACAACCCAAAAAATGTGCAGGGTAGGAGGATTGGCCACGCTAAATTGCCCCTTAATTGGAAAAAAATAATTGGGTACTCTAAATTTGAATAAAATGTTTTTTTTTAAATCATATCAATCATGAAAGAAAAGAAGTACCAAATGGAAAGACTGAACTTCAGAAAGATGTTGACTGGAAGCCATTCCGGCAAATACAAGATCCCTATCTTTTATTTTTATTATTTTATTTTCCTTCCCACCACTCTTTCCTCTCTATGTTGTTTGTCTGTATGTGTGTGTAAAGAGTTGGGTGAGTTAAAAAAAGGGGGGAGGGGAGTTGGTAGTAGATAGACAACTACATCTTCTGTCTGGTTAATTAAAGGTACTGTTCATAATAAAAGGTTACTCATGCTTTAAAGGTACAAACCAGGTGACTGTAGTTTATTGGACTCAACCAAAGATCTTGGGTATTTAAACAAATCTAATTTCACTGGTGTCGCGAGTCAGGATCAACTGGGGCTGGAGTTGGCCATGCACTAACCCAGGGTTCATAACAACTTTACTTTGAAGACTACAGACCTAGAGGAAAAACAAATCAGTGAGCCACGTAACAAATTTTGATCAATCAAATTGTATCCAATTAGGGTTGTAAACTCTGGTTGGACATGGGTTTCAACCCATCATGTCCCACCTCCATCCAGACAATCTCTTTTCCCATCACCACGTTTTTACAATTAACAAAGCTTCCAAAAGAAAATGAGGAAAAGCACACTACTTATTTTGTCTGCTGGGTTTCTTGTAGAAGTGCCCAGATGAATAACCTTTAATTCATGGACGGGGAAGGGGGGGAATGGGGGGGCAGTATCCCCAATGCCCTGGCCAATATTTAAATTCTCAGTCAACATTACTAAAGAATATTGATTATCTGGTCATTATCACATTGCCCCTTGGGGGATCTTGCTGTGCATAAATTGGCTGCCAAGTTTCCTACATTACAACAGTGACTGCACTTCGAAAAGTACTTCATTGGCTGTAGTGGTCAGGGATTTTCTCGAGCCATCTTTTGTTTTTTTCCCCCTTGCTCCATTACCATGTCCTTTTATTTTGCATTCAGAGAGTTGGCGAACACACAATGGGCCAAATGGCCTCGTTCTGTGCTGTAATAATTCTGTGACACTGTGAAATATGGATCAGCATGACTCTGGGATCTGGTGTCAAATTTAGTTCAGATCTTTGGGATGGATAGGTCCTTTCCTCGCCCATTGAATTGATCTTGCCACTCAATTAGTTTGGCCTGTCTTGAGGTAGGACTCTGGAACCTCGATGACTGCCAGGGGCATGTGTCACAAACCAATGGCACATCAGCTCTTGGTACCCACCCACTCATTTTAATGGATTGAAAATCAAACACTTTTATGATTACAAATCCTCTTAAGTGCCCAGCGTAGCAAAATGGAATTTGTATTTCCACAGTGGACACAGGTTTACAGAACCTTAATTTGTCATTTCCTGTCACTTGAGTATATCCTGTTGCAAAGTCATGCTTAATAAAAAAAAAAGACTTTATTAATTTCCAGCTGGAAACCACCAATTGCATTTTGAAAAGACTGAAGCCACATTCTGGAGACGTGAAGATGTAGCTAACCGTAGCTTCTGAGATGACTGAAAATCTGTGCCACTGCACACGATAAATTGCAATGCTATTAACGCGGAGCCAACCTGTCTAGAAAATGCCAGTATGGACAATTACCTTCAATGACTGTGAATGGGATCATCCCCTAACCCATTCAAAGAACGACAACCACCTGGGTGGGGATACCCTCAGACAATGAATTCTGGCTGGGAAAGGAATCCACTCCAGCCATAATCGAAACGAACCAGAACCATCCTGTCTGTGTGTGACTTGACAGAGTGAGCAATTGGGTGTTTGGTGAGTGAGGGAATCTTAAGGATTAATCTCTTTCTGAAAATCTAATTTTGGTTGCATTTACCATTTAACTGAAAAATATTATGTAAGTTAAGTTTAAATTTGCTCCAGTCTCTCTGGTACAGTCCAACTGTATTTAGTTAATTAGACGGCTAACATAATCTGTTTACTGCAGCTATAGCAGAGCTGACACATTTACTATATATACAGTGGTCTCAGTGCAGCTTGACACAATGAGCATCTGGGAGTTTGGTGAGTGAGGGCATTCAGGGAAACAGACCAATGAGGTGCTCCTTTTTCCACCTTTTTCAGCCTCCTGTATTTGGTTCCCACTTCGGTACAGAGGAACCTGACTGATGAGTGATGACTCTAATTATAATAAATAGTTTGTAAAGTTTAGGTATGGCTGGACAGTTTGGCCAAGTGGAATGTGTGTCCTGTGGCACGTGGGAAGTCATGGGCGCACCATGTGCTCTGGACAAAAACCTCTGAAGGAGGTGTCGCTGGCTGCAGAAGCTTAGTTCCAGGTTTCAGAACTCGAATGGTGGCTGATTCGTGAGGCAGAGAACTACATGGACAGCATGTTTGGGGGATGGTTACACAGTAAATTAGGAGCATCCAGGCACAGAGGGAATGGGTAACTACCAGGCAGTCTAAGAGAGCCAAGCGGGTAGTGCAGGAAATCCCTGAGCCCATCTCACTCACTAACCAGCTTTACATTTTTTGATACCGGTGAGAATGATCGTTCCTCAGAAGAGTGCAGCAAGAGCCAATTCCGTGGCATCAGAGGTGGCTCAGCTACACAGGAGGGGAGAAACACAAGTGGAAGGGCAATAGCGGTAGGTTATTTGTTAGTTAGGGGAACAGACATGTTTCGGCAGCCATAGACATGACTCCAGGTTGTCTCCCTGGTGCCCAGGTCAAGGGTGTCACAGACTAGCTGCGGGTCATTCTTTTGGGGGAGGGTGGCTGGTCAGAGGTCGTGGCCCACATTGGTACCAAGGACATAGATAGGAAGAGGGATGAGGTCCTGATGGCAGATTTTAGGAAGTTGGAAAATAAATTAAGAAACACAACCTCGAAAGCATTAATCTCAGGGTTTCGCCCCGTGCCACGAGCTAGCGAGCACAGGAATAGGAGGACTGAGTGATTGAACATGTGGATGGAGATTTGGTGGTGTAGGAGGGAGAGCATCAGATTCCTGAGGCACCCGGACGAGTTCTGGGGCAGGTGGCACCTGCACAAATGGACAGGTTGCATCTTTGCAAGACAGGGACTCAGATCCTCGCGGAGAGATTTGCTAGTGCTGTTTGGGAGGGTTTACGCTAGTTTGGCAGGGGAATGGGAGCCTGAGAGGGAGCTTGGATTGGAGGAAAGCAAAACTGATAACAGGAAGTAGAAGAGTAGTAAACAACAAGACAAGGCAGGTAAAGCAAAGGCAAGCATCAAATAGGATCATAATGCAGAATAACATTAAAAAGACAAAGTTAGGGCACTTTATCCAAATGCACCAAATCCTTTTTTATTCTTTCAAGGGATGTGTGCATCACAGGCAAGACCAACCTTTATTACCCAACCCTAATTGACCTCCAGCCAAGTGGCATTTATTTTTTAAGAGCCAACCACATTGCTGTGGCTGTGGATCTGCAGCCTCATGTCGACAGACTAGGTAAGGACGGCATATTTCCTTCCCTAAAGGAGAATTTCATAGAGCCTTGGCGAATTCTGGAGTATTGTGCAGATGTAGATTGGATGGTTCCCCTCGCTGGCGAGTCTCAAGCCGAGGGACACAGCCTCAGAATAAGGGCCAGGCCATTTAAAACTGAGATGAGGAGGAATTTCCTCACTCAGAGGATGGTGATTCTTTGCAATTCACTACCCCAGAGGGCTGAGGTAGCTCAATCATTGAACATGTTCAAAACAGGAATCGATAGATTTCTGAATACTAATGGCATCAAGGGGTTTGGGGATAGGGTTTGAAAGGGGCGTTAAGGTAAATGGTCAGCCATGATATAATTGAATAGCAGAGGAGGCTCAATGGGCTGAATGGCCGACTCCTGATCCTATACGCATCCACCTGGAATACCCTAGCCATGACCATATTTGGGTCGCTTGCCGATTGGAAAGAGAGAGAGAGAGGGGCATGTGACAAGCCAGCTAATTAGTTTTGTTTTTAAGGAGCTGTTTTATCCAGATTAGAGACAAAGCAGAAAAAACACCAAAGTGGGAAGACCCAAGTATGGGCCTCATTCTCTCCCTCCACCTATCCTACAAGCTCAAATCCTATCTGATGCTTGACTATCAATGTGCTGCAAACAGAGATTTTAAAAAGGATTCAACCCTGCAGCTCATTTCTCTCGAAGAACAGATAAATCATTAATTTACATACTTAAACCGCCTCAACGTTGAAACCAACAGGACCCCTGTTGAGGAAGGAAAGAGTTAAGGGGCAGAATTCTCCATGAACCGGCGGGCCAGGCCACTCCGGCACCAAGGAGTGGCGTGAACCTCTCTGGCGTCGGACCGTCCCAAGGGTGCAGAATCCACCGCACCTTCAGGGGCTCGGCCGGCGCCGGAGTGTTTGGCGAGGAAGGGCTTGGCGCCACGCCAACCAGCGCCGAAGGGCCTCCGCCTGCCGACGTGAGTTGGCGCGTGCACGGGAGCGTCAGCGTGTGCTGGTGTCATCCCAGCGCATGCGCAGGGGGGTTCTTCTCCGCACCGGCCGGAGCGGAGGGAAAGAGTGCCCCCACAACACAGGCCTGCCCGCGGAACGGTGGGCCCCGATCGCGGGCCAGGCCACCGTGGGGGCACCCCCTGGGGCCAGATCCCCCCCCCCCCCCCGTTGCCTCCCCGAGGACTCTGCAGGCCGCCCGTGGAGCCAGGTCCCGCCGGTAAGGACCTGTTGTGATTTACGCCGGCGGGACCCACCGAAAACGGGCGGCCACTCGGCCCATCGCGGGCCGGAGAATCGCCGGGGGGGGGGGGGGGGGCGCTGCCAGCAGCCGCCGACCAGCGCGCTGCGATTCCCGCCCTCGCCAAAACCCCGGCGCAGAGAATTCGGCAGCCGGCGGGGGCGGGATTCACGCCGACCCCGGCGATTCTCCGACCCGGCGGTGGGGTCAGAGAATCCCGCCCAAGGTTCCCTAGCATTACAACTTACAATGGCATCAACTTGAAAGAGAAAGTTTTCTTCATCCTCCGACAACGGCGGCAAACACAGGAAGGGTGCTCTGAAAGTTAAATAAATGCATATACGGGTTGCATAACGCTTCCAGAGTTTGGCATTTCTCACTTGAGGTTGGTGTTGTTGAAGCGGAAAGCAGACCCAGATGTGTTTTATTGGTGTGGTATTATCATAACTGTCAGAACTGCAAGGGTTAATGAAGTATCAAGAGTAGCCACTAGAGGGAGCTACAGTTACAACGATATAAGGCAGTGATGCTAAGCCTTGTGGGAGAGTGTGTGCAGGAGTTATCTAGAGGGAGTCAGAAGTGCAGATAGTGTAAGTGAGAGCAGATCATAGTTTAAACCAGTAGTGAGATTAGCTGCAGATGAGTGTAGTTTAGATGTTATTAATCAATTGTGAATTCTTGAGGAGTACATGTCGAATCCAAGTTAGTAGTGTTAATACATTGATAGCTTTGTTTAAGTTCAAGCTATTTTGTGGTCTTTTTGAACACTGCGCCAACCATCCTGAAACAAGCAACACAAAGAACACCACAATTGGCACCATGGAGGGAAGCTTTCAAGCATTTTCATGATGCATGTAGATGGTTTTTTTGTGTGGTGGTTGTGGCAAATTTGAAAATACTCTCATTAACAGTGTTAGAACAGAGTTCAAGGTTTGAAGTCAGGCCTCTGGAGCATTCAAATACATTGGGTTAGAAATCAGGCCGAGAAGTTCACATGGCACTCTACATCAGCAGCCTTAGTCATAGAATATTAACCCCAAAAGAAATTACTCTTAATAGGCCCTCACAAAATGATATGGTGGCTTCTAAAATGGAAGAAGACGAACTCTGAAGTTTAATTGGGCAGCTGAACTGGTGAGCGAGACAAATAAGACCGGATAGCAGCTTTGATGTTTTCGAACTAAAATGAACAATCCTAAAGTTGAAGAAATTATTCGAGCACACAAAACATTGGCAAAATTAAAATTGGAGAATTGTGTTTTGAAATTCCCAGCTTTAGGCGATTATTAGACAACTGAAACTGATTGTTTACAATGATGCATCTTATGCCAAAGTCCCTGCTGGCTTTCCGAATGCAGGAGGGGGAAAGGTAAATGTTGTGCTTTGGCATGGGAAACCACTAAAAAGATAAGAGTGGTAAAAAGTACATTGGCATTGGAGACTTGCTCTCGTGGGGGCAGTAAATATGGCTTTTTTTCTAACCAGGATCCTGACTGAATTTTTTAATGGAACAGGGTATTCAGGAACTGCACCCAATAAATTACCACATAGCCAATAGGTTTGTTTGGGAGAATGTCCACTCTATGAAATGGATCAATGAAAAGAGACTACAGATCGACATTGCAAGTCTAATACAGGTGCTAGAGAAGAGAGAGATTCACAAGATCAATAGGGTGATAGCAGATACCAATTATATGATGAAAGGAAGAGCTAGCTCGAAGAAGTTATTAGAAATTATTAAAGAGAGGTGCCTTTTCCTACAAGGAAAAGATCTGTGAGTGCAAAAAGGGGGAATAGGATGTATTTATTGCACACAATAAAGCATACATTTGTGTTCATAGAATCATCAAATTTTCAGTGCAGAAGGAGGCCATTCAGCCCATCGAGTCTGCACCGCCCCTTGGAAAGAGCACCCTACTTAAGCCCCACACCTCCTCCCTATCCCCTTTATCCCCGTAACCCAACCTAACCTTTTTGGACATTAAGGGCAATTTAGAATGGCCAATCCACCCAACCTGCACATCTTTATAGCATAGTGTTATAGTATATTGTGATTTGCGTCAAAATTAAAAATCTTTTTCTTTTCAGGAGGAGAATCGGTTGGGAAAGAGTTAAGGTTCCCTCGTAATTAATATAGATTTGGGTTTTTAATTGTTTAATAGATTGCACCAATATATAAAGGGGATGTAGGTGGCACTGTTTTGTTGTGAAGAAATAATAACTGTACACAATAAACTTGGAGTTGAAGAAGTCAAGACTTGTTTTCTAGCTCTTAATATAGCGTTACGATCGGAACTCGACACGAGTGATTGTGTATGTTCACATTTATGTGCGCAAGCGAACGTCGAATGCGAAAATTGGACGGTTGATATTTTTTTCTTAGACTGGGTTAAGTCTTCCTGAAAAGCCCAAGAAAACATGTCTCTTTGTGTCTTTTATAGTCACAGCACATAAACAGTCAAACAGTCTGTGAACTGACGAGCACATTTTATCAAAAACCTGTAGTGACGAAACGAGGAGTGGGAAAAGAAGGGAGCTATTTGACTGTTACTCGCCTGACTGTAACAAACCTCACTCAGATGATTACAAAGATGATTGGTGTGGGAAATGGAACTGTCAGAAAATGCTGTTGGGGCACTTGCACCAGACTGGTGGAGCAGTTGGGATTACCCTTATTAGACTTAAAAGGTTTAGTGCCTTAAATAAATAAATCTTGACCCTGTATACTTGTCCTGTCTTATACCTGAGCTGGGGCCAAAAACATTGCCAAAAATGGTGTGGTAGTGCAGCCCCTTTAAGGAGAGAGGCTCATGGTCCACGTGACCAACTCGGGATCAATCCCACTGGAGCGCAAAAACCCCAACCAATAAAGAGAAAGCACGGGGCACTGGAAGCAAGGCCCGGACAGCGTGGACCTCGGAGCCACGGAGTGAACACCTAACCAGTGTTGCTCTGTGCCTGCGTATCCGACTGTTAATATGTGGGCCGGTGTAGACTGGATGGGCCGAATGGCCTCCTTCTGCACTGTTAATAAACCCCCTTCGTCGTTGCTGGAAGTCTCTATTGTATTGTCTCGAACCTCCACAAATGGTTTATTATAAATTTTATAAGATCAGAATTGCTTCTGCTCGGCATTCCTCGAACGCAATCCTTGGTCATTGAAACCAAATGCTTTACCTTTCTTGCCGTGCCAGCCACCGCAGTTTGTTAGTGAGTAAGGTTAGCGAGTAATGTGCTAACCTTTCACAGTAAAGCACCGCTGCTTTACTGAGCCAGGATTCTGACCTCAGGTGACACTCTGTGTGGAGTTTGCACTTCCACCCCCCCCCCCCCCCCTCCCCCCCCCCCCGTGTCTGCGTGGGTTTCCTCCGGGTACTCTGATTTTCCTCCCACATTCCAAAGATGTGCAGGTTAGGTGGATTGGCCATGCTAAATTGTGCCTAGGTGGTGTTATGGGGCTAGAGCGGGGGACTGGGCCTAGGTAGGGCACTCTTTCAGGGGGTCGGTGCAGATGCGATGGGCCGAGTGGCCGACTTCTGCACTGTAGAGATTCTATGATTCTAATGTCTTTGCAATAACAAATCAAACTGTAATCACTTCTAATCCAGTGCTAACGTAACCAAAATGATATTCGCTTATGCTTAAATGAAGATGCCTGGGGCTCCGATTTCAGTCTCTCACTCCTTTTAACTCGGAATAACCATTTTACCACTTGCTGTGTGAAAATTTGAACTCTGTAGGTAACATCTTTTCAGGAAAGCTAACTTCTGCTATTATCAGCCGTCAATCCAAGCTGTACAGATGTTGAGCACATCTGATACAAATGGTGTGACGTAGATCTAAATGGACATGGGTAGCGACAGAATTACGGTGTGTCGGTGTGCAAGAAGGTGGAAACCAAAGGAGAAAAGTTGTGAGAAATATTCCAAGGAGATAAGCGAGCTTATAAAATCCGTTCTGAAATCTGAAGCCCAGAAGAAGGTTGGTCTTCCCCACCACCCAGGAAAGGTTTGGCAACCCTGAAAAAGAGATGCTTGTCAATACATTGAAGAAACCCAGTGGGAATCCTCTCCATTGCTTCAAATGTTCACTCCACCATCAGCCTAGCACGACTGCAGCAATCGCTATTCTACAGGATTCACTGCAGCAACTTAATAATGGCTTATTCAACAGCTCCACCCAATCCTACTGCCTTCCCCATCCAGAATGATGAAAGGCACACACCATCCCAACTTGGACATATATCGCCGCTACTTCATTGTCACTGGGTCAGCGTCCTCCATCTCCCTGTCAGCACCGAGTAAGCACCTTCATCCCACAAACAGTGCAGTGTCTTCTTTTTTGTTTTTTAAAATGAATTTAGAGTACCCAATTCATTTTTTCCAATTAAGGGGCAATTTAGCGTGTTCAATCCACCTACCCTGCACATCTTTGGATTGTGGGGGCGAAACCCGCGCAAACACGGGGAGCATGTGCAAACTCCACATGGACAGTGACCCAGAGCCGGGATCGAACCTGGGACCTCGGCGCCTTGAGACAGCAGTGCTAACCACTGTGCCACCGTGCTGCCCTCAAACATTGCAGTGTTGCAGGGAGAAGGCCCAATCCCCAAATTGACCAAATGTAGCCAAAACAGTTCAACTGGCTCTTGGCCAGGGAAGGCGAAATCAGTCTTGAGTCTTCGGTCCAGATCTTTGCTGAGTGATCCTGCTGGAACGTCTGTTTCCACAGACCCTTAAGCATGACATCTTTTCAGTTGAACATCCTGGTATTGGGGTGGCACGGTAGCACAGTGGTTAGTGCTGTCGCTTCACAGCTCCAGGGTCCCAGGTTCGATTCCCAGCTTGGGTCACTGTCTGTGCGGAGTCTGCACGTTCACCCCGTGTGTGCGTGGGTTTTCTCCAGGCGCTTCGCTTTCGTCCCACAGTCCAAAGATGCGCGGGTTAGGTGGATTGGTAATGCTAAATTATCCCATGGTGTCCAGAAGTTAGGTGGGGTTGCTGGGTTGTGGGCATACGTAGGGTGCTCTTTCAGGGGCCGGGGTAGACTGGATGGGCTGAATGGCCTCCTTCTGCACAGTAAATTGTATGATTCTTTGATCAGAATGCAGACATGTGTGATCTATTGGAAAGCTGGGGATGAAAGCACATATGAAACAACAGCAGTGCTTTCAGCGAGGAAGGGAGAAGGTGGGATTATTTTTTTTAATAATGGAGGGGTGTAAATTAGTCTCATGTTTCAGAATTTCATAATACTTTGGAACCCACTGAATGGATTATCTTTGTAATCATTCACTACCGCGGGTGCAGACCAGTTCTTTGACGATGGTCTCTGCTGGTAGTGTGTATTTATCAAATCACCTCCCTCAGGATTCGTCCCTACAGCATGCCCATCCCTTGAACGAAGTGCTACTTGCCGTTAAGTTACTGAGATACCCTCAATTACGACTCAGGAGAGGAGATTGATAATTCAAAGGCTTTAATTACCAGAGAACCAGACAGCTGCTGAGAAGTGTGCTCACTGCACGCTGCCTACTGAACGTAACCTTATATACAGTTTCCTGGGGGCGGAGCCGGAGGCGGAGTCCCCCCAGGGTTCCAAACCCAGTCTTAAAGGGGCCTACGCATTAAAGGTACATGTGTATACAGATATCATTCATCACAATTACAAAATATAAATGAGACAGGAATAATAAGCCAGTTCGAGGAGCAAAAGCAACTACTTACAGAGAAGATACAAAGAAATATAGAGGCTGAGGTCAGGACCAATGGCAATAACAGGTGGGCAGGAGAGAACATGAGCGAATCACTTCTGTCTTTTGGATAAGACATTTAAACTGAGGAGAAATCTGTGTATTTCCAATGTACTGTGTGGAGTAATTCTTGGCTTGGAGTGGTAACATCCCTTAACCAACACCACACAAACACTTTAACTGCTTATTCAATTAATTTGTCTTTTTGATTGTCTCTATTTTCCTGCCGAACAACAGGCTAATTGAAAACTTGGTTCTGAAGCAATTTTGCATGTGTTAAGGATGGGAAAAGTCTTCCCATCCTCGCTGACCTCGTTAGCTCCTGACTTCCCCCATCATCTCCAATTGAAACTTTTCAGCATTGCATTTAAATGCACTCCCCCCCCCCCCCTCCCCCCCACAACCATATCCTGGCCCCTCTATATATCTATAACTGCTCCAGCTCTCCCCTTCCTACTCTTCTCTTCCAAATGACCTCTTGTGTTCCCCTATCTCTCTTGATTCCCAACATTGGCAGTTCTGCAATTGGCCACCTTGCTCCCCCTCTGTAAAATCACCTTTCTTTCAATGCCACCATTTCCCAGTGAGCGAACCCACTGGCCACACTTCGAGTAACTTCTCCGTTGGCTCCACCAATTGGCTTTGCCACGTTTCTGCAACAACAACAACAAAAAACCTTCAGGTTGTTTTTACTTCAAATCCCCGATATAAATGCAAATTATGGTCAAATTAGAAGTATAACGGTGATTGAGATGGTCTCCCAATTTCTACCTATCCCAAGAAGAGCTGTTGATTTTGTGGGAGTGGTACACTTCAATCATTGTGCTCCGTTTGTATGTCTATCTCCATAGCTGACTGATGTGGGAAAAGATGGCTTTGAAGTTGGCAATTTCACGAGGATCTGAGTGAAGCAGCGGGTTCCTACTGCTAACTGAGATAAGAACATGCATGACCACTAATAAACCGTATTAATATTCATGTAACTTTCACAGTCCAAAATATCGTATCATGTAAACCCATGCAGTGGGAACTTATTAATTACACTGTCTACAGTAGGGATTTTGCTGCTGGTGTGTAATAGAAAATTACAACTTGAACAGGCCAGTGTACTCTCTATCCAGTATCACTGTTAAATTGGATTTGATGCCATGAATTTATCACAACATGAAGCAGTAGCAGGCAAGGAGAAAGTTACCATGAAAACACGAATGAAGGACCAGGGATATAAACACAGAAATATTACCTCTTCAATGATAAATGTGCACAATTAATATATATTCGAAATGAGGGTTAAACTTGCACCCTCTTCATTTTTTGCATTTGTCACAGGATGAGGGTGTAACTGGCGAGATCAGCATTTATTTCCCATCTCCAATTGCCCATGAGAAGTTAATGATGGGCTGCCATCTCAAAGCACTGTAGTCCATGTTGTGTAGGTACACCCACAGTGCTGATAGAGGGTTCCAAGAATTTTGATGCAGTGAGGGTGATGGAATGACAATTTAGTTCCAAGTCATGATAGTTTGCTATTTGTAAGGGCACTTTCAAGTGGTGGCGCTTCTGCCCTTGTCCTCCTCGGTGGTAGAGGCCATGGGCGGGATTCTCCGACCTCTCGCCGGACCGGAGAATCGCCGGGGGGGGGGGCGCCGTGAATCGAGCCCCGCTGCCCCGTCGCTGGCTGCCGGAATCTCCGGCGCCGGTTTTTCGGCGGGGGCGGGATTCGCATCGCGCCGTTCGGGGGCCGTTGGCAGTGCCCCCCCCCCCCGGCGATTCTCCGCTCCGCGATGGGCCGAGTGGCCGCTCTTTTTCAGCCAGTCCCACCGGCATAAATCGGACAAGGTCCTTACCGGCGGGACCTGCTTGCGGAGTCCTCGAGGGGGGGGGCAGGGGGTAGCGGGGGGGATCTGGCCCCTGGGGGAGCCCCCACGCTGGCCTGGCCCGCGATTGGGGCCCACCGATCTGCGGGCGGGCCTGTGCCGTGGGGGCACTCTTTCCCTCCCCGCCGGCCGCTGTAACGGTCCGCCATGGCCGGCGCGGAAAAGAACCCCCCCTGTGCATGCGCTGGGATCACGGCAGAACTCGCTGGCGCTCCCGCGCATGCGGCAACTTGCGCCGGCTGGCGGAGGCCCTTTGGTACCGGCTGGCACGGCGCCAACCCCACCGCCGCCGGCCTAGCCCTGGAAGGTGCGGAGGATTCCGCACCTTCGGGCGGCCCGACGCCGGAGTGATTTACACCACTCCTTGGCGCTGGTACGGCCCGCCCCGCTGGGTAGCGGAGAATCCCAGCCCATGTGTTTGAAAGCGCTTGAAAGTAGCCTTAGTGAAGTTGCTGTAATACATCTTGCACATAGATTGGATTTTGGATTTGATTTTTTGCCATGTGTACCGAGGTACGGTGATGAGTATTGTTCTGCGTACAGTCCAGACAGATCGTTCCACACATGATAAACCATAGGACATACACAATGTAAATCCATAGAGACAGGCATTGGGTGAAGCATACAGTGTAGTACCCTCAGTAGAGAAGTTGCGTGAAGAGATCAGTTCAGTCCATAAGAGGGTCACGTTGCACGTGGCTGCCACTCTGAGTCAGTGATGGGCAGAGTGAACATTTCATGTGGTGGGTGAGGTGCAAGTCAAAGTGAGTATGTTGTCCAGGGTGGTGTTGTGCTTCTTGGGTGTTGTGGAACTGCACTCATCCAGGCAACTGGAGAGAATTCCATCACACTCCTGGCTTAGGTCTTGTAGACGGTGGACAGGCTTTGGGAAGTCAGGGGGTGAGTTACTCTCTTCAGGATTCCCAGCCTCTGACCTGCTCTAGTAGCCACAGTGTTTAAATGGCTGCTCCTGTTCTGTTTCACGTGACCTCCAGGATTTGGATGGTGGAGGTTTCAACAATAGTAAAGCGACTGAATGTCATGGGGAAAGAGTTTGATTCTCAATTGTTGGAAATTCATTGCCTGGAACTTGTGTGGCATAAATGTTCCTTACCACGTGTCAGGCAAAGGTCGAATGCTATCTAAGTCTTCTTGCATGCAAGCACAACCGCTTCAACATCTGAGGAGTTCTGAATAATGTAGGACATTGCGCAATTATCAGCAAACATCCCCTTTCTGACCTTATGATGGAAGGAAGGTTATTGATGAAGCAAAGAACAAAGAACGATACAGCACAGGAACAGGCCCTTCGGCCCTCCTAGCCTGTGCCGGTCAAGATACCACCCTTGGCCAAAACCCTCAGCACTTCCTTGTGCTGTATCCCTCTATACCCATCCTATCCATGTATTTGTCAAAATGCCTTTTGATTGCCGTTAATTTATCTGCTTCCACAACTTCCCCTGTCAACGCGTTCCAGGCACTCACCACCCTCTGTGTAAAAAAACCTGCCTCGCACATCTCCTCTAAACTTTGCCCCACGGACCTTAAACCTTTGCCCCCTGGTGACTGACCCCTCCATCCTGGAAAAGAGTGCCTGCCCATCTACTCTATCCATGCGCCTCATGATCTTGTAGACCTCTATCAGGTCGCCCCTCAACCTCTGTCATTCTAATGAAAACAGTCCGAGTCTATTCAGCCTCTCAGCAAAGCTAACACCCTCCAGACCAGGCAATATGCTGGTAAACCTCCTCTGCATCCTCTCCAAACCCTCCACGTCCTTCTGGTAGTGTGGCGACCAGAATTGTGCACAATATTCCAAGTGCAGCCTTACCAAGGTTCGATACAACTGGAGCATGAGTTGCCAGTTTTTATACTCGCTGCCCCATCCAATGAAGGCAAGCATTCCATATGCTATCTTGACTACCTTGTCCAATTGTGTTGTCACTTCAAAGATCTGTGGACCTGCACGCCCAGATCTGACTTTCTATATTCATAAGAGTTTTTCCATTTACAGTATATTTCCCCTCTATGTTAGACCAACAAAATGCATTACCTCACATTTGTCTGGATTAAACTCCATTTGCCATTTCTCTGCCCAAGTCTCCAACCTATCTATGTCCTGCTGTATCCTCTGACACTCCTCAACACTATCTGCCACTCCACCAATCTTGGTGTCATCCGCGAACTTACTAATCAGACCAGGTACATTTTCCTCAAAATTGTCTATGTACATTACAAACAGATGAAGATGGTTGAGCTTCAGACACTTCCTGAGGAACTCACTCAATGATGCCCGAGGCCTGAGATGATACAACCATCCTCCTTTGTGCTCGACATGACAACAGCCAAGGGAGAGTTTTCGCCCTGGTTCCCTTTGTTTCAGTTTTGCGGGGGCTCCTCGATGCCACACTTGGGAAAATGCGGCCTTGATGTCAGTGGCAATCACTCTCGCCTCACTTCTGGAATTCAGCTCTTTTCTCCACGAATGGACCAATGTTGTGATCAGGTGGAGGGAATCAAATTGTATGAAGAATGTAAAATCTTTGATCCATGCATGTTTAATTACACCCAGATTAGCTGTCACAGATTCTTTTAATGATGTACGAAGTGTCAGTTACTGCCAACAAACCATGAAAATTAAGTATTACAAGTGTGGTGTGTGATCCCTCCTGGTTTTACTCACTATTTGATATTTTAAAAATGTAAAACATTTGAAAAAAAATTAATTTTCTTTTCTCACTCCCTGTTCAATTTCAGCAGATTACATCAGAAAATATTGCGACAAGGAAATGAGCAAGGACAGGTTTAGTTAACAGAGGATCTGTTCGTTACTCAGCCCCGGCAAATTATGGGCCATTGTGGTAAGCTGCTGTATGCTAATATCACACAGTAAATTCTTTATTCTGGCAAACATTTCAATTATCCACATTGCATCGCTATATGTCATGTTGTTTACCTCAGCCAAAACTGTGCTGAAGATAATAGAGTTCTTGCCCCCAGCAAAATGTCACCAAATTTTATCAAAAGGTTTTCATGAAGTTGTTGTCTTTGGTCATTGGATTGATTCAAGGCAGATTTTTGATAGACAAGGGAGTCTAGAGTTATAGAGAGAAGACAGGAAAGTGGCGTTGAGACCCCAGCTAGATCAGCCATGATCTTATTGAATGGTGGAGCAGGCTTAACGGGCTCAATGGCGTATTACTGCTCCGAAGTCCTACGTTCCTGTTTTTCCACTCTTCAACTCTGGCACATATTCCACAGCATAGAATTTCCCAGAAGTAACAATTAGTCCATCATATAGTATAGCGAACTGAAGATTTGTTGTGGTGTATGGCGGATTCTCCCCTCTGCTCAAAAAACTGGTAACCACCACACAATCTGAGCATGTTAATCAGGTTAAATCTGGCATTCAGATTTATTTACATATAAAATAACATACAGGAGTAAAATAAACTGTCTCCAAGTCATGCAACTTCTTTCTGATTGCTTCCCAATTTATAGGTTCAAGATACAGACAAGGCTTGGGCCAATATGCATGGAGTGAGTGGCTCAAATCACATATGCATGTTATTGTCGGACATTTTAGTGAATGTTGCCCAACCATTCCAGCCCATAACAGATGTTTACACATTTCAATTTAAACATAGGCTTGGCTCTTTAATTTCATAATTCTTTCACTAGTAGTCCAAATTTACATTCCTTAAAACCTACAGGAGCTAAACATTTGAATAAGAACCACTTAAATTGTTGCAGGGAATGCACTTTGGGATGGAAGACGGAAGAGAAAGGGGCCAAATGTACTGTTATTCCAATGATTCTACAAAACGCGATTCACACCTTCGTGGAATTGCTGTCCACATTCTTTTGGCCCTTTTAATTTCTGTCAGTAAAAATAACATCTGACTCATTACCACAGGTGAGGCAGTTCATTGGCTCGTGTCAGACTTGCAAGAATGGAGCTGGCATTCTATTGGGTGGCTTTGCCTTTGACTCACAGTCAATTAAAGTGATATGTTATAACTGCAGCCTTACACCACTTTTGCCCTTCAAGAAGCCTTAACACTCACACAGAGGGTAGCATTGCACAGGGTTCATGATGCTGGGCCTCCCAACAATTTGTAACATCAACACTGAGCAAAGCCTCTTTGTAACAATAAAAAGGATAGAATGCAAAATTACCCAGTGAATTATTACGATGTAGATTTTCTTTTTAAAGTTCCTTCCTCTGAGTTACTAAACCGATGTGCAGGGTGGACGGGGCAAGTCCATAATCCATCTCTTTCCTTGCTTCAAACACAAATTCAATTTCAATCTAACTCACAGCCCCCAGACAAGGGACATTACTAGATCCAATTTGACAAGAACAAGCTTGATCTCATCCAAAAGGCCGCAAAGCAAATGATTTTTAAACAGTTGTGGGTTTTAAGAGAGTTTATTCAAAACAAATTCTCAAATTCCTTCCCCAAACCTCTCCACCCCCTTATCTCCTTTCAGTTGCTCATTTAAACCCACCTTAACCAGGGGCTGGTTTAGCAGAGTGGGCTAAATGATGCAGAACAATGCCAGCAGCGAGGGTTCAATTCCCGTGCTGGCCTCCCCGAACAGGTGCCGGAATGTGGTGACTAGGGGCTTTTCACAGTAACTTCATTGAAGCCTACTTGTGACAATAAGGTATTATTATTATTATTATTCTTTGACTCAGCTTCCTTTCATGAACTTGTCCCAATGGCTCATTTTGTGCCTCGGTGTCACATTTGTCCCGTGATGCACTCGGGGAAAACCTTGGGTAGGTCGACCACGTTAAAAAGTGCTGATATGAATGCAAGTTGCTGTTAACAACCTTGCACAGATGTACTGTGCTTCCAAGTAAATGAAGCTTTGTGTAGCATTGCCAAACTGGCGAGCCAAGAATAAACACAAGATCCTTTGCTAGTTCAGCAGTTCCTGCAACAGTTTCTGAAGGAGATGGTTCATTTTGCTTTGATGGCCCATTCAGACTCATCAAGGGGGAGCAGCCTTCAAGGCTTGGTTCCAAGGATTGCTCTGGTAAATAATTATGTTCATTTATGGAAATGTTTAATAGTTTGTTAAGTATTAAGGAGAGGAATAATAATTTTTTCCTTGCCCGAAGCTATAGGAAGTTGGCACATTTGTGTTTTCCCACAGTGGGGAGCTAGCGTTTCTTATTGTTACTTTTCTTTCAATATGTGAAGCAAACCCTTGTTGAAATAGTGTCTGAATATTGCACAGATTCTTACTCGGCGTAAAACCTCAGGAAAGGGACATCTGAGTTTCATGTGGGATTAGCTGTTACAATCTCTCTGGGCCTGTTTTTTGCTGAGTTTTGTTAACTGCGAATTGAGTGGCGAAGCAGCATATTGGTAAGCGATGAAGGCAGAATGAAGTGATATTCAAAGAACAAAGAAAAGTACAGCACAGGAACAGGCCCTTCGGCCCTCCAAGCCCGTGCCGACCATGCTGCCCGACTAAACTACAATGTTCTACACTTCCTGGGTCCGTATCCCTCTGTTCCCATCCTATTCATGGTGGCAGTGTGTTAAAGTGCACTCAGGGAGTCCAAGTTGCTGTGGCAACATGGACTTTGACATGTATGTTGCACTCTGAAGCTACAGCTAGAGGCTCCAATATTCTATCCACATGGCTGCCCAGGAATGCCTCTCACTCCTACTGTCTGCCATTAGTATGTTTGAGAAGGATTTGTGGGTCGATACCCAACTTGTTTGGCAATGTCATGAACACTTAAGATCATAAGACGTAGGAACAGAATTAGGCCATCGAGACTGCTCCACCATTCAATCATGGCTGATATGTTTCTCATCCCCATTCTCCTGCCTTCTCCCGTAACCCCTGATACCCTTATTGATCAAGAACCTGTCTATCTCTCTCTTAAAGACACTCAGTGATTTGGCCTTCACAGCCTTCTGTGGAGGCCAAATCGCTGAGTTTCTTTAAGACCGAGATAGGTAGGTTCTTGATTAATCGGGGGTTCACCTCCCTTAACCAACAAGTCAGGGGCTTCAACCCTGTTGACTCAGAGGCAGGAACATTACCCACCGCACCACAAGAACAACATACAATACCAATACATGACATTGGTCTACTGTAGCCTGGAGGGGAGCCCATAACCCAGAATTTAAACTAGCTTGCTCAGCAGAAACATGTGTTTAAGTTATGTTTTGAGGATCAATAAGAATATAATCAGGGACACCCAGTCAATGCAGTAGGCATCTTATAACAAAGGGGACGGGAGAGCAAGATGTCAAAGCAAGTTCAACCAGGAAATGACGACTAGATTTTAAGGTTGATGTACATGGATAATCTTAGAGCTGGGTTTTGTAATTCTCGCCAGAAGTAAAGACACCTGATCGAAATGAACTTGTACATTACACATCACACAAAGTATTGCTTCTTCCGAAAATCCCCCAGGGATCGTGCACCGATGCAATGTTAGACACTTGTTTCCAGAAACTTGGAGACATTGTGCGCAAGCTTTAGTCTTTAACATTTGTTGAAGGTAGGGGTATGCATCGAGGGACCATTTACTCAAATAGTTCTCGGAACGTCCATCGTCGCCCTTCTTTCCAATAGAATCATCATTGAATCAGAATCTCTACAGTGCAGAAGGAGGCCATTCGGCCTATCAATTTTGCACCGACCCTTCGAATGAGCACTCTACCCATGCCCGCTCCCCTGTCTACCCCTCCCTATCCCCGTAACCCCATAACCTAACTTGCACATCCCTGGACACTGATGGGCAATGTATCATGGCCAATCCACCTAACCTGCATATCTTAATAAATGAATAACTCTGATAATTAATTGTGTATTATTTCCAATGATGCAATATAATTCATATTGACTCCGCACCAAGAATGAAATAATTATATCCATTGGGAGTTCGAAGGGTATTGGTTAATCAATCATGTCAAATAAGAGGTTTTAGACCAAGACCGTACTATATTTGGGCAGCACGGTAGCATAGTGGTAGCACAATTGCTTCACAGCTCTAGGGTCCCAGGTTCGATTCCCGGCTTGGGTCACTATCTGTGCGGAGTCTGCACGTTCTCCCCATGTGTGCGTGAGTTTCCTCCGGGTGCTCCGGTTTCCTCCCACAGTCCAAAGATGTGCGGGTTAGGTGGATTGGCTATGCTAAATTGTCCTTAGTGTCCAAAATTGCCCTTAGTGTTGGGTGGGGTTAATGGGTAATTGGGATAGGGTGGAGGTGTGGGCTTGGGTAGGGTGCTCTTTCCAAGAGCCAGTGCAGACTCGATTGGCCGAATGGCCTCTTTCTGTACTGTAAATTCTATGAATTCTATATTGGCAGAATATAGAAACCGGCTATGACAAAACTCAATTAGTTTGTGTAAAATCAGTCCCTGATAGGATTGCATTTCAGAGTAAGGACAGAAAATGTGCAAGGGGTTGTCACATTCACTGCTTAAGCGCCATTATCCATTAGGGATAATTGAGTTACATTTCTGCCTTGTTTAGCGTATGTTTAGTCCAGTGAAAGATATTGAATTGTCTGTGTTGGGGTAGATTATATGCCATTCACAGCCCTCCAATTGGAATGTGCTCATCCCTGTCTACAGGCTGCTGAAAATCTTTTTCCCAAGCTGAAAGAACGGAGCATTCACAAAGGAATGTAGGAGCGGTAACTTTATATGCACCATAAATACCAGTTTGGGAGTAAATGCTTTCCATTCACTGACAGCAACCATTCATTGCTTTGAAGAGCTCATTAGGAGTTTTCATCACTTGACAATTATGTCATACTGTCTGGCTGAAATGTATCAAATACATCCTTTATGTATGTTAAATTATCAAGTGGTCCAGACTTCACCAACATCGAAAGGAAGCTGAGATAAATTAAGTAGCAGTGGTTAGGTGGTACCTAGTTGGTTTGTGAAGCCTATAATTTGTTATGGGAAAGGAAGACTGAGGGTGAAGAAAACGGTTCCCCAGGTCGGAGGCTCTGGGAAAGATTGAACAGATATTTCTATTGCTTTGATTTACAATCTGGGAGAAGCAGTGTGTATTAGGCAGCTCCCACCATTTTCAGAGCTAAACTCAGTTGCAGTCAAGCGGGTGCTTTGTTCTGGCTGGTGTCGAGCTTCTTGAGTGTTACATAAAACATACAGTGCCGAAGGAGGCCATTCGGCCCATCGAGTCTGCACCGACCCACTTACGCCCTCACTTCCACACCATCCCCATAACCCAGTAACCCCTCCTAACCTTTTTGGTCACTAAGGGCAATTTATCATGGCCAATCCACCTAACCTGCACATCTTTGGACTGTGGGAAGAAACCGGAGCACCAGGAGGAAACCCACGCAACACGGGGAGAACGTGCAAACTCCACACAGACAGTGTGGAGACCCAGACCCAGCGGGGAATCGAACCTGGGACCCTGGCGCTGTGAAGCCACAGTGCTATCCACTTGTGCTACCATGCTGTTGTTGGAGCTGCACTCATCCAGGCAAGTGGAGGGGGAGTATTCCATCACACTCCTGACTTGTGCCTTGTCGGCGGTGGATGGGCTTTGGGGAAAGTCATGAGGTGAGTAACCCATTTTGGGATTCCCGACCTCTGACCTGCTGTTGTTGCCAGTATTCCTATGGCTGGTCCAGTTCCATTTCTGGTCAATGGCAAACGCCCTGATGTTGATAGTGGGATGTTTAGCAATGATAATTCTATTGAATGTCAAAGGAAGACGGTTAGATCCTCTCTTGTTGAATATGGTAATTGCCTGACGCTTGTGTGACACAAATGTGACTTGCTACTTATCCACCCAAGTCTGAGTGTTGCCCAAGTCTAGCTGCATAAGTACGTGGACTGTTTCATTCTCTGGAAAGTTATGAATGCTGCTGCACATTGTGCAATCATCGGCGAACATCCCCACTTCTGACCTTATGATGGAAGGAAGGTCATTGATGAAGCAGACGAAGCTGGTTGGGCCAGGGTCACTACCCTGAGCAACTTCCAAATTGACACCCTTGGCTTGAGATGATTGGCCTTCAAAATCCCGATCACCTTCCTTTGTGACTCTGTAGCCAGACACAAGTTGGGCTGGCAGAGTGGCTCTCTCTGCAGTTCCCATTGACTACAGCTTATTGGAACTTCTTGATGCCTTACACGGCCAAATGCTGCCTTCATATTCATCGCTGGAACCAGCACTTTTGTCCATGTGTATAAAGGGGTCTGGGGCTGGGAGGCACTGGCAGATTCAAAACTGAGCATTGGTGAGTAGGTTATTGGAAAGTGCCCTTTGATAGTGCTGCTGATGGCACCTTCCATCACGTTGCTGGCAACTGGGAGCGGACAAAGGGGGTAAGAATTGGCCGGGTTGGTTTGGGCCTACTTTTTGTGGACCATTTTAATCTATTTCACCTTGTCCAGATCAACGAAACCAGAGAACATGACCGCTATTTGAAGACTGGTGAGGGTAAAATCAAAACTAACCTGTGGAGACAATGGGCCGAATTTTATGCGGGGATTCATGATTCTGATTTCAGGATACAAAATGGGTACTGAGCCAATACTCACCAGCACCTGGACCACATCCTCAATTTGGCAGTGGCCGCCCTCTTCGCCGGTCACTGGCTGCCAGTTAAGGACATCTCAAGAACTGTAAAATTCTGAGGCACAGAACAAGCCCACTTGGTCCCTCATGTCTTTGCTGGCAACCTGGAAGAGCAATTTAAAACAGATCGCTGTGAGCCCTGCTTATTAGCTCCAAATTACCCAGATCAGTCGGCCCGGATATGTCTCAGTTCTAGCTGATTCAGCACTGCCCTGGAAATATCTGCTCTGTCTGGCTAACTTCGCAGCTGAGAACTGCAGAGAGAAGTTGAGTCATTCCGCCAGCCCAACTGATAAGCCTCAGCAGCAATATTGGGGGATGGGTGGGGATGGGGGTTGGGGGGTGGTTGTTGGTAAGGCAGGCATGATCATTGGGACTGAGTGCGGGAAGGGAAAGCCCTCCTTGGGAAGATCGTAGGTTTTCCTGCTCTCTGCCCCTTCTTTCCACCATTAAACATGGACTGCTGATGCCGGGGCTGTGGGGGAGGGGACCCCCCCCCCTGGTGGGGTGGGGGGGCAGGGCCTAGTCAGGAAGCTGCCACAACCTGGCTCACCGCTATTTTACTGGCAGCCCCCATCTCCAGAGGGCTGGCAATGAGCAAGCGGATAATCTCTGAAATAGGCTCCTCAGGAAGCTGATGCAGGTAGTTCATTTTGAGGGCAGCTAAGAGGCAACCACATTGCATGTAGCCCAGACCAGGTAAGGATGGCAGATTTCCTTCCCTAAAAGTACATCATTGTACCAGATGTGTTTTAACGGCAATCGTTTCACGGTCATCGTTAGCCTTTTAATTCAAATCTCACCAACTGCTGTGTGGGATTGGAACCTGGGTCCCCAGCGCATTACCCTAGGTCTCTATTCCTAGTCCAGTGACGATGCCACTACACCATCGCCTCCTCCTGGGATAAAGGATAAATTGTAGCCCCAAACCTTTGGTCCAACATGTATCCTGTTTAGAGAACGTTTAGCTCCCTTAATTACTTGCTTTTATTGGTTCAGCTCTCTACATCTGCTTTGAATCAGATAAAGAACTTGTGGACAACAATTTAACAACAACAAAAAAAAAGAACCTCCGTATGTTTTCCCAAGCCCTCATGAGAGACTTAGCCCAATATCATTCTGGGATTTATTTTTGTGCTGAAGCATCACTCAGCATTGATTACCATGTTCAAGGGTGAATTCATTCCACATGAAAAAGCAAAACAGGTCAAAGAACAACTGGAAAGCAGGGACTGTTAGGCATTATAATTTATTGAAATCAACTGTTCCATTACTTCGCAGGATAATTATTCTGCACGGTAATACTGACTGACTCAGATAGTGAAATTGTTCCATAAATTGGGCCTACTGCTGTGACTCATCCTCCCTGTCGTGCATGAACCATATCCCTTCCTCGTTACTGAGCCCGCATGCAGCCCTCTTTCTCATTCAATGAGGTTAAAAAGTTGCACAGGTCTGGTTTGTGCTATTCAGGATGGGGGAAGGCAGCAGTCGACCATTCTTACTTAACCCCAGCCGCATGGTGCGCCACAACACTAAGAAAGTTACTTCATTACTTACAACCGTTTCTAAATCCACGTTAAGTAAAAACTCACATAGCACCTAAGGTGACTTCTTGATGAATAACTCGCGTTAATTTTTCGTTCTAGGTTACGTGTATTACTAGCCCTTGATGGTCATCCCAGGCTGTCCTTTAGAAGGTCGTGGTGGGCCTCCTTGATCAATCCAGCTTATTTTCTGGGCATAGAACATGTTGAGCTCCCACACTAAGCCTGTTCTTCTGCTAGTTCTGGATTATGGTTCGATGAATATTGGTTTCCTTCTCGTGCAAGAATCAATCGTCAAATATGAGCTTTGTTGGTGAACATTGGAAAACTACTCCATCAATGAGGACAGTGCAGCTCTGTCCGACACTGCCGCCGCATGTGGACATTACCAGCACTACCCCCTGGACAGCCATCCGCAACTGTAAAGGGTCTGAGGCACAGAACAAGGCCACTTGGCCCCTCATGTCTGTGCTGGCTCCTCGGCACAGCAACGTAAAACCTTTCGCTGTGAGCCCTGCCTGCTTTTCCTCATGCCAAAGCTCAAGATGACTGAGCTCAGATATGTCTCAGTCCCGGCTGAGTCAACGCTGACCTGGGAACATCTGGTCTGTCTGGCTAACTCCACAACTGCAATTAGCAATTCAACCACTCGGGAGCTAGTGCTTTATGTCTTACTGCTGGATAGTAAGCGGCAAATAAACAGACAGATTTATGATCATGTTATTTGCATGATCCTTTATTCATTGTTGTTATGCTTGAAGTTCTGTAAGGCAAAAAGCCAACAGTTCTAAAAGTTGCTTCCGGCAGAGTGAAGAGTAACGTACATATCTTTAACGCTATGTTTTTCTTAAATTCATTCACAGGATGTGGATGTCACTGCAAGGCCAGAATTTATTGTCCATCCCTTTGCCCCTTGAGAAGATGGTGGTGAGCAACCATGTCCAAATTCAATAAGACCTGTACAATATCCAGGTTTGGGTTGGCAAGTTGCAGTTAATATTCGCGCCAGATAAGTGCCAGGCAATGATCCTCTCCAACAAGAGAGAATCTAACCATTGCCCCATGACATTCAATGGCATTGCCATCTCTGAATATTCCACTATCAACATCCTGGGGGTTACCATTGACCAGAAAATGAATTGGTCCCAGCCATATAAATACTGTGGCTACAAAAGCAGGTCAGAGGCTAGGAATCCTCCAGCGCGTGACTCATTTCCTGCCTCCCCAATGCCTGTCCACCATCTACAAGGCACAAGACAGGAGTGTGATGGGATACTCTTCCATTACCTGAATGAGTGCAGCTCCAACAACACTTGACACTGTCCAGGACAAAACAGCCCACTTGAATGGCATCCCATCCACAAACCCAAAACCACTACTGTCGAGATGGACAAGGGCAGTGGATACATGGGGGCACAATCATATGGAAGTTCCCTCCAAGTCACGCTCTATACTGACTTGGAAATATATCATTGCTCCTTCATTGTCACTGGGCAAAATCCTGGAACTCCCTCCCTCACAGCACTGTGGATGTACCTACACCACATGGACTGCAGCAGGTCAAGAAGGCAGCTCACCACCACCTTCACAAGGGCAATTAGGGATTGTTGCTAACTTTTGGTTGGTTCAATTTGCTCTGTTTTAAAACCTTTGCTCTAGAGTCGCCAGGTATCTTTATGATACTGCCACGAGGTTCAAGTTCAAGTACTGATCAATAACTCAACACACCAGTTAGTAAGATTCCAATCAAAACACATTTATTATACACAGTCAATCGCTACTCATGCATAAATGCTACTGAATAAACTATCTCTATCACTAACAGGCCTATACTTAGCTTTGGACTGGCCCACCAGGTCAGGAAAACAAATGGCCTTTTGATCGGGTTCTGAAACTGCAGGATTCAAAAGCTGGTATGGACTTGTAGCTAGGAGCGCCTATCTCGTAGCGTGCGTTGACTGGAGACTTACTTGGTTGGTGCGGCAGCTTGGGTAGTTCTCTCTCAAGGGTTGATTCGCTGCTGAGTGACCCTGTCAAGCAGGACGAATTGAACTTGGGGACTCTATTTTATAGTCCCCAGGGGCTTTCTGCCCCTTTGGGTGGACCCCGTACCTGGTTCCAAGTGATTGGACTATGTTCTGATCACTTGGATCGATTTCTCCAATACTGGAGCTGTTCCCTGATCGCTGGGCGGTCCCTAGGTGTCCTTTGGCCTTCCCTTGTCTTGGCTGCTGCTGGCGCCGAGGAGTCTGGCTTGGCCTTATTCACCTTAAATGTTTCGATTGTTCCCGGGGATCGCTCATTAGTATGCAGATGGCTGTGAGTTTCAGCGCTGTCTGGGCTTTTGCAAGTTCTAATACACAGGAGACTTTGCTAGTTTTTCCTGGCTTGGCTGAATTTCCCTGTAGTCTTTGCGGATCTCCATTTTAAGTCGGGAAGTGGCCAACCCAGGTGGCTACAGGATGGGCAATAAATGCTGGCCTAGCCAGCGAGGCCCACATCCTCGAATGAGTTTTTTGAAAAACAACTTCTTGAACACAAACGAACAGTTTGTTAGGTCACTTCAAAGGCCAGTTAAGAGTTAACCACATTGCTGTGGGTTTGGAGTCAAGGTAGACCAGACCGATGGTAGATTTCCTTCCCTAAAGGATATTATTGAAACAAATGGTTTTTATAATAATCCGGTCACTGATACCAAGACTACCATCTTATTCCAGAATTAGTAATTAGCTTAATATAAATTCACCATCTGCTCCAGTGGTGAGGTTTAAACTCTCTGTCAGTCAAGGCTTCCCAATTCACAGTCCAGTACAGAGCCACTGTGCTACCGTGTCCTGGCATTAAACCTCACCATGAGCACATGACAACTATTACACAATCTTGATGCATGAAGTTGTACCACAGGATCGCTAAGGAAGGATTGGGCAATTGTCTTGATGCAGTTAAGGCTTCTTCATTGCTAAACAGAAATCGGTATAACTCTAGGTATTCGAAAATGCCGTGTACCTTTTATGAGAGGATCAGGGGTTATGGGGAGAAGGCAGGAGAATGGGGATGAGAAAATATCAGCCATGATTGAATGGCGGAGCAGACTCGATGGGCCGAGTGGCCTAATTCTGCTCCAATGTCTTATGGTTTTATGGTCTTATATTAAAAGTGAGATTAAAAGGACAGATATCCAGCAGTATTCGCTTGCGCGATGGGTAGTGAAGTGCCCGAATGACGTGCTAGAAAAGATGGCACTGACCAGCGCACTGGACTTATTTATAATAATCTTTATTGTCACAAGTAGGCTTACATTAACACTGCAGTGAAGTTACTGTGAAAAGCCCCTAGTCGCCACATTCCGGCGCCTGTTCGGGCACACGGAGGGAGAATTCAGAATTCCGATTCACCTAACAAGCACGTTTTCCGGGACTTGTGGGAGGAAACCGGAGCACCCGGAGGAAAGCCACGCAGACACGGGGAGAAAGTGCAGATTCCGCACAGACAGTGACCCAAGCCAGGGATTGAACCTGGGACCCTGGAGCTGTGAAGCAACAGTGCTACCCACTGTGCAGCCGTGTGCCACCCACATTTAAGAAGTGGTTGGAGTTTGGAATTGGGAGATGGAATTCTGAAAGGATGGAGTCAAACTGGCTGAAGAGTTTGCTTCATCCAAATCAATTTTGTAACAGCGTCATCAATTTTTTCCCAGTCACTTTGATCTTTGTGGCCCCAACTTTAGAAATGAAAAATGAAAATGAAATGAAAATCGCTTATTGTCACAAGTAAGCTTCAATGAAGTTACTGTGAAAAGCCCCTAGTCGCCACATTCCGGCGCCTGCTCGGAGAGGCTGGTCCGGGAATTGAACCGTGCTGCTGGCCTGCTTGGTCTGCTTTAAAAGCCAGCGATTTAGCCCTGTGCTAAACCAGCCCCTCAAAATGCAGGTCGTTTATCAAAGTCGGTCCGGTGTTTTCCATGAACCTTTGACTTGTATTGTTCTCCAAGAGAGCCAAAGTCGTAGTGTTTACAAAGAACATTGAGCTATATGTTTAAACCAAAGCTAGTTCATTTTACACTACTTGAAATGGTTTGCACACTCTACTGAGTAACAGCTAACTTATGTTACAGTAATTAATTATCTCTCTCTAATATAACCAACACGCTAACTCAACCTCACATTATTCTTCTCCATCAGCTACTCCATCAGCTTCTCCCGGAATGCTTAGAGACGCAGCCTTTTATAAGACTACTCAGTGATGCCATCTAGTGTTGATATACATGAACATCACCTTTACTCTCCTTCGATTATACATATCATTACAATAACCTCGGCAATATTGTGGATTAAACGGAGGCTTTACCCTCAGTCGTGTTTGTGTTTGTGTCACCTCAGTTCATGTTAAAGGCTGCCTTTTACCTGTTCCGCAGCTGTTGTTGTGCAGTATTTAGGCTGCTTTGATTGCAATGACTGTGTTGAAGATAAATTCTCTAAGAGCACATCTGAAGTCAGGGTTAAGGGAAATAAAGTGAAGGTGATACCACGCCAATATTTGTAAATACAGATTTCCGATTCACTATTCACTCTTGTTATATTGGTTTGGTATAACTATTCAACAGCAGATTTTTAAATCTTTTGGATTGTCTGAATTATCCCCATGTGTTAACACACTGGGGACAAAAGTTGCCCTGGACAGAGGACAAAATGGTCAACAATGCCTCATCGGCAGCAAGTTTTACCCTAGCCCCAGTCTTCAATTCCATTAATGTTCATACGAAAGAGAACTTGCCATAAAGTTAAATCGAGTACCAATTCCCGATTGTCCATATTGTGCATGCATCCAGGGCGATTTTCACCCCTCCCCTCGCCGTTAGCGTCCTTTAAGAATTATCTGGATAGGCACATGAACAGACGGGGTATAGAAGGATACATTTGTTGGTCTAGATAGGACACGTGATCAGCGCAGGATTGGAGGGAAGAAGGGCCTGTTCCTGTGCTGTATTGTTCTTTGTTATTTCTTCAGCTGCCAAATAACACATTTTTACTATAAGCAACACATTGGTACATTAAAGGAGGCCTTGCAGACATTCAGATGACGCCATAACAGCAAGACACTCAAAGACCCTTCGAGCAGTCCACAGACCGACATCTGCTTCACTGACCCGTGGTAATCCTCATTGAAACTACACTACAGAATGGACTCTCAACCTGCACTTGACCCTTGCTGATAGCCTTCCTTAAGCCATTGCCCAAGGCAGACAGTCCACTACTTCCTGAAAACTGCCTCCTTTTTGAACGTATCGTCGCTCTGCTTCCTTGTCTCGATTCAGCATGCTTGCGCTAGCTCTTTGTTAGAACAGTCGATAACTAGTCTAACTGCCCTGCTCTCTGATTACAACAATGGGCTGTCAGCCATAGCTCAGTTGGGCGCACTTGCGCCTCTGAGTCAGTGGGGTTGTGGGTCCAAGTCCCACTCCTTGACTTGATCACAAAAACCTCAGCTGGTGTCCCAGAGCAATACCGGGGAAATTCTGCACTGTTGGAGATGCTGCCTCTCAGACGAGATGTTAAACTAAGGTTCTGTCTGTCCTCTCTGGTCGATGTAAAATAATCAATTGCTCTACTTGCAAGAAAAGCTGGAGAGGTTTCCATTGTGTCTCGGCCAATATTGATCCCTCAACCGAGTATCACCAAAACAAATGAGTTGGTCGTTATCATATTGCTCGTTGTGGGAGCTTACTGTGAGAAAATTGGCTGCTGAACTTTCTATATTTTAACACAAATTACACCTCGAAAGTACCTCATTAGCTGTAAAGTGTTTTGTGGGTATCCTGAGGTGATGTAAGGTGATATATCTGCATCAGGTAGATTAGGGGCTGGTTTAGCACAGTGGGCTAGACAGCTGGTTTGTGATGCAGAACACAACCAGCAGCGCAGGTTCAATTCCCGTTCCAGCCTCCCCGAACAGGCGGCGGAATGTGGCGACGAGGGGCTTTTCACAGTAATTTCATTGAAGCCTCCTCGTGACAATAAGCGATTATTATTATATAAATGTAGTTTTTTCCTTTTACGTCAAGTATTTATCTAATATTTCCTCAAAAGACAGAATGTTCTGTTTCTTGTGGTATTGTCCCTTACCCAAAATCTCTGCATAAATACACCAGTCTGCTCCTCACTCTTACGAATAGATTAACGGCCCTTGACTCCTCAACCCGATGAAGCAGTTTTCCTTTATTCACCTTGCAAAAATCCTTCGCAATTTAATAAAAATAGTTAAGTCTCCTCTTTGCCTTCTCCGTTCCCCGTAGGTAGTCCCTTTAACTAGTGTCTCCCCTCACAACTAAGTTTCCCATCACTAGGTTCATCCTGGGGAACCTATCCTGCACATTTTCAATTCTTTCATGTTCTTTCTGCAATGTGTGCAAATGCAAACTGCATTGAGACTGAGACCTAACCATTGCCTTGCAGAAATGTATCGGCACTTAGTTGGTTTTGCACTCTGCCCCTAACCTGATAAGGTAGTCAATAGTTACCGAGCAGGCGTAATCTATCTATGTGCCCAGCTTTTCCATGAACAAGTCTTCTGAACTTCAGTCAGTATTACAAGGATCAAACTCAATGCGTATCCTAAAGTACCTGCCATAGCATTCCGACAACACTTAAGATCAGCTGAGATCGAAGCTTTCTCAAGAGTCCACAATGCAGAGGTAAAGTGGGAATTGTGTTAATATATTTTAATCTGTGTTAACCGTAAACGTATCCGATATAGTTACAGTTTAAAACCTGGCTATGGTGTTTCTTTTATTTCTAGATCTTAGTGGGGTCTTTAAAAGTCTGAGCCATGTGGATCGGATTCCCACCTACAATGGCAAGCGATATGTTTCATCTTCAGGATTGATAGTTCACCCTGCATCTGCTTTGCGTGGGTTTTGGTCCCTTGTTGGTTTGAATGCTTTCTCCTCCTTGAATAACAATAGCCTGGTGCAGATGTACTGAAAGTCATTGATTCCTGCAGGCCAATGACCTGTCAGTGTCCTGTACAAAGAACAAAGAATAATACAGCACAGGAACAGGCCCTTCGGCCCTCCAAGCCTGTACCGGTCATGATACCAATCTTTGACAAAACCCTCAGCACTGCCTTGTGCCCCATCCCTCTATACCCATCCTATCCATGTGTTTGTCAAGGTGCCTTTTGAACGCTGTTAATGCATCTGCTTCCACAACCTCCCCTGGCAACGCGTTCCAGGCACTCACCACCCTCTGTGTAAAAAATCTGCCTCGCACATTTCCTCTAAACTTTTCCCCACAGACATTAAACCTGTGCCCCCTGGTGACTGACCCCTCCACCCTGGGAAAGAGTGCCTGCCCATCCACTCTATCCATGCCTCTAATAATCTTGTAGACCTCGATCAGGTCACCCCTCAACCTCCGTCTTTCTAATGAAACAGTCCGAGTCTATTCAGCCTCTACACATAGCTAACACCCTCCAGACCAGGCAACATCCTGGTAAATCTCCTCTACACCGTCTCCAAAGCCTCCACATCCTTCTGATAGTGCGGCGACCAGAATTGTGCGCAATATTCCAAGTGCGGCCTTACCAAGGCTCTATACAACTGGAGCATGACTTGCCAGTTTTTATACTCGATGCCCCGTCCAATGAAGGCAGGCATTTTGTCTGCTTCCTTGGATCTTGTCTCAAACCTTTGCTCACATTTAGCCACGATGTAACCTCTCTGGAAAACTGACAGAAGCCATGAAACTTGCTTGCACACAAGAGAAAGGACTTGTGTCCGCCAGCCACCTTACAGCCACTTCTTGACGTGGCCTCACTGACGCAATGGAGCAGCAGCCAGTTTTCGCTCAGCAAGATCCCACGAGCAGCGATATGGCAATGGGCAACATCCCTGCCAGCGGCAACATCCCTGCTCTTATTCAAACAGTGCTGCGGTTCTTTCACTTCCACCTGACGAAGTAGGCGGTGCACAACCTTGACCTTGCATCTCAAAGATGGTGCCTCCGACGGTGCAGCACGCCCTCAGGCTTTTACATGTGAACTCACAGCCGTCTGACTAAGCGATGATGGTGAGCCAACTAAACCACAGCCTGACCCTAGGTAATGTGCACGGAGCTTCCGGTGGCGGCCACGGAGCGGGTGGTCGCACATTTGGTGGCTCCCGCTCGAGGTGGATTTTTGTTAGTCCTCCTTCGCCCGAATTATGTGGTGTTTCGTTGGCAGAAGGTGCATGAGCACTGAGGGAATGTAAAACTCCTCGGGTGGGATCGGTTTATAGGTCATCGGATGAGAAGTGCAAGGAGAAAGGGACAGCAGCTTGAGCAAGAGGGTATTTGTGGTGCGGCACAGGAGAAGATGGCAGGGCGGCCGCGCCCACTGGTCTGCGGAGCAGCTGGCGGAGTTCCTCAACAATACGTTCCACCAGCAAAGGAAGGGGGCCTTCGAGGACCTGGTTAAGGTGGTGGAGCTCCTTAGGGCGGCGTTCGAGGGCTTGGAGCAGAGGCAGGAGACACAGGGCCAGGCAATCGAAAAGGTGGAGGAGACGGTGGGGGAGCACGAGGATCGGTTGACCTCGCTGGAGGCGGAGAAGGGGTTGGTGACGAACTGCCAGAAAAGACTGAGGAAGAAGCTGGAGGATCTCGAGAACGGCCCCAGGAGGCAAAACCTCCAGATTGTGGGGACGCCTGAAGGCATTGAGGAGGCCGCCAATGTATGTGGCGAGCATGCTGGAGGAGCTGATGGGGGAGGGGGTATTTGACCATCCTCTCGAGGTGGATCAAGCGCACTGGGTGCTGAGGAGGACGCTGCAGGTTGGGGAGCCGCCCAGGGGGATGATGGTGAGGCAGCATCATTTCCTTGACAAGGAGACGATCTTGAGCTGGGACAGGCAGACCAAGAACTGCACTTGGGAGGGGAGCGAGCTGTGTATCCATCAGGAGCTGGGAGCGGAGCTCGCCAAGCGGGGGGCCGGGTACCATGGGATCAAGGCTGCCCTCTACAATAAGTGAGTGAGGTTTGGGGCTCTGTACCTCACTTGTTTGCAGATTATGCACCAGAAGCAAAAGGGGGTGAAGGACTTTATGAGGTACTGTGGACTGGGAGGAGTATGAAGACAGTGAACCTTGGAGTGGTGTTTTGTCTCGAGTGTTGGCACATAGGGTGGGTAGATTGGCGAATGTCACGACGGGGACGCGGTGAGGGTGAGTGTGTCTTCTGTTTTTCCTTATATCTTTGTTGTTTGGAGGGATGGGGTTTTGAGGGGCGAATTGGGGGGATGAGGGGTAGTCAGAGGCCCCAGGCGGGTGCCACCATGGTGGCTGGTGGGGCTAGTTAACAGGAGTGAAATGGGGGGTTGACAGGAGGAGGGCTGGGGGGGAATAGAGTTGTTTTTTTTGTTGGTTATGGGAGGAGGATTGGGGAGGGGGCGGATGCTGACATGGGAGTGGTTGGGGTGGCGCAGTTGATTAAGGAGGGATGGCACCGGACATCTTGGGCGGGCCTGGCAAAGTGCGAGATGCGGATTGGGGGGAGCTGGCTAAAGAAGGGGTACGGCTGATCGGCAGGGGAAGGGGGCGGGGTGCCCCTGACCTGGCTGGTTACATGGAACATGCGGGTGGTGAATGGGCCTATTAAATGGTCCTCCGTGGTTTCGCGCACTGGAGGTTTTTGAAGGCAGTCGCTGTGTACCTTCAGGAGACGGAGATGAAGCTGGGAGATGAGACGAGGCTGAGGAAGGGGTGGGTGGGGCAGCTGGTCCACTCTGGGTTGGACATTAAGGTGAGTGAGTGGTGGTGCTGGTCTACAGGAAAGTGGCCTTTGGGGTTGATAGTATTGTAGCCAACCCAGGGGGCTGGTGCATGATGGTCAGTGGGAAGCAGGAGAGGATGCCTGGGGTCCTGGTGAACGTCTAAGCCTACAATTGGGATGTTGTGGACTTTATGAGGTGGGTGTTAGGGAAGATCTTCCATCTGAACACGCACCAGCTGATAATGGGGGATTTTGGGTCCGAGGATGGACTACTCGTGTACCAGGCCGTTGAAGGTCGGCGGTGGAGAGGGAGCTGAGGGAGTACCCAAGGGTGGAGGAGGAGAAGGTGCAGGGGTTGGGGGTCCCGATTGGGCTGAGGGAGGTGATGGACTGCATAGGCTTGATGCAGCGGGGAAGGCCCCGTGGCCGGATGGGTTCCCAGCCAAGTTCTATAAGACATTTGGTGCGGAGCTGTGGTCCCTGATAGTGGGGATGTATTATGAGGCGAGGGGGAGTTCCCCCTCACATTGTGACAGGCGTCCATTTTGCTGGTCTTAAAGAAAGATAAGGACCCCGAGCAGTGTGCGTGGTACTGCCCGATATCGTTGCTCAACGTGGATGCACAGTTGTTAGCGAAGGTATTAGTGAAGGTACTAGCATCGCGGATAGAGGACTGTGTGCCGGGGATGACAGGGGAGGACCAGACGGGGTTTGTGGCAGGACGGCAGCTGTCTGCAAATGTGCGCAGGTTGCTCAATGTCAGTACGATGCCCTCGGAGGGGCAGGAGGTAGAAGTAGTGGTGGCAATTGATGCGGTGAAGGCGTTTGATCGGGCGGAGTGGGTGCATTTGTTGGAGGTGCTGGGTTGGTTTGGGTTTGACCAGGGTTTTGTGGATTGGGTTTGGCTGCTGTTTAGGGCACTGATCAATAGTGTCCAGATGAATAGGACGGGTTTGGGGTTCTTTGCGCTGAATTGGGGGAACTCATTGAATCGGGGGGGGGGGGAATTTAGGGGTTTGTTTTCATTGATTTGTGTGGGGGAGATGTGGGGGGGGAACTAAGAGGCGGGTTAGTTGTGGACTTGGTGTCAGAGGTTATTGTGGGCCTGTGTTCATTGTGGGTTATTGTGGGCCTGTGTTCATTGTGGGTTATTGTGGGCCTGTGTTCATTGTGGGTTATTGTGGGCCTGTGTTCATTGTGGGCCTGTGTTCATTGTGGGTTATTGTGGGCCTGTGTTCATTGTGGGTTATTGTGGGCCTGTGTTCATTGTGGGTTATTGTGGGTCTGTGTTCATTGTGGGTTATTGTGGGCCTGTGTTCATTGTGGGTTATTGTGGGCCTGTGTTCATTGTGGGTTATTGTGGGCCTGTGTTCATTGTGGGTTATTGTGGGCCTGTGCTCATGGTGGGCTGGTGTTCATTGTGGGTTATTGTGGGCCTGTGTTCATTGTGGGTTATTGTGGGCCTGTGTTCATTGTGGGTTATTGTGGGCCTGTGTTCATTGTGGGTTATTGTGGGCCTGTGTTCATTGTGGGTTATTGTGGGCCTGTGCTCATGGTGGGCTGGTGTTCATTGTGGGTTATTGTGGGCATGTGTTCATTGTGGGTTATTGTGGGCCTGTATTCAGTGTGGGTTATTGTGGGCCTGTGTTCATTTTGTGGGCCTGTGTTCATTGTGGGTTATTGTGGGCCTGTGTTCATTGTGGGTTATTGTGGGTCTGTGTTCATTGTTCCTGTGGATTTCTGCTTTTTTGATATTTCTATGTAATATGCCTTTAATAAAAATATTTAAAAAAACAATAGTACCCGTTGTAGTTTTGTTGGTTATGCTAATTTAATACTTGCGATAGCAGATATATCACATATCTATACGGGACAATTAACTTTCCTAATGTTCAATTTCTGTGTTCTGTGATTTTGCATGTATCTGTGAATTGGAAATTACTGCGTGTGTGCGTTAACAACTATTTTTAGACAAATATAACAGGTTCTTCTGTGTATTCAGTAGCTCAGGACTAATTTAATGCAGTCCACCATGTGTGCTGTACAGTTAAAGATAGATTTCTTGGTATATATGAATAAATGATTAATAATTACCTTCAATAAAATGGCATGATATGTATAAGAGAGGCACAACTTAATCTATATTTTAAAAAAAGCAAAGCCCCATGGCTGCCTTCATAAACCACTTAGCTTTAGTTTTAATATTACTTGGACTTTGAAATGCATTGTGTACACACTGGCATAAAAATATTAATGAATTTAAGTAATCACTTCCATTTAAATAGTGGACAAAGAAATTTTATATGAAGACACTGTTAATATCCTGATGTTTGCACAGTGTTGTTTCGAGGCATTGATGTTTCATTTGGCCAATAATTAGCATGATGTTTTTTAATATGAACTTTGGCTCCAGAGTGTGTGTTTATTGCATATTGTTTGAGTTTAATCGTATGCAGGTTTTGGGCATTAACTGGGCATTCACTTGAGCCCTTGGTAAATAGACACGGGCAAAAACTGTAGTTGTTGGGTTAGGAGTTTCATGCTAGTAATGTGTAACTCTGCAAATAAATGTAAAAGTGTGTGAAGATCGGCTCCAGTTCTAACCTTCATCAACTGGTTTCTTTGAACAGTGCTATAGAAACCATCATTTTGTAAAATGTTTGTAATTTTCGAAAGGGACAAAATACACTCACAAAGGGAAATAAAAGGTATGCCATAGAAATAGTTCATGAGGGTGGGAATAATTGGATAGCTTTTTTTGAGAGCCAGCATGGGTACAATGAGTTAACCAGTTTCCTTTATGTTTTATGCTTTTATTTAATGAATCCCCTAAAGCACTAATTAGGAGGCTAACCTCAGACGATCACTTCTGCTGCAGCTATTTCCCTTATCCACACCAGGCACACGATCTGCCATCTTGAGTAATGTTGTCAAGATAATGCTGATATGTGGCTACTTGAGGATAGGAGTGTGCTGATATCCACCACGGACCAGTTAAGACTCCCCAAACCCACTTTACAGAACCAAACAGACTTTGATTCCTATGGTCTGCAATGAATGAACAATGGGATTGTGAGTCTCCCATCATTGATGAAACTCTCAACCCACAATGGTGCCACAATGGTTAGCACAGCATCAGGGACCTGGGTTCAATTCCGACCTCGGGTCTGGCTAGAGTTTCCCTGTGTCTGCGCAGATTTCCTCTGGGTGCTCTGGTTTCCTCCCACAGTCCAAAGATGTGCAGATTAGGTGGATTGACCATGCTGAATTGCCCCACAGTGTCCAAAGGTGTGCAGGCTGGGTGGATTGGCTGTGATCAATGGGTTATGGGAAAGGAATGGGGGAGCGGAACTATGTAGAGTGCTCTTTCAGAGGGTCAGTGCAGAGTATATGGGCCGAATGGCCTCCTTCTGCACTCTAGGGATTCTACGGATTCTATGAACAACTGTATGCCACCTGCACTGAGATGTTGCCAGCAGAGACAAGAAGGTGATTGCAGTGTTCCTGTGTACCCATGTAAATTAAACTCACAGGTTCCAGGATGGCTGTGAACTTGAGGTATATCTAACCAGAGGGAACATTAGTGTATGACAATCTCACACTAATAGATGGTCAGGCTAAGAATGTTTCACTGCTCTTAGACTTTTTATTTCTCAGAGCAACATTCAAGTTGAATCACTTGGTAAAATCACCAGAAAGGTCTGCCACTGCAGTGACTGCTAGCGTGACTCTGTACAGGTCCTGTTTCCAGGAAACTGCGAGTGTTGATATCCGACTGAGCTCTCACAGGAAAGATGCTAATAAAAATATGTGAGAAGGTTTGTGCGGCAAAGAGGAAACCAGCCAGAATTGACGCTGAACGGCATCAGATTAAAACATCAACAGTGATAAGCAAAGCTGCAGGAAAAATAATGCTAACCTGGACATAGAAATAAAAGAGAGATATATCATGTTCACCGGATTCAGAGAAGCTACCAATTCCTCCCACTCGCACCCCCCTCCCCCTCCTTCTCATTATCCTCAGAGTTGAAAGATTGTACATGAGCAATTAGCTGGCGCAGTGGGGTGGGTTTGCCTTTGGGAACTTGCCAGTGATCAGATGCTGACAGTTCTCTGCAAAATGGTTGCAACACAAAAATTATTGGAGTGAGAATGGCCTTTTCTTGATGAGGATGGCACAGGTTTAGTAAGGCTTGCTCACCCATTGAGGCAAAGTGGAAGGTGCTAAAAGGGCTCGATGTTAAAACTGAGTGACACATGAGAAGAAACCGCTCCGATTTTCAGCCGCGCTGATATCTTCTCACTTGACAAGCATAAGCATCATTAAAATAAATCGTTGCGGGGCGGCACGGGACACCAGTGCAACTTAAGTACGGCCACATTTGGCAAAGTGTGAAATAGCCCAGAGCGCACTGTCGCCGGAATCATCGTTATTGGATCTTTAGTCCAGCGATTGGGCAATAGAAGTTAGATACCTGTGAATGTGGTCCGAACACCCTTGCTGCAATATGAAAGTGGCAGCAAACTTTTGTTTTTAATTCGTTCCTGGGATGTGGGCACCGCTGCCTAGGCCAGCATTGGTTGCCAATCCCGAATTGCCCTTGAACTGAGTGGCTAGCTGGGCCATTTCAGAGGGCATTTGAAAGTCAACCACATTGCTGTGGTTCTTTAGTCACATGTAGGCCAGACCGGGTAAGGACGGCAGATTTCCTTCCCTAAAGGACATTAGTGAACCAGATGGGGTTTTACGACAATCGACAATGGCTTCATGGCCATCATTAGATTTTTAATTCTAGATATTTTATTGAGTTTAAATTCCGTCACCTGCCGTGGTGGGATTCGAATCCGGGTTCCCAGATCATTATCCTGGATCTCTGGATTGCAGTGACAATCTCACTACGCCACTGCCTCCCCATGTGTTGTTGCTTTTTAGGTGTGTGCTTATCGCCTGTTATAACTCTGTGTAACTCCTGTACAAAGGACGTAAAGTACAGATGTGACCTGTGTTATGGATGCCTGGCCAGATCCCAACAATGATTAAAATACTGGACCGGAGCTGCAATGTCTTTTAATTTTTACGACTGTGCAGAAAGATCGCTTTGCTCCAGGAGTGATTTGCATAACAAATAGAGCTTAGTCATTTTTACAAACATAACTTATTGAAACAAAAGAAAAATTATATTTAAACTTCAAACCTAACAAGAACAGCTTACATGTATCTTTTAACCCTAACACACGATTTTTCATTAAAAAGCACGTAACATAAGAACATAAGAACTAGGAGCAGGAGTAGGCCATCTGGCCCCTCGAGCCTGCTCCACCATTCAATGAGATCATGTCTGATCTTTTGTGGACTCAGCTCCACTTTCCGGCCCGAACACCATAACACTTAATCCCTTTATTCTTCAAAAAACTATCGATCTTTATCTTAAAAACATTTAATGAAGGAGCTGCTTCACTGGGCAAGGAATTCCATAGATTCACAACCCTTTGGGTGAAGAAGTTCCTCCTAAACTCAGTCCTAAATCTACTTCCCCTTATTTTGAGGCTATTCCCCTTAGTTCTGCTTTCACCCGCCAGTGGAAACAACCTGCCCGCATCTATCCTATCAGCCGGGGTAACATGACATGACATGACTAGTAACATGACATATGCTCCACTTACACAGACAGGCAACCTTGATACTTGCATTCACAGAGCATAGTCCTGCTGGTAATGAAGCATTTTCAGACCACTTTCCGAAAGACTCTCTTGGTGGCAACGTTTCATGACCTGTCTCAGCTGCTTTGCAAAGCATTCTCTCCCCACCTGTTTGAACATGATTCTTTTCTCTCTCTGAGTTCTGCTCAGCCCCTCAAACAATGGTTCTGCTCTGGGGAGTCCAGACTTGAACTCATACTTGCTATCTGGGCTTTTGATTGCCCATTCCCATTTACACAAATGAACAGGGCCATGAATATGCAATTGACCACCAATTTGCAGAAAAAAGAGGCCATCAGACTCTGTAATGAGCTAATGGCTGACAGTTCAGAGTGTCCCGGAGCACAATGGATCTTGAGTGAATCACCCCGGCTGAACACGGATACCCTGTTTATTCTCCTTAACGAGTTTAAGTCTGAATGGGACAATGCCACTCAGGCCAGGTGTGGGCATATACCTCTGACTCAGTGCCAACAGTTTTACCCTCAGTCTGTTAACTCCTAAATTGCCCACTCCACCTTCAGTCCTATTTCCGGATCCAATTTCTTAACATCTCCCGATCGTGCCACCTGCTACACCGATGATTCAGATGCCAGCAAATGATTGGGCACAGATTTGTGCTCCCAGTCAGGGTGGTCTATTTCCGCCCTTGAACGCAGAATAAAATCGAATCCTCAGAACTTGCCTATCAGGAATGACCCCAGTCAAACATGCACATAAACTGTTTTAGTCCTTTTTGTTCAATAAAAACTTGCCAGTCAACCCAAGAATAGGTTCATAACCGATTGGCTGGGTATTCGCAAATGGAGCAGGTAAGGACCGCATGTTAGTTTGGAATCTTTGGTGGGCACTGGGCTGTTTCAGTAAGACAAACAAGAACATGGAAATAGATGGGAATTAGTAATTCACATTCCCGGTCACATTCCATGCTGATAATGGCAAGCAGTTGTGTGCCGTCACAATCATGCCTGGCTTTTCTACACCAAACCAGTGATGGGAAGTGAGTGACAATCATCGTTATTCCTTAAATAATCCTTAATTATAGTCTGCAGATCGGGGCAATGACAATTCGTTTCTGCATTTTTCACCACTGACACGGACCTTCGCAGCAGCTTCACTGGATATTTTATGGATGCCAACGCGACAGCACATATTTCTTATATTATTTTACATTTTCCGAACTACCAGTGGCTGATGTTAGTGTCTCTGCAGGTCTCGGCTAAAGCTGACAGAAACACAATCACCGGCAGGATGACAGGCACAGCTTTTGCCAATGCATTTTCCTGCCTTTTCAGATAGATCTCAACAGAACAGAAAGCGTCGGATGCACTCTGAATCCAGATTAGGAGCGCTGTTTATATACGTGGCATAGTTGGTCAGGGCTCAGATGGGAGCACTATTGTTTCCACATTGGACGGCTTTGCATTCACGTCTCACTCCAAATGTGGGTGCAAGTATCTAAGCCAAAACTTCAATAGACCATAGGATATAGGAGCAGAAGGAGGCCATTCGGCCCATCGGGTATGCTCTATCATTCAATCAGATCGTGACTGATCTGATGTGATAATCGTCAACTCCACTTTCCTGCCTTATCACCATTACCCTCGATTCCCTCACTGATTAAAAATCTGTCTATCTCAGCCTCAATAGCTCTCTGCGGGAAAGAGTTCCACAGATTCACTACCCTTTGAGAGAAGAAATGCCTTTTTATAAACCGTACAAGACCTAATTGGAGGTGACCAATTAGCCTCCCCGTGAGCCTTGTAGAATACAAGCTTTCCCGGTGAGGGGCGGGAGCCCATCAATGGAGTAATGGACTTTGACATCCCATTTTGGACTCCATTGTGGCCCCTAAATTCCTCCTCATCACTGTCTTAAATGGGTGACTCCTCACTCTGAGATGATGCCCTCTGGTCCTAGACTCTCCCACAAAAGTAAACAACCTCTCAGCACCTACCCTGTCAAGCTCCCCTGAGAATCCAATATGTCTCAATAAGGTCCCCTCTCATTCTTCTAAACTCCAACGAGTACAGGCCCAATCTACTCAACCTCTCCTCAGAGGAAAATCCCTCCATACCCGGGATAAACCTAGTGAACCTTCTCTGGACTGCCCCCAATTCCAGTATATCTTTCCTTAGATAAGGAGACCAAACCAGTTCACAGTATTCCAGGTGTGGTCTAACTAGTGCCTTGTACAATTTTGGCAAGACGTCCTTAATTTTATACTCCATTCCCTTTGAAATAAAGGACAACATTCCATTTGTTTTCCCTCTCACCAGCTGAACTTGTATGCCACCTTTTCGTGATTTACACAGGAAGAGCCGCAAAAATCCCCCGTGCTGCAGCTTTTCCAGTCTTTCTCCATTGAAATAGTATTCAGCTCCTTTATTCTTCCTACCATGGTCCATCATTTCACACATTCCTACATTATATTCCATCTGCCATGTTTTTTTGCATACTCAAAGAGTGTGCACTGTTGACGGTGCCATCTTTCAAATAAGGTATTCAATTGAGGCCTCTCGGTTGGATATGCACGATCCCGTGACATTACTTCCAAGAAGAACTCATCCATGTGTTCTGGCCAATATTTATCGTTCAATCAATGCCACAAGAAGTGATTTTTCTGGTCATTGCTACATTGCCTGTTTGTGGGGGATTGCTCCGTGTAAATTGCCTGCCTCATTTCCTACGACACAAAAATGAGGAGTCTTCAACAGCACGGAAAACACTTTGGGATGTTCTGAGGTTGTGAAAGGCACTATATAAATGCAAGTCTTTCTTTCTAAGGTGGATGAACTTCATCCTTCCCCTCGTGTTATGGTAAGATTAAACTTATGAAAGGACCTAATGCGATGATAAGGGTTAATAAAGGTGAGGCATTTTGAGACTGGCAGGAAAGTCTCTTCAACATTCATAGCACGGAATTATTTTTTACATTTCCCCAATAGAGAAAGCTTCAGCAAAATTGAATTGTAGATTTAACCATGACACCAATTCATGGCAATTTTGCTTTTCCCATTTTCTGGAATTCTAAATCCACCTAATCTGCACATCTTTGGACTATGGGAGGAAACCGGAGCACCCGGAGGAAACCCACGCAGACACGGGGAGAAAGTGCAAACTCCACACGGACAGTTATCCGAGGCCGGAATTGAACCCGGGTCCCTGGAGCTGGGAGGCAGCAGCACTAACCACCGTGCCACCGTGCCGCACAAACGGTTGGGAATCTTTCGAATTGGACTTGCGGATGCTTCATGGTTCAACACATGGAAATCTGGGATATACATATTTTTGGTCTCTCAGGAAATTGAGGGACATGGAGAGTTGATCAGTGATGATGGTATTGAATGGCAGAGCAGAATCGACAGGCCATCTGGTCTATTCCCGCTCCTGTTTCCTCTGTGTTCTTGTGTCCACTTTTTCTTCGGTCAGTCAATCAGGCAATGCATCTTTTTACTCCCTTTCATTTGACCATAAGACCATATGACATAGGAGCAGAATTAGGCCATTCGGCCCATTGAGTCTGCTCCGCATGCAATCATGGCTAATATTTTTCTCATCCCCATTCTCCTGCCGTCTCCCCATAACCCCTGATCCCCTTATTAATCTAGAACCTAACTATCTCTGTCTGAAAGACACTCAGTGATTTGTCCTCCACAACCTTCTGCGGCAAAGAGTTCCACAGATTCACCACTCTCTGCCTGAAGAAATTCCTCCTCATCTCTGTTTTAAAGGATCGTCCATTTAGTCTGAGATGGTGTCCTCTGGATCTAGTTTTTCCTACAAGTGGAAACATCCTCTCCACGTCCACTCTATCCAGGCCTCGCAGTATCCTGTAAGTTTCAATAAGATCCCCTCTCATCCTTCTGAACTCCAACGAGTACAGACCCAGAGTCCTCAAACGTTCCTCATACGACAAGTTCTTCATTCCGGGGATCATTCTTGTGAACCTCCTCTGGACCCTTTCCAAGGCCAGCACATCCTTCCTTAGATACGGGGTGCAAAACTGCTCACAATACTCCAAATGGGGTCTGACCAGAGCCTTATATAGCCTCATTAGATAAACAAATCAAAATTGCCCTCTGATGCTCAGATTTTCTGTTCCGTATTACCAGGTTAGATTGCAACTGGGTGATATTGCTGCAGTCATGCTTCTTGTTCAGATTCAGAAGCACTTACACTGCTGTTTTTAGAAGTTGTGCATTTTAATGGTACATGAATTAGAATAGACAGAACAACAAACCAGCTAATGGTTATACTCCACTTCAGCCTCCCCCCTCCATCTAATTTTGACAGGTAAACCCTCTGTTGCCTTCTTTCTCATATCCCTATCCTGTTTCCACTCTCACATCGATACTGTTCACCTCAACTTCCTTTGGTAGCGAGCTTCTCTTGAATTCCTTATCTTAATTATTGCTTATTATCTTACATTAATGGCCCCGGGTTTTACTCTTCCCCTCAAATGGAGACAACAGCCGGGATGTTCTGCTCCCCTCCACCCCCCCAACTTGAAGGATAAATTGTTTATTAAAAAGAACCAGTGATCTGAAGTATCACAGAATATGGAATTAAGTAAAGATTTGGGTGATAGAGAAAACATGAAAAAGTAAAGCATAAATTGCTACAAACACGGAAAGACAAAATGACTAATGTTCAATTTAAATCGTAGAATCCCTACAATGCAGAAGGAGGCCATTCGGCCCATCGAGTCTGCACCGACCCTTTGAAAGAGCACCCTACCCAGGCCCACATCCCCACCTCATCAATTTAGTTGATGTTCCTGCATTAACTTGTATTTATTTTTCATTTCAGGATCTTTATTCTTGTGGTCGGATCAGTGCTTCTTCTCCAGACTGTTATTGCCAAGCCTGAGGTGAGTCGTTTGATCGAAAAATGTGCTGAGCATCGGGGAGTAACTGATACCTAGAAGGGAATTGCAAAGCAGACATCCAACCTGAAGGTTTGGAAGGCGTCTATTACAACCTGCTGGATACAACACTACATTATTGCATGAACTTGATGTAGTGGAAAAGAATACAGGTTTATCATTTTGTGACAATATTAAGGAGCTTCTTTCATCTACGAGCATTTAACAGAGTGGGTGGGATTCTCCAGTCTCATCCGTCGCGGGTCCCGTTGTGAGCGAGAACGGAACATTTGGCGTTCCAGCCAAACCCTCGTTCTTTTTTGGTGGCATTTGAAAATCCCAGAAGATGGAACGTTTCAGGCAATATTCCTGCTCAGCTTAGGTCCCCATTACAGCCTCAGTAGAAATGTGGGCACAAGATCTGAACTCCAGAGGTGAGGTGGGAAAGACAGCAAGTTTGACCTCAAAGGCGGCATTTGACACAGTCAGCGGAGGTTCAGAGGGAAAGCTCCCCACTGGCAGGTGTACCTACCACAAGGGAACATGGAGGCCAATCATTTTAGTCCCAGGGCCTGGCTTCACGAGTTAGAACATAGAACATACAGTGCAGAAGGAGGCCATTCGGCCCATGGAGTCTGCACCGACCCACTTAAGCCCTCACCTCCACTCTATCCCCGTAACCCAATAACCCTTCCTAACCTTTTTGGTCACTAAGGGCAATTCATCACGGCCAATCCGCCTAACCTGCACGTCTTTGGACTGTGGGAGGAAACCGGAGCACCCGGAGGAAACCCACGCAGACACGGGGAGAACGTGCAGACTCCGCACAGACAGTGACCCAGTGGGGAATCGAACCTGGGACCCTGGCGCTGTGAAGCCACAATACTTTCCACTTGTGCTACCCAATAATAATAATCGCTTATTGTCACAAGTAGGCTTCAATGAAGTTACTGTGACAATAAGTTACTGTGAAGTTACTAGTCGCCACATTCCGGCGCCTGTTCGGGGAAGCCGGTACGGGAATTGAAGCCGCGCTGCTGGCCTTGTTCTGCATTACAAGCCAGCTATTTAGCCCACTGTGCAAAACCAGCAGAGCTCCTCTGGGCATTGTTCTAGGCCGAGCTGTCTTCGGCTGCATACGTGAATGACCTTCCCTCTCCCCTGAAGGTTAGAAGTGAGGATGGCGGCTGCTGTTTGCACAGTGTTCAGCTCCAGAGGCAACTCCTCAGATACCGGAACAGTCCACACCTGTATTGCAGAAATACCTGGCAACATGCAATCTGGGGCTGGCAAGTGGCAAGTAATGTTCATAGCACACAAGTGCCAGGCAATGATCATCCCTAATAGCGACAAAAACAGCCAACTCAAATGAAATTTTAAAGGCCAAGGAATTCTCTCAGTTATATGGAATTCCTCGACCTGCTATTTTAGTAGCTATTGAGTAGAAGTGAAAAGTCGCAACACGCATTAATTATTCCAATCACCAACAGTCATTTCCAGGCTACTGTGAATTCCAAATGCTTAAGCCAAGGTGTAGAATTTCCACCTGAGCTTTCCTTCTCGTCTGCCTTAACTTTAGCAGAATCCCTCGAGCGTGAATGTAAATGCGTATTTTTTACTTTTCCAGAGCTTCCGCTGAACTTACTACAGATCGGCGGAACTCCAGTGAAAATTCTACTCCTGAATCTAACTGGAATAGAGTTGCTTATTTAAAACAAAATCTACATTGCATAGGGACAACTCTGTCAGCTTTCTGAAATTTTATTTCTAATGGAAATGATAAAGTATTTGTACAGTGCCGTTCAACCACGTCCACAGATGATGCTGCATTACGATAGCTAACCAGATTGAAACTCTATCCAACCACCAGGCTGTTGTCCTCAGCTTGCTTGTATAAAGATTCACAAAAAACAATGATGAAATACATTTAAGTTAGTTGAGATCACTTTAATGTGTTTTTTTAAAAATTCATTCATTGCATGTGGGCGTCGCTGGCTAGGTCATCATTTATTGCCAATCCCTAATTCCCTGCAGGTGGCGGTAGTGAGCTGCCTCCTCGAATGCTGCAGTCCATCTGCTGTAGGTACGCCCCCAGTGCTGTTAGGGAGGAAGGTCCAGGATTTTGACCCGATGACAGTGAAGGAAGGCCAATATAATTCCAAGTCAGGAAGGTGTGTGGCTTGGAGGGGAGCCTCCAGAAGGTGATGTCAACCTTCTTGAGTGCTATTGGAGCTCCGCTCCTCCAGGCAAGTGGAAAGCATTCCATCACATTCTTGACTTGTGCCTTGTTTTGAGGGGATTTAGGAGGTGAGTTGTTGGAAGAATCTGCAGCCTCTGATCTGTTCCTAGAGCCACAGTATTTATAGGGCTGGTCCAGTTCAGTTTCTGGTCAATGATAACCCCCAGGATGTTGATGGTGGGGGAATCATCAATGGCAATGCCATTGAATACATTGCAAATGGTTAGCTTCTATTTTGTTGGAGATGTTCATCACCTGTCACTTCTGGGGCGGGATTCTCTGACCCCCCCGCCGGGTCGGAGAATCGCCAGGAGGGGCAGCGTGAATCCCGGCCCCGCCGGCCGCCGAATTCTCCGGCACCGGAGATTCGGCGGGGGCGGGAATCGCACCGCACCGGTCGGCGCCCCCCCCCCCCGCTGACGCTCCCGCGCATGCGCGGACTCCCGCCCACCGGCGGAGTCCCTTCGGCCCCGGCTGGCGTGGTGCCAAAGGCCTTCCACGCCAGCCGGCGGGGCGCCAACCACTCTGGGGCGGGCCTAGCCCCTAAAGGTGCCACTCCGTCCCACCAGGACCCACCCGCCCCGCCGGGTAGGGGAGAATGTCATGAATGTACATTCGGTCAAATCGTAGAATTGTCCTGAATGTGGTGGTGACTCCAAGGGGCACAGATTCAACAATGACTGACACCGTGGAAGTCAAAGTCCCGTTGACAGAACTTGAAGCGGAGGTGAGATGCCTCGATGATCTGTCATCAGAGCCCAAGAGAGGTCATGGGTGAGGGAATGGCTGGGTTCTAGGAAGTTAAATTCACCTCCTTAACACGTCAAAGAAATTTCAAACCTCATGTTCATAGGCCTGAAACAGTGTTTGCGACTAGTTAGTCACAAGTTCACTGCAGTAATCAAAACCTTGGGCGGGATTCTCCAATATGCCAGTTACATTTTCCTGGGCGGCGCGCCACCTTCCAATGGGATTTCCCATTGTGACCACCCCACGCTGCCGGGAAACCCATGGGCGTGGGTGTGTTGTCGGCAAAACAGAGAATCCCATCGCTGGAGAATCCAGCCCCTGGTATTTGCATCCCTGGCACCTTAGCTAGCTAAGTGGGACTAAGCACAGACTCTGCAAGGGCTGCCAACACCCAAAACTCTCATCCAATACTTCTTCATTTACCAATTTTGTTGTCAGTGAAAATTGAGCTACTGCTCAATTATTGGCTCCAAATATAGGGCCCCAGTTGTTTAGCACTCCTGTGATCCCTGTTTGTTTGACAGCTTGAATACAAATCAGCCACTCTGATGTAGCAATAAAGAAGTTACTGCCAGTTCGATCAAGCCCAGTAAAGCCTGAAATGGAATTGTAACTAGAATTTCCAACTTTCAACCACCAAAAGCATGTTGATATTTAATCTTTTACCTCACATTGCTGAAAGCGCCTCGTAAACTGAATGAGGCTGGATAAAAGGGTTATTTTGTGCAAATGAAATAGCCATAATCTTCCCCGCATAATGTTTATAACTTCAGTAACCAATTAACGTGCATGTGCAATTATGGCATTAATTCTTTAGAATTAATCCCTCAACAATCAATTAAATGATGACCTTAATTTTTGTGCCAGCTTCATTCGCCAGTTAGTCAATATTTTCCAAATCAAAGTGCAGACAGTTGGGTAAACATTAATCAGTGCTTATTATAATCTATCATAATTACCCAACGAATGGAAATAAGTATTATTTTACAAATGGAACACACAATGTCTTTTCTATGTTCAGTTTCAGCCATTTGGATGACATTTTCTATCTGTTGAGATGATGGCAATCGTATCGCATTCCTGGCAACTAAGCATCTTTTGCACAAAACACTTTAAATGATCTTCGGTCCAGTGTAATCAGTTGGGTGCAGAATAATGGCCCCTCTACGCTCTCCCAACGATTTTCGGTAACCACATATGCAGATCAGGCATCCCATTCCACCAAGCTGATATTGAAATGTTTGAACACTTGACTTCTTAATCAGCAATATCTTTAATTTAGTGTCAACTTGTGTAAAATGGCGGCGGTGCCAAAACTACCCTGAACTTTCAAACTCCTTTGACTGAGGAACTCTTGCAGCCACCAGAGAAAGGAGAATGTAATTCTATCGAGACGAGCTTGCTGATGAGTGTCAAAGAGATAATGTCCTAACCCACTGCACTATCCAAGTCCCTCATTATCATTACTTCTCAATACCCTTTTGATTTATACTCCACAGAAATTCCAAGCAGAGAACGTACTGGCTCGTGCTGAGCCAGAGGAAGATCGAGATATGATCTTTCACAGCATCCCAGATAATCTTCCTCATCAACTCCAGCCAGAGGTGTTGGTGCTTCATGCAGAGCCAATGAATGAGCCAGAGGAAGATCGAGATATGATCCATCATGGTACTTCCAATATTCCTCAATGGGAACTGCAGGCAAAGAGGGACCTACTACATGAGACATCAGCGAATGAAGCAGCGGAAGATCTGAACAATGATCATAGCATTCCTGAAATCCCTGAACATCAGCTTCATGCAAAGATGGTCTTGCCATATGAGCCAATGAGTGAGCCAGAGGAAGACCGAGATATGATCCATCATAGTCTCCCAGATAACCTTCTTCATAAACTCCAGCCAGAGAGGGTCGTTTTACTTGAGGAGCCCCTGAATGAGCCAGAGGAAGACCGAGATATGATCCATCATGGGTTCTGAATTCCTGACAGGCCTACAACTTGGCAATGCAGCACAAAGAGGCAGATTTGATTCAGATGTGATTAAGAAAGCCTTCAGATCTCTTCCAAATATGAAGCAGAAGACATGACTGCTGCAATCATCACAGTTTCTAAATATGAGAACCCCAAAACCTCGCACTGAGAACTTTAAGATCAAAGTGGAAATTAAATGACCAATTATTTGGTAAATCAAATTTTAAGGCCTGATTTAAGACAAAAGTGAAAAGATTTTACCTGTGGTAATATCATTGCATTGGTATTGTAGTTAACTTTGATTTATTACTGCTAAGTCACACTTTATGCTGTGGATTAATCACAGACATTAAGAACTGCCAGTCACATAGCCATAAAACCCAGGTAGGAAAATCCTACCGCTCATACTAAAAATTAGCCATGACGTTAACACTGCAAGATAATGCTAGGAATTTCCTCAGAGCTGCCTTAACCTCTCCAGAAGTTTGACCAGGAGCCCCATATGCATGTGCAAAAGGTGTTGGCGTGATGGCATTTTCGGCAAAGTTATGGCGATGGACCAAGAACAGACCTTGGAAATTCTTGGCCAAATGTGTATGAACATGTTAAACGTTTATCAATAATTCCTCTCTCTCTCTCACACACTCGTCCTAACAGCATTATCTATCAATTTAAAATAAGCGAATTGAATGCTCCTCTTAAACTGCAGAGCGAGGAAATTCAGAAAAAAAAGATTATATTGTCCTACCTATTACGCCTCAATGTAATTTCAAGCCAAACGATATTCTCTGATGGTTGTATCATATGCAATAAAAATATTTCAGTTGTTCTGACCTGAACACCAAATTGAAACTAATATCGGCAATTTATTTTATTGTTAAATACCTTTCAGCGCTGCCAGATAAACTGAATACATAGAAGTGACGTCAACATTTCCTTTGTCTTTTAATGATTAAAATCAATGTTATGAGTTTAAGAAACAAATTAAATATTTAGATGTGTTTATCTATCACATCATACCACCCCCGTACCACCTAGCTGTATAAGGTTAAAAATGACGGTGATTAAAGATTGAATTAAGTTTGAACGTCAATTATACATCATGGCACTTTTGCACTCTTTTTAACCCACTGCCTCACAGTCATTGAGGAAGAGACTAATAGTGCACAATGCTTCTTTGGCACAGCATATTGTCAGCCTTTGGGAGGAGATTTTTAAAAAATATTTGATATGCTGCAGATTTTTCACTTGACCAAAATGATGAGAGCTCCCTGCCCCCTTGCAATGGAGGCTGTTGCCTCTCGTTGTCACTGGGCCCAAGATCTGATAGTCATTTGTTTTGTCATCGTCAGCTTCAGCCTTCCCGTGTGGTCAGGTGGCGCCCTACTGTGATTGGCTGTCTTGCCCCTGCCTCCTCTGACCCCCATGCTGTGGGGATTGGGGAGAGGGCCATTTTTAACACGAAAGCTGTAATCTACGAGACCAATGGCGTCGCTGTCACATTAAGGGCTGAACGGTCCTGTCACGGAGGGGGTTGGGCCTGGAAAATGCGGCGAGCCATTCAAAAGTCCACTGACATCGGCGGGAGTGAAAAATGCCGCCTGGGGAAGTTCCACCCAGGAGTGTTTAAATGTATTTTTAGGTGATGTGTTGCCATGGGAACCACACAGCTTTAATCCAGAGAGCAGAAGGAGGCCATTCAGCCTGGCAAACGTGGTTGACTCTTAAAATGGCACTCAGCTCGAGGGCAATTAGTGATGGGCAACAAATGCTGGCCTTGCCTGCGATGCCACATCCCGTGAAAGAATTAAAAATACAACTATGTCAGCTGTTTGAACTCTGCAACAAAATGGATCTTTTGGGGAGGGGACATTTCCTGCTGGTTTCTGTCTTAAACGGAGGGGGGGGGGGGGGTCTACTCGCTCTCATAGCAGAAAGTGCCAGCTCTCTCTTTCCCTTTTAAATGTTAATCACCTCCCAGCAAACTGGATCGCTGACACGATTGCACTGCCGAGATTCGATTATCTGATGGCTGTCGCATCTTATGTGGCCTTTGTTTGGGGGTGGATTTGAATTAGAGCTTCGACTCAAGTCCCACTTAAGTAGCACCCCTCAATGCGAGGCTGCAGCGCCTTTCAATTAATCCCATCGTAGTTCTGTGAGAGAAACGGGTCAACTTTTCATGGCTGCTCGTCAATGCGCTTTCACTGCAAAAACCCACACACTGTCAGGAAATATTAACCATGTCCAGAATCCCAAATACTGTTTCCTGGTATTCTCTGCAAGTCCAGGGGCAATACGTGCATTTTATTGTTGTTTGGGCAAAATCTCCTGGCGAAGCCGGTATTATAAATGCATGTGCATGTCTCTCGTTTAAATTGACAACTGAACCTGCTCTGGGTTCCTCTCCTCCCTCACATTAAACGCATCTGGGCTCAATGCATTGCCGCGTCTGACTGATGTAATCCCTATGAATAATTATTTTCTGAATCAAATGGGGCCGAGGATTTGCGGTTGACCTGCAAACTGTTTTTTTGAAATATTATCCCCGCAATGCGCATCAGTGAGCTATTGCATTATTCGGAAAGGAAATGCAGAGTGATTCAAGTAGGGAGCCCAATCTTGTTCCTGAAATGAAATTATTAAGACCAGATTCAGCAAATAGGCATCCCTCACAATTGGGTGCTGCCGTCGCACGAGGAACAATGCGGAAATGGAGCTGCTGTTCATGACCTGAATCTCTGCTCTCAATTAGCTGTCCCACAATAGTTGCACAATCTGGAATTCAGACATATCAAGCAAATTAAGATTCCTGATTCACCCCCACCCCTAAGCAGTGCATTAACAGGAGGGGAGCATGATCAGTTTGGCAATCGTTTTGAACCTTACAGTTAGAACAACAGACCTACTTAGCTGTTGGCATTTTGCACAATGTTGACATTAAGCAAGGGATTTGCTTTAATTTCGCAAGGGACGGGCGCAGAATTTGATCTACAGTATTCTGCACTTGTGGTGCAATCTCTTCAATCAGATTGCGTGAGCTGTGTTTTATCTGAGCTTATATAAAGATGGTCTTAATGAAAAGTTATTGCAAACACTTGGAGAAGAGAAACATCCCACATGTTTTTAAACAAAAACAGTTCACTGAACATTGTTTGTGAAGGCGGTGGCCTCCAATATAAATTTGTTCTTGGCTTAATGTTTACAATAGTTAGACAATTCAAACAAATGAAATTCATCCCGAGTAATTCATTGTAACACTGAAAGCGATGTCACATATTCCCCACAAATATATAGCACCAGAGTTTAAAATAACCTGACTCATGAATACATTTTACCCACGCTGGGTTAATAATCATTAAAGGTGTCTTTATTCAATGCATGTAGCAGCTCCCAACATTTGAAAATGAGCCTACCAATCTGTTTCGTAATCACAATTCCTAACAGCAAATGGCCACAATGTTTAGCCCACTTGCTCATCATTAACATTCACATCAGGAGCCAGTAATTTATACATGTTGAGATTAGCATTTCCAATTATACTATATAGAATTTTTTTTCCATATTTCACGGTGATATCATTGAGAAATAAGAATATTGAGAGAAGAAAATTCACAGCATCACTGGAAACAGTAATCTGCACCTCATCACCTTTTATCAATAAAATTGACTCTGAGATTATCCTCTGCTATATTTTCAATCACCATTTTCTCCGGCCGGAATCACACCTTTCCTAAGGATGAGGTTTCCGTACAGTGCAGTTTCCCTGAAACAAAAGGCAATAAGGATGTAACATATGCTTCTTTACAAGATTAATCATGTTACTCAGCCAGTACCATGGTTTAAGTGTCCAGTAACAGCTACTGCTTAAGCATCATCGCAACATGTTCTGGACAATACTTTTAGTAATTTGTTTCCCCAACATTTCTTGAAAAACATTTTTATTGACATTTTGCACTTTTGTGAGGGCCACGAAGAATCCAGCATGAGTTTTAAGGATACAAAGTAACAACATTTATTTACAATAACATATATATATAACAGCAGCAGCAACCTCCCTTGCTGCACACTCCTTCCTGCTGTTTCCAAACTGGCCAGCTTTATTTATACTTGGAGTTTACTAATGGTTTCTCCCCCCCCCCCCCTCATTGGGGAAGCTCATACTGCCACAGGATTGTGGGATTGTCATTAGTCCCCAGCCAATGGTAAGTAGGCAGGTTATAACATCACTCCCCCCCCAAAGTCCAAGGAATCCACCGAAGACCCTGGCGAAGGAGGGCGTCGGACTCGTTTTGCCGCAGGCCGGACACCATTTGCACGCGGCGCTGGATCAGGCGGCGTGTAACGAGACGGAGACCGGCGCTTCCGTGATGAACGGCGCAACGGTTGTACATCCACGGCCCGTGAACCCGAGATTTCCCCTCTGATGCATCCTGTTTCTCCATCTCGGAGTCAGAGTCTGCTGCCACCGTCATGTCACCGTCTCTATTTCCATTCGGTCCCGTAACGACCTGCGCAGGCTTCGAGTGAGGCACCAGTGGAAGATTGTGAGGACTACCTTCCCTTGTCTCTGGTCTCTGCGGCTGTTGAAATGAGCTCCGGGGGCGGGGAATCTTTTGAGGGGATAGTCTTTTGGACTGAACGTGGTCTACATGATTGCGCTGGAGACGACCGTGGGCTTGCACCTGGTAAGATATAGGGCCCGTTTGGTGAAAGATTACACCAGGAACCCACTGGGCACCACCAGCAAAATTCCGAACGAACACTGGGTCACCGGGCACAAACTGCCGAATCGGCCGATGCCGAGAAAATCCCTGTCCCTGCCGTTCTTGTGTGCGGTGTACTTTTGCGCCAATGTCCGGGAAAACCATACTAAGGCGGGTGCGAAGTCTCTGGCCCATTAGGAGTTCTGCGGGAGCTACCCCAGTCACCGCATGGGGGGTGGTCCTATACGTAAACAAAAAGCGAGCCAGTCTCGTGTCCATTGATCCGGAAGACTGCTTCTTTAGGCCTCTTTTGAATGCCAACCCATTTGAAGCCGGGTGGGAAGGGGCAGTGCGGATATGGCGTATGCCGTTCATCTTCGTGAACCTCGCAAACTCCTCACTCGTGAATGGAGTGCCGTTATCCGTGATCAGCACCTCGCTGCATACGAGTATTCTCTGGTTGCTGCTGCTGTTATATATATATATGTTATTGTAAATAAATGTTGTTACTTTGAATCCTTAAAACTCATGCGTACTAAACGACAAACGCATCTTTTCAATTGTTGTGCAGGACGTTGTCCCCTGCATCTTATGCACCTCTAGCCATTTAGACTGGGCGTCAATTAATAGAAGGAACATGGATCCTTGAAAAGGGCCTGCGAAATCTGCATGCAAGCGTGCCCAAGGCCGCCCTGGCCATTACCAGTGATGTAGGGGCGCAGCCGGCGGAAGCTTCTGATGCTCCTGGCAAATGGAGCAGTTTTGGGCCACCTTCTCAATGTCGGTGTCGAGGCCTGGCCACCAGACATAACTCCGGGCCAACATTTTCATTTTGGTCACACCTGGATGCCCATTGTGCAAGTCTGTTAGTATCAGCTCCTGGCCTTTTTCCGGGACAATCACACGCGTCCCCCACAAGAGGATGACGTCTTCCACGCTGAACTCTGACAGCTTGGAGGAAAATGCCCGCAACTCGCCTGGGAGCTGTCTATGCTGCCCACCATACAGGACTAAGTGCCGAACCTTTGACAGGACTGGCTCCGTCTGGGTCCACTCACGGATCTGTGATGGCGTGACAGGCAAGGTGTCCATAAAATTTAGGGATCCAACCACCTCACCGGTCGTGGGGGTTGACATGGGGCCGGTCGATAAAGGCAATTGGCTCAGTGCGTCAGCATTTGCTATCTGTGTACCTGGTTTGTGCTCCAGAGAATACTCGTATGCAGCGAGCAACAAAGCCCAGCGCTGGATCCGTGCGGAAGCAATGGGCGGTATTGGCTTATCCTCTCTGAAAAGTCCCAGCAGAGGCTTATGATCAGTCACGATAGTGAAATGGCGGCTATACACGTACTGGTGGAAGCGTTTCACCGCAAAAACCACTGCCAGGCCCTCCTTCTCGATCTGCGCGTACTTTTTCTCCGCTGCAGTCAATGTGCGGGAGGCGAAAGCTATCGGTCGCTTGGCCCTGTTCTACATCTTGTGGGACAGGACGGCCCCAATACCATACGGGGATGCATCACATGTGACGAGCAAAGGTTTTCCAGGATCATAGTGGGTTAGTAACCCAGACAACGACAATTGTTGCTTTACCCGCCTGAAAGAGGTTTCTTGCGGCTGACCCCAAACCCAGGTGTGATTTTTCTTTAGCAGAAGGTGCAAAGGGGCCAGCATAGTTGCCAGATTGGGGAGGAACTTCCCGTAATAGTTTACGAGACCGAGAAAAGAACAAAGATGCGAAGTGTCAGTCGGGGCGGGGGCATGTTGAATTGCACGCACCTTCTCTGCGATGGGGTGCAAACCTTCGCGGTCCACCCGATAACCTAGGTAGACTACTTCTTTTGCCTGAAATACGCACTTTGTGTGACCTAAACGGACTCCAGCCTCCGAAAAGCGTCTAAGGACAGCCTCCAGATTTTCCAAATGTTCCTGCTCCGACGTCCCTGTAATCAAAACGTCATCTAAGTAGACAGCAACACGTGGTAAACCTCTCAAAATGCCCTCCAAAACACGTTGAAAAATTGCGCAGGCAGAGGATACTCCAAAGGGCAACCGTGTATATTCATACAGGCCCCGGTGTGTAATAATCGTTACATATGGTCGGGAGGCAGTGTCCAGCTCCAACTGCAGGTAGGCGTGACTCATATCTAATTTTGTGAACGAGAGTCCACCTGCAAGCTTCGCGTAGAGATCCTCTATGCGAGGCATTGGATATCGGTCGAGTCGGGAAGCCGTATTCACTGTAAGTTTATAGTCGCCACACAAGCGAACTGTGGCATCTGGCTTCATTACAGGTACAATTGGTGCTGCCCAGTCAGCAAAATGGACGGGCCTGATAATACCCAAACTCTCCAAACGAGTGAGCTCCCCTTCTACCTTCTCGAGCAAGGCGTAAGGCACCGGGCGCGCCCGGAAATAGCGCGGCGTGGCTCCTGGTTCGACTTGGATACGGGCTACGGCCCCTTTTATTTTCCCCAAACCAGGCTGGAATACATCTGGGTATCATCCTAGGACTTCGGTCAACCCTTCAGAAACTGTTTGGAGGATGTGCTGCCATTGCAACCGCAAATGGCGCAACCAGTCCCTACCCAACAGGCTGGGCCCATGGCCACGCACCACGATAAGTGGGAAACGCCCCTCCTGGCGTCCATAGATAACAGGGGTCATTGTAGTTCCTGCAATGTCCAGTGGTTCCCCCGTGTAGGTGGCCAACCTGGCCTGTGAGTCGGTTAATGTAAGGGTCTGTATACCCTGCTTGATGCGGTCGAATGTCCTCTGGGCGATCACGGAGACCGCTGCGCCAGTGTCCAACTCCATCTCAAGCAGGTGGCCATTGACCCGTACTGTCACCTTAATGGGGGCCACACGGGGAGCTGCCACACAATGCAGCTGCAGGCAGTCGTCCTCCGTCTCCACGTCCTCAGGAGTAGTCGCCGCAGGTTCATCCACATGGAAGGTACGGCCCCTGGGCTGGTCCCAGTTACGGCCCCTGGGCTGGTCCCAGTTTCGGTCGGAACGACGGCGCCTCTGGTGCCCCCAGGACCGCCGTCCGCGACGGGGTCGGCGCCTACAAGTCTGACGCGAACATGGCTCCTCATCCATTGGTTCTGGAGAAGGCTCCTTTCGGGGAGGAATGTCCGACGGCCACTGGCGCCGGTCCGGACGTTGCCTCGCCCAAGGTACCGCAGGAGTGCGGGGGGACGTTTTCGGATGGAAGGGGTTGCGCCCCAAGGCATGCACTTCCATTCCCTGTAGCTCCTGCACTCCTCGTTCTGCGCTCTCTCAGGACAATACTATTCGAATGGCGTGTTGAAAAGTCAATGTTGGCTCCGCTAACAACTTTCTCTGGGTGGCCGCATTGTTAATTCTGCAAACCAAACGGTCGTGTAACATTTCTGACAAGGTCTCACCATAGTCACAGTATTCCGCAATCCCGCGTAGCCTGGATAGAAAATCGGCAAGGGATTCTCCAGGGGTCCTCTCAGCGGTATTAAACCGGTAATGCTGGACTATCGTGGACGGGGTTGGGTTAAAATGTTGCCCCACTATATTCACAAGTTCATCAAACGTTTTGGTGTCCGGAGCAGCTGGGTATGTAAGGCTCCTAATCACCCCAAACGTATGCGGGCCGCAGGCGGTGAGCAATATGACCACCTGGCGCTCGTTTTCGGTGATATTGTTTGCCCGGAAATAGTAACGCATCCGTTGTGTGTACTGGTTCCAGCTTTCCAGCGCAGCATCAAAAACATCCAAATGTCCGTACAGAGGCATGGTATAATAGAAAACAACTTCCAACCTGTATCCAACAAAAATCCAGGGAGGTGGCTTCAGCAGTGTAGACAGCTATTCACTTTAACCTTTGTCGCCAGTTTTGTGAGGGCCACGAAGAATCCAGCACGAGTTTTAAGGGTACAAAGTAATAACATTTATTTACAATAACATATATATATAACAGCAGCAGCAACTTCCCTTGCTGCACACTCCTTCCTGCTGGTTCCAAACTGGCCAGCTTTATTTATACTTGGAGTTTACTAATGGTTTCTCCGCCCCCCCTCATTGGGGAAGCTCATACTCCCACAGGATTGTGGGATTGTCATTAGTCCCCAGCCAATGGTAAGTAGGCAGGTTATAACAGCACTTAATGTCAAAACTTTGCAGAACAATACAGAGACAACAATAATTATCAACACAGCAACAATATCAACAGAGATAGCCCAGACTGTCCCAACGTCTGTGACACTGGTCCCAGTTCTATCTTTTCCCTACTCTATTTACATTAGTGTGTATCTTATAGTTTTTTTTAGAAGTGTTCTTGTCAAGACTCTTAACATTTAGTGATACAAGCTACACTCAACTTTGCATATATATTTGCAACTATTGCCAGGGCTCTTCACATCGTTCATAATCTATAATTCCAGGTACATTCGTGTTGCTGGGGAGGGACATCCTGTTCCCGGCCCTCCCCTCGAGTTCTCGGGGGAGGCTAGACAGGTCCGTTCTCCCGGTTTGACCCCTGCGGTGGGATTTCCATCCCCCTCCTGCAAATTGCCTCCCTCCCCGTTCCTTCTCTCCCATTTGCAGGCTCCTTCCACCCAGGCGTGCCTGCCAACCATGCTCATGGGACAGAAGCAAAAACGACTAATATTCTCATCTCCACCTCCTCTCTCTGCTGCCCTGGCATCTTCGAGTGACCCACGGTAACATTTCAGGACCCTGGTTAAAATGTCAAGTAAACCAAAGCTCATTAGCATGCAATCTATGTATTAAAAAAACTATTTGTTTTCAATTCCAGACGCCTGTGCCCCACACTTACGCCCCAAGGTTGGGTGCGCTGAGATGGGAGGATTCCGGGTCCTGTCACACTGACCATTAAAAATGGCTGCTCGCAGGTTGGGGCTTTGTTCTGGGGGAGGGGGGGCTGGATTCAGAGTTGGGTCCCCAACCCCCAGAATGAGTGCGTAGGTTGCACGGTGTGGAGACGGGCTGGGTGGGCCTGCTCTGGCACTGCGTAGATTTAGATTATTTTAAAAATCAAAGAACGAAAGTCCTCCAGCCCTCACACCCCGCAATCACCCGCCCACACACTCCAGCCATGAAAACCTCTGCCAATGGTACCCCTACTGCCCCGCCCACCCACCCCCATGGCCTCTCAGATCCCCTTTGTCAACACTTGCCCCTCTACCCATCCCATGGTCCCTAGGACAACCCATGTCCCTCTCCCATGCCACCACCCTTTTCTCTTAGCCCTATGCCAACTCACCCACTATCGTTTGATAGTTCATTGACAACTTCAGCAGTTCCTTGACAGTCCATTGTCAGGTGGACAGTTCTTTTGCAGCTCAACAGTGCCAATGAGCTTATGTAAAAAAATGTTTTTACACACAATCACATTTACTTTAAACAACCCCAAAGGGTGCCTAACCTCTCCCTAGGGTGTATCTTGCCTCTCCAAAGGCCTATCCAAATGCATCCACCAAGTTCAGGCCTGCCCTTATCTGGTTTACTCTTTACACTCTGGGTTTCACACTCCTGGCCTGCCAAGATCCCACTTCCGTGGAGACAGCAATGATTTAAACAGCCAGCTGCCTCCATAAACTGTGCATGCACGAACCCCGGCCCAACTCTCTTCCCCCCACCTCCCCCAAAAATGGAACATGCTGTGTTCGAGAAAGGGACTTAAAATTTCCAGCCATTTTTGGGATTCTCACCATATTGGAGAGGCTGGGCCCTTATGTCAACTTGAGATGGCATAACTACCCTCACCCTTGGAAGTGTTACAGCATCACCCCTGGAAAACAGGGTTAATTACAGTGTGACACAATTACATAGGCAGCCTTCACTATAAAATTGGACATGGATGTTTATCATGGAAAAATAAAATAAAGACAGATGCGGACTGAACTATATCAGTGTGTCCTGGTCCAACTAAATATATTACATAAAAGTTACAGTACAGGAACAGGACAATCAGCCCAAATGATCCACATTAGTGTTCATGCTCCACACGGCCTCCTCTTCACGCCATCAGCAAATCCTTTCCCCCTTAACTATTCTAACCCTGCTTCATGAGGACTGCTCTTGGTTTTGCTTCCCTGTGCGCAATACCATGAGAGATTAACCATCACAGTATGTTTGAAAATTAGCAAAAGGGGGTTAGAAAAGTCTTGGACGGCACCGGAAAGCAGTGGACCACATTCTTCAAAAAAACTTACTTTGTTGTCTGCTACACATTCTGACAATCTAATCCTCTAGGTCCAACCGGCACATAAGACAACCCCACCTTCCAGCCCCGGAGGTCTTGTTTTTGCATAAACTAGGCAGCACGGAAGCACAGTGGTTAGCTCTGTTGCTTCACAGCGCCAGGGTCCCAGGTTCGATTCCCGGCTTGGGTCACTGTCTGTGCGGAGTCTGCACGTTCTCCCCGTGTGTGCGTGGGTTACCTCCGCGTGCTCTGGTTTCCTCCCACATGTCCCGAAAGACGTGCTTGTTATGTGAATTGGACATTCTGAATTCTCCCTCTGTGTACCCGAACAGGTGCCGGAGTGTGGCGACTAGGGGCTTTTCACAGTAATTTCATTGCAGTGTTAATGTAAGCTTACTTGTGACAATAATAAAGATTATGACACGCTCTACTTGTATTAAAAAATCAGCCTCGATATTTGACCTGACAAGCGGCTCATTTGCTTACCAACGCTTTCAAACTGGACACAAGGGATTAAGGAGGTGGAAAGGGGGATGTTGCGAAGACACATGGGGGTTCAGGACACGGCCTCGCGGAGCAGGCCCGCACACCGATCGGCAGAAATGGTGGCCACCCACACCCAGCGGTCCACCTTTATACTCGCCGTATAAGTGGACCCCCATTTTGTGGGGGGGGGGGACTTTCCGAGGCCTCAGAGGCCGGCTTACGGGCCGAAGTCTCGCGCATGACAAATAGAAATGCTTACAGGTGACATTATGGAAAAACTTACCCCGTGGCAACCACAGCGAAAGAGTTTTTCGCCCGTTCGTAAAATTTGAATCTCTCGACGACTTCCAGCTTTTTCTGGAAAAAAAATAGGAATGGCTCTCAAGTCTATTGTGAGCTAAATGTGCAACTAAAAGAGAGTTTCCGTGGTCTTTGTCTCCCACTGCCCAAGTTAAATCGGAGCGTTTTGTTTTTCAGTTGATTTCGACAATACAGCAGTGGGGCCCAACGAAGTCACTGAATGGTGAGAACTCCTTTACAATATGAAGGAAAGTTGAGAAGCATTTATTTTGGATGAATTCCAGGCTTTCTTACTGTCTCAGCCTCCATATCAATGAAAACGCTTCAAAACTCCTTCGCACTTTGGGCTGTGAAATACTGTATGTTCTACCATAGGAAGCTAGCCCCTTCTGTGCAGCACAGTAGGTAGCACTGTGGCTTCACAGCGCCAGGGTCCCAGGTTCGATTCCCCGCTGGGTCACTGTCTGTGCGGAATCTGCACTTTCTCCCCGTGACTGTGTGGGTTTCCTCCGGGTGCTCCGGTTTCCTCCCACAGTCCATAGATGTGCAGGTTAGCTGGATTGGCCATGATAAATTGCCCTTAGTGACCAAAAGGGTTAGGAGGGGTTATTGGGTTACGGGGATAATAATAATAATAATAATCACTTATTGTCACAAGTAGGCTTCAATGAAGTTACCGCGAAAAGCCCCGAGCCGCCACATTCCGGCGCCTGTTCAGGAAGGCTGGTTCGGGAATTGAACCCGCGCTGCTGGCATTGTTCTGCATTACAAGCCAGCTGTTTAGCCCACTGTCCTAAACCAGCCAGAGCCATAGGGTGGAAGGATAGGGTGGAAGCGAGGGCTTAACAGGGTCGGTGCAGACTCGATGGGCCGAATGGCCCCCTCCTGCACTGCATGTTCTATGGTCTTTCTGAAACCTTCACTGCCCCCATTCTGGACAGGGATAGTTACTTTTGCCAAGCCCAAATTCAAACACAGGTGCACAGTAAAGACAGGGAGATCTCGCGAGTGCTTCAATGGGGTCTCGTCAGTAGCTCCTGCAGACGTGACAAGAAAGGGCAGAAAGTAATGGAATGCAATGGGCAACCTTGAAGTTGATAGAAACATAAGGCTGAGTAATACAGGGGTTGCAGGTGACATGTACCCCCTCACCCACCCACCTAACCGCACCTGCAATGTTGGCGTTCAGCCGACATGCTCCCTGCCAATACATCCTGCAGCCATTAGGCAACTACAGGCTGGACTAATAAGGGCCGAATGGGCTTTCCACTCCTCGCTGGGCTTATCGCTTACGAATATTACAAACGATTGGCACAAAGTAACAGCTGCTCTCAAACAGACGGCGTGGATTGAACGTAGATGATTAAAGTCCTCTCTCCCAGACTGAGGAATTTACCTCTCCAGATTCAAGAGTCAGGAACACTTTCCTGCCTTCGAGGCTGGGACCTAGGCACGTGATTTACTTCAATCAGCCACTTGTTATGGAACATTTCCATTGGGATCTCCAATCGCGGTTTGACACCCAGTTGCCAATTTGGATGGCCTTGGTTTTCAAGGGTGCCATAATTGATGCGTCCCACAGACCCTCTGGGTGGAATTTTCCAATTTTCTTTTCAAAGTGTTGTGGGGGGAAAGCGGAGCGCAGGGCTGGTTGTATTTTCCCGTCGTATTTTTAAATACTTTGAAAAACGTAAAAATGCGGGACCCAATGAGCCCCCTGCACCCCCCACCCCCCCTCGGAAGCCTCTCCCCCATGGACCCCCCCCACCCGCCCCTGAGACACAGGATTCCCCCCTCCCCCAGAAAACCGTTACCTTCTCAGACACAGATGCTCCCTCCTCCCAGGCAAAACACCACCCCGAGTCTCCCCAATGCAAGCCGACCCCCCCCCCCCCCCCCCCCCCCGCAGTGCCCCCGTCACTGTCGCCTGCTAGGGTATTGCCCGAGAATGCGAGAATGACCTCCGCCCCACCCCCCACCCCCGCATTTCCCCAGGGGACCAGATTACCTGCAGGTTCAGTTTGCCAGGTCATCGTCTTTCAAAACCTATAGATTTTCCTAATTTTTCACCCACCCCCCCAATCAACCCCCCCCCCCCCCCCAATCACCCCCCCCCCTCCCCCCCCGGCGACGAACAGCTCCTCAAACACGGTCACAAATATTCCCCACCTTTTTTCAAACTCCCCTGCTGAGATCGTCTTTCAAAACCTGTTGCAGACCCTATCGACAATACAGCAGGGGGGCCCACTGAGTCACTGCATGGTGATAACTCCTTTACAGGGGGCAAGGACAGTCCCTGAGCGACAAAGCATCTGTCCATCTCAGCCTTAAATATATCCAGTGACCAGCATTTATTGCCCATGCTTAATTGCCCATCAGAAGGTGGTGGTGAGCTGCCCTCTTGAATGGCTGCAGTCCATGTGGTGTAGGTACTTCCACAGTGCTGTTAGAGTGGGAGTCCCAGGTTTTTGACCCAGCGACAGTGAAGGGACAGCGATATATTTCCAAGTCAGGATGGTGAGTAGCTTGGCGGGGAACTTCCATGTGGTGGCGTTCCCATGTGTCTGCTACCCTTGCCCTTCCAAGGAGGTCGCGCCCGTGGGTTTTGGAAGGTGCTGCCTGAGGAGCCTTGGTGAGTTCCTTCAGTGTATCTTGTAGAGGGTACACACGGCTGCCACTGTGCATCGATGGTGGAGGGATTGAATGTCTGTGGATGGGATGCCAATCAAGCTGGGCTGCTTTGCCCTGGGTGGTGTTGAGCTTCTATTTTAAAAAAATAATTTTTATTAAAGGCTTTCATAAAATATCAATAACAAAATGAGAAAGAAAAAAGAACCCAACAAAAAAAGAACTAATTTACCCAGTGTAAATAACATAAACAAAAATAAAGTAACCCCCCCCCGCCCCCGAGCTGCTGCTGCCATTGACCAATGTCTATCGTCCTGCCAGAAAGTCTAAGAACGGTTGCCACCGCCTAAAGAACCCTTGTACCGACCCTCTCAAGGCGAATTTCACCCTCTCCAATTTAATTAACCCCGCCATATCGCTGATCCAGGATTCCACGCTTGGGGGCCTCGTATCTTTCCACTGAAGGAGAATCCTTTGCCGGGCTACCAGGGACGCAAAGGCCAGAATTCCGGCCTCTTTCGCCTCCTGCACTACCGGCTCCTCTGCCACCCCAAATATTGCGAGCCCCCAGCCCGGTCTGACCCTGGATCCTACCACCCTCGACACCGTCCTCGCTACGCCCTTCCAAAATTCCTCCAGCGCTGGGCATGCCCAGAACATATGGGTGTGATTTGCTGGGCTCCCTGAGCACCTAACACACCTGTCCTCACCCCCAAAGAACCAGCTCATCCTTGTCCCAGTCATGTGTGCCCTGTGCAGCACCTTAAACTGTATGAGGCTGAGCCTCGCGCACGAAGAGGAAGAATTCGCCCTCCCTAGGGCATCTGCCCACGTCCCCTCTTCGATCTCCTCGTCCAACTCCTCCTCCCACTTACCTTTCAACTCCACCACCGAGGCCTCCTCCACCTCCTGCATCACCTGGTAAGTTTCCGAGATCTTCCCCCCCCCCCCCCCCCCCCCCCCCCCCCCGCAAGAGCACCCTGTCCTGTACTGTGTGTGGCAGTAGCCATGGGAATTCCACCATCTGCCATCTGGCAGTACCTGAAGGTGTTCCCCGGGGGGAGCCCGTACTTCTCCTCCAGCTCACCCAGGCTCGCGAACTTCCCGTCCACAAACAGGTCCCCCAACTTTCGTATCCCTGCCCTGTGCCACCCCGAAAGCCCTCCACCTGTTCTTCCTGGGGCGAACCGGTGGCTCCCCCGTATTGGGGTCCATGCCGAGGCCCCAACTTCCCCCCTATGCCGCCTCCACTGCCCCCAGATTTTGAGGGCCGCCACCACCACCGGGCTCGTGGTATACCTCCTTGGAGGGAGCGGCAGCGGCGCCGTTGCCAGCGCCTCCAGATTCGTACCCACACAGGACGCCGTCTCCAGCCTCTTCCATGCAGCCCCCTCCCCCTCCATCACCCACTTGCGCACCATTGTCGCATTGGCCGCCCAGTAGTACCCACAGAGGTTGGGCAGTGCCAGCCCCCCCCTATCTCTACTCCGCTCCAGGAACACCCTTCTCACCCTCGGAGTCTCTCGCGCCCACACAAACCCCATTATACTCCTGTTAACCCGCCTGAAAAAAGCATTCGGGATAAACACAGGGAGGCACTGGAACAGGAACAAAAACCTTGGGAGCACCGTCATTTTGATTGACTGCACCCTACCTGCCAAGGACAGCGGCAACGCGTCCCACCTCTTGAACTCCTCCTCCATTTGCTCCACCAGCCTTGTAAAGTTAAGCCTATGCAGGGCCCCCCAGCTCTTGGCCACCTGGACCCCCAAATATCTGAAGCTCCTCTCCGCCCTTTTTAGTGGGAGCTCGCCAATCCCCCTCTCCTGGTCCCCTAGCTGAACTACGAACAGCTCGCTCTTCCCCATATTGAGCTTGTACCCTGAAAAGTCCCCGAATTCCCTAAGGATCCTCATTACCTCTGGCATTCCTCCCAGCGGGTCCGCCACATACAGCAGCAGGTCGTCCGCATAAAGTGACACCCTATGCTCCTCCCCACCCCGCACCAACCCCCTTCAGTTCCTCGACTCTCTCAGTGGCATAGCCAGGGGTTCAATCGCCAGAGCGAAGAGCAGGGGGGACAGGGGACACCCCTGTCTCGTCCCTCGGTGCAACCGAAAGTACTCGGACCTCCTCCTATTTGTGGCCACACTCGCCATCGGGACCTCATACAACAGCCTAACCCACCTGACAAACCCCTCCCCAAACTCGAACCACTTCAGCACCTCCCACAGGTACCCCCACTCTACCGTATCAAAGGCTTTCTCAGCGTCCAACGCCACCACTATCTCCGCCTCCCCCTCCCTCGCCGGCATCGTGATAACGTTCAAAGCCTCCGCACATTCGCGTTCAACTGTCTCCTTCACAAACCCCGTCTGGTCTTCATGGATTATCTGCGGCACACAATCCTCAATCCTCGTGGCTAAGACCTTCGCCAGCACCTTGGCATCTACATTTAGCAAGGAAATCGGTCTGTAAGACCCACATTGCAGGGGATCCTTGTCCCGCTTCAGGATCAAGGAGATCAGTGCCCGGGACATCGTCGGGGGTAAAGACCCCCCCTCCCTTGCTTCATTAAAGGTCCTAACTAACAGCGGGCCCAACAGGTCCATATATTTTTTATAGAACTCGACCGGGAAACCGTCCGGCCCCGGTGCCTTCCCCGCCTGCATGCTTCCTATCCCTTTGATCAGCTCCTCCAGCCCAATCGGGGCCCCCAGTCCCGCCACCAGTCCCTCTTCCACCTTTGGAAACCTCAATTGGTCCAGGGTACGGCCCATCCCTCCCTCCTCCCGTGGGGGGTCGGATCGGTACAATTCCTCGTAGAAGTCCCTGAAGACCCCATTGATGCCAACCCCACTCCGCACCACGCTCCCTCCCTGTCCTTAACTCCCCCGATCTCCCTAGCTGCGTCCCGCTTCCGAAGCTGATGCGGCAGCATCCGGCTTGCCTTTTCCCCATACTCATAGACCCGCCCCCTGGGCCTTCCTCCACTGCACCTCCGCCTTCCTGATGGTCACCAGGTCGAATTCGGCCTGGAGGCTGCGCCTCTTCCTCAACAATCCTTCCTCAGGCTCTTCCGCATTCCTCCTGTCTACCCTCACCATCTCCCCCACCAGCCTCTCCCTCTCCCCCCCGCTCCCTCCACTCCTTGTGGGCCCTAATGGAGATCAGCTCTCCCCTCACCACCGCCTTCAGTGCCTCCCATACCATCCCCACTCGGACCTCCCCATTGTCGTTGGTCTCCAAGTACCTCTCTATACTTCCTCGGACCCGCTCGCTCACCTCCTCGTCCGCCAACAGCCCCACCTCCAAGCGCCACAGTGGGCGCTGGTCCCTCTCCTCCCCCATCTCCAAGTCCACCCAATGCGGGGCGTGGTCCGAAATGGCTTTTGCCGAATACTCGGTATCCTCTACTCTCGCTATCAGCGCCCTACTCAAAATGAAAAAGTCGATTCGAGAATAAGCCTTATGGACATGTGAGAAGAATGAAAATTCCCTAGCCCCCGGCCTTGCAAATCTCCAAGGGTCCACCCCTCCCATTTGGTCCATAAATCCCCTCAACACTCTAGCCGCCGCCGACTTCCTACCCGTTGTAGACCTGGAGCGATCCAGTGCCGGATCCAACACCGTGTTAAAGTCTCCCCCCATTATCAGGCCCCCCACTTCCAAGTCTGGGATCCGACCCAACATACGCCGCATAAAACCCGCATCGTCCCAGTTCGGGCATACACATTGACCAGTACCACCCTCTCTCCCTGCAACTTACCACTTACCATTATGTACCTACCGCCATTGTCTGCCACAATGCTCAACGCCTCGAATGACACCTTCTTTCCCACCAAGATCGCCACCCCTCGATTTTTGGCATCTAGCCCCGAGTGAAACACCTGACCTACCCACCCTTTCCTCAGTCTTACCTGGTCTGCCACCTTCAGGTGTGTCTCCTGGAGCATAACCACATCCGCCTTGAGCCCCTTCAGGTGCGCGAACACGCGGGCCCGCTTAACCGGCCCATTCAGTCCCCTTACATTCCAGGTTATCAGCCGGATCAGGGGGCTACCCGCCCCCCCTCCCCCGCCGACTAGCCATGACCCCTCCTCGGCCAGCCACGCGCCCGCACCCCACACCTGGCCCGTTCCCCACAGCGGCATACCCCCATCTCAACCCCCCCCCGCCCCACTCGCTCCAGCTCCTCCTTGACCTTAGCAGCAGCAACTCGATCCCCCCCGCCCCCGGCTAGGACCCATCCTAGCTGGTTGCTGTTGAGCTTCTTGAGTGTTGGTCTTGATTTAAGTAGAGACTAAACTGGTCTAAGGCTGCGTGACTATTCTTGATCAATCACGCGAGAATAATCTAACATCTGGCTAACATACCTTTTCCATAGAAAATAATCCACTTGAACAATTTCCAATTTTTTCCCCCAAACTAATTCCTTAAATTCAAACTCCTTCAAATTCTGGTATTCCCAAGCTCTGACTCATATTCAAATCTCAGGTGATCGTAAACTCTTTTGAATAGGTGCAGATCTCTTCATGCAGACTCAAATAGAATTGCTTTCATCATATTCAGTTTGGTATGTGAATAGACTATTAACACCGTGCTGGTGCACTGTCACTGGTACGCTTTCATTTATGACTTCAGTTTCTAATTTAAAATGACATTGCTTTTATTTGTGGCTTTGATTATTATTTTTGAAAGTTCGATACAGCTCATTCTGCTTCATCAGCCGGAAAAGAAATGACGCGGGCGGGCAAAGTAAATTAAACTATAGTCCATCGCCCACGACTGAGGTCATCCTTGCAAGCAACAAAACTGTGACTGATGATTGCATCCCAACTAATTCAGCTGCACATCCACAACAATGAAAAACGTATAAACCTCCAAAGTCGATACAGTTAAGGTGAGGATGGGATGTTGCCCGAAGTCTAGGAGCAGCAATTTCCACCTTCAACTGGTTCCAACCAGCACATCTGAGGATCTCACAGGACCTTTTGAGTTCCATGTTTGCCTTTCAGCCCAGGAAGACACGTCATGCATGTCACACCTGTAAAACCTGCACACAAAGCACTGAAAGCGCTGAAACCCATTCCGCTCCTTACTTTTCTCCGCTTCGCAGCTCACGGGAACACTACGCTTTACCAGAACACCATTTATCACCAAGTTCATCCCCCTTGAGAACATTGTCATGTTAAGTTGTCATGTGAATTCTGCTTCATCCAATAGTTGATTTATTCATCCAAGATTTAATATCCTTGCTTCACGTGCCCAGAATAAATTTTCCGTGACTTGTGCAGATTCATTTACTCTGCTAAAATTGGAAAACCATCAAGCATTTCCTCTCTGTGAGTTGTTCCACATCGGCTATCGTTTTTATCTGGATAGCGCTGCGCCCTGGAAGCTGCCAGCAGAAGTCCACAGTTCCGTAACTCCAAGACCACTTTCAATGATTGATAATCGATAAATGGATTGGGTTCTTTACCATACAAGGTACTTGTCAGCTTTCGGAATACCACATTTTCCTTTTGTTTATAAACTTTTTATTGAGGTATTTATGGTTTTATAACAACAACAGAAGAAACAGTGTACATACAAATATAGACATAGTGCAAAGGCCGTCTTCCTCCCTGACAGGTCCCACCTTTTCTAACCCCCGACTCTAAACTAAACTAAACCCCCCCCAGTCTTCTGCTGACGGTTAATTTTCTCTGAAGAAGTCGACGAACGGTTGCCACCTCCGGGCGAACCCTAACATTGACCCTCTCAAGGCGAACTTGATTTTCTCCAAACAGAAAGCTAGCCATGTCTGATAGCCAGGTCTCCGACTTCGGGGGCTTTGAGTCCCTCCAAGCTAATAGTATCTGTCTCCGGGCTACCAGGGAAGCAAAGGCCAGAACGTCTGCCTCTTTCTCCTCCTGGATTCCCTGGTCTTCCGACACCAAGAAAATTGCCACCTCTGGACTCAGCGCCACCCTTGTTTTTAACACCGTGGACATGACATCCGCAAACCCCTGCCAAAATCCCCTAAGTTTCGGGCATGCCCAGAACATGTGGACATGGTTCGCTGGCCCTCCTGCACACCTTGCTCACCTGTCTTCCATCCCAAAGAACCTGCACATCCGGGCCACTGTCATGTGAGCCATGTGAACGATCTTAAACTGTATCAGGCTGAGCCTGGCACATGTTGTGGACGCGTCGACTCTGCTCAGCGCATCTGCCCAGAGACCATCCTCTATCTCTCCTCCTAACTCCTCTCCCCATTGTGTTTCAGCTCCTCAGTCTGCATGTCCTCTAACCCCATGCGCTCCTTATAGATGTCGGAGACCCTCCCTTGTCCTACCCACACTCTGGAAACTACCCTGTCCTATATCCCCCTTGGTGGTAGGAGCGGGAAGGTTGAAACCTGCCTGCGTAGGAAGTCCCATGCCTGCAGGTACCTAAATTCATTCCCTTCCGTCAATTCAAATTTCACCTCCAGTTCCCTCAAGCTGGGGAAGCTCACCCCTATATAGATATCACCCATCCTCTCGATCCCTGCTCTCTGCCATCTCCGGAACCCTCCATCTACCCTCCCTGGGGCAAACCGGTGATTATTACAGATTGGGGATCAGATCGATGCTCCGTCTGCTCCCACATGTCTCCTCCATTGCCCCCACACTCTCAGGGCCGCGACCACCACGGGGCTGGTGGAGCAGCGTGCCGGCGGGAACAGCAGAGGCGCCGTTACCAACGCCCCCAAACTAGTGCCCTTACAAGATGCCGCCTCTACTCGCTCCCACACCGACACCCCCCACCACCCACTTCCTAATCATGGCTATATTCGTCGCCCAGTAATAATGACTAAAGTTCGGGAGTGCCAGCCAACCCTCCCCCCCCCCCCCCCCCCACAGCTGCGCTCCAACATCCCCTTTTTAACTCGCAGGGTCTTACCTGCCCATACAAAGCCCAAGATCACCTTGTTGACCCGTTTGAAAAAGATGGGGAGGCACTGAAACACAAACAGGAATCTCGGGAGAACCGTCATTTTCATTGTCTGTACCCACCCAGCCAATGACAGTGGGAGCACATCCCACCTTCGAAAATCCTCCTTCATTTGGTCTACTAGTCGGGCCAGATTTAGCTTGTGCAGCCGTTCCCATTCCCGCGCCACCTGGATGCCTAGGTACCGAAAGCTTTCCCCTACCGGCAGCTCCCCCAATCGCCTCTCCTGCCCCTTGCCTGGATCGCGAACATCTCGCTTTTCCCCCATGTTCAATTTGTAACCTGAAAACCGGCCAAAATCCCCCAGAATCCCCATAATTTCTTCCATCCCTTCCAATGGGTCGGACACATATAAGAGCAGATCGTCCGCGTATAGCGCGACTCTGTGTTCCACCTCCTCCCGCCCCCCCTCCCGGACCAGCCCCCTCCAGCCCTTTGAGGTTCTCAACGCAATTGCTAGCGGTTCTACAGCCAGTGCGAACAACAGCGGGGAGAGGGGGCACCCCTGCCTCATCCCCCGGTGCAGCCTAAAATAGCCCAATGTCAACCTGTTCATCCGAACACTTGCCACGGGCGCCAGATACAGCAACCTGACCCAGTCAATCAAGCCCTGCCCAAATCCAAACCGCCCCAGTACCTCCCACAGATAGTCCCATTCTACTCGATCAAATGCCTTCTCTGCATCCATTGCGACCACTACCTCTACTTCCCTACCCTCTGGGGGCATCATGATAACATTCAACAGCCTTCTTACATTGGCCGCCAACTGCCTCCCCTTAACAAATCCCGTCTGGTCCTCCCCAATCACGTCCGGAACGTAGTCTTCAATCCTTGAGGACAAGATCTTAGCCAACAGTTTGGCGTCTACATTTAGTAGGGAGATCGGTCTGTAGGACCCGCATAACTCCGGGTCCTTATCCCGCTTCAAGGTCAATGAGATAGTGGCCTGTGACATCGTCGGGGGAAGCTCCCCTCTCTCCCTTGCGTCATTAAATGTCCTCATCAGCAGTGACCCCAGCATCCCAGAGAACTTTTTGTAAAATTCCACGGGGTACCCATCCGGTCCCGGGGCTTTACCCGACTGCATGGCCGTCAGCCCATCTGCTATCTCTTCCAACCCGATCGGGGCCCTCAGCCCTTCCACCAAGTCTTCGTCAACCTTCGGAAACTTCAGCCTCCCTAAGAATTGCCTCATCCCCTCCGGTCCAGCTGGGAGTTCCGACTCATACAACCTGCTGTAGAATTCCTCGAACGTCTTATTGACCCCAGCTGGGGAATACCAAATTTGAGCACAAATGTTTATTTATGCAAACGTGTGCGATCAAAGCACCTTCAACTTCCAGGTGACACTTACATCTAGGACTACAATCTCGTTCAGTCATATTTTTCTTAGGTTTTTATAATTTTTCACAAAAAATATTCAGAAAACCGATATAAACCGAACAAGTATTACTGCAAATGGAGGAACAGGCAAGATAGAATAACTTCAGAACAATGGACTTTAAGAACTTTAAGAACTAGTGCCTCCAATTTTAATACTGGATCCTTCAGAAAATGGAGTGAAAAAAGGGGGTAAGGCCATATAAATATGATAGGATAATATCTCAGTCTGCACACCTTTTTGTAGAATGAGATCAAGACTAACTGTGTGGCTCATGGGAAATTTCTTGAGATACCTTGCAGGGGTAGGTCAGACAAGGCGGAGCCTATAATTTTAAGAGAGAGTTCCACACTTTGCGGAATGTATCAGACTTAGAACGGATCACAAACATCAGGAATTCCATTGGAATACACTATGATTAATTTATGCCAGTTTTCAATTGAGGGCCACTTATCGTTGATCATAGAATTTGAATTTACAGTGTCATTCGGCCCATCGAGTCTGCACCGGCTCTTGGAAAGAGCACCCTACCCAAGGTCCACACCTCCACCCTATCCCCATAACCCAGTAACCCCCCCCAACAGTAAGGGCAATTTTGGACACTGAGGGCAATTCAGCATGGCCAATCCACCTAACCTGCACATCTTTGGACTGTGGGAGGAAACCGGAGCACCCGGAGGAAACCCACGCAGACACGGGGAGAACGTGCAGACTCCGCACAGACAGTGACCCAAGCCGGGAATCGAACCTGGGACCCTGGAGCTGTGAAGCAATTGTGCTATCCACAATGCTACCGTGTTACACAGCCTCTTCTCATTAACGTCAGTAATTCCCCTGTCTGGAAGACCCAGAATTAGGAAGAAAATGTCAAATTCTAAGACTCTGTCAAATATCTTTCCAAGCTCCTTAACTACACCAGACAAATAGGATTGAAACTTAGCACATTTTCGTACGTAGTATATATAATCACCCTAGACTACTAGGCACTTTAGGCTCATCAGGGATATAGCAGGATCAAACCTGTGTCTCAAACTCGCTATGATGTGCAAACGGTGCAGTATCTTGAAGTGAGTCTCCCTCATTCTATTACATACTGAAATGTTACTGCCCTAATCCCATATACTACCCCATGTCTCCTTGTCAATATTAGCTGCCAAATCTTTTTCCCAAGACTGCAAAGTACTCAATGTACTAACACGGGATCTAGAACACAAGGTATCATAAAACTGTTACTTAACAGTTTAGGCTCCTCAGAAATCAGGATTGTTTTTCCACTGCGGAAATAGAGGAGGTAAGGTGCAGGGTTGTCTCATTCAGGATCATCCAAGTCTCTGAGTTGCAGATAGTTTAAGAAGGAGTGCCTAAGGATGTCAATCTGTTGGCGTAGCTGCTCAAAGGGTGACAAGGAAGCATCACTGAACATGTCTCCCAGCCTACAAGCGTCCATCACTCCAAATATCGAATCCATGGTCCACAAGACCTGGTGGGAAGTCCAGGTTTCCCTGGACAGGTGAAAGAGCAGAAGTCAGTTCAGATCTCCCTTCTAGTTGCTGGATCATTCTCCACACCATAAAAGTATCAATAATAATACGATTTTCGCACCTTGCAGAACCTGACCTAAAGTTCCCATAAAATAACAAGACCTGCAACAGGTTAACTGACTGGTCTGTTTCAATATTGAGCCAAATGGAAGTAGGGTCCTTTCTCACCCAATCCCTTATAAGCCTAAGATATAATAATAATCTTTAATATTGTCACAAGTAGGCTTACATTAACACTGCAATGAAGTTACTGTGAAAATCTGTGATGAGGGGTGAACTGGTAAAATCTAATATTCGGGACACCCAGACCCACCTTGGAAGCTGGGAGCTGCAACTTGGTAAACTTTAGACTAGGCGTCTTCTTATTCCAAATAAACAAACTAATCATTCCAGACAACAAGATTGGCAACAACATCAGCAAGGGATACAACAATCTAGGCAACCAAGAAACCAGCAGGGGAGACACATCCCACCTCATAGACGCAATCAACTGAGGGAAATTGGCACCATATAATTGGTTGAAAGAGGGGATTATTGCAACATAAATACATAAACAGATACATAAACCTCAATGGGGACCACCTAAAAGGAAAATTGGCAAGTGGTGAGGTGTCTACCCTTAACTGCCCCTCTGGCATGGCTTCCGATTTTGTAAAATTAATCTTACAACCGGCTGGAGAAGTTGCTAAATCCATCCACCCCGTCAGTAATAGCAGGGACTGAAACATCCAACCTCGACACCAACAGCAACATATCATCAGCATAAAGAGTGATCTTATGTTGCATCTCCCCACAGCTCAACCCCGATATCAGGGAGTCCTGCCTAATAACCTCCGTCAACAGCTCTATGGTCAATGCAGAGAACAAAGGGGACAGGGGCACACTCTGCCGAGACCCTCTCTGCAGCCCAAAGTTCTCGGATCTAAAGCCATTCGTCACCACTGCCACCAAGGACCTGAGCCCACTCATTCCTCACCCAACCCAAATCTCCGCAGTGTGTAAATTAGATAACCCCACTCCACCCGGTCAAAGGCTTTCTCTGCATCCAAGGAGATCACCAACCCATCCAATGCCCCTTTCTGACAAGCTCGGATCACATTCGGCAGCCTTTTGACATTATTGCTGGAAAACCGACCCTTTACAGACCCAGCCTGATCCTCCCGAAAAGATGCCATTCCCATTGCAGCACCACGTGGTTCCCACGGGATTAATACTTTGACAAACATCAGTAATCTACAGTTCTCAATTTAGGGAGAGGCTTTCTTCCCACTCCCATCACCATCCTTGGTGAAAAGTAAATTACAAGCTTATTCTCCCCAAATCCCACCAACAGCAACATAAGATCAATGGAACAGTTTTGGTCATTTGTTTCCATCACGTTGAAATAATTTTAAAAATGCATCGGTACCTACTTTACATTTCACAGATCTTAGCATTAACTGTCCAAGGAATTGAGTTTCTGCTAAGCTTTGAATTTCACAATGTAGACTGGTCGCTTATTTTCACTGCAAATTTCATTTCCACAAGTTAAGTCATTAGATTATCTAACAGCTCCGTAAAGCTCTCCTTTGGTAGATGTATTCTTAGCTTCCCACCAGCACCAGCACTACATTTACATTTTTCCCCCTGAGAGGCCCTAATTTTTCCATTTTCCAAGTACTTACGGAAATAAACCCTGCCTGCACTTTCATCACTGTTCCCTGGCCCAGTTTCAAGTACTTCGAACAGGCACCAGAACATGGCGACTAGGGGCTTTTCACAGTAACTTCATTTGAAGCCTACTTGTGACAATAAGCGATTTTCATTTTCATTTCATTTCTTTCTGAACGTTCTCCATGTTCACAGCAGTTTCTATGGATTTTTTTGCCTCCCAAATATAAATTAAACGCAAACCAGGAGTTTCTCCTGAATGGCAGCAGAATCAAGGTCACAAGCCATTCGCTGCCTTGCAGGGGACACTTTTAGGCTGCCTTCTATGATGGGTTTGGGTGTGGGGAGGGTATTTAATCAGCTGGGGATGGTGGTGGGTGGGGACCGCTCCCCCACCCCCTCCCCTCCCCCATCTTCCCGCCTCCACCCCGATTAAATCTCTGTCCGGAAAGCCTATGGACAGACTTCCCACCCAGCTACCAAATGGCCCTTAAGTGAGCAATGAATGCTCAATTAAGCGCCTCATCCCACCAAAGTTGATGTTAAACCAGCAGCAGTTGGGGCTGTCACCACACGAGGAGCATGACAAGTAAACCTGTGGTCTCCTGCGTTGAGGGTAAACAGAGGCAGTTGAAAGGCAATTGGTACCCTATTGAAGGACCCAACATTGGGAACCGGGGATAGGGGGCTGGGGCTGCTTGAGAGCCATCCCCTGCCCTTGCTGTCGATGCGGCTGCAAGCCCCTCCCCATGACCCCCACTCCTCGAAAACCATCCCCCCATCACTCACCTGAGCTCAGAGATCCAACGAGGGTCCTGGACTCGGGTGGGTGTCTTTCCTGCAGCAGCCACCACTCCCAGTGGTGTTGCTGAGCAGAATAATTAATGACCTATAATTGGCGGGTCGCATTAGTTGCGCGGGGGGTCTGCCAGCGGCTTGGTATTTGTGGAATGTCAGATTTCTCCACTCCGATGAAAGAATTCCACAGTTTTAGAAATAATAATTTTTTAAAAACATATTTCATATTGTCCTTTAATCCCATGGATATATTCCAATCTTGATTTCTCTCAACGGAAAACTATGTTGAAAAACGATGGACAATCCTGCTTTGCTGTCTGTAAGAATGCTTCACTATGATTGACTTGCTTGATGCCTTCGCTGTTGCTGGACGCCTGGAGACCCCTTTGACTTGGTGCCAGATTCAAACTAATACTGGGAGAGGGGAAATCCATGCCACGGGCATCGCGAGATTTTGTGGGCAGCTTTTTCCAGTCAGCGAGGAAGCAACTGCTTCACCTCTGAACGCAAAATCCAACACTTTGTGGACAAAAGACTCTGAGATGTTTCTGAGGTGAATTAAGGTGCCCGGTAACTACGAGTCTCTTCCTTATTCATTTCATCATATTGTTTTTACAAAATAACTTATCCCAATTCTGCTGGCTCATTCCTCAAATATGTGCAGATGCTTTTCTCATCGCCATGGGTTGTATTTAGTCACTAATTGAGAAACAAATAATTGAATGTCAGAATAATAAAAAATTTGCAGTACATCTGCCAACAAATAGTTCAAACGTATCTGCTTAATGTTGCCCCTATCCCACTGGTACTGGCAAAAAAAAGCATAAAACCATGAATACAAAAACACATTAATAACCACCATTCCCTGCATACAATATTACCAAGAAATGTATCTGTGTCCCTAAAGAATACAGATTAATATTCCATCTTACTCCCACCAGCGCCATTGAGAAATATGCCCGCCCTCACATTCTAGCCTGAGTGACACACCAGTCGAGTCGGAGCTTTCCCATGAGCACCCGCTCAGTGTTCTGTATCTCACGCAAGCGCCTCCTCAAAAATCTGTAACCCAAGGCAACATCTGCGCACAATTCCCGTGGCTCACTTCCACATCAACATGTGCCCTGCGTCACACAGGTCCCTTTCCTGTCTGAAACTGTGCAAGATAAATGATTCATGGTCAACAGAGGAATTCACCTTTTATTTTGTAGCGAAGAATATTGTTTATCCAGTAACTGGCAACAAATATAAAAGGAGCAGTGCACAACTTTACCACGCATCATATTGTTGAAGACAAAAACTAAAACCTTTTCTCTTCCAGAAATCATTTCTGTACATTGTAGCAGTTTTCATTTTTTGCATGTTAAACAAGTCCTGCATTCAGATTCCAGGCTACTTACGATGAAAATGTGTTTAGAGGGAAATCAAATTGTTTTACCAAAATATACAATCTGACCGGATTGCTCCACATAGATCCAGCATGGCTGTCGATGGGATGAATGACTGATGTCATGATAAGGGATGTGTGCCTTACTGGCTGGATGGCAAGGAACGGCCCTCTGGAGATCACTGGGATGTGAGAGGGCAGAGGGTGTCAGGAGGGAATCGTGCTCCCAAAGGGAGCATGTCTTTCGTAAAATTCCAGCTGGTGACTTCAAGGTTCTTGCGACAAGTAGAGAAGACCAGTTAATTCTTGATAACTTACTTCTTCGCAATTGGGACAAAGGATGCGTTCATGGTACAAAGCTGGACATCGTTAGAGCTTCTCAGGCTTCGCAGTCTAACTTCAGCATACGGTCGGCGGGATCCTGGTGTAAAGGGAGCATGAGAGATCGAGAGAATCCCAACGGAAATTCAGCATCAGTGGCATCGCAATATGGCGGGGCTTAAAGTTGCGAGTGCAAATGTAAACACATGGGCGGTGTGGTAATATGTATTGGGGGTCATGTGGGACTGGAAGCCCTAATGTCATTGGCTGACAGATCCCGGGTCCTGGTTGGCCGTTGACCTCATACTCCGCCCTGAAGGCGAAGTATAAGAAGCCGGTGCCTTCCCCCGCAGGCCAGTTTACTATCGGGCTGCTGGGGAACAGACACGCTTAATAAAGCCTCATCGACTTCACTCTATTCGTCTCACGGAGTCTTTGTGCGCCACAATTTATTAAGCGTGCCTAAAAAGGACTATGGAGCTCAGGATCATTCCAGAATGCCTGAGGATCAGCCCCCACGCAGTGAATGCGGCAGCAGCCTTCAAACACTGGCAGACTTGCTTTGAGGCCTACATCACATCGACCACAGGCCGAGTCTCAGACGAACAAAAACTGCAGGTCCTGCACTCGAGGGTGAGCACGGAGATTTTCACCCTCATTGAAGACACCCGCGATTTCCAGACGGCGTTCACAGCACTGAGAAGTCTCTACGTTCGCCCAGTTAACCAAATCTACGCTCGCTACCAGCTCGCGACAAGACGGCAAGCTCCCGGAGAATCGATGGACGAGTTCTACGCCGCGCTGCTGATTTTGGGAAGAGCCTGCAGCTGCCCGTCGGTGAATGCAAACGAACATACGGACATGTTAATGCGCGATGCTTTTGTTGCAGGTATGCAATCCTCCCAAATCCGCCAAAGACTTCTAGAAAAAGAGTCGCTAGGACTCTCAGAGGCACGGGCCCTGGCAGCCTCGCTGAACGTAGCCGCGCGTAATACCCGCGCCTACGGCCCCGACCGCGCGGCAGGCCATTGGGCCCCGTACGTACCCGCCGCGGCAAACCCCCTACCCCCCCCCCCCCCCGACACCCCACAGGCTTGCGCAGTCCAAACGCCGAGTCGCACCGGGGGCGCCCGCTGTTATTTCTGCGGCCAGGCGAAGCACCCCCGACAACGCCGTCCGGCCCGCGCAGCCATCTGCAAAAGCTGCGGGAAAAAGGGCCACTATGCGGTGGTGTGCCGATCCCGCGTGGTCGCCGCCGTCCCGGGAGAACAGGGAGCCCTACAGGCAGTCTATGCCTCCCAACCCCCCCAGCACGCCATGTGCGACCCGCAGGCACCGCCATTTTGGGTCCCGACCTCCGCGGTCCCGGGAGAACTGGGAGCCCTGCACGCCGCCTACGCTCCCCAACCCCCCCTCCCCGCAGTCCATGTACGACCCGCCGCCGGCGCTCCCGATTTGGGTGCCGGCCAACACTCTCCACGGAGAGGAGGGTTTTTTTCGCATCCCGAACGCCACCCTCACCACCGTCCCGCGCCCCACGCCTGACCCGCCGGCGCCACCTACCATGACCCCGACCACCGCTGTCCCCGGCAAGGGAGCTCCGCGCGGTGCCAGCGCTCGCGGCCCCACGCCTGACCCGCCGCGCCGCCGACCTGGGCCCTCACCCCCGTCCCGCGCCCCACGCCTGACCCGCCGGCGCCACCTACCATGACCCCGACCACCGCTGTCCCCGGCAAGGGAGCTCCGCACGGTGCCAGCGCTCGCGGCCACACGACTGACCCGCCGGAGCCGCCGACCTGGGCCCTCACCCCCGTCCCGCGCCCCACGCCTGACCCGCCGGCCTGGGCCCCGACCACCGCTGTCCCCGGCGAGGGAGCTCCGCGCGGTGCCAGCGCTCGCGGCCCCACGCCTGACCCGCCGCGCCGCCGACCTGGGCCCTCACCCCCGTCCCGCGCCCCACGCCTGACCCGCCGGCGCCGCCGACCTGGGCCCTCACCCCCGTCCCGCGCCCCACGCCTGACCCGCCGGCGCCGCCGACCTGGGCCCTCACCCCCGTCCCGCGCCCCACGCCTGACCCGCCGGCAATACAACTTACCTGGACCCCGATCACCTCCGTCCCCGGCGAGGGAGCTCCTCACGGTCCCAGCGCTCGCAGTACTGACCCGCCGGCCTGGGCCCCGACCACCGCTGTCCCCGGCGAGGGAGCTCCGCGCGGTCCTAGCGCCCGCGGCCCTGGCGCTCGCAATCAAGGAACTCCGCGCGGTCCTAGCGCCCGCGGCCCGGGCGCTCGCAATGCAGGAACTCCGCGCGGTCCTAGCGCCCCCCAGACCCCCCAGCACTCAATGTGCGACCCGCAGACGCCGCCATTTTGGGTCCCGACCACCACGAGGGGAGGAGGGGCCCCGCCATCTTGGACCGCCCCCGACCTGTACGACGCATGGGGGCGGCCATTTTGTCCATCCCCGACGCCATCTTGGACGGCAACAACGGACCCCACCCCACTACTACAACCACGGCTCGCTTCGGTTACGCTCGATCAGGCTCGGCCCCGGACTCTCCAGACGACGACGACAACGGTCCTAATTAACGGCCACGAGACGCCATGCCTAGTCGACTCCGGGAGCACGGAAAGTTTTATACATCCCGACACGGTAAGATGCTGTTCCTTAACTACCTTCCCCAGCGCACAAAAGATTTGCCTAGCTGCAGGATCCCACTCCGTACAGATCCAGGGATTCTGCATAGTTACCCTAACGGTACAGGGGAGGGAATTCAAAAACTACAAACTTAACGTCCTTCCCCAACTCTGTGCCCCCACCTTGCTGGGCTTAGATTTTCAATGTAACCTACAGAGCCTTACGTTTAAATTCGGCGGCCCCATGCCCCCACTCACTATCTGCGGCCTCGCCACCCTCAAGGTGCAACCCCCGTCCTTGTTTGCGAACCTCACCCCGGATTGCAAACCTGTCGCCACTAGGAGCAGACGGTACAGCGCCCAGGACCGGACCTTCATTCGCTCTGAAGTCCAGCGGCTACTAAAGGAGGGCATAATCCAGGCCAGCAATAGTCCCTGGAGAGCGCAGGTGGTAGTAGTGAAGACAGGGGAGAAACAAAGGATGGTCATTGACTATAGCCAGACCATCAACAGGTACACACAACTAGACGCGTACCCTCTCCCCCGCATATCCGACATGGTCAATCGGATTGCCCAGTATAAAGTCTTCTCCACCGTGGACCTCAAGTCCGCCTACCATCAGCTCCCCATCCGCCCAAGTGACCGCAAGTACACAGCCTTCGAGGCAGACGGGCGGTTATACCATTTCCTACGGGTCCCTTTTGGCGTCACAAACGGCGTCTCGGTCTTCCAACGGGAAATGGACCCAATGGTTGATCAACATGGGTTACGGGCCACGTTCCCGTACCTCGACAATGTAACCATCTGCGGCCACGATCAGCAGGACCACGACGCCAACCTCCAAAAATTCCTCCAGACTGCCAAAGCCTTGAACCTCACGTACAACGAGGACAAGTGCGTTTTTAGCACCGATCGGCTAACCATTCTGGGCTACATAGTGCGCAATGGGATAATAGGCCCCGACCCCGAACGTATGCGCGCACTCATGGAATTTCCCCTCCCGCACTGCCCAAAAGCCCTGAAACGCTGCCTGGGGTTCTTTTCATACTACGCCCAGTGGGTCCCCCAGTATGCAGACAAGGCCCGCCCCCTAATACAGACCACGACTTTCCCGCTGTCGACAGAGGCTTGCCAGGCTTTCAGCCGCATCAAAGCGGACATCGCAAAGGCCACGATGCGCGCCATCGACGAGTCCCTCCCCTTCCAGGTCGAGAGCGACGCCTCTGACGTAGCTCTAGCGGCTACCCTTAACCAAGCGGGCAGACCCGTGGCCTTCTTCTCCCGAACCCTCCACGCCTCAGAAACCCGCCACTCCTCAGTGGAAAAGGAAGCCCAAGCCATAGTCGAAGCTGTGCGACATTGGAGGCATTACCTAGCCGGCAGGAGATTCACTCTCCTCACTGACCAACGGTCGGTAGCCTTCATGTTCGATAATGCACAGCGGGGCAAGATCAAGAACGACAAGATCTTGCGGTGGAGGATCGAACTCTCCACCTTCAACTATGAGATCTTGTACCGGCCCGGAAAGCTGATCGAGCCGTCTGATGCCCTATCCCGCGGGACATGTGCCAACGCACAAATTGACCGCCTCCAAGCCCTCCACGAGGACCTCTGCCACCCGGGGGTCACTCGGTTTTACCACTTCATCAAGTCCCGCAATCTCCCATACTCCTTAGAGGAGGTCCGTACAGTCACAAGAGACTGCCACATCTGCGCAGAATGCAAACCGCATTTTTTCAGGCCAGATGGAGCGCACCTGATTAAGGCTTCCCGTCCCTTTGAACGCCTCAGTCTCGATTTCAAAGGGCCCCTCCCCTCCACCGACCGCAACGCGTATTTCCTTAATGTAGTGGACGAATACTCCCGCTTCCCTTTTGCCATTCCCTGCTCGGACATGACCGCGGCCACAGTCATTAAAGCCCTGAACAGCATCTTCACGCTGTTCGGTTACCCCGCATACGTTCACAGCGACAGGGGGTCCTCTTTCATGAGTGACGAGCTGCGCCAGTTCCTGCTCAGCAAGGGCATAGCTTCAAGCAGGACGACCAGCTACAACCCCCGGGTGAAAGGGCAAGTAGAAAGGGAGAACGGCACGGTCTGGAAGGCCGTCCTACTGGCCCTACGGTCCAGGGATCTCCCAGTTTCACGGTGGCAGGAGGTCCTCCCGGACGCTCTCCATTCCATCCGGTCGTTATTATGTACGAGCACTAATCAAACGCCTCACGAGCGTCTCCTTGTCTTCCCTAGGAGGTCCTCCTCTGGAACGTCGCTGCCGACCTGGCTGGCGGCCCCAGGACCCATCCTGCTCCGAAAGCACGTGCGGGCACATAAGGCGGACCCGTTGGTCGAAAGGGTTCACCTCCTCCACGCAAACCTCCAGTACGCCTACGTGGAGTACCCCGACGGCCGACAGGACACGGTCTCCCTGCGGGATCTGGCGCCCGCTGGCACCACGCACACACCCCCGGCACCATCAACCCAACCGCCCCCCTTCCTGCCACCGCCGCACCCCGCGACCGCCCCCTTCCCAGGAGGATCAGTCCCCCTCCCCTTTGCACCGACAGCTGAAACCGTGCGGCTCCCGGAGGCGACAACGCTGGTACAAGCACCACCACCACCGCCGGGGCCGAGGCGATCGACACGGACGACCAGACCGCCCGACCGACTCGTGGCGTCGATGTAAAACAAAGATGGACTGTCCAATGAACATTTTGTTTTCCTATATCCTCTGTAAATAGTTGTAACAGGACGATACTGTCCAATACTGTACTACCATGTAACTGTTCTATCCTCCCAGGACCAGTACTGTAAACCCTTACCACCATACGAAGCATCACCCCGCCGGGTTCATTTTTGACAAGGGGTGAATGTGGTAGTATGTATTGGGGGTCATGTGGGACTGGAAGCCCTAATGTCATTGGCTGACAGATCCCGGGTCCTGGTTGGCCGTTGACCTCATACTCCGCCCTGAAGGCGAAGTATAAGAAGCCGGTGCCTTCCCCCGCAGGCCAGTTACTATCGGGCTGCTGGGGAACAGACACGCTTAATAAAGCCTCATCGACTTCACTCTATTCGTCTCACAGAGTCTTTGTGCGCCACAGGCGGGATTCTCCGAGCCTCCGCGGCGGAATCGCGCTCGGCGCGGGGAGGAGAATGGGCGTCAAACTCGCGATCGGGTCCGCCGTCGCTCCCACGATTCTCCGGTCACTGGGGAATCGCCGCGAATCGGGCGCACGCGGTGGACGCAACACCAGTCGGGGGCCATTGAAAAAGGAGTCATGTTGGCTAGAGCCAGTAAAGACGGTAGATTTCCCTCCGTAAAGGGGCATTGGTGAACCCAGGTGGGTTTTTATGACAATCGTTTCACGGTCAGCGTTACTGACACTCGCGTCATGTTCCAGACTTTGTTCGTTGAATTCAAATTCCACCAATAGCTGCGGTGGGATTTGATCCCATGCTCCCCAGAGCATTAACCTGAGTCTCGGGATTACTATTCAGTGACGTTACCACAATGCCACCATCTCCCCTATACTATTCAATCTATCGAGTGGTAGCTCGCAGTCTCATAGGGATGACAGACATTGTGTGAAATTCAGAAAAAGTTCTTTATTACAACAAAAAGTGTAAGACTTCGGGACGATGGAGCAGAAATGAATGCAGAATTAGTAATATATTTAGGACAATGATGGATTGGGCTTTTTCTGCCCTCCCTTGCTCTTCAGATTCTGCATTTTGGGGTTAAAGCAAGAATCACAGAATCCCTGCAGTGCAGAAGGAGGCCATTCGGCCCATCAGGTTTGCACTGGCCATTCGAAAGAGCACCCTACCTAGGCCCAATTCCCACCTGATCCCCGCAACCCCACCCAACCTTTGGACACCAAGGGGCAATTTAGCACGGCCAATCCACCTAACCTGCACATCTTTGGACTGTGGGAGGAAACCAGAGCACCCGGAGGAAACACACGCAGACACGGGGAGAACGTGCAGACTCCACACAGACAGTCACCCGAGGTCAGAATCGAACCTGGGTCTCTGGCGCTGTGGGACAGCAATGCTAACCATTTTGCCACCATGCCGCCCATTTGGATAGCTCCTATCAGATTTACAGGCATGCCCACGGTTGTTATTTTGGCATACCTGACAAAGCAACAAGGAGAGTAATGACCAGTTAATCTCTCAGGGACAGATATTGGCCAGACCTCTGTAATGTTGAAATCCCTCATTTCTTCACTGAATAATACCATGGGATGTCTTACATCCACCAGATCATTGTAAAACCTTAGCTGAAAGATGTCACCTCTATCAGTAAAGGGCTCCTTCACTGTTGTTTTGACGTATTAACCTGAATTATATGCTCAAATCCTGGAGTGGGCTTCAAACCGCAACCCACTAATTCAGAAGCAAACCCATTAAACTCTAACCCATACTGACATTTCAATTACTCCCATAGTTGAGTCTTAGCTTCCCACCGTCTCCAGGGTATCTTCACAGGCCTAGATATCCAAGGCAGCTTCTGATAGCATGTCCAGCTCAATGAACAGGAAACCCGATCGTCAATTGCCCCAGTTATTGGATCTATTTTGTATCTCCGCAGGAATTCCTTCCACCTTTGAAAAGCAGCAGAGCATCACAACACCAGACCCAACTTTCCATTGTGTTTTGCGATCATCATACTAACATTTATTGAACGAAAGATGAACTAAGCAAAGATACATTAGCAAAATAATACATTGATATTACACTCGCCGTTACATCGAATAAAGGTATAAAATTAGGAATGCCAATGCTTTTCTGGTTCCCCTGGCACAATTTGAACAAGTAGGGAACCTCACCTTCACGTTATGGCCAATATTTACCACTCAACAAATACCGCTTAACACAGATGAACGCATGATCACATTGCGCTTTGCGGAATCGTGCTGTGCACGCACTGATTGCTGCATTCTCTACGCGACAACAGTAACTGCACTTCAAAACAAAACGCAAAATTGATTGACTGTGAAGCAGTTTGTTACAGATTTGTGGAAACAACAAAGGGGGGGGTGATAATCCCCTTCCTCCGTGACATGTTTCCCGGGGGCGGCTCAACATTGGGCGCCAAAATCGACAACGTTTTGCGCGACTCACCCGTCCCGCCACTGAGGAACCCGCCCCCCCGGAGGTCACTTCGGCAGCACCGGGAGAATGTTTTGGTGGGACTGGAATATCCCGCGCAAAGTCTTTCTTTCATTTTGATATATGCTGTTAAGTTTTCCTTCTTCATAGTCTCTTCAAACTGTGAGGGCTGGTTGGCCTCACCGTTGCCATCCGCTTAAACCTCCACTGAGCTTTACAGCTTCACTTATTACACAGCCCCCCCTCCCCCCTCACTCCCCACCCCATGGTCAGATACCCTGGACCCCGCTGCTTCTGCTTTTGAACCTTCCAGGGGCCGGTCTGTGCAACACTACTTTTAAGAGAAGCAAAGATTGAATGGTTCACCGTCGTGCTGTGTTTGGTCCTTTATACCTTACGAAGGAATCTACCAAATACTTTGATTTGTCCAACCCAGAATCTTTTACTGAGTCTCGTGTGGTAAGATAGCAATCTGATACAGAGCACGTTATCATGGAGTCTGCTAACTACTCCTCTGGAACTTGCACCTAGCACTGACCATTCACATCAACGTCTTATTACCCTCTCAATCTTCTTCTGAAGATGGCCGGATGTGTCTCTCCTTATATCGGAGTCGCGGGTCACATGATCTTGGTCCGGAGACCGCATGGTGTATCTGTACTGCCACCCGCTGGTTGGAGGTCATACACCATCCATCAATTATCTAGCCCATGGGCATATCACCACATATCGTGCCTGCTTCATGATCAGCAAGACTCTGCTGATTACCGCTTGTCGCTACAGTATATTTTCAATATCACAACTTGATCACAATATTTCAATACTTTAAAAAAACTGAGATCTAAACACCAAGATGGAGCGGGGTAATAGGTGGTCAGACAAAAGAACAGGATTGAAGTCAATGGAAAACACTCTTGGGAATCACGTGCAGTGTCAGGCAGGTTACTGATTCACCATGAGCCCACTATGCTCTCCTCTCCTGGCAATCTCGCCCCACAAAGCCTGCTCACAGCAAACCTCCGTTAGCCACAAAATTAAGAGAGTTCGAGCCAAGATTCCACCCTCTATTCGCAAGATAATTATGCATGACTAGCCCAGCTCACCTCATCCACTCCAGAAAAACATACAAATACACGTATCAGGAGCAGATGTGAGCCATTCAGCCCCTCAATCCTGTTCACCAATTGGTAATATTGTCTACATTATATCAGTGAATACAACTCAGAAGTACTTAATTGGCTGTAAAGTGATTTAGGACATTGTGAAGGACTGGATAAGTGTAAATTTTATTTTTCTTTCATTACATCTGCATGTAGTAGATGGAGTCATTGTAGCAATGGGGAAATGGGAGGCCCAATGCTCTTTCTCACAGGACAATTACTCACAGAGCAATCAGCTGATGTTAGGAAAATGGCCAAGAAACTGTACATTTGCAAAACAATGCAAATCTGTACCTAATCTATCCCCAAGCCCTCTTCAAACTTCCCCAACCCTCCCCCTCGAATCTTCCCCATCCCTCCCTCTAACGTCCCCTCCAAACACCCCTCCAATCTTCTCCCCACCCTCCTTCAACCCGCCAAACCCCTTTGAACCGCCCCAAAGTTCCTCGAAACCACCCTCTACCCCGCAACTCTTCAAATTCCCAAAATCCCTCCTTCCACCCCAACCCCTTCTATCCCCAAAGCCTCTTGAAAACGTCCGCTAATCGCCCTCCAATCTAACCCCAAACACGCTTCCAAACTTCCCCCAACTCCCTTGAAACGCCCTCCCACCTTCCCCCCAAACCCCCTCCAGCCAGCAGCCTCCCTCCAAACCTCCCCCCAACTCCCCACGAACTTCCCCAAACATAGGAACATAAGAACATAAGAACTAGGAACAGGAGTAGGCCATCTGGCCCCTCGAGCCTGCTCTGCCATTTAATGAGATCATGGCTGATCTTTGTGGACTCAGCTCCACTCTCCGGCCCGTGCACCATATCCCCAAATCCCTTTATTCTTTTATTCAAACATCCATTCCAAACCTCCCCCCAACCTCTCCTCCAACCATCCCCCCCAACCAACCTTCCCCCTCGACCCCACTCTTTCCCCCCTCCCCCGCAACACCCCCACACAACATCCAATTGGTTGTAAAGTGACAAGGATTTGACCGACTATCTTCAAAGCGGTAACACTCTCGGTTTCACCTTCAAGCAGCTTTGTGACTCCCTGGCAGGTTTGAAAGACAAAAGTGAGAGCCGCGAAGCTGCCCGTAGGTCGTAATCAGCACCGAGGAGTGAAAATACCAGGAACTCCCCCCGACTCCGGGCCCCGGCGCCCCCAGACCCCGGGATCTGACACCCCCTCTCTCGGGTCTTGCCTCCCCTGCCCCCAAAGACAGCATCCCCCCGCCCCCCCCCCCCCCCCCGATGTCCAGGATTTAAATTACAATCTGGTTACATTCGAAAGTAACCGGCTGTCTTACACATAGCTGAACGTGTTTGTTCGAATGAGGGCTTGACTCCTCTCTCAAGGCCTTTAAGACTTTGAAGGCAGTCGACAAACACTGTGAACAGTTGCATTGATTCAGGCTGAGGATCTGAAATCTCAATGGTTTAAATCTCTTTCGGTACAGTTACTGAATTAAAGGAACCTCAGTCAAGTCAAAATGAGATGAAAACACTTCATTTTTGTCTTTCCGAATCACTGTCCGTCATCTGGCAAACAGCCGTAGCTGCTTATTGTGTTAAGAGGCGATATTTGGACGGCCTTCAGTGAAGTATCGGCTGAGATTGCATCTCGAGTCCATTCTGAGTTCTTCAGTGTGTGTTTATCTTCCCCCAATTCTGACAGTTAAAAGTCAGATCGCGCACTGTGTCATTTAGCATGTTCCACCTCTGGGAGAAAGGTCAAGAAGCTTGATGAAATATTCAGCTTGAGTGTTCCATAATAACTGTCCTTTGTCCAAAAACCAGGCAGTAATTCTACAACTCAGACATGACTGGAATTTGCAACTACTGGAATTGGGATTCTTTTCAAGAGGAGATGGACTTGGTGGATTTCCACACGGTAAATCCGCTTTGCACTGCTGCCTTTGAAAAGAAAAAAAAGACTTACATTATAATGCAACATCTTTTAAGACCTTACTCTGCACGAAAGTACTTTCCAGTTACTACTTTGGAGGAGTATCCACCGTGGAAATGTAAGAAATGTGGCAGCCAATTTGCTCACCAGCCCTCAGAAACAGTACTGTGATAGCAATCCGATAATGATAGAATCCCGACAGTGCAAAGGAGGCCATTCGGCCCACCGAAAGAGAGCTCTACCCAGGTCCACTCCACTGCCCACCCCCCCCTCCCCCTATCCCCGTAACCTAACCTGCGCATCTCTGGACAGTAAGGGGCAATTTTAGCCTGGCCAATCCGCCTACTCGGCATATCTTCAGACTGTGGGAGGAAACAGGGAGAACGTGCAAACTCCACACAGAGTCACCGGATTCTACCCTGAGTCCCTGGCTTTGTGAGGCAGCAGTGCTAACCACTGTGCCGCCCATGATTTGTTTGAGTGAATGTTTGAGAGGTGCCTTTAATGAAGAGGAAGAGCTGTGCCATAGAGGTAGTCAGAATCAGTCATTATCCTTACTATGGATTGAATTCTGTAGTGGGTTAGCACAATAAGACCATAAGACTTCGGAGCAGAAGGAGGCCATTTGGCCCATCGAGTCTGCACCGTCATTCAATGAGGTCATGACTGATCTGACATAATCCTCAGCTCTTTTTCCCGCCTTATCCCCATAACACTTAATTCCCTCACTGATTAAAAATCTGTCTCTCTCAGCCTTGAACATACTTAACGGTTCTCTGCGTAAAATATTTCCACAGCTTCAGTATCCTCTGAGGAATGAAATTCCTCCTCATATCTGTCATAAATGGGCAACCCCTCAATTTGAGATGATGTCCTCTGGTCCTAGATTCTCCCACAAGGGGAAACAACCTCTCAGCATCGACCCTGTCAAACCCCCTGAGAATCCGATATGTCTCAAGAAGGTTGCCTCTAATTCTTATCAACGCCAATGAGCATAGGCCCAACCTACTCAACCTCTTCTCATCAGAAAATCCCTCCAAACCTGGGATCAACCCAATAAACCTTCTCTGGATGGCCTCCAGTGCCATATATTTCCTTAGATAAGGAAACCATCACTGTTGACAGCTTCACAATATTAATTTAATAAATATGCAAAAGACCGGTCAGTCAATACCAGAAAGGGAAAATGGTTTCCATCACAGAAAGCCTGGCAGCATCTGCAGAGAGAGGATCACAGTTAATGTTTTCAATCCAATATGACTTCTTCTTCAGTTCCAAAGAGTTATATTGGATGTGGCAGCTGTGATGAAATGCATAAAGCAATTCTGTACATAATATTATACACGAACTCCGACCACCAGGTGGCAGTGTAAACCCACTATGTGACCCTGTGTCTGGGGAGTTGGGAGTAGGTCGTGTTGGAGGATAAGGGTATTTTGCAGTAGCTCTATAATAGTTAATTAGTGTTAGTAGTTTATTATTTTATTTATTCCGTTTTTTAATAATAAATTATTTAATCCAAATGTTCTGCAGTTCATCATTCATATCGGCCAATTTACAGAACATGACACCAGCCAGTGCCTTTCTACCCTCCTTTCCTCTTCCCCCTGCCCTCCTTATGCTCATAAGCCAAACATAAAAGCTGGGCCGGAGCAGGGACTGTTATCTTGGTTGTCCCATCGGGGACTCCAATTGTAGATAGTTACTGCTGTGACGGATTATTGTTAAAAGTAAAATAAATCTTTGCCTTCCTACCGCTGGCTTCCTTGCTCATTAAAATAAGGCAATATAATATTACATCAGGGGTCCCCTGATATCAGGGACAGGCATATTGAAAGATTCTATATCCCACACATTTTCCGTCTCAATGCAAAAGCCCTCCCTCCTCCCGCATTACACTAGGCCATCCGTCTCTTGTTCTTAAGGTTGCTACATCTTTGTTGCAATCTCTCCCAGTACAGTATAATATCATACACATATTCTCTCTTAGCTCTGGTGAAGAGTCAAACGGACTCAAAGTGCTGACCCTGTCTTCTCTCCCCACAGCTGCTGCCAGATGTGCTCGGTTTTTCCAGCATTCTCTGTTTTTGTTTGGCGCTGAAAGACTCAATTCAGTGCAATTATTTCTGAGAGAGGGAATGAGAGACACACAAAAAAAACGAAGACATGTATTCATTTGTTTGATTTTCGATTTGATTTATTGTCACATGTACCAAAGTACAGTGAAAAGTATTTTTCTGCAGCCAAGGGAACGTACACAGTATGTACATAGTGGACAAAAAAGAATAATCGAGAGAGTACATTGACAAATGGTACATCGACAAACAGTGATTGGCTACAGTGCGGAACAAGGGGCCACACAAAGCAAATACATGAGCAAGAGCAGCATAGGGCGTCGTGAATAGTGTTCTTACACGGAACAGTCAGTCTGAGGGAGAGTCGTTGAGGAGTCTAGTAGCTGTGGGGAAGAAGCTGTTCCTATGTCTGGATGTGCGGATCTTCTGTATCTTTTGCCTGATGGAAGGGTCTAGAAGAGGGCAAAGCCTGGGTGGGGGGGGTCTCTGATAATGCGGTCTGCCTTCCTGAGGCAGTGGGAGGTGTATACAGAATCAATGTGGTGGTGACTGAGTTCACCGCACTCTGCAGTTTCTTGCGATCTTGGACTGAGAAGTTGCCACACCAGGCTGTGATGCAGCCGGATAGGATGCTTGCTATGGCACATCTGTAGAAGTTTGTGAGAGTCGTTGCAGACATGCCAAATTTCTTTAGCTTCCGTAGGAAGTAGAGACGTTGTTGGGCTTTCTTGACTATTGCATCAACGTGAGGGGACCAGGACAGACTGTCGGTGATGGTGACCCCCAGGAACTTAAAGCTATCGACCATCTCCACTTCGGAGCCATTGATGCAGACTGACATAGCTTTGCACCATCCCAAAATGCTCAACAGCTAGTGGGTGTAGTCTCTGCTGTAATGTAGGAAATATTAGTCAAATTAGCACACGCATAGATACCGTGAGTGGCACGATGGCACAGTGATTAGCACTACTGCCTCACAGCGCCAGGGACGCAGGTTTGATTTTGACCTCGGGTGACTGTCTGTGTGGAGTTTGCACTTTCTCCCCGTGCCTGCATGGGTTTCCTCCGGGTGCTCCGGTTTCCTCCCACGGACCAAAGATGTGCAGGTTAGGTGGATTGGCCATGCTAAAATTGCCCCTTGGGCGTCCAGGGATGGTTTGGTTAGGCTAAGAGGTTATTAGGATAGGTGGGGAAGTGCGCTCAGGTGGAGTGCTCTGTTAGAGGGTCAGTGCAGACTCAATGGGCTGAATGGCCTCCTTCTGCACTATTGCAGGGATTCTATCGTACTGAGTACTTGTGCTGCAGAGGTTGCCGCGCCCCTAACCAAGCTGTTCCAGTACAGCTTCACCATTGACATCTAACCGGCAATGTGAGAAATTGCCCAGGGGTTTTTCTGGACACAAGAAACAGGACAAATCCAACCCAGCCAATTACCGGCTGATCAGTCCACCCTACATCGTCGGCAAGGCTGAAAAGAGACATGGGTTCAATTCTGAGTCCTGCCCAACACTTTAATCTGCTTGCCTTGGGTAACCAAGATTGTTAGCTCGATCTTTGTGAAACCCTGCATGCAATAAAACATCATTACAGCATAAACTGGAGAAAATCTCCCCGGAGGAGCGTGCAGCCGAACCCCTCCAGCTGGAGAGCAGCCAGTCAGGGACAGAAACTGAAGATGAATAAAACTGGCATCCTCGGGTGTAATTTTATGCCTCCTTTTACATCTGAAGAATCAATTAGATAGTGAAACAGTCAAGAGAAATCTTGAACAGAATCAGCAAAGAGTATCATAGAACCCTAGAATCACTACAGTGCAGAAGGAGGCCATTTGGCCCATCGGGTCTGCACCGGCCCTCCGAAAGAGCACTTTACTCCCCCAGTCAGCCCACCCTATCCCTGTAACCCGTAACCTAACCTGCACATCCCTGGACACTAAGGGGCAATTTAGCGAGGACAACCCACCTAACCTGCACATCTTTGGACTGTGGAAAGAAACCGGAGCACCCGGAGGAAACCCACGCACACACGGGGAGAACGTGCAAATTCCACACATTCACCCAAGGCCAGAATTGAACCTGGACCCCTGGAGCTGTGAGGTAACAGTGCGAACCACCGTGCCGCCCTCCATCTCACCAAGGACACTTGTACTACGGAACTTGTCGAGCCCCTAGCCAGGCTGTTCCAGTCCAGCTGCAACGCTGGCATCTACCCGGCATCCCCTTGGTATGTCCTGGAAACAAAAAGCAGGACGAATCTAACCTGGCCAGGTAACGCTCCATCAGCCTACTCTCAAACATCTGGGGCGAAATTCTCCCCAAACGGCGCGATGTCTGCCGACTGGCGCCCAAAACGGCGCCAATCAGACGGGCATCGCGCCGCCCCAAAGGTGCGGAATGCTCCACATCTTTGGGGGCCGAGCCCCAACATTGAGGGGCTAGGCCGGCGCCGGAGGAATTTCCGCCCCGCCAGCTGGCGGAAACGGCCTTTGTTGCCCCGCCAGCTGGCGCGGAAATGACATCTCCGGGCGGCGCATGTGCGGGAGCGTTAGCGGCCGCTCACGGCATCCCCGCGCATGCGCAGTGGAGGGAGTCTCTTCCGCCTCCGCCATGGTGGAGACCGTGGCGGAGGCGGAAGGGAAAGAGTGCCCCCACGGCACAGGCCCGCCCGCGGATCGGTGGGCCCCGATCGTGGGCCAGGCCACCGTGGGGGCACCCCCCGGGGCCAGATCGCCCCGCGCCCCCCCCAGGACCCCGGAGCCCGCCCACGCCGCCTTGTCCCGCCGTTCAAAAGGTGGTTTAATCCACGCCGGCGGGACAGGCAATTTATCGGCGGGACTTCGGCCCATCCGGGCCGGAGAATCCAGCAGGGGGGCCCGCCAACCGGCGCGGCCCGATTCCCGCCCCCGCCGAATATCCGGTGCCGGAGACTTTGGCAACCGGCGGGGGCGGGATTCACGCCAGCCCCCGGCGATTCTCCGACCCGGTGGGGGGTCGGAGAATGACGCCCCAGTAAAGTGATGGAAGGGGTCACAAACAGTGCTGTCAAGCGACACTTAGTAATAACGTGCTCGCTGACACTTGGTTTGGGTTCCGTCAGGATCATTCAGCTCCTGATGTCATCACTGCCTTTGTTCAAAGATGGACAAAGGAGGTGAACTAGAGGTGAGGTGAGAGCGACTTGACATCAAGGCTGTATTTGACCGAATGTGGCATCAAGGAGCCCTGGCAAAACTGGGAATCAGGGAGAAAACACTCCACTGGTTGATGTCATATCCAACACAAATGAGATGAGTGTGGTTGTTGAAGGTCAATCATCTCAGCTCCAAGACATCACTGTAGAAGTTCCTCAGGGTAGTGTCCTAGGTCCAACCATGTTCAGCTGCTTCATCAATGACCTCCCTTCCATCATAAGGTTAGAAATGGGGATTTTCGCTGATGATGACATAATGTCCAGTACCTTTTGCAACTTCTCAGATGCTGAAGCTGTCCATGTCTAAATGCAGCAAGAGCTGGACAATAACTGGGCTGACAAGTGGCAAGTAACATTCGTGCCACTTAAGTGCCAGGCAATAACCATCTCCAATAAGGGAGAAGCAAACCATTGTCCCTTGACATTCAATGGCATTGCCCTCACTGAATCTTCTACTATTCTGGGTGTTACCATTGACCAGAAACTGAATTGGACTAGCCATATAAATACTGTGGCTGCAAGAGCAAGTAGAGGTTAGGAATCCTGCAGCGATTAATTCACCCCCTGATGTCCAAGCCTGTACACAATCTACAGGTCACAAGTCAGGAGTGTGATGGATTACTCTCCACTTGCCTGGATGAGCGCAGCTCCAACGACACTCAAGAAGCTTGACACCATCCAAGACAAAGCAACCCGCTTGATTGGCACCCCACCCACAAACATTCACTCCCCCACCACGGATGCGCCAAGGTAGCTGTGTGTACCATCGACAAGATGCACTGTAGAAACTCACCAAGGCTCCTCAGGCAGTACTTCGCAAACCCATGACTGCTATCAACACCACAGCCAGCAAGTTCCCGTCCAAACCACTCACCATCCTGACTTGGAAATGTATCAGCCGTTCCTTCGCTGTCGCTGGGTTAAATCCTGGAACTCCCTCCCTAACAGCAGAGTGGATGTACCTACACCACATGGACTGTAGACGTTCAATACGGCTGCCCACCACCTTCGCAAGGACAATGATGGATGAGCAATAAAAGTTGCCCGCGCCAATGTTAACCCACATCCGATAAATTAATTTCGAAAACTTCCTGTGACTTCATAGATGACTCAACAATTTTTATGATTCATTTCCAGATGCACCATTGCCTTCCTCCTGTTCATCAACTATATTATTATTCTCCTTCAGTAGTTATTAATAGTGTAATTGCCCACATGAACATTTTTCATTTAACTTCACATGTAATCCTCCTTAATCCCCTTTGTATTATCCACACGCATTCACTGACCTATAACATCTCTTACATTTCATGCACTTTCCTAGTTTAAACAAGCAGTTCTGTTTCTTTTCTGGATACATTTGACGGCTTGTTTGCATTCTACTCTTCGAGGTAAGGCAGTTTGTGACAGAATATCTTCTTCAGTGGCTTCATAAGGAGACTTTTCTCTCTCTCAGATGAAGTTTCCCTTTGAAAGTGTGGCGACACGACAGTTATTTATTTATTGATTAACAGGAGTATCTAAAGGTGTTCCGCCTGTCGTCACTGATTAGTTTGCAATTGTATTTTTGGTCAAGAGGGAGGCGGTGACGTAGTGGTATTATCGCTGGCATAGCGATCCAGAGACTCGGTGTAATGCTCTGGAGGGGTCCCAGGTTCGAATCCCTACACTGCAGATGGTGAAATTTGAATTCCATACAAATCCGGAATTAAAAGTCTAATGATGAGCACAAAACCATTTCCGATTGTTGTAAAAATTCACCCGGGTTCACTAATGTCGTTTATAGAACATACATAGAACATAGAAAATACAGCACAGAACAGGCTTATGGAAGGAAATCTGCCACCCTTACTTGGTCTGGCCTGCATTAATCAGGAAATGCTAGTTCAAAGGCACATAGGGATGGCCCAGCCAGTGACAGCCACACACATCATTAATTAGAAATAGAAATTGATACGTTGTGAAATAAATCTTCATGTTGAAGTGTCTTCGAATCTCATCAGTAAACATAAAAGATGGGAGCAGGAGTAGACCCTTTGACCATTCATTATGGTCATGGTGATCATCCAACCCATTAGCCTGCTTCCGCTTCCCTCCCATATCTTTTTGAGCCCTTTATCCCCAAGCTTAATAAAGAAAAATACTGCAGTTGCTGGAGATCTGAAATAAGAACAGGAAACGCTGGAAAAACTCAGCAGGCCTGGCAGCGTCTATGGAGAGAGAAACAGAGTTCTGAAAAAGAGTCATACTGAACTCGAAATTGGTCTCCCCACACAGCTTGCTAAACATAAATGACGCAAATTCTGCCCATAACAACACATCTCATGCCCAGGTAAGATTACATTGGTTCACCTTGAGCCTAATGAATCTAGGGTGGCACATTGCCACAGTGGTTAGCACTGCTGCCTCATAGCGCCAGGGACTCAGGTTCAATTCTGGCCTTGGGTCACTGTCGACGTGGAGTCTGCACTTTCTCTCCATGTTTGCGTGGGTTTCCTCCGGGTGCTCTGGTTTCCTCCCACAGTCCAAAGATGTGCAGGTTAGGTGGATTGGCCATGCAAACTTGCCCTTAGTGTCCAGGGATGTGTGGGCTAGGTTAAGGGGATGAGATGGAGTGGGCCTAGGTCGGGTATAGAATCATAGAATCGCAGAATTTACAGTGCAGAAGGAAGCCATCTGGCCTATTGAGTCTGCACCAGCCCTTACACAGAGCACCCTACTCAAGCCCACATCTCCACCCTACCCGCTACCCAGTAACCACACTTTACCTTTTTTTTGGGACGCTAAGGGCAATTTAGGATGGCGTATCTGCCTAACCCGCACATATTTGGACTGTGGGAGGAAACCGGAGCAGCCAGAAGAAACGCACGCAGACACGGGGAGAACGTGCAGACTCCGCACAAACAGTGACCCAAGCCGGGAATCGAACCTGGGACCCTGTAGCTGTGAAGCAAATGTGCTAACCACTATGCCACCGTGCTGCCCAGGTACTCTTTCAGAGGGTTGGAGCAGACTTGATGGGCCGAATGGCCTCCTTCTGCACTGTGGTGCTCCTATAATTCTACGACCTAGTTATATTTTTAATACTCTGAACATACTTCTGCTACCCTCCTGACTTGAGTAAGACATTTCAGGCATTAACCCTGTCAAATGACATGGAAAAGGAAGATCTGCTTCCGATACGCAAGCCCTGGTTCAGATGACTTCCCCTCATTTCCTATACATGAAGCTGAAAGGATTGTCAGTCAGACTTAAGTAAGTATATGATAACCATAATAATCAAACAAGGGATCCTCACTAATTGCAGGCCACTCCGTCTCATTGAGAATTTGAGCAAGGGTCCATGGCTCGAGAGGGCGCTCACAGCCCTGATCAGTTACCATCACCTTGGTTCCATGAAAGGTTTATCAGATTAAACAGGACACTTTGTGGACTCAATCATGGCGTGTGGAGAACTGATGGATGCAACTTGCAGCTGCATTTACCAAATTCAATAAGTATCCATTCGAGACAGCAGAGCTTCCAGTGGCAGTGCTCAGTACTATGACACACCAATATGCAACGGCTGAGATTATGGATTTTCCTTGTTTAATAATAATAATCACTTATTGTCACAAGTCGGCTTCAATGAGATTACTGCGGGAAAAAAAACCTAGTCGCCACATTCTGGCGCCTGTTCGGGGAGGCCGGTACGGGAATTGAACCCGCTTTGCTGGCATTGCAAGCCAGGTATTTAGCCCACTGTGCTAAACCTGTCTAAACCATTCCGTAGGACTAAGGAATGCTACGGTAGACTGTTAGTAATGCTGCACATATGCAGCACGGCAAGAAGACTGTGAAGATGGATCGTTTTGTTACAAGAAAGAGACGGCAAGAGACACAAATAGGCAGTGCACCTACTGGCCAGGACCTCACACTGGAATCTGCTGGAGAGAGCTGCACCAGAGAGTCCAAGACAGAGCAGTGCCAGTGTTAGCTCCGTGAGTGTCAGAGCTCCAGGGCCTTCGGGGAATAACCAACAAAGAGGTTTGGTAAGTGCGAGTACTAAACCAAAACTATGACATGTTCCCCACACAACACAATGAAAAAAACAGTGTGAATAAGGGAACTGACAGTAGGTTGACAAGCCTTATTCAGTCGCTCCTGGCTGCACTGATCAACAGTTTTTGTCGCTACTTTCCAGAGAAGTGTCAGATTTTGAAAGAGAAGTGATGGGTGAAAAATCTCTTTTGAGTTTGAGATCCCAGAGTCAGTTATTAACTTACAGCTGACACCAAATGAGGAGACTGAGTTGTTGCACCTGACCGGTGAATCCACATTAAAAACATGCCAAAAGCCCATCAGGCTGTCAGCATTCTGGAGTAGTATTTCCCAGGAGTATCCAGTGCTGAGTAAAACAAGCATTTTGTTGCTATTGCCCTTCACAACGAACAACACGTGCAAGGTTCTCACAAAGGTGAAGGTGGTACAAAGGAACTGGCTGAACTCTGCACCTGATAACGGGAGGTGCTGGCATAGTGGTATTGTCACTGGACTGGTAAACCACAGATCCACAGTAATGCTCTGGGGACCCAGGCTCAAATCCTGCCACTGCAGATGGTGAAATTTGAATTCAGTAAAAATCTGGAATTGAAAGTCTAATGGTGACCATGAAACCATTGCCGATTGTCACAAAAACCCATCTGGTTCACTAATGCCTTTAGGGAAGGAAATCTACCATCCTTACCTGGTCAGGCCCGCATCTGATTCCAAACCCACAGCAATGTGGTTGACTCTTAACTGACCCCTTGAGGGCAATTAGGGATGGGCAATAAATGCCGACCCACGTCCCATGAACAAATTTTTTTAAAATATGCTCATTGCCCTCTCCTCCCGTGAACCTGGTTGGAGTGAGATTATGGGAACCAAGCAGGCTGACTTGTCGCATTAAAGGTCAGTGAATGTGGCATCTGTTGCGAAGTTTGGCCGGCATGGGTTGCGAAGGTTGGCAAAAATGGATCACGAGAAAAAAAAGTTTGACAAACACTGAGAGAGCGCGACGAGACAAGATGAGGTCATTCTCCCCAGAGCAGAGGTGCATTATGGGTCACTTAATTCCAATTCTCTTCCAGAAATTAATGGTGCACTAAGACAGAATTTGGTAGTGTTCCCGTAGCTAGTATTTCCCGCAACAGGTCACTAGTCTGTCGCTGGGGGCTTATATCTTGAAGGTGCGTTATCATAGATCATAGAATTTACAGTGCAGAAGGATGTCATTCGGCCCATCGAGTCTGCACCGGCTCTTGGAAAGAGCACCCTACCCAAGGTCAACACCTCCACCCTATCCCCATAACCCAGTAACCCCACCCAACACTAAGGGCAATTTTGGACACTAAGGGCAATTTATCATGGCCAATCCACCTAACCTGCACATCTTTGGACTGTGGGAGGAAACCGGAGCACCCGGAGGAAACCCACGCAGACACGGGGAGGATGTGCAGACTCCGCACAGACAGTGACCCAAGCCGGAATCGAACCTGGGACCCTGGAGCTGTGAAGCAATTGTGCTATCCAGAGAGAGAGAGAGAGAGAGAGAGAGAGAGAGAGAAACAATACACTATGAGTTGATATGGAATGCAGAGCCTGAAAGGGTGGTGGAAACAGAATCAATAGGAACTTTCAAAAGGGAATTGGGTAAACACCAAAGGGATAGTTTTGCTTTGTTATGGGGAAGAGCAGGAGGGTGGGCATATTTGGGCAGCCCTTCAATAGAGGCACACTCAGCCGATGACCACCTTGTGTGTTGTACCACTCTATGATGTTGGCTGAGGGATCGGCCTTGGCCAGGGCACTTGCATTAAAATATTAGAATGCAGGACCTGCTACGAGTGAGTTAAACATCACCGACATCTAGAAAGGATCACAAAGCCATAGGGAATGTGTGACTTCTAACAAGTATTATTTTCAGTAACTTATTTATCAGGGTAAGGAACACTCACACTGAATCAGCAGACTAAAAAGAGGAAGGGAATTATGTTTGAAAGAAATTCTTACCCAGGTTTAAATTAGAATTAATTTGGACATGCAGAAGAAAATCGCAGTTGACTGAAGAATCACTTTTTGTAACTATCAATAGCTAAAGGATGACACATTTAGTAAAGAAAGGCCAGATGCTCCATCTAATATTTGTGAAAACCATCGCCCTTGATTTTATTAACATAGAATGATGAGCTGACGATAAAGGAGGGGTATTGGATTCTATCCCATACCAGCCTCCCCGAACAGGCGCCGGAATGTGGCGACTAGGGGCTTTTCACAGTAACTTCATTTGAAGCCTACTTGTGACAATAAGCGATTCTCATTTCTTTTTCATTTTCATTTCAGTAAAATACCGAAGGCCTCGTGCGAATTATAACACTGTTCAATGTAATTATCAAACAATGATACAGCTTCTAGACAACTCATGGACCAACCAATTTCTATACTCTATCACAGATAGCTTCAATATGAGATACTATTGCCAATAGGCCGACCAGTTATCCGAGGGTCACATCGGAAACAACCAGAACAAGATGCCAGGACAAGGAAGGCAGGCACAACTACACATTCAACATAAAAAGAACATATTGTTCCAATTATTTAAGGAGGTGGATAGAGTGATAGGGCAACATAAAAGAATATCTGTCTCCGATACAAACAGAATCAATTTTATTTAAGAGATTAGCAAAGTGTTAAGTTTGGAACAGGGGTCACTCACGGTTTTCTGCAACAAAACCTTTGTGACCTTTTAATTTGGGGGGTTTGGCAGATAGACCAGTGTAAACATGTGCACACAAAGCTTATGCTACAGCAACACATTTTGCTGGCGAGGCACTCCGCCGATAATGCCAGCTTGGTAAATTATATACTTGCCAATTCTGTAAAATAATAATGCATCTATTACAAATTAATCTTGGAATCATGTGGTATGTGCTGAAAACATATCCTTAGCTACAATCCAAGTGTTTAAATCCTCCACTTTACCTTCAGCGCCCACTAATAAAAAGACCACCTTTGCTTTCGCTCACAGGACCATGGAATCCCTATAGTGCAAGAGGCCATTCGGCCCACTGAGTCTACACCGACCCTCTGAAAGAGATTCATGAGAGGCATTCAAAATCATGAGGGGTTTGGACAGAGTAAAGAGGGAAAAACCATTCCCATTGGTGGATGGATCAAAAACGAAAGGCCACAGATTAAAGCTGTGGTAGTATGCATTAGGGGTCATGTGGGACTGTGAAGCCGTGATGTCATTGGCTGACAGATCCCGAGTCCTGGTTGGCTGTTGACCTCTAGCTCCGCCCTGAAGGCGGAGTATAAGAACCAGGAGTTCTCCCCCGCAGGCCAGTCTGTTACTGAACTGCGGGGAACAAGTCACGCTTAATAAAGCCTCATCGACTTCGTCTCTCGTGAGTCTTTGTGCGCTACAATTTATTAAGCATGCTTAAAGGATTATGGAGCTCAGGATCATCCCGGAATGCCTGAGGATCAGCCCCCACGCAGTGAACTCAGCAGCAGTTTTCAAACACTGGCAGACTTGTTTCGAGGCCTACCTCAGAACGGCCCCCGGCCGGGTCACAGAAGACCAGAAACTACAGGTCCTGCAATCGAGAGTAAGCCCGGAAATTTTCCCTCTCATCGAAGACGCAGAGGATTTCCAGACGGCATTCGCAGCACTAAAGAGCATCTATGTTCGCCCAGTGAACCAGATCTACGCACGCTACCAACTCGCAATGAGACGGCAAAGTCCCGGAGAATCGCTGGACGAATTCTACGCCGCGCTGCTAACTTTGGGACGGGCCTGCAGCTGCCCGCCGGTAAACGCGATTGAACACATGGACATGTTGATGCGCGATGCTTTTGTCGCAGGTATGAACTCTCCCCAAATCCGCCAAAGACTTTTGGAAAAAGAGTCGCTGGGACTCTCAGAGGCACGGGCCCTTGCAGCCTCCCTGGATGTAGCCGCGCGAAACACCCGCGCGTACGGCCCCGAACGCGCGGCAGCCCCTTGGGCTCCGTGGACCCCCATCGCGACAAACCCCCCCCCCCCCCACCCCACAGGCTTGCGCGGTTCAGACTCCAAGTCGTCCCGGGGGAGCCCGCTGCTATTTCTGCGGCCAGGCGAAACACCCCCGGCAGCGCTGCCCGGCCCGCGCAGCGATTTGCAAGAGCTGCGGGAAAAAGTGCCATTTTGTGGCTGTGTGCCGGTCCCGGGAAGTCGCCGCTGTCCCAGGAGAAGAAGCAGTCCTGCGCGTTTCTAACGCTCCCCAACCCCCCCAGTGCCCTATGTACGACCCGCAAGCGCAGCAATTTTGGGTCCCGGCCACCGCTGTCCCCGGAGAACAAGGAGTCCTGCGCGTTTCAAACGCTCCCCAACCCCCCCAGCGCCCCATGTGCGACCCGCAGGCGCCGCCATTTTGGGTCCCGGCCACCACGAGGGGAGGAGGGGCGCCGCCATCTTGGGACCCCCAGCCCTGTGCGACGCATGGGGCGGCCATTTTGTCCACCCCGCCGCCATCTTGGGACCCCCCCAGCCATGTGCGATGCATGGGGGCGGCCATTTTGTTCACCCCCGCCGCCATCTTGGACGGCAACAAGGGACCCCAGTGTCGACGGCTCCACGGGGTTCGAGGAAGACGCTCAAGCACTACGATCACGTCTGGCCTCAATGACGCTGGACCAAGCACGGCCCCGGACGCTCCAGACGACGACAACAACGGTGCTGATAAACGGGCACGAGACACCATGCCTGCTCGACTCCGGGAGCACAGAAAGCTTCATCCACCCCGACACGGTAAGATGCTGTTTTTTGACCATCCGTCCCAGTGCGCAAAAGATTTCCCGAGCCGCAGGATCCCACTCCGTACAGATTAAAGGCTTCTGCATAGTAACCCTAACGGTGCAAGGGAGGGAGTTTAAAAACTACAGGCTCTACGTCCTTCCCCAACTCTGCGCGCCCACATTACTGGGATTAGACTTCCAGTGCAATCTGCAGAGCCGAACCTTCCAATTCGGCGGCCCAATACCCCCACTCACTATCTGCGGCCTCGCAACCCTCAAGGTTGAGCCCCCATCCTTGTTTGCAAACCTCACCCCGGATTGCAAACCCGTCGCCACTAGGAGCAGACGGTACAGCGCCCAGGACCGGACATTCATTCGGTCCGAAGTCCAGCGGCTACTGAAGGAAGGCATAATCCAGGCCAGCAATAGTCCCTGGAGAGCACAGGTGGTAGTAGTAAAGACAGGGGAGAAGCAAAGGATGGTCATAGACTATAGCCAGACCATCAACAGGTACACACAACTAGATGCGTACCCTCTCCCCCGCATATCCGACATGGTCAATCGGATTGCCCAATAGAAGGTCTTCTCCACCGTGGACCTCAAGTCCGCCTACCATCAGCTCCCCATCCGCCCAAGTGACCGCAAGTACACAGCCTTCGAGGCAGACGGGCGATTATACCACTTCCTAAGGGTCCCATTTGGCGTCACAAACGGGGTCTCGGTCTTCCAACGAGAGATGGACCGAATGGTTGATCAACACGGGTTGCAGGCCACGTTCCCGTATCTCGACAACGTAACCATCTGCGGCCACGATCAGCAGGACCACGACGCCAACCTCCAAAAATTCCTCCAGACCGCTAAAGCCTTGAAACTCACATACAACGAGGACAAGTGCGTTTTTAGCACAAACCGGCTAGCCATCTTGGGATATGTAGTGCGCAATGGGATAATAGGCCCCGACCCCGAACATATGCGCCCCCTCATGGAATTTCCCCTCCCTCACTGCTCAAAAGCCTAAAACGCTGCCTGGGGTTCTTTTCATATTATGCCCAGTGGGTTCCCCAGTACGCAGACAAGGCCCGCCCCCTAATACAGACCACGACCTTCCCTCTGTCGACAGAGGCTTGCCAGGCCTTCAGCCGCATCAAAGCGGATATCGCATAGGCCACGATGCGCGCCATCGACGAGTCCCTCCCCTTCCAGGTCGAGAGCGACGCCTCCAATGTAGCTCTAGCGGCCACCCTTAACCAAGCGGGCAGACCCGTGGCCTTTTTCTCCCGGACCCTCCACGCCTCAGAAATCCGCCACTCCTCAGTGGAAAAGGAAGCCCAAGCCATAGTGGAAGCTGTGCGACATTGGAGGCATTACCTGGCCGGCAGGAGATTCACTCTCCTCACGGACCAACGGTCGGTAGCCTTCATGTTCGATAATGCACAGCGGGGCAAAATTAAAAACGGCAAGATCTTAAGGTGGAGGATCGAGCTCTCCACCTTCAACTATGAGATCCTGTACCGTCCCGGAAAGCTGAACGAGCCGTCCGATGCCCTATCCCGCGGCACATGTGCCAACGCACAAATTAACCGCCTCCAAACCCTCCACGAGGACCTCTGCCACCCGGGGGTCACTCGGTTCTACCACTTTATAAAGTCCCGCAACCTCCCCTACTCTGTGGAGGAGGTCCGTACAGTCACAAGGAACTGCCACATCTGCGCAGAGTGCAAACCGCACTTTTTCTGGCCGGATGGTGCGCACCTGATCAAGGCTTCCCGTCCCTTTGAACGCCTTAGTCTGGATTTCAACGGGCCACTCCCCTCCACCGACTGCAACACGTACTTCCTGAATGTGGTGGACGAGTACTCCCGCTTCCCATTCGCCATCCCCTGCCCTGACATGACAGCGGCCACAGTCATTAAAGCCCTTAACACCATATTCACACTGTTCGGTTGCCCCGCATACGTCACAGCGACAGGGGGTCCTCCTTCATGAGTGACGAGCTGCGCCAGTTCCTGCTCAGCAACGGTATAGCCTCGAGCAGGACGACCAGCTACAACCCCCGGGGGAATGGGCAAGTAGAGAGGGAGAACGGCACGGTCTGGAAGACCGTCCTACTGGCCCTACGGTCCAGGGACCTCCCAGTTTCACGGTGGCAGGAGGTCCTACCGGACGCTCTCCACTCCATCCGGTCGCTACTGTGTACTAGCACTAACCAAACGCCTCATGAGCGCCTCCTTGTCTTCCCCAGGAAGTCCTCCTCTGGATCGTCGCTGCCGACGTGGCTGGCGGCCCCAGGACCCATCTTGCTCCGAAAACATGTGCGGGCGCACAAGTCGGACCCGTTGGTCGAGAGGGTTCACCTTCTCCACGCGAACCCGCAGTACGCTTACGTGGAGTACCCCGACGGCCGACAGGACACGGTCTCCCTGCGAGATCTGGCGCCCGCCGGCAACACACACACCCCCCCGACACCAATCACCCCCTCCCTGCCACCGGCGCAACCCGCCACCGCCCCCTTCCCGGGAGGATCGGTCCTCCTCCCAGGTCCGACCAGAAGTGAAGCTGAAGCAGAAACCGTAAGGCTCCCGGAGACGACAACACGGGAACAAGCACCACCACCGGGGCCGAGGCGATCGACAAGGATGACCAGACCGCCCGACCGACTCGTGGCATGGATGTAACACTACAATGTTGTGGACTTTAACAAGAACTTTTTTTCTTTTCCCCCTTACGACTACTGTAAATAGTGCAAAACAAAAAAAAACCCTGTACATACTGTGATGACATGCAAAAGTTTTCCTCCCAGGACCAGCCTTGTAAACCCCTACCACCATGCGAAGCACCACCCCGCCGAGTTCATTTTTAACAAGGGGTGAATGTGGTAGTATGCATTAGGGGTCATGTGGGACTGTGAAGCCGTGATGTCATTGGCTGACAGATCCCGGGTCCTGGTTGGCTGTTGACCTCTAGCTCCGCCCTGAAGGCGGAGTATAAGAACCAGGAGTTCTCCCCCGCAGGCCAGTCTGTTACTGAACTGCGGGGAACAAGTCACGCTTAATAAAGCCTCATCGACTTCATCTCTATTCGTCTCTCGTGAGTCTTTGTGCGCTACAAAAGCTAATTGTCAAAAGAAGAAATGGACATCAGGAGACGATTTTTCACGCAGCGAGTGGTTGGGATCTGGAATGCGGTGCCTGGCAATTCAGTGAAAGTGGATCATTATCTGAAAAGGAAGAATGTGCAAGGCTGTGGGGAGAAGGTGGGGTTGTGGCACCAGGTAAATAGCTTCTTCAGAGAGCCAGCGTAGAAATGATTGACCGAGTGGCCTCTTTCTGAGCTATAAACAATTCTGCGGCTCTGTGATGCGTGGACTACAGGAGGGACCATGGCAAGGCAGCTTGTACTGCATTAAGACACATTGCTGCTCTGGACATCTAGGTTCAATCGTTTTATTTTGCCATAAGCTGCTCAAACTAAGTTTTCAAGATGTGAGGTGATTATATGACTTAGAGAAAACCTGTTGCATGGAGAGGTGATGCTAGCCTACAACGATCTCTCCACATCTCGGATGGGCATCAGTCAAGTAGTCCCTTTGCTAAATCCCCGTAGATTAAACAATTCATGGCAAATAAGCTCGGTACATGGCGTTGGAAATGAATGTCTAGAATCCGAGAACATTAAGGCACATCATAAGCTGTCCTTTTTAAGCCACTGAGTTAAACAGAAAGTAAAGCTAATAGGAAAAATGTAGCATAGCTAATGAGGAAAATGTAGCATAACTAATGAGGAAAATGTAGCATAGATAATGAGGAAAATGGAGCATTGCTAATGAGAAAAGCTTCAAGGCTCAAAATGAGAGCTGGTAAGTGGCACCATGGGTATGTGAAGATGCATCCAATATTTGATGCCTACTATGACAGGGTCATTGAGAAACAAACTGATGTTTCTGCAGGTCTAACCGCCTCATGCAATAACTGTTCAATGGGGTATGTGTGTCCTTGCTGTGGTCAGGCCGACTGAGGCAATGCACACATTTTTATGATTTGTGCTGTTCACCCTGCAGCTGAAAAGACGTCCCTGCATTAGCAAAGGCTTAAACCCATGCGTGTCTGTTATCTAATCACAAAATAATGTCTTTGTCCTTCAGTATGGTGGAGAGTGGCAGTAAATCAGCTCTCGCTGGCAGACCTGGTAATCTGACACCTGAAGCAGCCGGATCTGTCATGCCCCAGACATGTTTGATGATGGGCAGACAGCCTGACTTACTGAAATCCTGCAAGATTTGATCTGTCACATGGTCTGGGATTTTCCCACCCACCTCCAACATGGGGTAAATCCCAATGCCGCCTTAGGATCAAGCAGCTGGAGGGTGGCGGAAGTCTCGCCTAGCAGTGGCTGCCAGCCAATTCGAGCCAGAAACTCTATCGTTCAACAGTGCCACCGGGGAGACAGTGGCTAGTGCCGGTATGACACCCACCAAGGCCTTGGATTGTTACTTGATCCCACGGCAGGAGGGGATAACGAGGTTGGGGAGGGGGTCGGGGAGGTCAGCAGTAAAAGCAGAGGGTTGCTCTCAGAGCACCCCCCCAACCCCATTTTCCTGATGTACTAGGTCCCTTGTAAGGCAGTGAGAGCCTTTCACCAAGGGAATCTGCGAGCACCACTGCCTGCTGCTCGGCTAATACCAGTGGTGATGAGATGAGGCATTAAATGCTTACTTAAGGCCCACAATTATTGGTGGGGCACGGAGGCTGTCGTTGTATCTTCCCACCTCGGACAATCGGGGTGAAGGCAGAAAGGGCCCCACCTGCCACCCTTCCGTCTGACTAAATGCCTCCCAGCCACCAGATCCTCCTCAGGGGAGAGCTCAAGATTCCTTCCAGAGGTTTTCTTTACTGCCGAGTGTTCAGCCTCTTGTTAAATAGACTCTGTAGACTGTTTGTTGCAGTGTGCTGTTTACATAGACCCTGTTTGCTGAGCAAATAGAGTTGGTTTGAGTCAGAATGTAGACCCCACCCCACTTCTAGCTCAGTAGATGACACAGTGGAGTAACTAGGAACCCGGATGTATATAGAGTGGTCCTTAATGGACAAGCAGCAGATAGCTTATCACTATTGGTTAGCTGTATGGTTTTAACCAATTCAGCTCCAGTGGTATCCTTACCCACACCCGGGAATCCCTAGCATTGGCTTTTAGCAATTTAGGCTCAAAGTATCTAGGCTTCAATAAGCATAAAACATTCCTATACGGGGAAAGGCTCCCTCCAAGTCAGATAAACAGAAACCTTGCTGGGATACAAGTTCTCAATATTTCAATTTGGAGACTCTTAGCATCCTGATGGGATTCTGTAAATGTCGGACCACAAACAAATGTATCTAAGTCTGACCACGCCAACTTTACTGGGCATTATTATTCATTTGACTGTTAAAATTCTGAACTCAAAAATACTTTGAAAAACTTTGAGAGTTTGAAGCTCTCATTCTCGTCTGCCTGCAGCTCTCCAGTGCTACATCAACACAAAAGCTATTCTCGCCGAGGGCTAAACACTGATGAAAGGTTGGCCTTGGCACAAGTACTGAGGGATCACCCTCCAAAGATCCATCAGCTGCGAGCTGTCTAACTGCAGGATCTTTAATGCAAAAGGTTTGGAGCCTGACGTCAGGAGAACTCATTACTGGATATGTATAGCGACCCAAGTTCTTCAGTGCTGTGTGAAAAAGATTGACTTTCAACCTCTCAATCACCAAAGAATCGTGGCCATCAACCAGAACGAATGAATCCTGAAAAGAAACAATGCCCCTTCTTCATGAGATGGATCAAGGACGGCAACTGACCCCAAGGGCTGGATGTAGCAAAAAAAAAGTGATGAAATAACGAGGAGCCAAGCTCTCTTGGACTGACTGAATCTGTCAAGCGATTGGGAATTTGGGATTGCAAAATTTGGCTCTGCTCCAAAAACAGATCCATACTTCAGTTACAAATGTTATGTCAATGGTGCCTGGAGTAATCTATACTGAAGAAACTCAGGTACCCTTAGGAACAGGTCTATTGAGCAGCAACCGGGTGCAGGAAGAAACTGTAATAAGATTGATGCCTCCAACTGCCCCTCACCTCCCCACCCCTAAGCAATCCCAACAAATCTAATATCTGGTAGCACCCAGTGATGGTTAATCCTGCGTTGATACGCTTCCCAGTCCTTCCCACATCGCTGACAGGTCTCCCTCACACTTTATTGTGTACGGCCCACGAGGAAGGGGAAGAAATATTCAACCCAATCTGACACTCGCATGTGCTACACTTTCGAGCAGGACTCACTGGGCTGTTATCATGAGGAAGAATGCTGGCTGACTTTTTTTTTTAACCCCCCTTTCTCAGCCCAGGACCGTTGTCATCAATTGCACCACCAAACCAAGATGAATTCAATGAACAGGAATCGACCCTGAAGCCTTCCTGAGTGCCTTGTTTCCACGTTACACCATGCATCGACCAATTGAGTCAAGAGGGGGATCTTAAAGGCTTCTGGCTTCTTACACATCCCGATTTTCGTGACCCCCACGATTGGTGTTCCTGATTTCAGCTGCCTCAGCCGCAAGCTCTGGAATTGGCTGCATAAACTTCCCAACTTCTCCAAGTCCCTCAAGGCAGTGTTTTTCAAACTTTTTTCCCAGCGGCCCACTTTTACCAAAGAGCTGGCCCTCGCGACCCACACCACGTTCACCTCCTACTCAGGTGGGCCTGTCCTCACTTCTGTGCATTCAAAACTAATATAATTGATCTTTCTCACTTATGAAGGTAAACTGCATTCAGTTCTGCATATTTCTTCCATCGGATAGGAGATACAAAAGTCTGAGAACACGCACGAACAGACTCAAAAACAGCTTCTTCCCCGCTGTTACCAGACTCCTAAACGACCCTCTTATGGACTGACCTCATTAACACTACACCCCTGTATGCTTCATCCGATGCCGGTGTTATGTAGTTACATTGTGTGCCTTGTGTTGCCCTATTATGTATTTTCTTTTATTTCCCTTTCTTTTCATGTGATCTGTTGAGCTGCTCGCAGAAAAATACTTTTCACTGTACCTTGTTACACGTAACAATAAACAAAATCCAATCCTAAGTTGCCTGGCAACAGAATAATTCCACCTTGTATATTGTAAATTTCACTCACCACAAATAGTTTCAGGTCCCTGACACCAAAATCGCTGGTGAAATGAAAATCGCTTATTGTCACAAGTAGGCTTCAAATGAAGTTACTGTGAAAAGCCCCTAGTCGCCACATTCCGGCGCCTGTTCGGGGAGGCTGGTACGGGAATTGAACCATGCTGCTGGCCTGCCTTTGTCTGCTTTCAAAGCCAGCGATTTAGCCCTGTGCTAAACAGCCCCTTGTTGTCCAATCGGTGTCCCCAACTCGAACCTGAGATTTAACTCTGGTCTCCAAAGTACCAAAAGGGTGTTGAATCAATCTGAGGATTTGAACGACGTGTACCATTCCACCCACCTAAACATATTTGCTGATCTGGGAGCGCTGTATCGACATAGATACATGAATTCTGTTTTAAAGAAATACGATGAATCTCATTCCTCTTGTCAGCATTTACATTCAAAATAAATGTCCGAAATCAGGCAACGCACTCACTTACTGTGCATCGGCCATCCACGTTTTCCGGGCATCATCTCATTTTAAATTGATTCCACAGTGAAATGCTTCAATGCGCAGGGTGAAATATAATGAGTTGAATTGAGAGATAATGTCTGTTCTCCTCAAACTCTGAAGCCATAGACTGCCTTCACGGTGGGTAATTTGAGACTCGGGCAGAGTCCACTGACCAGGGAAGCTGCAGTTCTGCATTCTAAACATGATTCGCTGGACATTTAAAAATACATCTCTCTCCCAATTCTTACCTTTTCTTTTAACGAATTGAGGCAATGCTAAGCTTTCACTCCACATCAAAAATCCTCATGCTGGCTCTGTCATCGTCTGAGATGCCCTCATTGTCATCTCGCCTGATACAAAATGCGTGCTATAAACAGAACAGAACCAGACCTGTCTGTAATGTTACACCAATGTTGATTCCATGGTCATTCCAAATATTAGATTTCATAATAAAACATTGTATTTGTGTATTGGCTAGGTATTAAATTTAATTTTATGCATGTGCACGCTTTTCTTTGAACAGGATCAGTTTAGGGCAGAAGAATTTACCCAGAGAGAAAATGGGAAAAAAGATCAGCCGATCGTTGGGGGTCATTTTTGGCACCCCATTTTTCAACACCCGCAGATCGCGACCCCCACTTTGTAAAACACTGCCATAAGGCATGCTCACATACTGAAGCAGTCCGTGTCCATATGCAGCAAGACCCGGGCCACATTCAGGTTACGTTTATAAGAGCCAAGAGACATTTGCCCCACGAGTGCCAGGCAATGGCATCCAACGAGAGAATTCAATCACCTCCACTTGACATTCAATGACATTACCATCGCTGAAAGCCCATCACTATCAACATCCTGGACATTACCACTGACCAGAAACTAACTAGACCAGCCATATAGATACTGTGCCTACAATAGCAGGTCAGATCTGGGAATCTGCGTTGAGTTACTCACCTCCTGACTCCCCAAAGGCAGTCCACCATCTACAAGGCACAGGTCAGGAGCGTGCAGGAATATTCTCCACTTGCCTGGATGAGTACAGCTGCAACAACACCCAAGAAGCTCGACACCATCCAGGACAAAGCAGCCGTGCTTGATTGGCACCTCATCCATCATCTTAAACATTCACTCCCTCCACACCAATGCAGTGCGTCCCACCCACAAGATACACTGGAGCAACTCACCAACGTTTCTTCAACAGCACTTTCCAAACCCACAGCCTCTACCATCTAGAACCATCAGACCAGTGGATGGAGGGGAAGACCACTGCTGGGAATTCCCCTCTAAGTCACTCACCATCCTGACTTGGAAATATATCACCGTTCCTTCGCTGTCGCTGGGTCAAAATCCTGGAACTCCCTCACTAACTGCACTGTGGGTGTACCTACACCACATGCACTGCAGCGGCTCAAGAAGGCAGCTCACCGCCACCTTCTCAATGGGCAATTAAGGATGGGCAACAAATGCTGACCTTGCCAGTGATGCCCACGGCCCACGAAAGAATAAAAGAAAAATCTACCTCTTCGAAGCTTTTGATCACCTATTTTAATATCCTCCAATATCGACATGGCTCCTGGCTACAGCCAGGCATCATAAAGCAAATAATGCCATTATTAACAACATATAAGCCTTTAACAGGTTAAACAAGGTTGGATGCTGAGCCTGTAGATTTGGTTCCAATTAATATTCACCAACAAAATTTTCACAATGGCTGAAAAGGCTTTTAGACTTTTATATAAATTGGGCCTTTGTACACCAAGACCCTCTCTTTACCTCATCCTCTCAATTTACTGTGTCTCTGTTTCCATCGCAGTGACTGCCTCGGTTGCTGTTTCTGCCTCCCATGCCTGTCTCTCACTTGTCTTGTCTCCAAGGAATTCGACACTCATTCTCCCTTTCCCGACATAATGGTAATTGATGTTGGTTTTACATACACATGTGAAACGTAATTTCGGACTGGCAGTTTCTTGTACATCAGAATATTTAAATGCATGGCACAGATGAAGATTGTGCAAAAAGGAAATGATCGGGCTTATTGAGACCTCATTAACTTGCAAAGAGCACGTCTGAGTCATGTCGCACCTAATAGATTCCAGCATCAGAGCGTCCGTATAATTCACTGAGGCGCTGATGTGTAGGGCTGAATTAGAAACCGCAGCAGGACAAAGAACTGCGCCTCTTCAGAGCATCCTGTCAACCATGGTTCTGCTCATAGCCCTTGTACCGCTACAGGCATCCGGGTGCAAGTCCCAGTCCAGGAACTACAGGCATCCGGGTGCAAATCCCAGTCCAGGAATTCAGGACACAAATCAAGCAGACATTTCAAAGGGAGTGCTGCACTGTCAGACCAACCTTAAACCAAGGCCCCATCAGTCCTTCTCAGGTGGGTATAAAAGATCCTACTAAGGCCCAGGGAGCCAGCAGGAAGGAGAACGTAGGTTTTAATCAAGGTCACATAAAGTCTGCCCACGGCAGCGAACTATATACATAGCACAGTCCCATTGGGACAGCCAACATACTGGTCCCTGTCAGGGCCGGCCTTTATACAGGGTTCTAACGAGCCCCAGCTGGGCCAGCCACCACCCATTCAGCGGGGAAGCTCATACTTCATGAGTCCCAAGGGGAGATTAATCAGTGTTTTCCCATGAACCTCGTAGGGGTTATTACAGGTCCCATAGAATTATCATTTTAGAAGAGGATCACCCTCCGGTGCCTGTTCGGGTACACGGAGGGAGAATTCAGGATGTCCAAATTGCCTAACAAGCACGTCTTTCGGGACTTGTGGGAGGAAACCGGAGCGCCCGGAGGAAACCCACTCAGACACGGGGAGAACGTGCAGACCCAACCCAGACAGTGACCCAAGCCTGGAATCGAACCCAGGACCCTGGCCAATGTGGTTGACTCACTTGTGCCCTGAAGCGACCAGATAAAACAGACACCCAAGAATCACCCTCGCCACACGGCGGTTTGAGAGGCTGGTCCACCACCATCTTCTCAAAGGCTACTCGGGACATGGGATCACGCCAAACCTGCCAGTGACACCACGTCTCGAGAATGAAGTTTTTAAAAACCGCCCGACAAGCTTGTCCGCTATACTGCAGGCGAGCTGAAGGAAGCAGCACCAGACACTGAGCAGAGAATATTGCACAAACTATCTATGCCTTTGTGGCTGAACATACCAGCACATGCTCCCTCGCATTCCCTGTTTTGTTCGCTTGATTCTAGCCAGCTCCTGTGTGCCAATAATGTGCCAAGGACCATATGCCAATTTAGGCCACTTTCAGCTTTGCCCTGAAGTACAGGACAGGGAAGATGATCGTTTATGTTTCCCAGAGTGACATCTTCCAGCTCGATGAATGTACCAATTCAAGCAAAGGATTTGATGGAAGAGGACGAGGTTACACAGATGATGGTTATATAAATGGCCAAATGATTTTGATGATTTCAATCTCCCTGAAGGTAAGTGAATGTTACAACGAACAGACACAATGAGAGTAAGTGAACTCTATTGCTTCACCCATCGGGGTGACAGTGACATGAATAAACAGCCACACACGGGATATCAGTGTTCTGTGAAACGAAGGAATGCTGTCCGGAATGCCCGGGAGTTGGAGAAGAATCTCAATTCTCCTTTACCTCATTGTTAGAAGTTGCCAGCTATAATCCGACTCAAACACGAGCTGTCAGCTTTGAGAATCACTGATCCTTGTGACTTCTTTTGGTGACTGGTTGCTTCAGGAGAAAGATAGGAGCTCCAACCAGTCTCCCTCATGCACAGATAAATTTATTGGATGGGATATGTCAAGCAGCTACCTTATTACTATCAAACAGGGCAACACTTGGGGGAGGGGGGGCGGGGGGGGTAGAGAAGGATCATTGTTCAAAGACAATATGCTTTGAGTTAGAAGGAGCAGAATGTTTGGACATTGTGGCTTTTGCTGTAAACTTGCCCTTAACTTGCCCTTTCTGCCACCAACAATCTAAATAGCACAGGAACTCCTGTTGAATTCCCTATTGGACATATTGGTGATGATCCCACATTCCTGTTCCTGGAATGTGGGGTTGGATTCTCCGGTTCCCAGCCGCGTGTTTCTGGGTGGTGGTCCGGTCGCTGGCGGCGGGAATCTTTACTCCCGCCGCTTGTCAATGGGACTCCCCATCGAAGCCGCCCCTCGCAGCCGGGAAACCCGGGAGTGGGAGTGCGCTGTCGGCAGGAAAAGCGAATCACAATGGCCGGAGAAATCCGGCCTTTTTCCCTATGTGTACCTTATTGAAATCTAGTATTATCTTAAAGCTCGCCATCAGCCAGGGGCTGGTTTAGCACACTGGGCTAAATCGCTGGCTTTTAAAGCAGACCAAGCAAGGCCAGCAGCACGGTTCAATTCCCGTACCAGCCTCCCCGAACAGGTGCCAGAATGTGGCGACTAGGGGCTTTTCACGGTAACTTCATTGAAGCCTACTTGTGACAATAAGTGATTTTCATCTTCATTTCATTTCTTCCCCTTCGACCCCTGGGTCATTCAATCTTTCCTGAAAGATGAATCCTCTGAATTCTGCTATCAGACTTCAGATTGATTGCAAGTTTCCTCTACTGAATGCAAAGGTCAGTATATCTCCTTATTTCTTATTTAAGGGCAGCATGGTGGGTTAGCCCTGCTGCCTCACGGCGCCGAGGACCCGGATTCGATCCCGGCTCTGGGTCACTGTCCGTGTGGAGTTTGCACATTCTCCCCGTGTTTGCGTGGGTTTCACCCCCACAACCCAAAGATGTACAGGCTAGGTGGATTGGCCACGCTAAATTGCCCCTTAATTGGAAAAAATTAAGTGGGGAGTCTAAATTTTCAAAAACGAGAAAAGAAAACCTCCTTCTTATTTGTTTCTTCTGACACAGCTTCCCTACCCCCACCAATGATACTTGACTGCCATAGATGCTATTTAGCTGCCGATTTTAACTACATCAGAAATCACGTGTCGACATGCTGGAATGAGCACAAGCGAGCCACAAAAAGGGGCACCAATGTGGTGAGGCTTCTGAGGTCTAAGTAAACAATAACTAAAAAAGATTGAGGTATAATCTGTAACAGCTCTAGAGAAGCACATGTCACTGGGAGCGGACTGGCACGAGTTGAATTGCTCATTGGGAGAGCTAGTACAGGCGCAATGGGCCAAAGGCCTCCTCCTTCTACGCTCTGACAGTTCTCTGATATTTTACAGACGTCTCCTCTTAGTTCCTGGAATGTGTTACCTCAGCAGCTTGGTGTCGCCGGATTATTTCTCTCACTGAATTCAAAATTCTTCAATAATCGTAGATTTGTGCCGACTGATTCATCAGGAGAAAATTGTGCCTTTTTAAAAAATAAAACACCTTGTGATGGTTGCTGAGCAACATCCATCCACTCAGCATCCTGGAGACAAATCGGAAAGGTGCTAACAAGTCACACACACACACACACACACACAGGCACACTCGAGGATTACAGCATCACATTACACAGCCCCTAACAGCATTCCAAAGTGCTCCTTATCTGACGATAAATCAGCCATGTATTCACAATAACAGATAACATTATTGAAGCTGGATGACTGTCCAGATCACGGCACAGGATATTGCTCTCTGCTTAATGCCACTGGCTTCCCTCCTCCCCCTTGCAATTCAAAGGAAGGTGATGCCGGGGGTTAAAAAACCCCAGGCAATCTTTGCAGTCAAATTCTGAGGGCTGTAGCTTTGCACTTCCCCAAGGAAGGCAGACAATCAAAACATAAGCAGATGGCCCGGGAATTAAGCACACAAAAAAATAATCAACACCTCGCAGTGCGTCAGGAGAGTTACAATTCAAATAGGAGCTTCAGATGATGTTGTAAACACAATGAATCCCACCTAAGTGCTTTATTTTATGGGTGTGTTTTAGTTCTCTGAATGAGAGTCCAACAATCCTGCGAATAGGCATTAAAGAATAACTCAGTCAGCGTGTTCAGTCTTCAGGGAAAGGTTATACAAGATGTGTATCGTCACAATGGAGAGCAATGTCCTTCTGGCTGGTTTTCGGCAAGAGAAACAACAGGAAGAATCACACGCAGAACAGTAACTAAACTTATCTCGGTCTTTCAGCTACTGAACAGACAATGCTTTCTGTCTCCTCTCAGAGATTTACAGCATGCCCACTTCTCTCGTCATCGCTTATCCATACAGACACTGCCACTTCATCCATTTGGTTCTGAATTCGACCCTGCAATTTAGATTCGCCGCCACCTTCACGCCGAGTCTGTGGGATGTTACCCACGGTTCCTCCTCACTCAGTCTCTCTTGCAGATGTTTATATGATCTATAGGCCTCTCACTCTAGGTGAGCACTGAGGTCAAAGGTTGGCTACTTCAGCGCTTCAGCTTGACGGTTCCATTCATAAAGACAGCTCCAAAACACGGTAGCACAATGGTTAGCACGGTTGCTTCACAGCGCCCGGGTTCCGGGTTCGATTCCCGGCTTGGGTCACTGTCTGTGCGGAGTCTGCACGTTCTCCCTGTGCCTGCGTGGGTTTCCTCCGGGTGCTCCGGTTTCCTCCCACAAGGCCCGAAAGACATGCTTGCTAGGTGAATTGGACATTCTGAATTCTCCCTCGGTGTACCCGAACAGGCGCCGGAATGTGGCGACGAGGGGATTTTCACAGTAACTTCATTGCAGTGTTAACGTAAGCCTACTTGTGACATTAATAAAGATTATTATTAAAACCCATTCCCATCTCATTAAGGTTTGTTGCTTGCAGCCCCAGAAGTTCAATGTCAGTTTTGCGACCCAATGGCAGTTTAAACTTTATCCCAGCTGGGGATAATGGAGCAACGGGTTCAGGGGTTTTAATGTTATTTTCTTCATCACCCCGCTGAATGCAGCCGACCTGTAACAGAGTGTGCTCACAGTGCAGTCCCAGAGATGCAATTCAGGTTTGAAACTAACCGGCTACCTCGGGGTGGATGTCGGGCCACTTACAAGCAGGTAATGCCGCTGGAGGAAGGCGGTGGGCTCTCGATGTTGCCACTGACTCTCATTATAGTGTAAGCTCACACAGCCCGTTATAGTGTCTCATCACTCCCTCGGCTGAGAACGGCTTTGCCAAGGTGTACGTAAACCTTTGGGTGCAATCTACCGGCTGCATTGTGCCCGAATAGTCAGCGTGGCCAGTAGATGCATGGACATTCCTCTTCTGGGATCTACCCAGCTCGCCATGTCTCGCGAGATCTGAATCCCACCCGTTATGGGCGAGATCACCATCTGACAAATGTGCATATTACAGCGGGACCTGGCGGAACAGCACGTGGGGGGGGGGGGGGTCTCCCAGGGGATTGGAGGCCTCTCAGGTGGCTGCCCTCTGGGCAGGGTGGCTCCCTGACACTGCAGGTGCCACCTGAGATTTTCCCCGTGCTGGGGATCGGGCCTAGGGGTGCCCTGCACGTGTGAGGTCAGGTGCATGGGGGCCTGAGGGTCTCCTTACAGGTGAGTTGGGGATTCGGGGGGGGGTGTCATTGGATCGAGAGCTCCTCAACGCAGGAAAGCGGAAAAAGTGAGACCTGAGGCCCTGAATTGCAACAAAGTCCCGACATATAGCATGGTGTTTCTCGGTACAGCAAGCGGCAGGAAACATCTGGATAAACACATTTGTCGCGGGACTCTGTTGCAATTTGGTTAGATCGCTCCCTTTAGTTTTGAAACTCTGTCAACTTTAGGGATGTCACAACTGGAGGTTGGGGGGCGGGGGGGGCGCAAATGATCGGGGACAGCTAATCCATCTACATGGTGGTCTATGGTGCTGTAATCCTGGCCACACAGCCTCCTTTAAGTGCTGTCAATAATATTCATCCCATCAGGCTAACTGGCTGCTGGTCTCATGGGACAGATTAGTCTAGTGAGGCTTTGAACATTCTCCACCCCCAGCCACCCTCAGCAAAACTAACCAGTGCCGGAAACAGTGTCAGGACACTGCCCGATGACGGTATTTTTAGGCCTGTCCACCTTCATCGCAATCCTCGACAAGGCCCAAAAATTCCCGCTTCATCTTTTAAAAGCTTCATCCATGACATGTGCGCGTCGTTGGCTGAACCAGAATTTGTTGACCCTCCCTAATTGCCCCTGAACTGAGTGGCTTGCCGAGCCATTTCAGAGTCAACATGTAGAGATCTGGGGCAGGATTCTCCCCTACCCGGCGAGGCGGGTGATCCCGGCGGGATGGAGTGGCGGGAACCACTCCGCCGTCGGGCTGTCCCAAAGGTGCGGACGTCTCCGCCCCTTTAGGGGCCAAGCCCTCACCTTGAGGGGCTAGGCCCGCGCCGGAGTGGTTTCCGCTCCGCCGGCTGGCGGGAAAGGCCTTTGGTGCCACGCCAGCCCGGGCCGAAAGGTCTTCGCCGGGCGACGCATGCGCGGGAGCGTCAGCGGCTGCTGACGCCATCCCCGCGCATGCGCAGGGGAGGGAGTCTCTTCCGCCTCTGCCATAGTAAAGACCATGGCAAATGGCCGAAGAAAAAGAGTGCCCCCAGGGCACAGGCCCGCCCGCGGATCGGTGGGCCCCGATCGCGGGTCAGGCCACCGTGGGGGCACTCCCCGGGGCCAGATCGACCCGCGCCCCCCCCCCCAGGACCCCGGAGCCTGCCTGCGCCGCCTTGTCCCGCCGTTCAAAAGGTGGTTTAATCCACGCTGGCGGGACAGGCATTCCAGCAGCGGGACTTCGGCCCATCGCGGGCCGGAGAATCGGCGGAGGTGGGCCCGCCGACCGGCGCGGCGCGATTCCCGCCCCCGCCGAATCTCTGGTCGCGGAGACTTCGGGACACATCGGGGCGGGATTCACGCCAGCCCCCGGCGATTCTCCGACCCGGAGTGGGGTCGGAGAATCCCGCCACTGGAGTCACACGCAGGCAGATATCCTTCCCTAAAGAACATCAACGAACCAGATGGGATTTTTATGACAATCGACAATATTGTATTATTGAATTCAAATATTGCCTTCTGCCTTGGAGGGTATTCGAACTCAGGTTCCAGGGCACTGCCTGGTGCTCAATTACTAGTCCAGTAAAAATACCACTACACCACCCCATAACCCAGCAATCAATACAGTAAAATGAACATAAATGCATCAGTGCGGAAAATTATAGACCTGCATTGAATATGCAAACTGAATATGTATGTGCATTTCGCATTTTATGTTATTTAACTAAAGCCCAAACTTTAATAAAAACTGATATTTAAGCTGATTTATTTCTTGCAATTCATGTTTCTCAATAACCTATCTTCACTGACACCATCCCTGAAAATATTAATTAACACTCATTCAGAAATGGCAATATTCTCAAAGGTTTTCATACAGGTTCCACTCTCCCCTTCTTCATCTCTCTGAATCTCAAACTTCTTTTCAGATTTTTTCCAGTGGTTAGCACCGCTGCCTCACAGCGCCAGGGACCCGGGTTCAATTCCCGCCTTGGGTCACTGTCTGTGTGGGGTTTGCACGTTCTCCCCGTGTCTGCGTGGGTTCCCTCCGGGTGCAGGTTAGGTGGATTGGCCATGCGAAATTGCCCATTCGGTGTGGTTACTGCGTTACGGGGATAGGGCGGGGGGATTGGGCCTAGGTTGGTGCTCTTTGGGAGGGTCGGTACAGACTCACTGGGCCGAATGGCCTCCTTCTGCACTGTAGGGATTCTATGAATATGACTGTCCAACTCTTTTGGCTCTCTAAACTTCCTTTTGCGATAAATTAGTCCTCAAAATTAAAAATAAAATCCCTTTAAACTAGCTCCTGGGCAATCCAAGATAGTCATAGAATGGATGGATAGTGTAGCCACCTGAGTTGGCCAACTCCCGATTTAAAATGGCGAATGGCAAAGGTTGAAGGGAAATTCAGCCAACACAGGCAGAAACCAGCAGGTGCAGGTTTGCTGTGTATTAAAACTCTGCAAAAGCCCAGACAGCATCGATACCAGCGACCATCAGCACAATAATGTAGCAGCCATCTACATACTAATGCGCAATCCCTGGGTGCAATTGAAACATTTGGGATAAACAAAGCAAAGCCAGACTCCCCGGCGCCAGCAGGAGCCAACACAAAAGTGGTTAATGGACACCTCAAGACCGCCCATCGATCAGGGAACCGCTCCAGTATTGGAGAAATCGAACCAAGCGATTGGAACGAAGTCCAATCACTTGGGACCAGGTATGGGGTCCGCCCCGAAAGGCGGGAAGCCCCTGGGGACTATAAAGCAAAGCCCCCAAGTTCAACCCGCTCTCTTATTCCTGCCCGGGTCACCCAGCAACGCGAACCAACCTTGACCGTGGCCGGTGCAGTGACCGCCGACAGATCGTAAGTCTTAATTCAACGCTCGCTACGAGATAGGCGGTCCTAGCTACCAATCCGTACCAACTTCGAATCCCGCAGACTCAGAACCCGAACAAAAGGCCATTTGTTCCCCTGACCTGGTGGGCCAGTCCGAAGTTAAGTATAGGCCTGTTAGTTGTAGAAGTAGCTTTGACGTAGAATTTGTGCATGAGTAGCGATTACTGTGTATAATAAATGTGCTTTGATTTGAATCTTACTAACCGGTGTATTGAGTTATTAATCATTACTTGGACTTGAACCTCGTGGTGGTATCATAAAGATACCTGGCGACTCGAGAGCAAAGGTAAAAAAAACAGAGCAATTGAACCAACCGAAAAGTTAGCAACAATATTCATTGCTTGAAGTGCAAGGTTGGACATGGTCGATGAGTACATACTATTTGTTTGAACTTAATGATGCTTCCAACTGTACTAACCTCACAATAAATGTAGCCGATCAGTGTCTACAAATCAACAAGGCAACTGGCCACTTCCGGTTGCGGCTATGCCTAGGTAGGTCGCACGTTCAACAGCTCCCACCGGGAACGGACTTTTGGGCTCTTCAGAGGGGCCCCAACGGCAATTGTTCCGACAGTTCCAGTGTGGGAAGGTGACAGCAAGGTCCCCCCAACATTATATGGATTGGACCAGGAGTGGGGCGGTTACAAAAGTAATCCTGGCGCAGCGAAAAGTGCGAGAGAGGAAAAGCAAGATGGCGGCGGGTGGAGACCAAGCAGCATGGGCGCAGTGGGCACAAGAGCAGCAGGTGTTTCTTAAACGCTGCTTTGAGGAGCTGAGGACAGAAATGCTGGTGCCAATGAAGGCCGCGATTGAGAAGCTAGTGGAGACCCAGAAGGCCCAGGGGGCGGCGATCCGGGAGGTGCGGCAAAAAGCCTTGGAGAACGAGGATGTGATCTTGGGCCTGGCGGTGAAGGTGGAGGCGCACCAGACGCTGCACAAGAGGTGGACAGAAAAATTTGAGGACCTGGAGAATAGGTCGAGGAGGAAGAATCTTCGGATTCTGGGTCTCCAGGAAGGAGTGGAGGGGCCCGATGCCGGGGCATATATGGGCACGATGCTCAATTCGCTGATGGGCGCGGGAGCTTTCCCGAGGCCCCTGGAGCTGGATGGGCTCGTCGGGTCCTGGCAAGGAGACCGAAAGCCAATGAGCTGCCAAGGGCTGTAGTGGTGAGGTTCCACCGCTTTATGGACAGAGAGTGTGTCCTGAAATGGGCCAAAAAAGAGCGGAGCAGCAGGTGGGAGAACACGGAGATCCGAAATACCAGGACTGGAGGGCGGAGGTGGCTAAGAAGAGGGCTGGTTTCAACCGGGCTTAGGCGGTGTTCCATCAGAAGGGGGTGAAGTTCGGGATGCTGCAGCCAGCGCGATTGTGGGTCACGTTCCAAGATCGGCACCACTATTTTGAAACGCCTGATGAGGCATGGAACTTTATACAGACTGAAAAGCTGGACTCAAATTGAGGGTTTGTCGTGGGGGGGTGATGTTTGCTGTGTTTACTGCGTTTGGGGAATGTTCTTATTGGTTGAGTGCTGGGTGGGGATGGGTGAATGGATTTGATGTGGGTGCTGTGGGAGAGTGTGGGCGTCGGTGTTGGAGGGGCAGGGCCCCACGGAGGAAGAGGGGGGGGTGGAGGCCCGGGGATGGGGAGTTGGGGAAAGGCCGCAAAAAGGAGCTGCGCCAGAGGGGGGGGGGGGGGGCCGGCTCAGGAAAGCACAGGATTTTTCCCGCGTTAGGGAAGGATGGGGGCGGGGCCGGGGGGGAAGGGTGGTGCTGGAGGGGAGCGCACACTGACTGCCAAGGGGTGGGGGGATTCTCACACTGGGGGGTCGATGGAAGGGTGGGCGAGGCCGGAGTCAGCTGACTTACGGGAGTGTCATGGGGGGAGCAAAATGGCTAGATGAGGATCTAGCGGGGGGAGGGGGGGAAGGGGGGGGGGGGGGAACTGGGTTGCTGCTGCATTGGCCAAAGGGGAGCTGGAAGTAGGAGAGGTAGTGGGGCGGGGGTCCGCCGCCTGGGGGACTGGAGGGTGCAGGAGGCGCGGGCACATGGCTGGCCTAGAAAAGGAGATGGCTAGTCGGCAGGGGGGGGGGGCAGATCAGGTTAGGCTGAGAAAGGGATGGGTAGGGCAGGTCTTTCATTCAGGGCTGGATGCGAAGAACAGAGGGGTTGCAATACTGGTGGGGAAGCAGGTGTCGTTCGAGGCAATGAATATTGTAGTGGATAATGGAGGTCGATATGTGATGGTGAGTGGTAGGTTGCAGGGGGTGCGGGTGGTACTGGTGAACGTATATGCCCCGAATTGGGATGATGCCGGATTTATGAAACGCATGCTGGATCGGATTCCGGATCTGGAGGTAGGAAGCTTGATAATGGGGGGAGGAGGGGGAAGAGAGACTTCAACATGGTGCTGGACCCAGCACTGGACCGTTCTAGGCCCAGGACGGGCAAGAGGCCGGCTCCGGTGCTCGGGGGGTTTATGGACCAGATGGGGGGAGTGGATCCATGGAGGTTGCCAGGCCGCAGGCCAGGGAATTTTCCTTCTTTGCCCATGTCCATAGAGCCTACTCCCGGATAGATTTTTTCATTTCGAGTAGGGCGCTAATCCCGAAAGTGGAGGGAACGGAATATTCGGCCATAGCCATCTCGGACCACGCCCCGCATTGGGTGGAGCTGGAGTTGGGGGGAGGAGAGGGACCAGCACCCGCTGTGGCGCCTGGATGTGGGACTGTTGGCGGATGAGGGGGTGTGCGGGCGGGTATGTATTGAAAGATATTTGGAGGCCAACGACAACGGGGAGGTGCAGGTGGGGGTAGTCTGGGAGGCATTCAAGGCGGTGGTCAGGGGAGAGCTAATCTCCATTAGGGCTCACAGGGAGAAGAGAGAGGGGAGGGAGAGGGAAGAGGTTGATGGGGGAGATTTTAAGGGTGGACAGGAGGTATGCAGAGGCCCCCGAGGAGGGGCTACCTTTTTTTAAAAAATAATTTTTATTAAAAGTTTTCATAAAATATCAATAACAAAATGAGAAAGAAAAAAGAACCCAACAGGGGTAAGTACAAAACACAATCTAAAAAAGCAACCCCCCAAACCCCTCCCCCCCGTACCTAAATAATAAATTAACATTAACACCCCGACTTAACACAACAGGTGTATACACCCCCTCAGACCCTCCAGTGTAAATAACATAAACAAAAATAAAGTAACCCCCCCACCCCACCCCCCGAGTTGCTGCTGCCATTGACCAATGACTAGCGTTCTGCCTGAAAGTCTAAGAACGGTTGCCACCGCCTAAAGAACCCTTGTACCGACCCTCTCAAGGCGAATTTCACCCTCTCCAATTTAATGAACCCTGCCATATCGCTGATCTAGGATTCCACGCTTGGGGGCCTCGTATCTTTCCACTGAAGGAGAATCCTTCGCCGGGCTACCAGGGACGCAAAGGCCATGAGGAGGGGCTACTTAGGGAGCGGCGGAACCTCCAGACGGAATTTGACCTGTTGACCACGGGGAAAGCAGAGGCACAGTGGAGGAAAGCGCAAGGGGCGACGTATGAGTATGGGGAGACGGCAAGTCGGATGCTGGCACATGAGCTTCGTAAGAGGGAGGCAGCGAGGGAGATTGGTGGAGTTAGGGATAGAGGGGGGAATACGGTGCGGAGTGCGGTGAGAATAAATGAGGTATTTAGGGACTTCTATGGGGATCTGTACAGGTCTGAGCCCCCAGCGGGGGAGGAGGGGATGCGGCGATTCCTAGATCAGCTGAGATTCCCGAGGGTGGAGGAGGAGGTGGCTGGTTTGGGGGCGCCGATTGGGCTGGAGGAGCTGGTTAAAGGATTGGGGAGCATGCAGGCGGGAAAGGCCACGGGGCCAGATGGGTTCCCGGTTGAATTCTACAGGAAATACGTGGACCTGCTGGGCCCGTTGCTAGTGAGGACTTTTAATAAGGCGAGGGAGGGGGGGACCTTGCCCCCGACAATGTCCAGGGCACTGATTTCTTTGATCTTGAAGCGGGACAAGGATCCATTGCAATGTGGGTCGTATAGACCGATCTCGCTCCTTAATGTTTTTTTTTTTAAATTTTTTTAATTCTCCTCCATTTTCACATTTTCTCCCACATTTACATCCATCAACGATAAACAATAATCAGCAAGATATGTCAGTCCCCATAATAACAACAACGATCCCATCTACCCACCAACCCCCAAACCTCAACCCGCATGTTTACATAAACAAATGACAAAAATAAATCAGGGATTACCCGTAGTCACCCTTAATCTTACACAGCTCCCACCCCCCCACCCCAGGTCTCCAGCTCCTCCCGTCCACTGCCTCTTGTAAAACTCCTCCCCCTACCCTCGGTTCCTTCCCCCCTAACTTTCCACCCCGGCTAGACCACTCGGACCCTGTTCTGCCAGGCTCCGATGGCCGCAGCCCCTCCCCCACCTCACTCCCGTTCACTGGCCGGCTTAAACCGGCCAGCGTGGAGGCCCCCGCCCGGGTCCCTTTCCCCCTTGCCCGGCCCCAGGAAAGCCCAAAGATCCCCTTTTAGCACACAAACCCCGCATATCCACCTACACCCCAAAGAACCCTCATTTCAAGTGAAAGTCCCGTCCCTTCCCTTGTCCAAATATATACCACATTGGCTCCTTTAATCTCTACACCCGCGCGCAGTGATACAAAAAAGAAGAAAATACAGTCATGAGGTTACATCGGCACATGGCCATTCCTCAATTTGTCAGTTCTGCCACAGTCCTTCTGCTTTCGCAAACTCCTCCGCTGCTTCCGCCGTTCCAAAATAAAAGTCCCTGAGCTTGTAAGTCACCCTCAACTTCGCTGGATATACAATGCCGCACCGCACCTTGCTAATGAACAGTGCCCTCTTCACCCGGTTGAAGGCAGCCCGCCTCCTTGCCAGCTCCACCGTAAAGTCCTGGTATACACGTATACCAGCTCCAGCTCACTGCACCACCCGCTTCTACTTGGCCCAGCTCAGGACCTTCTCCTTCACACTGTACCTACAGAAGCACAGAGTCACTGCCCTTGGTGGCTCACTCGCCTTTGGTACAGGCCTCCACGACCGATGAGCCCGATCCAGTTCATATCGGGAGGGGTCCTCCCCCTCCCCCAATAGTTTTGCCAGCATCGCGGCAAAATACTCAGTCGGCTTCAGTCCTTCAACTCCTTCGGGCAGCCCCACAATCCTCAAGTTCTGTCGCCTGGATCTATTTTCCAGGTCTTCCATTTTTCCTCGCAGATCCTTGTTAGTATCCATCACCTTCCGCATCTCCCTCCCCATCGAGGCAAGTTGATCACCGTGCTGCAATAAGGTCTCCTTCACTTCCTTCAGCGCCTCCCCTTGCTCTTGCACCTCCGCCACTGCGCTCGCCACCTCCGTCCTCACCGGGGAAACCGCCTCCTCCACCAGCACACTCAAAGCCACCCTCATCTCCTTCCTCACCGTCTCCATGCATTTCGCAATCTGCGCCAACTGCTTTTCAAATTCCGCAGCCATCACCTTGGTTATTTCTTCAGCCGTAAGCAGTGCGGCCTTCCCTGGTGCTCCAGCCTCCATTTTTCCTGGTGACCCCGCGATGACCTTTCTACTCCCAAACGGACCTCCAGCTGGTTTTTTTTCGGCCGTTTTTCTGCTCACCCTCGACATTTTTCTTTGGGTTTTTTTTCCCTCCTGTGTCTTCTCAGTGCCTCCTCCGTGCCTTCTCCCTTCTTCTGCCGCCTCCGCGGACCCTGGGACTGGGCGTAAAGCCCCGAAATTGCCGTTCCCGAGCGGGGGCTCTCCATTGTGCGGCCGCCTCCCGCCCGCCGTCACCGGAAGTCCTCGCTCCTCAATGTTGACGCTAAGTTGCTGGCGAAGGTGCTGGCTACGAGAATTGAGGACTGTGTCCCGGGGGTGATTCATGAGGACCAGACGGGATTTGTGAAGGGTAGGCAGCTAAATACAAATGTGCGGAGGCTCCTCAATGTGATTATGATGCCCTCGGTGGAGGGGGAAGCGGAGGTAGTGGCAGCTATGGATGCGGAGAACGTCTTAGATCGGGTGGAGTGGGAGTATCTTTGGGAAGTGTTGCGGAGGTTTGGATTCAGGGAGGGGTTCATCAGTTGGGTCAGGCTGCGAAATAGAGCCCCGGTGGCGAGTGTGGCTACGAACCGGCGGAGGTCGGAGTACTTTCGGCTGTACCGGGGGACGAGACAGGGGTGCCCCTTGTCCCCCTTGTTGTTTGCACTGGCAATTGAGCCGCTGGCCATGGCACTGAGGGAGTCCAGGAAATGGAGGGGATCGGTTCGGGGGCAGAGGAACACCGGGTGTCGTTGGATGCCGATGACCTGTTGTTGTATGTTGCGGATCCAGTGGAGGGGATGGCGAAGGTCATGCGGATCCTTAGGGAGTTTGGGGACTTTTTGGGATATAAACTCAACGTAGGGAAGAGTGAGCTCTTTGTGGTGCACTCAGGGGCCCAGGGAAGGGGGACAGACGAGTTACCGCTGAAGAGGGCGGAAAGGAGCTTTCGGTACCTGGGGATCCAAGTAGCTAGGAGTTGGGGGGCCCTGCACAAGCTCAATTTGACGCGGTTGGTGGAGCAGACGGAGGAGGATTTTAAAAGATGGGATATGCTGCCACTCTCACTAGCGGGTAGGGTGCAGTCGGTAAAAATGACGGTCCTCCCGAGGTTTCTCTTTGTGTTCCAGTGCCTTCCCATTATGATCCCCAAGGCCTTTTTCAAACGAGTAAGCAGGAGCATCATGGGATTTCTGTGGGCGAATCAGACCCCGAGGGTGCAAAGCGTGTTTCTGGAGCGTAGCATGGACAGGGCGGGGGGCTCGCGCTGCTGAATCTGTGCGGCTATTATTGGGCAACCAATGTGGCGATGATCCGTAAGTGGGTAATGGAGGGAGAGGGGGAGGCGTGGAAGAGGCTGGAGATGGCGTCCTGTGTGGGCACCAGCCTGAGGGCGCTGGTGACGGCACCGCTGCCGCTCTCGCCGACAAGGTGCACCACGGGTCCGGTGGTGGCGGCGACGATGAAGATCTGGGGGCAGTGGAGGCGACACAGGGGTGAGGTGGGGGCCTCGGTTTGGTCCCCGATTCAGGAGAACCATCGGTTCGTCCCGGGAAGGATGGATGGGGGGTTTCGGAGCTGGCATCGGGCGGGGATTAGAAGAATGTGGGGCCTGTTCATCGATGGGACGTTTGTGAGCCTAGGGGCATTGGAGGAGATGTTTGGGCTACACCCGGGAAACGCTTTCAGGTACATGCAAATGAGGGTGTTTGTGAGGCGGCAGGTGAGGGAATTCCCGCTGCTTCCAGCACGTAGGATTCAGGACAGGGTGATTTCGGGTGTATGGGTTGGAGAAGGCAAGGTTTCGGCGATTTACCAGGAGCTGAAGGAAGAGGAGGAGGCCTCGGTGGAGGAGTTAAAGGGCAAGTGGGAGGAGGAGCTTGGGGAGGAGATAGATGAGGGTCTGTGGGCTGATGCCCTGAGTAGGGTTAATTCTTCCTCCTCTTGCGCCAGGCTCAGCCTAATACAGTTTAAAGTTACTCACAGAGCGCATGTGACAGCGGCGAGGTTGAGTAGGTTCTTTGGAGTGGAGGACAGATGTGGGAGGTGCTCGGGGAGCCCGGCAAATCGCGTCCATATGTTCTGGTCGTGCCCGGCACTGGATGGGTTTTGGAGAGGTTTTGCGAGGACAATGTCCAAGGTGGTGAACGCCCGGGTTAAGCCGAGCTGGGGATTAGCATTATTTGGGGTATCGGACGAGCCGGGAGTGCAGGAGGCGAAAGAGGCCAGTATTCTGGCCTTTGCGTCCCTGGTAGCCCGGCGGAGGATTTTGCTATGGCAGGATGCGAAGCCCCCTCGTGTGGAAGCTTGGATCAATGACATGGCAGGGTTCATCAAGCTGGAGAGGATAAAGTTTGCCTTGCGAGGGTCTGTGCAGGGGTTCCTCAGGCGGTGGCAACCGTTCCTAGACTATCTCGCGGAGCGTTAGGAGGTCAGCCGCAGCAGTTGCCCAGGGGCAGGGGGCGGGGTGGGGATGGGGGGGGGGGGGGGGGGAAAGGGGGGAGGGAGGGGGGGTTCTCTTGGGGGGGGTTTGGGTCAAGGTGGGGGGTTATTCCCTATTTGTGCTGTTTACTGTTATAAGGGGCGTTACTGTACATGGGAAAATCCAATGTGTAATTTCTACTTGTGTTCTTGTTGCTTTCTTTTTGTTGGGGGGGGGCGTTTGTTGAAAATTTGTTGAAAAACTTAAATAAATATATATATTTTTTAAAAACAAGGCAACTGGTACAAAACTGGTCTCCCCAGTGACATGAGGCAGAAAATAAAATCTTCCTTCACCTGTACCTCTCCTAAGATTTTATCGTTGAATAATTACGATTACTGGTCGATAGCTTTTAGTTGTGTACATAGTTCTGTGTCTGTCCTCCTGCTCTATTTAACTCTCGTATGAGTGAATAGACTAAATGCTGGTAACATGTGCCAAGCCTTTCCTTCGATCCATATTAATTATAATCTGAGTAGGGATGTCTGCTTTACAAGCTACTTTCTCATTTATATTGCTGTTCTCTTTGCAAAGATTAATTGGCCTGGAGACTGCGAAATAGACAGGGGTGCTAGTGGGTTACAATTGTTATTCACACAATGCAGTTATGTCCAGGTAGGCGGTTACTGCTTCGTATTCTGGAGATGTCGTTTACTTCAAAAGAGTATCCAGTGAGTGTCGTCTTTTAACTGCTTTTCCTTAATCTGCTCGTCATCGACTCCATTCAGTCAGAAGGAAATGTTCTTATTGTCCCTCCCTCTGCCTGGTAACTTGTTTGATTTAGGTAAGCGGTGGCCCAGCATTTATGTCAATGGATTGGTAATCCCGAGGTTTGAATAGGGATGGGAGTTTAAACCCCACCCCACCATGTTGGTTTGTGAAATTGAATTCAGTTAATTAAATCAATCCAGAATAAAAATGCGATCTGGCGGCCATGAAATGCTTGGAGTGTCGTAACAGTGCGACTGGTTCTTTTAGAGCAGTGTTTTTCAAACTTTTTTTTCCTGGAACCCATCCTTCGGAACCACACCGGCCGACCTCCGCGACACACATCACATTTGCCTACCTTTAATGTGAGATGGGTGCCTGCTTGGTCCTCACGATCTCACTCGAATCAGGTTCAAAGGAGGAGAGGGCGATGCGCACATCAGGGACAGGCTTCAGCCAGTTCCTATGTGCCGGCTTCAATTTTATGAAAACGGAAAATCCAGGGCAGCACGGTGGCGCAGTGGTTAGCACTGCTGCCTCATGGAGCCGAGGACTCGGGTTCGATCCCGGCCCCGGGTCACTGTCCATGTGGAGTTTGAACATTCTCCCCGTGTCTGCGTGGGTTTGACCCCAACATCCCCAAAAGATGTGGCGGATCGGTGAATTGGCCCCGCTAAATTGCCCCTTAATTAGAAAAAAGAATTGGGCACTTCAAATTTTAAAAAGCATAACCGTATTTTTTTAAATTGGAAAATCCAACCTTGCACATGTAAGTGGCGGTGAGAGGCATAGCATCAAAATGCTTGTTTTGCTCAGCATTGGGAGATGTTACTCCAGATTGCGCACAGCCTCATGGTCTTTTGGTGTGATTTTAATGTGGTATCTCAGGTCAGGTACAGCAGCGTAATCTTTTAATTTGGAGTCAGCTCTTAGGTAATAACTGACTCTGGGGTCTCAACCTCAAAAGGAATTTTTCACCGGCCACTTCTCTTTCAATATCTTAATATCTGGTAAAGAGCAATGTTCAAAGAAAATGACAAAAAAAAATTTTTTTTTATTGTCCTGATGATCTTTCTCAGGGTTACACACAGCCGGGTCCTGGAGGTTGGTCTCCAATTCCTGGACAGTCCAGGCCAATCCTGGAGGGTTGGCGATCTTCCTCCATCTCAGTCTCCTTGTGACGTCCCCAGCATCAACGATTGGAGTCCTGCTCCCAGACAACCTGTTCCAGTACAGTTACAACCCTGGCACCTACCCGACAAAATGGAAGATTGCCCAGTACGGTCTGGCCATAAGAAGGACAATAAATCCCATCTGGCCATTTACTGTACCATCAGCAGACTCTCAAATCAACAGCAAAGTGATGGAAGGTAAATTACTCATCAATAACCTACTCACTGATGTTCAACCAGGATCGCTTGGCTCCAGACCTCAATACAACCTTTAGCCAAACATGGATCAAAGTGCCAAATTCCAGATGTGGGAGTGACTGTCCTTTGACATCAAGGCAGCTTTTGCCAAAGGGGGGGGGGGTCTCTCTCTTAGCATACCTCGCATAAAAGGCGATGGTTGTGGTTCTTCAAAGCCAATCAGCTCAACCCAGGACAGTGCTACAGAGTTCCTCAGGCTCAACCATCTTGATTCACTTCATCAATGGTATTCCCTCGAACATAAGGTGGGAACGTTAGCTAATGATTTTGCAGTGTTCAGTTCCGTTTACAACTCCTCGTATACTGTTGCTAACTTTTGGTTGGCTATTAATTCGTAATTTGCTCTGTTTTATAACCTTTGCTCTAGAGTCGCCAGGTATCTTTATGATACCGCCACGAGGTTCAAGGTCAAGGACTGATCAATAACTCAATACACCACTTAGTAAGATTCAAATCAAAACACATTTATTATACACAGTAAATCACTACTCATGCATAAACTCTACTTTCTAGACTATTCCTATCACTAAAAGGCCTATACTTAGCTTTGGACTGGCCCACCAGGTCAGGGGAACAAATGGCCTTTCGTTCAGGCCCTGAGTCTGCAGGATTCAAAAGCTGGTATGGACTGCTAGCTAGGAGCGCCTATCTCATAGCAACCGTTGACTGGAGACTTACTTGGTTGATGCGGCAGCTTGGACAGGTCACTCTCACGGGTTGATTCAAGTTGCTGAGTGACCCCGCCAAAGAAGGACGATTTGAACTTGGGGACTCTATTTTATAGTCCCCAGGGGCTTCCCGCCCTTCGGGGCGGACCCCGTACCTGGTTCCAAGTGATTGGACTACGTTCCAATCACTTGGATCGATTTCTCCAATACTGGAGCTGTTCCCTGATCGCTGGGCGGTCCCTGAGTGTCCCTTGGCCTTCCTTTGTCTTGGCTGCTGCTGGCGCCGAGGAGTCTGGCTTGGCCTTATTCACCTTAAATGTTTCGATTGTTCCCGGGGATCGCTCATTAGTATGCAGATGGCTGTGAGTTTCAGTGCTGTCTGGGCTTTTGCAAGTTCTAATACACAGGAGACTTTGCACTTGCTAGTTTTTGCCTGTGTTGGCTGAATTTCCCTGTAGTCTTTGCGGATCTCCATTTTAAGTCAGGAAGTGGCCAACCCAGGTGGCTACAATACTGAAGCAGTTCATGCAAGCATGCAGCAAGACCTAGATAACATGAAGGTTTGGGCTGGTAAGAGGCAAGAAACATTCCTTCCCCACCAGTACCAGGCATTGACCATCTCTTACAAGGGAGAAACAAACCACCTCCCATCGACATTTAATTAACTTCCAGTCATCAAACCCTCCACTGTCAACACCCGAGGGGTCACCACTGAACAAAAATGGACCTGGACCAGCCACATGGACTGCAGCAGTTCAGGAAGGCGGCTCACCACCACCGTTTCAAGGGAAATTAGGGGTAGACGATAAATGCTGGCCTAGCCAGCGTCACCCGCATCCCATGAATGAATAGTAAACCAAAAACGTAACTATTGTGGCTATAAAAGCAGGCAGGGAGGCTGGATATTCTGCGGAGAGTAACTCATCTCCTTACTCCCCAAATCCTGGCCAGCATCTGAAAGTCACAAAAGGTTATTCTGCAAGTACAGCAAGTGATTGGGCAGGCAAATAGAATGTTGTGTTCATTGCAAGGGGAAGGTAACATAAAAGAAGGGATGTTCACTGCAGCTGTGCAGGGCCTTTGGTGAGACATCTGGAATACTGTGTACAGTTTTAGTCTCCTTACTTCAGAGAGGATATAATTGCATTTTAAGCAGTTCAGAGAAGATTCATTCGACTAATTCCTGGGATGAAATGGTTGTCTTATGAGGAGCGTTTGGACAGGTTGGGTCTATATTCATTGGTGTCTAGAAGAGTGAGAGGTGATCTTATTGAAATATACAAGATCCTGACGGGATTTGATAGTGTGAGTGCCATCAGGATGTTTGCTCTTGTGCAGGAGACTTTCTTTCTCTCTGAAAGTTCATTAGCCTGTGGCGTACTCTTCTTTCCTGGAGAGCAATGGAGGACGGGTCATTTAATAGATTCAAGGCTGAGCTAGATAGATTTTTGATTGACAAGAGATTCACGGGTTATATGGGGCAAACAGGAAAGTGGAGTTGAGACCAAAGTCAGATCAACTACTATCTTCTCGAACGGTGGAGGAGAGTGGAAGGACTGAATGGTGTACTTCCTGCCCCTGAGTTCCTCTGTTCCTATGTCACCTTCCTTCATTGTGACTGGGTCAGATTTCTGGAGCTCCCAAACCAACAGCACTGTGGGACTACCTTCAGCACGGACAACAACCGTTCAAGATACCAGCTCACCGTCATTTTTGTAAATGCAATTAAGGATGGGCAATAAATGCTTATGTGAATCAATAAATATAAATGTGAAAAAAAACATATCCTCCAATTTCTAAGTTAAATAGCCGCTTATGTTTCCAGGATCAATGCTGTCGATATTTAAAAGTCCCTCAATTCCTTTTGACTACGTGTCTTCAAACTTCAACTTCAAACAAGCTGAGATATGCAAGTCCCTCTTTAAAACCAATTAGTCCCTGAATTTCAGCAAACCCTCTCCAGTATATCCTGGTCTTTTTAGGGTCAGACACATTGGGTGGGATTTTCCGTCCCGCCAGCTCTGCTTTCCGGCGCGGTGCGACACCGCTGGCAGCAGGACTTTCTGTTCACGCAGCCGGCCAATGGGGTTTCCCATTGTGGCCACCCCCACAGGTGGGGTGGGGGCGTGGGCGCGCTGCTGCCGATGGAGAATCCCGACGGTTATCTTACACACACTGAGGCCAATAATTCATTGTTCACCATTTAGAGTACTAATGCACATCAGGCATCATGTTATCATGGGTTATTGCAGAGGGGAAAGCTTTTAAAATGTTACCCATGTCCTGGCTCGCTAGAGGAGCCCTGAGTGCTCTAATCGAGTTGCTGGAGCTCTGTGCTGGTTGGTCAGCTCAGGTACAGCGATTCCTTTGTCTTAGGAGGAAGTCGACTTGAGTCAAGTAGCTTCATCGTCTTGCAACAATTTCACTATTTCACGGTGTTGTTGAGAGTTACAGTTTTGTGCCATTGGCACCTTCATTGTGCCATCTATTCTTACCAATGGAGGAAACACACATTGAGTTTTGAATAAGTGGGACCTTATGGTGATCATGCTGGTCAGTACTGGACAGCATTCAAGGAGGCGTGCAAACTCCGTCAACCCAGAGATCCAAAGTGATTGATATCTGATGCATTCTGTTCAATCTTGCCCTGCCAAGGGCCATGTTTAATTCCCAAATCCCAAGCGGTGAAGGATGGAAGTGAAGCTCACCTGTACACATTTTTTATTTTTTATTTTTTTAATATAAATTTAGAGTACCCAATTCATTTTTTCCAATTAAGGGGGAATTTAACGTGGCCAATCCACCTATCCTGCACATATTTTGGGGTGTGGGGGCGAAACCCACGCAAACACGGGGAGAATGTGCAAACTCCACACGGACAGTGACCCAGAGCCGGGATTGAACCTGGGACCTCGGCACCATGAGGCAGCAGTGCTAACCCACTGCGCCACCGTGATGCCCACCTTTACACATTTTAATCAACGTCCATTCATAGAGCTGCACATTCCAAACATGCACCGACGAACCAAACAATGTCGGATTCCTGTTTCGAAGTACAGCCGCACAAGGGAATCCCCAGCTAATGCCCACCACCCAAATACAATTAAGTACAATTAATTTGCAATGATCAGGCTGCTGTAGAAGAAGAAACCTCCCCTGCCAGAAAGCTATCAGGCCTGATAAAAGTCGATGAGCATGTCACATGTGCTGATTGCACATTTACTGCTTGTCCCTTGAATATCTCAGGAGCCACTGGACAGATGCCCAGCGGCAATACAAAGTGCCCCGTTGAAACATGGGCGTGCCCGTACTGTCGGAGGTCACGTCAACAGCTACAAGACTGCATCTAATATTCCTGTGCGAGCTTCCACCAGGCGCCTGTATAGTTGGGAAGCATTTTGAGAGCCCCCGGGGATGAGGAAGGGGCGAAGTAAATGCAGCTTACTTCTTTCTTAAAGTGAAGTGTTGTTTCGATGCATTGTTGGGCATCATGGTAAAATGAAGCAAATTGTGGGTCTCTCCACCTGCCAATCATTCCAGAGACCAACAAAATGTTGTCCTGACCTGTTCACAGGACCTGGTCACAGATGATAAAATAGCCATTGCTTTCTGCTACTTCTCGCTAAATGCCCAAAGAAAGCACTTCCAAGCCCGCTATAGTCCAGAAAGCTCCCGCCACCCTACCCCTCAACCTCAAAAGAACAACTTTCTCCTGCTGGCAAAGCATCCTGCTTCGGGAGGGAGTGAGGAATGGGAGGGGAGAAGATTGTTCACTCAAAATTCAGGGCTGTTTGGAAAATGTACACTAAGATCTAGATTAAGAGAGATCAATTCCTTGTATGTAGGATACCGACTGCTTCCTGGCCCACTTCGGTTACTCTGCTACTTTTAATTTAGGTTTTACGACCCAGGAGAGGAGGAGCCCAAGGCTTCCGCCCAAGAGTTAAGCACAGGTCATGTTGCAAAAGCTGAATTTTTTCTCTCACTAATATGAGCCTCCTGTGGAGGCCCTGAGCCATTTGAGGATAAGATATGAATATGCAGACGGGAAAATCCCAGCTGGTTTGTCAAGCCAGTGTAGCCATCTGGGATGGCCACTTCCCGATTACAAAATGGACACTTTGCAAAGATAATACTAAGAAAGCAAGCAGGGGCAGGGCTTGTCTGTTGATTGGAGCCGTAGCTCCCAGACAAGACCGATACTGCAAAACCATTACCATACTAATGAGCCATCCCCGGGGACAAAAGTGTAACATTTAAGTAAACGATACCAAGGCAGACACTCCGGTGCCAGAGGAGGCCAGAACAAAGCAGGCCAATGGCCACCTAGGACACGCCCCCACCATCAGGGCACCCACCCCTCGACAGGAGGAAATCGATAGGAACGATTGGGAAACGGCCCAATTAATTGGGGCCAAGTTCAAGGCCCGCCCAAAAGCGCACAAAGCCCCTTTTGGGTCTAAGAAGAATCCCCCAAGTAAGAATCGCTCTCTTGTGGCTCCGGCTCTCACCAAGGAGAGACCTGCCCAACAGCAACATCAGAACAAGTCCAAAGTCAACGCACGCTACGAGACAGACGCTCCTAGCTGTTGTTCCATACCAATTTGACCCCAGCAACCTCAGAACCGAACAACGGCCATTGTTCCTCTGACTGAGTGGGCGCCCGAAGCGAAATATAGGCTTTTAGCAGTAGTGATAGTTTAGTTTGTAGAGTTTTATGCATGAGTATATTTGACGGTGTGTGTAAATAAATGAGCATTGAGTTTGAACTAACTAACTGGTGTATCGAGTCTTTGATCAGTATTCGGTTTTGAACCTTGTGGCGGTGTCGGAAGATACCTGGAGACTCTAGAACAAACGTAAAAATAATAGAGCTGGGATAACTTTAACCTCCAAAATCAGGTGGTTTTGGGATTGGGTCGGATGTCAAAATATAAACAAAACTATTAAACCTAAACCCATCCTGCCTCAAAGTCCCAGGTTAAACAGAGGCAGAGAGGAGGATGGTGGAGCAATAAACCCACTCCTTGGAGACGGGACTCTCATTTAAATATTTTAATGAGGCGATGTCCGTCAGACTTTATCTGCATTTCAGGATTAACGTTCCCAGTTGGGCTTCCCGGGCCCAGGTGTACCTGATAGCTAAAATGGGAGCAAGACTGGATAAAAGCAAATTACTGCAGATGCTGGAATCTGAAACAAAAGAGAAAATGCTTGGAAAATCTCAGCAAGTCTGGCAGCATCTGCAGGGATAGAAAAGAGCGAACGTTTCGAGTCCGATGATTCTTTGTCAAAGCTAACAGACAGAGACAGTGGGGAATATTTATACTGTGCAGTGAGAGTGAAAGATGAGTCATAGCCACAGAAACCCAGGGAAACCGGGTGCTAATGGCCACAGAAACCAATGGAGAGTGCCTGGCAGACCCCAGAGAGAACAAAAGATGTGAAAGGCCAAACAGCAGGGAAACTAACATCAGAGGATGAACTGTAGATGTGGGGGGAGGGGAAGGGGGAAGCAAAGAGGAGAAAGGTGAAGGAAAGGTGGATAAGATTGGGGGGGGGGGGGGGGAATTAAATATATATTAAGAAAGAAAGAAATGGTAAAAGACCGTTAAAATGAAATGAAAACAAATGGGTCGAGGTGGGGTAGAGCAAGACTGCATGGAACAGGTAAGCAACAGGAAGGTCAGAGTCCTGAATGCGCATAGACTGCATCAAGACTGCATGGAACAGGTAAGGGACTTTACAGCGCTGCTTGTGGGCCTGTGGATAAGCAGGTGGGCTTTTCCGCATTGCCACACAAACCAGGGGCTGGTTTGGCACAGGGGGCTAAACAACTGGCTTTTAATGCAGAACAAGGCCAGCAGCGCGGGTTCAATTCCCGTATCGGCCTCCCTGAACAGGCACCGGAATGTGGCGACTAGGGGCTTTTCACAGTAACTTCATTGAAGCCTGCTTGTGACAATAAGCGATTATTATTATTATTTATTAACCTTCAAGGGATCACTCCCCCCCCCCCCCCCCAACAATCACTGAGATCCGTTCCCAAGCCTGACCTTCGATCTTTCACTGACACCCCCACCCCTTGTCCATTGCCAATCTCCTGAAGGCCACTGGGGGATGAATGTGTGAACAGCCCCTCCCCCGAGCACTGTTGATGCCAAAGACACTGGCAGTGAATCCGTTTTCTTTCAACTTGTTTTTAAAGGTCTCCTGACTGGCAATTGCCACATTTTGTGCCAACGCACTGCTCCGGCGCATCGGGGTGCCAGCGTCGTGATGCCATTTTCATCCTGGCACAGGCGCAGAACCCATCTCCGGCATTGGGAGCTACCAGCTGTTCCTCGGACAGACCAGGAGACTGGAGAGAAGTGGATGTCTGATGTCACCAGAGCAATGTAGGGTCATTCCCAAATTGTGGAATCCCATTAACTTTGTGAGACCCACATGTCAACAGCCTGGTTTTGAGCATCACAACTGCAAGAAGCAGGAAAACAGAGGAAACCCACAGAGCCAGAAAGTCATTACAGCACAGAGGGCCATTCAGCCCATCAAGTCCATGTCAGTTCTCTCTAGCGATCTTTCCCTGCTCTATCCCTGTAGCCCTTAAGTTCCTATCTAATTGTCTTTTAAAATCACTCACCAACTCTGCTTCCATCAGCCTTGTAATCAGTGAGGTCCAGGTCACTACCACTTGTTACACTGAACATTTCGCTCTTACACTCCTCGTGTAGCCATCACTCCTCGTGTAGCCATTTCCCAGAACCATAAATCTGTGTCGTCTGGAACCATGTACGATTAACTCATAGGCACAGCTCTTCTGAGCTCTCTCATCTAAACAGGGGTCATAATCTTGTGTACCTCTATCAAACCTCCCCACAACTTATTTTATTCCAAAGGTAAAACACCCGGGCTCCGACCGAACATCATTGCTAAGATCCTTCATCCCCGAAACCATTCTAATCATTTTTTAAAAATTCATTCAAGGGTTATGGGCTTCCCTGGCTGGGCCAACATTCACTGCCCAACTCTTAACCGCCCTTGAGCAGCTGGTGGTGAGATGCCTTCTTGAACCGCTGCAGTCCCTGTGCTGTAGGTGCATCCACAGTGCTGTTAGGGAGACGTCCTTGCTCCAAAGGGAGTGCAGCGAAGGTTGGCCAGACTGATTCCTAGGATGGCAGGAGGGACATATCAGGAGAGATTGAATCGGTTAGGATTGTATTCGCTGGAGTTCAGAAGAATGGTGGAGGGGGTCTCATAGAAACCTATAAAATCCTGACAGGGCTCGACAGGGTAGATGCAAGAAGGGTGTTCCCAATGGTGGGGGTGTCCAGAACCAGTGGTCACAGTCTGAGGATACAGGGGAGACCATTTAAGACTGAGGTGAGGAGACATTTCTTCACCCAGAGAGTGGTGAGCCTGTGGAATCCGTCGCCACATAACGTAGTTGAGGACAAAACGTTGTATGTTTTCAAGAAGCAATTAGATTTAGCATTTAGGGTGACGGGGATCAAAGGATGTAGGGGAAAAGCGGGATTAGGCTATTGAGTTGGATGACCAGCCATGATCAGAATGAATGGGGGAGCGGGCTCGAAGGGCCGAATGGCCTCCTCCTGCGTCTATTTTCTATGTTACGGAGGGAGTTTGAGGATTTTGATCATTCCGGGAACAATCGTTATCTCATCCAGGAGCAGTGAACCGCAACACATAAATAATTTACTTCACCAGCTCCGAGCTTGATAACAAGAAAAGCAAAAGAAACCAGAAGGATTCCCACTCCGGATTCTCAATTGAAAAGTTCCTCGTGTTGGGCCTTCAGCTGAACGCAAGAAGCGGCTCAGCTGTGATGCCCTCCACAGTTCAATATCCACGCTCGGGGATCACGCGCTATTAAACAGCTCCTCACAGCCAGCCAGCCGAACCTCGGGGAACTGCACCCCAGCGCCAGTCAGTGACTGCAGGAGGGCAACGGAGAGGACCTGGGGGAACGGATTCCTCCGCAAGCAGGGTATTGACTGCCCCTCACATCACAATGTCATTGGATAAAATCCACAAGATTCAACGGTTCGGAATTTTAAAGAATGTCAGCAAGAATAAGAAGAGAGAATAATCATGAAATATTCAATTTCACCAAAGGCTGACATCCAGATCTGTCAAGTACATACACTGGCAGCCTCGCAACACTCATCCTCCAAGGGTAGGGATGGAACTTGACTGTCTACCAAGGCTCAGTAATTGGAATTTCAACATTCTCCTGCTGTGCTCTCAAGTTCCCTGAAGGTCCGTTTAAAAACAGGCTCCATTTCAAGCACTGACTTTTATTAAGAGGACAGTGATTGTTATATTTCGAGCAGTTTGATTTTGCTCCGTCCAGTTCAGGCAGGATAAACAATTGTATGAGTGCATCGGCAAAGCCACCAATCATTAAAACCTTGCTCAGATATTAAACAGGGGCCTATTTAGTTACAGATAAATAGTTATTCATTTGTACCATGTGTCCTGGATCAGTTTTTATACGTTTCAGTAATTCTCTGCTGCATACCAATTGTCAAAATATTGTGTCATTTGTTAAAAAACTTCAGCAGAAATTGGTATTATGCTGGCATGGAAGACAAAGAAGAGAATACATATTTACCCAAAAATAAATCCTAATGGCAGAAGCGAATTGTCTTTTTTTTAAAAAGAAAATTGGATCAAACTCCATCTTATTCTTAACAATTTTCTTTTAATTACGTGAATCGCGGGGTCAATCCTCGGGGCAAATCCTTGACCAATCAGAGTCAAGCTACCTGGTTTAAATTTTAAACAATGCTTGGCAGTTAAGTGTCAGTCACCATCAGCCGGTGCATTTTCCATGGCAACACATCTACCAATTAGAATCCACTTGCCAACCAATCAGCACTCTATTCTTATAAAGTAAAAAGTTGTTGTTTCCCCTGACATTGGTATTCTTGTGATTTGTCCTGATGAGTGCGATACAAAAAAGCTTCAACAAACTGCCTTTTTTCGGTAGTACGCAAGTTATATGATGATGTTGATTCATTGCTTGTCTCAGTTATCAGTCAGCATGCAGGTATTCCTTTCAAGCACAATTGTTGACCCTCGACAGGGAATTTCAGCAGGCTAATCAGTGTGTGCATCACCGATTACCTTGCTCCTGCTTTTACTTGATGTAGGAACGTGGAAGTCATTGCACAGCAATCAATAATCATAGCTTGCATTTGTGTAGCACCTTTTAAAGTAGCAAAATGTCCTATTGCACTTTGCAATTCACCTGAGGAAGGAGCAGTGCTCCGAAAGCTAGTGTTTGAAACAAACCTGTTGGACTTTAACCTGGTGTTGTAAGACTTCTTACTGTGCTCACCCCAGTCCAACGCCGGCATCTCCACATCATGACTTTGCAATTTGACATTGAGCCAGCTCAGGGTATAGTAGGACTGTGGGGTGGGTTTTAGAGTGTGTCTTTTCTATAAATGTTTTTTAAGGGGTTTTTGAACAAAGTATATTTACCGTTATGTACACAAAATAGAATACATATATATACATAGAAGAGATGGGAACACGCGCAAAAAACTAAACAAACAACAAAAAAGAAGTTAGAATAAAATAACTGGTATGGGTATTTTGTGCTAGGCCAACAACAGCAGCTCTGTACAATTAGCAATATTTTTTTTAGCACATAAGGAGGCATCTGTTTGTGGGGGGGGAAACTGAGGGGGTACATATACATTTGGGCGTCGGGGAAACAATTACAGAGGGCAATACGCGGATGGATCTGGTGTTGGTGTTGTCGCTTGCTTCTCCCGGACGGTTTTCGTTGCCGTTGTCGTCTCGCTTCAACCGTTCTTTAGAGTGTGTCTTAAAGAAGGATAAGGTCAGTAGACTGGAAAGAGAGGATCTTAGATGGGAGGATCAAGATGTAGAATCAGTTGGATGGAGCAAAGAGGCAGCAAAGGGCAGCAGGCATTAGTGGGAGTTGTTTATAGGCCACCAAACTGGAGGGGTAATGTTGGGTGTGGCACAAGTCAGGAAATTAGTGATGCATGTTACATGGGGAAAAATGAGCGACTTCAATTTGCACACAGACTGGGTTAACCAAAAGAGCACCAATGCTCTGGGGTGTGGTAAGAGATGGGTTTCTGTACCAGTACGTTGAGCCGCCAATCAGGGATCGGGCTATTTTGGATTTATAATTCTGTGATGAGAAAGGGCTTATTAATAACTATTCTGTAAAGGAGCCTTTGGGAAACAGTGACCATAATATGATGGAAGTTTTCATTAAGTTTGAATGCAATATGGCTTATTCTGAACTAGGGTGTTAAATCTGAAGAAAGGAAGACATGAAGGTATGAGGAGCAAGTTGGTTCCAGTGGATTGGAAAAATACATGAAACGATTTGACGGGAGACTAGCATTCAAAGAAATACTATATGGTCTACGCCAGATATACATTCCTGCAAGGCACAAACACCCAAAGAAAAATGTACGTCAACTGTGGTTAATGAAAGAAGTTAAAGATTGCATTAGATCAAAGGCAGTGAGTTATAAGGATGCCAGGAAAAGTGAGAATTTTTGAGGATTCGGTGCAATTTGGAACCCAGAAAAGGAGGTCCAAGAAACTGATTAAGAAAGGGAAACAGTAATATGAATGCTAACTAGCGACGAACATAAAGACAAACTGTAAATGTGTCTTTAGGTATGTGAAAAGGGAAGGATTATCTAGAAGAAATGTGGACCCAGGAAATCTAGTACAGGGAAACGGTGGACAAACTAAACAGTTACTTTGCATCTGTCTTCACGGAAGAAGATACAGAAAATCTTTCAGAAGTACTAGGCGGCCAAGAGACTGGCAAAACTGAGAAACTAAAATAAATTAGTACTCATAAAGAATAGTACTGGAAAGGTTACAAACCCCTAGCCAGCTGAGCTTCATCTCGAAGGAGAAGGCTAGAGGGATGGTGAGTGCACTAGTCGTTATCTTTCAAGCTTCTATAGATTGTGGAAAGGTTCCCGCAGACTGGAAAGTAGCAAGCGTAAGCCCATGATTTAAGGAGGGAGAATGGAGAGCTACAGACTTTCTAGTTTGACGTCAGTTTTCGGGAAAATGTTAGAATCTGTTATAAAGGCTGTTAAGACTGGGAAAATCGGGCAGAGTCAACATGGATTTATGCAAAGGAAATCCTGTTTGACAAATTTATTGCAGTTCTCTGAGGATGTTACTTGTAACATAGATAAAGGAGAACAAGTGGATTTGAAGTATTTGGATTTTCAGAAGGCTGAGGAGGTTAGTAAACAAAATTAGAGGGCATGGAATTGAGGAAAACATGCTAGTGTGTGTTGAGAATTGGTTAACAGGCAGAAAACAGAGAGTAGGAATAAAATGATTACTGTCAGGATGGCTGTTATCGCAAGGATGAGTACTGGGTTCACAGCTCTTCACAATCTATTTTTCTTTAAATTTAGAGTTCCCCATTTTTCTTTTTTTTCCAATTAAGGGGCAATTTCGCCAATTCACCTACCCTGCATATCATTGGGTTGTAGGGGTGAGACCCACACAGACACGGGAAGAATGTGCAAACTCCACATGGACTGTTACCCGGGGCCGGGATCGAACCCGAGTCCTCAGCACCGTGAGGCAGCAGTGCTAACCACTGCGCCACCGTGCCGCCGCCGTTCGCAACCTATATAAATGATTTGAATGTGGGGACCAAATATGCATTTGTCACAAAAGAAGGTGGGATTATAAGTTGTGAGGAGAACACAAGGAAGCTTCAAGAGGACTTTGGCAGGCCAAGTGAATGAGCTAGGACATGGCAAATCGAATATAATGTGAATACCTAGGAAGTTACCCACTTTCGTAGAAGAAAGAGAACATTTCTTAAATGCTGAGAGGTTGGGAAGTGTGGGTACCCAATGGGACCTGGGTATCCCTGTTCATGAGTCAACACGCACACACACTCACGGTCAATACCATTAAACTCCCTGCATAACCGTACCACACAGACCACAGCGATTCACGGTGTCTCACGACCACCTTCTTCAGGGCAGTTAGGGATAAGCGATAAATGTAGGCTTTGCCAGCGACACATACCATGAATGTAAATGTATTGGCACAGCGAGGGAATGGATGGAGAAGTGTTTGGCATCAGCTGATGCGGGCAGGTAAGCTGCTTCACTTACCTCAAAACCAACACTCGACAATAATTCCATATACTTATCCCAGACTGGAGTCTGGAGGCCCTTTACCTCATCTTCATGCACCAGTGCCATCACTGCAGCCTAAACAATAATAACATGGCAACACGTCAATGGGGCATTAACATCTTTATTCAGGTCAACTCCTAATTTTAGAACGGGTTATGATGACATTTCCATTTGTTTGGCCGTTACTTTCATTGTTAACACTCTACATTTCTCTTCTTTTCTGGATGCTTTCATCTGCTTGCTTATTTCCACCAAGGATGTCTCTGCTCACCCTCACCACACGATTTCTGGATCAGCCCATCATGAGCCCGTGACTATCATTTACTCGAAGAAATTCTAATTATTCTCCTGGCTGATATCAGTTTTTTTTCTCCTTCCTGGTAAATGGGGTGACCCACAACCCACTCTCTTTCAGATAAACCGTACTGTTAAAAAAAGACATGTTGTCGAATGCTTGGCAGTTATCTGTCGGTCAGCATCAACTAGTGCGCGCTCCATGTCGACTCCTCTAACAATCAAAGTCCACGTGCCAACCAATCAGCACCCTCGCCTCATAAAGAATACGAAGTCTTACAACACCAGGTTAAAGTCCAACCGGTTTGTTTTGAAACACTAGCTTTTGGAGAGCAGCTCCATCATCAGGTGAGTGAAGAGGTGGGTTCCACAACCACATATATAGACAAAGTCCTTGACTATAGAGTAGAATCAGAACGATAATTAGCTCATCAATGTTTCAAAATGCTCTTTGCTCGATGTAAGATGCTGATTCATAAGTGGGTTATGACTTGAGACCATGGGCTCGATTTTCCCACCATTTTGTGCTGGGAGTGTCACGGCTGAGGCCAAAAGGGGCTTCACTCTGGACGAAAAACCGTGCACGAGTCACCTGACCCACGGTGGCCGGTTGACACTACCAGGGTGCCAGGTTGGCACCGCAAAGGGACGGGGTCTGAAGAGGGCCATGCCCATGAAAGGGGGGGGGGGGGTTCTGAAGGGGTATATGGTAGGATGAAGGAGGGTAAGAAGGGGTGTCATGAAGGTTGGGGGTTGAAGTGGAGGTCCTGAAAGGCAGGAGGACTGAAAGGGGGGGGGGGCCCGAAAAGTGTGTGTGTGTGTGGGGAGGTGGGGGTGCCATCACACTAAATTTTATTGATGGGTGGGCTGGTTACCCCTCAGGCATCAAGGTTTGAGAGTGATGCCTATGTCGTCTGGGGGTCACATTGTCCATGACTGGAAAAGTAAGTTCCCCATTGCAGAAAACAGTTCTCAGTGCGGCCCCCAGGTCTGGATCTCACCCAGAAAGCTGGAGCCGGCAAGGGGGGGGGGGGGAACAAACTTGCCCAAAATGACACTCCGTCCATATTTACCATTCTCCAAACTGTGGGTTCCCAATCTTAAGATAGAGCAAAGGGAGGAGCCGAGTGAAAGCGATACTTCTGCGGGAAGGATTGTGGAAGACTGGAGACCGAGTCATCCGCAGTTACTCTAGATAGGCAAACTGGCCTTGGGCGGGCGGGTTGCTCACCTCAGCTCTTGGCAGGAGGTGGAACGCCCAACAGTCTGAGGGAAAGTAAAAAATGATAGTAAAATGATAGCTTGGAAACCTAGCCATTCGCCATCAGAAATCAGCAAACAGTTACTCAGGCGGGAGTTAAAATGTTCTTTAAAATGTGCCAAAGCCACTCAGTATGAAAAGAGTTATGCCCAGAATCAAGGAATTCTGGGAAACATCAATTTTGCTCCCTTCACAGGTATCAATAACAACAATGGAACATAGCTGGGATGAATCATAGACGTTTACAGCATGGAAACAGGCCCTTCGGCCCAACTTGTCCATACCGTCCAGTTTTTAACCACTAAGCTAGTCCCAATTACCCACATTTGTCCCATATCCCTCCATAGCCCCTTACCCATATAACTGTCTAAATGCTTTTTAAAGGACAAAATTGTACGTGTCTCCACAACTGCCTCTGGCAGCTCGTTCCAGACACTACCACGCTGTGTGAAAGAATTGCCCCTCTGGACCCTTTTATATCTCTCCCCTCTCACCTTAAACCTATGCCCTCTAGTTTTAGACTCTGCATGGTGATGTCCTTAGAAGAGATAAGCAAAATATTTTGTGTGTTAGGAAAGATAAGGGTTGGGGGAAGAACTTTGAACATCTATTCATCCTAGTCGTTCAATAATCCAACTGCTTTGTTAACATAAGACTGTCCCAAATTGGTCTAGTACTATTAAGTAAGAGATGGGCAATTCAGGAGCCTGAAACTAGCGAGTCACCACAAGCATGTTTGCAATAAGCCAAGAGATATGTATGAAATCCAACCTTAATTAGGACACTACCAATTTGTTTGGAAACCATAGCAATTTCAGGCCAATGTACATTATGCAAATAATTCCAAGCCAATTTCAGGATGTATGGTATTGAAGCCTTGTCTGAACCAATCTCTGCCTGCACGCTGCTTTGTGGTATCTTGTGGAAGACGCTCGGATATTGGGTGGCACGGTAGCACAATGGTTAGCACTGTTGTTTCACAGCGCCAGGGTCCCAGGTTCGATTCCCGGCTTGGGTCACTGCCTGGGCGGAGTCTGCACGTTCTCCCCGTGTCTGCGTGGGTTTCCTCCGGGTGCTCCGGCTTCCTCCCACAAGTCCCGAAGGACGTGCTTGTTAGGTGAATTGGACATTCTGAATTCTCCCTCAGTGTACCCGAACAGGCGCCCGAGTGTGGCGACGAGGGGATTTTCACAGTCACTTCATTACAGTGTTCATGTAAGCCTACTTGTGACAATAAAGATTATTATTATAATTTGATAGATAACTGCAATGCAGGAATTAAACTACTCTTTCTGCAGAGAAAATGTAATTTTTATACAGTCAGAGGGAATTCAGGAGAGCCAAAGGCAGAAAAATGTTCAACATATATGTATAGAATACCTCTCTGAAACTATGTAAAGCATAATGATCAAAAGCAACAAACATACTAAATTAACCAGGTTACAAAGTGATCCTTCTATTTTGGTTAAATGTGCTCAGTATTGAAATTCAGGGCATCACGTACACAGCTCACGGCAGTTTAGACGTCAGCAACTAATTAGCAAGATTCTATCTAAATCAGGATAAAAATTAATGGAACGGCTTGAGAGCCATCAAAGCTTTTAATTCTTGTCTCTGGAGCCTCCAAATCATGTGACAATGAATCATGCTCGAGTTAAGGGGAAGGGTAGAAACAGGCAGTGTCCACCGCGCTCTCACTGAATCCCCCAATAAGTAATTTCTTTTTAATTCTCCCAAACAAAGTTCATTGAGGATTGGCAGACTGGGTGAGGCTCATTCCAACTCTCTGGTTCCGGTAGAATTGGTCACACAGTGGGGGCACAGTTTCAGCTGGCAGCCTCTGGCGTGTTGCTGGCATTTGGAACCAACTCCCTTTCTTGTTTTGAAATGGCAGCTTTCATTTCCATTCAAACAAACAGAGATCCAAAAGCACATGAAAAAAAGGAATGATCACTGATGTGACCTGCTTTTTAAATCCACCATACATGCAAGCATCCCCACATGGGATGAATTGGCAGCCTCTTCACTCCTTCAAGGCTGTTGGCTCAATGCTGGCTGATTCAGCAGCAATTGAAACTCTTAACTCGGGAACCACGCGAGATTATTCACTGCCTATGCAGAATCGAAATGCAGGGGAACATCCTTCGCTAAAAACAAAAGGGCATCAGCAACTTACGCTAACTGTCAGCTCCCGGGTTTTAGAGCACAAGTGTTACGGACGCTAATCAGCTCTCAACAGCGGCTAAGAGACTGGGTCAGATGCCATAATTTTTAAACGTTTTAATGCGGTGCAAAAAGATCGATTTGTTTCAGGAGTGATAATATAAGATTGGTTATTTTGTAAAAAAAAACTTTATTAAAACAAAAGAAAACAAGATTTTAAACTTTTTATCAGCTCTAACACAAACAGATAGCATGCAGTTTCTTATCCTTAACACACTAGTTCCCATTAAACATCATTCATAATAACCATGCCGCTCTCATTCCACTTGCACAGACAGGCCAAGGCAAACTTGCCTTTCCGAAGCATTTTTTTTTCTGGTAGGGACATTTATTCACAACCTTTTTCCAAAGTCTGCTTCGTTGGCAACTTTCAAGACCTCCCTGGTTGGTTTCCACAATCTTCTGCCTGTAACTGTACAAAACAGCATTTCTTCTCTCTCTCTAAAGTCCACCAATCCCTCAAACAAAGGTATTCCCCTGAGGTGGACAGACTTGTTATCTTGGCTGCCTGGTTTCCCACTCTTGTTTCTACAAAAGAGCAGAGCTATGCAATTCACATGCAACTAACATTGATACACAGAATTCCTACAGTGCAGAAGGAGGCCATTCGGCCTATGAAGTCTGAAAGAGCACCCGAGGACCCACTCCCCCGCCATATACCCATAACCTGCACATCTTTGGACACCAAGGGCACTTGATCATGGCCAATCCACCTAATCTGTACATCTTTGGACTGTGGCAGGACACCGGAGCACCCGGAGGAAACCCACGCAGACATGGGGAGAATATGCAAACTCCACACAGACAGTCACCCAAGGCCAGAATTGAACCTGGGTCTCTGGCCCTGTGAGGCAGCATTGCTAACCACTGAGAGACCATGCCACCTAACCTTCCATTGTCAGACAAATAGATAATCAGATTCTATGATGGGCTAATGGCTTACCAAACAAGGTTGTCCCGAAGGACAATGGACCTTGAGTGGATCACCCTGGCTGAACCAGGGCATCACGTGTATTCCCACTAACGAGGTTAAGTCTGAATGGGACATGGTAACTCGGGCTCTCGGGATATCTGACTCTGCTGCTGGCAGTCTTTTCCCTCAGTCTCTTTAACCCCTATCTCTTGGACCCCATTTCTGGACCCACGTTCCTAATATCTCCATATCGTGACACCAGTGAAACTGGAGATTGAAGGAAGAGTTTTAGTTCTCGACAGATAGGTAACGCGATCAATTAATCTTCAAAAAAGCTCCGATTCAGGAAGAAAATGTACGAGATGTTGCAATCATACTCGATTTCCAATCATATGATACAAACCCGGGTTTTATTTATTTTCTTTTAGTAGGACTCCCCACAAGAACGATACATTTTCAATCGGGCAGGAATAGGGTGCTCCTCTGAGGGTCAGTGCCGAATCACCTCCTTCTGCCCTGTAGGGATTCTGTGATTTTCAAAAAGGAATAATGATATTAATATTCCTTGGACATATTCGGTTGCTGGTGGCATTTCTGTGTTTCCCTATTGAAGGCCAAAGTGGAGGGAGATGCACCTCGCCAGAGATATCTTGGAGGTTTTTACCTCTGCAATTCAGGCAGGGTGTCAGCAGGAACGTTGTTTGCTGCAAACCATCTGCAGAGGTTACGGCAGCAGAGCGTGGCAGCCCAAAGGGAATTTCCGGAGCGTGTGCAATATTCCGCACAGAAGCACCTAACTCAGTTTCAACATTTATTATTGACCAGGGTGGCACAGTGGTTAGCACTGCTGCCTCACAGCGGCAGGGACCCGGGTTCAATTCCGGCCTCGGGTGACTGCCTGTGTGGAATTTGCACGTCTTCCCCGTGTCGTGGGTTTCCTCCGGGTGCTCCCGTTTCCTCCCAAAGTCCAAAGATGTGCAGGTTAGGTGGATTGGCCATGATCAAAGCGCAGGGTGACAGGGATAGGGCGGGAGAGTGGGCCAAGGTGAAGTGCTTTTTCAGAGGGTCGGTACAGGCTCGAGGGCCCCAATGGCATCCTCAGCACTGTCGGGAGTCTATTGTCCTTTGGACTATTTTAACACAAACAGTAACTCATTTTAAATAAACAACGCCGTTTACCGCAGATGTGATGGATAAGGTAGAGTGTCTATTTCCAGGTGGATGGTGTGACAAGAACGTGGGGGATGCACTATTGTACGGGAGGATAATGCTTTGCAAGTCATCCATTCCACTTTGGCGGAGCGTGTCAGCATCTCATCTGAGGTAAAGGCTTGTGGATTCAAGCCCCACTTGAGCAACCTCAGCGTAAAATCCAGTCGGAAACTTCATTGCAGCAGTGAGGCAGGGCTGCATTGCCAGAGGTACCGTCTTATGAAGGAGACACCCCCTCCCCCTTTCAGGCAGATGGTAATGATCCCACGCCATTCTTTCAAATAAGTGCCGGGGTGGTGGGGGGGGGGGGGGGGGGGGGCGTTATGTCCTGGTCAATATTTATTATTTATTACCCCATTGGCAAGCGGCGGGAAGCGAGAAGCCCGCCACCAGGAAACGGCACGGCTTGAGAAACACGCGGGTAAGGGACCGGAGATTCCTGCCCCATATTTACTCCCTTAAATCAACTGAAATTCCCCCACAGTTACAGTGAGATTGGAATTTATTTCTCAGTGTTATTAACCCAGGCTGCTGGATTGTTAGTCCAGTAACATAACAATTGTGCAACAGTCTCCATTCATTTATCCATTACCACACTCTGCTTTCTTACCTTTATGCCACTATCAGCACCTACTTTAGTCTTTAACACCTCCATTACCATAGTCGTGTGCGCCATGACATCTTTGTCAAATTTCTCCTTAGCTTCCACCTATTCCTGACCTTCTATTTTGCTCCATCCCTCTTAAACATTCGTCACATTTCTCCCTCTCTTACGAACCTGGAACGTTAACTCTGTTCCCTTCGCCACTGATGCTGCCAGACCCGCTCAGCTTTTCCAACATTTTAACTTCCGTAGAAACAAGCAATATTCCGAGTACAAAGCCAAACTTGACAGGCCAGTGACTGGAGTGCAAATGCACCTTTAGAAAACTTTACAGGACCAAGAAACTATTTCCTGATTCATTGCACAATGTGAAATGGAGACGAACAACTGGTTGAGTTGCCGTTTCGAGTGCAGAAATCCCGAGTTTCTTGGGACTAAGTGTGACACAAATGTCACCGAGTGGTGCAGTATTTCAAATCGGCTTGGGGTTTCTTTTGAATTCCTGCACTTGTGGGAAAACTCCTGCGCAAGTTTATTTATGATATCGCCGATTTTGACCAACCAAACAAAGATTGCACAGTGTGATTCGCGACGTGTCCCGAAATTGAACAAGAAAAGTTTAGAAGCTGGGCCCTTGAGGACTTCAATCCGAGACGTGCAGAGTATTTGTTGGAATCTGGGCTGAGTGAGACGGAGCTGGTATAATATGTGTTGACCAAGAGGGAAAAAAAAGATTTGTATTCAAACAGCCCTTTTCCTGATCTCGGAATATCCCAAAGCGCTTGACGGCCAGCGAAATACTTCTGGATGAGGAGAGGATGGTTACCCCTGCCAGAGAATCTAGAACTAGGGGTCACCGTTTAAAAATAAAGGATTGTTCATTTGGGACGGGGATGAGGAGAAATATTTTCTCTCAGAGGGGGGCGAGTCTCTGGCACTCTCTTACTCAGAAGGCAGCGGAAGCAGAACTTTGAATATTTTTAAGGCACAGCTCAATAGATTCTTAATTAACAATGGGGTGAAAGGTTATGAGGGTAGGCAGGAATGAGGGGTTGATGTTACATTCAGATCAGCCATGATCTTATTGATTTGCGGGCAGCTCCTAATTCGTATGTTTTGCCAGGTAACCACTGTTGTAATGATGGGAAACACAGCAGCCATTTTACACACAGCAAGATCCCACAACCAGCAATGTGGTAAATGACCAGAGAAGCTGTTTCTTGTCATGCTTGCTGAGAGGTAACAATTGGCTAGGACACAAGAGAGAACTCGCCTGCTCTTCTCTGAAATGGTGGGGGTGGAATCTTTCACATAGAATCCCTACAGTGTACAAGGAGGCCATTCGGCCCTTCAAGTCGGCCCCGGCTCTCCGGACGAGAACCCCAACCAGGCCCACTATCCAATTCTATCCCCATAACCCCACCTAACCGGCACATCATTGGACACTGAAAGAAAATCTGGCATGGCCAATCCACCTAACCTGCACATCTTTGGACTGTGGGAGGAAACCCATGCAGACACGGGGAGAAAGTGCAAACTCCACACAGACAGTCACCCAAGGCTGGAATCGAACCCGGGTCCCTGGAGCTGTGAGGCAGCAGTGTTAACCACTGTGCCACCCACCTAGCTGGGAAGGCAGACAGGAACATTTTCAGGAAGAGAGTAAGATTTCCAAGTGCTAAGAAAGATTGCCGTGTTAACTAACCGTAGGAATCAATTCAACTTTAAAATTCAGTTTGAATATTACAACGTACACTGATTAACATTCATTCCAGAGAATTATATTACAGTTAAAGTCAACAAACACTTACGTTATATTTATGCCTACATTATTATTTCTGACGATGGTTAGTGAGAATTCCAGCTTAGAAGCGAGTGGAATTTCAGGAGTCCCCCGCTGTGATAAATAATAGCAGCAGTCTTTGACAGACACAAAACAAATAGCTCTGCTAATGACTACAGCACTTGAAGTGGTGAACTCCTATTAAAAACCTATGGATTTATCATAATGGAAATATTTGATCCAATGCTAATATAACATTAGTTTCCCGGGGCAAAGAAGCTGTTCATCAGTGGTCAAGGCTTATTATACTGCTAAAAACCCAGATGCACCTCATCAACAGGATATACCTTTGTCCAGGGTTTTTAAACAGCATTATTATCGTTTTAAAAAAGGAAGCTCTTGTCATGGCTATGGTTTCTAAAGTTTTGATCTGTTTCGACGTTAACAGTGCACCTTTAGGATTTCTGCATTTAACTGCAAATGCGTGGATGCCAAAGATTGCTGTCAGGAGAATTACAGACACCTATATGAACAAACTAGGAGCAGGAGTAAGCCCCTCGCCCTTTCGAGCCAGCTCCAACAATGAATAAGATCATGGCTGATCTGATTGGATCCTCCCGCCTACCCCCGGTAGCCCTTCGCCCCCTTGTTCATCAAGAATCTAGCTACCTCTGCCTTGAAAGGATTCATATATTCTGCTTCCACTGCATTTTGAGGAAGGGATTTCAAAGAATGCGAACACTGACAGTGTGCTGCCATTGCAATCACAAACTCTCGGCCCATATCCAGTCTGTACAGCTAAACAAGCACAATAGCCAGGATATTTGTGGAGACAGTGTGACAGAGCATGGGGTAAACAGGAGAAAGAGATTTGGGGTAGTTCCCGGTAATAAGGGAGAAGACAACGGAGTTTGGGGGGGGGGGAGGAGATTATTGGCTTCACCGTGGCAAGAGAGGGGCCTTGATTGACAAAGGGGAGCCCAAAGGCCTCCTTGAGAGGCTGGGTAGAGTACTCCTCAGCCCCTTGACCCCCAAGCATCGCTGTAAAAGGCACTTAACATTTCGAGCAAACAAATCCCAACTCCCACTTACTGTAAGGTTTCCAGGACCAGAAACTTAAATTTAAATCAGGCTCCCAATCATGTCACGGGAGTCTGGTTTAAATATATTAATTATGAATTTCACCTTGGAGCAGGCACATATGAGGTGGGTTTGGGGGGATATGTTCCCAGTTTTAACATTTTAAAACCTTCACCCTCTTCCTGGATCCTGCCTCCTGGTATCTTTTCAGGTTGTTGTGGAGGAGAGTGGGTGATAGTGTGGGGGGCAGAAGGCTTACTGTATTACTGTGGGGCTTTGAGCTGGCGTATCAGTGCTGAGAATCACACAGCCCATAGGGCTACGAGACAATAGGCTGAATTTCCATCTTCCTTAATGGGATAAGGGCACCACCAGCATCTGTTGCCCATCCCTAATTACCTTTGAAAGGAGTGGCTTGCTCACCCATTTCAGAGGGAATTTAAGAGTCACCTGCATTGCTGTGCATTTGGAGTCACACGTAGGCCAGACCAGGTAAGGACGGCAGATTTCCTTGCCTCAAGGACATTAGTGAACCAGATGGGTTTATAGCTTTTCAACAACAATTAACGTTCAATGGGTGAATATCCGATGCTTCACAACTATTTTATTGTGATACTATAGTTTAGTACAAATACCAGTTGGCACTCTTCCCTTCCCTACTGGATCCTCTCCCTCTCCATAAGCAACCCACTGCTGGGGAAAATTAACACCTCTTAAGTACAAGCTTCAATAAGCATCACCTGCTCCCAACTCACTCTGAAACGTGACCTTTTTTATTCTTACAGGGACCTGTATGTCCAACATTATCAAACGTTTCATAGTCACCATTCCTGAGGCAAGCTTTATATTCCAGATTTGTTGGTTGAGTTTAAATTGGACCAGTTGACAATGTGGGATTTGAACCCATTGCAATGATGTGTATATTGTCAGTATAGTGAAAGGTTAATAATTGAATCTGTGTGGAAATCAAACACTAGAGGGCGTTACTAATTCAATGTATATAAGGCAGCCTCTCTAAGAATTCTGGGAAAAGCGTTGGGAGAAGCTGAAGAGGCCATGGAGGGGGCAGAGTGAAAGTTGAATAGAGATATATAGCACAAGGTCAAGTCATAGTGTAGTTTATTAGTTGGATAGAGTATTGAATACTGTAGTACAGATTTAATATCATTTGTTTATTATCTATAACTCAGTAGAGTGTGCGAACTTCATTTAATTAGCAGTGTAATAATAAAGTAGTTTTGATTCAATCTTTTGATTGGCATATTCTTTGTCAACACTACATCGGCCGATCCTGGAGGAAAAGGCAAAGAATACACCCAGTCGTGGTAATATAACATCCATAGAACATAGAACAGTACAGCACAGAACAGGCCCTTCGGTCCTCGATGTTGCGCCGAGCATTGTCCAAAACTAAGATCAAGCTATTCCACTCCCTCTGGCTGGTAATTGATGATTAATTAACTGATTGATGTGCACAAAATCATGAGGGTCGTAGATAGGGTAAATAGGAAGCCGCTTTCCGAGACTTCCGGGTGCGGCGATGACCAGCTAAGTCGCACGTTTCGGCAGCTCCCGGTGGATCGGACTTTTGGGCTCTTAATAAGAGACCCAACAGCAATTTTAACGGCTAAAAGCACTGTGCGGAAACCAGAAGGGAATCCCCCCTGGATACGGATGGAAAAAGGAGAGGAAAGTGGCCGGATTGCGGTGGATCCTTTAGAGCAGCGGCAAGGAAGGCAAGCAAAAACCAAGATGGCGTTGGAAGGTGGCAGTTTAACATGGGGCCCTGAACAACAAGAGTTTTTGAAACGCTGCGTGGAAGAGCTTAAAAAGGAGATGAAGAAGGAGCTGTTGGCCCCGATATTACAGGCGATCGAAGGGCTAAAGGATGAGCAAAAGACCCAGGAGCGGGAGCTTCGGGTCGTGAAGGCAAAGGCTGCCGAGAATGAGGACGGTATACAGGGCCTGGTGGTGAAGACGGAGATGCACGAGGCACACCATAAACGATGTGTGGAAAGATTGGAGGTGCTGGAGAATAGCGCGAGGAGGAATAATTTAAGGATTCTTGGTCTTCCTGAAGGTGCAGAAGGAGCAGACGTCGGGGCATATGTGAGCACGATGCTGCACTCGTTAATGGGAGCGGAGGCCCCGGCGGGTCCGCTGGAGGCGGAGGGAGCATACCGAGTGATGGCGCGAGGACCGAGAGCAGGAGAAATTCCTAGAGCCAGAGTGGTGAGATTCCTCCGTTTTAAGGACAAAGAGACGGTCCTTAGATGGGCAAAGAAAACTCGGAGCAGTAGGTGGGAGAACGCGGTGATCCGCGTATATCAAGACTGGAGTGCGGAGGTGGCGAGAAGGAGGGCGAGCTTTAATCGGGCCAAGGCGGTGCTTCACAAAAAGAAGATAAAATTTGGAATGCTACAACCGGCAAGACTGTGGGTCACATATGAAGGGAGGCACCTCTACTTTGAGACGGCGGATGAGGCGTGGACTTTTATCGTGGAAGAAAAACTGGAATAAGCGGGTTACTAAAAAAGAACGTTTGAAACAAAGTGGTGGGGCGAATATGGGGGGCGAAGAGGGGGGAAAAAGGGGGGGAAAGATGAGTTTTATGTTATTAATCCTGCGATGCGGTAACTTTTCTCTCTTCCACAGGTGGTGGTGGAGGGAGGAAGGGAGGTGGAGGAGATGGGGCGTTGGCCATGGGGGGCGGGGTCAAAAGGGAAGCGCGGGCTTTGTTCCCGCGCTTTGATAATCATGGCGGGAATAGGGAAGCAGGAAGGAGGGGGAGTCGCACGGTGCGAGCCGAGGTCACGGGGGGAAGCCGAGGTCGGCCAGAGTTTGTTGACTTCTGGGAGCAACATGGGAGGTGTAACTACGCTAGTGGGGGATCTAGCGGGGGGGGGTGGGAGGGGGGAGTTACTGGGTTGCCGCTGCTGGGGAGAGGGGGGAGCCGGAATGGGGTGGGGTGGGCGGGGGGGCACCGTCTGGGGGGGACACAGCTGCGTGGGAACCGGGTGAGGAGCTGGAAAAAGGGGATGGCTAATCGACAAGGGGGGGGGTAAAAAGCCCCCCAACCCGGTTGATCACGTGGAATGTGAGAGGGCTGAACGGGCCGATAAAGAGGGCACGAGTACTCGCACACCTTAAGAAACTTAAGGCAGAGTGGTTATGTTACAAGAGACTCACTTGAAACTTATAGACCAGGTTAGACTACGCAAAGGATGGGTGGGGCAGGTGTTTCATTCGGGGCTAGATGCGAAAAACAGGGGGGTGGCTATACTAGTGGGGAAGCGGGTTATGTTTGAGGCAAAGACCATAGTGGCGGATAGCGGGGGCAGATACGTGATGGTGAGTGGCAAATTACAGGGGGAGGCGGTGGTCTTGGTAAACGTATATGCCCCGAACTGGGATGATGCCAATTTTATGAGGCGCATGCTAGGACGCATCCCGGACCTAGAAGTGGGAAAGTTGGTAATGGGGGGAGATTTTAATACGGTGCTGGAGCCAGGGCTGGACAGGTCGAGATCCAGGACTGGAAGGAGGCCGGCTGCAGCCAAGGTGCTTAAAGATTTTATGGAGCAGATGGGTGGAGTAGACCCATGGAGATTTAGCAGACCTAGGAGTAAGGAGTTTTCGTTTTTCTCCTATGTCCACAAAGTTTATTCGCGAATCGACTTTTTTGTCTTGGGAAGGGCGTTGATCCCGAAGGTGAGGGGGACGGAGTATACGGCTATAGCCATTTCGGATCACACTCCACATTGGGTAGACTTGGAGATAGGGGAGGAAACAGAAGGGCGTCCACCCTGGAGAATGGACATGGGACTAATGGCAGATGAAGGGGTGTGTCTAAGGGTGAGGGGGTGCATTGAAAAATACTTGGAACTCAATGATAACGGGGAGGTCCAGGTGGGAGTGGTCTGGGAGGCGCTGAAGGCAGTGGTTAGAGGGGAGCTGATATCAATAAGGGCACATAAAGGAAAGCAGGAGAGTAGGGAACGGGAGCGGTTGCTGCAAGAACTTCTGAGGGTGGACAGGCAATATGCGGAGGCACCGGAGGAGGGACTGTACAGGGAAAGGCAAAGGCTACACGTAGAATTTGACTTGCTGACAACGGGTACTACAGAGGCACAGTGGAGGAAGGCACAGGGTGTACAGTATGAGTATGGGGAGAAGGCGAGCAGGTTGCTGGCCCATCAATTGAGGAAAAGGGGAGCAGCGAGGGAAATAGGGGGAGTGAGGGATGAGGAAGGAGAGATAGAGCGGGGAGCGGAGAGAGTGAATGGAGTGTTCAAGGCATTCTATAAAAGATTATATGAAGCTCGGCCCCCGGATGTGAAGGAGAGAATGATGTGCTTCCTGGACCGGCTGGAATTTCCTAAGGTGGAGGAGCAGGAGAGGGTGGGACTGGGAGCACAGATCGAGATAGAGGAAGTAGTGAAAGGAATAAGGAGTATGCAGGCGGGGAAGGCTCCGGGACCGGATGGATTTCCAGTCGAATTTTATAGGAAATATGTGGACTTGCTTGCCCCGATACTAATGAGAACCTTTAATGAGGCGAAGGAAAGGGGACAGCTGCCCCCGACTATGTCGGAGGCAACGATATCGCTTCTCCTAAAGAAGGAAAAAGACCCGCTGCAATGCGGGTCCTATAGACCTATTTCCCTCCTAAATGTAGACGCTAAGATTCTGGCCAAGGTAATGGCAATGAGGATAGAGGATTGTGTCCCAGGGGTAGTCCATGAGGACCAAACTGGGTTTGTGAAGGGGAGACAGCTGAATACGAATATACGGAGGCTGCTAGGGGTAATGATGATGCCCCCACCAGAGGGGGAAGGGGAGATAGTGGTGGCGATGGATGCCGAGAAAGCATTTGATAGAGTGGAGTGGGATTATTTGTGGGAGGTGTTGAGGAGATTTGGCTTTGGAGATGAGTATATTAGATGGGTACAGCTGCTGTATAGGGCCCCGATGGCGAGCGTGGTCACGAATGGACGGGGGTCTGCGTATTTTCGGCTCCATAGAGGGACGAGGCAGGGATGTCCTCTGTCCCCATTATTGTTTGCACTGGCGATTGAGCCCCTGGCAATAGCATTGAGGGGTTCCAGGAAGTGGAGGGGAGTACTCAGGGGAGGAGAGGAACACCGGGTATCTCTTTACGCGGACGATTTATTGGTGTATGTGGCAGACCCGGCGGAGGGGATGCCAGAGATAATGCGGATACTTGGGGAGTTTGGAGAATTTTCAGGATATAAGCTGAACATGGGGAAAAGTGAGCTGTTTGTGGTGCATCCAGGGGAGCAGAGCAGAGCAGAGAAATAGAGGACTTACCGCTGAGGAAGGTAACAAGGGACTTTCGCTACTTGGGGATCCAGATAGCCAAGAACTGGGGTACATTGCATAGGTTAAACTTAACGCGGTTGGTGGAACAGATGGAGAAGGACTTCAAGAGATGGGACATGGTATCCCTGTCACTGGCAGGGAGGGTACAAGCAGTTAAAATGGTGGTCCTCCCGAGATTCCTCTTTGTGTTTCAGTGCCTCCCGGTGGTGATCACGAAGGCTTTTTTCAAAAGGATTGAGAAGAGTATCATGAGTTTTGTGTGGGCCGGGAAGACCCCAAGAGTGAGGAAGGGATTTTTGCAGCGTAGTAGGGATAGGGGGGGCTGGCGCTACCGAGCCTGAGTGAGTACTACTGGGCCGCCAACATCTCAATGGTATGTAAGTGGATGGGAGAAGAGGAGGGAGCGGCGTGGAAGAGATTGGAGAAGGCGTCCTGTAGGGGGACTTGCCTACAAGCCATGGTGACGGCGCCGTTGCCGTTCTCACCGAAGAAATACACCACAAGCCCGGTGGTGGTGGCTACTCTGAAAATTTGGGGGCAATGGAGATGGCATAGGGGAAAGACGGGAGCCTCGGTGTGGTCCCCGATAAGAAATAATCATAGGTTTGCTCCGGGGAGAATGGATGGGGGATTTGGAACATGGCAAAGAGCAGGAGTAACACAATTGAGAGATCTGTTTGTAGATGGGACGTTTGCAAGTCTGGGAGCGCTGGCCGAAAAATATGGGTTGCCCCAAGGGAATGCATTCCGGTATATGCAACTGAGGGCTTTTGCGAGGCAACAGGTGAGGGAATTCCCGCAGCTCCCGACGCAGGAGGTGCAGGACAGAGTGATCTCAAAGACATGGGTGGGGGACGGTAAGGTATCAGACATATATAGGGAAATGAGGGACGAGGGGGAGATTATGGTAGATGAGCTGAAAGGGAAATGGGAAGAAGAGCTGGGGGAGGAGATTGAGGAGGGGCTGTGGGCTGATGCCCTAAGTAGGGTAAACTCATTGTCCTTGTGTGCCAGGCTAAGCCTGATACAATTTAAGGTGTTACACAGGGCGCATATGACTGGAGCACGGCTCAGTAAATTTTTTGGAGTAGAGGATAGGTGTGCGAGATGCTCGGGAAGCCCAGCGAATCACACCCACATGTTCTGGTCATGTCCGGCACTACAGGGGTTTTGGGTGGGGGTGGCAAAGGTGCTTTCGAAGGTGGTGGGGGTCCAGGTCGAACCAAGCTGGGGGTTCCCGGCGCAGGATACTGTTGATGTGGAAGGAAGCCAAGCCCCCAGGTGTGGGGACCTGGATAAATGACATGGCAGGGTTTATAAAGCTGGAACGGATTAAGTTCGTCCTAAGGGGATCGGCTCAAGGGTTCACCAGGCGGTGGCAACCGTTCGTCGAATACCTCACAGAAAGATAGAGGGAATGGAAAAGAAGAAGACAGCAGCAGCAACCCGGGGGGTGGGGGGGTGGGGAGGAACCAGAGGGATTCTTAGGGATGTTAATATATAAGTATAATATGTATAGGTTGTTGTTATAGATAATTGTATATTGGACGGTTAAAACATATTTTTGGAGAATATTTATCTGGGACAAGGCAGTTGCCATTTAGTTTTGTTTTTGTTTTTGTTTATATATTATTTATTTCTTGTTTATAAAACTGGCCATTGTTATTTATATTGTGATATTACTGTGTAAAGGATGCACAATGTACTGTGATGGTTGGCCAAAAGTTTTCAATAAAATATTTTTTTTTAAAAAGGAAGCCGCTTTTCCCTTTCGCAGATGGGGCAATAACCAGGGGGCATAAATTTAAGGCGTAGGCAGCAGATTTAGAGGGGATTTGAGGAAAAGCTTTTTCAGCCAGAGGGTGGTGGGAATCTGGAACTCGCTGCCTGAAAGGGTGGTGGGGGTGGGAACCCTCACAACATTTAAGAAGGATTTTGATGAACATTTGAAACACCACAGCATACCAGGCCAAGTGCTGGAAAATGGGATTAGAATAGATAGGTGCTTGATGGTTGGCACGGACCTGTTTTTTGTGCTGTAAAACTCTACGACTTCTCAAATACAAAGGTTCACAGCTCAGAAATAAGAGGGGGGGAAAGTATGTACGGAGTCTTCACTAACGCACAGCACATTCATCCCATCCGATTTCAGTGCACATAATTGTCAGAAGATGGACGAACACATTTCCCATCAGCCAAAGATCATCCGCTAACCTACACAGGCACACGGCTGAACATTCGCATGCACGGGAATGCTACATTACTGCCTCGGGAATTTCTGAGTGATCTATGTTAACTAGTTTGGCACAAGTTTGCTGTTTGGTTTTGCTGCCGACTTTATAGGGGATCGATGTTCATGCTCGATAAAAGGGATAGACCGCATTAATTTAGAAACCATTCATTGATTTCACACGACTGTGCTCATACATAATCCGAATTACTCCAGAGTGGAATAATTTGAATGTTCCTGTGTGGAATCCAGTATAACTTTCTTTCCCATGTGTCAGACCATGACAAAGGGTCATCTGGACTCGAAACGTTAGCTCTTTTCTCTCCCTACAGATGCTGCCAGACCTGCTGAGATTTTCCAGCATTTTCTCTTTGGTTTCATGACAACATGGACATACATCACAATCTATGGGGTGGGATTCTCTGTCCGTTCACGGCACCGGGATTCTCCGGTTCCCGCTGCCGTGAATGGGAGATTCGGCCGAGCGCCAGACTCTCCGTCCTCACTGGCAGCGGTACCGAGGCGGGCTCGCAATGGAGAATCCCGGCCTAATTTTCAGGTAATGGAAGTACGTGTGCGATAAGAATTTTAAAATGGCGCCCTGGTCTCCGAGGAGCCGGTCTTGCCGGCGAGTTTTGTTCCCCACTGCAGAAAACATTAAATGTGGGATTTACCGGTGCAAAACTCAAGCTCCAAAAATAGGGCTAAATTAGGGTGAATGCCTGTCTGGATTGCACCAAATACCTGGCACCAATCACCTCGCCAAACCTGCCCAAAATGACACTTGGGGCCCGATCAGAAGGCCTCGCACCCGACGCAATACATGATGAGGTCATTAAGTCTCATGAGAGGCCTCCTGCTTGATTTGCAATACTCGGGCACCTCGCAAGATGTCACTGTAATGATATGTATAATGCCAATATAGTAAAGGGTTAATATCTGAATCCAAGTGTAAATCAAACACTAGAGGGCATCACAAATTCACTGTATATAAGACAGCATCTCTAGGAATTCTGGGAGAAGCTGAGGAGAACATGAAGAGAGCAGAGTGAAAGTTGAATAGAGAAATATAGCACGAGGTTAAGTCATAGTGTAGTTTATTAGTTAGATAGAATATTGAATACTGTATTACAGATTCAGTATCATTAGTTTATTATCTGTAACTCAGTAGATTATGCAAACTTCATTTTAGTTTAGTAGTGGAAAAATAAATTAGTTTTGATTCAATCTTCTTATTTGTATATCCTTTGTCAACACTACATATCTGGCAATCATGGAGGAAAAGGCAAGGGATATAACAGTTGCGATCTGGGTCTCGCCCTCACTGGGCAGGATCCAGATTTGTATATTTAAGTGAGCAGTTGGCCTCACTTAAATATGTCTGCGCTGGAGTCACCCAAGGCCCGGGGTCCGCAAACATGGACCAGACGTAGAACAGTGGATATCACATTCAGCAGCTCAGCCTGAAATTGCTTTCTCCTATTCTCTTTTTTAATTCATTAGAACCATATTCCCTTTTCCCCAACCCTCAGGCACATTCACCCATTTCCACAGATTCTCCAATGATGCCTACTAGATCACATCTAGGTTTATTTTTAATAAACATTTTATGGAAGTATTTTTGATTTTACAATAACAAAATAAACAATGTACATGAATCTATAAACATAGTGCAAAAGCCGTCTCCCTCCCTTACAAGTCCCACCTTTATTAACCCCCTACTCTAAGCTAAACTAACCCCCCTCCCTCCTTCTGCTGACGATTAATTTTCCGCAAAGAAGTCAACGAACGGTTGCCACCTCCGGGTGAACCCTAACAGTGACCCTCTCAAGGGGAATTTGATTTTCTCCAAACAGAGAAAGCTCGCCATGTCCGATAGCCGGGTCTCCGACTTCGGGGGCTTTGAGTCCCTCCAAGCTAATAGTATCCGTCTCTGGGCTAGCAGGGAAGCAAAGGCCAGAACGTCTGCCTCTTTCTCCTCCTGGATTCCCGGATCTTCCGACACCCTGAAAATCGCCACCTCGGACTCGATATCACCCTTGTTTTTAACACCGTGGACATGACATCTGCAAACCCCGGCCAAAATCCCTTAAGCTTCGGACATGTCCAGAATATGTGGACATGGTTCTCTGGTCCTCCAGCACACCTTGCACACCTGTCTTCCACCCCAAAGAATCTGCTCATCTGGGCCATTGTCATGTGAGCCCGATGAAAGACCTTGAATTCTATCAGGCTGAGCCTGGCACATGTTGTTGACGCGTTGACTCTACTCAACACGTCCGCCCATAGCCCATCCTCTATCTCTCCTCCCAGTTCCTCCTCCCACTTGCGCTTCAGCTCCTCGGTCTGCGTCTCCTCTGATCCCATACATATCTAGGTTTTTTAGCTACTTCCTTGATTGTAACTTGGGCCTTAGTTTCCTTCATTGAGTTTATAATGGAGAACAAAGAAATGGCTGACCAACTAAATACATACTTTCAGTCTGTCTTCATAAAGGAGTACACAAATAACGCACCAGAAATGTTGGATAACACAGGGTTTAGGGAGAGGAAGAAACTGAAAGAAATCAGTATTAGTAGGGAACTGGTATTGGGGAAATGTATGGGATTGAAGGTCGATAAATCCCCAGAGGCTGATAATCTACATCCCAGTATACTTAAGGAAGTGGCCCTGGAAATAGTAGATACATCGCTGGTCATCTTCAAGATTCTACAGACTCTGGAATTGCTCCTACAGATTGGAGGGTAGCTACTGTCACCCCAGTATTTAAAAAGGGAGGGAGAGAGAAAACAGGGAATTATAGAGCAGTAAGGCTGGCATTAGTAGTGTGGAAAATGCTAGAGTCCATTTTAAAAGATTTAATAGCAGAGCTTTAGGAAAACAGTGGCAGGGTCAGACAGTCAGCACGGAGTTATGAAGGGGAAATCATGCTTGACAAATCTACTGGAATTCTTCCGAGGATGTAATTAATAGGGTTGATCGGGGGAGCCAGTGGATGTGGTTTATTTGAGACTTGCAGGCTTATGACAAAGTCCCACATACGAGATTAGTGTGCAAGATTAAAGCACATGGGATTGGGGGTAGAGTATTAAGGTGGACAGAAAACTGGTTAGCAGACAGGAAACAAATTGTAGGAATTAATCACTCTTATTTCAAATGGCAGGCAGTGACTAGTGGGGTACCGCAGGGACAATGCTGGGACCCCAGCTATTCACAATATATATTAATGATTTAGATGAGGGAACAAAAAATGCAGCCCGAAAGCAGGCACAGGTTACTGAGTAGGATGATCAGCCCTGATCAGAATGAATGGCGGAGCAGACCCGAAGGGCCGAATGGCCTCCTCCTGCTCCTATTTCGAATGCTTCTATGTTTCTATTAGTTCCACTTTGCCTTCTCCTCCCAATCCATTGCATATATTACTCTTGGAATCTTATTCTATTTTTCTTGACAGTCCAGCAGAACAGTCGGAAGGCTGTCTGAGGTTTTTGTCTGACCACCAATATAATGATTAGTTTTAGAATATTCGCCGTCCCTTGATCACTTAATATATCACCTTGGGGGTCAAACTATTTTCCTGGCTGCCTGCGTGCTTCAAATATATTTCTAACAGCCATTTATATTGTGGATCACATTCCCAACAATCCTGGCCTTGTGTATTTTGGCCCTTCTAATCAGCTTCCCGCCATCATAAACCTCAAACTTCTCCCTATCCTCTGGCTCGAGTCTGTCTTTGTGCTGGGGAAAGCATTAAAACACACCTCAGCTCTCCTCATTTATTTCTGAAGCAAACAATACACCTGTAAATTTACTCCGTCCTCTGTGTCATTATGTTGTCATGATGGCCAGAAAATAGCAGCCCCCTTTTCAATTTTGGCATCTTTAATTCTACTACTAAGATTCCGAGCATTTGTGATTAGAATTTTGAATGCTTGTTTGTCTGTTTACCTCAACCAACCATGTCTTGCCCAACGCTGGGGGGGTGGGGGCGTCGGTTAGCTCAGTTGGCTGGACGGCTGGTTATCCATGAAGGCCCCGCCTTCTCAACCTTACCCCTCGCCCGAGGTGTGGTGACCCTCAGGTTAAATCACCACCAGTCAGCTCTCCCCCCTCAAAGGGGGCTTTGGCAACTTTCAGCACGACACTGCCTCTCTTGTTGAGCTGGTTTAGCACAGTGGGCTAAACAGCTGACTTGCAATGCAGGACAAGGCCAGCAGCGCGGGTTCAATTCCCGCACCGGCCTCCCCGAACAGGCACCGGAATGTGGCGACTAGGGGCTTTTCACAGTAACTTCATTGAAGCCTACTTGTGGCAATAAGCGATTATTATTAGTTCTGACCTTATTGCTGTCAAACATTTATTGACCTTCCTGCTTATTCTCTCTCTCTCTTTCTATGAAAGTTGGGAGGGGAAAGGAGTCTGAACACCACTGGCGAGCTACTGACTGCTTTTTAATTCTTTCACAGCATGTGGGCGTCGCTGGCCAGGCCTGCAGTTTTCATTGGCCATTCCTAATTGCCCCTTGAGAAGGTGGTGGTGAGCTGCCTTACTGAACCGCTGCAGTCCATGAGATGTTGGTGGACCCACCGTGCTGTTAGGGAGGGGTTCCCAGGATTTTGACCCAGATACAGTGAGGGGAGGGGGGGGGGGGGGGGGGGGGGGGGGATACATTTCCAGCTGTTTGGAGGGGAGTTTCCCGGTGGCGGTGTTCCCGTGTGTCTGCTGCCCTCCTAGGTAGTAGAAGTCGCGGGTTTGGGAGGTGCTGTGAAGGCGCCTCAGTGAGTCCTTCCCAAACCCTGTTTCACTTGTTCCAAACTAAGACATGTTCTTACAATTAGTCTCAGTTTGACACCGTCTTAAGTGTTCCTGACATATTTTAGCATTCCTGCCTCATTCCCGGATTTAACTGAATCCTCACCTCGTCAGCTATAACAACTTCTTTCTGAGCTTTTTCTCCGCCCTTTTCTTGGCGCATATGTTTCGACTTCGTAACCGGGGTCCAGGCGCAGAGCTCACTGCAAATGGATGTTCTCAAAAGCTAAAAGCCCACAAGGGGCTTACCACAGAAAGACTTTGATTGAATCAGTCAACCAGCAAACTATAATTTCTTACTGAGGTAGAAATTAAAATTGGCTTAGTGACAAGACTCCGCCTTATCGTTCGCACTATCGATTGCAGTTTTTTTGAAGACATGGTGTGCTGAATATAAGAGATTGTTGTACTTTATATTTTTGCAGTAATATTATTAAAACTTGGGTTAAAATGCTTACAGACATTATGTCTGCTGGAGCTGTGATTAAAAGTGAGGTAATCAGTGATTTTTGCAGGGGGAGTGTTTTGCAGGTAGAGAGCTAATACAATGTTGTAACACTTCGAACCTGGCAAAACAAATCAAGGCACCTCTTGTAATAAGTGACAAAAGAATGCTGTGTGCTTTGAGTACACCTGGTGTAAATAATGGAGAGGCCAGGTCTGTCTGGCCAAAAGGGTTGCTTCCAGGGCTCTAAGCTGAGCAGAAGGTTTTCAGCTTGGTCCTAAAAACACATTTCTCTCTCCATGGACTCTGCACCAAGATAAGCAAGTAAAACCTGGTTGTTAACGTCATACATAAGTGGTATTTAAAATATATGGGTTCCTTAATTGGGATGTAGAGGCAGGTTTCAGGAAGCAAATTTTTTTAATAAACATTTTATGAAGGCATTTATGGTTTTATAACAATAAAAGATCGAAATACAAATGTGAACATAGTTCAGTGCATAACACACCCCACCATCTCCCACTGTCCCTGCCTAATCTAGACAGAAAATAGCCTAAGTCCCCCCCATTTCTCCCTGACCCGCACCTCCCTTTCTGGAAGCAAGTTAAGATGTTGCACTTTTTAATTGTAAAGCTATCTCTTTGTTGCTGATGTGCTTAATTCTTTGTTCAAATTACAGTTTGTTTTAATATAAAAGTTGTCTACAGGTCAGTGTTGTTACTCCTGTGGTGCAGTAACATTTACTTACAATTTTATCAAATGCAAATAGTTGGGTTCTAATCTGGTCTTAACCAAAATTGGGGTTTTGGTCTAGACCCATAACAATGCGTATAATGAAGGTATCAACAGCCTGATATTTTCAGTTTCTCTCCAGTTGTTATCCTCCCTGTTTTTATTATTGCTAAATGATGTGAATGCTGTAAACTTCCAGTGTTGCTGAGTTCCACATTTACAAATTCAGGAAATGTAGTCTTTTGTAATGTGCGCCAAACTTACATTTAATGTCGGCAGTAAGGAAGGTAAATGCAATGTCAGCATTCATGTCGAGAGGGCTAGAATACAAGACCAGGGATGTACTTCTGAGGCTATATAAGGCTCTGGTCAGACCCCATTTGGAGTATTATGAGCAGTTTTGGGCCCTGTGTCTAAGGAAGGATGTGTGGGCCTTGGAGAGGGTCCAGACGAGGTTCACAAGAATAATCCCTGGAATGAAGAGCTTATCACATGAGGAGCGGTTGAGGACTCTGGGTCTGTACTCAGAGTTTAGAAGGATGAGGGGGGATCTTATTGCAACTTACAGGATACTAAGAGGCCTGGATAGAGTGGACTTGGAGAGGATATTTTTACTTGTACGACAAAGTAGAACCCGAGGGCACAGCCTCAGACTGAAGGGACGATCCTTTAAAACTGAGATGAGGAGGAATTTCTTCAGCCAGAGGGTGGTGAATCTTTGGAACTCTTTTCCGCAGAGACTGTGGAGGCCAAGTCACTGAGTGTCTTTAAGACAGAGTTAGATAAGTTTTTGTTTAATAAGGGGATCAAGGGTTATGGGGAGAAGGCAGAAGAAAGGGGATGAGAAACATATCAGCCATGATTGAATAAAGAAGCAGACTCGATGGGCCGAGTGGCCTAATTCTGCTTCTATGTCTTATGTTCTACCCAATAGTCCAAAGATGTGCATGTTAGATGGGGTTACCGGGATAGGGCGGGAGAGTGGGCCTTAGTAGGGTGCTCTTTCGGAGGGTCGGTGCAGACTGGATGGGCTGAATGGCCTCCTTTTGCAATGCAGAGATTCTACGTCTGGTACAATTTGACCCTGGTCCTGAACTTGTCCGAAAATGGACAATGTTAATCGAGGTTAACATTTTGGAACACCCGAGTTGCTGCAACTTCAAACTAGACAAAAGCAGAGTGCTACGGATGCTGGAATTCTGGAATAATGTATCCTCAGACATAAACAAGGGTCAAGACTTGTTCCGAGTGACTATGGCTCTCGGAATTTCAGCTCCCATGGGCATTTTAGTTCCCAGTTATTATCGTAATGTGGGGACGTTGACTCAACTGGGCTGGAAATAGCGAGGCTCATCATGATCAAACCCTGCCGCCTGCTGTGTGGGCAGATGTCTCACGCCTGTCCCATGCACGGGTCATGGGGCAATTCAGTTGAATGGGATTTCCATTCAACGTGATTCAAAGGTTTGGATGCCAAATTTCAACCAGAAATGTCATCAGTTCTCAACAGTGTAATCTTTTTTTGACACATCCCTGCTCATTAGGTTACCCTGGTGATCTGTTTACAAGGTGGTGTCAGGAATGGAGAATTTTAGCAATGATGAAACTTGGGATCGGCTGGCGTTATTGTCTGTGGACCAGAGGAGGCTGAGAAGAGATTGAACTGAGGTGAACTGGGGTGCATGAAATTACGAGGGGGCCTAGATGAAGTGGATAGGAACCCTGAGCAGAGGTCAATAACCTGGGAGCATGGATTTAAAGTGCTGGAGGATTAGAGGGGAATTGAGGAGCTATTTCTTCACCCACACAGAGTGCCGGGGTCTGGAACACACAGCCTGAAAAGGTGGCCGAGGCAGAAACCGTCACAAAATATAAAATATTCTTGGTTATGGATTTGAAGTGACCTAGCCTACAGGGCAACGCTGGAAAGTGGGGTGAGATTGAATAGCCAAATTAGTTTCTTCTGTCCGGGACATGTTTGATGTTTGCGAATTGTTATGGGTCAGGGTTTAGAGAATCCCACAGTGTTCACCTGACCCAACACTTTTAATAGATTGTGGTATGGGGAGCACACTGGAAATCCAAGACACATCCAAGCTTTTTCTCAAAGTGTAACTAAAAAGCAGAACCAGAACTCAGCTCCACCCACACTCTGACATCACTGCAGTAACATGGGCAGTGAAACATTTCTTAAAGCGACATTCTCATGACAGAATGAAAACACCTCAGAAATGTGGGGTGTAATTGGATTAACCCTTGATCATTTAAAGATGGATCATTTCTTCTTACAGCAGCGCATTAAAATACAGAATATTTAAAATATATAAATACAATATCTATCATTTCCATCTAAAAACTCTACAATCACATCCGCCACATGAATTTGCATTTCTGAAGATTGGATATCCAGAATTGAGATACACATTATATGCAATATTCAATCCATTCATTTCTGTGGTGCCCAAAACATCTTTGTTCCCAATGGATGGACTTCCATCGCAGGTGCATAATTATCCTTTAAGTTTCGATTAGGGTCACCAATCTGAATTTTAAAAAATTATTATCTCCATAAAAATGACATGTATTATTTTATTGCTGTGTTAACTTTCTTTACACCCCCTCTTATCTCCCGTTTATGCATTACCATTCCAGACATTATCACTAAATAACAATGTTCCTTCTGCACACAGGCACTGTTACAAGGATGTTAGAAAATTATACAATTTCTCTTGCATTTTTTCTTACTGGATTTTAATAAACTTTAATCTTATTAAGTCAACGAGGGACTGTTAGCCGGCCATAATACACAGCCAAGTGGGGTGAAAAAGGAACAAACACTCAACCCCCCTCCTTCCCCCCCCCCCCCCCGAGGTGTTTGAAAGCCCCCATCTTCTGTTGACTTTCATACTATCTTGAAACTTGTCAAAAGTGTCTGAGATCAGACATCAAAATGTCCTACAGCACAATGAAAACAGCAGATATGGGGCGGGACTTTCCACACAATCCGCCACATGTTTCGCCGTCGCGCCATTGTCAAAGGGATTTCCTGTTGAATGCGCCCCTTACCACTGTCGGGAAACCGGTGGCGGGGGTGTGCAGTCAGTGGGATCAGAAAATCCCGCCGACGTGAACAGCTGGAAAGTTCTGACCATGGTAATTGAGTTCCTCTAGAATATACAGCCAGCAAGGCTTTTTAAGAGCTGTTTCTCAAACAGGGAGCAGAGATCAGAAGGGCACACTGAAGGCTGCAAAGAGCCATCTCTCTATCTCACTCCTCAGAAATCTTGTGAATGGATATTGCAAAGTAACCATCCTGAGAAGACAAAATATATTGCAAACCAAGATCTTTTGGGGGTAAAAATCTGCGCTGTAAAGCTACGCGCTGAAAGACAACCGAACAAAACAACTGCAACATGAAATCACCAAATCCCGACCAGCCAAAGCCAAAGGGCAGTTAACCATATGGACCTCTGCTTGTTCATTTATTCATGAAGTGTAAAAAAATCTTCAAGTGCATCCTCGTATTCTACTATCTGTACTGGTGGGTGCATGTGTGACGAGGGTTTCGATTTCCCCAACTTTTTAAAATTCGGATCAATAAGCTTATCTTGTTCTTTGATTTAAACTCAGAAAAGTTGTTTGATTAATTCCTTGTAATCTGAAAGCGAACACAGTTCCTCCACTATTGACAAAGTTCATCCACAACAAAACCATGTTACAGCCAGACCTGGGGTGGTAAATAAGGGATTTGGGTTACAGGCGGTAATTCAGCTCCCTACCACAGTACCACCCCGATTTAGTCGATTATTAAATAGCTTCCGTCTAGCTGTTGTCAGTTCAAGCACCCAAAATCAAAACAGAGGCTCTGGCATATTCCTGACATGTTGTGCAACAAACCAAGGAACTGTAATGCAAACGCTTGTCACATTTAATCATAATTCTGGAGGGTTTTGATAAAGTATAAATGTATAACGGTAATGGTACAAAAAAGATATGTAACAGACAAAGAGAAAGTCAGGAAAAACCTATCCCTTGGTCCCAGCAGCGCAATCCGGATCGAAACCTTTCGGCACTTTGGAAAAATAATTTTTCCCCACATGAACATCGCTGCATCTGATGTCGCGCAGTCATTAACCCTCCTCCCAGTAGGATCACACTTCACCCCATCTGGACACAGCTCTTCGCTCTGATCCTCAACGTCAAGCAAGCGGTTAGGCCCACTCAAAGTGAAAATAACATAATTCCTGGAATGACTCAGGCATTAATCAGTGAGTCCTAGACCCTCGCTCCTAGACCCCGATGCGACAAAGGGATCTCGGGCCGAACCGCACTCGCACATGGGCCGGGGAGTTGGCATGCTGGCAACAGACAGACAGGAGTCAAACGTAAGCAATAGCTCAGGTGCATCACAGAGTCTTCCTCAGTATGAGTTTATCATCACCCTCCTGCAGTGATTGATCAGCAGACATGAGGACTCCCCTGACCCATGCACCCTGATGCCCAAGGTTTACTGTGACCCTTCTTCCATGGTTGCGGAGAGGTTAGCATGGCCTTGGGTGGGTGGGTGGGGCAGTGCTACTTGAGTTGTTGGACAACATGGCGTTCCTATAGTCATAGAATCATAGAATTTACAGTGCAGAAGGAGGCCATTCGGCCCTTCCGAGTCTGCACCGGCCCTTACAAAGAGCACCCTACTCAAGCCCACGTATCTACCCGACCCCCGTAACCCAGTAACTCCCACTTAACCTTTATGGACACTAAGGGCAATTTAGCATGGCCAATCCACCTAACCCGCACATCTTTGGCCTGTGGGAGGAAACCGGGGCACCCGGAGGAAACCCACGCAGACACGGGGAGAACGTGCAGACTCCACACAGACGGGAATCGAACCTGGGACCCTGGAGCTGTGCAGCAATTGTGCTAACCACTGTGCTGCCCTAATAGTGGTCCCTATAGTGTGAAGCGGGAGGTGATGAGGGCAGCCCTGGTCCTTCTGCACATTTGATCCCTAACCCCCGCCTGTCCTCTGAATCCTCTCCGGCCACTTCCTCTACTCACTGCTGGTCTTCCTCCTCATCCAAGAAGGCATTCACTCCTCCAGGTCTCCATCAGTAAGGTGGCTGCCCCACTGCTGTGCCATGTTATGTAGGGAACAGACCATGATGAGGGAGACCCTCTAGGGACTGTACTGTAGAGCCTCACCGGGCCTATCGAGGCAGCAGAAGCGCATCTTAAGGAGGCCGATGCACCACTCAATCACAGATGGGTGGCACTCTCAACCTCATTGTAGCGGGCCTCTGCTACTGCCTGGCCTCCGCACTGGTGTCATCAGCCAAGACCTCAGCAGGCATCCTTTGTCCCTGCAACCTCGGTTGACCCTCGAATATTCCAGGTATTTGTGACTGCCCAAGGATGTGGTTATCATGCACGCTCCCTGGAAAATGTGCACACGAATGCACGAACCTCACCTGGTGGTCACACACCAGCTGGACATGAAGAAAGTGGAACCCCTTCCTATTTATGAAGGGGACTCCCTGATGCCACGGGGCACATGGAGAGACATGCGTGCAGTCAATCACCCCCTGCACCTGTGTCAGAGCAGCTATGGTGCCGAATCCCGCAGCCCTCTGGGCCTGTTGAGCCGGGTCCAGGTTGAAATGGATGAAGTCCAAAGCCCTCGCACAGAGTGTATCTATCACCTCACGGATGCATTTGTGGATGGATGATGTGAAATGCCACACAGGTCACCCGTGGAGCCCTGGAACGAACCCGCCGTGTAGAGGCATACCTTCACAGCCTTACCAGTGGGGTCCCTTCGCCTCTACGTGGCTCAAAGTTGGTCAGAATGTGTCACAGGTACCACACTGTCTCCCTGTTGAGGCGGAGTCTCCTGTGGCACTCCTGTTGTCCAATAGCTCAACGGAGGACACATGGGTCCTGTATACCCTCGGTCGCCTTCGTTTTCAGGTTGGTGTCGCAGATGCTTAGCTTCAGTCCTTCCCCTCGTCCATTGTCCTCCTGATCCTGGAAGCAGCCAGTCCTACACTTTATCCAGGGGTTATCCACCCGCTCACCCCTCAAGTGCCCTTCCATCTCCATTGCATAACCGGCCCCGGTCAATGCTATCACCCCTTCAGAGTCACTTCTGGCCTCCCATCTGGTTCTCTCCTACCTTAATCTCCACATCATTGGGGATTCCGACAGGAGGTTTCAATGGTCACCCATTCTCATAGGCAGGGTCAATTGGATGGTTCTGTCCACCTTGAGGGCTACGGAATCCTCAATGACAAGCACGGGGGTCCAATGTTCATTCAGACACAGTGCCTCTCAATCCTGAGCACCCAAGCATTTATGCACGAGTTATCACCCCTCCCCTTCAGCTAATGAGACTGTCGGCAGTTGAGGTTGTTAAGGGTCAACTCATGAGGGACAATTAGTTTGACAAGCATGAGTTTCAAGAATGTTAGACGGCACAGGTACTTTCTGCTTCGGGGCAGGCAAAGCCAATAGGCACCTTCTTACTCAGGCCGCGTCATCGCGAGATCTCACTGCCGTCAGGCCTTTACACCTAGACACCTGGACAGCCACTCTATTGATTTATAATCGGAGTTTGTTGCAGATAGGCTCTTAAAGGAAGACAGGGGAGCAGAAAGACAAAGTGCAGGATTCCAGGTTACGGGACCTAAACCCCTAAAGGTGATAGGAGCGGACAAGAGGCAGGGATCAGGGAGTTTGGGAAAGGGGTTGTCACGCTAGAACAGGTGACACAGATTAGGGTGGGCAAGGCCATAAACGGAACTAAATATGAAGCAGAGAATTTTCAACTTGAACAGTGAGGAGCCGCTGCAAGTCAGCAAGGAGTGTTTCGCAAGGTTGATTTGGAGTGGGAGAGAGTACAGGCAGCGGATATCTGGAAGAGCTGTAGATTGGGCAGCACGGTAGCACAAGTGGCTAGCACTGTGGCTTCACAGCGCCAGGGTCCCAGGTTCGATTCCCCGCTGGGTCACTATCTGTGCGGAGTCCGCACGTTCTCGCCGTGTCTGCGTGGGTTTCCTCCGGGTGCTCCGGTTTCCTCCCACAGTCCCAAGACGTGCAGGTCAGGTGTATTGGCCACGCTAAATTGCCCTTAGTGTCCAAAAAGGCTAGGACGAGTTATTGGGTTACAGGGATAGGGTGGAAGTGAGGGCTTAAGTGGGTCGGTACAGACTCGATGGGCCGAATGGCCTCCTTCTGTTCTATGTTCTATTCCAGAGTATCGGTGTTGGAAAGCCAGCCAGGAGGCCCCTGGAGGTATTGAATCTGGAGACGACAAAGGCACAGGTGAGGGTTCCAGCAGCCGATCAGCTGAAGCAAGGCTAGAAACAGAGTCGGCGGAGGGACAGGCTCAGAACCTCAACTTGGCATCAAATACAGTGCCATATTTGCAATCCTGAGAGAAACAGCTGAGGGCGGTAGAGCCAATGCTGAGGGTGCAGAGATTGTGACCATGGTGCAGGGATATGGAGGCAGAAGCTGGAGTTGTATTTGCTGGATTTCTCTATCGCATCCTAGTAAACAAGTAGAATAGGTTGTAACCAGGAAGGAATGCACAGTTGTAGTCTGGGCGGCCTCCCTGCAATTAGATGGATGGTTCTGACAAATTAGGAGTACCATGCGCTACATTGCTAAATCCCAAGATAATTAGCCGGAATGTCAATGACATTAATGGTGATGTGGCATTTCAAACCTCAGTACCTTAACCTGCCTGTTGCCCCGTAATGATATGCCCGAGCGCCCAAGGTGACCGACTGCAGTATATTACAGTTTAATTAAGCACCAACGTCTGGTTAAATTAAATCCACAAGGAAAGTGACAGCTCACATGATCGTCCAACACTGAAGCACCATTTGTCCTTTTTGACGAACACAAACGGGGGATACAGAACAAACGGGGGGGGGGGGGGAGGTTGGAGTGGGCTGCTAAATAAACACTTCAGACAAGATGTGTTTACATCTGTGCCGAGGTGGGGGAGGCTGGGGGTGGGTGGGGAGGCTGGGGGTGGGTGGGGGGGCGGGGGAAGCAATTACAACAAGTGCCCCGTTCTGCAGTAAGAATCATTGATCATTAATTGGGGTCTACAAAGCCAGCAGCAGTGAGATGATATGACAAGGCGCCCCACTTTACTGTCAAGCCTGTATCCACGCAAGAGTTCAAACATCTGTTTTATATTTAGTAGCGGTTTAATTGCACTCTGCAGAAAATCCATTAGTATCAGTAATGTTTGTCAAAAAAGCAAGAAATGGAGGCATGCGTGCAAGATATTTAACCCCTTCCTTTCTGCTTAACGAATCCTATTTATAACACAAATAGATTTGGGGCAGCTAGAGAACTAACTTTCAGCACTTCACGTGGTTTAGTGGGAACTGTCCAGCATAGAGTTGAGCCATTAAAACTCAAGGTTCAACTACTACGCCTATACAAGACTGGTTAATGACAGTGCTCCAACTAGAGTATAAACCTGGCCTTAATTCCACGTGGAAAAGCAAGTGGAAAAGTATCAGAAGGGTTTCCTCACTTGGTCACTATCTAGTGACTCTGTAGGCATGGTGACACAGCGGTTAGCACTGCTTAGATTCCGACTTAGATTCTGGCCGCGGGTGACTGTGTGGAATTTGCACTTTCTCCCCGTGTCTGCATGGGTTTCCTCCAACAGGGGCTGGTTTAGCACACTGGGCTAAATCGCTGGCTTTGAAAGCAGACCAAGGCAGGCCAGCAGCATGGTTCAATTCCCGTACCAGCCTCCCCGAACAGGCGCCGGAATGTGGCGACTAGGGGCTTTTCACAGTAACTTCATTTGAAGCCTACTTGTGACAATAAGCGATTTTCATTTCATTTTTTCATTTCAACAGTCCAAAGATGTGCAGCTTATGTGGATTAGCCATGCTAAATTATCCATAAAAGTTAGTTGGGGATAGGGTGAGGGCATGGGCCACGGTAGGGTGTTCGCTCGGAGGGACGGTGCAGGCTCGATGGGCTGAATGGCCTCCTTCTGCACTGTAGTGATTCTATGAAATGTTATCTAACTTCTATGGAACAGCGAGAGTTGGAATAAAACTCTGTCTAATCTGTCCGAACAATAGGCCTCCACCTCAGCCTTAGAGGAACATCCTCTATCGTGCCAGTCTAACATTTTCATCACTGCTTACATTAGCTGTGTTCTGGCCCCGGAGGTTTTCACTGATAGCAGATCGAGCCAGTTTTGTACATCTCCGCCCGCCAAGTTTAAAGTTATATGAAGAAGTTAGAACCCTTGCAACAGCAGACAAATGAAACCTTTATCCCAATTGTTCACATTGTATTGGAACCGAGATCCGAGAGGTGAATGGATATTTAAATCACGTTATCGGTCGCTCGTGAGATAGAGCGCCCATTATGGGATTTCGCGCCTGCGATCAACGGGGCCGCTAAATCGCGGCGGGTGTGTAATTCCACTGCCGATCCCGGAAATTGGCATTGTGTGAAGTGCATGACTTCGGAAAAATCAATGCCAAAAGTATACACGGCAGCTCGTACCCCGGTACTGCCCTTTGTTGACTTTGGTGTTGATCCCACAAACAGCATACCTACACACAGGTCTGGGATCAATAAGAGATTTGAGATCGTCTGAATCTTTTGGTACACATAATAGCAAAACTTACTGGGAAGCTGACATATGTGTCCAGTGGGAAGAGTTTCAGAATGGCCTTGAGCAGCTCTGGAATTTTGAGGCCTATTTGAAGGAAACAAAACAATATCAATTAACTACCTATTACAAAAGGTCACATGCACAGCCACGGACCCGGCCATTCTGCGTCCGTATCAACAGGTAAAGCTGGGGGCGAGTCTCCCACCAGGCGGCTAGCCCCCCACCAGGCGGAGCGGGGGTGGCGCCGACCTTTTGGTCGTAAGACCAGACCCATCCTGCGGACATGGCCGCAGAATTGGAGAATCCAGCCCTGGGTCTGTACCCGACGGAGTTAACAAAGATGAGTGGGGAGTCTCACTAAAATTTACAAGATACTGAGAGGCCTGGATCGAGTGGACGTGGAGAGGATGTTTCCACTAGTAGGAAAAACTAGAACCCGGGGTGCAGTCTCAGACTGAAGGGATGATCCTTTAAAACAAAGATGAGGAGGAATTTCTTCAGCAAGAGGGCGAGGAATCTGTGGAACTCTTTGCCGCAGAAGTCTGTAGATTCCAAGTCACTGAGTGTCTTTAAGACAGAGATAGATAGGTTCTTAATTAATAAGTGGATCGGGGTTAAAGGGAGAAGGTAGGAGAATGGGGGCGAGAAACATATCAGCCATGATTGAATGGCAAAGCAGACTCGACGGGCCGAATGGCCTACTTCTGCTCCTATGTCTTATGGCCCTTATAAAAATGGGCATTGATGTCCATGTTCCTGAGACCAAGGAGGTCATATCTGGACAAGGAACTGGTCAGCATTAAATGCATTGATTGGAGTAGAGTGGGGGCATCGGAGAGTCTTAATATCTTGTTCCTGCTTCCTGAGGCAATTATAGAATGTGAGTTAACAGTGCTAATTGTGGGTGTAATTGGGAAGAGAATGAGTTTATTGGATGACTGGCTTTTCCAGCTATGACAGATCTGTACCACAATTCAGGAAGAACTCGTATTCGCATAGTGCTTTCCACAACCTCGTGATTTCCCAAAACACTTTCCAACCAATGATGTACTTTTGAAGAGCAGTCACCATGGTTCTCATGTTAAAAAATATTGCTGAAAAAAGAGACAGGTTGCCGAAGCTTTTTGTCTTGCACTCACCAGGACAAACACAAGAATGCCAAATTTCAAACGATCGCAGGGGTATAGATAAACTGAAATTTGGCATTCTTGCACTTGACCTGATGGGTACATGGTGAAAAACTTCAACAGCCTCTCATTTAACAGTCTATACCTCCAAGTGACTGGTTGCAGAGCAAAATCCAAATTATTTATTGTTGAGGAGGCAGCCATTCAGCACATTGGGTGCGGGGCTGTTTAGCACAGGGCTAAGTCGCTGGCTTTGAAAGCAGAACAAGGCAGGCCAGCAGCATGGTTCAATTCCCGTACCAGCCTCCACGAACAGGCGCCGGAATGTGGCGACTAGGGGCTTTTCACAGTAACTTCATTTGAAACCTACTTGTGGCAATAAACGATTTTCATTTTCATTTCATTTCATTCTTCCTGAACTAACTCTTACCTCAGGGCAAAAACTAAACCTTCCACCCTGCTGTCCCTCCATAAGCACGTTAACCTTCTCTGGTCCAATTTTAACTGTCCATCAGGGAAAGACCAGCACTTGGAGAAGGAATTGGGCTGCATTATGCCAGAGTGGGGTATCCTGCAGTTTTCCCCATTCGTAAGACCTGTTTGCGCACGGTCAGGTCAACATTTTCTTTTGACTAGAAAGTTGCGGCAAGCGTGAGCTGAGAATGGTGTAGCAAGGACAACCGGGCTGGGATCTCTACAAACAATAGGACCAATGACTGAGAAGGAGGGTGAATTGGAGTAGCTAAATGCAGTATCAAATCAGGTACAGAAATAAAAGGAGGGGAAAAAATTAGGACAAAGCGAGAAGGTGATATAGGAACATAGACTTAGGAGCAGAAGTAGGTAATTCAATCCTTTGAGCCTGCTCCACCATACAATCAAATCACGATTGATCTCTTCCTGGTCACAAATCCCCCCCCCCTCACCACCTGTTCCCCATATTCCTTTAACCCATTTTTAATCAAAAATATATCTATCTCTTCCTTGAAACCACTTAATGACTCAGACTCCACCGCACTATGGGGCAGCGAGTTCACCCTCTGCGAGAAGTAGTTCCTCCTCATCTCAGTTCAACATCTACCGCCTCTCAACCTACATCCATGACCTCGCGTTCTAGATTTGTCCCGAAGAGGGAACATTTGGTCTACGTTTACTTTATCAATCCATTTAATATTTTATATACTTCGATCAGATCCCCTCTAAACACCAGCGAGTATAAGCCCAAACTGTTTAATTTCTCCTCATACGTCAACCCTTTCATCCCCGGAATCAATCTGGTGAACATCCTCTGAACGGCTTCCATTGCCACCACATCCTTCCTCAAATAAGGAGACCAAAACTGAACATGATGCTCTGGATGTGGTCTCACCAACACCCTATACAATTGCAAAAATACTTCTTTACTTTTATACTCCTGTCTTTTTGCAATAAACGCGAACATTCCGTTTGCCTTGTTAATTACATGCTGTACCTGCACACCGACTTTCTGCGATTCATGAACAAAGACTCCCAGATCCCTCTGCCCAGACGCACCTTGAATCCGCTTTCCATTTAGATAATTATTTGCCTTTCTATTTTTTTCATCCAAAATGGATAACCTCACACTTACCTACATTAAACTCCATCTGCCAAATTTTGGCCCAATCTCTCAGCCTAACTATATCCGTCTGAGGCAGGAAGGAAGAATAAGAAACAAAAAGGAGGAATGTTACATCGCTAAGACCTTCTAAAACAATTTGCAACCTGACGGACTGAATCTCATGCTTATGATTGTTCACTTTTTGGGCAAGAGGGATTGTTTGACAATTGTTAACAAATATTACATTATTAAAAGGGTACTTACACTGTTAATTGTTAGACTTAACTTTTATGGCTAGTTTAATGAGCAATTGATGTAAAAAAGTGCAGCAGGTTTATCGAAATCACAGGTGGTAAAATGTGAGATGTTGTTTACATGAAGCTATGGGTGGGGCGATGCAAATTCCCCTGCAATTTGTGTTTTTAAAATTCTTTCTCAAGCTTGTATGCATCACCGGCTAGGGCGGCATTTGTTGCCCATCCCTAAATACCCTTGAGAAAATGGGGGTGAGCCACCTTCTGGAATCGCTGCAGCCCATGAATGAAATGAAAAGCGCTTATTGTCACAAGTAGGCTTCAAATGAAGTTACTGTGAAAAGCCCCTAGTCGCCACATTCCGGCGCCTGTTCGGGGAGGCTGGTACGGCGTGTTACCATGGGGTGTAGGTATACCCACAGTGCTGTTAGGGAGGGAGTTCCAGGATTTTGATCGAGCAGCAGTGAAGGAATGGTGATATAGTCAGGATGGTGAGTGAAGTGACTTAGAGGAGAACTTGCAATTGGTGGTGTTCCCATGCATCTGCTGCCGTTGTCTGACTATGCGGGCTTGGAAGGTCCTGCTGAAGGAATGTTGGTGAGTTGCTGCAGTACATCTTGTAGGTGGTATACAGTGCTGTCATTCCACGTCGGTGCTGGAGGGAATGAATGTTCATTGCGATGGCAGTGGTGCCAATCAAGCAGGCAGTTTGTCCTGGATGGTGTTAAGCTTGTTGATTGTTGTTGGAGCTGCACTCATCCATCACGCTCCTGACTTGTGCCTTGTACATGGTGGACGAGCTTTGGGGAGTCAGGAGGTTGAGTTACACACCACAGAATTCCAAGCCTCTGACCTGCTCTTGTAGCCACATTATTGATATTGCTGGTCCAGTTCAATTTCTGATCAATGGTAACACCCTGGATGTTGAATGTGGGGATGCAGTGATGGTAATACCATTGAATGTCATGGGGAGATGGTTTGATTCTGGTTGGAGATGGTCTGGCACTTGTGTGGCCCGAATGCCATTTGCCACTTATCTGCCCAAGTCAGAAATGATTGTTAATTCCCAGCTCTGCCTCTCTAACTGAACAAAAGCTTTAACCCACTCATGCTTTAAAGCACTTTTTCACACTCACTGTTTTGCCCTTTGGAGGAATTAGTGGGGGAAGTGGTGGAAGGATTTCCGAGCTGATTATTGAACACGTTACTTTCCTTCTGTGGCCAACAAGTCCGGGTGTTAGACCTGAACCCAAAGCTTCTGGGTTCAGAGATGGAGGACACGACCATTGTGCCACAAAACCCCCTAACCCATGCATAAACTAATATCACACATAGTCCTTCTTAATTTATGGTGTCAACGCGGTACGGCAGTAACCTTCATAGGCTTGCTATGGATGTGTAGCGGACATGCACGAGGTAAAGTGATGCAGCTGGAACAAGAAGAGAATGCACTTCCTCCTGAATCCTGCTAAATCTACACCTGGTAACAAGGTATGACAGCAATAGGTGGCAAACCCACCCTCCCCTGTGGAAGGACACCATCTAGTGGCTGAACACTGTATGAATAATCATTTAAATAAGCACAGCACCTCTGAAACCCCTCAGCAACCTAAGTGAAAAAGTTTCAGGCATTTTACTGACTGCAGGTAAATAGCTCAACTGCCAAAGTTTAAGCACCAATTGGACACTTCCATGATAAATCAGTGACCAGAGGGGTAGCTAGTGTGGGAAATGGTAATGGTGCATTGGTTGATTACCGGGGGAAGATAGGGCGATATGCAAATCGAACACAAATCTGATACATGTACAATTATTATAATTTCCAAACCCATCACCACCTAAAATGACAAGGGAAGCAGACACATGGGAACACCACCACCTGTAAGTTCCCATCCGAGACGCTCACCACCCTGACTTGGAAATATATCGGCCGTTCCTTCACTGTCGCTGGGTCAGAATCCTGGAACTCCTTCGCTAACAGCACTGTGGGTGTACCTATATCACAGGGACTGCAGCGGTTCGAGAAGGCAGTTCACCGCCACCTTCTCGAGGGCAATTAGGGACGGGCAACAAATGCTGCTCTCCCCAGCGACGCCCACATCCCACGAAAGAAATAAAACTGACAAATGAAACTCTCCTTCACAAAACCCCTGTAACTTCAACAGAAGTGGATTTGCTATCTAGAGCCCCCAGTGCACCACTCAATCTGTCAGATGATGGTGGCTCCACCACCATTGGTTCTGGACTTAAGTGACCTCTCAAGACTGTCATAATATGCGCCCATACGCACCATGAGGTAAAAGCAGGCAGTGACAGACACCCAGGTGAGCCAATCAACATACAGAACAGAACACAACCAATCACCAGACAGAACACCAGAGGGGGCCTTCCAACTATAAAACACACGAGGCATCAGCACTCCACCTCTGTCCACTGGTGACAACTGTAGTTACAGTCAGGGTGTTCAGATCAATCAACACCTTCTCCACGTGGATCAGAGCTAGCCTGGCCTAGATAGTTAGAGTTAGTTTTCTTAGAGTAGTAGAGAGTCAACCCACAGGCAGCTGTGTGTTTTGTTACAGAAGTTCAATAAATCTTTATTGAACCAACGCCTACGTTTGGTGTATGCGTTATCGTTTATCTGCATCGTGTTGCAGTCCGTGTTACCCCAGGGTGAATAACACGACAAAGACCTTCGAACATATTGCCCTGTCAGACACACGTTGCAGAAGTTCGACCGTGTTACATGAGAAAACGCCACCTACGTTTAGCCGATACCCTTGTTCAAAGGAGGGTTTTTAACCACAATTGTGACTTCACTGTCCTTACTTCCCATCACATTTTTAAAAGTACCAAATTAAATGATGAAAGATTCAGATGCAGACTGGTCTTTTGCCAAAGGATGCAGGAACGCTCGCAGGAGGCTCAAACATATCTAAAGCTTCTCTGTTATAAACAAAGCAATTGAAAATCAACCCCCGTCCAGTCAACCAAAGCCAATTTATGAGAGAGAGGTGGTATGTATCTATGACAGAATACATTAAATACTGAACAGAATTAGAGGTTTCGGGTAACGTGATGAATGGTAGAAACCTGGAATTTCTCAGAGCATTTGATGATTGCTTACAAGAAACTTCAATCAAACTCAAAGGAGCATCATACTCATGGTGGAGTCACAGAGCAGTTCGGGAACAGAAATAGGACATTCAGCCCATCATTTCTGCACGGGTCAAAAAGGAGAAAAAAAACCTAGCCACTCATTTTCCAGCACCTGGTCTATAGTCTTGCACATTCCAGCACTTTGGTACCTTTTAAATGACTTGAGCAATTCAGCCGAGACCACCAACTTAAGCAGTGAATTCCTGACTCCCACCACCCTCTGGGTAAAAAGGTTTTTCCTCACAATCCCTCTAATCCTTCTATCAACCACCTTAAATCTATGCCCCCTGGTAATTGCCCCTTCGGCTAAGGGGGGGAAGAAAGTCATTCCAGTCTATCTTATCCAGGCACGGCATCATTTTGTACACTTCAATTAGGTCACCCCTTAGCATCCTCTTTTCTAAGGAAAACGACCCTAGCCTGCCGAATCTCTCCTCATAGCTGCAATTTTCAAGCCCTGGAAACGTTCTTGTAAATCTCCTCTGCATTCTCTCCAGAGCAATTGTGACCTTCCTGTGGTGACCAGAACTGTACACAAAATTCCAGCTGTGGCCTAACCAGAGTCTTATCCAGTTCCATCATTGCATCCCGGCTTTGGTATTCAACACCTCGCCCACTAAAGGAAATCATTCCATCTGCTCTCTTGATCTTGTGTTCTGCCACCTTCAGGGACCTGTGCACATGCGCTTCAAGATCTCTCACTTCCTCAAACCCTCTCAAAATCTTCCCATTTATTGAGAGTTCCCTTGCTTTGTCTGTCCTCCTCAAATGCATTACCTCACACTTCTCCAGATTGAATTCCATTTGCCACTTCTTGGCTCACTGAACCAAACCATTGGTGTCACTCTGGAGTCGATTGCCACCCTCTTCACTATCAACTACATGGCCAATTTTTGTGGCACCTGCAAATATCCCAATCATGCCACCCACATTTAAGTCTAAATCCTTCTTGTTTGTGAGTTCAGAGTTTGTGTAAAAGCGTTTAACACAAACGAAACCTGAAGGCAGAGGTGTAAACCCTGAAAGTGAAACTTGGTTGGAAGCAGCGGAGGGAGAGCATCATTTAAAAAAGATTTGAAAGTGTGACTTTTGAAAGCGGAATTTGAAATCAGCCGTGTGGAGTCTGGAATTCAGAGACAAGGTGGCTCATGGTATAAGAATCATCTGGGGGGAATTGGGGGAGAAATCCACAGACACTGACCTGGATTCAGAGAGGGGTGTGTCTTACCACAGTCAGCCCATATGCTTAAAAGGGACTATGGGGCTGATCCTTCGGCTACCCTGTGCCAGGAAAGCAACTCGCTGCAGGGCAGCGTGGCCGTTGAAAGCCGGGAAACCCCGCTCCCGGGATCTACCTGGCTTGCAGTGCCTTGTGAGATTCAACGCAATTTCAGCATACATTGTGAGGTGATTCCCGCCCACAATGGGTGGGATCACCATTTGGAAAATCTGCATATTAGAGCAAGGCAGTAAGCCTCACTCTGATGTGCAGATTCCCAAGGTACCTGAGGCTTTGGGATTCAATCCTGTCAGCTCAGAGACCTTAGGCAAGTGCTGTTCGGTGCTGGGCCCCACAAACAGGAACCAGACAGAATGGGGCTTGTGGGGTCTCCAAGGGATCAGCGGCCCCCAGCTGCATGCCCTTTGGGTAGGGTGGTGCCACCTGGGTACCAGCCTGGCACAGGTGAGGTGCCAAGCTGGCATTTGTTTTGCACGTGTGTGATCGGGCTGGGATTGCCTGGTGTGGGTGCTGGGGCACAATCCCGATCTCTCACTCCAATGGGGAGTGCTGGCGAGCAGAGCTCCCCAGGGTAAAAAACGGGGCTGTGTGCGGCCTTGACCACGCATTCCCCGATCAGGCCCCTTATTCAAAGTGAGTCGCGTTGATTAGCCATGAGTTTCTCGGCACTGCTAAATGGGGCTTTGTTCCCTTTTGGAAGATCGCGCCATCAATGTGTTAATGGGACCATTGTAGCTCAAAATATACTTTGTAATCCATGTTAATCATAAAATGTGTGTATTTGTTACGCTAATATATGAAATGAAATGAAAATCGCTCATTGTCACAAGTAGGCTTCAAATGAAGTTACTGTGAAAAGCCCCTAGTCGACACATTTCCGGCGCCTGTTCGGGGAGGCTGGTATGGGAATTGAACCATGCTGCTGGCCTGCCTCGGTCTGCTTTAAAAGCCAGCGATTTAGCCCTGTGCTAAACAGCTAAACAGTAATACACACAATATATGTGTGTATATTACAATAATCCATCGTTTCATGTTTAATAAATGGGTTTTCCTTGTTATTACAACTAAGTAGCGGTCCTGCGACTCTGTTCCTTCATTCCTTATTAAAAGAAAGTAAAAGTTACCATCTTTTGAGCCAGGGTTCCATTCTGTGATCTTCCCGTCCAGTTATAACAACAACTGGAATGGTAACCAGAGGTCCAACAGCATTTTCACTGATTGTCCTCCCAGGTTGGGCGGCCATTTTACTTTCGCTAAGACTACAGGGATACCTGACAGCAAGAGGTTTGCTATTTCCGACGATGTTAACAGTTTTTAAGAAACCTTTACTGAAAGTGATGCTCACCGTCAACTCGTATTTCAGTAGGGCCAGAGCGACACACTGAGGAAGTTGGGAAATTGGCATCGGCAAGCACTGCAAAGTAAAATATTGGGAGAAGAATCAGGAGGCCTCCTGGGTAACATGCTTCACAAAGCGTACTTGGGCGTGCTGGGAATGTACAGAGTTAGGAAACCAGAATGGTGAACATTCAACTGATGATTCAACAGTTTAGATGCCACAATAGATGGCTCCCAAAATTAAAATACTATTTGTTTCAGAAATGCAAGGTCAGGTGGATTTTTCTACACACACACAAACTTCAAAACATCACCTGATGCCAATGTTTTTGCAGGGACATGCACTTTCACAACAGGAGTCCCTGGAGAGTAAACAAGAGGGAGTACCCATCAGATTGCCCACTGAATAGCGCAGGGGAAGCAAGCTCGTTGCCGTAGCTGCTGAAATCAGGTAACAGCAGATAATTGTTCCAATAATTCATTTCTGATTCTTCCGTGGGGTGGTGGTGTCACTGGCGAGGCCCAGCATTTGTTATCCATCCCTAATTGCTCTTGAACTGAGCGGCCCACTAGGCCATTCCCGAGGGCAGTTAAGACGCAACCACATTGCTGTGGGTCTGGAATCAAATGTAGGCCAGGCCATCCTTCCCTGAAGGGGCATCAGCGAACCATAGAATCATAGAATTTACAGTGCAGATGGAGGCCATTCGGCCCATCGAGTCACCACCCGCCCTTGTACTTAAGTCAGTACCTCCACCCTATCCCTGCAACCAGATGTTCTGAGGGAAGATGTATTAGCAATTTTGAAAAACCTGAGGGTTGACAAGTCCCCTGGGCCAGATGGGATATATCCTAGGATTCTTTGGGAGGCAAGGGATGAGATTGCAGAACCTTTGGCTTTGATCTTTGGGTCCTCACTGTCCACGGGGATAGTGCCATAGGACTGGAGAGTGGTGAATGTTGTTCCTCTGTTCACGAAAGGGAATAGGAATGACCCTGGTAGTTGTAGGCCGGTTAGTCTTACTTCGGTGGTTGGTAAGTTAATGGAAAAGGTCCTGAGTGATAGGATTAATGACCATTTGGAAAGATGCAGCTTAATCCGGGATAGTCAACACGGATTTGTGAAGGGTAAGTCTTGCCTCACAAATTTGATTGAATTCTTTGAGGCGGTAACTAAGTGTGTAGATGAAGGTAGAGCAGTTGATGTCGTATACATGGATTTCAGTAAGGCGTTTGATAAGGTTCCCCATGGTCGGCTCATGATGAAAGTAAGGAGGTGTGGGATAGAGGGAAATTTGGCCAATTGGATAAGTAACTGGCTATCACATAGAAGACAGAGGGTGGTGGTGGATGGAAAATTTTCAGACTGGAGACCAGTTACCAGCGGTGTACCACAGGGATCAGTGCTGGGTCCTCTGCTATTTGTGATTTTTATAAATGACTTGGAGGAGGGGGCTGAAGGGTGGGTCAGTAAATTTGCTGATGACACCAAGATTGGTGGAGTAGTGGATGAGGTGGAGGGCTGTTATAGGCTGCAAAGAGACATTGATAGGATGCAGAGCTGGGCCGAAAAATGGCAGATGGAGTTTAACCCTGAGAAGTGTGAGGTGATTCATTTTGGTAGGACAAATTTGAATGCGGATTACAGGGTCAACGGCAGGGTTCTGAGGAATGTGGAGGAACAGAGAGATCTTGGGGTTCATGTCCACAGATCTCTGAAGATTGCCACTCAAGTGTATAGAGCCGTGAAGAAGGCCTATAGTGTGTTAGCGTTTATTAACAGGGGGCTTGAGTTTAAGAGCCGTGGGGTTATGCTGCAAATGTACAGGACCCTGGTGAGACCACATTTGGAGTATTGTGTGCAGTTCTGGTCACCTCACTATAGGAAGGATGTGGAAGCATTGGAAAGGGTGCAAAGGAGATTTACCAGGATGCTGCCTGGATTGGAGGGTAGGTCTTATGAGGAAAGGTTGAGGGAGCTTGGGCTTTTCTCTTTGGAGTGAAGGAGGATGAGAGGCGACTTAATAGAGGTTTATAAGATGATGAGGGGGATAGATAGAGTGGACGTTCAGAGACTATTTCCTTGGGTGGATGTAGCTGTTACAAGGGGGCATAACTATAAAGTTCGGGGTGGGAGATATAGGAGGGATGATCGAGGTAGGTTCTTTGCTCAGAGAGTGGTTAGGGTGTGGAATGGACTGCCTGCTGTGATAGTGGAGTCAGACACTTTAGGAACTTTCAAGCGGTTATTGGATAGGCACATGGAGCACACCAGAATGACAGGGAGTGGGATAGCTTGATCTTAGTTTCGGACAAAGCTCGGCACAACATCGAGGGCCGAAGGGCCTGTTCTGTGCTGTACTGTTCTATGGTCTATGTTCTAACCCTACCTTGCCTTGTTGGACACTACGCGACAATTTAGATGGCCAATCCACCTAACCTGCACATCTTTGGACTGTGGGAGGAAACCGGAGCACCCGGAGGAAACTCACGCACACACGGGGAGAACGTGCAGACTCCTCTCGCACAGACAGTGACCCAATCCGGGTATCGAACCTGGGACCCAGGAGCTGTGAAGTAACAGTGCTAACACTGTGCTAACGTGCCCCCCAGATGTTTTTTTTAAAAACAACAATCGATGATGGTCGCCACGGTCAACGTTACTGAAACTAGTTTTCAATTCCTGATTTTATAAAAATAAATTTAAATTCCGCCAGATTATGTGAGGTGGGATTTGAACCCCAGACCTTCGGCCGAGGCCTCTGGATTATTTAGTTCAATAACACTACCCTTATACCAACCATCTCCCCCTTAAATCTGATTATTGAAAAGCATGATGGTACATAATGGACTGCGTCAGTTCAGATGCATTCCCTCACATCTGTGTGAGAGAACTTCATTCAGATCTCATGGGGTTTAAACGAGATGTGATTCTAAGTGATATGGTTAAAGCTGTTATAATGTTTGCTTGTTTTGAGTTTAATAATACAAGTACTATTTAGTCATTTGTAACTTAGTACAATGAGAATCTGATCATGTTCTCAAACTGGTTGTGTTTATTCTCTCCTGATTTCCCTGCTGACACCAAACAATGTAAACTTTTAGATCGGCAGCAATTCCTCGGAGCTACCAAAAATTACACAAACTTATTCAAACTCTCCTTGCGCTTCGCAGAATAGTGCCACCCTCAGTCTGCTTCATCACGACCTCTGAATCACCTGTGCAGGTTTCAACAGGGCGTTAAATACCAAGCTGTGAATGAATTTCTGGGAATGTAATTTTCCGCCAACTTTCAGCTAAAAAAGATTACGGTGATTTATTGCTCACAAATCGGGGGGGGGGAGGGGGGAGGAGCGGAGGGGATGGGGTGAGGAGGGGGACGGGGAGAGGAGGGGGACGGGGAGAGGAGGGGGACGGGGAGAGGAGGGGGACGGGGAGAGGAGGGGAAGGGGAGAGGAGGGGAAGGGGAGAGGAGGGGGACGGGGAGAGGAGGGGGACGGGGAGAGGAGGGGGACGGGGAGAGGAGGGGGACGGGGAGGGGAGGGGGACGGGGAGAGGAGGGGGACGGGGAGAGGAGGGGGACGGGGAGAGGAGGGGGACGGGGAGAGGGTAGGAGGGGACGGGGAGAGGAGGGTGACGGGGGGGGGCGGGGGACGGGAGGGTCAGTGCAGAGGGAGGGGGGTGGTACAGAGAGAGGGGGGGAGGCGGTGCAGAGAGGGGGGCGGTGCAGAGAGGGGGGCGGGGGCGGTGCAGAGAGGGGGCGGGGGTGCAGAGAGGGGGGCGGTGCAGAGAGGGGGGTGGTGCAGAGAGGGGGGCGGTGCAGAGAGGGGTACGGGGGGCGGTGCAGAGAGGGGGGCGGTGCAGAGAGGTGGGCGGTGCAGAGAGGGGGGGCGGTGCAGAGAGGGGGGCGGGGGGGCGGTGCAGAGAGGGGGGGCGGTGCAGAGAGAGGGGGGCGGGGAGGCGGTGCAGAGAGGGGGGCGGGGAGGCGGTGCAGAGAGGTGGGCGGGGGGGCGGTGCAGAGAGGGGGGCGGTGCACAGAGGGGGGGCGGTGCAGAGAGGGGTGCGGGGGGGCGGTGCAGAGAGGGGGCGGGGGGGCGGTGCAGAGAGGGGGGCGGGGGGGCGGTGCAGAGAGGGGGCGGGGGGGCGGTGCAGAGAGGGGGGGCGGGGGGGCGGTGCAGAGGGGGCCAGGGGGGCGGGGCAGAGAGGGGGCGGGGGGGCGGTGCAGAGAGGGGGCGGGGGGGGCGGTGCAGAGAGGGGGCGCGGGGGGCGGGGCAGAGAGGGTGGCGGGGGGGGCGGTGCAGAGAGGGGGGCGGGGGGGGCGGTGCAGAGAGGGGGGCGGGGGGGCGGTGCAGAGAGGGGGGCGGGGGGGCGGTGCAGAGAGGGGGGCGGGGGGGGCGGTGCAGAGAGGTGGGCGGGGGGCGGGGCTGAGAGGGGGGCGGGGGGGTGCAGAGAGGGGGGCGGTGCAGAGAGGGGGCGGGGGGGCGGTGCTGAGAGGGGAGTGGTGCAGAGAGGGGGGCGGTGCAGAGAGGTGGGCGGGGGGGGCGGTGCTGAGAGGGGGGCGGGGGGGTGCAGAGAGGGGGGCGGTGCAGAGAGGGGGCGGGGGGGCGGTGCAGAGAGGGGGGCGGTGCAGAGGGGGGGGCGGGGGGGCGGTGCAGAGAGGGGGGCGGTGCAGAGAGGGGGCGGGGGGGGTGGTGCAGAGGGGGGGCGGGGGGGCGGTGCAGAGAGGGGGGCGCGGGGGGGCGGTGCAGAGAGGGGGGTGGTGCAGAGAGGGGGGCGGGGGGGGCGGTGCAGAGAGGTGGGCGGGGGGGCGGTTCTGAGAGGGGGGCGGGGGGGCGGTGCAGAGAGGGGGGCGGTGCAGAGAGGGGGCGGGGGGGTGGTGCAGAGGGTGGGCGGGGGGGCAGTGCAGAGAGGGGGGCGGGGGGGCGATGCAGAGAGGGGGGGTGGTGCAGAGAGGGGGGCGGGGGGGCGGTGCAGAGAGGTGGGCGGGGGGGGCGGTGCTGAGAGGGGGCGGGGGGGTGCAGAGAGGGGGGCGGTGCAGAGAGGGGGCGGGGGGGGTGGTGCAGAGGGGGGGGCGGGGGGGCGGTGCAGAGAGGGGGGCGGTACAGAGAGGGGGCGGGGGGGCAGTGCAGAGAGGGGGGCGGGGGGGCCGTGCAGAGAGGGGGGCGGTGCAGAGAGGGGGGCGCGGGGGGGCGGTGCAGAGAGGGGGGCGGTGCAGAGAGGGGGCGGGGGGGGGCGATGCAGAGAGGGGGGCGGTGCAGAGAGGGGGGCGGGGGGGCGGTGCAGAGAGGGGGGCGGGGGGGGCGGTGCAGAGAGGGGGGCGAGGGGGCGGTGCAGAGAGGGGGGGCGGTGCAGAGAGGGGGGCGCGGGGGGCGGTGCAGAGAGGGGGGCGGTGCAGAGAGGGGGCGGGGGGGCGATGCAGAGGGGGGGGGCGGTGCAGAGAGGGGGGCGGGGGGGCGGTGCAGAGAGGGGGGCGGGGGGGCGGTGCAGAGAGGGGGGCGGGGGGGGCGGTGCAGAGAGGTGGGCGGGGGGGGCGGTGCAGAGAGGGGGGCGGTGCAGAGAGGGGGCGGGGGGGCGGTGCAGAGAGGGGGGCGGGGGGCGGTGCAGAGAGGGGGGCGCGGGGGGCGGTGCAGAGAATGGGGCGGGGGGGGGGCGATGCAGAGAGGGGGGCGGTGCAGAGAGGGGGGCGGGGGGGCGGTGCAGAGAGGGTGGCGGGGGGGGCGGTGCAGAGAGGGGGGCGGGGGGGCGGTGCAGAGAGGGTGGCGGGGGAGGGCGGTGCAGAGAGGGGGGGTAGCGGTGCAGAGAGGGGGGCGGGGGGGGGCGGTGCAGAGAGGGGGGCGGGGGGGTGGTGCAGAGAGGGGGGCGGGGGGGCGGTGCAGAGAGGGTGGCGGGGGGGCGGTGCAGAGAGGGTGGCGGGGGAGGGCGGTGCAGAGAGGGGGGTGGCGGTGCAGAGAGGGGGGCGGGGGGGGGCGGTGCAGAGAGGGGGGCGGGGGGGGCGGTGCAGAGAGGGGGGCGGGGGGGCGGTGCAGAGAGGGGGGCGGGGGGGCGGTGCAGAGAGGGGGGCGGTGCAGAGATGGGGGGGCGGTGCAGTGATGGGGGCGGGGGGGGCGGTGCAGAGATGGGGCGGGGGGGGGCGGTGCAGAGAGGGGGGCGGTGCAGAGATGGGGGCGGGGGGGGCGGTGCAGAGATGGGGGCGGGGGGGCGGTGCAGAGATGGGGGCGGGGGGGCGGTGCAGAGATGGGGGCGGGGGGGGCGGTGCAGAGATGGGGGGGGCGGTGCAGAGATGGGGGGGGGCGGTGCAGAGATGGGGGCGGGGGGGGCGGTGCAGAGATGGGGGCGGGGGGGGTGCGGTGCAGAGAGAGGGGTGGGGCGGGGGAGAGAGGGGGGCAGTGAAGCACTCGCAGACCCTCGATTTAAGGATCCAGTACAGCAGACAGTGAGAGTGACAAAGCCCCGGGAACAGTGTCAGAGGAGAGAGGGAGAGACAGAGAGGTTTGAGCTGGAAGGCTGCACCCTGAGTGTTGCAGCAATGCGGAAATAGTCTGTCTGAATCACGGATATCAGCGGGTGGGCTCCATGGACCGGAGAACTGGTCAATCTTACCGATTTCATCTCCGTGCCCCATTTTTGCCAAGGCATAAAGCAGGTCGGGGGATATAATGCTGGGAATTCCTCTCAGTGTCACCATCTCCCTCCGGTTCCACACCCAGTGTGGGAGACCTGATGGAAGGTGGCGCTATTGCAGGAATGTCAATGTTGGAAACTCTTTAAACGATTGCCCCATGCCAGTGTTACCACCCTGGCTGCCCCTCTGCCAGTCCAGTCCAGGTCCCAGCCCCTCTCCAGTGTTGCACATTTCCATGTTCCTTCACCCACCCCACGATGCCACCAGCCTGATTTGGATCAGGAGCTTTTTCAACACAAACACAAACTTTATTCTTAACTTTGTCTGGGCATTTCCACATTTGAGGCTTCCCATGAATATTCACCGGCACTTCAAATCCCCAATTTATTAACTCACTTAGCCCATTGGCATTTAAAAAAAATATTCATTCAAATATTCTCCCTGTGTCTGCGTGGGTTTCCTCCGGGTGCTCCGGTTTCATCCCACAAGTCCCGAAGGTTGTTAGACGGTATTCTGAGGCACAGGATCTCCAGGCATTTAGGCAGGCGAGGGCTAATTAGGGAAAGTCAGCAGAGCTTTGTAAGGGGAAAGACATGTCTTGCGAATTTGAGTTTTTTGAAGGGGTAAGCAAGGAGGTAGATGAGGGCAGTGCAGTCGACGTTGTACAGTTTTGTTCTTCCTGCACTTGCTTTACGGGAAGTGCAAACTGTGGGATGAGCGGGATGCGGGAGAGATTGAATGGAATTGGCCCATATTCTCTGGAGTTTACAAAAAAATCAGACATTTGATGTGGGTGTCACTGGCTGGGTGAGCATTTATTTCCCATCCCTAATTGCCCCTGATCTGAATCACTTGCTGTGGGTCTGGAGTCACATGCCAGCCAGACTAGGTAAAGATGTCAGATGCGCAGTATGACCTTCCTGGTGCCAGTGTGCAGTGTACCCTTCCTGGTACCAGTGCACAGTGTGACCTTCCTGGTGCCAGTGCATAGTGTGACCTTCCTGGTGCCAGTGTGCAGTGTACCCTTCCTGGTGCCAGTGCACAGTGTGACCTTCCTGGTGCCAGTGTGCAGTGTGACCTTCCTGGTGCCAGTGCACAGTGTGACCTTCCTGATGCCAGTGAGCATGTATCCTTCCTGGTGCTAGTGCGCATGTATTCTTTCTGGTGCCAGTGCGCAGTGTGACCTTCCTTGTGCCAGTGCGCAGTATATCCTTCCTGGTGCCAGTGCGCAGTGAATCCTTCCTGGTGCCAGTGCACAGTATATCCTTCCTGGTGCCAGTGCACAGTGTATCCTTCCTGATGCCAGTGCACAGTGTATCCTTCCTGGTGCCAGTGTGCAGTGTATCCTTCCTGGTGCCAGTGTGCAGTCTGTCCTTCCTGGTGCCAGTGCGCAGTGTATCCTTCCTGGTGCCAGTGTGCAGTGTATCCTTCCTGGTGCCAGTGTGCAGTGTATCCTTCCTGGTGCCAGTGTGCAGTGTATCCTTCCTGGTGCCAGTGCGCAGTGTATCCTTCCTGGTGCCAGTGTGCAGTCTGTCCTTCCTGGTGCCGGTGCGCAGTGTGTCCTTCCTGGTGCCAGCGTGCAGTGTATCCTTCCTTGTGCCAATGCACAGTGTCTCCTTCCTGGTGCCAGTGTGCAGTGTATCCTTCCTGGTGCCAGCGTGCAGTGTATCCTTCCTGGTGCCAGCGTGCAGTGTGTCCTTCCTGGTGCCAGCGTGCAGTGTATCCTTCCTGGTGCCTGTGCACAGTGTATCCTTCCTGGTGCCAGTATGCAATGTGTCCTTCCTGGTGCCAGTGTGCAGTGTATCCTTCCTGGTGCCAGTGTGCCTGCACCCTTGAATGACTTGTGTTTTATTCTGCTGGTGATGCTGCATTCGTGTGCAAGTCTTGCAGCTTCCGAGGCATTGGATTCTGTTCAATTGTCTGCAGCTGAGTTTATTGTCTGGCCTGCAAGCAATGTAACTATTTCTCCTGATCCTGACTTTGGCTCAATGTCCTCTCCAGTTCCTGACAAACACATATCCCCCCATTGCCTACTAGAGATCCTGACTTTTGGGTTTTCTCCTAAGACTGCTCCATGCCCAGTGAACCCATGTCCAGGCCTGTGGCAAGTACAGACTCCCTTTCATGCCTTCCCAGTGTCTCTGGCTGATAGAATCTCTGCCATGTCCAGGACTCCCTACAAGGTCTCAAGCACTCCTTCATCTCCCAGGTCTGAACGTAATATTGTGATCCCGGACCAGACCCCAGCGTTTTCGAGGATATCAGACAGAGATCCCAGTTTTTAAAAATTTGTTAAATGGTGAAGATAGGATACTTCACTCCAGGAGTGATTCCACACAAATAGGGATATGATTGATCAAAACAAATTAATATTACACTATTAAAACTACCCGACCATCACAGAAATATAGCTTTCCATTGGCAGTTAAACAATGCTTAACGATAAAAATAAACACTAACTTCTAACAGATGCATTCTTTATCTCCAATCACGCAAGCCCCACTTTTAAATAGAGGTAGCAAACCTAGGCTTACTTTCCAAACATTGGCTAGAGATCTTTTAAAATTCTGCTTGAAGAGAGAGATTCTGTCAGAAGAATAATGCAGAATCTCTGACCAGCTTCTGCAGGAACTGCTTCTCAGCTCACCTTCCAGCCAGAAACTAACTCCGCTGGCTGCTAGAGATCTGTTACAGACCTGGCTCCTCCCATTGCTACATCACCTTTATCTCATTCAAATCCCACTACCTAATTACTTAAGTTGAAACAAAATAATAATAATCACTTACTGTCACAAGTAGCCACAGTCCGGCGCCTGTTTGGGGAGGCTGATACAGGAATTGAACCTGCGCTGCTGGCTGTGTTTTGCATTACAACCCAGCTGTTTAGCCCACTGTGCTAAACCAGCCCCTGCTGATGGGCTGGCTTCTCCGGTTCCCCAGCTCTGTGTTCCTCAGCGCCGCGTCCTTCACTGGTGTCTGGACTCTGGACTCTGTCTTCCCGCCACTTGTCAATGCGATTTCCCAATGAAGTCACCCCACGCCACCGGGTCACCCGTGGGCAGGGGTTCACGGCCGGCGGGCAAAGTGAATTGCAACGGCCTGACAATTCTATCCAATTTCTCTAATTATCTAATCCCCAGAAATCATAACAAAAACCCATTAGGCTTTTCTTTGTAAACATAAGCAAGGCCTGAAATAACAATGATCTCACTTTTTACGACTTCTTAATTGCACATTTTGCAGCCACAGTGCCTGTCTTTCTTTTAAACCAGGATTTTAAAAAAATATTGCTGAAGCAGATACATATACACCCTATCCCAGGTTTTCAAAACCATTACTGGACCAGATGCATAAAATCCAATTTCTTGCATTCATCACACTATACTCTATGTCTCGTCCAGCTCTGGGGGAGTGCTTACAAGAGTTGGCCCCTGATAGTTTGGATCATCTATTGGATGAATTTTGTTTTGTAATCACTTCGACAATTCTGATCCAACTGCAAAATACTGCAGAGCACACCAAAATTCAAAATGAAACATTTTTCGTCAGAACGTGAGCCAGATTTCACAGTTGTTATGATCGGAAGCTGACAGCGTTCACCGTGATAACACCACTGAAACTGACACCAATTTTGGGAATTTTCACATGCGCGGGATAACTCGGAGATCCAGATCTTACTGTCAGTGATTCTATGTTCCTACAAGATGTTCCTTTGAGGCACTTCTCTAGAGTGTAACCCCAAAGCAGTCAGCGAACTGGTGAAAACTTCCATTTTTGCCTTGTTAGTCTCGCTGTAACAAAAAACCGTTGAAAAAGTTACACCATGGGCTTCTAGCAGCATACAAACTTCGTAATCACTGATAAACATACCCATTGGCTCTGTAAAGCTCATTTTTCCATTATGGTTAAAAAAAAGATCAACTGATTGCTACATCTTTGTGGGCAGCCTTCTTCAAAGTCGGCAGTGAGTGGCGTCACTTCACCACTAAACACAAAATCTCAGCCCACGTCTCTACACTGAACGGGATGTACAATCGGGTGAGAATCTACTTTCTTCAACATTGCAAATGAATCAGAAAGATTATATCTCTCTGCAGTTTCTTTAACGTAAACTGTGTAATATCACTCATCAATTCTACAGCAGGTTGCCTGCTACGCTTCCCCCTAGTGCATCTTACTTAACTGACCATTAAGAGACACTTGAAATCAGTTCTGCTTCCCTTTCGATGGAAGATGTATCTAGAGTTTGTTGAGTGTTCCCAGGGCCTCCAGAAGAGCATGGGTGACTCCAACATATGGGTAGCCACACCATTCCATCTTGAGTCACACTCTTTTCAACTCAGTTGGATTCATGGTTTCGGTGGTGATTACTCAATTAAAACCGTGCATTTGTTTTGGGTTCCTTTTGAATTTTGGAAAATTTGTCTTCTTTAAGCCTTCAGCTAAAATCCTAGCATTTATTCTATCATTGAGTCCTGTGGGGTGTTTAGCTGTACTGTAACACAAGGTATTTTTCTCGCTGTGTGTTTACATATACAGAGGGATTGTCACCGTAGATACAGTCACCTCTTAACAAGAAGGAGCACACTTATATTCACTGACGTAATTAATGCAAGTCTTTTATCCCAGTGCTTTAATTGTTCTGTTGGGAATTGGCGGGAATAATATTGCGGCACATCCAGAATTTTCAGAGGCTGCAAAACTCAAGAAGAACTTTTGAGAAATGACATGAGAATGGGATAGGCTCAGACAAACCCTTCCTGATTAAATGAGATGGTGTCTTCCGATTTAAAGTACAAAGTCTTACAACACCAGGTTAAAGTCCAACAGGTTTGTTTCGATGTCACTAGCTTTCGGAGCGCTGCTCCTTCCTCAGGTGAATGAAGAGGTCTGTTCCAGAAACACATATATAGACAAATTCAAAGATGCCAGACAATGTTTGGAATGCGAGCATTAGCAGGTGATTAAATCTTTACAGATCCAGAGATGGGGTAACCTCAGATTAAAGAGGTGTGAATTGTGTCAAGGCAGGACAGTTGGTAGGCCAGATGGTGGGGGATGAATGTAATGCAACATGAATCCCAGGTCCCGGTTGAGGCCGTACTCATGTGTGCGGAACTTGGCTATAAGTTTCTGCTCGGTGATTCTGCGTTGTCGCGCTTCCTGAAGGCCGCCTTGGAGAACGCCTACCCGGAGATCAGAGGCTGAATGCCCTTGATTGCTGAAGTGTTCCCCGACTGGAAGGGAACATTCCTGCCTGGTGATTGTCGCGCGATGTCCGTTCATTCGTTGTCGCAGCGTCTGCATGGTCTCGCCAATGTACCACGCTTTCTTAAGGTACCAAGTGATATTCAGCTCAGTTTACATGTTAAACAAGCAGAGTGAAAATGAGTTTGTACAAAATAACTGAGCGAATGCACTTTCTGTTTGCTCAGCTCAACACCTTCATCAGTCAAACAATATAGAAGGCATTATTTTACATAACACTATTATAATAATTTATCACCTCTATTTGCCATGTGCTGATGGTTACTGTGCTCCAGCGTGTGAATTGCTTTGAGGTATTTTACCGATAGGTTATGGCCTAGTGTGGATGCAGGTTGTCTCTGTGAACTAGGCATGAAACCAAAGGAATTTATTCTTTTTTTTAAAGGGCAATTTAGCGTGGCCATTCCACCTACTCTGCCCATTTTTTGGGTTGTGGGGCGAGACCCACTCAGACACAGGGATAATGTGCAAACTCCACACAGACAGTGACCTGGAGCCGGGATCGAACCCGGGTCTTCTGCACCGTGAGGCAGCAGTGCTAACCACTGCGCCGCCGTGCCACCTGCAAAGGAACTTATTCAGTCTTGCTCCCACAATTCATAGCTGTTTTGCCCCCTCACTGTGGTAATGCCTGATCAATGCATTTTGATTTAGTGTGCCTTCCCATTCAACTTTGATGGTGGCTTGAACTTTGGATCTTAACTTATCAACCAGGCATCTTAATAAAAAAGGAAATAAATAATTTGGATGTAATTAACAGCAACGATTAAGTGCCAGCACCCGTGTTTCTAATCTAGAGCTACCAAAACACTCATAGGTACATAGGTCATAGGAAAATAGGAATTAGGAGCAGATGTCAGCAATTCAGCCCTTCGAGCCTGCTCCCCCATTCAATCAGATCATGGCTGATCTCTTCCTGGTCTCAAAACCACCTTCCTACCTGTTCCCCAGATCCCTTTAACCCATTTTAAAAATCAGAAATATACCTATCTCTTCCTTGAAACCATTTAATGACTCTGATTCCACCGCACTATGGGGCAGCGAGTTGCACAAATTTACCACCCTCTGCGAGAAGTAGTGCCTCCTCGTCTCAGTTCTAAACCTTCCGCCTCTCAATGTATATTTGTGACCTCTTGTTCGAGATTTCCCCATAAGGGGGAAACATTTGGTCTATGTTTGCTTTATCAATCCCTTTTAGTATTTTATATACCTTGATCAGATCCCCTCTCATTCTTCTAAACTCCAGCAAGTATAAGCCCGAACTGTTCAATCTCTCCTCATACGTCGATCCTTTCATCCCCGGAGTCAATCTGGTGAACCTCCTCTGTACTGGCTCCAATGCCACCCCATCCTTCCTCAAATAAGACCAAAACTGGACACAATACTCCAGATTGTTGTTGGCAACAGGTACAGAGATAATCCTGGCGCCATCTTACCATTGTGTACACAGAATAGAGTCTCAACTCAGACTCTTTAGGAACTTCAGTGAGCACCGAGTAATTCTTTATTCTCACATTTGCGAATTGGTACTTGTGGAAATGTTTCCACTGTTTCTTGCTATGTGATGCCACCCGATGGCTTGAAACAGTTTTCTCTGTTATTCCTGCAGTGTATCCGTGCAAACAAATCAACCTCTACAGTGCTGGAACCTTATCTTGTTACAGAATATTTTTAATGTCCCCATAAAATGCACGGTAGCACAGTGGTTAGCACTGTTGCTTCACAGCGCCAGGGTCCCGGGTTCGATTCCCAGATTGGGCCACTGTCTGTGCCGAGTCTGCATGTTCTCCCCGTGTCTGCATGAGTTTCCTCCGGGTGCTCCGGTTTCCTTCCACAGGTCCCGAAATACGTGCTTGTTAGGTGAATTGGACATTCTGAAATCTCCCTCAGTGTAGCCGAACAGGCGCCGGAGTGTGGCGACTCGGGGATTTTCACAGTAACTTCACTGCAGTGTTACTGTAAGCCTACTTGTGACACGAATAAAGATTATAACTAAATGCAACATTTTTCTTGAGCTGGGAGTAAATGTTTCTGTGGACTGAACTTTGTGCACAGGTAGGTGAAGACATAAATTGTGCAAAGTTATATTGGTGCATCATGCACTCATCACACACTGGCATCATATCCACAGCACAGAAAGAAGCTATTTGATCTATCATGGCCATTCCCGCCCTTGGAAGTCTCAATTCTCTGCTCATACCCTGCAATTTATTTTCCCCTTCAAGTATTTTTCCAATGCACGACACTGGGCAAGCAGTTAATGCCCCGGGATTACAGGTTCAAATTCCACCGCAGCAGCAGGTCGAATTTAAATTCAATTAATAAGTCTGGAATTATAAAGCCAGCCTCAGTAATGGCGGCCAGGACAACTCTCATAGATTTTCATTAAAGCTATTTCTGGTTCACTAGCGCCCCTTCAGGCGAAAGGAAATCTGCCACCCTTACTGGTCCGGCCTACATGTGACTCCAGAATGTAGTGGACTGTCACCTGTCCTCTGTCAATATTTAAGATGAGGGGCAGGAGATTTGGAGGGGATTTGAGGAAAAGCTTTTTCACCCAAAAGTTGCTGGGAATCTGGGACTCGCTGCCTGAAAGGCTGGGAGAGGCAGAAACCCTCACACCATTTAAGAAGCATTTCGATGATCACTTGAAACGCCTTAGCAGATAGGGCTGTGGACCAAGTGCTGAAAAATGGGATTAGTCACGACGCCGAGGTCCCAGGTTCGATCCCGGCTCTGGGTCACTGTCCGTGTGGAGTTTGCCCATTCTCTCCGTGTTTGCGTGGGTTTCGCCCCCACAACCCAAAAGATGTGCAGGCTAGGTGGATTGGCCACGCTAAATTGGCCCTTAATTGAAAAAAATGAATTGGATACCCTAAATTTTTTTTTTAATTTTAAAATGGGATTAGAATAAGTAGAATAAGTAGGGCAGCACGGTAGCATAGCGGTTAGCGCAATTGCTTCACAGCTCCAGGGTCCCAGGTTCGATTCCCAGCTGGGTCACTGTCTGTGCGGAGTCTGCACGTTCTCCCCGTGTGTGCGTGGGTTTCCTCCGGGTGCTCCGGTTTCCTCCCACAGTCCAAAGATGTGCAGGTTAGGTGGATTGGCCGTGATAAATTGCCCTTAGTGTCCAAAATTGCCCTTAGCGTTGGTTGAGTGGGGTTACTGGGTTATGGGGATAGGGTGGTGTGGGCTTGGGTGGGGTGCTCTTTCCAAGAGCCGGTGCAGACTCGATGGGCCGAATGGCCTCCTTCTGCACTGTAAATTCTATGATCTATGATAGGTGCTTGATGGGCAGCCCTGACACGTCAGGCCGAAGGACCTCCTTCTGAGCTGTAAATCTCTATGACTCTCTGACTATGACTCTATGGCCTAGCAAACCACTCAGTTCAAGGGCAATTAGGGTTGGGCAACAAATGCTGGCCTTGTCCATATCCCATGAAAGAATAAAAAAAGAGTCAATACATTTCAGAATCTAACAATGCTTCCACTATGTCTAAGAGTGCTGGATTTTGCAGACTTGTCATACTGGAAGTGTCAATGAAATAGAGTACTCTTGTTCCAACCACTTCTGTATAAATGTGATGGTTTCAACTTAAAAATTACTACCAGCAAATCTTAACGGGAAGATAAATGGTGAATGAAAATTTCACCTTTGTTCATTTAGTGAAACCTTTGGTTCAATCTTTGGCTGGATGAGCGTCAATCCTGTGTTGTAGTTACAGGAATACAAGCCTGAGTATGAAACAAGATGCAATTTTAATCTTTGCTGAAGTCCATGTAACATAATCTCCTATCAAATTACACCTTTCCACTCAAAGATCAATTGAAAGGCATCACTTTATTGCACTGTGTTTCACAACTGTCTACACATCAAATCATTACACACTCAAAACATTTTGCTACTACGCCTATATTTTCAACATGTTACATCCAAAGCAATAGATACCTGGGAGTGAACATAAAACTCAAACGTAATTAAAGGCATTCAGAATCCCTCAGAGTGGAGCTAAACATATTATTCATTTATCGACTGTGGTATTTCTTTAATTGCCTCATGCCTGCATTGTTGTTTCAAGATCAACAACTTATATTTATTTAGTGCCATTTAATGTAACAAAACACCTCAAGGCTTCACAGGACGAAAACAGAATTTGACATCGAACCACATTAAAGAGAAATGAGATCAGATGGCAAAAGCCTTTGTGAAAGAGATAGGTTTTAAGGAGTTTGTTAAAGGAGGGAAATGAGGCGGTGGGAGGGAATTTGAAGGTTTAAGCCTGAGGCCTTCTTTGCAAATGTTACTTTATCAGATGTCAGATGTTAAAAATAACTAATGGTCTCAGATCACAGTCTGAACCAAGATATTGACGTTTAAATGGTAAGTTGATATCTTCTAGGCCCTATGATTACACAATTCATATTGGTGTATTCCTTGGATGCCTTCCCATACCCACATGTTCTTCAGTGGCAGTGGGGTCAGTCTCGCAGCTACAGTCTATGCTGGACATGCAGCTGATCCACTGTGGATGAGGGTAGCTTTGTATGGCGCACTTTTACTTATGGCCAAGGAGACCGTGAGAGGCAGTTTCTGCCACGTGTGAGCCTGTTAGCAGTGGTCATTGAGGGCATCCCTGAGGTCATTTAAGTGTCAAGCACAAGGGTGGCACGGTTGCGCAGTGGTTAGCACTGCTTGCTCACCGCCCCGAGGACCCGGGTTCGATCCCTGCCCCGGGTCACTGTCCGTGTGGAGTTTACACATTCTCCCCGTGTCTGCATGGCTCACAGCCCCACAACCCAAAATGATGGATTGGCCATGCAAAATTGCCCCTTAATTAAACAAAAAAGTCAACCACATTGCTGTGGATCTGGGGTCACATGTAGGCCAGACTAGGTAAGGACAACAGATTTCCTTCCCTAAAGGACATTAATGAACCAGATGGGTTTTTACAACAATAGTTTCATGGTCATCTTTCGGCTTTTAATTCCAAAATTTCCCTTTCTGCCCTGGTGGGATTTGAACCCTGGTCCCCAGAGCATGACGCTGGATTTCTGTTCCAACAACAATACCACTACGCGCACTGCCTCATTGTTGTAAGCGTTTCCTTTTTATTTCACATGCTTTTCCATCTCTTAATTTGTTCCACCTTTTCTTTCCTTTCCATTGATTTTTGTTTCTTGCTATTCCACCTCTCTCTCTGATCTTTATTTTTACTTATATCTAGCTTACTATTCCTGTTTCTCCCCCTTTTCTCTCTCAGTTTCTCTGATACTCTGTCCTTTCTTGACCTGACAGTGCTTCTCTTTGCTGCTCTTTCTGTCCCTATCCCCCAATATATCATCCTATCCCCTGTAGAGATGTAACCAAATTGTCCATTCAATGCATTGATTTTTAACTCAATGATCCATGCAGGCTTTGCTCTGTGAAGTCTTTGCTCACAAGCTGCAGGCATCATTTCAATTTAACTCCTGGCATTCTAATTGTCGCATGGAGAATAGCAGAAACTCCAGAAAAGATTTTGAGGGTCCCTGCAAAACATGGGAACATCCGTTTATGTGGGACAGCATTTAGTCCCATCTTCCATCCAGAGTTAATTTATATTCATAGAATCATAGAAAGGTTAGGGCACAGAAGGAGGCCATTTGGCCCATCTTGTCCATACCAGCCTGAGGACATGCAGGTGTCCTTTCTAATCCCACCTTCCTGCACCCGCTCCACAGCCCTGTAGCTTCCAGCACTTAAGGTGCAGACCCAGGTCCTTTTTAAAAGAGTTTAGGGTCTCTGCCTCCACCACCAACTCAGGCAGCGGATTCCAGACTCCCACTACCCTCTGCGTGAAGAATTCTTCATTATGTAGGAGGTACACCTTCTGCCACTTATCTTGAATCTATGTCCCCTGCCAATTATCAGGTTCATTTCTACATATACAATATAAATATATTCCACCCATTTTTCAGGTTTAATTCCACCAATTTCCAGGGATAATCCCACCCATTTTCGATTCATATACATATGTAATTATTAGTGTCACAAGTAGGCTTACATTAACACTGCAGTGAAGTTACTGTGACAATCCCCTATATATATATTCCACGTCAGTAGAAATATTGCACATGAGTCCAGGGCGGTTTATAACCACCCAAAATCAGGAATGTTGAAAGGCAGTGCATCGTGTGAATATTCTCGCAAGATCAGGCTCCAGTTTAAAGCGAGTGCCCAACTGTAAATCCACCCTTTCGCACACAAGTGGCTTAAGTTGTAAATCCATCGGCAGCAGGCGAAGACTGGTAGCTCTACACTGATATGTTGATGGTATTATTATCAGCACATGGTAGAGCAAATCGCAGAGGAAAGGGAAGAGGCGTGTGTCACCGTGGTGGGGACAGAGAGACGGAATTACACCTGTGCTGTGGATCCTGTATGGTGACACTGCCTTGGCAAACGGCTGTTCTCTGTTTTTCAGTTTGATGTGGAATGCAAACACCCACCAAGAATTGCTGAAGCTCAAACCTTCCATAAGAACATATCCGCAAATCCCATTCACACAACGACTCCTAAATAAAACGGTGAGGGTTGACACAAACGCCTCTCAGTAGTCTCCGCGTTCAAGTTGAATTCTGTCTCCCCGTTTGCAGGCGTTTTGAAATTAGGAACTTTCTTGATTCTGTCTCCTGTCGGGTGAGGCCCAAGTGTTCGCTCTCCCCTGGGTCAAATCACCCAATCGGCTTTTAGAATCGCAATCCAGCAATCGGCAATAAATTCTGTCATCACAATTCGAGTTATTCCGACTGCTGGGCAATGGTGCGGAGAATATAGAAAATATCAGGCCAATGTTTCCCTTTATCTCCAGACACGACTTCTGTTGAAGTTGCTTCTCCTGCTATTACCCTAAGCAGAATGCTTGTGTGTCGGTTCTGCTTGCATTTTGAGAAGGTGGAAATAAATACTGATTAATCTATCGGGATGTGCTATATATATATATATATATAATTGGTTAGGAACATAGGGAAACATGTGGAAAGAGTTTATACATAAATATACACACACACATATAGTCCACCCATTTTCAGGTTATATATAAATGTATATACAAGCACATAGATATATTCCACGCATTTTCAGGTTATATATAAATGTATATACACACACACACATAGATATATTCCACGCATTTTCAGGTTATATATAAATGTATATACACATACATATAGATATATTCCACGCATTTTCAGGTTATATATAAATGTATATACACACACACATAGATATATTCCACCCATTTTCAGGTTATATATAAATGTATATACACACACACATATGTTTATATATTCCACCAATTTTCAGGTTTAATTCCACCAATGTTCAGGTTTATATATGTACAATATATTGCGCCCACTTTCAGATATATACATATATAAATTTCACCCATTTTCAGGTTTAATGACGCTAATTTTCAGATTTATATATATTATATATTCCACCTATTTTCAGGTTTAATTCTGCCAATTTTCAGGTGTTTATATGTATATATATATTATATATTCAGATTTATATATATATATGTTCCGCCAATTTTCAGGTTTAAATTCACCCGTTTTCAGGTTTAAATTCACCCGTTTTCAGGTTTAAATTCACCCATTTTCAGGTTTAAATTCACCCATTTTCAGGTTTATATATAGAACATATACTGCCCGTTTCCTGAAAGCTGGTTGGTCATTGCTGCTGTTTAAATAATTATATTAAACAAATTTATTAGATTAAACCACTGTAACTCCGGGATATAAAGTGGACTTTGGAAAACAGATTCGAAAAATAAACTTCGAATCCTAAATGTGGGCTCGGTATAAGAATTGGCGATTTAACCTCGATTAAACAGTGCAGGGCAGAGAGGGAGGGCTCGGGGAGAGAGAGAGAGGGGCGGGGGGGGGGGGGGGGGGGGGGCTGGTGAAGGTGGAAAATAGAGAGTAGATCATGAATGCACGGCCAGTAAACTCCACTTTGTTTCATTTGCCATAAACATAATCAGGCGGTATTTTTAAAAGGCCGGCGGTTTTAATATCGCTGCTTGAGAATATTTCAATAATTATTCGGCTAATTTGTTGTGAAAAGTATCCATTCACTGAGCCACGGATGACTCTGTTGTTCCGCCGATGGAGTGCCCATGGGGGCTGAAGTTTTCTCTGGATCCACTCTCTATAATTTCTTTGATGTCAGCAATTTATCAACAAGCCATATTCGCGGTTTTCAATCAATTACACTTCTTCAAAAGTGCTCACAGTTCTTACATTCTTGCTGGTCAGAGGCTGACAATATAACCCCCCCCCCCCCCCCAATCACACGCCCCAACTCCCCCTCAGTGGCGGGGCCGCAATTTGAAAAAACATGCTTAGTTCTTTTTTCAAAAATCATACATTCTTTAAGTTTGTGCATGGACAGTCGATTTCAGCTGCAATTGTAAGATTTCATCATGAAATATTGGTCTTTGAAATTTTGTTTTTTTACTTTTCGCCTTCCCAGTTCCTGTCCCTTATTTTTAACCAGTTTTGAGTGTATTTGCTGATTATTATTTGGGGGGAGGGGGATAAAAATGGTGTGACCTGCTTTGCAGATTATTTGCTGAATCTTCGAAGCCCTCCTGGGAATGTATAAAGGGGTAAATCAGGTCTTTTTTTGATGGGAGTGCTGGAAGTAGCGACGTTTTTATGAAATGATATTTCCCCAGTGGATCAATGAGGTGATCTCAGGCTTTCCCTGGAAGAGGGTGTGAATGTGAGCAAGTATGCAGATATATCTGGAGTTTATTCCTGGTCTATTCCTCCTGAAGAGTCCCTGCACAATAGCTTAAGATGCTCCATCAGTCACCCTCTCCCGTCTCCTTTCCTTCTCCCTCTGACACACATGAATCAGAATTGCGTTTAAAACCGCCGGTGTCGTTCGGTTAAAGCAGGGCGATGGGACAGGGAGAGGTGCAAACCTGTTGATCTGCACCAGGACTGTTATCAATTATCTGACAATCCAAATCAATGTATTCCGAGAGCATTCAACCCCTGATTAATTCAGTCTCCCCACTTACCTTGCACAACACGAAGGGAGGAAACACAACCATTGGATAAATAATGTCTTTTTATTACTGCCCCTACAGCCCTCCTCACTCCCTCCCTCACACTCACACACACACTCACACCATCCGGAAAAAGCATGAAATGATTCACAAAATGTGCAGCTGTTGCTAGTGCAAAGGAGATTTTTTTTTCTCTCTCCCCCTGGCGAAGCGGTAATTTAAGGGAATTTCTGCGTGTGTGTATGTGTGTGAATGAGGGTTAAAGTCTCGTTGCAGCTGCAAAGTGGAATGATGCAGAGACAGATACAGAAAGAAGAATGCGGGCCGAGGGAGCCAGTGCTGTCTGGGAGCATTCAAAGCCCTATTCTTCGGCGAGGGACCCATGCTGATCACCCTTTGGTCCCGTTTCTCAAACGCGTTTATCACGCTCTGAGGGACAGACACAGTCAAAATGTAACGTTATGCCCCCATTGTCCTGCCTGAACGCTTCAATTTGAGTATACATTTATTATTTTGACCTTTAGCTAGCGTGGGCTCAACATCAAAGTGGCGCGATTCAATTTTTCCAGAGAGCTTTGTGATGCTCAATAAGATGGAGAGAAAACCATCCCTCCTTTAAGAGTCCCCCCCTCCTCCTTCCTACCCCTTCTCACCCCCTCTCCCTCCCCACCCAGCACCCCATCAGCATATAGATGATTTCTTTTTGAATCAATTACCCCCGCATCGAGAGAGATACAACGAAGAAACGGGGGCGATCCGAGGAAAAAAAGGAGGTTGTGCTTTTGGAGATGGTAATAAGAAAACTGGGTGGGTGTGGAGGGAGAGAGAGAGAGTTAGGGGTGTCGTCTCTTGTCTGTAATCACATCGGCCATGGGCAGCCAGAGATGGGGCTGAGGTTAATATGGAAATGTGTTGCAGGGACAAGAGACAAAGCAACAAAGGTTACTTCTTGCGCTCTCAGAGTGTGCAGGTATCCATGGGGGGGGGGGGGGCTATAGCACACAAGCAGCTGGAATCGAAACCAATCTGTCGGAAACAGTGATCCTGATAAATAATCGTCCTTTCAACTTAGAATACAGTCAAGTAAAACGACAACTTTTCCACAAAAAGTCCCGAATCATCCATCGTCTCTCGTTTGAACACTAAATGCATTCTCAAAGTTAAATCCATTGTGTTTAGATACTTGGCAATTACGGTGAGCAGATTTTAACATGAATAATGACAGTCCCGTTCATCCTAATCTCTGGTCAGTATGACATGTCCTTTGCTCCTTACTCATTGGCGTGCTCCATACCATTATTTACTTCAGAATTTAAAAAAAAAATCAAATCTCAGCAATGTGTGCATAAGGGGACTGGGGGAGAGGCAAAACGTGTTTGAGTTTGTACAATCAGGGGAGAGCAAAATTAAATTGATCAATTGTCCAACCAGTTAGTTAGTTAATTAGTTGGTGGCGGTAATGGAAGAAGGTGTTTTGCATTGTCCTAGCGTTTGCCCCGTGTCTTCCTGTTATGTATTCCAATACTGTACACCTATAGACACTTATCTCTCGGTTCTCGCAGTATTGCTCACTCTTTAGATTTAGCCCGTCCCCATTCTGAGCGCCAGACTGAGATTTCGGCGGGTTCCTACATTCTGACCGTCTGAGAGAGAAAGAGAAAGAGAAAAAAACACTTCTAAAATGTATCTGCCACACAACAGCCTGGGATTTGAATATGAGGGCAGAATTAAGAAATTACAATGTTGGGTTCTTTAACCTGACACGTTCGCTAACCTTCCAAGTGAGTGGCAGAGAATACTTTAGCTCTAACATTTTAACATCATTGGGTTCCATGTTGTAAAGACCGCTTTAGTCATCTTTAATGTATTGAAGATCTGTAAGGTGTTCCCATTACAGGATCTAGCCACCTGTTTTTAGAACGTCATTTCTGTCTGCATATCAGAGTCTGGCTTCAATGTTAAAAGGGAGTAAATTGTCCAACAGAAAGAAAACGGGTCATACTTTCTTGGTGATATCTCATGTCTTAAACGAGTCTCAACGCAGACAACTACAGCCACAGTCAACCTAAAGAGAGGCACTGTCCTAGATTTTGTTGGATGTGCTGGAGAAATGATTCAAAAAAGGCAGAACTATGATTGTTGCCAACAAAATTTCATCGTAAAAAATCAATGGGTTTTATGCTGTTAAGTGTAATTTTTGATATATAAACGTCAATTCAATCTTTTACTCTGCTTCTTAAGGGATAGCATTCTCCCTTTGGAAAGTTTGGTTCCAAATGCGACTCCACAAAGACTTGAAGGCAAATATCTAGGTTGAAACTCCACTGCTGATGGAGTGCTGCACTGTTGGAGGTACAGGACTCAATAAAGCAACGCCCCATCTGCCCTCTCAGTTGAATGCAACAGATGCCACCATGGCACCGCTCTGAAGAAATTCCCGGCGTCTTGTCCAATTTTAATCCCTCAATCACATTGACTGAAAGGGGAGAATCTCTGTCAGGTCAAATCCGCGCTCGCGCCTCCTACATTATAACAGCGACTACACTTTAAAAGTGGTTCATTGGCATGAGTTGAACCAAATCTCTTTCTCTACCCCCGGTTCTTGGATGTTGAGCTGAGCTCGAAGCTACTCATGGACACGGGTATACTCGGGCCATACAGAGAGCAGCAACATGGTCACCCAAGAGAACAGGGAGGAGAGAGAGAGAGAGAGACAATATCAGGAGTAAAGTGAAGAACAACATTAACAATGGGAATTGGAAAGTAATGGAAAAAAAGAGATGGAAAAAAGACATGGTGTAACAGAGAGAGATTGATCTCCATTGCTTAACAGAATGAGGGATTGTGTGAAGAGAAATTGGTTGAATTTGAGAAATGATGTGGAGATGCCGGTGTTGGACTGGGGTGGGCACAGTAAGAAGTCTTACAACAACAGGTTAAAATCCAACAGGTTTGTTTTGAATCACTAGCTTTCGGAGCTCAGCTCCTTCCTCACGAAGGAGTTACTCTCTCAAAGCTAATGATTTCAAAAACACCTTTGTTGGACTTTAACCTGGTGTTGTAAGACTTCTAACTGAATTTGGGAAAGTGAGGGAGGAGCTGCAGACCCTCAATAACGACCCAGGGGTGGTGACTATGAACAGCAAAAACACCCTAGAATCTTCCCAAATGGTAAAGAGAAATCCTACTTCCACATCACGAATAAAGCATCAAGAGATATTAGGGCTGAGTCAGAATTATCAACTGCACAGGCCCCTCGGGTCCATGGCCAAAGACAAATGCAAACGAAATTGAGAACAAATTCAAATCGCGTTGGAGGATTTTTTTCAAAAAGTGAATAAATAATAATCACTTATTGTCACAATTAGGCTTCAATGAAGTTACTGTGAAAAGCCCCTAGTCGCCACATTCCGGTGCCTGTTCGGGGAGGCCGGTGCGGGAATTGAACCGTGCTGCTGGCCTTGTTCTCATTCTCATAGAATTTACAGTGCAGAAGGAGGCCATTCGGCCCATCGGGTCTGCACCGGCTCTTGGAAAGAGCACCCTGCCCAAGGTCCACACCTCCACCCTATCCCCATAACCCAGTAACCCCACCCAACACTATGGGCAATTTTGGACACTAAGGGCAACTTATCATGGCCAATCCACCTAACCTGCACATCTTTGCACTGTGGGAGGAATCCGGAGCACCCGGAGGAAACCCACGCACACACTGGGAGGATGTGCAGACTCCGCACAGACAGTGACCCAAGCCGGAATCGAACCTGGGACCCTGGAGCTGTGAAGCAATTGTGCTATCCACAATGCTACTGTGCTGCCCTGTTCTGCATTACAAGCCAGCTGTTTAGACCCCTGTGCTAAACCAGCCCCCAAGATGCGACCTGAAAGATAAGCGTGGAGAGAAGAATGTGGGGAAACGGGCGAGTTAAAGTTACACGAGAATATTCGCCAACTGATTGGAATTAGGGTCTGCTTCAGGGGGGAAGGGGGGGGAGGGGGAGGGGGAGGAAGGGGGAGGAAGGGGGAGGGGGAGGGGGGGAAGGGGAGGGGGAAGGGGGGAGGGGGGAAGGGGAGGGGGGGAAGGGGAGGGGGAAGGGGAGGGGAGGGGGGAGGGGGGAAGGGGGAGGGGGGAAGGGGAGGGGGAGGGGGGAAGGGGAGGGGGGAAGGGGGAGGGGGAAGGGGGATGGGGGAAGGGGGAGGGGAGATGTGGAGGGGGAGGGGAAGGGGGAGGAGGAGTGGGAGGAGGGGGAGGGGGAGGTGGGAAGGGGGAGGGGGGAAGGGAGGAGGAGGGGGAGGGAAGGGAGGAGGGGGAGAGGGAAGGGAGGAGGGGGAGAGGGAACGGAGGAGAGGGAGGGGGAATGGAGGGGGAGGGGGAAGGGAGGAGGGGGAGGGGGGAGGGGGAGGGGGAAGGGAGGAGGGGGAGGGGGGAGGGGGAGGGGGAAGGGAGGAGGGGGGAGGGGGAAAGGGGAGGGGAGGGGGAGGGAGGGGGAGGGGAGGGGGAGGGAGGGGGAGGGGAGGGGGAGGGAGGGGGAGGGGAGGGGGAGGGGGAGGGAGGGGGAGGGGAGGGGGAGGGGGAGGGAGGGGGAGGGAGGGGGAGGGGGAGGGAGGGGGAGGGAGGGGGAGGGGAGGGGAGGGAGGAGGGGGAGGGGGAGGGAGGGGGAGGGGAGGGGAGGGAGGGGGAGGGAGGGGGAGGGGAGGGAGGAGGGGGAGGGGGAAGGGAGGAGGGGGAGAGGGAAGGGAGGAGGGGGGAGAGGCAAGGGAGGAGGAAGGGAGGAGGAAGTGAGGGGAAGAGGAGACGGAGGGGAAGTGGTGGAGGAAGGATGGGAAGAGATGGGAGGGGAGGAGGTGTGAGGGTAGGAAGTAGGAGGAGCAGGAGGTAGCGGAGGAGTAGGGGGTAGGGAGGAGAGATGGGAGGGAGTAGGAGATGGAGAGAAGAGGAGAGGAGGGTGAGGGGAGGTGGTGGGAGGGGTGTAGGAGGAGGGGGGAGGTAGGATTGCGGGCGAGGAGAGATGGAGTGGGAGGAGGGGAGTGAAGGAGGGTTAAGGAGGGAGAGGATGGCGGGAGGGGGCAGGATGAGGGGAGGAGCGGAGTGGAGAGAGAGGGAAGGGAGGAGGGGAGGTGACGGGGAGATGGAGGGAAGGGGAGTGGTAGGGAAGGGGGGGGAAGTGGAGGGGGAGGGGTAGGGAAGGGGAGGGGGGTTGGGAAGGGGAGGGGGAGGGAAGAGGCGGGGGAGGGGAGGGAAGGGGAGGGGGAGGGGGGAGAGAAGGGGAGGGGGAGGAAGTGAGGGGAAGAGGAGATGGAGGGGAGCGGTGGAGGAAGGATGGGAAGAGATGGGAGGGGAGGAGGTGTGAGGGTAGGAAGTAGGAGGAGCAGGAGGTAGCGGAGTAGGGAGGTGAGATGGGGGGGGAGTAGGAGATGGAGAAAAGAGGAGAGGAGGGTGGGGGAGGTGGTGGGAGGGGTGTAGGAAGAGGGAGGGAGTTAGGATTGCGGGCGAGGAGAGATGGAGTGGGAGGAGGGGAGTGAAGGAGGGTTAAGGAGTGTTGGAGGGAGGAGGAGGGAGAGGATGGCGGGAGGGGGCAGGATGAGGGGAGGAGCGGAGTGGAGAGAGAGGGAAGGGAGGAGGGGAGGTGACGGGGAGATGGAGGGAAGAGGAGGGGGAGGGAAGAGGAGGGGGATGGAAGAGGAGGGGGAGGGGAGCGAAGAGGAGGGGAGGGGAGGGAAGAGGAGGGGAGGGAAGAGGAGGGGGAGGGAAGAGGAGGGGGAGGGAAGAGGAGGGGGATGGAAGAGGAGGGGGAGGGGGAGGGAAGAGGAGGGGGAGGGAAGAGGAGGGGGAGGGAAGAGGAGGGGGATGGAAGAGGAGGGGGGAGGGGTAGGGAAGGGGAGAGGAGGGGGAGGGAAGAGGAGGGGGAGTGAAGAGGAGGGGAGGGGAGGGAAGAGGAGGGGAGGGGAGGGAAGAGGAGGGGAGGGGAGGGAAGAGGAGGGGAGGGAGGTGGAGGGGGAGGGAAGGGGAGGGGCAGGGAAGGGGAGGGGAAGGAAAGGGACGGGGAAGGAAGGGGAAGGGGAGGGGGAGGGAAGGGGAGGAGGGAGAGAAGGGGAGGGGGAGGGAAGGGAAGGGCGAGGGGGAGGGGGAGGGGGAAGGGGAGGGGGAAGGGGGATAAGGGGAGGGGGAAAGGGCAGGGGGAGGGGGGGGAAGGGGTGGGGGAGGGGGCGAAGGGGGAGGGGGGATGGGGAGGGGAGGGGGGAAGGGGGGAAGGGAAGGGGGAGGGGGAGGGAAGGGGGAGGGAAGGGGGAGGGGGAGGGAAGGGGGGGGTGGAATGGGGGGAGGAAAGGGGAGGGGGGAAGGGGTGGGGGAGGGGGGAAGGGGTGGGGGAGGGAAGGGGAGGGGAGGGGATGGAAGAGGAGGGGAGGGAGGGGGAGGGAAGGGGAGGGGCGGGGAGGGGAAGGGGAGGGGCGGGGAGGGGGGAGGGGCGGGGAGGGGGAGGGGCGGGGAGGGGGAGGGAAGGGGAGGGGCAGGGAAGGGGAGGGGAAGGAAAGGGACGGGGAAGGAAGGGGAAGGGGAGGGGGAGGGAAGGGGGAGGAGGAGGGACGAGAAGGGGAGGGGGAGGGAAGGGAAGGGCGAGGGGGAGGGGGGGAGGGGGGAGGGGGAGGGGGAGGGTGAAGGGGATGGGAAGGGGGGGAAGGGGAGGGGAAGGGGGGGGGAAGGGCAGGGGGAGGGGGGAAGGGGAGGGGAAGGGGGGGAAGGGCAGGGGGAGGGGGGAAGGGGAGGGGGCGAAGGGGGAGGGGGGAGGGAAGGGAAGGGGGAGGGGGGAGGGAAGGGAAGGGGGAGGGGGAGGGAAGGGAAGGGGGAGGGGGAGGGAAGGGAAGGGGGAGGGGGAGGGAAGGGAAGGGGAGGGGGAGGGAAGGGGGGGAGGAAAGGGTAGGGGGGAAGGGGTAGGGGAGGGAAGGGGAGGGGATGGAAGGGGAGGGGGGGAGGGGAGGGGTGGGGGAAGGGGAGGGGAGGGAAGGGGAGAGGGAGGGAAGGGGTGGGAGGGAAGGGGAGGGGAGGGAAGAGGAAGGGGACGGAAGTGGAGGGGTAAGGAAGTGGAGGGGTGGGGAAGGGGGAGGGGGGAAGGGGAGGGGAAGGATACTCTCTCAGTCACTCACTCAGTCAGTCACTCACTCAGTCAGTCAGTCACTCTCACTCTGTCACTCACTCACTCACTGTGTCACTCACTCACTCACTCCATCATTCTGTCACTTCTCACTCACTCTGGTTAACTGCTTCTTGTTTATTAAGTGAACTTTGTTAAATTCTGCTGGTGGCGGGTTGCTCTCAACACAGAGAGAGGGACGGACACACCTTTAGTTCCCAGTAACCCGTGTGGTCGATTTGCAGATGTGGATACGGTGGGACCCCAGGCAGCACTTTAACACCTCCCGCAACTGGATCGTTGGTCTTTGCGAATTAAACCTGAGTTTTCACATCACTGGAAGATATTCCAGGCTATCTTGCTCCAGACAGAATTGTGGCAACGTTCAGACTGTCCAGGAGCAAGACTGTGCTGGAATAGGAAAGCCTGAAATATTCAGCAGCATTTGGAGACAGAGTTCATGTCTGCGAGCGGTCTCCCTCTCCGGAAATACCATTCAGAGGAGGACATTCACCCATTCAACAAGGCCACACTTTCCCAAACTATCACCTATCCCTTAATTCCCACAATGTCTCATAATTTATTGATCCCTATTTCTAATATACTCAATGACTGAATGTGCACAGCTCCCAGCCACAGAATTTCAAAGACACGCAGCCCCCCCTCCCCCTCCTCTCTGTGTTCAGGAACCCCTAACCTCAGTCCCTTTATTCTGAGATTGTGTCCAGTTCTAATCCCAGTGTCTAAATCTGCAACCCCCAGCCAATGGGGGGGGGGGGGGGGGGGGGAGAAACACCTTATCAGCATCTTACCCCCAATATCTACCTCATCAGACCCCTTAATAAGTTCATATGTTTCACTGAGATCACCTCTCATTCTTTCCGATGCTAGGGGACATGGATCTATAATCTGCGGACGATCGACTGCATGTCCTGTTTTTGTTTTAATTCCAGGATTGTCCATGACCTCTGCAAACCTTGCTCATGTTTCACTTAATGAGAGTCCTTACTGGGACTGATTCACTCAATGATCTCCGGCTTCTCCACTTAGCCCGAACCCTGCATTTGCTGTAATAGATACCAGCTTTCGTTACATTTTGCCAATTTGACATTGTAGTCTTGAATTGATACAGGCGGTCCAGCCGAATGACAGGTGTGTCTAAACCTTGGTGAAGTGGTGCTGAGGAACTGCCAGCCTGGTTTAATATATATTATTGCTGTAATGATGGTATCTAATGAACCTTGCAGCTCTTTCGGCGTCTTGAAGGCCACTTCGCCGCCTAACCAACCTGCAGCGATATTTCCCGGCTTCTTGTGCAGTTTTGTAGGTTGCTGCAGAGTCCCTATGACATTTCTGAATCTTGTATAAACGCTGTTCGGTTCAATACCGCCACCTAATGGCAACCTGGGGAATACAAGCCGTGAGCTCCATAGCTGCACCAAAAATGGACAATACAATGCTGAAGGAGGCCATTGAACAGTTTAGGCCTCTACTCTCCAGAGTTTAGAAGAATGAGGGGAGGTCACATTGAGGTATACAAGATGATCAAAGGTGTGGATAAAGTAGACGTGGAGCGGATGCTTCCTCTTGTGAGGCATTCTAAAACAAGAGGTCATAATCTTAGGATAAGAGTTCGCAAATTTAAAACAGAGTTGAGGAGACATTACTTCTCCCAAAGGGTTGTGAATCTGTGGAATTCGCTACGACAGAGTTCCGTGGATGCTGGGACAGAGTAACTTTAAGGAGGAGTTAGACAGATTTTTAATTGGTGAAGGGTTATGGAGAGCGGGCAGGACGGTGGAGTTAAGGCCAAGATGAGTTCAGCCATGATGGAGTGGCAGAGCAGACTCAATGGGCCAAATTACCCAATTCTGTTCTTAAACCTTATAAACTTATGTGGCCCATCGAGTCTGTACTGACCCTCTGAAAGAGCACCCTACCTCGATCCACTCCCCCGCCCCATACCCGTACCCCCACCTAACCTGCACATCCCCAGACACAAAGGGGCAATTTTAGTGTAGCCAATCTACACATCTTTGGACACGACCCACACAAACAAATGCGCTCATTCATTTTTCTTTGGAAATGCTTTGTGTCGAACGGTTTGCTCGCGGATTTACACAAGGAGAATGGGCTGAATGGCCTCCTTCTGCACTGTAGGGGTTCTATGATCTATGAATTGTTCAGGTGAATGTTGAAGATTCACTGGTACTATTGGAAGAGCAGAGTTCTCCAGATATCATTTTCAAACCTTTCTTCCTTATTCATCAGAACAAGGCCGATTTAGTGGTCATGTAGCAGATACATGGGAATATCACCACCAGGAAGTTCCCCTCCAAGTCGGGCACCATCTGGACTTGAAAATATATTGCCGTTCCTTTACTATTGCTGGGTCAAAGTCCTGGAACTCCCTCGCAAACAGCACAGTGGGTGTGCTATGATGAAATACAAAATTTGTATATATAGTGTGTTTTATATCTGTTGCAGTCATGTTTTATAAGCCTGAGGTCAGGTATATATATCTCTCTGTTGCAGTAATATTTTTACATAATCTAGGTTGAGATATCCAGACTCTATGGCTGTAAATGGTGCAATTAAGATGTCATAATAGTGAGATCACCATTCCATTCCAACCTTGCACATGTTACAAAGAGAGAACTGATGGAATTTTGTTATGATTGCTGGAGACTCAGTTAAGCGTAGATAATTTGAGACATTCTGTTTAGATTTAGGTATGCAGGTGGGGTGATTTGAGTGGGATAAAGATGATGTAATTAATGGGAAGAGCCAGGTTTGAAGCAGGCAGTTTAGCTTTTGGAGTTCCAGGGGGCGGAACGGTGGCACAGTGGTTAGCACTGCTGCCTCACGGGCACCCGGGTTCGATCCCAGCCCCGGGTCACTGTCCATGTGAAGTTTGCACATTCACCCAGTGTTTGCATGGCTCTCACCCCAACCATAAGATGTGTCGGGTAGTAGGATTGTCCACGCGAAATTGTCCCTTGGCTACATTTTAAAAATGTTTAAGCTGTTGGAGTTTGCCAGGAGCTCCAAGCTGAGAAGTAGCTTCTGCCAAAGACTGTCAGGTTAAGCAGCAGTCTGACACACAGGATATGTAGTACTGTTTCCTGAAAGGATCTCTCTTTCCGTTCAAGCAGTCTTTCCAGTAAATCCTAACCTGAAGACAGCAAGTATCCCTATGTTTGCTAACTGTATTTGCAAGTGGCCTTTGACCTGTAATGGGTTTTGCTTGATTGGAGATAGAGAAGGTATTAGAAGTTGAGGTGATTCCTTTTACTGTTAAGAATTGTTTAACTGTTAATTGTAAGCTACTTTCTGTGATGTTAATGTCATTTAATTCTGTGTTAATAATAAAATTTGTTTTAAAATATGTCAGCGGAAATCACCCGTGGACCCTGCACAGATAAGACCATGAGATATAGGGGCAGAATTAGGCCATTCTGCCCATCGAGTCTACTCCGCCATTCAATCAAGGCTGAAATGTTTCACATCCTCATTCTCCTGCCTTCTCCCCATAACCCCCTTATTAATCAGGAACCTATCTATCTCTGTCTTAAAGGCACTCAGTGATTAAAGGCACTCAGTGACTTGGCCTCCACGGCAAATAGTTGCACAGATTCACCACCCTCTGGCTGAAGATATTCCTCCTCATCTCAGTTCTAAGGATAGTCCCTTCAGTCTGAGGCTGTGCCCTCGGGTTCCAGTGTTTCCTACCAGTGGAAACATCCGCTCTAACTAGGTCTCTCAGTATTCTATAAGATTCAATGAGATCTCCCACCCCCTCATCATTCTAAACTCCATCGAGTACAGACCCACTCCTCATTTGACAAGCTCTTCATTCTGGGGATTATTTTTGTGAACGACATCTGGATCCACTCCAAGGCCAGCACATCCTTCCTTAGATACGGGAATATTTGGATTGTGCCAGACTTTTTAAATTAAACATTTGGAGCACTCATTATATGAAACAGTTTGGAAACTAGGAAACAAATGAATGGACTTAATCTGCAAATGTAGTTCTGTACAGTCTCCGTAACAATGGTAACCCAAGACCGTGACACATTATCACCGAGAGATGGGTCAGGTTTGTGCTTTAGACTGAAGGCTTCTTTATTCCACCAACTCTCAGTATTGTCATTCAACCGATTCATTTATAATGAATGAAACGAAAGTCAAACGTGATCATGCAAACCAAAAGGTAATAGAATTCCTGAAACACTTTTAACAGTTGACTCAAAAGAAATCCCAACACTCCTGATACACTTTACAGTGCTACACACCTCTCTAATTTAGAGCTGGACAATTGTTGGGCACAGGAAGTAGCAACGATAATTTAGTTGCTCCAGCCTACTGTGGCTGAGATTTGTCACGGCAATTTAATGAACCTTTTTTATTTTTTGAGGGTTTTTTTGTGTGGAGATCATAGTGAGGAGTGCAGCACTTCTGCATCCAGGATCAACACCCAAGCATTTCTAAGCCAGTTGAGTTCAAAGTGCACCCCCCCCCCCAACCGTGACTTTTCCATTCACAAACTAACCAACCACCTTGGCGCTCAATGAGTTACATTTGCAAGTTGGTGCCAACTGCTATCACATTTGAAATAGCAGTCTTGTCATTCTGCACCCATTCAGAGACGAGATTAATATGACACAAAAGGAGATGTTCTTCCCATTCATCTGGACTGAATTTGTTAAGAGTTGAAATGGGAGTGTGCTCACTCCATCATATCACCCAAAATGACCATCATAATCCACTGTTGCCTTTCCATGTAATCATCACAAATCAACATTGCTGGTGTCGGTAATGATGGCTGGCTTCAGGACCACGCTTGGCTTGGTCGAAAGTGGGTCTTGAGTCACAATCATTGATTGACTGCCTTTGCCTCCTGAAATAGCCTAATAGGCTGTTCAGTTGGTTTGGTAAAAGACAGCTCACCGGAACCTTCTCAAGGGCAATTGGGGATGGGTAACAAATGCCAGTCTTGCCTGCAACGCCCACATCCTGTGAGTAAATAAAATAAAATGTACTCATCCCACATCTGACAGCAACGTCCATTGCCCGAGACCTGGGTCCAATTAAGACCTCTGATGAATGTGTGCGGAGTTTGATCGTTCTCCCCGTATCTGCGCGAGTTTCCCCCCACAGTCCAAAGATGTGTAGGTCAGGTGGATTGGCTAAGCTAAATTGCCCCTAGGTGGGGTTACGGGGATAGAGTGCTCTTTCAGAGGGTCGGTGTTGACTTGATGGGCCGAAGGGCACTGTAGGGATTCTATGATTCTACGTACAGAACATCTTGAACATTGAAGGACGATTACACATTTGTTCAAAGAGGTAGATCTTCATGAGCTTGGTAAAGACTTGAGACGGAAGGATTTAGGAAGGCAATTCCAGAACATGCATGTAGTGCCACCAGCAGTAGGCTGAAGGTGTGGACAATAAAACCAATAGCTGGAGTGCGAAGGGAGACACAGAGCTGAAGAAAATTACAGGAAGGGTTTCAGGAGGATTTGATGGTGAGAATGGGGATTATTGCAACATAGGACACAGGCCCAGTCCATCACACAAAGCTGCCTCCCATCCATTGACTCCATCTACATCTCCCGCTGCTTGGGGAAAGCGGGCAGCATAATCAAAGACCCCTCCCACCCGGCTTACTCACTCTTCCAACTTCTTCCATCGGGCAGGAGATACAGAAGTCTGAGAACACACACGAACAGGTTCAAAAACAGCTTCTTCCCCACTGTCACCAGACTCCTAAATGACCCTCTTATGGACTGACTTCATTAACACTACACCCTGTATGCTTCATCCGATGCCAGTGCTTATGTAGTTACATTGTATATGTTGTGTTGCCCCATTATGTATTTTCTTTTCTTCCCTTTTCTTCCCATGTATTTAATGATCTGTTGAGCTGCTCGCAGAAAAATACTTTTCACTGTACCTCGGTACACGTGGCAATAAACAAATCCGGTCCAGGAGATAGTGGGATAGTTTATATCATTGAGGAAGGGGGTGGTAATGAGCAGGATATCGTGCAGAACATGGATAAATATGGAAAGGCTGAGAGCAAGTTGGAGTTTATGAGGGATACTCAGCTTGAAAGTTGGAGTAGGCGAGTCTGTTAGGGACACTGGATTTAATCAGTGGATGGGGTGGGAGGGTGCGATTCAGAGGGTGTTGCATCTGGGTGGGAGGGTGAGATTCAGAGGGTGTTGCATCTGATTTGAGTACCAAGTGAGCCTTATTATCACTTTCAGTTTATCGAATAAAGTGATTTTCTTGGGTGGGTCCATTCATTTTGGATCTTGGAAACAACTCTCAGCAAAGCTGATAATGGATGGAGGACTCCGCACAATGATGTGTGACAACGTCACTGCTTTCTAACCCGAATCAAATCATTGCAAGTTTATCCAGCATTAATAGTGATTGCGTAATCTCTATTCGAAGAGTTGCGATTAGCCAGTGGGGCTGTCGTCTAGTGTCGGAGCTGCTCTCATTCAACCCTGCTCTTCAATTTCGCTCTTCCCCTAACCCCAGCACAGTATCAACCTTCCGGGGATTGTCATTACGTTCTCAATCCCTCAAATATACCAGTTCCTCCTCTTCTTTCCCTGTGATCTTCCTCAGTTGAGGCAAATGGACATGTCTTTTCACCTACAGCTGTTCTCACTGTACTCAAAAGACAAAATGGACCAGGTCATCATACAACAGTAACAGAGTCAGTCAGGAGCAACACTGTACATCTGTATTAAGCAACAGGACGTAAGCCTTCAACATACTACATTGGAATGCTTAATACTTAAAGGGAACACCAGAACAGGAAAACATAAGGGGCGATATTTTCACTTTGCCTCTCCTTAAAAAAAAAAGGGGTAGAGAAATGGACTGTTCTGGCTAAGTGTGGTTTAAACAAAATCAAACACCCTTGAGAAGCACGAAAGCAAAATGCGGCAGATGCTGGAAATCTGAAATAAAGACAGAAAATGCCGGAACAATCCAGCAGGTCTGGCAGCGTGTGTGGAGACAGAAACAGAGTTAACATTGAGTCCAATGTGATTCTTCTTCAGGTTACAAGAGGAGTTCTGAATAGAATCATAGAATCTAGAGTGCAGAAGGGGGCCATTCAGCCCATCGAGTCTGCACCGGCCCTTGGGAAGAGCACCTCACTTAAGGCCACACCTCCACCTTATCCCCATAACCAAGTAATCCCACCCATCCTTTTTGGACACTAACGGCAATTTATCACGGCCAATCCACCTAACCTGCACGTCTTTGGACTGTGGGAGGAAACCGGAGCACCCGGAGTAAACCCACCAGACACGGGGAGAACGTGCAAACTCCTCACAGACAGTGACCCAGCGGGGAATCGAACCCGGGTCCCTGGCGCTGTGAAGCAACTGTGCTATCCACTTGTGCTACCGCACTGCCCCCATATGAATGGGAGTCATATTGGGTTAAAAACATTAAGTCTCCTTTTCCTTCTAAAGGAAGCTAGACCAATATCTGGCCTTGAAAGAAGCAGGCTGCAATATATTGTGCAGAATGCTATGGCAGTATTCACACTGCAGAAATGAGGATCCATGGAACTAAAAACTATAAATGTTAATATTGAGTGTGTTCTGGGCAGCACTTTGGTGAAGTGGTTAGCACGGCTGCCTCACAGCGCCAAGATCCCAGGTTCGATCCCGGCTCTGGGTCACTGTCCATGGGGAGTTTGCACATTCTCCCAGTGTTTGCGTGGGTTTCGCCCCCGCAACCCAAAGATGTGCAGGGTAGGTGGATTGGTCACACTAAATTGCCCCTTAATTGGAAAAAATTAATTGGGCACTCTAAATTTTTTTTTTTTAAGTATTCTCTTCATTCATAATTCTTTCATGGAATGACTTCCTGTCACTTGCATTCTGGGAGTCTCTCTCTCTCTCTGTCGTCACTAACCACTATCTGATATCACTTCCTGCCTTTTAAAACCTTCTCAGAAGCTAATCCTTTATCCATCCTTCAACTCCCCCTTTCAAACACAAAGTGTTACAGTTGAGGTTTTTGACAGCCTCAATGGGCAAATTATTTTTATTTCAATCTTTTATAACTGGCGAATCAAGGATCACTAACAAACAGCATCCCCTTACAAAAAACCCACTTTGACTTCCCACAGAATTAAGAGCAACTGAGCGGTAAGAATTCCGTTACAAGATCTTCTGGACGCAACCCAAATGCAATGAAAGCTGATTTGAAGAGTAGACCTGTATTGTCAACTTCGTCTTGCTGTTGTCTGCTAGGTTGTTGAAGTAACAGACACTATTCCACAAACCCTACACATTTATGATTCACCTGCTTTCTAAAAGGCTGCACATTTAACATGGGCAAAAATGAAACGAAAATCAGCTGAGATTATGAAAAAATGAAAGGAAATGAAAATGGCTTATTGTCACAAGTAGGCGTCAAATGAAGGTACTGTGAAAAGCCCCTAGTCGCCACATTCCGGCGCCTGTTTGGGGAGGCTGTTACGGGAATTGAACAGTGCTGCTGGCCTGCCTTGGTCTGCTTTCAAAGCCAGCACAGGGTTTGACAAATTGGCTGTTCAATCGAGGACACTAAAGATTTAAATTATTCCCCCTCAATTATCTTGGTTAAAAAAAAAATACAGGGGCACCAAAATAAAATACGCAGTATTTTCAAAACCTCACTCGTGATCTACTCAACTTGCAGCTCTCGGAGTGACACTGATAATTGAGCTCCCACTGCAGCTCAGGATGTCTTAGTCCATCCATTCAATCACTGGTCAGTGAAATTAGCCTTCCTCTTTTCGACAAATGCACTCATGCCTTCTTTCCGATCAGTCTGAAACAAAGAGTTGACACGGCCCAATTAGAAATTCTTGCCGGACGAGAACACAATTTGTTTTAATAAGATGCCGCTACTTACAGTGGAAAAAGTGGAGTGAAACAGACGCTTTTCCAGTCTGCTACCCTCAGCCAATGTCAATTCAAAAGCTGGAATGAAGAGTAGAATTGTTAAGCAGCCACAGTGAATCAAAGCTATTAAACCCTGGCTTGCATGAGGGGCCTTAAATTCTTGCAAGTCTCATTTTTAATTTGCCAGCGCTAAATAAATAAATGGACCTGGACCCCGGTGAGACACACAAAACATTTACAATAAATCTCAATATTAAATAAGAACAACGTGATTCATTAAGAGATAAAGCCTGGAACGTACAATCTTCACAGAATTAACACAAAGCCGATTTTACATTAAAACTGTTGAACACCATCGTTTTATTTTGGGATTTTTCTTTTGGTCACATTCCTTGTTTTAGTCTTATTTGTGCTTCTCAGCTCCCAACCCAAAATGAATGGGTTACAGCACTGGACTGTGTTGTACGACCTCCGAGGGCCGAGGTTTAAGTTCTATCTCAATTTTACAGAGATTCTGCGCACTAGGAAATTGCAGATCTCCTTGCCCCAGGGTAAAACCAAGAAGAGCGAGCAGAGCAAATCTACCTCCGACATCCTGTTCCACCGCGTGGGCTATCCAATTGCATCATTAAGCCAAAGTGAACACCAGTTCAGACATAGGGGCGAGGGACTGACGTGTAGCTCACTGCTGAGGCAGTGGAATGTCATTTCTGTTTTTATTCGTTCATAGGATGGGTGCGTCGTTGACTGGGCCATCATTTAAGAGTGAACCACATACATTGCCGTGGGTCTGGAGTCACATCTAGGCCAGACCAGGTAAGAACGGCAGATTTCGGTCCCTAAGAGACATTTAGTGTATCAGATGGGTTTTAACGACAATCGACAATGGTTTCACGGTCATCTTTAGACTTTTAATTCCAGATTTATTTTTTTATTGAATTCAAATTTCACCATCTGCCATGGAGGGATTCGAACCCGGGTCCCCAGAGCGCTGGGTCAGATTGTTAAAAATTAGGATTTTGAAACAATCGGAAAGGGGAGCCAAAGGGTGGTCTCACCAGGTAAACATTCAACGTAACTGATTTGACAATTCCGAAACGAGACACACAATCATTTTCCATAATAAATAAGTTTGACCCCCTAATTACACATTTATAAGCAGTAAATCTCGGTATTAAGTAAATCCTCCATATCATACATAAACGCTGTAATTCATTGCAGGAAGTAAAGCATTTTACATTATGAAGTAGCCAACATCTGGCAAGACTAATCTCGGGCCTCAACTTGAAAACATGCTGAGGTTAAAGGATTAATCTGCTTACCACCATTAACCGCCTCTTTCGCCATTGCGGTGATAAGTTTCGAGTTGCCAGCTATTTTCTCTCCACATTTGATAGCCTCTTCCACCACTTGAGCGGCTGGATATATTTTACTTACGAGTCCTTTGGAAATAAAAAAATAAACCCACCAGGCTCCGTTATCATTACACAGGAAAGGCTTCTTGAACTTTTTAAGTTATGGGAACTGGGACGTACATCTATCAATTCAAAAGTTGCGTATTTTGAGTATCAAAATTATAGTCCACCCTGTATTATTTTGTCTTGGCAAATCACATGTCCCGGCAGCCCGCATTAACTTTGCTCCTTTTGTCTGAGCACTTGTGCGCGTTTTCAAAGCCAAAACCACTTTGTGCTTTGGAAAATACAATCCCACAGCTCGACAACTTAAATATTGGTCTCCGTTTTAATACAGGAGGAGGAGGAGGAGGAAAATCCTTTTCCTCTCAAAGGCTTGTTAGCGTGAGGATTCACTTCCGCAGAGTACTGGTAGCTAGGGTATGGAGTGTGGTCAAGGCTGGGTTAGATTGTTATCCACAAGGGAGTCATGGGTTATGGTGGGGAAGCACACAGCAAAATGGAGCGGGGACATAAACTCTCCAGGATTGGCCAGGTGTCTCCAGGAATTGAAGATCAATCTCCAGGACACTGCTCTGTGCCATCCTGGAGAAAAATCATCAGGATATCAAAAAAGTTTGTCCTCTGCTGCCATTTTCTTTGAACATTTCTCTTTAGCAGATATAAAAATATTGAAAATGGGAACGATAGGGGCCGGGATTCTCCGATCCGCAATCGCGCTCGGCCGGAAGTGCAGGGCCCCGGATCGGCAGGCGGAGCTGCGAGGACTACTCAGGGCCCTGCCAGCCCACTTCAAAACAGAGAATCACTCTGGACTTTCTCCAGGAAAGTCCAGTGTGATTCGCACCGGTTTTCTAGCGGGCGTGGGGACATTGCCCCATTATCAGAGAATCCTGCCCAGGACGTTAGTCTGGCAGTCAAGCATCAGCCAGTTGGGTAATGGATGGTTTTACTTTCCAATTGGTGCAGGAAGGCCGTACGTCACAAGGGTGGGGGTACATTGGCCGACTAATGGCTGGAGCCTGCGGGCCAAGTCATGAGATGAATCATCCAGGAATACATTTAAATCAATTGTAACTCGCAATCCTGGACCACAACCACGTCAGCCATGATCTTGTCGAACAGCAGAGCAGGCTCAAAGGGCCAAATGGCCTACTCCTGTTCCTAAGTCCGATGAACATTCAGACAGCATGAAAGAAAATGTGGGCCGATAGCTTTCGCAGGGCCCATGTTTCAATGTACGCTCAAAACCTTAGAACAGAACTGCGGTGATACCTCGGAGCAGAAATATTCTTGGAATCTGGAACGGGATCAATTCTAGTAGTCCCGATTGAAAACCCTATCGACCCGTTGGCCTCTGGTCAGCTAAAGCTTGCACTTATTGAGAAGGCTTTTCTAATATCCCTGCAACATCCCAAAGTACTTCACAAGCTGGGGTTCCCCTCTTAATGAGATCCCACTGCTGCTGGCAAACCTGGAGCAAATTGACACACAGCAAGCTCCCTCACACAGCCACTGAGTGAGCGGACATCAGATTCCACTGGTGTTAGCTGCGGAATGAACTCTGGCCAGGACATGGTGGGATCTTTAACACTCTCACGGGCAGGCAGGCTCACTAATAAACATCTCCCTCAGTACTGAAGGCCGATTAAAGTGCGCTACCAGCTGAGTCAAGCTGGTGTTGGCGGAAGGGGTAACCCGAGAGTACGAAACGACAACAATCCAAATCGATACACCGTACCTGCTGCCTTGGCTTCCTGAGCTGAAATCCGGTCTCCAGTGAGGACCATTTCCATTGCCAGTGACTTGCCTACTGCTTTCGTCAACCTCTGAGTTCCACCAGCACCTGCGCCAAAGACACCGCCCTTTACCGTCACCTTCTCGTCAACATCTTAATTGCCATATTTACATAGCGCTTTGAAACATCATCAACAGACCCCTCGTCACTTCACATGAGCGTCATAAATGAAAATTCGTCACCCCGAAACACAAGGAGACATTAGGGGGCGGACGACCAAAATCTTGGTCAAAGAATATCTGCGAGGAGAAGTGGTAGAGAGCCGCGGAGGTTTCAGGAGGGGATTCCAGAGGTCTGGGCCTTTGCAACTGGAAGCACCATCGCCAATTTTAATTGTGGTGCGATCAGGGGGACAAGAATTAGAGGATTGCTGATATCTCTATATCTCTGCACGGGGTGGGGGGGGGGGGGGAGGTTTAAAAAAAACAATTGCTGCGGGGCTGTGGGTATCGCTGGTTGGATTTATTGCCCATCCCTACTTGCCCTTTAACTTAATGGTTTACTGGGCCATTTCAGAGGGCATTTAAGAGTCAATCACATTGCTGTGGATCTTGAGTCACGTCGGCCAGAACCGGGTAAGGATGGCAGATTTCCTTCCCTAAAGAGCATTAGAGAACCAGCTGGGTTTTTATGACAATGGGTTCATGGTCCGAATTCTTTTCAAAACTGAATTCAAATTTCACTGTCTGCTGTGGTGGGATTCAAACCCAGGTCCCCAGTGCATTGGGAACAGTGGGATATGGGAATAGAGGGATATGGTACTCGCAGTAAGAGGTTTGAGTTCAGACAGGCAGCATGGTCGGTGCAGGCCTGGAGGGTCGAAGGGCCTGTTCCTGTGCTGTAATTTTCTTTGTTCTTTGTACCCAGGGTCTCAGGGTTACTAGCCCAGTGACAATACCACAATGCCACTGTCTCTCCTACACAGCAGCGGAGGAAGCTGTGGGCTGGCCGTGATTAAAAAACAGCGAGAATTTTAAAATTGGGACCTTCCTTAACTGGAGGCCAATGCAAGTTCAGCTACTGACCTAAACAGCTTCTCCCCGGGTATGACCAATATCAGACACGAACAAATATAACTACATCGTACTTCCCTGATCACCCTTTCCAATTAGCAATATCTTCTGGAATTGCATAGTTTCGAGTATTATTGCTTTCAAACGGCTGAATGGTGTGCGAGTTAAGCCTCATGATGGTATTAAATCGCAGTTAAGATCACAACTGATAAATAGTTTTTTTTGGGGGGGGGGGGGGGGCTTCATTGTAGTTGATTGAGCTTCATAACACGGTGCAAGTTCAGTCTGTGCAGCGCATTAAAACGTCAAGACCAAGGGGGCAAGAATGGAACTTATTTCCTGGGTTACCGGTGGCGCAGTGGTTAGCACTACTGCCTCACAGCGCCAGGGACCCGGGTTCAATTCAGGCCTTGGGTGACTGTCTGTGCGGAGTTTGCACGTTCTCCCCGTGTCTGCGTGGGTTTCCACCGGATGCGTGGGTTTCCTCCCACAGTCCAAATAAGTGTAGGTTGGGCGGGGATACGGGGATAGGGCGGGGGAGTGGACCTCTTCCAGAGAATCGGTGCAGACTCGATGGACCAAATGGCCTCCTTCTGCACTGTAGGGATTTGATGGGTCGATCGTACTCGGAGACGGTGAACTAAGTTTTTAAAAGTGTGAAGTTTAATTGCTAATCAGGACTTTGTGTGCAATTTTATTTTAACAAGTGAAAAGGGACAGGTTCCGAGAAGCTGCACCAACAGGGGGAGCCGTGCTACCAGGAAGCTCAGCATGTATACTGCTGCCGATCTTGCTAGTGCAATCTCTTTGGAGAGTGGCTCCTCCCCTGGGAGTACAGATTGTATCTTGCGCTCCTGGCAAGATGAAACTCAAGCGCAAGGAATCTGCACTCTTAAAAATGTCTCTTCAAAAGCTGTTGGTGTGAGAATGGTGTGTGTGAAGTCACGATTAACAAGGACACAATGAAATGAAAATGAAAGAAATTTGCTTATTGTCACAGGTAGGTTTCAAATGAAATTACTGTGAAAAGCCCCTAGTCGCCACATTCTGGCGCCTGTTAGGGGAGGCTGGTACGGGAATGGAAGCTAAGGATACTCTTTCACTGGTAACACTTAATCCAGTCACATTTCCCACAAACCAGCAAATTACATTTTATCATACATTGTTCGATGAGGGAACAGATATTTCTGGTGGTTTAGCTCAGCGGGCTAGACAGCTGGTTTGTGATGCAGAACAAGGCCAGCAGCGTGGGTTCAATTCCCGTACCAGCTTACCCGAACAGGCGCCGGAATGTGGCGACTAGGGGCTTTTCACAGTAACTTTATACTTGTGACAGTAACAGGCTATTTTTATTATTTATGCAGCGAGTTGTGCGATTCGGGACGCATTGCCTGAAAGGGTGGTGGAGGCAGATTCAACACTAACTTCAAAAAGGGAATCTGAGCTATACCTGGAAAGAATTACAAGGGGAGGGGAGTGAGACAAATCAGATATGATTTGGATTATCGACTGCGAATGACAGAGTGGAAAGGAGGTTTCCTTAATACTCAGTGTCAGGTGGTCTCTCGGGTTTCAGAGCACAATTAAATCTGCCCAGCAGGCGATGGAATAGTCATGGGAAATATCAGACTGCAACACGGAAATATCAATTTTCAAAAAAGATACACATGGTCAAAACACGTAAACCTCTATATGCCATGCAACAGATATTGTAGTTTTAGTATATTTTTAAATAGACGTTCAGTTTTCTGACAGAAGTGCTTATCCAAAATGACTTTTGCTGGGCAGACCTGTACCAGTGGGTGAACACTCCATGTACCCACTATAGAGCATGCGGCTGGTGCCAGGTTTGTGGTGAGCCAGTAAACGTTGCCAACAACTCCGCATTTGACCCTGAAGGGACAAGCTTTAAAACTGATAGGTGGTAAGAAACATGATTTCGCAGGGCAGTCGCCCAGTGTACAATACTGCAGCCCAACAATAAAACATTACCAATTACCTACTAATAACGTAGTGCAGAGCATTTACCCGGAATGGTTCCCAACAGAATCTCTGGCTGCCCAAACTGCGCCTTTTCGCCCGCAAATATGATGTCACACATCATGGCCAACTCGCAGCCTCCTCCGAGCTATAGGACAAAACAATGATCCAATCATGCGCTAGGTTCTCTACACATCTGCAGTATTTAAGTGCACATTTTTTATTTGGTCCCATCAATTTTCAGAGCAAGCCATCAGTTCACTTGGACACTTGGCTATAACCAAATGTCAACATGAGTTACAAACCCTTCACATCTACATTTGGGCAACGCACAATATCATTCTTTTATTCCCCAATCTGCCGTGGTAAACGTGGCGGTTATAAATCTTCCCAATTTGTCGGACGGGCACCAAAACTATGTGGTGCTGCAGCGGAAGATCTGCATCAAGTCGGAAAAGACCCGGAAATTAACCCACATGACACTAGTGGAAATAAGGCTCATCTGAACGCCCACCTTTTGCTATTAGTAGCAGATGAATTTAATTACTGAAGATAGTGCGGAGAGGAAGTTCATTAGACAGCTAATGTCCAGCGATTGAATTTCAGGGCCAGAGGATTGAGATAGAACAGACAGAACACACGGTGAGTGGAGTGAGTTCAATGACGGAAGAGGTACTGAATTTAACTATCTTACTACTACGAGAAAGGAGATTGACCACTTACATCTACCCGATACATTTATCACAGGTTGGACCCCCAAGTGGAATGTCCATGCAGTATTTATTCCATTTCCCTGGTGGCGGTTTTCAACACTGCCCTTGAACTGGGAATTCCTTAGCCAAGGAAGAAAGTGTCCATTCCATAACTTGCTATGCAATCAGAGAGGATTGAATAGACAGCTTCAACTCCCCTGTTTTGGTCAGTGCAGTATCAGCGGTGACTGTTATACTGACTGATAATCTCACAGCAGGTGGCGGAGGAGGTTCATCACAGATGGTACAAGTCGGTCTTCATCGAACAAGTTTTCTTCTCCCGATATCTCCCCTCTTCCGAAGGCGTTCACATTCACGTAGATACCGTTTCCCAGGCACCCTTCACTCTTCGGTAGCTCGTCTAAATGCTCATTCTTAATGTGTAAAGTCGAGGGAATAAGTATTGGCAGGACAATCAACCTTGGGTACGGGCAGGAAGGGGAAGGGCATCTGTCCTTGTCCAGAAGCCAAAAACAGAGTGCGAAAACCTTTTTAAAAATAAATTTTGACTACCAGTTCTTTTTTCCCCCCAATTAAGGGGCAATTTAGCGTGGCCAATCCACCTACGCTGCACATCTCTGGGTTGTGGGGGTGAAACCCATGCAGACACGGGGAGAATGTGCAAACTCCACCACAGACAGTGACCCGGGGCCGGGATCGAACCTGGGACCTCAGCGCCATGAAGCAGCAGTGCTAACCACAGCACCACCCGTGCCGCCCCTCTGAGAGCGAAAACCGTGGACTGATGTTACCCAGCCTTGGGTCAGGAATAGTAATACCAAACATAGGTGCCTCTGCTAAAGTCTCGGTAAACTCAAGTGAATTGAACATCGGACCATCCTGGCTAGGCGACTTAGACCATATGACAGAGGAGCAGAATTAGGCCACTCGGCCCATTGAGTCTGCTCCGCCATTCAATCATGGTTGATATTTTCTCATCCCCATTCTCCTGCCTTCTCCCCATAACCCCTGATCCCCTTATTGATCAAGAACCTATTTTTCTCTGTCTTAAAGACACTCAGTGAATTGGCCTCCAATTCTGGGAGGGCTTAATTATAAACTGCCCTCATCATCATGGAGAGAATTCTCTAGGATAAATATAATAGCAGGCTCAGATATAGTCTTGCACTGTTATATAAAAACACAGATGCAAGACTACTATATATCTGTGCTGCAGCCTGCTCCCCTCAGCCAATGGGCCTTCTCGCCTGAAAAATGACCCAACCCAGACAGGTTGCCTCAGAGAAGTATTCTATTTTTAATCCCAGTCAGGAATGGGATCTAGAATTGCGTCTCCCCGTGAGGAATCCGCTAAGTTAGTTACATCATACTGCGTTCCTTTCCTGCCCATCACATGGTACCCGAGCAGGCTGTCAGGTGGGCACACATTCAACAAGCTCAAAGCGTCAACATTCAACCCTCAGGACTACCTACAGCGTAGCCGTTCACAGCAGCAATCACAGGCTTTTTAGTCGTGGCCACCCGGTTCCAATGGGAAAGGAAGTTGCCAGTGTAACATTCCTGGAAGGTTTTCTTCTCCATCTCCTTGATATCAGCGCCAGCTTGTGAAACAACAAGTCACGATCAAGCAGGAGGTTAGTGACAAATACAAAATGCATTCACTTGCTTTCACGCACCTTTTTTCATAATGAAAGACCAAGATGCTTCACGGGCCATAAATCAGACAAAAATCATCACCAAAACTGGTCAAACGGGCAGTTTTTATTCAGCCTCTTAATGATGGAGAAATGGAAGGAAAACCATTTAGAGAGGGAATTACAGAACTTTAAAAAAAATTTTAGAGTGCCCAATTCATTTTTTCCAATTAAGGGGCAATTTAGCATGGCCAATCCACCTACCCTGCACATCTTTGGGTTGTGGGGGTGAGACCCACGCAGACACGGGGAGAATGTGCAAACTCCACGCAGACAGTGGCCCAGAGCCAGGATCGAACCTGGGACCTCGGCGCCGTGAGGCAGCAGGGCTAACCCACTGCGCCACCGCGCTGCCCAGGGAATTACAGAACTTAAGGCCTAGAGGACTGAAGGCCTTAGGCTGGGTGAAGGAAATGGGAAGGGTGGAAAAGTTCTTGGAGGGTTGCAGGGATGAAGGAGACTACCAGAAATAGGGAGGGAGGAGACCCTGGAAGGACTTGGAACATGAGGATGAAAATATTTTGATAATCGAGGCAGTGCTGGGCTAGGAGCCAACACGGATGAACCAGCACAGAGGTGGTGGACGAGCTAGACAGGTTCAAGTCAGAATACAGACACAAGAGGCTGGATTCTTCTGGCCCGCCCGCCTCAAGAATGTCACGGGCGAGACGCGGACAATGGAGACATCCATTGTCCTTGGGCGGGATTCTCTGGTCGCCGGGTGGAGAATCCCGTCCAAGGGTTCTGGAGGCACTCAAGTTAAAATACTCATGCTTTGCAATGACATATCCTTTTTTACTTTTACACAGGGCAATGTATTGAACAATCAAATGCAAAATTACACTTGTTTCCGTAATAATCCATTTTTGAGATACGATATACGAGTCATTTGAGACACCACGTGTTACCTTTAGCATGGCTGAGGAGGAATGGGGAAATTTGGACCCAGGATTCGCAAAGCTCTCCACCACTGGCAATAATGTCATGCCTGAATGCAGTCTAGAGTCATCGATGGAGATTGAGCACTTTCAATCGTCCAAAGGGGCTGGTTTAGCACAGTGGGCTAAACAGCTGGCTTGCAATGCAGAACAAGGCCAGCAGCGCGGGTTCAATTCCCGAGCCGGCCTCCCTGAACAGGCACCGGAATGTGGCGATTAGGGGCTTTTCACAGTAACTTCATTGAAGCCTACTTGTGACAAAAAGATTATTATAATAAGTTGGGCGACAGGGCGGCACAGTGGTTAGCACCGCTGCCTCACTGCGCCAAGGACCCGGGTTCAATTCCGGCCTCGGGCGACTGTCTGTGTGGATTTTGCGCTTTCTCCCCGTGTCTGCGTGGGTTTCCTCCGGGTGCTCCGGTTTTCTCCCGCAGGCTAAAGATGTGCAAGGGGATTGGCCTTGCTAAATTTCCCCTTGGTGTCCAAAAGGTTAAGTGGGTGAATTCATTTGGTGAATTCATAATTATAGATGTTTTCAGTATTGAATGTGAACCCTGATGTGCTTCTGTTTAGAGGTTTGTTAAGTCTTCTGGGTGTTAAAAGGACAGCATACAGATTACTTAAGTGTTGTATTCTTGGGGGGGGGGGGGGGGGGGGAGGAACTGAATTAATGGTTGCTAAGATATTCACTGTTTGTTTTAAAAAGGTTAACTTGAGTTCATAGAATAAACATTGTTTTGCTTTAAAAAAAGAACTTTTACATTTCTGAAGTACCACACTTGGAGAGTGGGCCCTGTGCTCCCCATACCACAATCTATTAAAGGTTGTGGGTCAGGTGAACTCCATGATACACTTTGGGGTTCTCTAAACCCTGACCCATAACAATTGGGGGCTCGTCCGGGATAAAAGTCTATCTATTGGATTGGCTTAGTAAACTTAAAGACAGTGAGGGGTGAGCATATTGTGGTTGCTTTTCAGGTGTGGTATTTTAGTTTAAGTGGGGCGTTGTTGTGGACAATGGCTCTTTCAAAGGCTCAGAAGTTTTTGGGGGTGGAGACGGTCACACACAGTACCTTACAGACAGCAACTAAAAGCAGACTGTTAGATTTGGCAAAAACATTGCAGTTAACGTTACCTGTCAAAATGCGAAAAGATGAGGTAATTATGGCGGTGGCTAAGCATTTAAAGTTGCCTGAGATACAGTTTGACTCATTGGAAATGGCAAAAGTTCAGTTGCAAATTAAACAAATGGAATATGAGAAAGAACTAAAGCAGCTTGAATATGAAAGAGAGAGAGCGGAAAAAGAAAGAGAGAGAGAGGAATAAGAAAAGGAGAGAGAAGAAAGGAGAAAAGAAAGAATAGCCCTAGCAGAACAAAAAGAAAGAGAAAGAGAGATACAGGTCAGGAAAAAAGATAAATAGAGAGAGTTTGAACTTCAGAAAATGGCCATGAAACATGACAGTCAGTTAAAATTGGCAGACATAAAGGGAAACGTACAGTTGGATGATAGTGATGAGGGTAGTGAGAAAGAGCGTCAAAGTCGAAGGCTTGGTGGGAATCTAATTAAATATGTCCAAGCATTGCCAAGGTTTGACGAGAAGGAGGTAGAAGCCTTTTTCATTTCATTTGAGAAGGTGGCTAAACAAATGAAATGGCTTATGAAAGAGAGAGAGCGGAAAAAGAAAGAGAGAGAGAGGAAAAAGAAAAGGAGAGCGAAGAAAGGAGAAAAGAAATAATAGCCCTAGCAGAACAAAAAGAAAGAGAAAGAGAGATACAGGTCAGGAAAAAAGATAAAGAGAGAGAATTTGAACTTCAGAAAACGGCCATGAAACACGACAGTCAGTTAAAATTGGCAGACGTAAAGGGAAACGTACAGTTGGATGATAGTGATGAGGATAGTGAGAAAGAGCGTCAAAGTCGAAAGCTTGGTGCCAAGGTTTGACGAGAAGGAGGTAGAAGCTTTTTTCATTTCATTTGAGAAGGTGGCTAAACAAATGAAATGGCCACAGGACATGTGGGTATTACTGATTCAAACAAAGCTGGTAGGTAGGGCTAGTGAAGTGTTTGCATCACTACCGGTGGAGGTATCTGGGACGTATGAGGGGAAAAAATCCATCTGGTGCATATGAACTAGTGCCTGAAGCTTACAGACAAAGGTTTAGAAATTTAAGGAAAGAATTTGGTCAAACATACATGGAGTTTGAAAGGCTCAGAGTAATTTTGATAGGTGGATAAGGGCTTTGAATATAGACCAAACGTATGAAGCTCTCAGACAAATTATACTTTTGGTTGTGGGGACAGGGCGGGCGCCTGGGTAGGGTGCTCTTTCAGAGGGCCGGTGCAGACTCGATGGGCCGAACGGCCTCCTAATGTACTGTAAGATTTCTACGATTCGATTCTATAATTCAAATCATTGTTATCGGGCAGCTACCAGGATGGTAAATGATCTGGGTGGGTTAGCTATAAATTCCTGCATTCTGAAACATTCCTCAATGTTAGAAAACACAATTAATTAATGAATGTCTTCCTAGATATCTGCCTGCAAATGCCTTTTCACTTCCTGTGAGGACAATGGCTCCAACTGCAGGGTCATCTTCAAACACATCCAGAGCCTGGCTGAGCTCCTTCATCAATACGTCACAGAGTGCGTTTAACGCTTTCGTCCGATTTAGCTGGATAAACCCCACATTCTTCTGCTCGCCCTTCTTCTCCACTAATATATGTTGATACTGGCCACCTTGAAAAGAAAATGATAAAAGCAGCATGTTAATAATCACTTACATAACATAAAGCAAAAGACAAAATCGAACTGAAGCTTTGCGGCGATCTTTAAACAGTTGCTGTAATTCATTGCTGCCCCACGGCGCCAGGGTCCCAGGTTCAGTACCGGCCTCGGGGGACTGTCTGTGTGGAGTTTGCACTTTCTTGCAGTGTCTGCGTGGGTTTCCTCCGGGTCGCCAGTTTCCTCCCACAAATGTGCAGGTTAAGTAGATTGGCCATGATAAAATTGCCCCGTAGCGTCCAAAGATGTGCAGGTTAGGTGGGGTTTATGGGGATAGGGCGGGGGAGTGCGCCTAGGCAGGATGTTCTTTCAGTGGATCGGTGCAGACTTGATGGGCCAAATGGCCTCCTTCTGCACTGTAGGGGCTAAATCGCTGGCTTTGAAAGCAGACCAAGGCAGCCCAGCATCACGGTTCAATTCCCGTACCAGCCTTCCTGAACAGGTGCTGGAATGTGGCGACTAGGGGCTTTTCACGGTAACTTCATTTGAAGCCTACTTGTGACAATAAGCAATTTTCATTAGGGGCTGTTCAGCACAGGGCTAAATCGCTGGCTTTGAAAGCAGACCAAGGCAAACCAGCAGCACGGTTCAATTCCCGTACCAGCCTCCCCGAACAGGCTCCGGCTAGGGGCTTTTCACAGTAACTTCATTGCAGTGTTAATGTAAGCCTACTTGTGACAATAAAGATTATTATTATTAAGATTCAAAGATGTTGGTGTGAGTCTGCAACCACACAAGACAGCAATGGGCAGAACCTGAGGGAAAGGGAAAATAACCGGTATGATGTGCTGGCTCAGATCTTATAGTACATAGAACATACAGTGGAGGCCATTCGGCCCTTCGAGTCTGCACCGACCCACTTAAGCCCTCACTTCCACCCTATCCCCGTAACCCAATAACCCTTCCTAACCTTTTTGGACACTAAGGGCAATTTATCATGGCCAATCCACCTAACCTGCACGTCTTTGGACTGTGGGAGGAAACCGGAGCACCTGGGGAAACCCACGCAGACACGGGAGTGACCCAGTGGGGAATCGAACCTGGAACCCTGGCGCTGTGACTCCACAGTGCTAATCACTTGTGCTACCCCATCTTGATGTAAATGTCGCAAAATGCCACACAAAGATTGGTTTCTAAAGCACAATTTTACAATAAGATATTTTGGAGAAATTGGGAAACAGATTGTTAAATATTCAGTCTAAAATAAACTTTAGAACGCGCGGAAACACAAATTATGGGGACTAGGCATTGGTCCAGTTTTAAATGTACAATGTACATTTTTCTCCGACGTCAATGATTAACCATGTATCAAATTGATCAACCCTTTCAACCTGCTTCAAAATGGGTCAGCGCTGTGGGTGTACCTACACCACATGGACTGCAGCAGTTCAAGAAGGCAGCTCACCATTACCTTCTCTAGGGCAATTAGGGATGGGCAACAAATGCTGGCCTAGCCAGGGACAGCCAGATCCTGAATCCAAAGAATCCTTACAGTGCAGAAGACCATTTGGCCCATCGGGTCTGCAAAAGAGCACCTTACCTAGGCTCACTCCCCCGCCCTATCGCCGTAATCCCACCAAATCTACACATCCTTGGACACTAAGGGCAATTTAGCACGGCCAATCCATCGAACCTGCACATCTTTGGACCGTGGGATGAAACCAGAGCACCCGGAGGAAATCCACGCAGACACGGGGAGAACGTGCAAACTCCACAAAGTAACCCAAGGAGAGAATCAAACCCGGGAACCTGGTGCTGTGAGGCAGCAGTGCTAACCACTTTGTCACTGAGGCACCCTGTGAAGTAATTATTTTAAAATATGTTTTAAGGTGATTATTTGTATTTTCTTATTTCACACCTGAATGTAGTGAAAATAACCTTAAGGACCTCATGTGTCCACAGGCTCAACACATTGATTCAATCCTGTGTTTACATCTGGCAATGCAGTGGGGACAAGCCCTGTTAGTTGGTCGCTGTAAACATGTTTCAATGTATCAGGCTACTTCCAATACAGCAAAGAGTCAATAAAGTTAGACCTCGACTCCTTTTGTTATCAGACAAATGGGCCAGAATTCCAGCTTTAAAATGAAGTTTTTTTTGTTTTACATAAATTGAAAACAAGATCTGACAGATATTTCATAGAATTTGTTTTTCATAGAATTTACAGTGCAGAAGGAGGCCATTCGGCCCATCGAGTCTGCACTGGCTCTTGGAAAGAGCACCCCACCCAAGGTCAACACCTCCACCCCATCCCCACAACCCAGTAACCCCACCCAACACAAGGGGCAATTTTGGACACTAAGGGCAATTTATCACGGCCAATCCACCTAACCTGCACATCTTTGGACTGTGGGAGGAAACCGGAGCACCCGGAAGAAACCCACGCGCACACGGGGAGGATGTGCAGACTCCGCACAGACAGTGACCCAAGCCAGAATCGAACCTGGGACCCTGGAGCTGTGAAGCAATTGTGCTATCCACAATGCTACCGTGCTGCACCTGAGGTGAGGTGATCCTCAGTTTAAATCACCACCAGCCAGCTCTCCTCCTCTAGTATTTATTTATTACATGCCCATTGTGCAGAGACAGTGATGGGGGCGATAACAGCTGGCCTCCTAGATGAGCAGTTGAAACGCCACAGCACACAAGGCTACACACCAAGTGCTGGAAAATTGCAATTAGAGTGACGGCCAGCACAGACGCAATGGGCTGAAGGGCCTTATTCCTGCTCTGTTAAACTCCAATGACTATTACACGTTTTTTTCCAGTTGCACAAACTGACACACTTCACCCCAGCCATAATCAATAATGGGAGCTGTCAGCCCACAATTCTGCACAATCCAAACATGACACTGCTGCCAGATAGTCCGGGGTTTGGATGCTCGGTAGGCTAGACAGCTGGCTTGTGATGCAGAGTGAGGCCAGCAGCGCGGGTTCAATTTCCGTACCGGCTGAGGGTATTCATGAAAGCCCTGCCCTCTCAACCTCACCTGAGGTGAGGTGATCCTCAGTTTAAATCACCACCAGCCAGCTCTCCCCCTCAAAGGGGAAAGCAGCCTATGGCCATCTGGGACTATGGTGACTTTACCTTAATTCAGGATTTGGGAGGGCAGGGTTGTATCCACATTGACTACACTGAGCCTCCTCCTCGGTGTACAAGTGACACGAGCTCCCTTTCAATGCGTCTCACAATTGGATCGGTCTGATCATTTCTTTTTCTTTTAAACGAGTACCCAATTAATTTTTTTTCCAATTAAGGGGCAATTTAGCATGGCCAATCCCCCTACCCTGCACATCTTTGGGTTGTGGAGTTGAAACCCATGCAGATAAAGAGAGAATATGCAAACTCCAAACAGACAGTGACCCAGGTCCTCAATGCCATAGGCAGCAGTGCTAACCACTGCACCACCGTGCCACCCCAGGTCTGATAATTTCAACGCGTTACACACAACTGGGTGCATGTGGTAGTCAGACAGTAACCTCCAAGCCTGATGGAAAGTCACATTTTAAACCCGCAGATCAAGCATAAAATTGCTCAGGACGTACAAACTGAAAATGTCACAATCTCAGCACCCATTGCACCCCCCACCTCCCTACCCCCCTCTCCCTCTTTAACATTAAAATCAGCCAGCAGTCAGAGTGACATGCCCATCCAAAGACTGAATAATCTGCCTCGTCCCAGGTCCCACTTTACCTTGGGGGGGGGGGGGAGGGGGCAGATCACACTCCAGTGGTAACCAGCCCAATTTTAACTGCCTTCCAGTGACTGGTTTGGAATGGGTTAAAATTAAAAATCTCACTCAATGGTCTGGGGCTGATTGCAAACTGCAGCGTCACGTTTATTCCTGTAGGTTGAAAGGGGGGAATGGTTTGCAAAAGGACAACTTAATGTTCGGTTAGTTTTTTTAATAAGTGAGTGGGGGGAAAGAGTTCATAGAAAATGTTTGCAGTGGAATTTTGTCATTGCAATATATTAGCCAGGAATAGTTGAGTTGCAGGCAGGGTCTGCGGGGGGTTTGCTGGCTTTTGGAAGGTCACTCGCTCCTTTGCAGCAGTTTGCATTCACCACGTCTTGTGCAATAATGCACGGGAGGCCCTGAGCTCGGGTTTGCAAAGCCTGTGTGCATGTGCCTATACCCCCCGCCCCGGCGGAGTGACTGGGGGGGGGGGGAGAGAGAAGGTGCACAGCTTACCTGCGCTGTACGCTCTGGCTGCATTAAGGGTGCATGGCCAGCTCCTGAAGGCGCAGAGTGAGGAGGAGGAGGCAGCCACTCTGCACAAGAAGGACATCTCTCCTGCTGCCCTGTCCTGGGCTCTGCCTGTGCCTCGGCCCCGCAAGCTGAGAGCATCGCGAGAGCCCGTTAGCACCGCCCTCCCCGGGAAGAGCTGTCAATCACCCAAATTTCACCCTCCCTCAATTTAATGATTGACATTTCTGGCAGGTTAATGAATGAATGGATTCAATTGAGCGCTAGTTACTCTGTCCAAGTGCAACAAACAAAATGATGTATCCAAATCCTCTGTAACAATAAATTGCAACAGGTAGTTTCTGGCTTCAACGCAACTTCTTGGGCAGATCGAAATGTTACAACCTGTCTCTTCACCCCGCATTTTTCCAGCAGTGTCTAATTTTATTTTATATTTCCATCAGTTTCTGCAATTTTGCTGGACTGGGTTGGGGCATGTTCCGAGGGCTGCCTCCTTCACCCAGGGGCAGCACAGTGGCCCCAGAGGTATCACGGTGGTCAGCACTGCTGCCTCGCCGCGCCAGGGAACCGGGTTCAATTCCGACCTCGGGTGACTGTGTGGAGTTTGCGCGTTCGCCCCCGTGTCTGGGTGGCTTTCCTCCCGGTACTCCGGTTTCCTCCCACAGTCCAAAAGGTTAGGTGGATTGGCCACGCTAAAATTGTGTCCAAAAGGTCAGGCTACGTTACGGGGATAGGGTGGGGGGAGTGGGCCTAGGTAGGATAGCTCTTTCAGAGGGTCGGTGCAGACTCGATGGGCCGAATGGCCTCCTTCTGCACTGGAGTGATTCTATGATGTGGTCTCACTCTTCGTTGCCTACTTCTAATTTTTGGGGTGGAGGTAATGAAGCTTCTGATATCAAGTGAAAAATGTTCAGTGTTAAAATAAAGCTTGTTCCTCTGTTTTCCATTTTCAAGCTGCACTCAAGAGGATTTGGGGACTGACGTGCTTTCCAATTGACCAGGATGTGAACACTGTACAGGAGGAGATCATTCGGCCCAACGGCTCCATGCAGGCTCTCTGTAGAGCGATCAAATCAGCCCCTTTTCCTTGCTGTAACCCCCAAAGATCTGCAAGTTGCTACCCCCATGGACCCGCACAATTTCCTTTTGTCACCTCCTCCGGTGGATAGCAAAGTCCATCTTCTCAACATTCTGCTCTGTCCAAAGGTCTTCGTCACATCCCAGCTCCACCTCTTGCCCTCAATCTGTGTCCCCCGTCTTCAGCCAACAGAGCAACAGCTTTCCTTCGCTTACCTTATCCAAACTTGTCATCCTCTTGTCACACTCCCAGCAGATCTCCTCTGTGATAACCCTCACGAGGACAACGGGGAGTCACTCACCGATCTCCTCATGGGGTTGGTGGAGTACGAGTTCCCATGGTAACGGGCAGATGCCAGCCCAGTCAGGACCCATTAGCGAGCCCTTTAAATGCGGTCCCAGGCCCTGGTCGGGCGTTCTGTTAGTGCTGTGCGCCAGGGGTGAGCCTTTTTGAGTTTAGAATCTGTTGGAACCTGCCTCTTCATGCCTCCTGGATTTCTACATCCTGTCAATCAATCACCTTTTGCTCCAGAGAGAGCAATTCCAGTTTCTCTATGTTTCTATTATCCTCCAAGCTAAACTCGTAACCAAAATCCCTCATCTCTGATACTGAATGAACTGTCACATCATCTTCTGGGAGCTAGAGGTGTCTGTGCTCCAGAAAACACCCTGGATGCTGCAGAAGTAATCTTATCTGATGCACTAATGCCAGTTTAAAATGTTAAAGCAGTAGAGTAGATGGTGCCATCTGTTAAATACAGTTCACAGCATAAAATAGCCCCGACTGGGGACCAGTGTTTATGTTCCAAATGAGCCTCCTCCCCACCCTAGTTCATCTCACCCTCTCTACTTATCCTTCTATTCCTTTCTCCCTCGTTTTTATCTAGCCTGACCTTAAATGTGTCTGTGCTATTCACCTCAGCTCCGCTGCATGGCAGCAAGTTCCACATTCTAACCACTCTCTTGGTGAAGTGTATTCTCCTGTACACACCATTGGATGTGCTATTGGCTATCTTACATCTGCCCTGGACTGCCCTCACAAGCAGAAACATCCTCTACGATGCTTAACATTTGGTGGACATTTAATTTGTTTTTAAAAAAATAATTGCAACACGATCTTAAAATTATTCCAAGTATAATAACACTAAGCTAGCATTCCCCCTTGCCCACATTGCTTCAATCCTCAGAGCGACACCTCCAACCACATGACGGTGTCCAAACTTCCTGTCCCTCCACATTTGCATGGAGCGGGTGTACAGGGCTTAGAGGCTGCCTCGCTTGAGTCCGTTGTTAGAGCCTTCGAGATGGTTTTGCTTTTGGGATGTGTTTGTTTTACCCATGGTTAAGAGTGACCTCCAGTGGGCAGCACGGTGGCGCAGTGGGTTAGCCCTGCTGCCTCACGGCGCCGAGGTCCCAGGTTCGATCCCGGCTCTGGGTCACTGTCCGTGTGGAGTTTGCACATTCTCCCCGTGTCTGCGTGGGTTGCGCCCCCACAACCCAAAGATGTGCAGGGAAGGTGGATTGGCCACGCTAAATTGCCCCTTAATTGGATAAAAATGAATTGGGTACTGTGAATTTATATAAAAGAAGAAAATGGGAGTTCTGAATTGAAGACAGAACAGGTCAATATTGATCCAATATACAAAAGCAAGAGAGCAAAAATAAAGAAATCAGTGAAATTCACAATTCGAGATAGAATGAGGCAGTGTAAGGAGATGTGTGCAATCCTTCAAATGGTGAAGATTAAAACGTTGAAGAGAATTCATTTTCAGTGCGGAGGTGCTTCGCTTGCAGCTGTAACTAGGGGACGTGCAGCCTGGGGGCTGGTTGCAAAGCTCCTCCTACTGTTCAGTCATTCCCATTTCGTTCGCCCTTCTCGCCTGGTGTGCTTGTGACAGGTTCATTTCACTCCCAGAACCGTGGACTGTGAACCCGGCTGATATTACAGGTCGGCTGTTTTATTTGAGGACCGTCCCCTGGTGTAAATCATAACCCGATTCGGGTTTTGGAGAGAAAGGGAATCCATCTCCATCGCCATTGACTGCAGTTCAGCTCAACTCGGACTCCAGAACCCCTGCCAGAGGTGAGCACAGTGCTGGGCACTCGGTTTAAGGTTGGGTAATGCAAGGACTGTCAAGCAGAAAGACAGAGAGAGAGAGAGAGGATAGTTGACATTTCTGGGACAAAAAGCCCAATTTGCAACAAAAAAAATTGCAACGCTTAATTTATTCAATAAATGAAACGTAAGACTTAAAAAAATAGCCCTAATCACCTCCAGTAATTGCAAAAATAATAACCAAGTGAGCAATTTGCATAGACAAAAAGAAAACATGGGCGATAAGCTGACTGCTGGGTTAGATTCAGATTTGAGCTGCAATGGAACATAGGGAGAATTAGGAATTCTTTGAATAACAGGTTAGCAATTTAAATTTGGGGGTCATTGTTTTAGGAAAGCAAATTCTACCTATGCATTGTTTATACAATCAATGCACTGAGAGATGTCAGTGTTTCATTAATGCACAGGGACAAGAGTGTTTCGACAATGTGAATGGGAGAATTGCCCGGTCCACCGAAGCATGGTATATTTTAAGCAATGCGTGTACAGAAATGTGGCAGTAACATTGATATCTGTCAATATATGAGCCTAAAATGTACGCCCCACTCGAAACACCCCCCTCCAAGGTGTATGTGTGTGTATGTGGGAGGGATCTGAATCCAACAGGGGATGTCACAAGAGCCTAGGTGTTGAATGAGATGTAAATCTTCATTGATTATAAGCGACCTCGGCAGTCCCTTCCCTACTAGGTGACTTTAAAAATCCCCTGTGTGAGATTTGAAGTAGGTTAGGTCCTGGCCTGGGGCAGAATACAACGGGCTGGTCAATAAACTGAATATGCTGATATATCAATGCAACATACTCATGCTTATCAGCTTACACAATTAATCCACGGAATGTGTTGAGAAACGTCACAGAAGACTGATGCCCATAATATTTCATGGTGTTTTTGTGTGGTGTGTGTGTTAAACCTCTTAGCAACTGTATTAATTATGTGCTAGTACATCTCCTGTAACGCTGCAGGATGAGACAAGATTTAAGTCCAAGTCTTCAGTTGCAGCATGATTAGAAGGTGGGTAATTGGGTCAAGGGGGCTGAGAAGTGATTTGGCCTCCATTTTATATCATGCGTTTTGTTACTTTAAATTTCTATTATGAATTCCTATGTCAACATTTATAATGTGGGGATATGGGGTGGTGTAGTGGTATTTTCACTCGACTAGTAATTGAGTGACACAGGACAGTGCCCTGGAGGCTCGAGTTCGAATCCCCACCAAGGCAGCAGGTGAAATTTGAATTCAATAAAATTCTGGATTTACAATTATTGTCGATTGTCATAAAAACCCCACCTGGTTTGTTAATGTTCTTTAGGGAAGGAAATCTGCCTGCGTGTGACTCCAGATCTCTACATGTTGACTCTGAAATGGCTCGGCAAGCCACTCAGTTCAGGGGCAATTAGGGAGGGTCAACAAATTCTGGCCCAGCCAATGACGCCCACATCCTATGGGGCAGCACGGTGGCACAGTGGTTACGAGGCACCATTCAATTCCAGCCTCGGATGACTGTCCTTGTGGAGTTTGCACTTTCTCCCCGTGTCTGCGTAGGTTTCCTCCGGGCACTCTGGTTTCCTCCCACAGTCCACAGAGGTGCAAGTTAGGTAGATTGGCTGTGCTACATTGCCCCTTAGTGTCCAGGAATGTGCAGGTTAGATGGGGTTAGGGCAGGGAAGTGGGTTTAGTTGGGGGGGGAGGGGGCTCTTTCAGAGGGTCGATGCAGATTTGATGGGCTGATTGGGCTCCTTCTTCTACCCTGTAGAGATTCTGTGATTCTAATCGAACCTGCTCGTGCCAACCTATCACACTGTAATTATACCTCCCTGCCACTGGAGGTGTTCTACACACTCTGCTTGCGGGAATGTGTAATTACAGTGTGGTATATTGCATGGCAGTTTCCATTATAATTACAGACAAATTTATATTGGCAAAATCTGACTGGAAATGCAGCCACAAGACTTTATGTAATATAGAAATTGAATGATTGAAATTATCAGTATGCACGTTGTGTTTCAAACTTCTAAAATAAGAATGATTGTTATATTTGTGTTTTTGTAATTTTGCTATGAGTGCAGTCTTCTGCAATGAAAGATCACCATAGTGATGTGGTCTTAAGCACAACGCTGTTAAATTCTCAAGATACAGACAACACTGTTTTATGATTTGTGAAATTGTATTGCAAAAATAAGCAGGGCATAGAGGAAAAGCACATGGATCGGGGACAACGTTATATATAGAACAGTGTAAACATTATAATGTTATTGTTCATCCATACAATCGGATTCTAGATGCCATGTTTTTATTCTGATTACGGGCATTAGAATGGAATTAGAATATCCATTTCTGAGTTTTTACTGAAGAAAATCTATTGTGAAAAATCTCACCGTCATAAATGAATGAATTAAGCAGTGAAGAGAACCAAAAACATTCATGACCCAATTGCATCTCATTGTGCGGATTCAGTGGGAAGCCCACCATTTGCCAGTATAAATACTTGTTTGGAGGACTTTAACGGGTTATTTGTGACCCACATTTCTCCCTTCTCTTCCCCTTTCTGTATTCATCGCACCCTCTTGTGATTGCCTCCATTACTTTCATTGTTTATAGGTGAATGTTACTGCCTGGGATGGGAGATAAGACACCTTCGGTAGAACCTCAGTGTGGAGCCCAGTGTGTCAGGGTTCCACATTGGTCATTCATTTACAGTCTCTGTCTTAATAGTCACTTATTGTAAATTATCTCGTGTTTGAATAATTGTACGGAAGAAGCCTCCTAACTTCCTGCTAGTGGTAACCCTGAGTCTATATCCCCATGTTACTGATGCATCATCAGTAGAAACAATCTTTCACTATTTACACTTTCAAAACATTTCTAGTGACTAAAGGCACAACTTTTCAAATGTTTCTTTATAACTCATAACCCTTAATTCCAACAGCATTTCAACAAATCTTCACCACACCCTTCATACAGTAGGGCAGTTATAATTGTGGTATTGCTTTAAGAGAGAATATGCTAATGCGTAATGATGTAAACCATGTGATCGGCAGACATTGTTCAGTTCAGGCCAACTTTCAGTTTAGCTCGCAGCATGTAGTGTAGAGGAATTGCAGTTCGTACTTTCCATCAACAATAGCAGTTGAATCCTTATAGTAAATCCATCTAATGAACAATCTTGGACCACAAACCTACATTTAATTTACCAGTCCTTTGTGAGATTGCTAAGTTTGTATTAAGCAAATATAGAAAAACAACATTTATAACTGAATAATATTCAAACTGTAACATAGTGGACATCTTTTCAAGTTGAACATTATTGCTTTGTTATAGTAATAGAATCCCTACATACAGGAGGCTATTTGGCTCATGGAGTTAGCACCGATACTCTGAAAGAGTACCCTACCATGGCCCACTCCCCCGCCCTATTCCCGTAACCCAACCTAACCTGCACATCTTTGGACACTAAGGGACAATTTAGCATGGCCAATCCACCTAACCTGCACATCTTTGGACTGTGGGAGGAAACCCACGTAGACACTGCGAGAACGCGTAAACTCCAGTGCGGACCACTGCGCCACTGTTAATATGGTCATCAATGCTTATTCATCTTGGAATCCCATTGTCCTCTTTGTGGCTTTCTCTGTCCAGATTCCCACTCAAAAGAGAAGCTATTTTAGTCAGGGTTGAACATATATAATAGAGGTGAGTAACAGTCAAAATACCCAGGTCATGGCCTGCTGCTTACCGTTCAAATGATTGCTCTTCAATTCCATTTCTATGATTTAACCATTGTATATTTGTGCCATTGTTCTACCCGGAAATCTATTTTACCCGTGTTGGATTACCAATTACGCACTGCTTCAACATATACGTGCTGGTGGAAGAATGTTATACAATATTTTCATTCTGTGCGTTTACATCAGTCTGCTTCAAGAAACAAAATTTGAGTTGCGTCAAATGTTCTAATGTGTAATATTCTGTGTATATCATGAGTGTACTATTTTATTTTTGGGCTGTCTTTAACCATTTCCACTTTGTGTTGCAGGGACAGAGAGAAGGGAGCAAGACATTTCCATTGAGGGTAGAGTAGGACAGGTGACGTCAGAATGTTTAGACACATGAAGGTCAATGTGATTAAAACACATTTTAAAAAAGTATATCTCCGCACTGATTGTATGAGTAAGTATTCCAATTCCAATTCTCTTCCCACTCCTCGTGGTACTCGAAGACAGACTTTCGTCTGTTTCCATAACTAGTCGTTCCCGGATCAGGTGGGAGGCTTCTAGCTTGAGGGGGGATCACTCCACATCGAGCGTGGCTGGCCAGAGATCTCTCCCGCTCTCGCCGCCAGCCATTGGCGTGTTCGGAAGGATTTGCCGGTTAACGCACACAACCTGTTTGACCGTGTTATGACGCATCTTCCTTGGCCATTAAGTCCTGCGGTGGGACTCGAACCCGGACCTTCTGGCTTAGGGGCAGGGACACTAACCCACTGTGCCACAAGACTTCCTCCTCAATGAGTAAGTATAGACGATAATTAAACGGAGATAATTTGTGATTTTCAACTACTTTTCTTGGCTGTAAGTCATGAATTTGATCTGTGAATGTGTGGCAGTCCAGATTTTGAACGGTAATTTCTACATAGTAGCTTACTGGAGAAGATTGTTCAATAAAACACCTGTAGAAAATGTGGACTTGCTTTATTCAAAGTTGCAATACCGGATAGCTGGACAGTGCCTCTCCCATGCACAATAATATATTTCCTGTCCATTGTGACTTCAGTAGTTCACTCTCGGGCTTAGCATAGACAACTCCAGTGCACTGACCTGTAGACTAGCTCACTGCATCATGGTAGCATCCTTCTGAACCAAGCATTTTAGGACAGAGTTCCTCTGCTGGCTGGATTTACATGTGGTATTACAGGGTTAATGTTGCTGGAAGTCGGCACAACGAGTAATACATAATCCAACGGAACAATAATCCAGCAAAAGTGGAGAGAATTGGATGAACTAATAACACCATCATTGGATTTACACAACTGACTTTCCAGGGTAGGTTTTCTGAGTTCTCACCTGTGATGGGGTAACGCATGCTGGGAATATATTGCCAACCATGCTCCATTTGTACAAATTAAGGATTGAAAATGAGGCCTCTGATATTCCGATGCAGGCCAAAAACGTTCTAGAAAGAAGTCTTACAACACCAGGTTAAAGTCCAACAGGTTTGTTTGGAATCACTAGCTTTCGGAGTGTGGCTCCTTCATCAGGTGAGACATCTGAGGAGGGAGCAGTCCTCCGAAAGCTAGTGATTCCAAACAAACCTGTTGGACTTATCCTGGTGTTGTAAGACTTCTTACTGTGCCCACCCCAGTCCAACGCCGGCATCTCCACATCAAAAATGCCACAGTGAGTGGGGCCTCAGAAAATGTTAATTTTAATCTACAAAAATGTTGCCAGCCTTTGACTTTGCTGGTCTGGTTATACTCTGGATGTCAGCACCATTTGCTTCAAAAAGAAGCCACCTTGGATTTTTTTCATGTCGCTAAATAATGTTAATCTTTCCAGGTCTCTTGAATGCTTCATCATGAATAGAACCACAGCAACATGTTGGGCGGTCATTCTGTTGGTAGCCATTTTCTGCGAAAACGTCGCCTGTAAGGGAGGGAGAGGAGGAGCCCGAGGCTCAGCCCGGGGCACAGCCCGCGGGCGTTTCCGTGCTTCCCGGGTACGGGTGAAGTACCCCAGTCGCTACCGGTCCTACGGCTCCAACGCCCGGGTGGCAGTGGCAGGAGCGGCGGCCGGGGCGGCGGCTGGACTTGCGGTCGGATACGCGGCTGGGAGGCTGAGGGGATCGAGGCTGACCTGGGACGTGGCGGCGCAGCGCTACGTGAACGTGACCTGCTCCCCGGCCAAAAACTGCACATCCGAGGGAGGGGTCTTCAGCTACAGGGCCTGGACATCCTCAGCTACATCATTCTGGCCTTCCTTCAGCTTGTCATTCATTTGCTCTGTCCTTACCTTCAAATATTTACAACTTTAAAACTGTAGAAAGCAGTATTAAACCGTGTCCTCAGTGTTTTATCACATCTACAATTATTATTAACATTTTAGTACCATTCTAGATGTTAACAGACATCCTATTTGTTTCTAGCACTGCTCGGTTTAGGCTGCTTAGAAGACTGTGTGCATTCTAATAGTTTCCCAAAAGAATCAAGCCACGGTATCCATTTGTCAGGTGATTTTTGCTGCCAACAGTCATTGGTTTGAAATTAATGGTATATTCTATGTAGCAATTGATGTAAATACACTGAATTATTGCTAAGTTATCTTTAAAAGTATGTGCTACCACTCACCTCCAATTCCAGGGAAAGCTAACTGCCCCGCCAGTCACTTTCTGATATCCAAACTGTTTGCCTTAGCAAAAGTTTAGTTGCTAGCACAAGGCGCCATTGCAGCACTTTATAAAGAAAGCTACTTGCCCCCACCCCCCAAAGAGGCAAAGTGGAATTTCAGCCTCTTAAAAGTTTGATGTGAGGCAGACTCCAAGGAAAGTTTTAAAATTTGGCGCGACTCCGATGGATATTATACGGTAATCGGTAGAAAGTCAAGGCTGTACAGGCTGACATGCATCACTCCACTGCAGAATTTGAATTGCCCTGTCAATACTTTTATTAGAAGCTAGCGTGTTCGTTATGAGCCTAATAGTTAGGAGATATGCTGAGATGGTGGTTCCACTTGTGGGAGAATCAAAAATTAGGGACCAGAAATCTAAGTGTTACTGCTAAGTCCAATGAGGAGGTCAGAGGAATTCTATTATTCAGAGTGGCGAGAATGAGACTGGGCTTTTACCCCACTGGGAAATCTTTAAATGTAACATTAAAACGGGGCCTATTTTACCTCACATTCGACGTATTTTCAATCCGAGGAATCATTTTGAGTCTGTGTCGATGGTGTTGGCCCCTACATTATTGTTACTCAAGGCAGCATTATGCAAATACCAGACACTTTGGTCAATTGGCTGTAAATTTGCCCCGACTGTAACTACCGAATGTAACAAAATCAGTCACTCGCTCGCTTGAAAATTTCCAAATGGCATTAAATGCAGGATTTTAATTCCCGAATTATTTTTCCACCTTGAAATTTTAAAAGTTTCTTTCTCTTAGTAGGATTTAAATAAATATTAAAACCCCTTATGGGGAAAAGTGGGGACTTAAACGCTGCATATATATAATGGAGTGAGTGTCTTTGGGCTTCGCAATACAAGGCCGTCAAACCACGTGGTGGATCGATTTGTAACCTGTCTGTAGTTTACTCAATATTTTAAAAGTGAAGGTGATGTTTGAAACATTTTATACAGTAGTAAATAGCACTTAAGTGTCGGTAATATGGTTGAAAATATTTTATAAAGTAATGTTGCAGGAAGAACATGTTTCCATTTTATATAGGCAAGTGCTCAAGATACACTGACAGAGCTATTCTTTGAAGTATCGTTACACAGAGAATGCATTGTTTTATGAATTTATATAGCGCATACTTCATAAAAGATTGTCAAATTATCATGTGACAAAAAATGTGAACTGAAAATATGTAGCTTACATGCAGCAATACTTTGCATTGTTAATACGTTGTAATAATTTGTGTTTGGTGACTGTTTCATTTCATTGTTTGGAACACATTTGTACGAAAAATATTTCCTTACAATAAAATACTTTAGGCACAGTGTTTTGTCATGATTAAGATCTATTTCAGTGAGGAGGCCTGAAGTGTCCTTGTGCGAACGGGGCTGGTCTTACACGTCCTTGTGCGAACGGGGCTTATCTTACACGTCCTTGTTAGTGTCTCGACTACATGAGGCCTTTCCCGAAACAGCCACATGACTGACATGGTGTTACCCTATGGCTCCATAAGTAACGATTCGGAACACAGATTGTACTAGTAGATAACATTGCTGTCCTTAGTAGTAAGGCTGCAGCAACACAGGCTGCATGAAATGAAATGAAAATCGCTTATTGTCACAAGTAGGCTTCAATGAAGTTACTGTGAAAAGCCCCTAGTCGCCACATTCCGGCGCCTGTTCGGGGAGGCTGTTACGGGAATTGAACCGTGCTGCTGGCCTGCTTTCAAAACCAGCGATTTAGCCCTGTGCTAAACAGCCCCTGAAAATCGCTTATTGTCACAAGTAGGCTTCAAATGAAGTTACTGTGAAAAGTCCCTAGTCGCCACATTCCGGCGCCTGTTCGGGGAGGCTGGTACGGGAATTGAACCGTGCTGTTGGCCTGCCTTTGTCTGCTTTAACAGCCAGCGATTTAGCCCAGTGTGCTAAACCAGCCCCTATGGTTGGGGCATGCTGTGGGTTCGATCATCTCTATAAGGCACCCTTTGGCTGGGTGACTCAGCAATCAAGCCATAAATTCCTCCATGCCAATACAACTGTGTAGTTAGGCTGATCTTTTCAAGGAGTGGTTTCTTCAAAATGTTAAAATCTAGGTGAATTTAGAAGGTCCCTAAGTGCAGGATACCACCAAGACTGAAAATAAATGGAGAAATGAGGGAAAAATCAAAAATTAGCGAGCTGCTGATATCAGTATTGGATTTTATAAGAGAATATTACAGAAGGCAGGGAACATCAAACAAACCTTTCCTGGTCCCAAAATCAGCTCCCTCCACATTTTATTATTATTATTTTGATGAGTCTGACTTTCAATAACGAGCAGAAGAAACAGACAGTTTACATCATCCTAATAACCACTTGCTTCAAATTTGGTGGACTGGGATCTGAGAACGATGGGGTACTCAGAGAAGCAGAGAGCACATTAGTACTGAAAACAGACAAGAAAATACCATGGTTGCAAAATGAAATGCTCTTCCGTCAGATTATCACACCCAATATTTGACAAAATCTTTTCCAAGAGTTTATGTTGATGGTTACACTAGAACCAGGCACACGGCATTCGTTAAATTATGGTGTAGTATTGGTTTAGTACAGCACACAGTGGCTAGCACTGCTGCCTCACAGCACCAGGGTTCGATTCCGACCTTGGGTGATTGTGTGTGGAATTTGCACCTTCATCCCGTGTCTCCGGGTGCTCCGGTTTCCTCCCACAGTCCAAAGATTTGCAGGTTAGGTGGATTGGCCATGCTAAATTGCCCCTTAGTGTCCAACAGTTAGATGGGGTTACGGGGATAGGGCTGGGGAGTGGGCCGAGGTGGGGAGCTCTTTCAGAGGGTCGGTGCAGACTTGATGGGCCGGATGGCTGCCTTCTGCACTGTAGGAATTCTATGATCTTAAAGTAGGTATGGAGACAGTAATTATAAGGAAGTGAAAATTAACTATTTTGCCACATGATGTGATGCCTTAAAAATTGATAGAACCAATTTTTATCTTGTTCTCCGTAATTAACATTTTATATACAGCAGAGATATATGCTGCACGGTAGCACAGGTGGATAGCACTGTAGTTTCACAGCACCAGGGTCCCAGGTTCGATTCCCCGCTGGGTCACTGTCTGTGAGGAGTCTGCATGTTCTCCCTGTGTCTACGTGGGTTTCCTCCGGGTGCTGAGGTTTCCTCCCACAGTCCAAAGACGTGCCCCTTTTCATCCCATTGTCATGTGGCCTTTATTACTTATCGTTTTTAAGCAAGAATAAATATTTTGTATAGTTTCTTAATTCCGTCCTTTGGGAAAAGCTTCCAATGGGAATGCATCCTCTAATTATGGCTGATATTCTTTTACTGTTTGAGGTGAATTGTGTGTTACAATGTTGAATGTGATTTCCGAAAGGATTAAAAGTTTTAGTTTCCATTCACGCACCCAACTTGGCCAGTTATTGTTGTGTGTCCTGTGTGTGTGATAGACCCAAATTCGCTCTGCACTGACCCAGATTCACGCTTCTTTCACCGGAATCGGTCACGTTTTTGCTCCTTCATTGTAGAGACCTCCGTGACATTAGATTGTCCTAGTTAACTGTTGTGTCCGGCGACTGCAAAATCTGTCCCGTGTTGTCCAGTTGAATTGTGTCACGTGTTCATCGAGGATAGATGTAACAGCTGCCTTTTGTTTATTGAAATTAATATACGAAACAGGGCAAACGCAACATTTAAATGGCTTACGGCGTCATATTCAAGTGTTTCAGTCCAAATGATGTGTAACTCCTCATGGCAGCTGGAAGGCATCTAATACTATTGCAAAAATAGCAAGTTGGTACGCTGCTGTCAGACAGTAAAAGGGATCCCGTACGGCACATCCACAGTGACATGACACCTCTCTTTCTCTTCCGGCTGTGATTGTTTTCAGTGCATTCAATTCCGACTTTGAACAAATTTGAAGCAAGTGGTTATTAGGATGATGTAAATTGTTATATAGCACAGGGTACCCCAACCAAATCAACGTTTATTTATTCCAGCTACATAGAACATACAGTGCAGAAGGAGGCCATTCGGCCCATCTAGTCTGCACCGACCCACATTAAGCCCTCACTTCCACCCTATCCTCGTAACCCAATAACCCCTCCTAACCTTTTTTTGGACACTAAGGACAATTCAGCATGGCCAATCCACCTTCCCTGCACATCTTTGGGTTGTGGGGGTGAGACCCACGCAGACACAGGGAGAATGTGCAAACCCCACATGGACAGTGACCCGGGGCCGGGATCGATCCCGCGTCTTCGGCGGCGTGAGCCAGCAGTGCTAACCACTGCGCTGCCCCAACATGCACAGCATTCCAATGTGCCTGAGCAGTAATTCCTCCAAATCTGATCCTCCAGTGATAGCATCAGCACTTGCTGCTTTCACTAATATTCAAAAAAAGCTGCTAAATTTAATCAGATTCTCAACGTTGACTGAAAGGCAATGGGATGTGAAAGTTCCTCATTTATCCTCGTCCAGTCGTTAAGACCTGCTCACCGACTTGCAAAGAGCGAGCAAGCACGTTTTTAGCCGTCACTATTTGATCAGAAAAGGTAGCCACAATGGATTAATTATTCAGCTTTTTGTTGTTGATACAACCACCATCGCAGTGCAGTTTCCAAACCAGGGTGCCTCAAATCTCCGGCAAGATTTCCTGCTCTTCAACGTTGAAAAAAAAGTGCAGTGTTAACCTCAGTCCAGCATAATCTTCCCCAGTTCTCCTTTCCGGAACGTTCTGATGAAGTCATATGCCGCTGCACTGTAGTTCGGCATGAGAATGTTCACATTACCTGGAAATGGCAGCATTGACTGTTATTTTAATCCAGTCGGATGGAGATTCAATCAAATGTCATCAAAAGCTAATCACATCAAGTATCAACAATTAAAAGGCACCAATACATTTGGGTGTTTCATTCGATAATACCAATATGTGATTTATTGCTCATTTTGATAAAGCACTCATGCTTTTTATGAGACTCTTAAGTCTAAACAAAGAGATATCGCAACATAAAACGGATGGGCACAATGAAGAATACAGATCGTGTAACGTTCTACGTGAGTTATCTGCAGATTCCTCGTGATTGGGATAATAGTGATGCATAGTTATTCATTGAATCTATTTTTTTTTAAAATTCCAATGAAGGGGCAATTTAACGTGGCCAATCCACCTTTCCTGCATATCTTTGGGATGTTGGGTGAGACCCATGCAGACATTTTTTTGGTTATTTTTTAAAAAATAAATTTAGATTTCCCAATTCATTTTTTCCAATTAAGGGGCAATTTATCGTGTTCAATCCACCTAACCTGCACATCTTTGGGTTGTGGGGGCGGAATCCACGCAAACACGGGGAGAATGTGCAAACTCCACACGGACAGTGACCCAGAGCCGGGATCGAACCTGGGACCTCGGCGCCGAGAGGCAACAGGGCTAACCCACTGCGCCCCCGTGCTGCCCAGACCCATGCAGACATGGGGAGAATGTGCAAACTCCAAACGGACAGTGACCCGGGGCCGGGATCGAATCCAGATCCTTGCCGCCGTGAGGCAGCAGTGCTAACCACTGTGCCACCGCGCCGCCCCTTTCACTGAATATTCTATCTGACAAATTAGGAGCAGGAGTGGGCCATTTGGCCCCTCGAGCCTGCTCCGCCATTCAATAAGAACATGGTTGATCTGACTGTAACCTCAACGCCACATTCCCACTCACCCCCCGATAACCTGTCACCCCCAAACCATTTGGATTTCATTTCAGTAAGGAGCAATAGCAAAGCACAATTCTCCACTTACCGACACCAGTGATGGCTTTCACTTTCTGTGTCTTGCCCAGTTTGATGGCTATTTTTTTGAGCACAGTCGGGAGATCATCACAGGGCTCGCCCAGCTGGTATCGTTCAACGTAACTGAAAGAAAGGCACAGCAATCTGCTCAGTAATTGGAATCAAAACCTGACTAATTTATCTGGCAAATACCCAATGAATGCTTTCTTTTTAAAGTCCGCCCTGGTTCAGTAGTTGCACTCTCCGAGGAAGAAGCTCACTAACCCACATATTTGAGTGCAAAGTCCAAGCGGACGTTTGAGTGCTGCGGAAGTGCTGGACTGCTGAAGGTCCCTGCCATTCGGATCAGATGCTAAACCAAGGTACTTTCTAAATCATGCCAAAGGTCCAACGGCGCTATTGAAAGAGCAGCGACCCTCTCCCAACATTAAATCCCTCAGCTGACAACAATAAAAACAGAATGATCTGGTCATTAATCTCACTGCTGCTGCTTGCGGGAGCTTGCTGTGCATCTTTCAGATGCCATGGCTCACTGCAATACAACACTGACTCCTAGTCAAAGGAGCTTCATTGGCTGTGAAGCGAGCTGTGACGACTTGCGGCTGTGAAGGTTGCGACGGTCTACCCTTCTTCCCAATCTTCTCCCCACTGATGAACGCCTCAACAATGTTCAACATTAATGCAGCAAAAGTTGTCCCAAATTGCTTTGCAAAATTTTTTCATGCGATGTGGTGGGCATCGCTGGGTCAGCATTTATTGCCCATCCCTAATTGCCCTTGAAATGAGTGGCTTGCTAGGCCGTTTCGGAGGGCATTTAAGAATCAACCGCATTGCTGAGGGGTCTGGAGTCACACGTAGGCCAGACCGGGTAAGGACGGCAGATTTCCCTCTCTAAAGCACATTAGTGAACCAGATGGGTTTTCACATGGGTCCCCAGAGCATTACTCTGGGTCTCTGGATGACTAGTCCAGTGACAATGCCACTGCGCCATTGCATGGGATAACCAAAATCAGGTCAAGGATAGGGTCTTGAGGACAGGAGACGAAGTAGCAAGGTGGAGGAATTTGGGCAGGGTGCAAGATTAAGACGGAGGAACAGAAGTGGGCCATTCGAGGCTGCTCCATTATTCAATGAGATTATGACTGATCTGATGACTGAAGGCTCTGCCAACAAATATGGATCGGGAAGCAGGTGGATGGGGGAATGCTTGAGAAACATAGTTAGAGGAGGATGCAGAAATAGAGTAGGGCCAAGTCAAGCAAGAACTGATACAAAAAGAGGATTTTCAAATCAAGTTTCTTGAAAATGGAGCAGCGAGTAGCAAACCCAGGGATGATGAATGAGATGGACTTAATATTCGATAGGATTTGAATGGCAACATTCTGCTTTGCATAGACACTGGTAAATAATAACTATTTGCTATTGGAAAGTGAGTCTTGACAGGGAGTAATGGTGGATATTATCAGAGGTAGTCTTGGGCTTGTCTTTACCAAATGTTGCACACATTATTCTTTCATAGAATGTGGGCGTCCCTGGCTGGGCCCAGCATTTATTGCCCCTCCCCAATTGCCCTTGAACTGACTGGTTTGCTCGGCCAATTCAGAGGGCATTTAAGAGTCAACCACATAGCTGTGGGTCTGGAGTCACGTGTAGGCCAGACCGGGTAAGGACGGCAGATTTCCTTCCCTAAAGGACACCAGTGAACCAGATGGGCTTTAACGACAATCGGCAATGATTTCACGCATATCGTGAGACCGTTAATACCAGATTTTTACTGGATTCAATTTCCACCGTCTGGTGTGTTGGGATTCAAATCAGACAATTACCCTGGGGCTCTAGATTACTAAACCAGTGGCAGCCAAATGGATTCGCAGATTTGAGCCAAAGAGAGGGACACAGATTCTTATAAATAAAGCACCCAAACACTTACCGGTGGTTTGATGATCCGAAGAGCAAAGAATTGTTTCTCCTAACTTAAAACATAACTATCCAAACTATTCCAGGACCCTCATTACTGCGAGTGTATGTTATAAACCAATACCTTCCTTTCGCACTGTGCGCACGTGCAATTTCCAGACTAGTGAATGTACTTTTAAAAATGCAACTAATTCAAAGTTGTTTAGAAAACAATTCTTACTCAAACTTCTGCTGTTTGTTCAGTGTGAAAAGTAGGTAATCAGCGATTACTTCTTCTCCTACCAAGTGGTCCAATATAGTTCCTGGTGGAAATAAAACATTTACAGAGTTACTGCTGAAGAAGAAAGAAAAATATTGCATTGACATAGCGTCTTTCACATACTCGGGGCACTGCAAAGTAAAGAGATTAACATTCAAAAGGTAGTCACAGTTCTCGGCAGCCAACGGGTACACAGCAGGATCCCATAAACAACAATGAGTTGAATAACCAGGTCTTGGTTGATTGAACATTAAATATTGGTTAGCCACTGGGAGAATTTCCCTGCTCTTCTTCAAGTAGTACCATGGGATCTTTTAAACAAATCTGGTAGGGTAGATAGGACCTTTGGTTTCACAGCTCACCGGCAGGTTGGCATCCTGGGATGGCAGGACTGTCATTGGAGAAGAGATTGGGTCGACTGGGTCTGTATCCACTGGAGTTTAGAAGAATGCGAGGCGACCCCATTGAAAGGTTTAAATGTCTGACAGGGCTGGACAGAGTGGATGCAGCGATGATGTTTCCTCTGACCAGGAGGGTTCAGAACAAGAAGTCACAGTCTTGAGATACTATTCAGGACTGAGATGAGGAGAACCGTCTTCACCAATATTGTGGTGAATCTGTGAAATTATCCACCACAGGAGGCGGTGGAGGCCAAGTCACTACTCGGTATGGGAAGAGGGTGGGAATATGGCGTTATGGAACAGCATATTGAATGGTGGAGCAGACTTGAAGGGCTGAAAGACCTCGTCCGGCTCCCATTTCCTATGGTTCCATCTCTGGTCTTGCAGCACTCCCTCAGTACAGCACTGAACTATCAGCCTAGGTTGAGTGTTCCAGAGTGATGTTTGGACACACAATCATCCAGCTCGAAGGGAAGGGTGCTGTTACGGAGTCAAATTGAGATGAGAAGGAATTTAGTATGTTACAATCTCAAGAGTTATATCCATTAAAGGTTAAAGATAGGAGCATGGCGTATGAATTATAAGGACCATGTTTTTCAATTCTTCATTAACCTTCATTAGAACTTCCAGTGTTATAAAATTCCTACAGTGCAGAAGGAAGCTATTCGGCCCATCGAGTCTGCACTGACCATCTCAAAGAACCCCCATGCCCCCACCCTACCCCTATAACCCAGTAACTCCACCTAACTTTTTGGACACTAAGGGCAATTTAACATGGTCGATCCACCTAACCTGTACATTTTTGGACCGAGAGGCTTCTCCATCTAGAAGGACAAGGGCAGCATTGGACCAGCATCAACTGCAACGTCTCCTCCACGTCACTCACCACCCTGACATAGAAATATATCGGCCGTTCGGGGAAAATCTGCATCCATGCATTGCGGTCACTGCATCCAGAAAGTGTACCTGAGCAAGACACCCTAGGTGTTCAAGTCAAGGCAAGCATCCAGCAGAGGGCAGTAGAGCAAAGCTGCTGATTGGCTGTTGCGGGGAAAATTTGCATCCGTGCATTGCGGTCACTGCGTCCAAAAGGTGGTTTGTGGAGGAGCTGTTGTCAAGTGACAGTTAAACCCGAAACACTTCTTCAGTGTTTCCCTCCCTACCTCCTCCTCTAACCAAAAAAAAAAGACAATCATTGTAAGGAACCCAGCCGAGTAAAGATCAAGAGGGAGACTCAAGGGCCGGTAGAAGTAAAAAGAAGTTGAACCGTGACGTCACTGTCTGCAGGTAAGTGATTGGCTGTGACTGGTAAGTCGTTTTTCTTTTCCCTGAGGTGTTATCGTGCGGGGCGCAGTGGTTGCTGAGTGAGTGCTTGCTGAGAAGGGGAGTAGGACTTCCGGGTGCGGCGATGACCAGCTAAGTCGCACTTTTCGGCAGCTCCCGGTGGAACGGACTTTTGGGCTCTTAATAAGAGCCCCAACGGCAATTTTAACGGCTAAAAGTACTGTGCGGTAAACCAGAAGGGAATCCCCCCTGGATACGGATGGAAAAAGGAGAGGAAAGTGGCCGGATTGCGGTGGATCCTTTAGAGCAGCGGCAAGGAAGGCAAGCAAAAACCAAGATGGCGTCGGAAGGTGGCAGTTTAATATGGGGCCCTGAACAACACGAGTTTTTGAAACGCTGCGTGGAAGAGCTTAAAAAGGAGATGAAGAAGGAGCTGTTGGCCCCAATATTACAGGCGATTGAAGGGCTAAAAGATGAGCAAAAGACCCAGGAGCGGGATCTTCGGGTCGTGAAGGCAAAGGCTGCCGAGAACGAGGACGATATACAGGGCCTGGTGGTGAAGACGGAGATGCACGAGGCACACCATAAACGATGTGTGGAAAGGCTGGAGGTGCTGGAGAATAATGCGAGGAGGAAGAATTTAAGGATTCTTGGTCTTCCTGAAGGTGCAGAAGGGGCGGACGTCGGGGCATATGTGAGCATGATGCTGCACTCGTTAATGGGAGCGGAGGCCCCGACGGGTCCGTTGGAGGAGGAGGGAGCATACCGAGTGATGGCGCGAGGACCGAGAGCAGGAGAAATTCCCAGAGCCATAGTGGTGAGATTCCTCCGTTTTAAGGACAGAGAGATGGTCCTCAGATGGGCAAAGAAAACTCGGAGCAGTAGGTGGGAGAACGCGGTGATCCGCGTATATCAAGACTGGAGTGCGGAGGTGGCGAGAAGGAGGGCGAGCTTTAATCGGGCCAAGGCGGTGCTTCATAAAAAGATTAAATTTGGAATGCTGCAGCCGGCAAGACTGTGGGTCACATATCAAGGGAGGCACCACTACTTTGAGACGGCGGATGAGGCGTGGACTTTTATTGTTGAAGAGAAATTGGAATAAGCGGGTTATTAAAAAAGAACGTTTGAGACAAAGTGGTGGGGCGAATATGGGGGGCGAAGAGGGGGGAAAATGGGGGGAGAGATGATTTTTATGTTGTTAATCCTGCGACCCGGTAACTTTTCTCTCTTCCACAGGTTGTGGGGGAGGGAGGAAGGGAGGTGGAGGAGCTGGGGGCGTTGGCCATTGGGGGCGGGGCCAAAAGGGAAGCGCGGGCTTTGTTCCCGCGCTATGATAATTATGGCGGGAATAGGGAAGCAGGAAGGAGGGGGCGTCGCACGGTGCGAGCCGAGGTCGGCCAGAGTTTGCTGACTTCTGGGAGCAACATGGGGGGTGTAACTACGCTACTGGGGGATCTAGCGGGGGGGGGGGGATTTACTGGGTTGCTGCTGCTGGGGAGAAGGGGGTGGGCGGGGCGGGAGGGCACCGCCTGGGGGGGACACAGCTGCGTGGGAACCGGGTGAGGAGCTGGATAAAAGGGGATGGCTAATCGACAAGGGGGGGGGGGTAAAGAGCCCCCCAACCCGGCTGATCACGTGGAATGTGAGAGGGCTGAACGGGCCGATAAAGAGGGCACGGGTACTCGCACACCTTAAGAAACTTAAGGCAGATGTGGTTATGTTACAGGAGACGCATTTGAAACTGATAGACCAGGTTAGACTACGCAAAGGATGGGTGGGGCAGGTGTTTCATTCGGGGCTATATGCGAAAAACAGGGGGGTGGCTATATTAGTGGGGAAGCGGGTAATGTTTGAGGCAAAGACCATAGTGGCGGATAGTGGGGGCAGATACGTGATGGTGAGTGCCAAATTACAGGGGGAGGCGGTAGTCTTGGTGAACGTATATGCCCCGAACTGGGATGATGCCAACTTTATGAGGCGCATGTTAGGACGTATCCCGGACCTAGAGGTGGGGAAGTTGGTAACGGGTGGAGATTTTAACACGGTGCTGGAACCAGGGCTGGACAGATCGAGGTCCAGGACTGGAAGGAGGCCTGCAGCAGCCAAGGTGCTTAAAGACTTTATGGAGCAGATGGGAGGAGTAGACCCATGGAGATTTAGCAGACCTAGGAGCAAGGAGTTTTCGTTTTTCTCCTATGTCTATAAAGTCTACTCGCGAATAGACTTTTTTGTTTTGGGAAGGGCGTTGATCCCGAAGGTGAGGGGGACGGAGTATACGGCGATAGCTATTTTGGATCACGCTCCACACTGGGTAGACTTGGAGATAGGGGAGGAAAAAGAACGGCGTCCACCCTGGAGAATGGACATGGGACTAATGGCGGATGAGGGGGTGTGTCTAAGGGTGAGGGGGTGTATTGAAAAGTATTTGGAACTCAATGATAATGGGGAGGTCCAGGTGGGAGTGGTCTGGGAGGCGCTGAAGGCAGTGGTTAGAGGGGAGCTGATATCAATCAGGGCACATAAAGGAAAGCAGGAGAGTAGGGAACGGGAGCGGTTGCTGCAAGAACTTCTGAGGGTGGACAGGCAATATGCGGAGGCACCAGAGGAGGGACTGTACAGGGAAAGGCAAAGGCTACACGTAGAATTTGATTTGCTGACAACGGGTACTGCAGAGGCACAGTGGAGGAAGGCACAGGGTGTACAGTACGAATATGGGGAGAAGGCGAGCAGGTTGCTGGCCCACCAATTGAGGAAAAGGGGAGCAGCGAGGGAAATAGGGGGAGTGAGGGATGAGGAGGGAGAGATGGAGCGGGGAGCGGAGAGAGTGAATGGAGTGTTCAAGGCATTCTATGAAAGATTATATGAAGCTCAGCCCCCGGATGGGAAGGAGAGAATGATGTGTTTTTTGGACCAGCTGGAATTTCCTAAGGTGGAGGAGCAGGAGAGGGTGGGACTGGGAGCACAGATCGAAATGGAGGAAGTAGTGAAAGGAATTAGGAGCATGCAGGCGGGGAAGGCCCCGGGACCGGATGGATTCCCAGTTGAATTTTACAGGAAATATGTGGACTTGCTCGCCCCGCTACTGATGAGAACCTTTAATGAGGCGAGGGAAAGGGGACAGCTGCCCCCGACTATGTCAGAGGCAACGATATCGCTTCTCCTAAAGAAGGAAAAAGACCCGCTGCAATGCGGGTCCTATAGGCCTATTTCCCTCCTGAACGTAGACGCTAAGATTCTGGCCAAGGTAATGGCAATGAGGATAGAGGATTGTGTCCCGGGGGTGGTCCATGAGGACCAAACTGGGTTTGTGAAGGGGAGACAGCTGAATACGAATATACGGAGGCTGCTAGGGGTAATGATGATGCCCCCACCAGAGGGGGAAGCGGAGATAGTGGTGGCGATGGATGCCGAGAAAGCATTTGATAGAGTGGAGTGGGATTATTTGTGGGAGGTGTTGAGGAGATTTGGCTTTGGAGATGAGTATATTAGATGGGTACAGCTGCTGTATAGGGCCCCGATGGCGAGCGTGGTCACGAATGGACGGGGGTCTGCGTATTTTCGGCTCCATAGAGGGACGAGGCAGGGATGTCCTCTGTCCCCATTATTGTTTGCACTGGCGATAGAGCCCCTGGCAATAGCATTGAGGGGTTCCAGGAAGTGGAGGGGAGTACTCAGGGGAGGAGAAGAACACCGGGTATCTCTGTATGCGGACGATTTGTTGTCGTATGTGGCGGACCCGGCGGAGGGGATGCCAGAGATAATGCGGATACTTGGGGAGTTTGGAGAATTTTCAGGATATAAACTGAACATGGGGAAAAGTGAGTTGTTTGTGGTGCATCCAGGGGAGCAGAGCAGAGAAATAGAGGACTTACCGCTGAGGAAGGTAACAAGGGACTTTCGCTACTTGGGGATCCAGATAGCCAAGAATTGGGGTACATTGCATAGGTTAAATTTAACGCGGTTGGTGGAACAGATGGAGGAGGACTTCAAGAGATGGGACATGGTATCCCTGTCACTGGCAGGGAGGGTGCAGGCGGTTAAAATGGTGGTCCTCCCGAGATTCCTCTTTGTTTCAGTGCCTCCCGGTGGTGATCACGAAAGCTTTTTTCAAAAGGATTGAGAAGAGTATCATGAGTTTTGTGTGGGCCGGGAAGACCCCGAGAGTGAGGAAGGGATTTTTGCAGCGTAGTAGGGATAGGGGGGGGCTGGCACTACCGAGCCTGAGTGAGTACTACTGGGCCGCCAACATCTCAATGGTATGTAAGTGGATGGGAGAAGAGGAGGGAGCGGCGTGGAAGAGATTGGAGAGGGCGTCCTGCAGGGGGACTAGCCTACAAGCTATGGTGACGGCGTCGTTGCCGTTCTCACCGAAGAAATACACCACAAGCCCGGTGGTGGTGGCTACTCTGAAAATTTGGGGGCAGTGGAGACGGCATAGGGGAAAGACGGGAGCCTCGGTGTGGTCCCCGATAAGAAATAACCATAGGTTTGCTCCGGGGAGAATGGATGGGGGATTTGAAACATGGCAAAGAGCAGGAGTAACACAATTGAGAGATCTGTTTGTAGATGGGACGCTTGCAAGTCTGGGAGCGCTGACCGAAAAATATGGGTTGCCCCAGGGGAATGCATTCCGGTATATGCAACTGAGGGCTTTTGCGAGGCAACAGGTGAGGGAATTCCCGCAGCTCCCGACGCAGGAGGTGCAGGACAGAGTGATCTCAAAGACATGGGTGGGGGACTGTAAGGTATCAGACATATATAGGGAAATGAGGGACGAGGGGGAGATTGTGGTAGACGAGCTGAAAGGGAAATGGGAAGAAGAGCTGGGGGAGGAGATTGAGGAGGGGCTGTGGGCTGATGCCCTAAGTAGGGTAAACTCATCGTCCTCGTGTGCCAGGCTAAGCCTGATACAATTTAAGGTGTTACACAGGGCGCATATGACTGGAGCACGGCTCAGTAAATTTTTTGGAGTAGAGGGTAGGTGTGCGAGAAGCCCAGCGAATCACACCCACATGTTCTGGTCATGTCTGGCACTACAGGGGTTTTGGGTGGGGGTGACAAAGGTGCTTTCGAAGGTGGTGGGGGTCCAGGTCGAACCAAGCTGGGGGTTGGCTATATTCGGGGTTGCAGACGAGTCGGGAGTGCAGGAGGCGAAAGAGGCTGATGTTTTGGCCTTTGCGTCCCTAGTAGCCCGGCGCAGGATACTCTTGATGTGGAAGGAAGCCAAGCCCCCGGGTGTGGAGACCTGGATAAATGACATGGCAGGGTTTATAAAGCTGGAACGGATTAAGTTCGTCCTAAGGGGATCGGCTCAAGGGTTCACCAGGCGGTGGCAACCGTTCGTCGAATACCTCACAGAAAGATAGAGGGAATGGAAAAGAAGAAGACAGCAGCAGCAACCCGGGGGGGTGAAAGGAACCAGAAGGACTTTCAGGGATGTTAGTGTATAAGTATAATATGTATAGATTGTTGTTATAGGTAATTGTACACTGGACTGGAGGGTATTTATTTGGGACAAGGCAGTTGCCATTTAGTTTTGTTTTTTAATTTTGATGTTGTTTATATATTATTTATTTCTTGTTTAAAAAACTGGCCATTGTTATTTATATTGTTATATTACTGTGTGAAAGATACACAATGTACTGTTATGGTTGGCCAAAAATTTTGAATAAAATATATTTAAAAAAAAAAGAGAAGGGGAGTAAAGTTTTCAAAAACTTACTGCTCGGAGTGTAAAAATGGCAGGAGATCCCAGACCCGTGTTATGTTCCTCTTGCTCAATGTGGGAGTTCAGGGACGCGGCCGATGCCCCTGACTCCTTCATGTGCAGGAAGTGTGTCCAGCAGCAGCTCCTGTTAGACCGCATGACGGCTCTGGAGCTGCGGATGGACTCACTTTGGAGCATCCACGATGCTGAGGAGGTCGTGGATAGCACGTTCAGTGAATTGGTCACACCGCAGATTAGGATTGATAAGGGAGACAGGGAATGGATGACCAAAAGACGGAGAAAGAGCAGGAAGGCAGTGCAGGTGTCCCCTGCGGTCATCTCCCTCCAAAACAGGTATACCGTTTTGGATACTGTTGGGGGAGATGACTCACCAGGGCAAGGCAGTAGTAGCCAGGCTCATGGCACCGTGGCTGGCTCTGCTGCACAGAAGGGCGGGAAAAAGACTGTCAGGGCGACAGTCATAGGGGATTCAATCGTAAGGGGAGTAGACAGGAGTTTCTGTGGTCGAAAACGAGACTCCCGAATGGTATGTTGCCTCCCGGGTGCACAGGTCAGGGATGTCTCAGATCGGCTGCAGGACATACTGAAGGGGGAGGGTGAACAGCAGTTGTCGTGGTGCATATAGGCACCAACGATATCGGTAAAAAACAGGATGAGGTCATACAATCAGAATTTAGGGAGTTAGGAAATAAGTTAAAAAGTAGGACCTCAGAAGGTAGTAATCTCAGGATTGCTACCAGTGCCACGAGACAGTCAGAGTAGAAATTCAAGAATAGTCAGAATAAATACGTGGCTTGAGAGATGGTGCAGGAGGGAGGGGGGTCAGATTTTTGGGACATTGGAACCGGTTCTGGGGGCGGTGGGACCATTACAAATCGGATGGTCTACACCTGGGCAGGACTGGAACCAATGTCCTAGGGGGTGCTTTTGCTAAAACTGTTGGGGAGGTTTTAAACTAATGTGGCAGGGGGCTGGGAACCAGATTCGGAAGTTAGAGGTCAGTAAAGAGGCAGCAACTAAAGCCAGTAAGGTACTAGATAATAAACTCAATGTGACTAAGGGGACGAGTAGACAGGGAAGAATGATGAACGCAAAGGGACAGGTGGTCTGAGGTGCATTTGTTTCAATGCGAGAAGTGTAGCAGGTAAGGCAGATGAAGTTAGGGCTTGGATTAGTACCTGGGAATATGATGTTATTAATATCACTGAGACTTGGTTGAGGGAAGGGCAAGACTGGCAACTAAATATCCAAGGGTATAGCTGCTTCAGGAGGGATAGAGAGGGAGGTAAAAGGGGTGGAGGAGTTGGATTACTGGTCAGAGATGATATCACAGCTGTGATTAAGGAGGGCACAATGGAGGATTTGAGCACTGAGGCAATATGGGTCGAGCTAAGAAATAGGAAGGGTGCACTAACATTGTTGGGACTTTACTACAGGCCTCCCAAAAGCGAGCGTGAAGCAGAGGTACAAATATGTAGACAGATTATAGAAAAATGTAGGAGCAATAGGGTGGTCATGATGGGAGATTTTAACTTCCCCAACATTGAATGGGACTCATGTAGTGTTGGAGGCGTAGATGGAACAGAATTTGTAAGGGGCATCCAGGAGATTTTTTTTAGAGCAGTATGTAAATAGTCTAACTCGGGAAGGGGCCATGCTGGACCTGGTATTGGGGAATGATCCCGGCCAGGTGGTTGAAGTTTCAGTCGGTGATTACTTTGGGAATAGCAATCACAATTCCGTAAGTTTTAGAATACTATGGACAAAGACAAAAGTGGTCCTAAAGGAAGAGTGCTAAATTGGGGAAAGGCCAAGTAGAACAAAATTCGGCAGGAGCTAGGGAATGTGAATTGGGAGCAGCTGTTTCAGGGTAAATCCACATTTGAAATGTGGGAGTCTTTTAAGGAAAGGTTGATTAGAGTGCAGGACAGACATGTCCCTGCGAAAACGAGGGATAGAAATGGCAAGATTAGGGAACCATGGATGACGGGTGGAATTGTGAGGCTTGCTAAGATGAAAAAGGAAGCATCCATAAGATCTAGGCGACTTAAAACTGATGAAGCTTTGGAGGAATATCGGGAAAGTAGGACAAATCTCAAACCCGCAATAAGGAGGGCGAAAAGGGGTCATGAAATATCTTTGGCTAACAGGGATAACGAAAATCCCAAAGCCTTTATTCGTATAGAAGGAGCAAGAGGGTAACTAGAGAAAGGATCGGCCCACTCAAAGACAAAAGAGGGAATTTATGCGTGGAGTCAGAGGAAATGGGTGTGATTCTTTAAAAAAAAAAATTCAGAGTACCCAATTATTTTTTCCAATTAAGGGGCAATTTAGCATGGCCAATCCACCTAACCTGCACATCTTTGGGTTGTGGGGTGAAACCCACGCAGAAATGGGGAGAATGTGCAAACTCCACATGAACAGTGACCCAGGGCCGGGATTCGAACTCGGGTCCTCAGCGCCGCAGTCCCAATGCTAACCACTGCGCCACATGCCGCCCTTGGGCGGGATTCTTAATGAGTACTTTGCATCGGTATTCACCAAGGAGAGGGACATGACGAATGTTGAGGCTAGGGATGGATGTTTAAATACTCTAGGTCAAGTCGGCATAAGGAAGGGGGAAGTTTTGGGTATTCTAAAAGGCATTAAGGTGGACAGGTCCCCAGGTCTATCCCAGGTTACTGAGGGAAGCGAGGGACGAAATAGCTGGGGCCTTAACAGATATCTTTGCAGCATCCTTGAGCACGGGTGAGGTTCCGGAGGACTGGAGAATTGCTAATGTTGTCCCTTTGTTTAAGAAGGGTAGCAGGGATAATCCAGGGAATTATAGACCTGTGAGCCTGACGTCAGTGGTAGGCAAACTGTTGGGAGAAGATACTGGGGGATAGGATCTATTCACATTTGGAAGAAAATAGACTTATCAGTGATAGGCAGCATGGTTTTGTGCAGGAAGGTCATGTCTTACAAACCTAATAGAATTCTTTGAGGAAATGACAAAGTTAATTGATGAGGGAAGGGCTGTAGATGTCATATACCTGGACTTCAGTAAGGCGTTTGATAAAAGTTTCCCATGGCAGGTTGATGGAAAAAGTGAAGTCGTACGGGGTTCAGGGTGTACTAGCTAGATGGATAAAGAACTGGCTGGGCAACAGGAGACAGAGAGTAGTGGTGGAAGGGACTGTCTCAAAATGGAGAAAGGTGACTAGTGGTGTTCCATAGGGATCCGTGCTCGGACCACTGTTGTTTGTGATATACATAAATGATCTGGACGAAGGTATAGGTGGTCTGATTAGCAAGTTTGCAGATGATACTAAGATTGGTGGAGTTGCTGATAGCGAGGAGGACTGTCAGAGAACACAGCAAAATATAGATAGATTGGAGAGTTGGGCAGAGAAATGGCAGATGGAGTTCAATCCAGGCAAATGCGAGGTGATGCATTTTGGAAGATCTAATTCAAGAGCGGACTATACGGTCAATGGAAGAGTCCTGGGGAAAATTGATGTACAGAGTGATCTGGGAGTTCAGGTCCATTGTACCCTGAAGGTGGCAACGCAGGTCGATTGAGTGGTCAAGAAGGCATACAGCATGCTTGCCTTCATCGGACGGGGTATTGAGTACAAGAGTCGGCAGGTCATGTTACAGTTGTATAGGACTTTGGTTAGGCCACATTTGGAATACTGCGTGCAGTTCTGGTCACCACATTACCAGAAGGATGTGGATGCTTTAGAGAGGGTGCAGAGGAGGTTCACCAGGATGTTGCCTGGTATGGAGGGTGCTAGCTATGAAGAAAGGTTGAGTAGATTAGGATTGTTTTTGTTGGAAAGACAGAGGTTGAGGGGGGACCTGATTGAGGACTACAAAATTATGAGAGGTATGGACAGGGTGGACAGCAACAAGCTTTTTCCAAGAGTGGGGGTGTCAATTACAAGGGGTCACGATTTCAAGGTGAGAGGGGGAAAGTTTAAGGGAGATTTGGTGGAAAGTCTTTTACGCAGAGGGTGGTGGGTGCCTGGAACGTTTTGCCAGCTGAGGTGGTCGAGGCGGGCACGATAGCATCATTTAAGATGTATCTAGACAGATATATGAGCGGGCAGGGAACAGAGGCAAGTATATCCTTGGAAAATAGAAGACAGGTTTAGATAAAGGATCTGGATCGGCGCAGGCTGGGAGGGACGAAGGGCCTGTTCCTGTGCTGTAATTTTCTTTGTTCCTTCATTGTCGCTGGGTCAGAATGCTGGAACTCACTCCCTAACAGCACTGTGGGTGTACCTACACTACATGGACGCCAGCAGTTCCAGGCGGCGGCTCACCACCACCTTCGCAGGGGCTATTAGCGATGAATAATCATAGAATCCCTACAGTGCAGGAGTCCGTTCGGCCCATTGAGTCTGCACCGACCCTTGGCCCATGCCCGACTCTATCTCCGTTTACTGGTTGTTTTGAGGCGTTTCTGGTGTATTTGAGACGTTCAAGCTTTGTGTATGAGCAACCTCCCCCTCTCTCCCCCCCCCCCCCCCAACCAAAACCCCTCTCTGGTTCAAGCTGATGTTAACGTGGCCCTTAAAACGTTTTGGTAGTAATTGGTCATGTTGCCTGGGGTGGTAGAGGAAAGGTGGCCTGTTTCTCAGCTCTTGCCAACAGGAAATGGGGAACCTGCCCTCTAAATCACACTCCCATTCTGGCGGGGAAATACTGTTTGTCTCCATTGTCACACAAGGAAAAGAGGACAACTTTGTGCTTGATCACTCTCTGGGTAATGCATTGAGAGGTTAACATTGTTCAATCCGTAAAACATGATTTTAACCTTGCATCCTTTAAATGCTAACAGAATTTTACTAGTCACTGTATAAACCCGACATATGTACTTTTACTATATTAGCATTAATTCACAAACTCTATCATATGTCAGCAAACTTACACAAAAATGTAGGTTAAGAAACATACCACACAGTGCCAGCTTCATGCCAACATCCAAGCTCCCGATGCGTGGAGAAAATACACCAGGAGTGTCCAATAAATATATGAGGGGCCTCTCGCAGACCTGCAGAAACAGACGTTAAAGATTTATCTCCTGTCTGGAGGACAAGGTGAAGGTGGCCAGGAAAATGCATGCCCTATATTTGAGCACAAGGCACAATTTACTTCTGGGCTGCAAAGATAGGAAGCCAATGCAAGGGTGCTATTAACAGCATAGAGCCAGGCCACGTCGAGGCGAAACCTTCTGCTATTCTCCACAATTGCCAAACAAAGTGACCGATCCACAAACCTTTATCTTAAGCTGCTCCATAACGACAGGGCAAATTAAATCAACTCTCCGCTCCTCGTAATCGTCACAACGTTAGTAATTTCCCCCCCTCCCCATTCTTATAGGCCTCAGTAACAAAGCTACTTCTAAAGAATATATTTTTCTTTTAAGGATTTGTTAATGAACTAAAATGAGTACTGAAGGAAGGGTTGGGGTGGCAGCTGTTACAACCACGGCCATTTCGCTGTTTAAACTGGTGCCGGAGTATCCAGCCTAATTGTTAACTAAATATTCCAGCTGTTTGCAAAGTTTTCCTTGGCCGTAACAGACTGGACCAAAAGGGTTAACGCTATCCAAATAATAAACGTTAAAAACAAAGCATTCTTTGATCTATTGATCAATCACTCTCTCAATATCGTTCTAATAGTAAAGGCTACCTACAGCAAGGGACTTCAGGAACCAATGAGTTCAGTGGTTAGCACTGCTGCCTCATGGCGCCGAGGTCCCAGGTTCGATCCCGGCTCTGGGTCACTGTCCGTGTGGAGTTTGCACATTCTTCCTGTGTTTGCGCGGGTTTCGCCCCCACAACCCAAAGATGTGCAGGGTAGGTGGATTGGCCACGGTAAATTGCTCCTTAATTGGAAAAATTGAATTGGGCACTCTAAATTTAAATATATATATATATAGTGCAGGTTAAATTTTAAAAAGTTTTTTTTATCTCTGTTGGGTTCTCTTTTAGGGCGGCACGGCAGCACAGTAGTTAGCACTGTTGTTTCACAGTGCCAGGGTCCCAGGTTCGATTCCCGGCTTGGGTCACTGTCTGTGCAGAGTCTGCACGTTCTCCCCGTATCTGCGTGGGTTTCCTCCGGGGGCTCCGGTTTCCTCCCACCAGTCCCGAAAGACGTGCTGTTAGGTGAATTGGACATTCTGAATTCTCCATCTGTCTACCCGAACAGGCGCCGTAGTGTGGCGACTAGGGGATTTACACAGTCACTTCATTGCAGTGTTAATGTAAGCCTACTTGTGACAATAATTATCATTATTTAAAAGAAGTTTCAAGAACTATTGAAAATGCATTTATCGCAGATCTTTCACTGAAAAAGTGACTTAATATCTTGCAGGTATCGCCGAGTCAGATGGCTTAGGGAAGCCATCCTGAGATACAATCTACAAACTCTGCCTCAGGTTGTGGGTGAAAGCTTGTCCGTCCCCGTCAGACTCAAAGCCCTCTCCACGCTCTCAGCCATGTCACACACATTCCAACGCAGCCTCCCATTGCAATTATTTTGGCAAATAACTTAATTCCATTCTAACTTAATTCCGTTTCACACAAAATAGAATTGTGTAGATGGCGGGTTGATTCCAGCTGTAGGAGGAACCTTGTGCAGATGTAGGAGCTCTGCTCATGTTTAAAAATTTTTTTTTTTTACTGTACCCAATTCATTTTTTCCAATTAAGGGGCCAATCCACCTACCCTGCACATCTTTGGGTTGTGGGGGCGAGACCCACGCAAACACGGGGAGAATGTGCAAACTCCACACGGACAGTGACCCAGAGCCGGGATTGAACACTTGGGACCTCAGCGCCGTGAGGCAGCAGTGCTAACCACTATGCTGCCCGTGAGCTCTGCTCACATGGCGTCAAGGCACGAGAATTAAGAACTTCTGGTGGTGGCAGAAGGGAAGGGGAAGGGATAAAACTCTGAACGTGTCAAATTCTGTACAAATTCTTTGCCGAAGATACAAAACCACTTGCTACCACTAGAGGTCTCAAACACATCTCAATGCAAGGGGAGGGCAAACATTCAAAAATGAACATCGTGTGTATTCATTTTTTTTTTAATGTTTATTTGACGGGACGTCTGTGTCGCTGGCTGGGCCAGCTTTTATTGCCTGTCACTTGCTGTCCTCCATTTTTAGGGAGCATTTGAGAGTCAACCACATTGCTGTGGATCTGGAGTCATATGTAAGCCAGACCGGGCAAGGATGGCAGATTTCCTTCCCTAATGGACATTATTGGTGAACCACATGGGTCAAATAGCTGCATAATTATTATGTATGGCTATGTTTGTGTGTATATATGTGACTACAAGGGACTGGTGGGGAAACATTTTCCTCATTGTCAATCCACGGTGACAACATTGTGTCTACTTTCTATGACGAGAGGGAGAATCATTCCACCTGACAGCACCTTCATCAGATATTGTTTGGCAGTTCAGAAAGATGGTACTGTTGTAAACGACATGCCATGTACTATCAATAACATTTGAACTGATTGTTTGCATATAACTTAACTATTTAATTTCAATTACCCACTCAATATATTGTGCAGACACATGTACAGGGTGCTGCGCAGTATGATTTATATCCTTATCTGAACAACGCCTTATCGAGCATCCTGCCCCTACATGGGAGGGGGAGGCCTCAGCAACGGAAGCCTCATTTCATTTATGCTTACCTGAATCTTTGTGAGGACGGCTCTGGTAACTCCTGGTTCCCCACCAACTCTGGAGGCTTTGCCTGCAAAAAAAACCCCAAACAAACATGGGAAACGGCCAGTGCTGAGCGACCCTGCTGCCTGTGAAAGTCGAGGTTATTATTAGAATATAAATAATGGCACAACAAAGTACACTTCTAACTACATCTCTTCAGCAACGTCCATTTCTATAATAAGTTTAATGTTGCAAAATTTTCCAAAGTACTTTACAGGAACATCTTTGTACAAAATGTGGCACAGACTCACAATAATGTGCTACAACAGGTGAGCAAAGACTAAGTAGAAGGTTTTAGGGGGTGTCTTCAAAGAGGAGGAAGGTGGAGAGGTCTAGGGAGGGAATTTCAGAGTTTAGCACCTTGGTAACTGAAGGCATGGCCGTCAGCGATGGCGTGACGGTTTGTGCAAGGGGTCAGGATTGGAGGAGTGCAGAAACCTTGGGAGAATTGCAAGACTGCCGGAGGTTACAGAGGGATGGAGGGCCAAGGCACGGAGGGACAAAATCAAGATGAGAGTTTCGTAATTGAGATGTCGCTGGATCAGAAGCCGGGCACTGGGCTGACAGGCGAATGGGACTTGCTGCAGTTCAGAAACAAGGGCAGCAGAGCTTTGAATGAGCTCAAAAGTTATAAAGATCAAAGACGGGAGGCCGACCCGGGGAGTGTTGGAAAAGTCAGGACCAGTTGTGTAAGAGGCATGGGTGGGCCGAGGCAGGGCCTGGATTGGGAAATGTTAGAGGCGGGACTAGAAGGTGATGGGGTGAACATGTGGTCAGAAGGAAGGGAGGTTGGGGGAAGAAGTGAGATACCTTGTACTTTCCCCAGATAGACCTTGTACTTTCCCCAGATAGAGAGGGTTAAAAACGCCTTGGCCAAGGTAGTTCAGGCCATTGATAAAAACTCTATGTGATTGGTTAAGCAGTTGCGTTTTTGGAGGGTCGAGAACAAGGTGCCACTTGGTGATCAGGGAAAGCGGCACCCTCCAAAGTCAGCGTGCCGCTGGTGGAGGGCTTAAGCAGAGGGCCGGGTAGATTGAACAGTCGTCCCAGGACACAATTGCGTATTTTGTAGTGGGAAATTTCAGTGCGGTATGTGCAAGTGTCTGGTCCCACATTTCACACCGGGAACGCCCCCCTCCCCCCCCCCCCCCCCGCCTCCCCAACCAGGAACAGTGAAGAGATAAACATAATTGTGAAAAGAATTGTCCAATAATGTTTAAGTGCGACACAGTGGTTAGCACTGCTGCCTCACTGCACTGTGGACCCGGGTTCGATTCTGGCCTTGGGTGGGGTTTGCAGTACCCCATATCCTCCCATTATTCACTTCATTCTCCCACGAGTTCTGAAAAAGAACTTAGCAGCTTAAAGACAAAATCAAGAACAGGTAGAGTTAGCACTGTTGTCAACGGTAATCTCCGCACACATTCAGACCATTTTAAGCCCATGTAGGAAGCTTGGAGAAATATACTGCACCTTTCATTAAATACATTCTTCGCATGGCATTAATGAGGGATGACTTCCCAACATTTGGTACGCCGATTACCATCAGGCAATATTCCAAATTCTGCGGGGAAACAAGATAAATGAGGATATTTAACATCACCTGGCGTTCTAGTTGACCGAGCACGCCCTAGTTCTAAACGATTGGGCTGGGACACATATTGTATCAATGTAACTTAGATACACCAGTCAGTAGAGAAATACAACATCGTGAGAAAAGGCTACCCCCCCCCCCCCCCCGGGTATTCCAACTCTCCTATTGGAGCTACTGACCTCATTCTCAACTCCGCCAACGATTTTACTCCTGATTCCCTGACCAGTGATTTCTTTCAAAACAAAATCGATCGCTCGTCTGAAGAACTATTACGAAAGCTATTTCTCACTAACTTCCATTCTGATTTGGAGTTCATGTGACAGAATTCTACTTTATTGTAAGTAGGCTTACATTAACACTGCAATAAAGTTACTGCGAAAGGCCCCTGATGGCCACATTCGGTGCCTGTTCGGGTACACGGAGGGAGAATTCAGAATGTCCAATTCACCTAACAGCACGTCTTTCGGGACTTGTGGGAGGAAACCGGAGCACCCGGAGGAGACACATGGAGACCATGCAGACTCTGCACAGTGACCCAAGCCAGGAATCGAACCTGGGACCCTGGTGCTGTGAAGCAACTGTGCTAACCACTGTGCTACCATCCCGCCCACAGTGCATCTATTCAATGTTGTACCCATGGATACTCATCAATCTACTTAATTAGTGATGAACAGGGAGTTTTGATCACAGCCGTGGGTCAATGCGGGGGTGGGGGGGGTGGATTTCCCACGTCTCTTGCAATGTGTTTCTCGGTGGCGGGATCTTCTGGTCCATTGAATCCACCCCTGCTGGGAAGCCCCTGGGGGTGGGGTGCGCTGTCGACAGGACTGGAAGATCCCGCTGGCGAGAATGGCTTTTGAACATGTAGGAACTGTAAACCATTTCAGTTATGTAACAAAAACATGCTTTATGTCGAAAATGACCAGCTGGATAACCAAACTGAACTTTAAAAAGAAAAGAGAGTAAAGTGTGACTTGAGCTCACGACAAAGATGGCTACCCGATTTGCATCACCGTCATCTCCACATTGCAACCCACTGAGATGTAGGGAACTCATCTGCAAAGACCTGTCAGGGACATTGTCCTCAGGAGAATGAGTGAGCCACAATTACTCTATCACCATTAGCAAGGCATCAAGGCAAGCTCATCTGGAATGTTTAACAGGGCCACCCAGGCATTAACTCATCAAGTTACAATGCGCTAAACCCAATCCCTCGAATAATGGGACACTGGCTGAGAGAGAGGGGTCCCATGCACAAACGGATTATACTCCAGAGGAACAGCGTGGACGTAACCATGTTTGAATCACTCGGTGACAGTCGTGTGACATACCCAGCCTTTGTGTGGCTAAACTTCTGCTTTCTCTGTGTCATGAAAACAAGCGGCTGAGACGCTGTTGAGAAGACACTCAAGTGGGAGCCCTACTTCCTCCCACTCTCGCCAACCCACCTTGCAAACCTACACCTCGCTCTGCTGAGCGTGACCATGCAGGGACGCTCACGTTACAGATCGAGACTTAAAAGAATTCAACCCAGTGCCGCCGCCTCGAGTAGAACAGCCAAACCAGCCGTCTACATAAATCAGTAGCATCGGGATCACCCGAGGAGAATCAAAAGTGCACCAAATTCAGCTTGAAGCTAGCTGAGCCACTAAGCTATAGCTTATATACACTTGATTTCTTTGGATATGCTAAATTTGGTAGGGTTACAGGGATAGGGTGGAGGATAGGTTAGGGTGTTCTTTCAGAGGGTTGGTGCAGACTCGAAGGGCCAAATGGCCTCCTTCTGCACTGTGGGGATTCTATGAAACGCTAGCTCTCTTCTCTCGCCACAGATGCTGTCAGACCTGCTGACATGGTCCAGTACTTTCTGTTTTTGTTAAGCATTCACTGACTTGGCAAGTATATCCATTTTAAATAAACAACCTGCTGCAGTCAAACGTGGAGAAGGGAAAGAGGGGAGGCAGTGGCATAGTGGTATTGTCCCTGGACTAGACATTCAGTGACCCAGGATAATGTTCTGGGGTCCCAGGTTCAAATCCCATCACGGCAGATGGTGAAATGTAATTCCAGATTTTTATTGAATTCAAAAGTCTAATGATGACCATGGATCGACTATCTTAAAAGCCCATCTAGTTCATTAATGTCATTTAGGGAAGGAATCTGTCGTTCTTACCTGATCTTGTCTACATGTGACTCCAGATCCATGGCAAAGTCCCTCAAGGATGGGACCCGCCAGCGACACCCACATCCCATGAACAAATTTTTTAAAAGGGGCGCCCCATTCGACCCCTCCTCACCTGACTGTAACAGTAGCAGCAAGGCACGGCTGTGTTGAACCTTCTAGACTCTGTGCAGCTGTGCACACAGGAGGTTTGACCCATTGAGACCCCTCAACACCCCTGTCGCTCTCTGGTGACCTCAACATTCCTGAACATACGCAGTTCCTGGTATCTGTAACCTCCAATTTAGAATCATGTGGTTTACATACAAACGGCACGGGGCAGCATGGCGGTTAGCACTGCTGCCTCACAGCACCAGGGACCCGGGTTCAATTCCGGCCTCAAGTGACTGTCTGTGCGGAGTTTGCACGTTCTCCCCGTGACTGTGTCGGTTTCCTCCGGGTGCTCCGGTTTCCTCCCACAGTCCGAAGATGTGTGGGTTAGCTGGATTGGCCATGATAAATTGCTCGCAGTGTACAACGGTTAGGTGGGGTTACAGGGATGGGGTGGGGTAGTGGGCTTGATTGGGATGCTCTTTCGGGGGAGGTTGCTGTGGACTCGATGGGCCGAATGGCCTTGTTCTGCTTTGTGGAGATTCTATGAAGCTTGCCCCTGAGTATTTGATTGTTGTATGCCGTACATGCATGAGCTGGCAGCTGTGACATTAAAAGCCATTGAATGCATATTATAAACAGCAACTTCAGGACAGGCGGTGGACTAGAAATCGAGAGAGCCAGGGTAATGTTTTGGAGACCCAGGTTCAAATCCCAGATAGTGGAATTTTAATTAATTAAAGAAATATCTGGAATTAAAAGTCTAATGATGATCATGAAACCATTGTCGATTGTTGTAAAAACCCATCTGGTTGACCAATGTTCTTTAGGGGAAGGAAATCTGCCATCCTTATCCGGTCTGACCGAAATCTGACTCCAGACCCACGGCGATGGGTTAACTCTTGACTGCCCTCTAAAATGGCCGAGCAAGCCACTTGGTTGTATCAAACCGCTCAGCGCTGTGGGTGTACCTTGGACAGCAGCAGTTCAAGAAGGCAGCTCACCACCACCTTATCAAGGGCAATAAACACCGGCCGAGCCAGTGATGCCCACATCCCATTGATTATTTTTAAAAACTCAAGTTGCTTACCTCTGCTCTGTGAAAGCGATCACTTTTCTGAATGAGCTCTGTAACTGCAGGGACAATCTGTCAAAAAGCCAAAAGCAGCAATTAACGAATAAAGCAACGACAAAAAAAAACCTTTATAAAGTTCTGCATCTTAGAAAAATTACTTTTAATTGTTTGAAAACAACATTATTTCTGGTGCTATGTTAAACATCAAAGTGAGTTAAATGCAAATGTTAAATGTGGTTTAGAAAAACATACTCGGGCACGTTTGTGTGCTATGGTCTCTGTGTTCTTGCTCAGTTTGTACTTACCAGCAATGATTTGGTAGATTAAACGACATAACACTGCAAGGCTCTAGCTGGGGACAGAGCAAGAATTGCAGTAAACTGCATTCGAGGCAGTATATGTTCACCATTTGGGGACAAAATGCGGGCCACAACAATATCATACGGGGGAAAGTTAGCAGAGATTTTCCTCTAGTGGATTTGGGATTTCACGTGGCCTGTTTAGCCCACTCCTGGCACTGGCCAATATGGTGGACAGGGAGGGTGGCATGATGGTTAGCACTGCTGCCTCACGCCGCCGAGGACCCGGGTTCGATCCTGGCCCCCGATCACTGTCCGTGTGGAGTTTGCACATTCTCCTCGTGTCTGCGTGTGTCTCACCCCCACAACATGTGCAGGATGGGTGAATTGGCCGTGTTAAATTGCCCCTTAATTGGAAAAAAAAATGGGTACTTTAAATTTTTTTTAAATATGGTGGGGCAGGATTATTGGCGGTCGCAAGTAGTTCATCACGAGGGGAGGGAGGAGGAGGCTGTCTCTCAGGGCAGCTGAAGGTATAAATGAAGCAGGAGTTCAGGAGGGAGTCGACCCACCACTCTTATCATTATTTTCACTCCGAATACTTTTGAGTGGATATCCATTTATGGCCGTCAACTCTTCCAGTGGAAATTCTTGGAGGTGGGACTGGCCAACAGGGAACTAGCAGGATACCTCCCCAATAGATTTTCTTTTTTTTCCTATAAATTTAGAGTACCCAATTATTATTTTTTTCAATTAAGGGGCAATTTAGCATGGCCAATCCACCTGACCTGCACATCTTGGGTTGTGGGGGTGAAACCCACGCAGACACAGGGAGAATATGCAACTCAGTAGATTCCTCCCCCCCCCCCCCCCCCCTCCCCTGCAAACAAATTTGACTGCAAGTTAAGAACTTACTTTCTTTACATGTACATCCCTCTCACGTAGGCAGTCTGTGAAGAGAACATTTTGGATTCCTTGTTGTTCCAATTGGCTTAGGACTCTCTAAATAATAAACAGAGTGTGACCTCAGTGAGGCAAAACATTTATTTTAATTTTTTTATACTGTTTATGGCTTGAAAACAACTCATTACTGATATCGTGTGTGGCCATATTTATATCTGGAGTGGCAGCACGGTGGCGCAGTGGGTTAGCCCTGCTGCCTCACGGCGCCGAGGTCCCAGGTTCGATCCCGACTCTGGGTCACTGTCCGTGTGGAGTTTGCACGTTCTCCCAGTGTTTGCGTGGGTTTCGCCCCCACAACACAAAAGATGTGCAGGCTAGGTGGATTGGCCACGCTAAATTGCCCCTTAATTGGAAAAAATGGATTGGATATTCTAAATTTTAAAAATATATATATATCTGGCTTCAGTCAAATGCTAAGCTTTATTCTGCAACCCTCACTTCAATGCGTCTCAGGACTACAAACCACCAAATACAGTTTGCACATCTGTCCTTGTGTTCTGCTGAGAACGCCAGGTTTTTTCCTACAAAAGGGACAACCGCACTTGGCTCTATAAAGCACGTTGGGACACCCCAAGGACATAACTGGGCGCTATAAAAATACAAACCTCTCTGTCTTTCTTTCATGTGCGTTACTTTCAGAAGGGAGGAATCTGGCTCCCATTTTGATAAGTTGCATTTGATTTGGGAATCCAGAAACAAAAAAAAAAAGCTTCATAACGATCGGCTACTAAAGAACAGCAAATATTTGTATAACGTGTCATCTAAAATATCCATGACACTGCTGGTCTCAGATCTCCTTGTCCACGAGATCCTACACCGTAACATGGGGTGATTCCCAAGCTAACTATTTTAAAAATGTGAATTTATGCATTCCATTTAATGATAGGATATTGCGTCAGAGAAATGCAACCTTGGTTCTGTGGTTGCAGATCTGCAGATTATGGGCCCGTGATAGAGTAAGCAGGGTGAGGCATGGACAGCCTAGCCTAGCAGTGTTCTCCATGGAACCTGTAGGACTGTGGCCAGATTCTTATAGCTCAATTAGAAAAACACAGTGCAGCAAGGTGGCAGAGTTAGTGCACTGCATCACTGATTAGCTCCTTTGGGGTTGATGCGCACAAACTTTTACATTTCTTCCCCCCCCCCCCCCTCAAATAGAAATACAGGTATCTCATGGAGAAATTGGGAAATAGCATGCCGTTACAGCGGAATCTACAGCTTAGCTCGTTACAGTACGTACCTGTTTATTTGTTAAATCAGCTAAATCCAATTTGTTTAGCACCAGTAGATGAGGTCTGACACCCAAGGCCTCTTCAAACACAGGGTTACGTCCAGATAAAGGAATGTAATATTGATAGTCAAGGATCAGTGTGTACAAATGTGTTTTATAGCCAGAAACAAACTGAAACTTTAATTAAAGACACGATGAACGGTTCCTCTGCAGTCATCAATGACTCATCACCATGGGAATCAGCTATCTATAGGGCGAGGGAATGGATAGAAGCATGTCGAGGCTCTTGAGGAATAGCAGGGAGAAATGCCATTGCAAGTGATTCTCTGGCTACAATGGAATAGGTACGAATAGACTCTCACCCAGCTGGATCTGGATGGGGTGGTCAACCATATGAAAGGGTGCAGACAGGATTGTTTACCAATACAGCATCACAGTCACGTAGGATGACTTTGATAAGAGCCATTTCTGTAACGTGGCAGGGCAGAAACCCGATTAGAGAGATTTAAACATGAAACCCTGGAGAATATAGGCATGGAATTGAGGGACAATGATACGTTCAAGGACTTGGGAAAGAAAGTTGATGATGAGTTGGTAGTTTGCAAGGACAGAAGGGGTCTAGAATCACAAGGAGTGGGGGGGGGGGGGGTGTTTCCCCAGAGGGTTGAGGAGTGCCGATTTGAAGATTGGGAACAGTATTGGAGGAGAGAGAATCGTTAACAATATCAACACCTTGTACTGAGAAAAATGTTGTTTTCTAACATCAGCTAGCGTGGGGAAGCAGTCGAGTGGGAAGAGGGTTTGGGGGGGGGGGGGGGGGGGGGGGGAGGGGGGATTAGCTACCAGTTTAGTGCATTGTCATTTTTAACTGCGAATTTTCCAGATGTTTCATACCCCAAGTAGATTTTGTGGTAAATTGTTGAAAAGCAAAGTCGTAAAGGATATTCTGGCATCATGAACTTCAATAATACAATCCACGTTTTTCAGACTGGCTTGCATCTTTTTAAGCCCTAGAGTGAAACACAACAGAACAGGCATCAGATTACGCACTGTGGACCTGTAACGTATATAGAATCTACCCACAAGGTATCCCCATTATTCCCGGGGTGATTTGGAGACGGTCCCTGGGGTGATTTGGAGACGCTCCCCGGGGTGATTTGGAGACGCTCCCCCGATATTCATTTTTGAGTATTGCTGAGAAAAGACATATGATGTTGAAGCTTCATCAGGACAGATGCAAGAATATCAAGTTTCAAAGGGAGCATCAATTTCTACTGCGTGTGAAAAGGATGTTGATTTGTTGTCAAGTCAGATTGGTCCAGGTGTTGCCACAGAGAATACATCAGGAAGGTTTTTAAAATTCATTTACAGAATGTGGGCGTCGCTGTTAGGCTAGCATTTATTGCCATCCCTAGTTGCCCTTCATTGTGCACTGGATGAGCAGGAACCCCTTGGGAAGAACAAAGCTAATGTTTTCTGACCCCATCACAAACTCTGCCCCATGGCCGCCAACTCCATCCCTCTTCCCTGGCAATTGTCGGAGCCTAAACCAGCCTGTTCAAAACCTTGACCTTGAAATGAGTTTCCGACCACATGCCAATCATCACCACGACTATTTCCACCTCAGTAACATCACTTTTATTTATTTATTTATTTATTGGATGTGGGCCTCACTGGCTAGGCCAACACTTATTGCCTGTCCCTAATTGCCCTTGCCCATGAGGTGGTGGTGAGTTGCCTTTTTGAACCGCTGCAGTCCCCGAGGTGCAGGCACACCGGGTGCAGTTAGTGACGGAGTTTCAGAATTTTGACACAATGACAGTGAAGGAATGGCGATGTAGCATTGTGGATAGCATAATTGCTTCACAGCTCCAGGGTCCCAGGTTCGATTCCGGCTTGGGTCACTGTCTGTGCGGAGTCCGCACATCCTCCACGTGTCTGCGTGGGTTTCCTCCGGGTGCTCCGGTTTCCTCCCGCAGTCCAAAGATGTGAGGGTTAGGTGGATTGGCCATGATAAATTGTCCTTAGTGTCCAAAATTGCCCTTAGTGTTGGGTTGGGTTACTGGGTTATGGGGGTAGGGTGCTCTTTCCAAGAGCCGGTGCAGACTCGATGGGCCGAATGGTCTACTTCTGCACTGTAAATTCTATGATAATCTATGATGTATTTCCAAGTCAGGATGGTGAGTGACTTGGAGGGGAACCTCCGGTATCTACTAACCTTGTCCTTCTAGAAAGCAGTGATCATGAGTTTGGAAGGTACTGCCTAAGGAACATTTAAGGTCCCTGTACTTTTGTTTATGGGCGGCACAGTAGTGGTGTTTAGCACTGTTGCTTCACAGCGTCAAGAGTCCCGGCTTGGATCACTGTCTGTGCGGAGTCTGCACCTTCTCTCTCTATGCGTGGGTTTCCTCCGGGCGCTCCAGTTTCCTCCCACAAATCCCGAAAGACGAGCTTGTTAGGTGAATTGGACATTCTGAATTCTCCCTTGGTGTACCCGAACAGGTGCTGGAATGTGGCGACTAGGGGATTTTCACAGTAACTTCATTGCAGCGTTAAAGTAAGCCTACTTGCGACAATAGATTATTAACTCAAACCAGATGCAATGCCTGGATAAATTCCTTCAGCATGAAGAGTTCAGATTCCTGAATGCAAATATATGTAGCTTCTAGCAGGCGTAGATTTTTCACCGAGGTCTCCATAGTGGGACTTGATCATCAACCTTCTGGTTCAGAGGCCAAGAGAGCTTTCCATGAAGACACATGTAACAAGCAGTGAGTTACAGTGTGAGCAGGGCTAATGATCTTAAGTTGGTTGTTAGTGTTATTCTTGGTACGCGAGGAATTGTGCAGGTGCTGTTCAATTGCAGAAATGCATCTAATATTAGACATTCTGCTCCGATGCTTGTTAGAGTATAGGTGTATTGTGACACAGTGGTTCAAGAACTGGGACAGTGCATAAGGCTACAGATAGCCCAACTTACTGGCTTGCAGTCCCCTCTGGCATTTAGGCCTATTAACCCACAGACTCACTAACCCTGATTCGCAAGCTCACTGACACCTGACCAACCCATGGACTCACTAACCAAAAGGCACCCTGACCCAGAGACTCTGACTCCCTGACCTGCAGACCCGCACCTCACCCCGATCGACACTCACTGACTCAAAGACCACTCAACCCACACCTTCTGACCACACTCACTGCCCCAGGGGCCCCCCTGACCCTCACTGACTGCCCCAGAGACCCCCCTGACCCTCACTGACTGCCCCAGGGACCCCCTGACACTCACTCACTGCCCCAGGGACCCCCTGACACTCACTCACTGCCCAGGGACCCCCCTGACCCTCACTGACTGCCCCAGAGACCCCCTACCCTCACTGACTGCCCCAGAGACCCCCCTGACCCTCACTGACTGCCCCAGAGACCAACTTGACCCTCACTGACTGCCCCAGAGACCCTCCTGACCGCCCCAGAGACCCCCCTGACCCTCACTGACTGCCCCCTGACCCTCACTCACTGCCCCAGAGACCCCCCGGACCCTCACTGACTGCACCAGAGACCCCCCCCCTGACCCTCACTGACTGCCCCCCGACTCTCACTCACTGCCCCAGAGACCCCCCCTGACCCTCACTGACTGCCCCAGAGACCCCCTACCCTCACTGACTGCCCCAGAGACCCCCCTGACCCTCACTGACTGCCCCAGAGACCCTCCTGACCCTCACTGACTGCCCCAGAGACCCCCCCTGACCCTCACTGACTGCCCCAGAGACCCCCTACCCTCACTCACTGCCCCAGAGACCCCCCTGACCCTCACTGACTGCCGCAGAGACCCTCCTGACCCTCACTGACTGCCCCAGAGACCAACCTGACCCTCACTGACTGCCCCAGAGACCCTCCTGACCCTCACTGACTGCCCCAGAGACCCTCCTGACCGCCCGAGACCCCCCTGACCCTCACTGACTGCCCCAGAGACCCCCTACCCTCACTGACTGCCCCAGAGACCCCCCTGACCCTCACTGACTGCCCCAGAGACCCTCCTGACCCTCACTGACTGCCCCAGAGACCAACCTGACCCTCACTGACTGCCCCAGAGACCCTCCTGACCGCCCCAGAGACCCCCCCTGACCCTCACTGACTGCCCCAGAGACCCCCTACCCTCACTGACTGCCCCAGAGACCCCCCTGACCCTCACTGACTGCCCCCTGACCTTCACTCACCGCCCCAGAGACCCCCCTGACCCAGAGACCCCCCTGACCCTCACTCACTGCCCCAGAGACCCCCCTGACCCAGAGACCCCCCCTGACCCTCACTGACTGCCCCAGAGACCCCCCGGACCCTCACTGACTGCACCAGAGACCCCCCCCCCTGACCCTCACTGACTGCCCCCCCGACTCTCACTCACTGCCCCAGAGACCCCCCCTGACCACACTCACTGCCCCAGAGACCCCCCGGACCCTCACTGACTGCCCCAGAGACCCCCCTGACCGCCCCAGGGACCCCCTGAGCCTCACTGACTGCCCCCTGACCCTCACTCACCGCCCCAGAGACCCCCCGACCCTCACTGACTGCCCCAGAGACCCCCCGGACCCTCACTGACTGCCCCCCGACTCTCACTCACTGCCCCAGAGACCCCCCTGACCCAGAGACCCCCCTGACCCTCACTCACTGCCCCAGAGACCCCCCGGACCCAGAGACCCCCCGGACCCTCACTCAATGCCCCCTGACCCGCACCTTTGGCCATGTGTCCGGGGAACCACTTGGTCAGCTCCCGGTTCCCGAAGTCGAAGCTGCGCCGGAGCGCGGCCCGCGCCGCGGGGCCTTTCATGGAGCCTCGGGCCCGGGAGCCGCCGCTTCACCGCCCCGGACAGGAGCAGCGAGACCGAGAGCGGGCCCCGCGCCTGCGCGAGGGGAGCGTCTCCAAATCACCCCCAGCCCGGGGAGCGTCTCCAAATCACCCCCAGCCCGGGGAGCGTCTCCAAATCACCCCCAGCCCGGGGAGCGTCTCCAAAACACCCCCAGCCCGGGGAGCGTCTCCAAAACACCCCCAGCCTGGGGAGCGTCTCCAAATCACCCCCAGCCTGGGGAGCGTCTCCAAATCACCCCCAGCCCGGGGAGCGTCTCCAAATCACCCCCAGCCCGGGGAGCGTCTCCAAATCACCCCCAGCCTGGGGAGCGTCTCCAAATCACCCCCAGCCTGGGGAGCGTCTCCAAATCACCCCAGCCCGGGGAGCGTCTCCAAATCACCCCCAGCCCGAGGAGCATCTCCAAATCACCCCCAGCCCGGGGAGCGTCTCCAAATCACCCCCAGCCTGGGGAGCGTCTCCAAATCACCCCAGCCCGGGGAGTGTCTCCAAATCACCCCCAGCCCAGGGTGCGTCTCCAAATCATTCCCAGCCCAGGGTGCGTCTCCAAATCATTCCCAGCCCGGGAAGTGTCTCCAAATCATTCCCAGCCTGGAAGTGTCTCCAAATCACCGGGAGATCCGGGGAGCATCTCCAAATCACCCCAGCCAAGGAAGCGTCTCCAAATCAGCCCGGCTACCGGGGAGCATCTCCAAATCATGCCAGGAAGCGTCTCCAAATCACCCCTGGGAGTATCTCCAAATTAGCCTGGGGCCAGAGAGCGTCTCCAAATCATCCCAGGGGCCGTCTCCAAATCATCCCGGGGAGTGTCTCCAAATCACTCTGGGGTGTGTCTCCAAATCACCCCGGGGAGTGTCTCCAAGTCACCCTGAGATTTGGGGATGTCTCCAAATCACCCGGGTAGGGTGTCCAAATCACCCTGGGGAGCGTCTCCAAATCATCCCGGGGACCGTCTCCAAATCAGCCCGGGGAGCGTCTCCAAATCGTCCTGGGGACCGGGTGCATCTCCAAATCACCCTGGGGAGTGTCTCCAAATCACCCCGAGATCCGGAGAGCATCTCCAAATCACCTGAGCTCCGGGGAGCGTCTCCAAATCACCCCAGGGAGCATCTCCAAATCATCCCGGGGAGCGTCTCCAGTATTTGCAGCAAGTTTTGCTTTTTTACCACTTCCATTTACTACTAAATATTCTCAAATGTGTTTCAAACTGACATCTATGTACAATTAGATAGGCAAAACTTGTAGAGTCCAGTAAAAATTGACAAGAGATTTGTACAGATGTTAGCTTTATTTTTTTTGTTTTTGGAAATAGAAAACAGATTTACTCTCTGTGCAAATCAGAGCAAGAAATGTCACTTCAAACCATTTGTCCGTAAAGTGCAATCGTTTTAAATAAATTTCTAATGTTGATTAAAGGTTGATAAATACAGAGTCTTTGGAGCAATATTAAGTACAAAGATATTTTCAATTCCAGCAAATTACAACATTGGTTTCATGATTCACAGTCTGTACGTCAAAACAATTTAGAGTCAGGTATTCTGGCATCAAGAATTTGTTGATTAGTGATAGGTATATATGATGCAGAAAAGAGCCAAAAAGCTGGTCACTACTACCAGAGGATTTAGTTACAAGGCTGACTAGAAACTCAAGGCCCCTCTAGCCTTCAAATGGGAAACTGGGTAGGAGTGCATGGGGTGGGGTGATATAGAAAATAACAAAATGACATGGATAAGATTAATCCAGAGCATTACTTCTAGATTCACCAGGATACTAAAAGCATTGGTTAAAGCAGAGGAGAAAGTTTCCAACAAGTACCTAGACAAACACATGGAATCATTGAATTCCTACAGTGTGGCCATTTAGCCCATCAAGTCTGCAACGACCCTCCGGAACAGCACCCTACCTAGGCCCAACCCCCCGTTCAATCCCCGTAACCCTGCCTAATCTTTGGACACTCAAGGCCAATTTAGCAAAGTCAATCCACGGTATTCCAAAATGGAGTGCTGGAGATGAAGACATTAGATTAATTCAAGAGCCAGTTTGAAGATGCAATGAGAAAGAAAAATGTAGATTTTTTTTGTGGGTGGCTGAACTAAGTTGATTTAAATCGCCTTCCTCACCTATATTTATCTTGCGACCTCATATTAAGGAAGTAAAGTTGCTGCAGGACGAATCTGGAGTACAGTACCCTACTGCAGGAACACTACAAATGCTTTTTTGTTATTATATACTAGATGACCATGGAAACATTTGTAAATGGCGTAGAAAAATGAAATTAAAATGACCCTTTAGGCCGAAGGAAACTTGTCTCAAAAACTCGCTCCTAGTCTGGTGTTCAACTATATTTTCAACATCCCCATGTGTTTGGTGAATTATTATTGCAAACATTTATTGCAAAGACTTCCTCTGTATTCTATACGCAGTGAGTTTATAAATGTGTTCTTCATAAACACATATTCAGTATCACCACTATATGTAATGCACAACGGCAAATGTAATTGGGAACAAGTTTCTGGGGAGAGGAAAACCAAGCGATTGACAGCTTAATCAAGTTTTTAAAAAAGTAGTTCAAAATATCTAGGAGGCCTGTATCATTCAATATTGGTGTATCAGTAATATGTGTAATATTTCAGTCATGTGATTTATTGCTTTACTTTTCACAATGGCCTCCGTCCATGTGAAATATCCACTTGCACTGTCTCCAAGTTGCGTGGCTGCCATCACGCGATACCTTTCCCCACTGAGGGCCCACCATTCTGTGGCATTGACTGACTAGAAATGAGCTGCTCAGCCTCATGTGGCACAGAGAATTGCTGCCACTGAAAGTTTAGGCAGATCCTAGTCTGTAAAAAGGGTGCAAGAGGAGAGGGAAAGAGCCAGCAGGAGCATTGTCTAGGCTAGGGGAGTGAGAAAGACAGAACAGCGGTAATGGAGAAATTCGAGGATAGGGATAGATATAGAAACAAGCTCCGAAGAGAGAATGGAGTATAGCTCAAAGACACAGTACAACCAGGCCTGAATCTTGGACCTGCAAGTCTTACTGTGGAAGGTGCCTAGATAGGTTATACATCTTGATTAGATAACGTCTGGAATGCCTTCTTTCCTTTTTTTTTAAATTTAGAGTACCCAATTCTTTTTTTTTCAATTAAAGGGCAATTTTAGTGTGGCCAATCTACCTACGCTGCACATCGTTTTGGGGGTGAGACCCATGCAGTCAGGAGAGAATGTGCAAACTCCATACGGACAGTGTCCCGGGGCTGGGATCGAACCCGGGTCCTCAGCGCTGTGAGGCAGCAGTGCTAACCATTGCATCGCCGTGCCACCCTGTTCTTTCTAAACAGCGTTTCTCAAATATTTTCTTCCAGGTGCCACCAAGTTCTCAATCTTGGACGGTCAGCTAAGGCTAAAGGGTCTCTACCATAAGACTTTAATTTGTGAAAATAAGAGTTTGCTGTTCGTGCACGCAATATAATTAATTTTTAAAATTCTTTGGCGATTAACCCTTCCAATTTCTAACACAAATTAGATTGTAAGTTTGGACACTTATAAGGATTTTATTAAAGATAAGAGTTGATACATGGACTATGGTAGATTATGAGAAAGTCTTATAGTTTTGCATTCATGGAAGAGAAAGGCAAATAATGATCATTTAGTCGATCTGCTTCCCTCCATCCTGACTCCAGGGCACCATGGGTAGTGGAGTAAAATGTCCGGTGCGTAGCTTCACCAGCGAAAAGAACCTGCAAAGGCTAATGGTAACAATAAAAATATATATATTTTTTAAATGTTAGAGTACCTAATTCATTTTTTCCAATTAGGGGCAATTTTAGAGTGGCCAATCCACCTAACCTGCACATCTTTGGGTTATGGGGGCGAAACCCACGCAAACACAGGGAGAATGTGCAAACTCCACATGAACTATGACCCAGAGCCAGGATCGAACCTGGGACCTCGGCGCCATGAGGAAGCAGTGCTAACCACTGCGCCACCGTGCTGCCCTATAAAAATATTATTAAATCACCCTGTTAATTTTTCATCAGAAGGTGAGCCAATAGAAAACAGAAATGTAAATATTGTATAAAAAGTTAATATTTCAGACAAGAGGAGAAAGGCAAGATGCACACTTTTTAAGTAATGGGTTAAGAGACATTGCAATTAGTTGTCTCATTTATGTTCAGTATCCATTAATTGACACTGATTACAATTATCTCGATAATGGCTCGAGAGCTTTTGTTCATATATGACCATTCCACATATTAGTGAATGTTTTAGCAGCCCTAAAGCTGCTGCTGCTTAACACCTCATTTCTGTAGACTGTTTTTTTTCAAATAGTCTAGAGGCCAATTTTAACATCTCCCTCACTCTCAATAAACTCCACAAGGAGATCTTTTAAGAATTAAAAGAGCAAACTGCTGTAATAAATTCAAGTGTGACATTTGTCTGTTTTATCCTCCCAAATATCCAATAAAGTAACTTAATTATTTGCAATATATAATATAAATGTTCACTACACTCAATTAAGAAAAATGCATACAATACCTGTGCTTTTGTAGAGGCAAGTGGGAGAGGCTGTGCAATGGCATCTATATCATCTCCCGAACTCCCAATTGCGGTGTAAGTATAAGATCCCTTTGTGTATTGATCACTATACCATTTTGATCGTATAATATTCTTTGGTTCAGGTATCAATGGGTTTCCTAAATAAAAGAGCTTGTAAGTACTTTGTGCAGTCGTTAGAATTTGTCTTTACACATTGCCATAATATATGTCAGAAAAAGTACCTGTGAATCTACGTAGGACTTGTGTCAAACAATTTTTCACATCAGAATCAGATAGGCTCTCCATAAAGTTAGCTTCTTCTCCAGCAAGCACAGCTAAAAGGACATGGCCATGCCTGCAGATCAAACACAAGAGACATGAAGTCTGGAAAAGCTATGAATATTAATTTTCCTGCATTCATCCTGCACATCAAAATTAAACGGAAACTCATCAACAAATATTTGAATACTGTTAATTCCAAGAGTTCCTAATTTTCTTAATTTTGTACATTAGTCAAATGTTGTTTAGCAGTTGAGCCATTTAAGGAAATTAGTACTACTTATTATATAACAGAAACATTTGTTAGTAATTTAATACCCTATGTTTATCCCAATCTATTCAGTCCTATACGTTATTTAGTCTTCTTGATTGAGGACAACTCACTAAGTATAATTCTACATGACCAGAACATAATAAAATCATGCTAATGGAAATATCTTAGTGGGCAGCACGGTAGCATTGTGGTTAGCACAATTGCTTCACAGCTCCAGGGTCCCAGGTTCGATTCCTGGCTTGGGTCACTGTCTGTGCGGAGTCTACACGTTCTCCCCGTGTGTGCGTGGGTTTCCTCCGGGTGCTCCGGTTTCCTCCCACAGGCCAAAGATGTGCAGGTTAGGTGGATTGGCCATGCTAAATTGCCCTTAGTGTCCAAAATTGCCCTTAGTGTTGGGTGGGATTACTGGGTTATGGGGATAGGGTGGAGGTGTGGGCTTGGGTAGGGTGCTCTTTCAAAGAGCCGGTGCAGACTCGATGGGCCGAATGGCCTCCTTCTGCACTGTAAATTCTATGATCTTTAAAAGTCAAATCATTACAATTAAATGGACCTGAAGTATTATCCATTAGGAAATTAAAATTGTGCATTACCACTTTACTAGGAGGTCATGAGTAGTCTCTGTAAATTAATTCAATGTCATGCAAAACACATTATTTTGCAATAAAGTGTACATCATCAGTTTTATTGAGCTCATATGAAAGAAACACTTTGTATTTTGAAAACCAATAATCGTTCTCTGGTCAGGTTGCCCAAAAGGTAAATAGAATCAGCTTTCAACTCTAAATAACTGAATTTGAATCATGCTAATCATGTATAACGTGGCATCTAAAATTTTATTTAGGCAGCACTGCTGCCTCACAGCACCAGGGACCCGAGTTCGATTCCAGCCTTGGGTGACTGTGTGTAATTTGCACTTTCTCCCCGTGTCTGCGTGGGTTTCCTCCGGGTGCTCCAGTTTCCTCCCACAGTCCAAAGATGTGCAGGTTAGGTGGATTGAACAGGATTAATGCATGGGGCGGGAATGGTATCTAGGCAGGGTGCTCTTTCAGAGAGTCTGTGCAGACTCAATGGGCCGAATGGCCTCCACCTGCACTGTAGGGATCCTATGGAGATCTTTCATTCACTTATCTTAAATGGGGAAGGGGAAAAGTATGTTTTATTGTTGGAAAGTAAATTGCAGATGGCTTGCAGATTTTGATTTTGCATCCTCAACTCTAGCCATATATATTACAATAATAATAATCTTTATTACTGTCACAAGTAGGCTTACATTAACACTGCAATGAAGTTACTGTGAAATCCCCTAGTCGTCACACTCCGTCGCTTGTTCGGGTACACCGAGGGAGAATTCAGAATGTCCAATTCACCTAACAAGCAAGTTTTGCGAGACTTTTGGGAGGAAACCGGAGCACCCGAAGGAAATCCACGATGACACGGGGAGAATGTGCAGACTCTGCACAGACAGTGACCCAAGCCGGGAATCGAATCTCCCAAGCTGGGAATTGAACCTGGGATCCTGGCACTGTGAAGCAAGTGCTAACCACCGTGCTACCGTGCCGTCCATAGTATTACTCTAGCCAGTGTTAAAAGACAAAATGCCATCTGGGACGCATCTTTTCCCATCCTTTGCTATTGGTTGACAGTAACAACCGTACCAACAATGCAGTGTTTGCTGGTTCAATCTATACTCCCCCTTCCACTCATCAGCTCACAGAAGTGTCACTGTTTTCATAGCAGTTGCCCTTGGAACATGGAATCTAAGGATCTTATATCAGTCAGGAAAGCTTGATAATTGCGTACAGATAATGGAAAGATGTTGTGTTGACTTACTAGGACTTTAGTGAGATGTTTAGAATTTGATCAGCTGGACAAGGAAAATCATGCGTTTACCTCGCGGGGTGTTGAGAAGAATAGGAACGAAGTAGGAATCCATTTGAACACAAAATAGCAAAGAAGAGATCAGTTCAAGGTTACAGGCCATCATCAGAAAGATCAAAGGGAAAGAAGCCTTTTGATCTGATTGTGATGCCACTTTATGCCCTGACCCAAGGACAGTGAGCAGGAAATGAAGGCATTTTATGGTGATATCCTCAAATGTTCTGATCAAGTCAAATCAACGGATGTGATAACTGTAATGGGCCGCTTAAGCTTTTAATCCAGTGAAGGAACATCAGGAACGCGTGTTGGTCAATAAGAGCTTGAATTGAGGAATGAAAGAAGAGAGAGACTGTTATAATTCAATCAAGAAAAAGACCCGATAGAGGCAAACACTTTTACGGAGGAGCTCCACTCACCGGAGCTTCTCGGTGCAGGAAATGAAGCTAAAGTGCAGCCTCGGGGCGTTCCCTGTCGGGGCCCGGAAACACAACAGAATGTTGTTCGAAAGCAGGGTTAATCCTGGTGCTTCAAGTACCCGGAACAACCCCGCTAATCCCACCTAGAACTGAGTCTTTTAAAAAAATTAAATTGCGCCATATGACTTGCCATGCTTTGAAACTGATGAGTTCAGGAAAAGCTCCAGGCATAGAGGAAGTAGCAATAGAACATCTAAAATGCCTTGGAGAAAAATAATTAGACGAGATGGCCGGCATGGTTGCACAGTGGTTAGCACTGCTGCCTAGGCGCTTTGGACCCTGGTTCGATCCCAGCCCTGGGTTACTGTCCGTGTGGAGTTTGCACATTCTCCCCATGTTTGCGTGGGTCTCACTCCCACAAACCATAGATGTTCTGGTTAGGTGGATTGGCCATGCTAAATTGCCCCTTAATTGGAAAAAAATAATTGGGTACACTAAATTTTTTTTTTTAATTAGAAGAGATAACAGAATTTCTGGGTGAATTATATACCAAAGCATACATTCCAAGTGATTTGAGACATCCATCATTTGTCAAGTAAGCTAAGAAACTCAAAGCAATCATTTTAGAACTGTAAACTGAATGAGTCATCTCATTAAAGTGATATTGAAAATCAAAATAGAAAGAAATAGCAACATATTTGAAGCAGGAATTGGTGAAACACAGACTGGATTTATGTCCGGAGGAGGAACAAGAAAAGGGACTTAAGAATAATCTTCAATAAAAATCTAGAAGTAAACATGAACAGTTACATATGCTTCACAGACGATATTGATCGTGCTCATCACCAAAAGTAAATAGACATGTTGCTGCAATGTGAGATCGGCAGTAAAGATGTGAGATTTATCCAGAGTTTATACTGGGACCAAATAGCGACATCAGGTTTGACAATGGATAGCAGGCAAGTTTCATGTGAAGAGTGGCGTACGACGAGGCTGTGTACTATCGCCAAAAAGTTTTCAGTCTGTTCACAGAACCAATATTCAAAGGATATGATGTACTCCCAGGGGTAATAATTGAAGGCAAGAACATAACTTACTTGTGGTACACTGATCACTCAGCATGACGTGTAGAAACAGTAGAGGCCGAACAATGTATTGGAGATTAAGTAAAATCTAGAAGTTTAGAATCTGGATTAAGTAAGAGCACCAAAAGACAAATGGAAGGAATACAGAAAGGAATCTGGAAAGAAGGTTGAAGTGAATGGTGTCACACTGGAACAAGTAGCTGAATTTGTTTATTTGGGACAAAGGATAACAGAAGATGGCAAATGTGATACCAACATTAGGAGAAGTCTAGAGAAAGCAGAAATAATTTTGTGATGATCGAGAATGTGTAAACAAGAAAACCCAAACTTGTAACAAGGAAAAAAACTCAAAGTGCTACATTTTATTCACTTTCCTGTTTGCTTCAGAAACCTGGACAATGAGTAAAGATCTGTGGAAGAAAATAGAGGCTGTGGCCAACTAAAATGGCCACCCGCAAAAAATGATGGGAATTGTGGTCAGGTTGAGACACAGACAAGAAACAACTTGTGTATTTCGCAAACAACAAGACTTATGCAGAAACTCACACCTGCTAAAGGCCACTCAAAGGTCTTCCCGGGGTAGTGGGCTCCAGATAGAAACTAAACATAAGTGGCAGACTCAGGGGCGTCTGTCTGCCTTATTTGGGAGGGCCTACGTGCCTTGGACACTAATGGCCATGGCCGACTAGGACCCGCCCAGCCATCAAGGTACTCGCCCCTAATTGGCCAGGATCGATTAGGGTGATCAAAACCCTATCGATCCATTGGATCCCCACCTGGGACCGCCCAAATGAGTGCAAAAATGGATCCCCACCTGGGACCGCCCAAATGAGCGCAAAAGATCGGAGGATAAGAAGAATTGCGCAACCAGCATTCAGTGTCCTTTGGACTGGCTTCTGCCCGCCAACTGCAGCACATCTGCCAACTAAGTTCAAGGACCCGCGACCTCCACCTGAAGACAACACTCAGCACAGACGATCCAGCCGCCACACGTGAGGAAACAGAAAGGCTTTATCTACCCTGCACAGAGCCGGTCATTTAGAAGTTAAGTCACGGTTGTTTACACTGATAGTTGTAGTCTAATGTGTAGTAGCGTGGGATTCATTAAGTATAGAACTAATCCTATGTTCAACAATAAACTGTGATTATACTAAATACTTGTGTGGTCATTTGTCCAATACACGGGGTACCCTCACACACTGTGGTTATTATTAGTAAAAGAGATAGAAGTCAACAAGGCTTTTAAAATGTGGATGTGAAGACGTATGCTTAAAATTCCACATACAGACCAGAAGTGCTTTAAAACACAAGAGCAGAAGGAACTCTTAACAACTGACATCCAGAAAAGGAATCTGGATTTCAGCCACTGGATCAGAGCTGAAGAGCTACAGAGATCCCTTCTGGAGGGCAAAGTGGAGGCGGCAGAAAGAGGGGTCGGCCTCGGTGGGGTTGGATGACGGACGTCACAGATTGGTTGAAGACGAGTTACAGCGGATGCGCGAGGATGGGGCAAGATGGACGAGCCTGCCACAACATGGCAGCAGGTCTCCAGGTAGCAGTGGCAGAAGTAGTAATCCTTGTACATGGATAACTGGTTGATTACAGCAAATGACAGCAAAACACTACTTTAGATCATATTATTTTTGTGTTAGAATACGCAATGAATACACTAAAAATATTCTAGAAATTATATTCGCAAGAAAGAAGAGGGTCAGAATGAAATCTAGTGTTAGAAAGAAAATCCACAATTACCTTTCCATGGGCCGTAGAACAATAAAACCAAAGATCTTTTTGAACCATTCTTTTTGCAGATCTGGCCGTTTGCTGAGCAGTGGAGATTCATCCTCCCAGACCAATCTGATCAGTTGACATTCTGGTTCCCAGAACGGCTTCTCAAATTCAAGGAAGATTTTATTATGTGTCCCAAAGCCCAGTTTCTGAATGGAATTAATTTTACTGGCAGGAAGCGGGGGACGAATAAAGGTTTGATAATGTTCCTTAAGGAAACCTTAAAAAAAAAAGAAAATCGTATCATCTTGAAGAGTTAGTTGCATCCAAACTTTTTAAATACAGACTTGGGGTTTAAAGGAAACCGTTCATAGAACCTTTGATACCCTGCATTGATCAGGGTCTGGATTCTCCGCTTCGCGACGTCGGAAGCGGGAATCATGATCGGGCGGAGAATCGCGCGGGATGGAAAGAATACGTTTTGCGGGGCCAATTCTGACCCCATGTTCTGGGTCCCTCGCTGGCGGTGATATCAAGGTTTGTGCGTCGCACCGGCAGATCCACGCAAATCCATCATTTGCGTTGATTTTAATATCATTAGCAGCTTGGACACTTGATACTCCACCCCTCCGCGATGCTCCACCCCTCTTATTTGGAAGACACGCGGGCGCTAATTAGTGAAAGTATTTACAAATGAGGCCTGGGTGCCATGGTTGTTGCTGGGGAGCGGGAGGCTAAGAAAATTGTGAAAAGCCTTAAAAATTGTTGGGCTTGCTGGGAGAGGGGGAGGGGGTAGCTGCCCGGGCTGGGGGGGAGAAGTAGCAGGGAAGAACTTTGTGCCAAGCCCGTGGACTCGGGCTGTCCCCCTCGGGGGCCTGGCTCAGACCACCTAAACTGCAGTGTGTGGTTTAAGTGCAGATGCTACTTACAGGCTCCTGGCTATTCACACTGCTGACTGCTCACTTTGTCCTATAAATGCTTAGAGAGTCTCTGATGATGTGGGAGCCCACCCAGGCCACCCCTCTGGACACCCTCCTACCCCAGCTGTTTCATCAAGGGTATGGGTGTGGCCAAACTCAATCAGGGGCCCACCAGGTGTTGGCAGTCCTCAGAAAAGCTGCCCCACTGCAGAGAAACGGCAGAGCTCACCCCAACCAGAGGACACCTGCCGTGGCCTTTGGAACCCTCCCTGCTTCTCTGCTCCTCTCAGGGCAGTGGCCTCACCAGTGACACCCACACCTCAGGATCACCAGCTGTCTCGTCCTGGTGAGGCTGGCAGCGCTGACTGCCTCTGCCCCCACATCACAGGTGCTGCTCAGGAGGATAGGCTTGAGTCTGCGGACCACCCTGGGGAAAAGGGTGTCCCTCCTCTCTTCATTGGCATGGAGCTGTGGGTCCCCCTCCGACTCCCAAATAGAGGGGGCAGGTCTCCTGTGAGCCACCTTTGTGCCTGCAGTGAGTGTGAGGTAAGTGGAACGCTTAAAAACAGCTCCAGCTGTCAGGTTCTTTGGCGCTAAATCCAGGCCCAGCAGTTACAACGCTCGCTGGGCCGGGAATTGCTCTGAATTCGCGCCGGCAGAGCGCTGACCCATTGCAAACCTGACTTGCTTACTGAATAGCGACCCCAACCGAAATGCGAATCGCACGCCATTCAGTCCCGGCGGCAACACCCAAGTCTCCCAAACGGAGAATTTACACAGCCAGGTTCATTAACTCCTCTAAGTTGGCTTCCCTAATAGGGTTTACTAGAATGTCAAATTGATATAAAAGTATACACAGCGTATGCATTGAGAATGCAGTGGATATTGAACTTCCAATGCTCATTCCAGGCATACCGCAAGTCTTGCCTAACGGCAACTCACTTAAAGGTGTTTCACTGTAACATCATTAATAAAGTAGTGTCAGTACTGTACACATGACATTAACTTGTACCTGAAAGGCCAGATCTCTGCACATACGCACACCAAGCTCCTCTATCAATTTTCTGAAAGAGGCAGAAGAAAACTGAACTCATTTATTACCTAAAGAAACAGTGACTATAACATGATCGGCTGGTATAGTCTCCCCATCTTCACACTCCACCAGAACTGGATAAGCGTGTTCCTGTGTGTTAGAGGTCTTGAAAGATCCGTTCCAATGGATGCATTTGACTGGTTTGTTGTACGACACAATATCCTTTGGCAAGGATTTCATCATTGCATCAATGAGGCTTTTAAATCCACTGTAAATGTATAGAAATATCAGTTATGATCATGTCAGTGCTGAACAGTCAACTACTTTGACCAATAATTGCCTCTTACAGTGAAGTTTACTTTTGAGAATCAAGTGCTTCCAGTATAAAGGTTGGTAACGGTTACCTACGATGTGCTGATTGGAATTTCATTAGAAACCATTGTGAATTTCGGCATTGGATTAAAAGACTTTGCTACACAAAATGGTCTAGTGTCATTTCACAAACAGCAGAACCTGACTGAGATTCCCACCTCCTCTTACATTTTATAAAATGGTACCACCGTGTTTGAGCGCCTGTGCTCTCTTTTCCCCTATATCCATCTTTCGCTGACATTAGAAGTGTACATTTTATTGGGCAGAATGCAGGCTCCATCCGAAAGATGGATAAATGAGTATATTTATATATATATATATATATATATATATATGTCTGTTAGGTTGCAGATTAGCCATGATTTCACTGAATGACGGTAGAAGCTCAAGGAATTAAACTTACTCGTGGTCCTATATTTCTAATTGTAGAAGGTTCCAGCAAACAGCACAGAATCCCAATTGAAGTAATTTAATGGGACCTACTTAATCGTTCATTCGAACAGGCCTGGGGCAGCTGGCTCGATATATCGATCACCTGTTTGTCCAGTCTGAATGAGGCAGGGGGTGTACAAAAATCACCCCGATCCAGGTTCATTCAACTGAGAAATAGACATTATGGATGCAATTCAGCCACCGCATTGCGCGCGGTGCAGAGCCGGGCACGACGGGTGAATCGCAGACGAGGTCCAAATCGTGCTAGCCGCCGATCGCGAGTCACCCTCGCTGGGTGTGATCCAGATAATGATAATTAAATGAGCCATTCGGATGTCCTCTTTCTGCACTGTAGGGATTCTATTCTATTCTATGAATTTCTCCCCTTCTCAGTCCGAAATGATTGGCCCCTTATCCTAAAACTGAGCCCTCGTATTTTATATTACCCAACCAGCAGAAACAATCTCTCAGCATCAATCCTATCAAGACCCTTCAGAATTTTGTAGGTATCAATGAGACCATCTCTCACTCTTATATAGACCCAAGACTGAAGAACATAGACCCAATTTAAGGCCATAAGACGGAGGAGCAGAAGTAGGCCAATCGGCCCATCGAGTCTGCTCCACCATTCAGTGATCGGATGTCTTAATCCTCAACTCTACTTTATGAGACCACAAACCATATGGAGCAGCCTCCCATCAAAGGACAACCAGCTCACCGCAGGGACCAAATTAGTGAAACTTTGCTATACCATCTCCAATGCAAGTACTGCACTGCACAGAATATTCCAGATGTGGCCTCACCAAAGTCCTGTACAACTGCAGCAAGACGTCTTTCTTCTTGCACGCCAAACCCCTTGCAGTAAAAGCCAACACGCCATTTGCTTTGGAATTGCTTGCTGCACCACCTTGTGCTCCTTAGAAAAGTCTCTCTGAACATCAACAATAGAACACGCATGAACAGACTCAAAACAGCTTCTTCCCCAGTCACCAGACTCCTAAATGACCCTCTTATGGACTGATCTCATTAACACTACACCCTGTATGCTTCATCCGATGCCAGTGCTTATGTAGTTACATTGTATATGTTGTCTTGCCCTATTATGTATTTTCTTTTCTTCCCTTTTCTTCCCATGTACTTAATGATCTGTTGAGCTGCTCGCAGAAAAATACTTTTCACTGTACCTCGGTACACGTGACAATAAACAAATCCAACAGTTATAAGTTTCACACCATGAAAAAAATATTCTGCTTTTCTATTCTGACGACCACAGTAAACCACACATTAGACCCCATCTGCCACCTTGTTGTCCACTGACTTAACCTATTCATGGGCTGGATTCTCCAGTCCCCTAGCCGCGTGATTCTCGGCAGTAGGAGGTGGTGCGCTGCTCCCTGGCGGCAGGATTCTCTGTTCCCACCTCTGGGGCGAAATTCTCCGGAAACAGCGCGATGTCCGCCGACTGGCGCCCAAAACACCGCAAATCAGTCGGGCATCACGCTGCTCCAAAGGTGCGGAATGCTCCGCATCTTTGGGGTCCGAGCCCCAACCTTAAGGGGCTAGGCCGGCGCCGGATGAATTTCCGCCCCGCCAGCTGGCGGAAAAGGCCTTTGGTGCCCCGCCAGCTGGCACAGAAATGACATCTCCGGGCGGCGCATGCGTGGGAGCGTTAGCGGCCGCTGACGGCATTCCCGCGCATGCGCAGTGGAGGGAGTCTCTTCCGCCTCCGCCATGGTGGAGACCGTGGCGAAGGCGGAAGGGAAAGAGTGCCCCCACGGCACAGGCCCGCCCGCGGATCGGTGGGCCCCGATCGCGGGCCAGGCCACCGTGGAGGCACCCCCCGGTGCCAGATAGCCCCGCGCCCCCCCCAGGACCCCGGAGCCCGCCCGCGCCGCCTTATCCCGCCGGTAAGGTCGGTGGTTTAATGTACACCGGCGGGACAGGCATTTTAGCGGCGGGACTTCGGCCCATCCGGGCCGGAGAATCGCGCGGGGGGGGGGGGGCCCGCCAACCGGCGCGATTCCCGCCCCCGCCAAATATCCGGTGCCGGAGACTTCGGCAACCGGCGGGGGCGGGATTCACGCCCGCCCCCGGCGATTCTCCGACCCGGCGGGGGGTCGGAGAATCTCGCCCCTGCTGTCAATGGGATTTCCCATTGAAGACACCCCTCGCCGCTGGGAAACCCACGGGTGGGGGTGCGCTGCTGCCGGGACCGGAGAATCCCGCTGCCAACAAATGGCCGGAGAATTCCGGCCCATATGTCTTTTGCAGCCTTTGTTTACCCTAGCACTGCTCTTCGGATTGGAAACCCTTGATGTAATAAAAAGAAAATGTAGTAACATAGTTTTGCTTTCACTTCCGGTGTGGACTATGGAGTAAGTGGTCACACACAAGGCAGCTCCTGCCCAAGGTTACAGAACAGAGCTCTTTTTTTAATCAATCCGGGATGGAATTTTGATGAAAAGACGTAGGTGAATGTTGGAGGGGTACTTTCCCCCAGGAATGGTATGTCTCTTGGTTACCAGACCCAGCAGAAATAGTAAAAGATTTGGCTGGAACTGCAGTAAAGACAAAAGCCTCTTCCAGCACGCAGGCGGGGGAAGGGCAAACTTAAAGGCTTCAAGCTGACTTGAGGGCCTTTATTAAAGGTGAATTCTAGCAGCAGAGGGAACAACTGTGAAAAGATCTCACCAAGGCCATTGAAGAAGCGGGGACGAGGCTTCCGGTGGCGGCCATGGAGGAGGAGGTCGCGCATTCGGCAGCTCCCGTCTGGAACGGACTCTCAGACCTTTTTCAGGAGTTTCCACAGACTTTTTGGGGGCAGATTGGTGAAGCGAACACTGCCAAAAGGATTCCCTCTCTGTGGGACATCCGGTGACGGCGGGCGGGAGGCAGCCGCGCGTTGGAGGGCTCCCGTTCGAGAACGACATTGTCGGGGGTTAATGCCCGGTCTTGGGGCCAGCGAAGGCAGTGAAAGTCGGGAGACAGCACAGAGGAGGGGAATGTCGAAAACCGGCAAAAAAACGGCCGTGAAAAAAGCGGCTGAAAGTCCGTCGGGGAGTGAAAAGGTCACCGCGGGGTCGGTAAAGAAAATGGAGGCTGGAGCGCGAGGGGAGGCCGCATTGCTTATGGCTGAAGAAATAACTAAGGGGATGGTGGTGGAATTCGAAAGGCAGTTTACGAAACATATGGAGGCAATGAGGAAGGAGATGGGGGCGATATTGAAAGTGCTGGTGGAGGAGGCGATTGCCCCGGTGAGGACGGAGGTGGCGAGCGCAGTGGCGGAGGTGTGAGAGCAAGGGGAGGCGCTGAAGGAAGTGGAGGAGACGGTATTGCAGCACGCTGATCAACTTGCCTCGATGGGGAAGGAGATGCGGAAGGTGATGGACATTAACAAGGATCTGCGAGGAAAAATGGAAGACCTGGAAAACAGATCCAGGCGACAGAATTTGAGGATTGTGGGGCTGCCCGAAGGAGTTGAAGGACCGAGGCCGACTGAGTATTTTGCCGCGATGTTGGCGAAACTATTGGGGGAGGGGGAGGATCCCTCCCGATATGAGCTGGATCGGGCACATCGGTCGTGGAGGCCTGTACCAAAGTCGAGTGAGTCGCCAAGGGCAGTGACTCTCTGCTTCCGTAGGTACAGTGTGAAGGAGAAGGTCCTGAGCTGGGCCAAGCAGAAGTGGGTGGTGCAGTGGGCTGGAGCTGGTATACCAGGACTTTACGGTGGAGCTGGCGAGGAGGCGGGCTGCCTTCAACCGGGTGAAGAGGGCACTGTACGTTAGCAGGGTGCAGTGCGGCATTGTATATATATCCAGCGAAGCTGAGGGTGACTTACAAGTTCAAGGACTTTTATTTCGGGACGGCAGAAGCAGCGGAGAATTTGTGAAGGCAGAAGGACTGTGGCAGAATTGAGAAATGGTCATGTAGCCTCATGACTGTATTTTTTTTTCTTTTTTGTTTCACTGCGCGCGGGTGTATGGGCTATAGGAGCCAATGTTGTGTATATTTGGATTGAGAAGAAATGGGGCTTCAGTCGAAATGAGGGCTCTTTGGGGTGTAGGTGGATATGCGGGGTTTGTGTGCTAAAAGGGGACTTCTGGGTTTTTCCTGGGGCCGGGCAAGGGGGAAAGGGACCCGGGCGGGGGCCTCCACGCTGGCCGGTTTAAGCCAGCCAGTGAACGGGAGTGAGGTGGGGGGAGGGGCTGCGGCCATCGGAGCCTGGCAGAACAGGGTCCGAGTGGTCTAGCCGGGGTGGAAAGTTGGGGGGGAAGGAACCGAGGTTGGGGGGAGGAGTTTTACAAGAGGAGGGGGAGGAGTTGGGGAGGGGGGTTTACAACTCTTGGGTGTCATTTACGGTACTCTTTTGGAGGTTGGATAGGATTGAGTGTTGTCGTGGGCTATCGGTTAATGGTGGCCAAGGGCGATTCCGGACTCCTTTTTCTTTTTTGTTTTTTTTTCCACCGTGGGAGGGTTTGTTTTATTTGAGGCATATATTGACAGTTGGGTGGGGTGGTGGGAGGATGGGATCGTTGTTGATGTTAAGGGTATTGACTTTGTATTTGTTACCGTTTGTTGACTGTTGGTTTGGTGTAAACTTTGAAGGAAAATGTGAAAATGGAGAATAAAAACATTTATTTAAAAAAAAACATAGTTTTGCTTTGAATACGTACCCAGGAAAAACACAATCAATTCCAGGTAACGGCACATACTCTCCAAAAGGCTGGAGTGCGACGAGATCCAGACTGTCTGTCCCAGAAATGCAACACTCCAGTTTAAATTCCCCGTTCAGCAGAGCAAGTTTAAGATTGCACGTTTCCACATCGCCTTTCCATTCCTCTGCACGCCTGGCAATTTCGTGCTTTAGAAATTCACCCAAACTGCGGGCAGGTTCTGTCTTTGAGTGGAAGAACTCCCTGCTTTTCAGACAAAGTGCTGCATACAACTCTTCCACGGGGGCGGTTATTTCTGGCCCTATTCTCTTTCCTGAGCTGGTGTAATAGGTGGACATGTCAGGTGGATGCCCGCCCATTTGTACAGCCTGGTTCTCCTCGGACATTGCTTCTTCATCCAGAAGGTCGTATTGGCTGGCCAACTGAAAAACAGCATTCTGTTTGGATGGCCCATGGATCCACTGCGCTCCAATCTCCACCAGCCCTCTGGCTACATGAAAAATTACAAAGAACTGCATTCATTAAAATGACTTTTGAGCTGGGTTTGATTATCCGTCTATTCATAGTCAACAGATGAAAAATCTAACCCTCTTGCTAACATATTTTAACAATATTTTGGGCTTGCATTACTAATACCTAAAGGCCAATACTGCTGTGTTCGACAACACAATGTTGTGAAGGATTGAACTAGAAGCCCCAACTATTATGACACATTTATTGGTGACCCACACAAAATTCTGGGTTCGAAAAATGTATGACAGATATCCCCTGTTTAAAATGCATTTTTTAATGTGGTTTGTCAATTCAGGAACTTACTCAAATAGTGTGCTAGCCTTGACCTCCATTTGCGTTTTAGCACCATAACAGTGCATGTGTCAAGAACCACATTGAAATTGTGTATGTTCAGTTGTTTATTTTAACATTGTTCCCAACACCTACACTCTCTGGCCTCTCTCGATGCTTTCTTCTCTCCTGGTGGTTGCTCCATCCTGATCCTCGCGTTCCCTCCCACTGGCTGCCTCTATCCAAATCTCCCCTTGCTCCCTCCCATTTGCCACCTCTATCCTGACCTGCTCGGCACCCCTACGCCAATCCCCTTGCTCAGACCTCCTCGCCATTTTGCCCATCTCCCTTCTGCTCTCCACTTCCATTTCTCGACTTCCTCATTCCAGCCCGCTTACTGCCCCACTCTGTGAGGCAGCGAGCGGTAGGGAGGAGGAGGAAACGGCCAACGAGAGGCGGAAAAAGGAGTGGCAACTGGCAGGAAACAGGAGAGTCAGCGAGTAGCGAGCGGAAAGCAGTGGACAGGAGGCGGGATGCAGTGAGTGGGAATTAAATAGAAAGAGGGTTTGGGGGCCAGATTGGTTCAAGGCAGCCAATAGGTTTTTAAATTAAAAACGACAGGTAAAGAACATTACCCATTAAATGCTTTCTTGTGGGAATGCGTTTTCCGGGAACACATTAAGAGTGTTACAGGCGGGACATATAGTGTGTATTGTGTACTCGCCAGATAATATTTGCACCCAGCATAAAGGTCAAGTGCATTCTTCTTATGAACCTCATTGCAAGAAGTTGTTACTGATGAGCTATTTGCAATTAATGCAATGGCACTCTTCTCGGCAGTGGAGCTCAAGAGGTTTGGCAGGTTTTGTTGAAGAAGTCTTATGAAGTTGCTCCAGGGTAACCTGCGGATTTTACATAGCACAGCCTCACCAAGTCAATATAGGAGGACATGTGTATTGAAGTCCGCAGGTGGGATGTTGACCAAGCATCGTGTTTCGAGTCTTTTTGCAGCTGCACTCACACCAGTGAAGAGAATATTCTACCAGAGGCTTGGTGACATATTTTAGGTTCCATATCATGATTGTGCTTCAATGGCCCTCATATCAGTGTCTCTGCCGGTTGCACTCTCACTCCTGAATCATAAGGTTGTGAGTTCAAATCCCATTTACAAAAGTCTAGGCCACTACTTCAGTGCAGTACTGAGGGAGTACTGCACTGCCGAAGGGGGCCACCTGTCAGGTGAGATATTAAACCTCTCTGTTCTGTCAATTAGACATAAATTACCCCATGGTACTATTTCAAAGAAGAGGAAGTGCCCTGGCCAATATTTATTCCTTAATTAACATGATTATCTGGTCATTGTCCGATTGGTGTTTCTGGGGAGCTTGCTGTGCACAAGTTGACTGTAGGGTTCCATACATTAAAACAGTGACAACACTTCAGGAATAACTAATTGGCTATAAAGAACTTCACGGGCGTCATTCTCCGACCCCCCGCCGGGTCGGAGAATGGCCGTAGGCCGCCGTGAATCCCGCCCCCGCCGAAGTCTCCGGTACCGGAGATTGGGCGGGGGCGGGAATCGGGCCGCGCCGGTTGGCGGGACCCCCCGCTGGATTCTCCGGCCCGGATGGGCCGAAGTCCCGCCCAGAAATTGCCTGTCCCGCCGGCGTAAATCAAAGCTGGTATTTACCGGTGGGACCAGGCGGCATGGGCGGGGTCCAGGGGGGGGCGCGGGGCGATCTGACCCCGGGGGCTGCCCCCACGGTGGCCTGGCCCGCGATCGGGGCCCACCGATCCGCGGGTGGGCCTGTGCCGTGGGGGCACTCTTTCCCTTCCGCCTCCGCTACGGCCTCCACCATGGCGGAGGCGGAAGAGACTCTCCCCACTGCGCATGCGCGGGAAACTGACAGCGGCCGCTGACACTCCCGCGCATGCGCCGCATTTCCGCGCCAGCTGGCGGGGCAACAAACGCCATTTCCGCCAGCTGGCGGGGCGGAAATCCCTCCGGCGTCGGCCTAGCACCTCAATGTTGGGGCTAGGCCGCCAAAGATGCGGAGCATTCCGCACCTTTGGGCCGGCGCGATGCCCGTCTGATTGGCGCCGTGTTTGGCGCAAGTCGGCGGACATCGCGCCGTTGGGGGAGAATTTCGCCCCACATGTTACAATACTAAAACAGACCGATACCTTTTAAAAAATGATTTGATCACACAGAGTGCAGGTGAGGCAGCCGCGACAAGGGGGTCCCCCACGAGCGATGGCGGTACGCTCTCACAGGTACCTGGACATGGAGCGGGTGCTGCAATGGGCAAAGAGCTTACGAAGCTGTACTTGGGACAATACCACCCTGTGTGTGTGCCAAGATTTGAGCGCGGAGGTGGTCAGGAGGAGGGGAGGCTACAGGCAGGTGAAGGAGATACTGTATAAAAACAAGGTGAAATTCGGGCTGCGTTTTCTGGCGCGACTGTGGGTTACGTATGAGGGTCAGCACCACTATTTCGAGGAACCCGAAGAGGCGATGGACTTCGTTAAGAAGCGAGAGCTGGCCCTGAGCTGAGGACGTTTGGACTCATGTTAGAGCTTTTAAGTATATGTGGCGTCTCTCCCGTTTTGGGATGTATCTTTTTTTTTGCTGCTTTTTGCGTGGTGTACCTGAATGTTTCCTGTTTGGGCTCTTTGCTTAGTTGGAGTTTGGCTGGGGGGAATTAATAAAGAAAACAGTTAAAAGGGTTGGGTAAAAATAGATGCTTCAGAGGAACTTTGTGCAATATTTTGCTGTGTCTGTATGGGAAGGACTGAGAGAGCCTGTTATTTCTTATCTCTTTTTTCTTCTTGTTTCACTTGAATTGTGCTATTGTGGGGGTTGTTTATGACTGGTATAGAGTGTTTGCTTAAGTAGGGCTGATCTGGGGAAGTGGTGTGGAGGGGTCGGGGGAGGGGTGACTGGGAACAATGGGTGGGAGACGCGCTGGCGCCGAGGCTGGGAGCCCCAGGCTCGCTGAGTGGGGCTAGTCAACGGGAGCCGAGGTGGGGGGTGTGCATATAGTTAGATTAGAGCAGGGGTTAGGTGATAGGATGGTGTTGCTAGGGGGGGAGGTGGGGGGGGGGGGGGGGAGTCGTTCTGCTGACGGGGATGGAAACTGGGCATGGCAAGTGAGGAGGTCATGGGTGGAGCTGGCCAGGAGGCGGGCCTGATGAAGCGTGACACATGGCTGGGGGGGCTGGCCAAGGAAAGGGGTGGCTGATCGGCAAAGGGGGGGGGGGGCAAAGTGCCCCCCAACCAGGCTGATCACCTGGAATGTTAGAGGGTTAAACGGGCCAGTGAAGAGGGCGCGTGTGTTTGCGCATCTGCGGGTTCTGAAGGCGGACATAGTCTTGCTGCAGGAGACGCACCTGAAAGTGGCAGACCAGGTTAGGTTAAGGAAGGGCTGGGTCAGTCAGGTCTTTCATTCGGGGCTTGATTCTAAGACGAGGGGGGGGTTGCGATCCTGATTAATAAAAGGGTACAATTTGAGGCGGAGGGCACAGTCGTGGATGGGGGTGGCAGGTTCGTCATGGTGAGGGGTAAGCTCGAAGGGGTGAGAGTAGAGCTGGTCAGTGTGAATGCCCCTAATTCGGACGTGGTGGATTTTATCAGGAGGATGCTAGGGAAGATCCCCGACTTGGACTCGCGTCAGCTGATCATGGGCAGGGACTTTAATACAGTCCGGGACCCAAGCCTGGACCGGGCATGCTCAAGAACAGGCAGGTTGCCAGCGATGGCAAAGGAACTGAGAGGGTTCATGGAGCAAATGGGGGGAGCAGATCCCTGGAGATTTAGCCGGCCGACGGCGAGGGAGTTCTCGTACTACTCCCCCGTCCACAAGGTGTATTCCCGAATTGACTACTTTGTTGTGAGTAGGGACCTGCTGGCCGGAATGGTGGGGGCTGAATATTCGCCATATCGGACCATGCTCGGCACTGGGTAGACCTGCAGTTTTGTAAGGACAGCTTTCAGCGCCCACCATGGAGGCTGGAAGTTGGACTACTCGCAGACGAGGTGGTGTGCGAGAGGCTGAGGAAATGCATGCAGAATTACCTGCAGGTGAACAATACTGGGGAAGTCTCGGCAGCGGTGCTCTGGGAGGCACTGAAGGCAGTGGTAGAGGGGAGTTGATTTCAATCCGGGCGTACAGGGACAGGACAGAGACGGACCGACTGATTGAGGAAATTCTACGGCCGGACAGGAGTTACGCGGAATCCCCGAGGCCAGAGTTACTCAGGAGACTACAGAGGCTGCAGGCCGAATTTGGGGTGCTGACTACAGGCAGGGCTGTAGAGCAGCTTAGAAAGGTGAAAGGCGCGATTTATGAGCATGGGGAGAAGGCCAGTAGAATGCTTGCACAACAACTGAGGAAGAGGGAAGCGGCTCGAGAAATAGGGAGGGTAGTGGATGGGGAAGGTAATCTAGTGGGTGATCCAGCAGGGCTGAACAAGGTCTTTAGGGACTTTTATAGGAAGCTGTACACTTCGGAACCACCCGGGAGACCTGGGGGGGGGGGGGGCATCTCGCTCATTCTGAAATGGGATAAGGACCCGGAGACCTGTGGGTCATACAGGCCGATCTCTTTGATTAACGTAAACGCCAAGTTACTGGCCAAGATCTTGGCGACCAGAATTGAGGACTGTGTACTGGATGTAATTGGGGAGGACCAAACCGGGTTTGTAAAGGGGAGGCAGCTGGTGGCCAACATAAGAAGGCTGCTCAACGTGATTATGATGCCCCCGGAGAGTAGGGAGATAGTGGTAGCCATGGATGCTGAAAAGGCTTTTGACCGGGTCGAGTGGGATTATCTGTGGGAAGTACTAGGACGGTTCGAGTTCGGGGGGGGCGTTCATCAACTGGGTTAGGCTATTGTATCAGGCCCCGGAGGCGAGTGTAAGGACGAACAGGACGACATCGGACTACTTTAGACTGCACCGTGGGACAAGACAGGACTGTCCTCTCTCCCCACCGCTGTTTGCGCTGGCCATAGAGCCGCTGGCAATCGCACTGAGAGCTTCTAGGGGCTGGAAAGAGCTGGTCCGGGGGGGGGGGGGGGGGGGGGAGTGGAACATGGAGTCTCGTTATACGCGGATGATCTGCTGTTATATGTATCGGACCCAATGGTGGGGATGGAAGGTATTATGGCAATCCTGAGGGAATTTGGCCGGTTCTCTGGATACAAACTGAACATGGCTAAGAGCGAGTTGTTTGTAATTCAGGCGAGGGGGCAGGAGAGTGGGCTGAAGGGGTTGCCGTTCAGGCTAGTGAGGGAGAGTTTCCGATATTTGGGGATTCAGGTGGCACGGGACTGGGGCAGGTTGCACAAGCTCAACGTCCCGACTGGTGGAACGAGTGAGGGAGGAGGTCCCGAGGTGGGATGCGCTCTCACTATCATTGGCAGGGAGGGTGCAGACTGTTAAGATGACGATTCTCCCGCGGTTCTTGTTTGTTTTTCAGTGTCTCCCCGTCGTTATCCCGCGGTCCTTCTTTAAGACCCGGAATAAAATTATTCTGGGATTTGTATGGGCAGGGAAGTCCCCGCGGGTGATGCTTGAAAGGAACAGCGGAGAAGGGGGGCTGGTGTTGCCGAACCTCAGCAACTATTACTGGGCGGCCAACATAGCAATGATAAGGAAATGGATGATGGGTGCGAGGTCGGTTTGGGAGCGGATGGAGACTGCTTCGTGCAGGGGCACTAGCTTAGCAGCCCTGGTCATGGCGCCCCTGCCGCTTCTGCCAGCACGGTACTCCACCAGCCCGATAGTGGTGGCGGCTCTTCGGATCTGGGGCCAGTGGAGGAGGCATGTAGGGGAGGCAAGAGCATTGGTGTGGACCCCAATCTGTGGCAACCACCGATTTGCCCCGGGGAACATGGACGGAGGGTATCGACTGTGGAGGAGGGCAGGGATTGTGAGGATTGTGAGGATCTGTTCCTGGAAGGGAGCTGTCCGAGCATGAGGGTGCTGGAGGAGAAGTTTGGGCTGACGCGAGGGAACGACTTTAGATACTTGCAGGTGAGGGATTTTGTACGCAGACTGGTGCCGTCCTTCCCACGTCTCCCGCCGAAGGAGAGGCAGGACAGGGTAGTTTCTCGGGGAGATGTGGGAGAGGGTAGAGTTTCAGACGTCTACAAGGAGCTAATGGGAGCTGAGGATACGCAGATCGAGGACCTGAAGCTTAAGTGGGATGAGGAGCTCGGGGGGGTGGGAGGTTGTGGGGGGGGGGCGGAATGGGGATGGTATTTGGGCAGAAGCGCTGATCACAGTAAACACGACCGCAACATGCACCAGGCTCAGCCTGATCCCAGTTTAAGGTCGTGCATCGGGCCCACATGAGGGTGGCCCGGATGAGCAGAGTCTTCGGGCTGGAGGACAAGTGTGCTGGATGCGCCGGGGGGCCGGCTAACCATGTACACATGTTCTGGTCGTGCCCTAAACTCGGGGGGGTATTGGCAGGGATTCGCAGATGTCATGTCCCGGGTGTTGAAAACTGGGGTGGTAATGAACCCGGAGGTGGCAATCTTTGGGGTTTCGGAGGACCCGGGAGTCCAGGGAGAGAGGCCGACGTTCTGGCCTTTGCTTCCCTGGTAGCCCGGCGACGAATACTGTTAGCATGGAGAGACTCAAAGCCCCCGAGGGCTGAGGTACGGCTATCGGACATGGCGAGCTCTCTTGGCCTAGAGAAAGTCAAGTTTGCCTTGAGAGGTTCGCTACTAGGGTTCGCCTGAAGGTGGCAGCCATTTATTGACTTCTTCGCAGAGGAGTGGGGGGGGGGGGGGGGGGGGCGGGCTAGGGTAGAGTAAAGTAGAGTAGGGGGATATTGAGGCAGGTCCGTGCGTGAACAGAGCCGTGGTTTGCATTATATTTAATGTGTCATTTGTGTCTTTTTACTGAACAATGTCATTTTTTTACTGAACAATGTCATTTTTTCTATATGCCTAAAATACCTCAATAAAATTGTTTGTTTAAAAAAAAATTGATTTGATTATCTGGTGGTCGACTAAAAGGATCACCAATAAAATTTCAAGTTTTAAGACATTTACTGTCACAAGTAAACTAAAATCAACATCAACTAAACATTACTTCATTGGCAACCAATCATTTAAGCTACAGAAAAGATGTCCCTGACAAGGTCGCCAAGTCCACACTTTTATCCATTGCGCTACTCTCAGCTGAAGTGTCATTGCTGCAGGAACAGGCCAAAGTTAATCCCAGCTTTCAAAGTGTTCACTTCGTGCCGTTTTGCTCAGTTTCAACATCCGAAGCAGTTAACCACAATCTTCTGAGAGTTCCCCAAACCGATTTCCACCAACAAACATCGATTTTGGGGACCCCCTCTCTATTCCACCCAGTATATAAATGTTGTCCCCCCTCACTCTATTCCATCCAGTATATAAATACTGCCCACTCACTCTCTATTCCACCCAGTATATAAATGCTGCTCCCTCACTCTATTCCATCCAGTATATAAATGCTGCCCCCTCACTCTCTATTCCACTCAGTATATAAATGCTGCCCCCTCACTCTCTATTTCACCCAGTATATAAATGCTGCCCCCTCACTCTCTATTCCACCCGGTATATAAATGCTGCCCCCTCACTCTCTATTCCACCCAGTATATAAATGCTGCCCCCTCACTCTCTATTCCGCCCAGTATATAAATGCTGCCCCCTCACTCTCTATTCCACCCAGTATATAAATGCTGCCCCCTCACTCTATATTCTACCCAGTATATAAATGCTGCTCCCTCACTCTCTATGCCACAGTATATAAATGCTGCCCCCTCACTCTCTATTCCACCCAGTATATAAATGCTGCCCCCTCACTCTATTCCATCCAGTATATAAATGCTGCCCCCTCACTCTCTATACCACCCAGTATATAAATGCTGCCCCCTCACTCTCTATTCCACCCAGTATATAAATGCTGCTCCCTCACTCTCTATTCCACCCAGTATATAAATGCTGCCCCCTCACTCTCTATTCCACCCAGTATATAAATGCTGCCCCCTCACTCTCTATTCTACCCAGTATATAAATGCTGCCCCCTCACTCTCTATTCCACCCAGTATATAAATGCTTCCCCCTCTCTCTCTATTCCACCCAGTATATAAATGCTGCCCCCTCACTCTCTATTCCACCCAGTATAGAAATGCTGCCCCTTCACTCTCTATTCCACCCAGTATATAAATGCTGCTCCCTCACTCTCTATTCCACCCAGTATATAAATGCTTCCCCCTCACTCTCTATTCCACCCAGTACATAAATGCTGCCCCCTCACTCTCTATTCCACCAAGTATATAAATGCTGCTCCCTCACTCTCTATTCCACCCAGTATATAAATGCTGCCCCCTCACTCTCTATTCCACCCAGTATATAAATGCTGCCCCCTCACTCTCTATTCCACCCAGTATATAAATGCTGCCCCCTCATTCTCTACTCCACCCAGTATATAAATGCTGCCCCCTCACTCTCTATTCCACCCAGTATATAAATGCTGCCCCCTCACTCTCTATACCACCCAGTATATAAATGCTGCCCCCTCACTCTCTATTCCACCCAGTATATAAATTCTGCCCCCTCACTCTCCACTCCACCCAGTATATAAATGCTGCCCCCTCACTCCCTATTCTACCCAGTATATAAATGCTGCCCCCTCACTCTCTATTCCACCCAGTATTAAATGCTGCCCCCTCACTCTCTATTCCACCCAGTATTAAATGCTGCCCCCTCACTCTCTATTCTACCCAGTATATAAATGCTGCTCCCTCACTCTCTATACCACCCAGTATATAAATGCTACCCCCTCACTCTCTACTCCACCCAGTATATAAATGCTGCTCCCTCACTCTCTATACCACCCAGTATATAAATGCTGCCCCCTCACTCTCTATTCCACCCAGTATATAAATGCAGCCCCCTCACTCTCTATTCCACCCAGTATATAAATGCTGCCCCCTCACTCTCTATTCTACCCAGTATATAAATGCTGCCCCCTCACTCTCTATTCTACACAGTATATAAATGCTGCCCCCTCACTCTCTATACCACCCAGTATATAAATGCCGCTCCCTCACTCTCTATTCCACCCAGTATATAAATGCTGCCCCCTCACTTTCTATACAACCCAGTATATAAATGTCGCTCCCTCACTCTCTATTCCACCCAGTATATAAATGCTGCCCCCTCACTCTCTATTCCACCCAGTATATAAATGCTGCCCCCTCACTCTCTATACCACCCAGTATATAAATGCTGCCCCCTCACTCTCTATTCCACCTTGTATATAAATGCTGCCCCCTCACTCTCTACTCCACCCAGTATATAAATGCTGCCCCCTCACTCTCTATTCCACCCAGTATATAAATGCTGCCCCCTCACTCTCTATACCACCCAGTATATAAATGCTGCCCCCTCACTCTCTATTCCACCCAGTATATAAATGCAGCCCCCTCACTCTCTATTCCACCCAGTATATAAATGCTGCCCCCTCACTCTCTATTCTACCCAGTATATAAATGCTGCCCCCTCACTCTCTATTCTACCCAGTATATAAATGCTGCCCCCTCACTCTCTATACCACCGAGTATATAAATGCTGCTCCCTCACTCTCTATTCCATCCAGTATATAAATGCTGCCCCCTCACTCTCTATACCACCCAGTATATAAATGCTGCCCCCTCACTCTCTACTCCACCCAGTATATAAATGCTGCCCCCTCACTCTCTATACCACCCAGTATATAAATGCTGCTCCCTCACTCTCTATTCCACCCAGTATATAAATGCTGCTCCCTCACTCTCTATTCCACCCAGTATATAAATGCTGCCCCCTCACTCTCTATTCTACCCAGTATATAAATGCTGCCCCCTCACTCTCTATTCTACCCAGTATATAAATGCTGCTCCCTCACTCTCTATTCCACCCAGTATATAAATGCTGCCCCCTCACTCTCTATTCTACCCAGTATATAAATGCTGCCCCCTCACTCTCTATTCCACCCAGTATATAAATGCTGCCCCCTCACTCTCTATACCACCCAGTATATAAATGCTGCTCCCTCACTCCCTATTCCACCCAGTATATAAATGCTGCCCCCTCACTCCCTATTCTACCCAGTATATAAATGCTGCTCCCTCACTCTCTATTCCACCCAGTATATAAATGCTGCCCCCTCACTCTCTATTCTACCCAGTATATAAATGCTGCTCCCTCACTCTCTATTCCACCCAGTATATAAATGCTGCTCCCTCACTCTCTATTCCACCCAGTATATAAATGCTGCTCCCTCACTCTCTATTCCATCCAGTATATAAATGCTGCCCCCTCACTCTCTATACCACCCAGTATATAAATGCTGCCCCCTCACTCTCTACTCCACCCAGTATATAAATGCTGCCCCCTCACTCTCTATACCACCCAGTATATAAATGCTGCTCCCTCACTCTCTATTCCACCCAGTATATAAATGCTGCTCCCTCACTCTCTATTCCACCCAGTATATAAATGCTGCCCCCTCACTCTCTATTCTACCCAGTATATAAATGCTGCCCCCTCACTCTCTATTCTACCCAGTATATAAATGCTGCTCCCTCACTCTCTATTCCACCCAGTATATAAATGCTGCCCCCTCACTCTCTATTCCACCCAGTATATAAATGCTGCCCCCTCACTCCCTATTCTACCCAGTATATAAATGCTGCTCCCTCACTCTCTATTCCACCCAGTATATAAATGCTACTCCCTCACTCTCTATTCCATCCAGTATATAAATGCTGCCCCCTCACTCTCTATACCACCCAGTATATAAATGCTTCCCCCTCACTCTCTATTCCACCCAGTATATAAATGCTGCCCCCTCACTCTATTCCATCCAGTATATAAATGCTGCCCCCTCACTCTCTATACCACCCAGTATATAAATGCTGCCCCCTCACTCTCTATACCACCCAGTATATAAATGCTGCCCCCTCACTCTCTATTCCACCCAGTATATAAATGCTGCCCCCTCACTCTCTATTCCACCCAGTATATAAATGCTGCTCCCTCACTCTCTATTCCATCCAGTATATAAATGCTGCCCCCTCACTCTCTATACCACCCAGTATATAAATGCTGCCCCCTCACTCTCTATTCCACACAGTATATAAATGCTGCCCCCTCACTCTCTATTCCACCCAGTATATAAATGCTGCCCCCTCACTCTCTATTCTACCCAGTATATAAATGCTGCTCCCTCACTCTCTATTCCACCCAGTATATAAATGCTGCCCCCTCACTCTCTATACCACCCAGTATATAAATGCTGCTCCCCCCTATTCCACCCAGTATATAAATGCTGCCCCCTCACTCCCTATTCTACCCAGTATATAAATGCTGCTCCCTCACTCTCTATTCCACCCAGTATATAAATGCTGCCCCCTCACTCTCTATTCTACCCAGTATATAAATGCTGCTCCCTCACTCTCTATTCCACCCAGTATATAAATGCTGCCCCCTCACTCTCTATTCCACCCAGTATATAAATGCTGCCCCCTCACTCTCTATTCCACCCAGTATATAAATGCTGCCCCCTCACTCTCTATTCCACCCAGTATATAAATGCTGCCCCCTCACTCTCTATTCCACCCAGTATATAAATGCTGCCCCCTCACTCTCTATTCCACCCAGTATATAAATGCTGCCCCCTCACTCTCTATTCCACCCAGTATATAAATGCTGCCCCCTCACTCTCTATTCCACCCAGTATATAAATGCTGCCCCCTCACTCTCTATTCCACCCAGTATATAAATGCTGCCCCCTCACTCTCTATTCCACCCAGTATATAAATGCTGCCCCCTCACTCTCTATTCCACTCAGTATATAAATGCTGCCCCCTCACTCTCTATTCCACCCAGTATATAAATGCTGCCCCCTCACTCTCTATTCCACCCAGTATATAAATGCTGCCCCCTCACTCTCTATTCCACCCAGTATATAAATGCTGCCCCCTCACTCTCTATTCTACCCAGTATATAAATGCTGCCCCCTCACTCTCTATTCCACCCAGTATATAAATGCTTCCCCCTCTCTCTCTATTCCACCCAGTATATAAATGCTGCCCCCTCACTCTCTATTCCACCCAGTATATAAATGCTGCCCCCTCACTCTCTATTCTACCCAGTATATAAATGCTACCCCCTCACTCTCTATTCCACCCAGTATATAAATGCTTCCCCCTCTCTCTCTATTCCACCCAGTATATAAATGCTGCCCCCTCACTCTCTATTCCACCCAGTATATAAATGCTGCCCCCTCACTCTCTATTCCACCCTGTATATAAATGCTGCCCCCTCACTCTCTATTCTACCCAGTATATAAATGCTGCCCCCTCACTCTCTATTCCACCCAGTATATAAATGCTTCCCCCTCTCTCTCTATTCCACCCAGTATATAAATGCTGCCCCCTCACTCTCTATTCCACCCAGTATATAAATGCTTCCCCCTCTCTCTCTATTCCACCCAGTATATAAATGCTGCCCCCTCACTCTCTATTCCACCCAGTATATAAATGCTGCCCCCTCACTCTCTATTCTACCCAGTATATAAATGCTGCCCCCTCACTCTCTATTCCACCCAGTATATAAATGCTTCCCCCTCTCTCTCTATTCCACCCAGTATATAAATGCTGCCCCCTCTCTCTCTATTCCACCCAGTATATAAATGCTGCCCCCTCACTCCCTATTCTACCCAGTATATAAATGCTGCTCCCTCACTCTCTATTCCACCCAGTATATAAATGCTGCCCCCTCACTCTCTATTCTACCCAGTATATAAATGCTGCTCCCTCACTCTCTATTCCACCCAGTATATAAATGCTGCTCCCTCACTCTCTATTCCACCCAGTATATAAATGCTGCTCCCTCACTCTCTATTCCATCCAGTATATAAATGCTGCCCCCTCACTCTCTATACCACCCAGTATATAAATGCTGCCCCCTCACTCTCTACTCCACCCAGTATATAAATGCTGCCCCCTCACTCTCTATACCACCCAGTATATAAATGCTGCTCCCTCACTCTCTATTCCACCCAGTATATAAATGCTGCTCCCTCACTCTCTATTCCACCCAGTATATAAATGCTGCCCCCTCACTCTCTATTCTACCCAGTATATAAATGCTGCCCCCTCACTCTCTATTCTACCCAGTATATAAATGCTGCTCCCTCACTCTCTATTCCACCCAGTATATAAATGCTGCCCCCTCACTCTCTATTCCACCCAGTATATAAATGCTGCCCCCTCACTCCCTATTCTACCCAGTATATAAATGCTGCTCCCTCACTCTCTATTCCACCCAGTATATAAATGCTACTCCCTCACTCTCTATTCCATCCAGGAGATAAATGCTGCCCCCTCACTCTCTATACCACCCAGTATATAAATGCTTCCCCCTCACTCTCTATTCCACCCAGTATATAAATGCTGCCCCCTCACTCTATTCCATCCAGTATATAAATGCTGCCCCCTCACTCTCTATACCACCCAGTATATAAATGCTGCCCCCTCACTCTCTATACCACCCAGTATATAAATGCTGCCCCCTCACTCTCTATTCCACCCAGTATATAAATGCTGCCCCCTCACTCTCTATTCCACCCAGTATATAAATGCTGCTCCCTCACTCTCTATTCCATCCAGTATATAAATGCTGCCCCCTCACTCTCTATACCACCCAGTATATAAATGCTGCCCCCTCACTCTCTATTCCACACAGTATATAAATGCTGCCCCCTCACTCTCTATTCCACCCAGTATATAAATGCTGCCCCCTCACTCTCTATTCTACCCAGTATATAAATGCTGCTCCCTCACTCTCTATTCCACCCAGTATATAAATGCTGCCCCCTCACTCTCTATACCACCCAGTATATAAATGCTGCTCCCCCCTATTCCACCCAGTATATAAATGCTGCCCCCTCACTCCCTATTCTACCCAGTATATAAATGCTGCTCCCTCACTCTCTATTCCACCCAGTATATAAATGCTGCCCCCTCACTCTCTATTCTACCCAGTATATAAATGCTGCTCCCTCACTCTCTATTCCACCCAGTATATAAATGCTGCCCCCTCACTCTCTATTCCACCCAGTATATAAATGCTGCCCCCTCACTCTCTATTCCACCCAGTATATAAATGCTGCCCCCTCACTCTCTATTCCACCCAGTATATAAATGCTGCCCCCTCACTCTCTATTCCACCCAGTATATAAATGCTGCCCCCTCACTCTCTATTCCACCCAGTATATAAATGCTGCCCCCTCACTCTCTATTCCACCCAGTATATAAATGCTGCCCCCTCACTCTCTATTCCACCCAGTATATAAATGCTGCCCCCTCACTCTCTATTCCACCCAGTATATAAATGCTGCCCCCTCACTCTCTATTCCACCCAGTATATAAATGCTGCCCCCTCACTCTCTATTCCACCCAGTATATAAATGCTGCCCCCTCACTCTCTATTCCACCCAGTATATAAATGCTGCCCCCTCACTCTCTATTCCACTCAGTATATAAATGCTGCCCCCTCACTCTCTATTCCACCCAGTATATAAATGCTGCCCCCTCACTCTCTATTCCACCCAGTATATAAATGCTGCCCCCTCACTCTCTATTCCACCCAGTATATAAATGCTGCCCCCTCACTCTCTATTCTACCCAGTATATAAATGCTGCCCCCTCACTCTCTATTCCACCCAGTATATAAATGCTTCCCCCTCTCTCTCTATTCCACCCAGTATATAAATGCTGCCCCCTCACTCTCTATTCCACCCAGTATATAAATGCTGCCCCCTCACTCTCTATTCTACCCAGTATATAAATGCTACCCCCTCACTCTCTATTCCACCCAGTATATAAATGCTTCCCCCTCTCTCTCTATTCCACCCAGTATATAAATGCTGCCCCCTCACTCTCTATTCCACCCAGTATATAAATGCTGCCCCCTCACTCTCTATTCCACCCTGTATATAAATGCTGCCCCCTCACTCTCTATTCTACCCAGTATATAAATGCTGCCCCCTCACTCTCTATTCCACCCAGTATATAAATGCTTCCCCCTCTCTCTCTATTCCACCCAGTATATAAATGCTGCCCCCTCACTCTCTATTCCACCCAGTATATAAATGCTTCCCCCTCTCTCTCTATTCCACCCAGTATATAAATGCTGCCCCCTCACTCTCTATTCCACCCAGTATATAAATGCTGCCCCCTCACTCTCTATTCCACCCAGTATATAAATGCTTCCCCCTCTCTCTCTATTCCACCCAGTATATAAATGCTGCCCCCTCACTCTCTATTCCACCCAGTATATAAATGCTGCCCCCTCACTCTCTATTCCACCCAGTATATAAATGCTGCCCCCTCACTCTCTATTCCACCCAGTATATAAATGCTGCCCCCTCACTCTCTATTCTACCCAGTATATAAATGCTGCCCCCTCACTCTCTATTCCACCCAGTATATAAATGCTTCCCCCTCTCTCTCTATTCCACCCAGTATATAAATGCTGCCCCCTCACTCTCTATTCCACCCAGTATATAAATGCTGCCCCCTCACTCTCTATTCTACCCAGTATATAAATGCTACCCCCTCACTCTCTATTCCACCCAGTATATAAATGCTTCCCCCTCTCTCTCTATTCCACCCAGTATATAAATGCTGCCCCCTCACTCTCTATTCCACCCAGTATATAAATGCTGCCCCCTCACTCTCTATTCCACCCTGTATATAAATGCTGCCCCCTCACTCTCTATTCTACCCAGTATATAAATGCTGCCCCCTCACTCTCTATTCCACCCAGTATATAAATGCTTCCCCCTCTCTCTCTATTCCACCCAGTATATAAATGCTGCCCCCTCACTCTCTATTCCACCCAGTATATAAATGCTTCCCCCTCTCTCTCTATTCCACCCAGTATATAAATGCTGCCCCCTCACTCTCTATTCCACCCAGTATATAAATGCTGCCCCCTCACTCTCTATACCACCCAGTATATAAATGCTGCCCCCTCACTCTCTATTCCACCCAGTATATAAATGCTGCCCCCTCACTCTCTATACCACCCAGTATATAAATGCTGCCCCCTCACTCTCTATTCCACCCAGTATATAAATGCTGCCCCCTCACTCTCTATTCCACCCAGTATATAAATGCTGCCCCTCACTCTCTATTCCACCCAGTATTAAATGCCGCCTCCCCCCCCCCCCCCGCCCGCGGCGCCGCCTCACCAAACCCCCGGCTCCAGGCGCGGCCGCCGCTCCGGCCGCCCGCCTCCAGCAGCCGCAGCTCGCCCGGGAAGCCGCGCTCTCGGAGCCTGCCGGCGGCCGCCAGCCCCGCTATGCCGCAGCCGACGATGACGACGCTGGGGTCGGCCTCTCGCCCGGGGTGCGGCCGGGCCATGTGTCTCCCCGCTGCCGCTGCCGTTACCGCCCCGGGCTGGGCCGGCTCTCCGATTCTGCGCCCTCGCCTGGGTCAGAGCAGAGTGGTCCGCCGGGCGTGGTTAATGAGCCGGCATCGCGAAACTCATGAAAGCTCCTTCCGCAGATACCAGCCAGGCACTTGGCCAAACGGCTCAACTGCAAGGAAATGCTGCAGCCAGTTGGCACAGCAAGATCCCACAGGAGGCAGAAAAGATGGTGCTGGGGCGGGTCAATGGCTTTTCTTACCCCACCCCCGCGTTCTGCCGCCTCTCCTCCTACCTAATAATAATCTTTATTGTCATAAGTCGGCTTACATAAACACTGCAATGAGGTTACTATCGATGGCATCTCCGACGGCGCGGCATTTCCTCCTCTCCAGCGTCTCATCCAAAACGTGGCATCTCTCAACAATGTGGCATTCCCTCGGCTAATGTCCCATCGAAAATGTTGCACCTCTCAACAGTGTGGCATTCCCTCGGCTAGGGACTTGGGAGTCCTGCTTCAAGATTCTCTTCAGGTTACCTTGCAGGTTCAGTTGGCAATTAGGAAGGCAAATGCAATGTTAGCATTCATGTCGAGCGGGCTACAAGAGCAGGGATGTATTGCTGAGACTGTAAAAAGGGTGGGGGAGTGGGCCTAGGTACGGTGCACTTCTGGAGGTTCAATGCAGACTCGATGGGCCAAATGGCCTCCTGCACTGTAGCGATTCTATGAACTATTTCCCAAATATAATTTTTATTGTCAAAAGTAGGCTTACATTAACACTGCAATGAAGTTACTGTGAAAAGCCCCTAGATTCCACAGTCCAGCGCCTGTTCGGGTACACAGGGAGAATTCCTATCCAATTCACCTAACAGCACAGCTTTTGGGACTTAATACGCAGACGCAGGGAGAACGTGCAGACTCCAGATAAACAGTGTCCCAAGCCGGGAATCGAACCTGGGACCCTGGCGCTGTGAAGCAACAATGCTACCCACTGTGCTACCGTGCTGCCCAATATCACCAATCTCGGCGAAACGAATGAAGCTTCAATGGTTAAAAGATTCCAGGTAACACTGGTGTCACTCCGCTTTCAACAAATTCCATTTGCCCCTCTTGGGAAGTGAAAGTGCACTTTGGGATGTAGTCTGTTTTCTTTTCAACTCACAACGTTGATGTCAAAAAACAGCTGTCTTCCTGCAGGAATTACTTTCAAATTAGCATTTCTTAAACAATTAATTATCTACAATGATGGAGTATATTCCTTAATACCATCCTCTGACATCCCAATGCACTCTGCCTGCTTCTCAAGTTGAATTCACAAGAAGCTGCTTCGTAACCTGAATCCTGCAGCCAAAGTTTGTAGAAGTCCCAGGCTTCATTTGCCTTAAATTTAATCTATCGAGGCTGGGAATCATAATCAGTCGAATATTAATCCCCTTATCCCATCTGACTCCAGTCCAGAATTTAGTTTGAGGTTTTGCCAATTCCTCCATCTGACTCACAGTTGATAGGATCGTGAATAAGTCAAAGCAAAGTAACATGTTGCCTTTTATCTTCCGCAGTCTATTTCCAACTTGAATACTATCATGTCCCACATCTGCTGCTGATTAATTCAGTGTTGTTTTGGCCTTTGGCCATCACTTAAGGGGGAGAGAGCATAACAACTTATATTTATAGGCCAGCATTAATGTAATGAAGCGTCCTAAAGTGTGACACCATGACACTAAAAGGAGTTATTAAGTCAGATGAGTAAAAGCTTGGTCAGAAAGGTAGACTTTAAGGAATGCCTTAAAGCTGGAAAGCGAGATAAAGAGAGCTGAAGGGAGGGAATTGCTACAGCAATTATAACCGGGAATGCACAGATGGTCAGAGTTGGAAGAGCACAGATATCTTGGCGAGTGTTGTGGAGCTGGATGAGATTACAGTAAAGGGAGAGGCATAGCCACGGAGGATTTTGAAAACTAGTGTGAGAATTTTAAAGAGTTTTGACGACCACAAGTTGACGGGGGGTAGAATGTGGCAGACCAGCTAGAATCTGAAAGAGGTTGGCTGAGGGAGAGTTTAATATTACCACTGCGCGCAACAAAGGAGGATCTAAAAATGCGTACAGAAGATGATGCAAGGCGAAAGTGTGCAAAATTAGCAAGTGTAAATTCAAAAAGATGCTCCAACGGCATTAGCGACACAATTCAAAGTGGAAGAAGGAAAAATTCATGAGTTTCGACAGGGGCAGAGCTCCGCCCAGGAGGCGGAGTATAAGTGTGTGTGCTCTCCGAACAGCAGCCATTTCGTAAGCTGCTGTAGGAGGCCACACATCTCTGTGTAATAAAGCCTCGATTACATTCTACTCTCGTCTCGTCATAATTGATAGTGCATCAATTTATTACACAGAGTTGTATGGCCTCGTACAGCAGCTTACGAAATGGCTGCTGTTCGGAGAGCACACACTTTTATACTCTGCCTCCTGGGCGGAGCCAGCAGGCAGGGATCTACCCCATACCTGTAGTACAGGGGCCTTACCGTAATACCCATATATACAATATAATACAACAGTGGTGACTACTACACCGTGCACCGTCGGTGGGACCGGAATATTCCACTGGCAAAAACAGCCGGTAAATTCTACACCTGTTTTGTGCGTTGCACCATATGTATACGGAGACGGTAAATTCACATTTGGGGGATAGATTCAACGTTGGAAACCCAGATTGTCGGGCTTTGTTTCATATATTTCAATCATTTGGTTGAAATTCTGTTTTGTGATAGAAAATAAAGACCGTCTCTCCATGCTGCAGTTTGCATTATTCCATTGTTGGAGAGTTGTACAAGGAAAGAGGGAGGGAGGAGAGGTTGGGAGGGAGGGGAAGGCTGTCCCATTCACTTGCTACTGCTGACACTCCCTCCCTGGACACACTGGGGGGGGGTTCCGGCCCTTCCTGCCGGCGGGATTTTTCGGTCCTGCCGAAGGTGATCCCCCCTCCAGTGGGTTCTCCGGCACTGTGGCTGGTGAACGACGCCTACGGCCATTGAGTTCGGCGGGACCGGCCAACCTCACCAATGGCGAGCCACCTCTTGTCACAGGAAAACGTGCCATGGTGGGCACTGGCACCGCACTTCCTCACCTCGCTCAAGGTAACTCAGTATGTTGAGAAGACAAGTTCCAGTTCCCTAGCAGTGGCTCATGCTGTGGATGGGGCTGTGATGCTCGATCAATAACTCCAGAAGCGAGATTGGATGACAATTGAAGGCTTTATTGGACTAGATGTTTCCCCCAGCAGCGCAGGGACAGAATGCAGCTGCTAAGGAGACACAGACTCTTATACTCCGCCTTACTGGGCGGAACCAGCACGCAGGCTTCACCAATGCTCTTCCTGTCTCAGGTACCTCCCACACCAATGGTCTTACAGCATCAACCTGGGTACTGTAATACCCCTAATACCGACTACCACAGGCTGACAGAGAGGTTTGGCGTGAGGCTGAGTGACTGCTCCTTCGGGCCTGCTTCAGCCTCGTTACCAGAGCAGACCGCCTCCTATTCTTTAATTTTCTCTATGGCCTCCTGGACGATGTTGTCAAAAATCGTTCCGTTCAGCTGAAAGACTCTGCATGGTGACCAACAGGAATGGTCAGAACGACTGCCACCCCCCCCCCCCCCAACCCACCCTCCCCCCCCCCCAACCCACCCTCCTCCCCCACTTCCCTGCCCCCACCTCCCTCCCCCCCACCCCCCATCCTTGCCGCTCCTCCAATCAAGGATTCTATCTCTGGAGTAGTAGCAAGATCAGGAGAGAGGGAAACTGTGATTTGAGGAAGTGGAGCAATGACTAAATTGAACACTGAACGCACAGTGTTGTCTGATTGGTTTGCTCTGTAGATTGCATTCAACAGGTCTTAGCAACATCAAGGGAAGATAACATGAGAGCTTCAAAAGAAAGCCCTCAGTAGCATGCAGGTCTGTTCATACATTATAACTCGTTCATTCCATTTTTATACAAGGTGACCCTTGCAGATCAATCAGCATGAGGGAGCGGGGAACAGGCAGCACCACGCAGAGTGACTGGAAAACCAGCTCGGCAAGCATATCGCCAGAAATCGAAGAATGAAAAGCAGAACTTGCATATATCCTGCGTGGGCTGCATCTGGCATTGGAGGAACACCTCGGTCTTTCCTGCACCTGATGCTCCTCCGACCACTGCCCTGCTGTCAGTTCCTGCTCTCAGCAACTGACAGAATTACTGACAGTCAATGGTTCCTTTTGTTTAAAAAGGAGCTGACAGTTGTTAAGAGGAGAAAAGGCAGAGTAGCTACGTGGTTGAACAGCATTTTAACAAAAAATTGTAACCGTCGGTGCTGCAGGTGGGAACTGCTGCGTCCGACCTTTGGCAGATAAATGGTTTCCCAGCAGGTTTTTTGAAAGAGAAAATTTGGAACCGCGAATCTACCCACAGGTCGGAAGCAAGAGTTGGCGCTCGAGGTAGAGATTTACTTAACAGTGTTTAGATACTTCATGTTATCTAAATAGACACATACCACAGTTAATGTCACACTGTTGAGGAAGATTGGTAGCTGCCTATAAATCTCTGACTTTGGGGTAAAACTAGATAATCAAGGCCCAAACACCAGCAGCATATGATTGGTTTTCTTTTTCTGAATACATCGGACACCTTGAAGCTTGGCATCTGAAGTGCAATGAACTGGTGAAAGTTGACGCCAGAATTTTAAAAAAATTGATCAGCAAATGCTGGAGCACCGGTAACTGTCTGGCAGGAGGGAGCTGATACATGGGAATCTCTGTGGCTCGGGTAATTCTTAGTTTTCACATCATGCCACTGAGAGGGGCACTGGCATTGATTAGTCTTTGTGAGATCAAACACATTTCCACATGCTCCATCAGTGATCAAAATAAGTGGCATGTCTGTGATATGTTGTCCAGGTTCTTTGATCAGTTCACTTGTAACAGTAGAGACCAGTCTTCTTTCCATCAAGATCATAGAGTTCAACAACACCCAAAGTCCTACCAGCAATCTTTGTTACTGAGTATTCACGAGTTGAGTATCAATTGTCAGTATTTTTGTACTTAATACATTGACATTTCAAACAAATATACTCGCCAACTCGTGGAGGACCACAACTGATTTACAAACTCAGGTATGTTATTACGTTGCTATGGGGAGGTTCCTGCACCAACTTGCATTCAAGCCAGTTCAATTAGCGTCCAGTTCCCTGTTTTCAACAAATTCACCATTCAGTAACCTGCATGTCACCAATCACCCTTTCTTAACTAAATGAAACCTTTTAGCTATTTATACCAATTGAATTATCCATAAAACAATGAATAATTGGAAAAGTTACAGGGAACAGAAAAGGATGATTGTAAGGTAGTCAATTTTTACTGTTGCTTGGAGACAAGGCCGCAGTATCTTTATCCCAATGTTAAGATACATTCAAACGAACAGACTAATTGAAACTTATCCATATCACCAAGGGGTGCCAATGCAATTATTCACAAAAATAGTTCAAATTCTGAAAAAAAAAATCCCTCTTGAATTATACATCCACACTCAAAACCTTGCTTTGGTCCACTAACAGCTCAGTTTCACAGAATTATTCTTTTTAAAAAATGGTAATTAAGGCAGTGTTTAAAGTACAAAAGTGGCTTTCTGCAGACGCGTCATACACGTTTAAAATATTAATCCAAAAGAATACTTGCCAGAAAAAAAAAGCTTCCCGTGGCAATAATCAGAAAAAAAAATCACCATATGACAAAACTCATGGTTAAAAAAAAGGGCAATGTAATTTTGAACGAATCGAACTTGTAAAACAAAGTTTTTGATTTAGGTTGAATTCGTCCAGACTGGATTCCTCGTGCTTCAGTGTCATTTTAAAGCTGCAAGTTGTTCAAATAGTGTCTTCGGTCTCGGTGAGGTCTTCCAACTGCTGATGTATCATGGATCGCAATGCACTGTATCTTCAAAGCAAGAATGACATAAACTGGTGTTTATTTACTAGTGTTTATTTTACGTTCAATTTAAGCACCCAACACATTTTATGCACTGAGTTTACATTTTCTATCCAGAAAGAAAATAGTCATATCAGATATGCTGCTGTTAATAATTAGCATGGGTGTAACTATTAAACTAATTTACATGCAACTTGAAATTATATTACCCATAAATCTTTATGGCTATACACAATATTTTGTCTGTGTTTTTAAAAAACGTTTCACCTCCTCTTTTGTGGTATGTGTCAGCTCATGTCAGGGAGGTTAGCCAACGCCAAGTATCAATGCCACTGCTTGGAAAATGACAACAATCTGATTGCAATTGCTCTTTGACTCTTCATTCTTCCCTGTAACGTTCTTAATGGCAATGGGTGCTTCCTACCATTAGCCCGATTAAAACACAGGGGGCGGGATTCTCTATTTTCTGGTGCAGTGTGCCCCCGCCGGCAGCGGGATTCTACGTCCCGGCAGCTGGCCAATAACATTTTCCATTGTGGGCATCCCCGTGCCATCGGGAAATCTGCGGGCGTGAGTGCGATGCCGGCGAAACGGATGATCCCGCCAATGGAGAATACAGCCTAGGATGTCTCCAGTGTGATCCTCCCACCTTTAGTCTGGCTGAGCTGTAAACATTACAAACAACAACTTTCCTTTACGTAGCAGCTCTCACACCGCAAAATAAAACGCTGATGCACTAGACTCGAGTCAGAATTTGACATTGAGGCACAGAAGGAGATATTAGGGCAGACATCCAAAAGCTTGGTCAAACAATTATGAGCTTTCAGGAGTATCTTAGGGGAGGGCTGAGAGGTTGAGAAGCAGGGAGGGAATTCCAATCTTTAGGGCCAAGGAAGCTGAAGTATAATCGGCAATGGTGGAGTTATTGACAAGCGGGAATGCACCAGAGGTCCTTACTGGAGGACCGCAGAGGTCTCAATGGTCTGAAGGTCATCTGAAAGGATGGGGCAATGTCATGGAGGGATTTGAAAACAAGGATAAGTAAGACCTTTAAAAACAAGCAGACAGTGAAGACCAGCAATAATGGAGGATTTGTGAACTGGACTTGTCCCTAAGACAGGGACAGCAAAACTTTGGATCAATTAAACTTCACAGAGGGAAGAAGGTGACAACCTAGTCAGGAAAGTACTGAAATAGTCATGGCTATAGCTAAAAGGCATGAATGAGGGTTTCAGCCGCAGATGAGGCAAGACAAATTCAGAGTTGGACAATGCCATTGTGTTAGAAGTAGGCAGTCTCGAGAGAGAGAGAGCTGACCGGCGGTGATGTGACCTGAGGATCACCACCCCTCAGGCAAGGGGCCAGGTTGGGAAGGCGGTGCCTTCAGGAATAACTGGGAAGGTGATGTTTGGTCAGTTGCTGCAGTCTGTGTAGTGAAGGTGCTGTCACAGTGGTGTGAGGTAAGGAAGTACAGGATTATCACCCAGCAATGATGAATTAAGGGGAATGTAAATCCAGCTCAGGCTGCTTTCAGATTGGAAAGGGAGCTAAGGTGTGTCCATAGAGCTGGTGAATGTTGGGGCTTTGGCAGTTTCTCTATAAAGTCTTTCCCTCCCTCCCTCTACCACCTCTATTTTTAGAATCATAGAGTTTTACACCATGGAAAGAGGCCCTTCGGCCCATTCATAATAATCTTTATTATTAGTGTCACAAGTAGGCTGACATGAACACTGCAATGAAGTTACTATAAAAATCCCGTAGTCGCCTCACTGCAACGCCTGTTCAGGTACACAGAGGGATAATTCAGAATGTCCAATTCACCTAACAAGCGCATCTTTCGGGACTTGTGGGAGGAAACCGGAGGAAACCCACGCAGACACGGGGGAGAACGTGCAGACTCCGCACAGACAGTGACTCAGCCAGGAATCGAACCCAGGTCCCTGCCGCAGTGAAGCAGCAGTGCTAACCACTGTGCTATCATGCCGCCCATAAGATTAGTAGATTAGTAGGTCTGGATGAATTGTGTCCCAGGGTGCTGTGGGAGGCGAGGGAGGAGACTGCAGGGGCTCTGACCCAAAGTTTCAATTCCTCTCTGGCCACGGGGTGAAAAAAAAAGAAGTAGGCAGTCTCGGTGACGGCGAGGATATGTGGTTACAAGCCCATTTTGGGATCAAATACAGCATCAATATTAAGGAATATTGTGGCACAGTCATCATTACCATAGCATGGATAACAATTATCATTTATATAGTGCCTTTGATACAATAGAACGTCACAAGACACTTTACTGGAAATTTATGGAACAAAATTTGACACCGAGCCACATAAAGAGATATTCGGCCAGTTAAGCAAAGGTTTGGTCAAAGAGGTAGATTTTAAGGAATGTATTAAAGGAGGGAATGCAGGTGGAGAAATATAGAGAGGAAATTGCAAAGAGCCTAGGCAGCTGATTTCACAACCATCAATGGTGGAATTATTACAACCGGGATGCTCACGAGGCCAGGATTTGCAGAGTGAAGGGGTCTGGGGAGATGGAGGTGGGAGGGGTAGTTGTAGGGCTGAAGGAGGTTACAGGAATAAGGAGGGGTTCAAAAACAAGACTGAGAATTCAAAATTGAGGTTCTGCCTGAACTGGAGCCGATATGGACCAGTGAAAGTAGATTGAGTGGAACTTGATGTGAATTAGGAATAAGCAACAAAGTTTTGAATGATCTCAAGTTTGCGTAGAGTAGCATGTGGGAGTAATCACGTCTAGATGAGACAAAGGCATGAGTAACATGTTCAGTGGTAGATAAGCCGAGATCGAGTTGTAGTTAGGCGATGTTACAGAGGTGGAAATACATGGTCTTGCTGATGGTGTGGATGCATGGTAGGAAGTTCACCAAATATAAGACCAAGTTTGTGACCAGTCAGGTTCAGCTTCAGGCAGACAAATGGAATTAGTGGTGAGGTAAGAGAGTTTCAGGCTAGCACTGAAGACAATGTTGTCCATCTTCCCAACACTTAATTGGAGAGATTTCATTCTCATGCAGTGCTGGATGTCAAACATTCAGTCTGACAACTTAGAGAGAGAAGGGAAGCAGAAGAGATGAGTATCATCAGCATCCATTTGATAACCATGATATCTGATGATGTTGCCCAAGAATAATATGTACGTTTGAAAAAGGAGGGGCCAGGTATGGGTCCTTCCAGGATATTGGAGGCAATTTAGCAGGAGTGAGGAGAGAAGCCATTGCAAGCGACTGTCTGGCTATGACATGATAGATAAAAATGAAAGTGCAGTCCCACCCATCCGGATGATGGTGGAGGACTGTTGCTGTTATATTTCATGGTCAGCTGTGTCAAAGGCTAGACAGTTTGAGGATGGATTGAGTGCCTATTGTCGCAGTTGATTTGGATTTCATTTATCACTTTGGTCTCAGTACGATGACAAAATAGGTCATTCACACATCACTCTGGGATCCCTTCTGTTCTTCACTATGCTTTGCTGTGATGAAAGTGGCTGCCTTATTTGCCAAATAACTGAAACCGCATTTCTAAAGGTTTTAGTTGGCTGAGAGCGTGTCGGACCATCCCAAGGATGTGATCAGGCTCTTTGTAATTGTGAGTTCTCTCATTAAATATCTCCCAAGTATAACTGCATTTCCCACTTGTTGTATGAAGGGCTTCAAGCTTTAACCTTGCATCCATCTGGAAACCTTACTTGTCACAACAGTCAATAATTTCTATATCCCTCTACTTGGTGCTCCTGATTTATATTGTGGGAGGGATTTGTATTTTACCAACAACTCTTGCAGATGCAGAAGAAAGTGAATTGTGTCGACTCATTGGACTGAGATTTTCATTAGCCCTTTTCTCGCTTAAAATAATGTGTTGTACATAATGTGATTTATAATTTTTCTGTATTCAGGTTATTTTGCTGTCAGCTACAATAATGACACTATAAAATATTTTGTTCTTCCTCTGTGAATGTTCCAATGCTCTGCTCTCAATTCTCTTTTTACGGGCGAGCACTGTCAAGACTACCGCAGAAGCAAGGTAAACATCTGACTGTATTTCTTCCAGCTTTTCTCAGTGCCCGCCACCCATGAGGGGAGAGGCATTAATAACCTACCAGTGTGAGAATTTAAATAGAATGTAGCACAATGGGGTTGGAGTACCACACAGTGTGGAAGGGCACCAACTAAAGTCGCACTCTGTGCAGCTCCCAATTTGTGAATCCCATGTAGGGATGGACCAGGTGCATTTTCCTGAAATGGGGCAGGTAAGGTCATTCTTGAACAGTGATGGCGATTCAAGCCGACTGATTTTGGGGCTGAGTGGTGGTGGTCCGGTACATGGTGTTATCAGCTCTCGGCTCCAGGCATCTTTGCAAGGCAGACGAGATAGAACCATAGAATTCCTACAGTGCAGAAGGAAGCCTATCGAGTCTGCGCCAACCCTCTGACAGAGCACCCTACCTAGGCCCACTCCCCCGTCCTATCCCTGTAACCGAACCTGTACATCCCTGGACACTAAGGAACAATCCACCTAACCTGCACATCTTTGGACTGCGGGAGGAAACTGAATCACCTGGAGGAAACCCTCGCAGACACGCGGCGAAAGTGCAAACTCCACACAGAGAGTCACCCGTGGCCGGAATCGAACACAGGTCCCTGGAGCCGTGAGGCAGCAGTGCTAACCACTGTGCCGGCCAACACAAAAAAAAAATCAAACTTGGCTGTGCAAGAAAAAGAGAGAAAACCTTTTCCACTTTCTTTACCTCGAACAGCTTCAGGACCAAACTAATAAAAGTAGGAAATTAACGTATGGCATTGACTATCATAATACCAATTGACAGGGAGGATTGCTTCCCGGGTTGTAATTTAATCTTCGGAATCAGGTGATGCACACCGCTTGAAGTTTTCTCTCACTGTTTCCTCATTATCTATTCAATCAGACAGCAACCTTTAACCACTATTCAATATTTTACAATAGTCGCTGACAATTGTGAAGTCCGAATATTATTTGTACTTACTTTGTAGTTAGTTTGTTAATCTCCCTTTCTTCCTCTTCCTTCAGTTTTTCAACAAAACTATCAAGGACTGGCATTTCAAACTTAATATACTGAGCAACCTTGGGGAAAAAGATCATTAGACACACATAAATCAAGCATATTATTAAGCACGAACCTGGATTTAAAATGTAGTCATTTTAAACAGCACAGAACTTACATCGTATGTGATCTCCTCTCCAAGATCCTTCTCCATCAGGAATATTCGTGCTATCTTTTCACAGGGGCCGTGCAAGATCCGCGATATAAGTGGGTATTCGGAATCTTTTAATTTGGTCCTCTCTGAAATAGGAGGAGAAACGTTAAGGTCGATGATTTCGTTTAATTAAAAGAGCCGGTTATCTCATTCAGAATCGAGCAAAACAAAAAGCCCTCAGCACATCAAAAAAAAAGGGCAGCGTAATTTGTGACAAGCCACGATCAATTTTATCCGCCTTTCACTAACATAGTGCAGACTCTCTGTCTCGCAATACTGTCCACTCCCTTGACTGAAAATGAAATATGGCAATCAGTCCTGCTGTTTCTGTCATGACTTGCCTGAAAATAACCGCTGGGAGTAACTTGCCTGGTCTTTCTCGAGCTGACCTATATCCCTCACCTGCCACTATTTAAAGTTAAAAAGATCGTTTCTGACCTTATCATAATTATACTCCAGGAGAGCCACAACATGTCAAATGAGCAGGTTATTACTTTTCAAGTTCCGATCACTTCTTACAGCATGCAATAAATAATTGGGGCTCCCAACTGCCTTGAGGGAAACATTACGTGATATACAGAAACTGTAATTCAGCAGCCTGGACTGGACTGTTGTACAAGTGCTTGCGACAGTCGGCTGTGTCACGTTCCCACGTCTGCGTTTTTAGATTTATTAAGCAATCTATTTGAATCCATGCATGTTGAACTTCCAGCGAGAGCCACCAAACAGCCATTATCCTTGGGAAACTTATACCGTTGATTCGTTTTCCCCTCTGCCCTAACCCAAGGACCCCTTCTGAGCAAAATCTATTGTCGTAAACTGAGAGGTATCATGTGTAAAACTTTACTTTGAGCAGGCCTGGAGGAACTTTTAAAAAAGTCCTATTTGGTGCCTCTTCAGTGTCGGTGACACTCTTTTCGTTTGAATGGGTAAACCTACCTCCACTTTCGTGGACAACATACAGAGCAAATTCATCTGCAGTATTTTCCACCTGTAAAAAAAAACAAGATAATCAGGTGAAATGAAGTAGGGCCACATGGTCTTACGGTGGGTTTCTTATGATGGGTATCTGTAACACCATAAAGTGATCTACTTCTGCAAGACTGATTTCATGTAGCTGCCCCTTCACTCACTGTCGGCAATATAAATCTGAGATAGGACCAAGCGTTTTCTTAATGACTTTAAACACAAATCTATACTTATACAGTTGCTTTCCCACTTTTCATAGAATCATAGAATCCCTACAGTGCAGAAGAAGGCCATTCGGCCCATCGAATCTGCACCGCCCCTTGGAAAGGGCACCCTACTTAAGCCCACGCCTCCATCCTATCCCAGTAAACCAGTAACCCCACCTAATCTTTTGGACACTTAGGGGCAATTTAGCATAGCCAATACACCTAGCCTGCCACATCTTTGGACTGTGGGAGGAAACCAGAGCACCCGGAGGAAATCCATGCAGTCACGGGGAGAAAATGCAAACTCCACACAGTCACCCGAGGTTGGAACTGGACCCGGGACCCTGGTGCTGTGAGGTAGCAGTGCTAACCACTGTGCCGCCCTTTATTAATTTCATGATAAATGATGGGATTTTCTGGCTCTTCCCGCTGGGGATCTTCCGGTCCAGCCGAAGGCGGCCTTCTGCTCCATCGCGGCGGATGCCCTGGTGGCATGGCTGGTGGGCAATGTCATCGACTTCGGTGGGACGGGAAGACCCCACTGGCGAGCCACCCTCGCTGTGGGAAACTCCGCCGTGTGTTGGCCAGAATATCCCGGACTATGTTTCTGACATAATCTTTCTCCAACTGACCTGAAAATAATCTACGAATTTTCCGTGATTATTATTTCATCCACAGTGTACTTTTAATTCATTCAAGGGCTGCGGGCTTCGCTGGCTAGGCCCAGCATTTATTGCCCATCCCTAATTGCCCTTGAGAAGGTGGCGGTGAGCTGCCTTCTTGAATCGCTGCAGTCTGTGTGGTGTAGGTACACCCACAGTGCTGTTAGGGAGCAGGTTCCAGGGTTTCGACTCAGTAACAGTGAACGGTGATATATTTCCAAGTCAGGATGATGAGTGACTTCCAGATGGCGCTGTTCCCATACTGATAATGAAATTTGTCCCTTTTAATTTATTTTGCTTAATACAGAATGCATAGTTACATCGCAACAATGTGTTGCAAATCATGGTTTTTTTTACATGTAATCTGCTCATGTGTTGAAATTATGTTTAAAAAAACCTCATCAACCAGCAATCCTACAATTAATTTTGTGGTCTTTCTTCAGGACTAACAATCAGTACATGAATGTCTGATTTTACAATAAGGTTATTGGCTCCAAGGTGGCTCGAGTGCCAATGGTAGGTGCCGGCTGCTTGTTAAACCCGCTCATATGGCAAGATCCTCTGGTCCCGCCGACAGCGCACCCCGGGGTGGATTCAACGGGAAATCCCGTTGACAGCGGTGGGACAAGAACACACCGTCACCGGCCAACGCCGGGTCACATCCCACCACGAAAAGCATGCAGGCCAGAGAATCTCGCCCATAGACCTTGACACCGGAGGTTCAGGTCAGCCAACATCCTGCGGGTTCAGTGTGCCCTACAGAACCTCGAGATAGGGACAAAGAACTGTGTTATCTCCCTAACTAATAAAATTGAAGAATCGTGACTGAACAATGAAGTCTGAAACAGGAACTGTCAGCAAAAAAATATTTAACTCAACGTCTAAACAATTGTAGAAAGTGAAATGGAGAGGGAACAAAAGATTGAATCGAGAGAGATAAGAGGCAGAAAGAAATTGAAAAAGTATATATAATCTCCGGCAATGCTGAGAATCCACTCCAACGTGACCCACAACCCGAAAGTCCCTGTGCGCAGACCGTGCACAAGTTGGCTCCTTTAAATGACCACACATGCAGAAACATTAAAAGTGGCTGCACACTTCAATAAGTCACCCGGGCACTCAAAAGAAATTAGATGAAATGGTGATCCACACTTGTTAAAACAAATTAATTTTGTGTGCCAGAGAGATTGCCTGGCATAAATTGAAAGGGTCCTTCCATTGGAATGGAACAATTTCTGGCAAACCTATTGTGTACAAAATCAAGCAAGTACAGCAACTTCACACCATTCCATATGATTCAACGATGGGTAGATTTCTCCCATCTGGGACTAAGCCCCGTGATGGGGGCAGGGACAGGGAGTGTTGCCCGCTGAAGAGGTCAACAGGACCACCATGGCCATATCTTCCAAACCTTACCTTATTAATTATGTATCCGGGAGTTTAGCGTCGCATTCCAGGACAGGCCAAGCTTGGGTGCCATATTTAAAAGGCGACCAACATCACTGGCCCACCGTTGAAGAAGGAAGATGGGACTTCCGGGTGCGGCGATGACCAGCCGAGTCGCACGTTTCGGCAGCTCCCGGTGAAACGGACTTTTGGGCTCTCAATAGGAGCCCCAACGGCAATTTTGACGGCTAAAAACACTGTGCGGTAAACCAGAAGGGAATCCCCCCTGGATACGGATGAAAAAAGGAGGAGAAAGTGGCCGGATTGCAGTGGATCCTTTAGAACAGCGGCAAGGAAGGTAAGCAAAAACCAAGATGGCGTCGGAAGGTGGCAGTTTAACATGGGGCCCTGAACAACAAGAGTTCTTGAAATGCTGTGTGGAAGAGCTCAAAAAGGAAATGAAGAAAGAGCTGTTGGCCCCGATACTACAGGCGATCGAAGGGCTAATGGAGGAACAAAAGACCCAGGAGCGGGAGCTTCGGGTCGTGAAGGCAAAGGCAGCCGAGAATGAGGACGACATACAGGGCCTGGTGGTGAAGACGGAGATGCATGAGGCACATCAGAAACGATGTGTGGAAAGGTTGGAGGCACTGGAGAACAACGCAAGGAGGAACAACCTGAGGATTCTTGGTCTTCCTGAAGGTGCGGAGGGAGCGGACGTCAGGGCATATGTGAGCACGATGCTGCACTCGTTAATGGGAGCGGAGGCCCCGGCGGGTCCGTTGGAGGTGGAGGGAGCATACCGAGTGATGGCGCGAGGACTGAGAGCAGGAGAAATTCCCAGAGCCATAGTGGTGAGATTCCTCAGTTTTAAGGATAGAGAAATGGTCCTTAGATGGGCAAAGAAAACTCGGAGCAGTAAATGGGAGAACGCGGTGATCCGCGTTTATCAAGACTGGAGTGCGGAGGTGGCGAGAAGGAGGGCGAGCTTTAATCGGGCCAAGGCGGTGCTTCATAAAAAGAAGATAAAATTTGGAATGCTGCAACCGGCAAGACTGTGGGTCACATATCGAGGGAGGCACCACTACTTTGAGACGGCGGATGAAGCGTGGACTTTTATTATGGAAGAAAAACTGGAATGAGCGGGTTATTAAAAAGAACGTTTGAACAAAGTGGTGGGGCGAATGTGGGGGGCGAAGAGGGGGGTTAAAAAGGGGGGAAAGAGGAATTTTATGTACTAATCCTGCGATGTGGTAACTTCTCTCTCTTCCACAGGTGGTGATGGGGGGAGGAGGGGAGGTGGAGATGGGGCGTTGGCCATTGGGGGCGGGGCCAAGGGAGAAGCGCGGGCTTGGTTCCCGCGCTATGATAATCATGGCGGGAATAGAGAAGCAGGAAGGAGGGGGCGTCGCACGGTGCAAGCCGAGGTCACGGGGGGAAGCCGAGGTCGGCCAGAGTTTGCTGACTTCTGGGAGCAACATGGGGGGAGTAATTACGCTAGCGGGGGATCTAGCGGGGGGGGGGGAGGGGGGAATTACTGGGTTGCTGCTGCTGGGGAGAGGGGGGAGCTGGTATGGGAGGGGATGGGCGGGGGGGGCACCGCCTGGGGGAGATACAGCTGCGTGGGAACCGGGTGAGGAGCTGGAAAAAGGGGATGGCTAATCGACAAGGGGGGGGGAGGGGGCGGTGTAGGAAGCCCCCCAACCCGGCTGATCACGTGGAACGTGAGAGGGCTGAACGGGCCGATAAAGAGGGCACGGGTACTCGCACACCTTAAGAAACTTAAGGCAGATGTGGTTATGTTACAGGAAACGCACCTGAAACTGATAGACCAGGTTAGGCTACACAAAGGATGGGTGGGGCAGGTGTTCCATTCGGGGCTAGATGCGAAAAACAGGGGGGTGGCTATATTAGTGGGGAAGCGGGTAATGTTCGAGGCAAAGACTATAGTGGCGGATAACGGGGGCAGATACGTGATGGTGAGTGGCAAACTACAGGGGGAGACGGTGGTTTTGGTAAACGTATATGCCCCGAACTGGGATGATGCCAATTTTATGAGGCGGATGCTAGGACGCATTCCGGACCTAGAGATGGGAAAGCTGATAATGGGGGGAGATTTTAATACGGTGTTGGAACCAGGGCTGGATAGGTCGAAGTCCAGGACTGGAAGGAGGCCGGCAGCAGCCAAGGTACTTAAAGATTTTATGGAGCAGATGGGAGGTGTAGACCCGTGGAGATTTAGCAGACCTAGGAGTAAGGAGTTCTCGTTTTTCTCCTATATCCATAAAGTCTACTCGCGAATAGACTTTTTTGTGCTGGGAAGGGCGTTGATCCCGAAGGTGAGGGGAACGGAGTATACGGCTATAGCCATTTCGGATCACGCTCCACACTGGGTAGACTTGGAGATAAGGGAGGAAACAGGAGGGCGCCCACCCTGGAGAATGGACATGGGACTAATGGCAGATGAGGGTGTGTGTCTAAGGGTGAGGGGGTGCATTGAAAAGTACTTGGAACTCAATGATAATGGGGAGGTCCAGGTGGGAGTGGTCTGGGAGGCGCTGAAGGCGGTGGTTAGAGGGGAGCTGATATCAATAAGGGCACATAAAGGGAAGCAGGAGAGTAAGGAACGGGAGCGGTTGCTGCAAGAACTTTTGAGGGTGGACAGACAATATGCGGAAGCACCGGAGGAGGGACTGTACAGGGAAAGGCAAAGGCTACATGTAGAATTTGACTTGCTGACTACGGGCACTGCAGAGGCACAATGGAGGAAGGCACAGGGTGTACAGTACGAATATGGGGAGAAGGCGAGCAGGTTGCTGGCACACCAATTGAGGAAAAGGGGAGCAGCGAGGGAAATAGGGGGAGTGAGGGATGAGGAAGGAGAGATGGAGCGGGGAGCGGAGAGAGTGAATGGAGTGTTCAAGACATTTTATAAAAAATTGTATGAAGCTCAACCCCCGGATGGGATGGAGAGAATGATGGGCTTTTTGGATCGGCTGGAATTTCCCAAGGTGGAAGAGCAGGAAAGGGTGGGACTGGGAGCACAGATCGAGGTAGAAGAAGTGGTGAAAGGAATTAGGAGCATGCAGGCGGGAAAGGCCCCGGGACCGGATGGATTCCCAGTCGAATTCTATAGAAAATATGTGGACTTGCTCGCCCCGGTATTGACGAGGACCTTTAATGAGGCAAAGGAAAGGGGACAACTGCCCCCGACTATGCCTGAAGCAACGATATCGCTTCTCTTAAAGAAGGAAAAGGACCCGCTACAATGCGGGTCCTATAGACCAATTCCCTCCTAAATGTAGATGCCAAGATCCTGGCCAAGGTAATGGCAATGAGAATAGAGGAATGTGTCCCGGGGGTAGTCCACGAGGACCAAACTGGGTTTGTGAAGGGGAGACAGCTGAACACGAAGATACGGAGGCTGTTAGGGGTAATGATGATGCCCCCACCAGAGGGGGAAACGGAGATAGTAGTGGCGATGGATGCCGAGAAAGCATTTGATAGAGTGGAGTGGGATTATTTGTGGGAGGTGTTGAGGAGATTTGGTTTTGGAGAGGGGTATGTTAGATGGGTGCAGCTGTTGTATAGGGCCCCGATGGCGAGCGTGGTCACGAACGGACGGGGATCTGCATATTTTCGGCTCCATAGAGGGACAAGGCAGAGATGCCTTCTGTCCCCATTATTGTTTGCACTGGCGATTGAGCCCCTGGCGATAGCGTTGAGGGGTTCCAAGAAGTGGAGGGGAGTACTTAGAGGAGAAGAACACCGGGTATCTTTGTATGCGGACGATTTGTTACTATATGTGGCAGACCCGGCGGAGGGGATGCCAGAAATAATGCGGATACTTGGGGAGTTTGGGGATTTTTCAGGGTATAAATTGAACATGGAGAAAAGTGAGTTGTTTGTGGTGCATCCAGGGGAGCAGAGTAGAGAAATAGAGGACCTACCGTTGAGGAAGGTAACAAGGGACTTTCGTTACCTGGGGATCCAGATAGCCAAGAATTGGGGCACATTGCATAGGTTAAATTTAACGCGGTTGGTGGAACAAATGGAGGAGGATTTCAAGAGATGGGATATGGTATCCCTGTCACTGGCAGGGAGGGTGCAGGCGGTTAAGATGGTGGTCCTCCCGAGATTCCTCTTTGTGTTTCAGTGCCTCCCGGTGGTGATCACGAAGGTTTTTTAAAAAAGGATTGAAAAGAGCATCATGGGTTTTGTGTGGGCCAGGAAGACCCCGAGAGTGAGGAAGGGATTCTTACAGCGTAGCAGGGATAGGGGGGGGGGGGGCTGGCACTACCGAGCCTAAGTGAGTATTATTGGGCCGCTAATATTTCAATGGTGAGTAAGTGGATGGGAGAGGAGGAGGGAGCGGCGTGGAAGAGATTAGAGAGGGCGTCCTGTAGGGGGACTAGCCTACAGGCTATGGTGACAGCCCCATTGCCGTTCTCACCGAGGAACTACACCACAAGCCCGGTGGTGGTGGCTACACTGAAGATTTGGGGACAGTGGAGACGGCATAGGGGAAAGACTGGAGCCTTGGGGGGGGTCCCCGATAAGAAACAACCATAGGTTTGCCCCGGGGGGAATGGATGGGGGATATGGAATGTGGCAAAGAGCAGGAATAACGCAACTGAAAGATCTGTTTGTGGATGGGAAGTTCGCGAGTCTGGGAGCGCTGACCGAGAAATATGGGTTGCCCCAAGGGAATGCATTCAGGTATATGCAACTGAGGGCTTTTGCGAGGCAACAGGTGAGGGAATTCCCGCAGCTCCCGACACAAGAGGTGCGGGACAGAGTGATCTCAAAGACATGGGTGGGGGATGGTAAGGTGTCAGATATATATAGGGAAATGAGGGACGAAGGGGAGACTATGGTATATGAACTAAAAGGGAAATGGGAAGAAGAGCTGGGGGAGGAGATCGAGGAGGGGCTGTGGGCAGATGCCCTAAGCAGGGTAAACTCGTCGTCCTCGTGTGCCAGGCTAAGCCTGATTCAGTTTAAGGTATTACACAGGGCGCACATGACTGGAGCACGGCTCAGTAAATTTTTTGGGGTGGAGGATAGGTGTGCGAGGTGCTCGAGAAGCCCAGCGAATCATACCCATATGTTTTGGTCATGCCCGGCACTACAGGGGTTTTGGATGGGGGTGACAAAGATGCTTTCAAAAGTAGTGGGGGTCCGGGTCGAGCCAGGCTGGGGGTTGGCTATATTTGGGGTTGCACAAGAGCCGGGAGTGCAGGAGGCGAGAGAGGCCTATGTTTTGGCCTTTGCGTCCCTAGTAGCCCGGCGCAGGATATTGCTAATGTGGAAAGAAGCCAAGCCCCCGGGGGTGGAGACCTGGATAAATGACATGGCAGGGTTTATAAAGCTAGAGCGGATTAAGTTCGTTGTAAGGGGGCGTCGTTGCTACAGATAATTATATATTGGACGGTTAAATTATATTTTTGGAGAGTGTTACTTGTGATAAGGCAGTTGCCAATTAGGGTTAGTTTTCATTTTTGTTATTTATTATTTATTCATTTTCTGTTTATAAAATAGGTCATTGTTATTTGTGTTGTTATAATATTGTGTAAAGGATGCACAATGTACTGTGTTGGTTGACCAAAAACGTTCAATAAAATATTTTTTTTTAAAAAGGAAGAAGGAAGATGGACCACCTGAAAAAAGATGGATCTCCAGGAACACACTGAGGCTGGAAGGTGGACCTCCTCGATGACACTGAAAGATGCCCTCCCCACCCACTGCCGATTCAGGGTCACGGGCGGCCTCCATCCCCATCTACGCAGACAGCCCCAGGCATTCTTTATGTAAGTCCGGGTTTCTGCAAGCCGCGTTGTTCCAGACATGTCCTGGACCGGCGGGTTTTCCCACTGCGCGGAGAATCGGACTTGGGCGAAAGATTCTAGTTGGGCCTTTATCAGCATCCCATTAGCAGGATACAAATCAATTTCCCGCTGCATTCCAGACAGATCCACCATGACTGGCACTAACGGAACATTCTGCAGGAAATTCACGCGAGCATCAACCTGATTTTTGGGGCACCCACTCAATACTCAGCCCCAGCCTCTGCCCAATATTGAACTTGCCGGCAGTAGCATGGGACAATTCAACCTCTTGGATATATCAGTGAGATAACATTAGTGCAAAGTAGCTGGAGTAAGGCATCTCAGGAGAGCAACCTCCAGACTTGGTGTTTAGTCACACCTATGCAGTCGTTGATAGTTGCTGTCTGATTTACAATTGTGAGTGCAGTTAGTTTCACAAAATCCAGCCCAATGTATCATATTTTTAGTCTGCTTTTACACTGGACTCACTTACCCTAAACTTGTTGAGCAGTAAGTTCAGTACTTGTGAAGTGTTCATGCTGCTATTAACTCGCACATTTGTCACAGACCCATAGGCTGGTGTGAACACAGATGTCTGAGGAGAAAGAACAACACAAGACTGTAAGTGCTGTTTAATGGGGAGGAAAAAGCAATACATTTACAACGAATCCACTTGGAAAAAGCTATCGCCATTTAGAATTCTTTCACTCGATACACTTGCCCCAGAAAGTGCATCAATGCAGCTCAAGCAATGTGGAAGGTCAGCCTGGATACTGTACTAGAGTCAGCCTGGATACTGTACTAGAGAGTCAGCCTGGATACTGTACTAGAGAGTCAGCCAGGATACTGTACTAGAGAGTCAGCCTGGGTACTGTACTAGAGAGTCAGCCTGGGTACTACACTAGAGAGTCAGCCTGGATACTGTACTAGAGAGTCAGCCTGGGTACTGTACTAGAGAGTCAGCCAGGATACTGTACTAGAGAGTCAGCCTGGGAACTGTACTAGAGAGTCAGCCTGGGTACTGTACTAGAGAGTCAGCCTGGATACTGTACTAGAGAGTCAGCCAGGATACTGTACTAGAGAGTCAGCCTGGGAACTGTACTAGAGAGTCAGCCTGGATACTGTACTAGAGAGTCAGCCTGGATACTGTACTAGAGAGTCAGCCTGGGTACTGTACTAGAGAGTCAGCCTGGATACTGTACTAGAGAGTCAGCCTGGATACTGTACTAGAATGTCAGCCTGGGTACTGTACTAGAGAGTCAGCCTGGATACTGTACTAGAGAGTCAGCCTGGATACTGTACTAGAGAGTCAGCCTGGATACTGTACTAGAATGTCAGCCTGGGTACTGTACTAGAGAGTCAGCCTGGATACTGTACTAGAGAGTCAGCCTGGATACTGTACTAGAATGTCAGCCTGGGTACTGTACTAGAGAGTCAGCCTGGATACTGTACTGGAGAGTCAGCCTGGATACTGTACTAGAGAGTCAGCCTGGATACTGTACTAGAATGTCAGCCTGGGTACTGTACTAGAGAGTCAGCCTGGATACTGTACTAGAGAGTCAGCCTGGGTACTGTACTAGAGAGTCAGCCTGGATACTGTACTAGAGAGTCAGCCTGGGTACTGTACTAGAGAGTCAGCCTGGGTACTGTACTAGAGAGTCAGCCTGGGTACTACACTAGAGAGTCAGCCTGGATACTGTACTAGAGAGTCAGCCTGGGTACTGTACTAGAGAGTCAGCCAGGATACTGTACTAGAGAGTCAGCCTGGGAACTGTACTAGAGAGTCAGCCTGGGTACTGTACTAGAGAGTCAGCCTGGATACTGTACTAGAGAGTCAGCCAGGATACTGTACTAGAGAGTCAGCCTGGGAACTGTACTAGAGAGTCAGCCTGGATACTGTACTAGAGAGTCAGCCTGGATACTGTACTAGAGAGTCAGCCTGGGTACTGTACTAGAGAGTCAGCCTGGATACTGTACTAGAGAGTCAGCCTGGATACTGTACTAGAATGTCAGCCTGGGTACTGTACTAGAGAGTCAGCCTGGATACTGTACTAGAGAGTCAGCCTGGATACTGTACTAGAGAGTCAGCCTGGATACTGTACTAGAATGTCAGCCTGGGTACTGTACTAGAGAGTCAGCCTGGATACTGTACTGGAGAGTCAGCCTGGATACTATACTAGAGAGTCAGCCTGGATACTGTACTAGAATGTCAGCCTGGGTACTGTACTAGAGAGTCAGCCTGGATACTGTACTGGAGAGTCAGCCTGGATACTGTACTAGAGAGTCAGCCTGGATACTGTACTAGAATGTCAGCCTGGGTACTGTACTAGAGAGTCAGCCTGGATACTGTACTAGAGAGTCAGCCTGGGTACTGTACTAGAGAGTCAGCCTGGATACTGTACTAGAGAGTCAGCCTGGGTACTGTACTAGAGAGTCAGCCTGGATACTGTACTAGAGAGTCAGCCGGGATACTGTACTAGAGAGTCAGCCTGGGTACTGTTCTGGAGAGTCAGCCTGGGTACTGTACTAGAGAATCAGCCTGGATACTGTACTAGAGAGTCAGCCTGGATACTGTACTAGAGAGTCAGCCTGGGTACTGTACTAGAGAGTCAGCCTGGATACTGTACTAGAGAGTCAACCGGGATACTGTACTAGAGAGTCAGCCTGGGTACTGTTCTGGAGAGTCAGCCTGGGTACTGTACTAGAGAATCAGCCTGGATACTGTACTAGAGAGTCAGCCTGGGTACTGTACTAGAGAGTCAGCCTGGGTACTACACTAGAGAGTCAGCCTGGATACTGTACTAGAGAGTCAGCCTGGGTACTGTACTAGAGAGTCAGCCAGGATACTGTACTAGAGAGTCAGCCTGGGAACTGTACTAGAGAGTCAGCCTGGGTACTGTACTAGAGAGTCAGCCTGGATACTGTACTAGAGAGTCAGCCAGGATACTGTACTAGAGAGTCAGCCTGGGAACTGTACTAGAGAGTCAGCCTGGATACTGTACTAGAGAGTCAGCCTGGATACTGTACTAGAGAGTCAGCCTGGGTACTGTACTAGAGAGTCAGCCTGGATACTGTACTAGAGAGTCAGCCTGGATACTGTACTAGAATGTCAGCCTGGGTACTGTACTAGAGAGTCAGCCTGGATACTGTACTAGAGAGTCAGCCTGGATACTGTACTAGAGAGTCAGCCTGGATACTGTACTAGAATGTCAGCCTGGGTACTGTACTAGAGAGTCAGCCTGGATACTGTACTGGAGAGTCAGCCTGGATACTATACTAGAGAGTCAGCCTGGATACTGTACTAGAATGTCAGCCTGGGTACTGTACTAGAGAGTCAGCCTGGATACTGTACTGGAGAGTCAGCCTGGATACTGTACTAGAGAGTCAGCCTGGATACTGTACTAGAATGTCAGCCTGGGTACTGTACTAGAGAGTCAGCCTGGATACTGTACTAGAGAGTCAGCCTGGGTACTGTACTAGAGAGTCAGCCTGGATACTGTACTAGAGAGTCAGCCTGGGTACTGTACTAGAGAGTCAGCCTGGATACTGTACTAGAGAGTCAGCCGGGATACTGTACTAGAGAGTCAGCCTGGGTACTGTTCTGGAGAGTCAGCCTGGGTACTGTACTAGAGAATCAGCCTGGATACTGTACTAGAGAGTCAGCCTGGATACTGTACTAGAGAGTCAGCCTGGGTACTGTACTAGAGAGTCGGCCTGGACACTGTACTAGAGAGTCAGCCTGGATACTGTACTAGAGAGTCAGCCTGGATACTGTACCAGAGAGTCAGCCTGGATACTGTACTAGAGAGTCAGCCTGGATACTGTACTAGAGAGTCAGCCTGGATACTGTACTGGAGAGTCAGCCTGGATAGTGTACTAGAGAGTCAGCCTGGGTACTGTTCTGGAGAGTCAGCCTGGATACTGTACTAGAGAGTCAACCGGGATACTGTACTGGAGAGTCAGCCTGGGTACTGTTCTGGAGAGTCAGCCTGGGTACTGTACTAGAGAATCAGCCTGGATACTGTACTAGAGAGTCAGCCTGGGTACTGTACTAGAGAGTCAGCCTGGGTACTACACTAGAGAGTCAGCCTGGATACTGTACTAGAGAGTCAGCCTGGGTACTGTACTAGAGAGTCAGCCAGGATACTGTACTAGAGAGTCAGCCTGGGAACTGTACTAGAGAGTCAGCCTGGGTACTGTACTAGAGAGTCAGCCTGGATACTGTACTAGAGAGTCAGCCAGGATACTGTACTAGAGAGTCAGCCTGGGAACTGTACTAGAGAGTCAGCCTGGATACTGTACTAGAGAGTCAGCCTGGATACTGTACTAGAGAGTCAGCCTGGGTACTGTACTAGAGAGTCAGCCTGGATACTGTACTAGAGAGTCAGCCTGGATACTGTACTAGAATGTCAGCCTGGGTACTGTACTAGAGAGTCAGCCTGGATACTGTACTAGAGAGTCAGCCTGGATACTGTACTAGAGAGTCAGCCTGGATACTGTACTAGAATGTCAGCCTGGGTACTGTACTAGAGAGTCAGCCTGGATACTGTACTGGAGAGTCAGCCTGGATACTATACTAGAGAGTCAGCCTGGATACTGTACTAGAATGTCAGCCTGGGTACTGTACTAGAGAGTCAGCCTGGATACTGTACTGGAGAGTCAGCCTGGATACTGTACTAGAGAGTCAGCCTGGATACTGTACTAGAATGTCAGCCTGGGTACTGTACTAGAGAGTCAGCCTGGATACTGTACTAGAGAGTCAGCCTGGGTACTGTACTAGAGAGTCAGCCTGGATACTGTACTAGAGAGTCAGCCTGGGTACTGTACTAGAGAGTCAGCCTGGATACTGTACTAGAGAGTCAGCCGGGATACTGTACTAGAGAGTCAGCCTGGGTACTGTTCTGGAGAGTCAGCCTGGGTACTGTACTAGAGAATCAGCCTGGATACTGTACTAGAGAGTCAGCCTGGATACTGTACTAGAGAGTCAGCCTGGGTACTGTACTAGAGAGTCGGCCTGGACACTGTACTAGAGAGTCAGCCTGGATACTGTACTAGAGAGTCAGCCTGGATACTGTACCAGAGAGTCAGCCTGGATACTGTACTAGAGAGTCAGCCTGGATACTGTACTAGAGAGTCAGCCTGGATACTGTACTGGAGAGTCAGCCTGGATAGTGTACTAGAGAGTCAGCCTGGGTACTGTTCTGGAGAGTCAGCCTGGATACTGTACTAGAGAGTCAGCCTGGGTACTGTACTAGAGAGTCAGCCTGGGTACTGTACTAGAGAGTCAGCCTGGATACTGTACTAGAGAGTCAGCCTGGATACTGTACTGGAGAGTCAGCCTGGATACTGTACTAGAGAGTCAGCCTGGATACTGTACTAGAGAGTCAGCCTGGATACTGTACTGGAGAGTCAGCCTGGATACTGTACTAGAGAGTCAGCCTGGATACTGTACTAGAGAGTCAGCCTGGATACTGTACTAGAGAGTCAGTCTGGATACTGTACTAGAGAGTCAGCCTGGATACTGTACTAGAGAGTCAGCCTGGGTACTGTACTGGAGAGTCAGCCTGGGTACTGTACTAGAGAGTCAGCCTGGATACTGTACTGGAGAGTCAGCCTGGATACTGTACTGGAGAGTCAGCCTGGATACTGTACTAGAGAGTCAGCCTGGATACTGTACTGGAGAGTCAGCCTGGATACTGTACTAGAGAGTCAGCCTGGGTACTGTACTAGAGAGTCAGCATGGGTACTGTACTAGAGAGTCAGCCTGGATACTGTACTAGAGAGTCAGCCTGGGTACTGTTCTAGAGAGTCAGCCTGGATACTGTACTAGAGAGTCAGCCTGGATACTGTACTGGAGAGTCAGCCTGGATACTGTACCAGAGAGTCAGCCTGGATACTGTACTAGAGAGTCAGCCTGGATACTGTACTAGAGAGTCAGCCTGGATACTGTACTGGAGAGTCAGCCTGGATACTGTACTAGAGAGTCAGCCTGGGTACTGTTCTGGAGAGTCAGCCTGGATACTGTACTAGAGAGTCAGCCTGGGTACTGTACTAGAGAGTCAGCCTGGGTACTGTACTAGAGAGTCAGCCTGGGTACTGTACTAGAGAGTCAGCCTGGATACTGTACGGGAGAGTCAGCTTGGGTACTGTACTGGAGAGTCAGCCTGGATACTGTACTAGAGAGTCAGCCTGGGTACTGTTCTGGAGAGTCAGCCTGGATACTGTACTAGAGAGTCAGTCTGGGTACTGTACTAGAGAGTCAGCCTGGGTACTGTACCAGAGAGTCAGCATGGGTACTGTACTAGAGAGTCAGCCTGGATACTGTACTAGAGAGTCAGCCTGGGTACTGTACTAGAGAGTCAGCCTGGGTACTGTTCTAGAGAGTCAGCCTGGGTACTGTGCTAGAGAGTCAGCCTGGGTACTGTTCTAGAGAGTCAGCCTGGATACTGTACTAGAGAGTCAGCCTGGATACTGTACTGGAGAGTCAGCCTGGATACTGTACCAGAGAGTCAGCCTGGATACTGTACTAGAGAGTCAGCCTGGATACTGTACTAGAGAGTCAGCCTGGATACTGTACTGGAGAGTCAGCCTGGATACTGTACTAGAGAGTCAGCCTGGGTACTGTTCTGGAGAGTCAGCCTGGATACTGTACTAGAGAGTCAGCCTGGGTACTGTACTAGAGAGTCAGCCTGGGTACTGTACTAGAGAGTCAGCCTGCGTACTGTACTAGAGAGTCAGCCTGGATACTGTACTGGAGAGTCAGCTTGGGTACTGTACTGGAGAGTCAGCCTGGATACTGTACTAGAGAGTCAGCCTGGGTACTGTACTAGAGAGTCAGCCTGGGTACTGTACTAGAGAGTCAGCCTGGATACTGTACTAGAGAGTCAGCCGGGATACTGTACTAGAGAGTCAGCCTGGGTACTGTTCTGGAGAGTCAGCCTGGGTACTGTACTAGAGAATCAGCCTGGATACTGTACTAGAGAGTCAGCCTGGGTACTGTACTAGAGAGTCAGCCTGGGTACTACACTAGAGAGTCAGCCTGGATACTGTACTAGAGAGTCAGCCTGGGTACTGTGCTAGAGAGTCAGCCAGGATACTGTACTAGAGAGTCAGCCTGGGAACTGTACTAGAGAGTCAGCCTGGGTACTGTACTAGAGAATCAGCCTGGATACTGTACTAGAGAGTCAGCCTGGGTACTGTACTAGAGAGTCAGCCTGGGTACTACACTAGAGAGTCAGCCTGGATACTGTACTAGAGAGTCAGCCTGGGTACTGTACTAGAGAGTCAGCCAGGATACTGTACTAGAGAGTCAGCCTGGGAACTGTACTAGAGAGTCAGCCTGGGTACTGTACTAGAGAGTCAGCCTGGATACTGTACTAGAGAGTCAGCCAGGATACTGTACTAGAGAGTCAGCCTGGGAACTGTACTAGAGAGTCAGCCTGGATACTGTACTAGAGAGTCAGCCTGGATACTGTACTAGAGAGTCAGCCTGGGTACTGTACTAGAGAGTCAGCCTGGATACTGTACTAGAGAGTCAGCCTGGATACTGTACTAGAATGTCAGCCTGGGTACTGTACTAGAGAGTCAGCCTGGATACTGTACTAGAGAGTCAGCCTGGATACTGTACTAGAGAGTCAGCCTGGATACTGTACTAGAATGTCAGCCTGGGTACTGTACTAGAGAGTCAGCCTGGATACTGTACTGGAGAGTCAGCCTGGATACTATACTAGAGAGTCAGCCTGGATACTGTACTAGAATGTCAGCCTGGGTACTGTACTAGAGAGTCAGCCTGGATACTGTACTGGAGAGTCAGCCTGGATACTGTACTAGAGAGTCAGCCTGGATACTGTACTAGAATGTCAGCCTGGGTACTGTACTAGAGAGTCAGCCTGGATACTGTACTAGAGAGTCAGCCTGGGTACTGTACTAGAGAGTCAGCCTGGATACTGTACTAGAGAGTCAGCCTGGGTACTGTACTAGAGAGTCAGCCTGGATACTGTACTAGAGAGTCAGCCGGGATACTGTACTAGAGAGTCAGCCTGGGTACTGTTCTGGAGAGTCAGCCTGGGTACTGTACTAGAGAATCAGCCTGGATACTGTACTAGAGAGTCAGCCTGGATACTGTACTAGAGAGTCAGCCTGGGTACTGTACTAGAGAGTCGGCCTGGACACTGTACCAGAGAGTCAGCCTGGATACTGTACTAGAGAGTCAGCCTGGATACTGTACCAGAGAGTCAGCCTGGATACTGTACTAGAGAGTCAGCCTGGATACTGTACTAGAGAGTCAGCCTGGATACTGTACTGGAGAGTCAGCCTGGATAGTGTACTAGAGAGTCAGCCTGGGTACTGTTCTGGAGAGTCAGCCTGGATACTGTACTAGAGAGTCAGCCTGGGTACTGTACTAGAGAGTCAGCCTGGGTACTGTACTAGAGAGTCAGCCTGGATACTGTACTAGAGAGTCAGCCTGGATACTGTACTGGAGAGTCAGCCTGGATACTGTACTAGAGAGTCAGCCTGGATACTGTACTAGAGAGTCAGCCTGGATACTGTACTAGAGAGTCAGCCTGGATACTGTACTAGAGAGTCAGCCTGGATACTGTACTAGAGAGTCAGCCTGGATACTGTACTAGAGAGTCAGTCTGGATACTGTACTAGAGAGTCAGCCTGGATACTGTACTAGAGAGTCAGCCTGGGTACTGTACTGGAGAGTCAGCCTGGGTACTGTACTAGAGAGTCAGCCTGGATACTGTACTGGAGAGTCAGCCTGGATACTGTACTGGAGAGTCAGCCTGGATACTGTACTAGAGAGTCAGCCTGGATACTGTACTGGAGAGTCAGCCTGGATACTGTACTAGAGAGTCAGCCTGGGTACTGTACTAGAGAGTCAGCATGGGTACTGTACTAGAGAGTCAGCCTGGATACTGTACTAGAGAGTCAGCCTGGGTACTGTTCTAGAGAGTCAGCCTGGATACTGTACTAGAGAGTCAGCCTGGATACTGTACTGGAGTGTCAGCCTGGATACTGTACCAGAGAGTCAGCCTGGATACTGTACTAGAGAGTCAGCCTGGATACTGTACTAGAGAGTCAGCCTGGATACTGTACTGGAGAGTCAGCCTGGATACTGTACTAGAGAGTCAGCCTGGGTACTGTTCTGGAGAGTCAGCCTGGATACTGTACTAGAGAGTCAGCCTGGGTACTGTACTAGAGAGTCAGCCTGGGTACTGTACTAGAGAGTCAGCCTGGGTACTGTACTAGAGAGTCAGCCTGGATACTGTACGGGAGAGTCAGCTTGGGTACTGTACTGGAGAGTCAGCCTGGATACTGTACTAGAGAGTCAGCCTGGGTACTGTTCTGGAGAGTCAGCCTGGATACTGTACTAGAGAGTCAGTCTGGGTACTGTACTAGAGAGTCAGCCTGGGTACTGTACCAGAGAGTCAGCATGGGTACTGTACTAGAGAGTCAGCCTGGATACTGTACTAGAGAGTCAGCCTGGGTACTGTACTAGAGAGTCAGCCTGGGTACTGTTCTAGAGAGTCAGCCTGGGTACTGTGCTAGAGAGTCAGCCTGGGTACTGTTCTAGAGAGTCAGCCTGGATACTGTACTAGAGAGTCAGCCTGGATACTGTACTGGAGAGTCAGCCTGGATACTGTACCAGAGAGTCAGCCTGGATACTGTACTAGAGAGTCAGCCTGGATACTGTACTAAAGAGTCAGCCTGGATACTGTACTGGAGAGTCAGCCTGGATACTGTACTAGAGAGTCAGCCTGGGTACTGTTCTGGAGAGTCAGCCTGGATACTGTACTAGAGAGTCAGCCTGGGTACTGTACTAGAGAGTCAGCCTGGGTACTGTACTAGAGAGTCAGCCTGCGTACTGTACTAGAGAGTCAGCCTGGATACTGTACTGGAGAGTCAGCTTGGGTACTGTACTGGAGAGTCAGCCTGGATACTGTACTAGAGAGTCAGCCTGGGTACTGTACTAGAGAGTCAGCCTGGGTACTGTACTAGAGAGTCAGCCTGGATACTGTACTAGAGAGTCAGCCGGGATACTGTACTAGAGAGTCAGCCTGGGTACTGTTCTGGAGAGTCAGCCTGGGTACTGTACTAGAGAATCAGCCTGGATACTGTACTAGAGAGTCAGCCTGGGTACTGTACTAGAGAGTCAGCCTGGGTACTACACTAGAGAGTCAGCCTGGATACTGTACTAGAGAGTCAGCCTGGGTACTGTACTAGAGAGTCAGCCAGGATACTGTACTAGAGAGTCAGCCTGGGAACTGTACTAGAGAGTCAGCCTGGGTACTGTACTAGAGAGTCAGCCTGGATACTGTACTAGAGAGTCAGCCAGGATACTGTACTAGAGAGTCAGCCTGGGAACTGTACTAGAGAGTCAGCCTGGATACTGTACTAGAGAGTCAGCCTGGATACTGTACTAGAGAGTCAGCCTGGGTACTGTACTAGTGAGTCAGCCTGGATACTGTACTAGAGAGTCAGCCTGGATACTGTACTAGAATGTCAGCCTGGGTACTGTACTAGAGAGTCAGCCTGGATACTGTACTAGAGAGTCAGCCTGGATACTGTACTAGAGAGTCAGCCTGGATACTGTACTAGAATGTCAGCCTGGGTACTGTACTAGAGAGTCAGCCTGGATACTGTACTGGAGAGTCAGCCTGGATACTATACTAGAGAGTCAGCCTGGATACTGTACTAGAATGTCAGCCTGGGTACTGTACTAGAGAGTCAGCCTGGATACTGTACTGGAGAGTCAGCCTGGATACTGTACTAGAGAGTCAGCCTGGATACTGTACTAGAATGTCAGCCTGGGTACTGTACTAGAGAGTCAGCCTGGATACTGTACTAGAGAGTCAGCCTGGGTACTGTACTAGAGAGTCAGCCTGGATACTGTACTAGAGAGTCAGCCTGGGTACTGTACTAGAGAGTCAGCCTGGATACTGTACTAGAGAGTCAGCCGGGATACTGTACTAGAGAGTCAGCCTGGGTACTGTTCTGGAGAGTCAGCCTGGGTACTGTACTAGAGAATCAGCCTGGATACTGTACTAGAGAGTCAGCCTGGATACTGTACTAGAGAGTCAGCCTGGGTACTGTACTAGAGAGTCGGCCTGGACACTGTACTAGAGAGTCAGCCTGGATACTGTACTAGAGAGTCAGCCTGGATACTGTACCAGAGAGTCAGCCTGGATACTGTACTAGAGAGTCAGCCTGGATACTGTACTGGAGAGTCAGCCTGGATACTGTACTAGAGAGTCAGCCTGGGTACTGTTCTGGAGAGTCAGCCTGGATACTGTACTAGAGAGTCAGCCTGGGTACTGTACTAGAGAGTCAGCCTGGGTACTGTACTAGAGAGTCAGCCTGGATACTGTACTAGAGAGTCAGCCTGGATACTGTACTGGAGAGTCAGCCTGGATACTGTACTAGAGAGTCAGCCTGGATACTGTACTAGAGAGTCAGCCTGGATACTGTACTAGAGAGTCAGCCTGGATACTGTACTAGAGAGTCAGCCTGGATACTGTACTAGAGAGTCAGCCTGGATACTGTACTAGAGAGTCAGTCTGGATACTGTACTAGAGAGTCAGCCTGGATACTGTACTAGAGAGTCAGCCTGGGTACTGTACTGGAGAGTCAGCCTGGGTACTGTACTAGAGAGTCAGCCTGGATACTGTACTGGAGAGTCAGCCTGGATACTGTACTGGAGAGTCAGCCTGGATACTGTACTAGAGAGTCAGCCTGGATACTGTACTGGAGAGTCAGCCTGGATACTGTACTAGAGAGTCAGCCTGGGTACTGTACTAGAGAGTCAGCATGGGTACTGTACTAGAGAGTCAGCCTGGATACTGTACTAGAGAGTCAGCCTGGGTACTGTTCTAGAGAGTCAGCCTGGATACTGTACTAGAGAGTCAGCCTGGATACTGTACTGGAGAGTCAGCCTGGATACTGTACCAGAGAGTCAGCCTGGATACTGTACTAGAGAGTCAGCCTGGATACTGTACTAGAGAGTCAGCCTGGATACTGTACTGGAGAGTCAGCCTGGATACTGTACTAGAGAGTCAGCCTGGGTACTGTTCTGGAGAGTCAGCCTGGATACTGTACTAGAGAGTCAGCCTGGGTACTGTACTAGAGAGTCAGCCTGGGTACTGTACTAGAGAGTCAGCCTGGGTACTGTACTAGAGAGTCAGCCTGGATACTGTACGGGAGAGTCAGCTTGGGTACTGTACTGGAGAGTCAGCCTGGATACTGTACTAGAGAGTCAGTCTGGGTACTGTACTAGAGAGTCAGCCTGGGTACTGTACCAGAGAGTCAGCATGGGTACTGTACTAGAGAGTCAGCCTGGATACTGTACTAGAGAGTCAGCCTGGGTACTGTTCTAGAGAGTCAGCCTGGATACTGTACTAGAGAGTCAGCCTGGGTACTGTTCTAGAGAGTCAGCCTGGATACTGTACTAGAGAGTCAGCCTGGATACTGTACTGGAGAGTCAGCCTGGATACTGTACCAGAGAGTCAGCCTGGATACTGTACTAGAGAGTCAGCCTGGATACTGTTCTAGAGAGTCAGCCTGGGTACTGTTCTAGAGAGTCAGCCTGGATACTGTACTAGAGAGTCAGCCTGGGTACTGTTCTAGAGAGTCAGCCTGGATACTGTACTAGAGAGTCAGCCTGGATACTGTACTGGAGAGTCAGCCTGGATACTGTACCAGAGAGTCAGCCTGGATACTGTACTAGAGAGTCAGCCTGGATACTGTACTAGAGAGTCAGCCTGGATACTGTACTAGATAGTCAGCCTGGGTACTGTTCTGGAGAGTCAGCCTGGATACTGTACTAGAGAGTCAGCCTGGGTACTGTACTAGAGAGTCAGCCTGGGTACTGTACTAGAGAGTCAGCCTGCGTACTGTACTAGAGAGTCAGCCTGGATACTGTACTGGAGAGTCAGCTTGGGTACTGTACTGGAGAGTCAGCCTGGATACTGTACTAGAGAGTCAGCCTGGGTACTGATCTGGAGAGTCAGCCTGGATACTGTACTAGAGAGTCAGTCTGGGTACTGTACTAGAGAGTCAGCCTGGGTACTGTACCAGAGAGTCAGCATGGGTACTGTACTAGAGAGTCAGCCTGGATACTGTACTAGAGAGTCAGCCTGGGTACTGTTCTAGAGAGTCAGCCTGGATACTGTACTAGAGAGTCAGCCTGGATACTGTACTGGAGAGTCAGCCTGGATACTGTACCAGAGAGTCAGCCTGGATACTGTACTAGAGAGTCAGCCTGGATACTGTACTAGAGAGTCAGCCTGGATACTGTACTGGAGAGTCAGCCTGGATACTCTACTAGAGAGTCAGCCTGGGTACTGTTCTGGAGAGTCAGCCTGGATACTGTACTAGAGAGTCAGCCTGGGTACTGTACTAGAGAGTCAGCCTGGGTACTGTACTAGAGAGTCAGCCTGGGTACTGTACTAGAGAGTCAGCCTGGATACTGTACTGGAGAGTCAGCCTGTGTACTGTACTAGAGAGTCAGCCTGGGTACTGTTCTGGAGAGTCAGCCTGGATACTGTACTAGAGAGTCAGCCTGGGTACTGTACTGGAGAGTCAGCCTGGATACTGTACTAGAGAGTCAGCCTGGGTACTGTTCTGGAGAGTCAGCCTGGATACTGTACTAGAGTGTCAGTCTGGATACTGTACTAGAGAGTCAGCCTGGGTACTGTACTAGAGAGTCAGCCTGGGTACTGTACTAGAGATTCAGGCTGGATACTGTACTGGAGAGTCAGCCTGGATACTGTACTGGAGAGTCAGCCTGGATACTGTACTAGAGAGTCAGCCTGGGTACTGTACTAGAGAGTCAGCCTGTGTACTGTACTAGAGAGTCAGCCTGGGTACTGTGCTAGAGAGTCAGCCTGGATACTGTACTAGAGAGTCAGCCTGGGTACTGTGCTAGAGAGTCAGCCTGGATACTGTACTAGAGAGTCAGCCTGGATACTGTACTAGAGAGTCAGCCTGGGTACTGTACTAGAGAGTCAGCCTGGGTACTGTACTAGAGAGTCAGCCTGGGTACTGCACTAGAGAGTCAGCCTGGGTACTGTACTGGAGAGTCAGCCTGGATACTGTACTAGAGAGTCAGCCTGGGTACTGTACTAGAGAGTCAGCCTGGGTACTGTACTAGAGAGTCAGCCTGGGTACTGTACTAGAGAGTCAGCCTGGGTACTGTACTAGAGAGTCAGCCTGGATACTGTACTAGAGAGTCAGCCTGGGTACTGTACTAGAGAGTCAGCCTGGGTACTGTACTAGAGAGTCAGCCTGGGTACTGTACTAGAGAGTCAGCCTGGATACTGTACTAGAGAGTCAGCCTGGATACTGTACTAGAGAGTCAGCCTGGATACTGTACTAGAGAGTCAGCCTGGGTACTGTACTAGAGAGTCAGCCTGGATACTGTACTAGAGAGTCAGCCTGGGTACTGTACTAGAGAGTCAGCCTGGGCACTGTACTAGAGAGTCAGCCTGGGTACTGCACTAGAGAGTCAACCTGGATACTGTGCTAGAGAGTAAGCCTAGGTACTGTACTAGAGAGTCAGCCTGGATACTGTAATGGAGAGTCAGCCTGGATACTGTACTAGAGAGTCAGCCTGGATACTGTACTAGAGAATCAGCCTGGATAATGTACTAGAGAGTCAGCCTGGATACTGTACTAGAGAGTCAGCCTGGATACTGTACTAGAGAGTCAGCCTGGGTACTGTACTAGAGAGTCAGCCTGGATACTGTACTAGAGAGTCAGCCTGGGTACTGTACTAGAGAGTCAGCCTGGGTACTGTACTAGAGAGTCAGCCTGGGTACTGTACTAGAGAGTCAGCCTGGATACTGTACTAGAGAGTCAGCCTGGATACTGGACGAGAGAGTCAGCCTGGGTACTGTACGAGAGAGTCAGCCTGGGTACTGTACTAGAGAGTCAGCCTGGGTACTGTACTAGAGAGTCAGCCTGGGTACTGTACTAGAGAGTCAGCCTGGGTACTGTGCTAGAGAGTCAGCCTGGGTACTGTACTAGAGAGTCAGCCTGGATACTGTACTAGAGAGTCAGCCTGGGTACTGTACTAGAGAGTCAGCCTGGGTACTGTACTAGAGAGTCAGCCTGGGTACTGTACTAGAGAGTCAGCCTGGGTACTGTGCTAGAGAGTCAGCCTGGGTACTGTACTAGAGAGTCAGCCTGGATACTGTACTAGAGAGTCAGCCTGGATACTGTACTAGAGAGTCAGCCTGGGTACTGTACTAGAGAGTCAGCCTGGGTACTGCACTAGAGAGTCAGCCTGGATACTGTACTAGAATGTCAGCCTGGGTACTGTACTGGAGAGTCAGCCTGGATACTGTACTGGAGAGTCAGCCTGGATACTGTACTAGAGAGTCAGCCTGGATACTGTACTAGAATGTCAGCCTGGGTACTGTACTAGAGAGTCAGCCTGGATACTGTACTGGAGAGTCAGCCTGGATACTGTACTAGAGAGTCAGCCTGGATACTGTACTAGAGAGTCAGCCTGGATACTGTACTAGAATGTCAGCCTGGGTACTGTACTAGAGAGTCAGCCTGGATACTGTACTGGAGAGTCAGCCTGGATACTGTACTAGAGAGTCAGCCTGGATACTGTACTAGAATGTCAGCCTGGGTACTGTACTAGAGAGTCAGCCTGGATACTGTACTAGAGAGTCAGCCTGGATACTATACTAGAGAGTCAGCCTGGATACTGTACCAGAGAGTCAGCCTGGGCACTGTACTAGAGAGTCAACCTGGGTACTGTACCAGAGAGTCAGCCTGGATACTGTACTAGAGAGTCAGCCTGGGTACTGTACTAGAGAGTCAGCCTGGGTACTGTACTAGAGAGTCAGCCTGGATGCTGTACTAGAGAGTCAGCCTGGGTACTGTACTAGAGAGTCAGCCTGGATACTGTACTAGAGAGTCAGCCTGGGTACTGTACCAGAGAGTCAGCCTGGATACTGTACTAGAGAGTCAGCCTGGGAACTGTACTAGAGAGTCAGCCTGGGTACTGTACTAGAGAGTCAGCCTGGATGCTGTACTAGAGAGTCAGCCTGGGTACTGTAGTAGAGAGTCAGCCTGGATACTGTACTAGAGAGTCAGCCTGGGTACTGTACTAGAGAGACAGCCTGGATACTGTACTAGAGAGTCAGCCTGGATACTGTACTGGAGAGTCAGCCTGGATGCTGTACTAGAGAGTCAGCCTGGATACTGTACTAGAGAGTCAGCCTGGGTACTGTACTAGAGAGTCAGCCTGGATACTGTACTAGAGAGTCAGCCTGGATACTGTACGAGAGAGTCAGCCTGGGTACTGTACGAGAGAGTCAGCCTGGGTACTGTACTAGAGAGTCAGCCTGGGTACTGTACTAGAGAGTCAGCCTGGGTACTGTACTAGAGAGTCAGCCTGGGTACTGTGCTAGAGAGTCAGCCTGGGTACTGTACTAGAGAGTCAGCCTGGATACTGTACTAGAGAGTCAGCCTGGGTACTGTACTAGAGAGTCAGCCTGGGTACTGTACTAGAGAGTCAGCCTGGGTACTGTACTAGAGAGTCAGCCTGGGTACTGTGCTAGAGAGTCAGCCTGGGTACTGTACTAGAGAGTCAGCCTGGATACTGTACTAGAGAGTCAGCCTGGATACTGTACTAGAGAGTCAGCCTGGGTACTGTACTAGAGAGTCAGCCTGGGTACTGCACTAGAGAGTCAGCCTGGATACTGTACTAGAATGTCAGCCTGGGTACTGTACTGGAGAGTCAGCCTGGATACTGTACTGGAGAGTCAGCCTGGATACTGTACTAGAGAGTCAGCCTGGATACTGTACTAGAATGTCAGCCTGGGTACTGTACTAGAGAGTCAGCCTGGATACTGTACTGGAGAGTCAGCCTGGATACTGTACTAGAGAGTCAGCCTGGATACTGTACTAGAGAGTCAGCCTGGATACTGTACTAGAATGTCAGCCTGGGTACTGTACTAGAGAGTCAGCCTGGATACTGTACTGGAGAGTCAGCCTGGATACTGTACTAGAGAGTCAGCCTGGATACTGTACTAGAATGTCAGCCTGGGTACTGTACTAGAGAGTCAGCCTGGATACTGTACTAGAGAGTCAGCCTGGATACTATACTAGAGAGTCAGCCTGGATACTGTACCAGAGAGTCAGCCTGGGCACTGTACTAGAGAGTCAGCCTGGGTACTGTACCAGAGAGTCAGCCTGGATACTGTACTAGAGAGTCAGCCTGGGTACTGTACTAGAGAGTCAGCCTGGGTACTGTACTAGAGAGTCAGCCTGGATGCTGTACTAGAGAGTCAGCCTGGGTACTGTACTAGAGAGTCAGCCTGGATACTGTACTAGAGAGTCAGCCTGGGTACTGTACCAGAGAGTCAGCCTGGATACTGTACTAGAGAGTCAGCCTGGGAACTGTACTAGAGAGTCAGCCTGGGTACTGTACTAGAGAGTCAGCCTGGATGCTGTACTAGAGAGTCAGCCTGGGTACTGTACTAGAGAGTCAGCCTGGATACTGTACTAGAGAGTCAGCCTGGGTACTGTACTAGAGAGACAGCCTGGATACTGTACTAGAGAGTCAGCCTGGATACTGTACTGGAGAGTCAGCCTGGATGCTGTACTAGAGAGTCAGCCTGGATACTGTACTAGAGAGTCAGCCTGGATACTGTACTAGAGAGTCAGCCTGGGTACTGTACTGGAGAGTCAGCCTGGATACTGTACTAGAGAGTCAGCCTGGATACTGCACTAGAGAGTCAGCCTGGATACTGTACTAGAGAGTCAGCCTGGGTAGTGTTCTGGAGAGTCAGCCTGGGTACAGTACTAGAGAATCAGCCTGGATACTGTACTAGAGAGTCAGCCTGGATACTGTACTAGAGAGTCAGCCTGGGTACTGTACTAGAGAGTCGGCCTGGACACTGTACTAGAGAGTCAGCCTGGATACTGTACTAGAGAATCAGCCTGGATACTGTACTCGAGAGTCAGCCTGGATACTGTACTAGAGAGTCAGCCTGGATACTGTACTAGAGAGTCAGCCTGGATACTGTACTAGAGAATTAGCCTGGATACTGTACTAGAGAATCAGCCTGGATACTGTATTAGAGAGTCAGCCTGGGTACTGTACTAGAGAGTCAGCCTGGATACTGTACCAGAGAGTCAGCCTGGATACAGTATTAGAGAGTCAGCCTGGGTACTGTACTAGAGAGTCAGCCTGGGTACTGTACTAGAGAGTCAGCCTGGGTACTGTACTAGAGAGTCAGCCTGGATACTGTACTAGAGAGTCAGCCTGGATACTGTACTAGAGAGTCAGCCTGGATACTGTACTAGAGAATCAGCCTGGATACTGTACTAGAGAGTCAGCCTAGGTACTGTACTAGAGAGTCAGCCTGGATACTGTAATGGAGAGTCAGCCTGGATACTGTACTAGAGAGTCAGCCTGAATACTGTACTAGAGAATCAGCCTGGATACTGTACTAGAGAGTCAGCCTGGATACTGTACTAGAGAGTCAGCCTGGATACTGTACTAGAGAGTCAGCCTGGGTACTGTACTAGAGAGTCAGCCTGGATACTGTACTAGAGAGTCAGCCTGGGTACTGTACTAGAGAGTCAGCCTGGATACTGTACTAGAGAATCAGCCTGGATACTGTACTAGAGAGTCAGCCTGGATACTGTACTAGAGAGTCAGCCTGGGTACTGTACTAGAGAGTCAGCCTGGATACTGTACTAGAGAGTCAGCCTGGATACTATAATAGAGAGTCAGCCTGGATACTGTACCAGAGAGTCAGCCTGGGCACTGTACTAGAGAGTCAGCCTGGGTAGTGTACCAGAGAGTCAGCCTGGATACTGTACGAGAGAGTCAGCCTGGGTACTGTACTAGAGAATCAGCCTGGGTACTGAACTAGAGAGTCAGCCTGGATACTGTACTAGAGAGTCAGCCTGGATACTATAATAGAGAGTCAGCCTGGATACTATAATAGAGAGTCAGCCTGGATACTGTACCAGAGAGTCAGCCTGGGCACTGTACTAGAGAGTCAGCCTGGGTACTGTACTAGAGAGTCAGCCTGGATACTGTACTAGAGAGTCAGCCTGGGCACTGTACTAGAGAGTCAGCCTGGGTACTGTACTAGAGAGTCAGCCTGGATACTGTACTAGTGAGTCAGCCAGAATACTGTACCAGAGAGTCAGCCTGGGCACTGTACTAGAGAGTCAGCCTGGGTACTGTACTAGAGAGTCAGCCTGGATACTGTACTAGAGAGTCAGCCTGGGCACTGTACTAGAGAGTCAGCCTGGGTACTGTACTAGAGAGTCAGCCTGGGTACTGTACTAGAGAGTCAGCCTGGATACTGTACTAGAGAGTCAGCCTGGGCACTGTACTAGAGAGTCAGCCTGGGTACTGTACTAGAGAGTCAGCCTGGATACTGTACTAGTGAGTCAGCCTGGATACTATAATAGAGAGTCAGCCTGGATACTGCACTAGAGAGTCAACCTGGATACTGTACTAGAGAGTCAGCCTAGGTACTGTACTAGAGAGTCAGCCTGGATACTGTAATGGAGAGTCAGCCTGAATACTGTACTAGAGAATCAGCCTGGATAATGTACTAGAGAGTCAGCCTGGATACTGTACTAGAGAGTCAGCCTGGATACTGTACTAGAGAGTCAGCCTGGGTACTGTACTAGAGAGTCAGCCTGGATACTGTACTAGAGAGTCAGCCTGGGTACTGTACTAGAGAGTCAGCCTGGGTACTGTACTAGAGAGTCAGCCTGGGTACTGTACTAGAGAGTCAGCCTGGATACTGTACTAGAGAGTCAGCCTGGATACTGTACGAGAGAGTCAGCCTGGGTACTGTACGAGAGAGTCAGCCTGGGTACTGTACTAGAGAGTCAGCCTGGGTACTGTACTAGAGAGTCAGCCTGGGTACTGTACTAGAGAGTCAGCCTGGTTACTGTGCTAGAGAGTCAGCCTGGGTACTGTACTAGAGAGTCAGCCTGGATACTGTACTAGAGAGTCAGCCTGGGTACTGTACTAGAGAGTCAGCCTGGGTACTGTACTAGAGAGTCAGCCTGGGTACTGTACTAGAGAGTCAGCCTGGGTACTGTGCTAGAGAGTCAGCCTGGGTACTGTACTAGAGAGTCAGCCTGGATACTGTACTAGAGAGTCAGCCTGGATACTGTACTAGAGAGTCAGCCTGGGTACTGTACTAGAGAGTCAGCCTGGGTACTGCACTAGAGAGTCAGCCTGGATACTGTACTAGAATGTCAGCCTGGGTACTGTACTGGAGAGTCAGCCTGGATACTGTACTGGAGAGTCAGCCTGGATACTGTACTAGAGAGTCAGCCTGGATACTGTACTAGAATGTCAGCCTGGGTACTGTACTAGAGAGTCAGCCTGGATACTGTACTGGAGAGTCAGCCTGGATACTGTACTAGAGAGTCAGCCTGGATACTGTACTAGAGAGTCAGCCTGGATACTGTACTAGAATGTCAGCCTGGGTACTGTACTAGAGAGTCAGCCTGGATACTGTACTGGAGAGTCAGCCTGGATACTGTACTAGAGAGTCAGCCTGGATACTGTACTAGAATGTCAGCCTGGGTACTGTACTAGAGAGTCAGCCTGGATACTGTACTAGAGAGTCAGCCTGGATACTATACTAGAGAGTCAGCCTGGATACTGTACCAGAGAGTCAGCCTGGGCACTGTACTAGAGAGTCAGCCTGGGTACTGTACCAGAGAGTCAGCCTGGATACTGTACTAGAGAGTCAGCCTGGGTACTGTACTAGAGAGTCAGCCTGGGTACTGTACTAGAGAGTCAGCCTGGATGCTGTACTAGAGAGTCAGCCTGGGTACTGTACTAGAGAGTCAGCCTGGATACTGTACTAGAGAGTCAGCCTGGGTACTGTACCAGAGAGTCAGCCTGGATACTGTACTAGAGAGTCAGCCTGGGAACTGTACTAGAGAGTCAGCCTGGGTACTGTACTAGAGAGTCAGCCTGGATGCTGTACTAGAGAGTCAGCCTGGGTACTGTACTAGAGAGTCAGCCTGGATACTGTACTAGAGAGTCAGCCTGGGTACTGTACTAGAGAGACAGCCTGGATACTGTACTAGAGAGTCAGCCTGGATACTGTACTGGAGAGTCAGCCTGGATGCTGTACTAGAGAGTCAGCCTGGATACTGTACTAGAGAGTCAGCCTGGATACTGTACTAGAGAGTCAGCCTGGGTACTGTACTGGAGAGTCAGCCTGGATACTGTACTAGAGAGTCAGCCTGGATACTGCACTAGAGTGTCAGCCTGGATACTGTACTAGAGAGTCAGCCTGGGTACTGTACTAGAGAGTCAGCCTGGATACTGTACTAGAGAGTCAGCCTGGGTACTGTACTAGAGAGTCAGCCTGGATACTGTACTAGAGAGTCAGCCGGGATACTGTACTAGAGAGTCAGCCTGGGTACTGTTCTGGAGAGTCAGCCTGGGTACTGTACTAGAGAATCAGCCTGGATACTGTACTAGAGAGTCAGCCTGGATACTGTACTAGAGAGTCAGCCTGGGTACTGTACTAGAGAGTCGGCCTGGACACTGTACTAGAGAGTCAGCCTGGATACTGTACTAGAGAATCAGCCTGGATACTGTACTCGAGAGTCAGCCTGGATACTGTACTAGAGAGTCAGCCTGGATACTGTACTAGAGAGTCAGCCTGGATACTGTACTAGAGAATCAGCCTGGATACTGTACTAGAGAATCAGCCTGGATACTGTATTAGAGAGTCAGCCTGGGTACTGTACTAGAGAGTCAGCCTGGATACTGTACCAGAGAGTCAGCCTGGATACAGTATTCGAGAGTCAGCCTGGGTACTGTACTAGAGAGTCAGCCTGGGTACTGTACTAGAGAGTCAGCCTGGGTACTGTACTAGAGAGTCAGCCTGGATACTGTACTAGAGAGTCAGCCTGGATACTGTACTAGAGAGTCAGCCTGGATACTGTACTAGAGAATCAGCCTGGATACTGTACTAGAGAGTCAGCCTAGGTACTGTACTAGAGAGTCAGCCTGGATACTGTAATGGAGAGTCAGCCTGGATACTGTACTAGAGAGTCAGCCTGAATACTGTACTAGAGAATCAGCCTGGATACTGTACTAGAGAGTCAGCCTGGATACTGTACTAGAGAGTCAGCCTGGATACTGTACTAGAGAGTCAGCCTGGGTACTGTACTAGAGAGTCAGCCTGGATACTGTACTAGAGAGTCAGCCTGGGTACTGTACTAGAGAGTCAGCCTGGATACTGTACTAGAGAATCAGCCTGGATACTGTACTAGAGAGTCAGCCTGGATACTGTACTAGAGAGTCAGCCTGGGTACTGTACTAGAGAGTCAGCCTGGATACTGTACTAGAGAGTCAGCCTGGATACTATAATAGAGTCAGCCTGGATACTGTACCAGAGAGTCAGCCTGGGCACTGTACTAGAGAGTCAGCCTGGGTACTGTACCAGAGAGTCAGCCTGGATACTGTACGAGAGAGTCAGCCTGGGTACTGTACTAGAGAATCAGCCTGGGTACTGAACTAGAGAGTCAGCCTGGATACTGTACTAGAGAGTCAGCCTGGATACTATAATAGAGAGTCAGCCTGGATACTATAATAGAGAGTCAGCCTGGATACTGTACCAGAGAGTCAGCCTGGGCACTGTACTAGAGAGTCAGCCTGGGTACTGTACTAGAGAGTCAGCCTGGATACTGTACTAGAGAGTCAGCCTGGGCACTGTACTAGAGAGTCAGCCTGGGTACTGTACTAGAGAGTCAGCCTGGATACTGTACTAGTGAGTCAGCCTGGATACTATAATAGAGAGTCAGCCTGGATACTGTACTAGAGAGTCAGCCTGGGTACTGTACTAGAGAGTCAGCCTGGATACTGTACTAGAGAGTCAGCCTGGATACTGTACTAGAGAGTCAGCCTGGGTACTGTACCAGAGAGTCAGCCTGGATACTGTACCAGAGAGTCAGCCTGGATACTGTACTAGAGAGTCAGCCTGGATACTGTACTAGAGAGTCAGCCTGGGTACTGTACTAGAGAGTCAGCCTGGATACTGTACTAGAGAGTCAGCCTGGATACTGTACTAGAGAGTCAGCCTGGGTACTGCACTAGAGAGTCAGCCTGGATACTGTACTAGAGAGTCAGCCTGGATACTGTACTAGAGAGTCAGCCTGGGTACTGCACTAGAGAGTCAGCATGGGTACTGTACTAGAGAGTCAGCCTGGGTTCTGTACTAGAGAGTCAGCCTGGGTACTGTACTAGAGAGTCAGCCTGGATACTGTACTAGAGAGTCAGCCTGGATACTGTACTAGAGAGTCAGCCTGGATACTGTACTAGAATGTCAGCCTGGGTACTGTACTAGAGAGTCAGCCTGGATACTGTACTAGAGAGTCAGCCTGGATACTATACTAGAGAGTCAGCCTGGATACTGTACTAGAATGTCAGCCTGGGTACTATACTGGAGAGTCAGCCTGGATACTGTACTGGAGAGTCAGCCTGGATACTGTACTAGAGAGTCAGCCTGGATACTGTACTAGAATGTCAGCCTGGGTACTGTACTAGAGAGTCAGCCTGGATACTGTACTGGAGAGTCAGCCTGGATACTGTACTAGAGAGTCAGCCTGGATACTGTACTAGAGAGTCAGCCTGGATACTGTACTAGAATGTCAGCCTGGGTACTGTACTAGAGAGTCAGCCTGGATACTGTACTGGAGAGTCAGCCTGGATACTGTACTAGAGAGTCAGCCTGGATACTGTACTAGAATGTCAGCCTGGGTACTGTACTAGAGAGTCAGCCTGGATACTGTACTAGAGAGTCAGCCTGGCTACTGTACTAGAGAGTCAGCCTGGGTACTGTACTAGAGAGTCAGCCTGGGTACTGTACCAGAGAGTCAGCCTGGATACTGTACCAGAGAGTCAGCCTGGATACTGTACTAGAGAGTCAGCCTGGATACTGTACTAGAGAGTCAGCCTGGGTACTGTACTAGAGAGTCAGCCTGGATACTGTACTAGAGAGTCAGCCTGGATACTGTACTAGAGAGTCAGCCTGGGTTCTGTACTAGAGAGTCAGCCTGGGTACTGTACTAGAGAGTCAGCCTGGATACTGTACTAGAGAGTCAGCCTGGATACTGTACTAGAGAGTCAGCCTGGATACTGTACTAGAATGTCAGCCTGGGTACTGTACTAGAGAGTCAGCCTGGATACTGTACTAGAGAGTCAGCCTGGATACTATACTAGAGAGTCAGCCTGGATACTGTACCAGAGAGTCAGCCTGGATACTGTACTAGAGAGTCAGCCTGGATACTGTACTAGAATGTCAGCCTGGGTACTGTACTGGAGAGTCAGCCTGGATACTGTACTGGAGAGTCAGCCTGGATACTGTACTAGAGAGTCAGCCTGGATACTGTACTAGAATGTCAGCCTGGGTACTGTACTAGAGAGTCAGCCTGGATACTGTACTGGAGAGTCAGCCTGGATACTGTACTAGAGAGTCAGCCTGGATACTGTACTAGAATGTCAGCCTGGGTACTGTACTAGAGAGTCAGCCTGGATACTGTACTGGAGAGTCAGCCTGGATACTGTACTAGAGAGTCAGCCTGGATACTGTACTAGAATGTCAGCCTGGGTACTGTACTAGAGAGTCAGCCTGGATACTGTACTAGGGAGTCAGCCTGGATACTGTACTAGAGAGTCAGCCTGGATACTGTACTAGAATGTCAGCCTGGGTACTGTACTAGAGAGTCAGCCTGGATACTGTACTGGAGAGTCAGCCTGGATACTATACTAGAGAGTCAGCCTGGATACTGTACTAGAATGTCAGCCTGGGTACTGTACTAGAGAGTCAGCCTGGATACTGTACTGGAGAGTCAGCCTGGATACTGTACTAGAGAGTCAGCCTGGATACTGTACTAGAATGTCAGCCTGGGTACTGTACTAGAGAGTCAGCCTGGATACTGTACTAGAGAGTCAGCCTGGGTACTGTACTAGAGAGTCAGCCTGGATACTGTACTAGAGAGTCAGCCTGGGTACTGTACTAGAGAGTCAGCCTGGATACTGTACTAGAGAGTCAGCCGGGATACTGTACTAGAGAGTCAGCCTGGGTACTGTTCTGGAGAGTCAGCCTGGGTACTGTACTAGAGAATCAGCCTGGATACTGTACTAGAGAGTCAGCCTGGATACTGTACTAGAGAGTCAGCCTGGGTACTGTACTAGAGAGTCGGCCTGGACACTGTACTAGAGAGTCAGCCTGGATACTGTACTAGAGAGTCAGCCTGGATACTGTACTCGAGCGTCAGCCTGGATACTGTACTAGAGAGTCAGCCTGGATACTGTACTAGAGAGTCAGCCTGGATACTGTACTAGAGAATCAGCCTGGATACTGTACTAGAGAATCAGCCTGGATACTGTATTAGAGAGTCAGCCTGGGTACTTTACTAGAGAGTCAGCCTGGATACTGTACCAGAGAGTCAGCCTGGATACAGTATTAGAGAGTCAGCCTGGGTACTGTACTAGAGAGTCAGCCTGGGTACTGTACTAGAGAGTCAGCCTGGATACTGTACTAGAGAGTCAGCCTGGATACTGTACTAGAGAGTCAGCCTGGATACTGTGTTAGAGAGTCAGCCTGGGTACTGTACTAGAGAGTCAGCCTGGATACTGTACTAGAGAGTCAGCCTGGATACTGTACAAGAGAGTCAGCCTGGGTACTGTACTAGAGAGTCAGCCTGGATACTGTACTGGAGAGTCAGCCTGGATACTGTAGTAGAGAGTCAGCCTGGGTACTGTACTAGAGAGTCAGCCTGGGTACTGTACGAGAGAGTCGGCCTGGATACTGTACTGGAGAGTCAGCCTGGATACTGTACTAGAGAGTCAGCCTGGATACTGTACTAGAGAGTCAGCCTGGGTACTGTACTGGAGAGTCAGCCTGGATACTGTACTAGAGAGTCAGCCTGGATACTGCACTAGAGAGTCAGCCTGGATACTGTACTAGAGAGTCAGCCTGGATACTGTACTAGAGAGTCAGCCTGGGTACTGTACTAGAGAGTCAGCCTGGATACTGTACAAGAGAGTCAGCCTGGGTACAGTTCTGGAGAGTCAGCCTGGGTACTGTACTAGAGAGTCAGCCTGGATACTGTACTAGAGAGTCAGCCTGGATACTGTACTAGAGAGTCAGCCTGGGTACTGTACTAGAGAGTCGGCCTGGATACTGTACTCGAGAGTCAGCCTGGATACTGTACTAGAGAGTCAGCCTGGATACTGTACTAGAGAGTCAGCCTGGATACTGTACTAGAGAGTCAGCCTGGGTACTGTACTAGAGAGTCAGCCTGGATACTGTACTAGAGAGTCAGCCTGGGTACTGTACTAGAGTCAGCCTGGATACTGTACTAGAGAGTCAGCCTGGATACTGTACTAGAGAGTCAGCCTGGATACTGTAGTAGAGAGTCAGCCTGGGTACTGTACTAGAGAGTCAGCCTGGATACTGTAGTAGAGAGTCAGCCTGGATACTGTAGTAGAGAGTCAGCCTGGATACTGTAGTAGAGAGTCAGCCTGGGTACTGTACTAGAGAGTCAGCCTGGATACTGTACTAGAGAGTCAGCCTGGATACTGTAGTAGAGAGTCAGCCTGGGTACTGTACTAGAGAGTCAGCCTGGATACTGTACTAGAGAGTCAGCCTGGGTACTGGACTAGAGAGTCAGCCTGGATACTGTACTAGAGAGTCAGCCTGGGTACTGTACTAGAGAGTCAGCCTGGGTACTGTACTGGAGAGTCAGCCTGGATACTGTAGTAGAGAGTCAGCCTGGGTACTGTACTAGAGAGTCAGCCTGGATACTGTACTAGAGAGTCAGCCTGGGTACTGTACTGGAGAGTCAGCCTGGATACTGTAGTAGAGAGTCAGCCTGGGTACTGTACTAGAGAGTCAGCCTGGATACTGTAGTAGAGAGTCAGCCTGGGTACTGTACTAGAGAGTCAGCCTGGGTACTGTACTAGTGAGTCAGCCTGGATACTGTACTAGAGAGTCAGCCTGGGTACTGTACTAGAGAGTCAGCCTGGGTACTGTACTAGAGAGTCAGCCTGGATACTGTAGTAGAGAGTCAGCCTGGATACTGTACTAGAGAGTCAGCCTGGGTACTGTACTAGAGAGTCAGCCTGGGTACTGTACTAGTGAGTCAGCCTGGATACTGTACTAGAGAGTCAGCCTGGGTACTGTACTAGAGAGTCAGCCTGGACACTGTACTAGAGAGTCAGCCTGGGTACTGTACTAGAGAGTCAGCCTGGATACTGTACTAGAGAGTCAGCCTGGGTACTGTACTAGAGAGTCAGCCTGGGTACTGTACTAGAGAGTCAGCCTGGATACTGTACTGGAGAGTCAGCCTGGATACTGTACGAGAGAGTCCGCCTGGGTACTGTACTAGAGAGTCAGCCTGGGTACTGTACTAGAGAGTCAGCCTGGGTACTGTACTAGAGAGTCAGCCTGGATACTGTAGTAGAGAGTCAGCCTGGGTACTGTACTAGAGAGTCAGCCTGGATACTGTAGTAGAGAGTCAGCCTGGGTACTGTACTAGAGAGTCAGCCTGGATACTGTTCTGGAGAGTCAGCCTGAATACTGTACTAGAGAGTCAGCCTGGATACTGTACTAGAGAGTCAGCCTGGGTACTGTACTGGAGAGTCAGCCTGGATACTGTACTAGAGAGTCAGCCTGGATACTGCACTAGCGAGTCAGCCTGGATACTGTACTAGAGAGTCAGCCTGGATACTGTACTAGAGAGTCAGCCTGGGTACTGTACTCGAGAGTCAGCCTGGATACTGTACTAGAGAGTCAGCCTGGGTACAGTTCTGGAGAGTCAGCCTGGGTACTGTACTAGAGAGTCAGCCTGGATACTGTACTAGAGAGTCAGCCTGGGTACTGTACTAGAGAGTCAGCCTGGGTACAGTTCTGGAGAGTCAGCCTGGGTACTGTACTAGAGAGTCAGCCTGGATACTGTACTAGAGAGTCAGCCTGGATACTGTACTAGAGAGTCAGCCTGGATACTGTACTAGAGAGTCAGCCTGGATACTGTACTCGAGAGTCAGCCTGGATACTGTACTAGACAGTCAGCCTGGATACTGTACTAGAGAGTCAGCCTGGATACTGTACTAGAGAGTCAGCCTGGGTACTGTACTAGAGAGTCAGCCTGGGTACTGTACTAGAGAGTCAGCCTGGATACTGTACTAGAGAGTCAGCCTGGATACTGTACTAGAGAGTCAGCCTGGGTACTGTACTAGAGAGTCAGCCTGGGTACTGTACTAGAGAGTCAGCCTGGGTACTGTACTAGAGAGTCAGCCTGGATACTGTACTAGAGAGTCAGCCTGGATACTGTACTAGAGAGTCAGCCTGGGTACTGTACTAGAGAGTCAGCCTGGATACTGTACTAGAGAGTCAGCCTGGATACTGTACTAGAGAGTCAGCCTGGATACTGTACTAGAGAGTCAGCCTGGATACTGTACTAGAGAGTCAGCCTGGGTACTGTACTAGAGAGTCAGCCTGGATACTGTACTAGAGAGTCAGCCTGGGTACTGTACTAGAGAGTCAGCCTGGATACTGTACTAGAGAGTCAGCCTGGATACTGTACTAGAGAGTCAGCCTGGATACTGTACTAGAGAGTCAGCCTGGATACTGTACTAGAGAGTCAGCCTGGATACTGTACTAGAGAGTCAGCCTGGATACTGTACTAGAGAGTCAGCCTGGGTACTGTACTGGAGAGTCAGCCTGGATACTGTACTAGAGATTCAGCCTGGATACTGTACTGGAGAGTCAGCCTGGGTACTGTACTAGAGAGTCAGCCTGGATACTGTACTAGAGAGTCAGCCTGGATACTGTACTAGAGAGTCAGCCTGGGTACTGTACTGGAGAGTCAGCCTGGATACTGTACTAGAGAGTCAGCCTGGATACTGTACTAGAGAGTCAGCCTGGATACTGTACTAGAGAGTCAGCCTGGATACTGCACTAGAGAGTCAGCCTGGATACTGTACTAGAGAGTCAGCCTAGGTACTGTACTAGAGAGTCAGCCTGGATACTGTACTAGAGAGTCAGCCTGGGTACTGTACTAGAGAGTCAGCCTGGATACTGTACTAGAGAGTCAGCCTGGGTACTGTACTAGAGAGTCAGCCTGGGTACTGTACTAGAGAGTCAGCCTGGATACTGTACTAGAGAGTCAGCCTGGGTACTGTACTAGAGAGTCAGCCTGGGTACAGTTCTGGAGAGTCAGCCTGGGTACTGTACTAGAGAGTCAGCATGGATACTGTACTAGAGAGTCAGCCTGGATACTGTACTAGAGAGTCAGCCTGGGTACTGTACTAGAGAGTCAGCCTGGATACTGTACTAGAGAGTCAGCCTGGATACTGTACTAGAGAGTCAGCCTGGATACTGTACTAGAGAGTCAGCCTGGATACTGTACTAGAGAGTCAGCCTGGGTACTGTACTAGAGAGTCAGCCTGGATACTGTACTAGAGAGTCAGCTGGGTACTGTACTAGAGAGTCAGCCTGGATACTGTACTAGAGAGTCAGCCTGGATACTGTACTAGAGAGTCAGCCTGGATACTGTACTAGAGAGTAAGCCTGGATACTGTACTAGAGAGTCAGCCTGGATACTGTACTAGAGAGTCAGCCTGGATACTGTACTAGAGAGTCAGCCTGGGTACTGTACTGGAGAGTCAGCCTGGATACTGTACTAGAGATTCAGCCTGGATACTGTACTGGAGAGTCAGCCTGGGTACTGTACTAGAGAGTCAGCCTGGATACTGTACTAGAGAGTCAGCCTGGATACTGTACTAGAGAGTCAGCCTGGGTACTGTACTGGAGAGTCAGCCTGGATACTGTACTAGAGAGTCAGCCTGGATACTGTACTAGAGAGTCAGCCTGGATACTGTACTAGAGAGTCAGCCTGGATACTGCACTAGAGAGTCAGCCTGGATACTGTACTAGAGAGTCAGCCTAGGTACTGTACTAGAGAGTCAGCCTGGATACTGTACTAGAGAGTCAGCCTGGGTACTGTACTAGAGAGTCAGCCTGGATACTGTACTAGAGAGTCAGCCTGGGTACTGTACTAGAGAGTCAGCCTGGGTACTGTACTAGAGAGTCAGCCTGGATACTGTACTAGAGAGTCAGCCTGGGTACTGTACTAGAGAGTCAGCCTGGATACTGTACTAGAGAGTCAGCCTGGGTACAGTTCTGGAGAGTCAGCCTGGGTACTGTACTAGAGAGTCAGCCTGGGTACTGTACGAGAGAGTCAGCCTGGGTACTGTTCTGGAGAGTCAGCCTGGGTACTGTACGAGAGAGTCAGCCTGGGTACTGTACTGGAGAGTCAGCCTAGGTACTGTACTAGAGAGTCAGCCTGGATACTGTACTAGAGAGTCAGCCTGGATACTGTACTAGAGAGTCAGCCTGGGTACTGTACTAGAGAGTCGGCCTGGACACTGTACTAGAGAGTCAGCCTGGATACTGTACTAGAGAGTCAGCCTGGATACTGTACTCGAGAGTCAGCCTGGATACTGTACTAGACAGTCAGCCTGGATACTGTACTAGAGTGTCAGCCTGGATACTGTACTAGAGAGTCAGCCGGGATACTTTACGAGAGAATCAGCCTGGATACTGTACTAGAGAGTCAGCCTGGATACTGTACTAGAGAGTCAGCCTGGGTACTGTACTAGAGAGTCAGCCTGGATACTGTACTAGAGAGTCAGCCTGGGTACTGTACTAGAGAGTCAGCCTGGATACTGTACTAGAGAGTCAGCCTGGATACTGTACTAGAGAGTCAGCCTGGGTACTGTACTAGAGAGTCAGTCTGGATACTGTACTAGAGAGTCAGCCTGGATACTGTACTAGAGAGTCAGCCTGGATACTGTACTAGAGAGTCAGCCTGGATACTGTACTAGAGAGTCAGCCTGGATACTGTACTAGAGAGTCAGCCTGGATACTGTACTAGAGAGTCAGCCGTACTGTACTAGAGAGTCAGCCTGGATACTGTACTAGAGAGTCAGCCTGGGTACTGTACTAGAGAGTCAGCCTGGATACTGTACTAGAGAGTCAGCCTGGGTACTGTACTAGAGAGTCGGCCTGGACACTGTACTAGAGAGTCAGCCTGGATACTGTACTCGAGAGTCAGCCTGGATACTGTACTAGAGAGTCAGCCTGGATACTGTACTAGAGAGTCAGCCTGGATACTGTACTAGAGAGTCGGCCTGGGTACTGTACTAGAGAGTCGGCCTGGACACTGTACTAGAGAGTCAGCCTGGATACTGTACTAGAGAGTCAGCCTGGATACTGTACTCGAGAGTCAGCGTGGATACTGTACTAGACAGTCAGCCTGGATACTGTACTAGAGTGTCAGCCTGGATACTGTACTAGAGAGTCAGCCTGGATACTGTACTAGAGAATCAGCCTGGATACTGTACTAGAGAGTCAGCCTGGATACTGTACTAGAGAGTCAGCCTGGGTACTGTACTAGAGAGTCAGCCTGGATACTGTACTAGAGAGTCAGCATTGGTACTGTACTAGAGAGTCAGCCTGGATACTGTACTAGAGAGTCAGCCTGGATACTGTACTAGAGAGTCAGCCTGGGTACTGTACTAGAGAGTCAGTCTGGATACTGTACTAGAGAGTCAGCCTGGATACTGTACTAGAGAGTCAGCCTGGATACTGTACTAGAGAGTCAGCCTGGATACTGTACTAGAGAGTCAGCCTGGATACTGTACTAGAGAGTCAGCCTGGATACTGTACTAGAGAGTCAGCCGTACTGTACTAGAGAGTCAGCCTGGATACTGTACTAGAGAGTCAGCCTGGGTACTGTACTAGAGAGTCAGCCTGGATACTGTACTAGAGAGTCAGCCTGGATACTGTACTAGAGAGTCAGCCTGGATACTGTACTAGAGAGTCAGCCTGGATACTGTACTAGAGAGTCAGCCTGGATACTGTACTAGAGAGTCAGCCGTACTGTACTAGAGAGTCAGCCTGGATACTGTACTAGAGAGTCAGCCTGGATACTGTACTAGAGAGTCAGCCTGGATACTGTACTAGAGAGTCAGCCTCGATACTGTACTAGAGAGTCAGCCTGGATACTGTACTGGAGAGTCAGCCTGGGTACTGTTCTGGAGAGTCAGCCTGGATACTGTACTAGAGAGTCAGCCTGGATACTGTACTAGAGAGTCAGCCTGGATACTGTACTGGAGAGTCAGCCTGGATACTGTACTAGAGAGTCAGCCTGGATACTGTACTAGAGAGTCAGCCTGGATACTGTACTGGAGAGTCAGCCTGGGTACTGTTCTGGAGAGTCAGCCTGGATACTGTACTAGAGAGTCAGCCTGGATACTGTACTAGAGAGTCAGCCTGGATACTGTACTAGAGAGTCAGCCTGGATACTGTACTAGAGAGTCAGCCTGGATACTGTACTGGAGAGTCAGCCTGGGTACTGTTCTGGAGAGTCAGCCTGGATACTGTACTAGAGAGTCAGCCTGGGTACTGTACAAGAGAGTCAGCCTGGGTACTGTACTAGAGAGTCAGCCTGGATACTGTACTAGAGAGTGAGCCTGGGTACTGTACTAGAGAGTCAGCCTGGATACTGTACTAGAGAGTCAGCCTGGATACTGTACTAGAGAGTCAGCCTGGATACTGTACTAGAGAGTCAGCCTGGATACTGTACTAGAGAGTCAGCCTGGGTACTGTACTAGAGAGTCAGCCTGGGTACTGTACTGGAGAGTCAGCCTGGGTACTGTACTAGAGAGTCAGCCTGGATACTGTACTAGAGAGTCAGCCTGGGTACTGTACTGGAGAGTCAGCCTGGGTACTGTACTAGAGAGTCAGCCGTACTGTACTAGAGAGTCAGCCTGGATACTGTACTAGAGAGTCAGCCTGGATACTGTACTAGAGAGTCAGCCTGGATACTGTACTGGAGAGTCAGCCTGGATACTGTACTGGAGAGTCAGCCTGGATACTGTACTAGAGAGTCAGCCGTACTGTACTAGAGAGTCAGCCTGGATACTGTACTAGAGAGTCAGCCTGGATACTGTACTAGAGAGTCAGCCTGGGTACTGTTCTGGAGAGTCAACCTGGATACTGTACTAGAGAGTCAGCCTGGATACTGTACGAGAGAGTCAGCCTGGATACTGTACTAGAGAGTCAGCCTGGATACTGTACTAGAGAGTCAGCCTGGATACTGTACTAGAGAGTGAGCCTGGGTACTGTACTAGAGAGTCAGCCTGGATACTGTACTAGAGAGTGAGCCTGGGTACTGTACTAGAGAGTCAGCCTGGATACTGTACTAGAGAGTCAGCCTGGATACTGTACTAGAGAGTCAGCCTGGATACTGTACTAGAGAGTCAGCCTGGATACTGTACTAGAGAGTCAGCCTGGGTACTGTACTAGAGAGTCAGCCTGGGTACTGTACTGGAGAGTCAGCCTGGGTACTGTACTAGAGAGTCAGCCTGGATACTGTACTAGAGAGTCAGCCTGGGTACTGTACTGGAGAGTCAGCCTGGGTACTGTACTAGAGAGTCAGCCGTACTGTACTAGAGAGTCAGCCTGGATACTGTACTAGAGAGTCAGCCTGGATACTGTACTAGAGAGTCAGCCTGGATACTGTACTGGAGAGTCAGCCTGGATACTGTACTGGAGAGTCAACCTGGATACTGTACTAGAGAGTCAGCCGTACTGTACTAGAGAGTCAGCCTGGATACTGTACTAGAGAGTCAGCCTGGATACTGTACTAGAGAGTCAGCCTGGGTACTGTTCTGGAGAGTCAACCTGGATACTGTACTAGAGAGTCAGCCTGGATACTGTACGAGAGAGTCAGCCTGGATACTGTACTAGAGAGTCAGCCTGGATACTGTACTAGAGAGTCAGCCTGGATACTGTACTAGAGAGTCAGCCTGGATACTGTACTAGAGAGTCAGCCGTACTGTACTAGAGAGTCAGCCTGGATACTGTACTAAAGAGTCAGCCTGGATACTGTACTAGAGAGTCAGCCTGGATACTGTACTAGAGAGTCAGCCGTACTGTACTAGAGAGTCAGCCTGGATACTGTACTAAAGAGTCAGCCTGGATACTGTACTAGAGAGTCAGCCGTACTGTACTAGAGAGTCAGCCTGGATACTGTACTAAAGAGTCAGCCGTACTGTACTAGAGAGTCAGCCTGGATACTGTACTAAAGAGTCAGCCTGGATACTGTACTAGAGAGTCAGCCTGGATACTGTACTAGAGAGTCAGCCGTACTGTACTAGAGAGTCAGCCTGGATACTGTACTAAAGAGTCAGCCTGGATACTGTACCAGAGAGTCAGCCTGGGTACTGTACTAGAGAGTCAGCATGGGTACTGTACTAGAGAGTCAGCCTGGATACTGTACTGGAGAGTCAGCCTGGATACTGTACGAGAGAGTCCGCCTGGGTACTGTACTAGAGAGTCAGCCTGGGTACTGTACTAGAGAGTCAGCCTGGATACTGTAGTAGAGAGTCAGCCTGGGTACTGTACTAGAGAGTCAGCCTGGATACTGTTCTGGAGAGTCAGCCTGGATACTGTACTAGAGAGTCAGCCTGGATACTGTACTAGAGAGTCAGCCTGGGTACTGTACTGGAGAGTCAGCCTGGATACTGTACTAGAGAGTCAGCCTGGATACTGCACTAGAGAGTCAGCCTGGATACTGTACTAGAGAGTCAGCCTGGATACTGTACTAGAGAGTCAGCCTGGGTACTGTACTAGAGAGTCAGCCTGGATACTGTACTAGAGAGTCAGCCTGGGTACAGTTCTGGAGAGTCAGCCTGGGTACTGTACTAGAGAGTCAGCCTGGATACTGTACTAGAGAGTCAGCCTGGGTACTGTACTAGAGAGTCAGCCTGGGTACAGTTCTGGAGAGTCAGCCTGGGTACTGTACTAGAGAGTCAGCCTGGATACTGTACTAGAGAGTCAGCCTGGATACTGTACTAGAGAGTCAGCCTGGATACTGTACTAGAGAGTCAGCCTGGATACTGTACTCGAGAGTCAGCCTGGATACTGTACTAGACAGTCAGCCTGGATACTGTACTAGAGAGTCAGCCTGGATACTGTACTAGAGAGTCAGCCTGGGTACTGTACTAGAGAGTCAGCCTGGGTACTGTACTAGAGAGTCAGCCTGGATACTGTACTAGAGAGTCAGCCTGGATACTGTACTAGAGAGTCAGCCTGGGTACTGTACTAGAGAGTCAGCCTGGGTACTGTACTAGAGAGTCAGCCTGGGTACTGTACTAGAGAGTCAGCCTGGATACTGTACTAGAAAGTCAGCCTGGATACTGTACTAGAGAGTCAGCCTGGATACTGTACTAGAGAGTCAGCCTGGGTACTGTACTAGAGAGTCAGCCTGGATACTGTACTAGAGAGTCAGCCTGGATACTGTACTAGAGAGTCAGCCTGGATACTGTACTAGAGAGTCAGCCTGGATACTGTACTAGAGAGTCAGCCTGGGTACTGTACTAGAGAGTCAGCCTGGATACTGTACTAGAGAGTCAGCCTGGGTACTGTACTAGAGAGTCAGCCTGGATACTGTACTAGAGAGTCAGCCTGGATACTGTACTAGAGAGTCAGCCTGGATACTGTACTAGAGAGTCAGCCTGGATACTGTACTAGAGAGTCAGCCTGGATACTGTACTAGAGAGTCAGCCTGGATACTGTACTAGAGAGTCAGCCTGGGTACTGTACTGGAGAGTCAGCCTGGATACTGTACTAGAGATTCAGCCTGGATACTGTACTGGAGAGTCAGCCTGGGTACTGTACTGGAGAGTCAGCCTGGATACTGTACTAGAGAGTCAGCCTGGATACTGTACTAGAGAGTCAGCCTGGGTACTGTACTGGAGAGTCAGCCTGGAAACTGTACTAGAGAGTCAGCCTGGATACTGTACTAGAGAGTCAGCCTGGATACTGTACTAGAGAGTCAGCCTGGATACTGCACTAGAGAGTCAGCCTGGATACTGTACTAGAGAGTCAGCCTAGGTACTGTACTAGAGAGTCAGCCTGGATACTGTACTAGAGAGTCAGCCTGGGTACTGTACTAGAGAGTCAGCCTGGATACTGTACTAGAGAGTCAGCCTGGGTACTGTACTAGAGAGTCAGCCTGGGTACTGTACTAGAGAGTCAGCCTGGATACTGTACTAGAGAGTCAGCCTGGGTACTGTACTAGAGAGTCAGCCTGGATACTGTACTAGAGAGTCAGCCTGGGTACAGTTCTGGAGAGTCAGCCTGGGTACTGTACTAGAGAGTCAGCCTGGGTACTGTACTAGAGAGTCAGCCTGGGTACTGTTCTGGAGAGTCAGCCTGGGTACTGTACGAGAGAGTCAGCCTGGGTACTGTACTGGAGAGTCAGCCTAGGTACTGTACTAGAGAGTCAGCCTGGATACTGTACTAGAGAGTCAGCCTGGATACTGTACTAGAGAGTCAGCCTGGGTACTGTACTAGAGAGTCGGCCTGGACACTGTACTAGAGAGTCAGCCTGGATACTGTACTAGAGAGTCAGCCTGGATACTGTACTCGAGAGTCAGCCTGGATACTGTACTAGACAGTCAGCCTGGATACTGTACTAGAGTGTCAGCCTGGATACTGTACTAGAGAGTCAGCCTGGATACTGTACTAGAGAATCAGCCTGGATACTGTACTAGAGAGTCAGCCTGGATACTGTACTAGAGAGTCAGACTGGGTACTGTACTAGAGAGTCAGCCTGGGTACTGTACTAGAGAGTCAGCCTGGATACTGTACTAGAGAGTCAGCCTGGGTACTGTACTAGAGAGTCAGTCTGGATACTGTACTAGAGAGTCAGCCTGGATACTGTACTAGAGAGTCAGACTGGGTACTGTACTAGAGAGTGAGCCTGGGTACTGTACTAGAGAGTCAGCCTGGGTACTGTACTAGAGAGTCAGCCTGGATACTGTACTAGAGAGTCAGCCTGGATACTGTACTAGAGAGTCAGACTGGGTACTGTACTAGAGAGTGAGCCTGGGTACTGTACTAGAGAGTCAGCCTGGGTACTGTACTAGAGAGTCAGCCTGGATACTGTACTAGAGAGTCAGCCTGGGTACTGTACTAGAGAGTCAGCCTGGATACTGTACTAGAGAGTCAGCCTGGATACTGTACTAGAGAGTCAGCCTGGGTACTGTACTAGAGAGTCAGTCTGGATACTGTACTAGAGAGTCAGCCTGGATACTGTACTAGAGAGTCAGCCTGGATACTGTACTAGAGAGTCAGCCTGGATACTGTACTAGAGAGTCAGCCTGGATACTGTACTAGAGAGTCAGCCTGGATACTGTACTAGAGAGTCAGCCTGGATACTGTACTAGAGAGTCAGCCGTACTGTACTAGAGAGTCAGCCTGGATACTGTACTAGAGAGTCAGCCTGGGTACTGTACTAGAGAGTCAGCCTGGATACTGTACTAGAGAGTCAGCCTGGGTACTGTACTAGAGAGTCGGCCTGGACACTGTACTAGAGAGTCAGCCTGGATACTGTACTCGAGAGTCAGCCTGGATACTGTACTAGAGAGTCAGCCTGGATACTGTACTAGAGAGTCAGCCTGGATACTGTACTAGAGAGTCGGCCTGGGTACTGTACTAGAGAGTCGGCCTGGACACTGTACTAGAGAGTCAGCCTGGATACTGTACTAGAGAGTCAGCCTGGATACTGTACTCGAGAGTCAGCCTGGATACTGTACTAGACAGTCAGCCTGGATACTGTACTAGAGTGTCAGCCTGGATACTGTACTAGAGAGTCAGCCTGGATACTGTACTAGAGAATCAGCCTGGATACTGTACTAGAGAGTCAGCCTGGATACTGGACTAGAGAGTCAGCCTGGGTACTGTACTAGAGAGTCAGCCTGGATACTGTACTAGAGAGTCAGCATTGGTACTGTACTAGAGAGTCAGCCTGGATACTGTACTAGAGAGTCAGCCTGGATACTGTACTAGAGAGTCAGCCTGGGTACTGTACTAGAGAGTCAGTCTGGATACTGTACTAGAGAGTCAGCCTGGATACTGTACTAGAGAGTCAGCCTGGATACTGTACTAGAGAGTCAGCCTGGATACTGTACTAGAGAGTCAGCCTGGATACTGTACTAGAGAGTCAGCCTGGATACTGTACTAGAGAGTCAGCCGTACTGTACTAGAGAGTCAGCCTGGATACTGTACTAGAGAGTCAGCCTGGGTACTGTACTAGAGAGTCAGCCTGGATACTGTACTAGAGAGTCAGCCTGGATACTGTACTAGAGAGTCAGCCTGGATACTGTACTAGAGAGTCAGCCTGGATACTGTACTAGAGAGTCAGCCTGGATACTGTACTAGAGAGTCAGCCGTACTGTACTAGAGAGTCAGCCTGGATACTGTACTAGAGAGTCAGCCTGGATACTGTACTCGAGAGTCAGCCTGGATACTGTACTAGAGAGTCAGCCTCGATACTGTACTAGAGAGTCAGCCTGGATACTGTACTGGAGAGTCAGCCTGGGTACTGTTCTGGAGAGTCAGCCTGGATACTGTACTAGAGAGTCAGCCTGGATACTGTACTAGAGAGTCAGCCTGGATACTGTACTGGAGAGTCAGCCTGGATACTGTACTAGAGAGTCAGCCTGGATACTGTACTAGAGAGTCAGCCTGGATACTGTACTGGAGAGTCAGCCTGGGTACTGTTCTGGAGAGTCAGCCTGGATACTGTACTAGAGAGTCAGCCTGGATACTGTACTAGAGAGTCAGCCTGGATACTGTACTAGAGAGTCAGCCTGGATACTGTACTAGAGAGTCAGCCTGGATACTGTACTGGAGAGTCAGCCTGGGTACTGTTCTGGAGAGTCAGCCTGGGTACTGTACTAGAGAATCAGCCTGGATACTGTACTAGAGAGTCAGCCTGGATACTGTACTAGAGAGTCAGCCTGGGTACTGTACTAGAGAGTCGGCCTGGACACTGTACTAGAGAGTCAGCCTGGATACTGTACTAGAGAGTCAGCCTGGATACTGTACTCGAGCGTCAGCCTGGATACTGTACTAGAGAGTCAGCCTGGATACTGTACTAGAGAGTCAGCCTGGATACTGTACTAGAGAATCAGCCTGGATACTGTACTAGAGAATCAGCCTGGATACTGTATTAGAGAGTCAGCCTGGGTACTTTACTAGAGAGTCAGCCTGGATACTGTACCAGAGAGTCAGCCTGGATACAGTATTAGAGAGTCAGCCTGGGTACTGTACTAGAGAGTCAGCCTGGATACTGTACTAGAGAGTCAGCCTGGATACTGTACTAGAGAGTCAGCCTGGATACTGTATTAGAGAGTCAGCCTGGGTACTGTACTAGAGAGTCAGCCTGGATACTGTACTAGAGAGTCAGCCTGGATACTGTACAAGAGAGTCAGCCTGGGTACTGTACTAGAGAGTCAGCCTGGATACTGTACTGGAGAGTCAGCCTGGATACTGTAGTAGAGAGTCAGCCTGGGTACTGTACTAGAGAGTCAGCCTGGGTACTGTACGAGAGAGTCGGCCTGGATACTGTACTGGAGAGTCAGCCTGGATACTGTACTAGAGAGTCAGCCTGGATACTGTACTAGAGAGTCAGCCTGGGTACTGTACTGGAGAGTCAGCCTGGATACTGTACTAGAGAGTCAGCCTGGATACTGCACTAGAGAGTCAGCCTGGATACTGTACTAGAGAGTCAGCCTGGATACTGTACTAGAGAGTCAGCCTGGGTACTGTACTAGAGAGTCAGCCTGGATACTGTACAAGAGAGTCAGCCTGGGTACAGTTCTGGAGAGTCAGCCTGGGTACTGTACTAGAGAGTCAGCCTGGATACTGTACTAGAGAGTCAGCCTGGATACTGTACTAGAGAGTCAGCCTGGGTACTGTACTAGAGAGTCGGCCTGGATACTGTACTCGAGAGTCAGCCTGGATACTGTACTAGAGAGTCAGCCTGGATACTGTACTAGAGAGTCAGCCTGGATACTGTACTAGAGAGTCAGCCTGGGTACTGTACTAGAGAGTCAGCCTGGATACTGTACTAGAGAGTCAGCCTGGGTACTGTACTAGAGTCAGCCTGGATACTGTACTAGAGAGTCAGCCTGGATACTGTACTAGAGAGTCAGCCTGGATACTGTAGTAGAGAGTCAGCCTGGGTACTGTACTAGAGAGTCAGCCTGGATACTGTAGTAGAGAGTCAGCCTGGATACTGTAGTAGAGAGTCAGCCTGGATACTGTAGTAGAGAGTCAGCCTGGGTACTGTACTAGAGAGTCAGCCTGGATACTGTACTAGAGAGTCAGCCTGGATACTGTAGTAGAGAGTCAGCCTGGGTACTGTACTAGAGAGTCAGCCTGGATACTGTACTAGAGAGTCAGCCTGGGTACTGGACTAGAGAGTCAGCCTGGATACTGTACTAGAGAGTCAGCCTGGGTACTGTACTAGAGAGTCAGCCTGGGTACTGTACTGGAGAGTCAGCCTGGATACTGTAGTAGAGAGTCAGCCTGGGTACTGTACTAGAGAGTCAGCCTGGATACTGTACTAGAGAGTCAGCCTGGGTACTGTACTGGAGAGTCAGCCTGGATACTGTAGTAGAGAGTCAGCCTGGGTACTGTACTAGAGAGTCAGCCTGGATACTGTAGTAGAGAGTCAGCCTGGGTACTGTACTAGAGAGTCAGCCTGGGTACTGTACTAGTGAGTCAGCCTGGATACTGTACTAGAGAGTCAGCCTGGGTACTGTACTAGAGAGTCAGCCTGGGTACTGTACTAGAGAGTCAGCCTGGATACTGTAGTAGAGAGTCAGCCTGGATACTGTACTAGAGAGTCAGCCTGGGTACTGTACTAGAGAGTCAGCCTGGGTACTGTACTAGTGAGTCAGCCTGGATACTGTACTAGAGAGTCAGCCTGGGTACTGTACTAGAGAGTCAGCCTGGACACTGTACTAGAGAGTCAGCCTGGGTACTGTACTAGAGAGTCAGCCTGGATACTGTACTAGAGAGTCAGCCTGGGTACTGTACTAGAGAGTCAGCCTGGGTACTGTACTAGAGAGTCAGCCTGGATACTGTACTGGAGAGTCAGCCTGGATACTGTACGAGAGAGTCCGCCTGGGTACTGTACTAGAGAGTCAGCCTGGGTACTGTACTAGAGAGTCAGCCTGGGTACTGTACTAGAGAGTCAGCCTGGATACTGTAGTAGAGAGTCAGCCTGGGTACTGTACTAGAGAGTCAGCCTGGATACTGTAGTAGAGAGTCAGCCTGGGTACTGTACTAGAGAGTCAGCCTGGATACTGTTCTGGAGAGTCAGCCTGAATACTGTACTAGAGAGTCAGCCTGGATACTGTACTAGAGAGTCAGCCTGGGTACTGTACTGGAGAGTCAGCCTGGATACTGTACTAGAGAGTCAGCCTGGATACTGCACTAGCGAGTCAGCCTGGATACTGTACTAGAGAGTCAGCCTGGATACTGTACTAGAGAGTCAGCCTGGGTACTGTACTAGAGAGTCAGCCTGGATACTGTACTAGAGAGTCAGCCTGGGTACAGTTCTGGAGAGTCAGCCTGGGTACTGTACTAGAGAGTCAGCCTGGATACTGTACTAGAGAGTCAGCCTGGGTACTGTACTAGAGAGTCAGCCTGGGTACAGTTCTGGAGAGTCAGCCTGGGTACTGTACTAGAGAGTCAGCCTGGATACTGTACAAGAGAGTCAGCCTGGATACTGTACTAGAGAGTCAGCCTGGATACTGTACTAGAGAGTCAGCCTGGATACTGTACTCGAGAGTCAGCCTGGATACTGTACTAGACAGTCAGCCTGGATACTGTACTAGAGAGTCAGCCTGGATACTGTACTAGAGAGTCAGCCTGGGTACTGTACTAGAGAGTCAGCCTGGGTACTGTACTAGAGAGTCAGCCTGGATACTGTACTAGAGAGTCAGCCTGGATACTGTACTAGAGAGTCAGCCTGGGTACTGTACTAGAGAGTCAGCCTGGGTACTGTACTAGAGAGTCAGCCTGGGTACTGTACTAGAGAGTCAGCCTGGATACTGTACTAGAGAGTCAGCCTGGATACTGTACTAGAGAGTCAGCCTGGGTACTGTACTAGAGAGTCAGCCTGGATACTGTACTAGAGAGTCAGCCTGGATACTGTACTAGAGAGTCAGCCTGGATACTGTACTAGAGAGTCAGCCTGGATACTGTACTAGAGAGTCAGCCTGGGTACTGTACTAGAGAGTCAGCCTGGATACTGTACTAGAGAGTCAGCCTGGGTACTGTACTAGAGAGTCAGCCTGGATACTGTACTAGAGAGTCAGCCTGGATACTGTACTAGAGAGTCAGCCTGGATACTGTACTAGAGAGTCAGCCTGGATACTGTACTAGAGAGTCAGCCTGGATACTGTACTAGAGAGTCAGCCTGGATACTGTACTAGAGAGTCAGCCTGGGTACTGTACTGGAGAGTCAGCCTGGATACTGTACTAGAGATTCAGCCTGGATACTGTACTGGAGAGTCAGCCTGGGTACTGTACTAGAGAGTCAGCCTGGATACTGTACTAGAGAGTCAGCCTGGATACTGTACTAGAGAGTCAGCCTGGGTACTGTACTGGAGAGTCAGCCTGGATACTGTACTAGAGAGTCAGCCTGGATACTGTACTAGAGAGTCAGCCTGGATACTGTACTAGAGAGTCAGCCTGGATACTGCACTAGAGAGTCAGCCTGGATACTGTACTAGAGAGTCAGCCTAGGTACTGTACTGGAGAGTCAGCCTGGATACTGTACTAGAGAGTCAGCCTGGGTACTGTACTAGAGAGTCAGCCTGGATACTGTACTAGAGAGTCAGCCTGGGTACTGTACTAGAGAGTCAGCCTGGGTACTGTACTAGAGAGTCAGCCTGGATACTGTACTAGAGAGTCAGCCTGGGTACTGTACTAGAGAGTCAGCCTGGGTACAGTTCTGGAGAGTCAGCCTGGGTACTGTACTAGAGAGTCAGCATGGATACTGTACTAGAGAGTCAGCCTGGATACTGTACTAGAGAGTCAGCCTGGGTACTGTACTAGAGAGTCAGCCTGGATACTGTACTAGAGAGTCAGCCTGGATACTGTACTAGAGAGTCAGCCTGGATACTGTACTAGAGAGTCAGCCTGGATACTGTACTAGAGAGTCAGCCTGGGTACTGTACTAGAGAGTCAGCCTGGATACTGTACTAGAGAGTCAGCCTGGGTACTGTACTAGAGAGTCAGCCTGGATACTGTACTAGAGAGTCAGCCTGGATACTGTACTAGAGAGTCAGCCTGGATACTGTACTAGAGAGTCAGCCTGGATACTGTACTAGAGAGTCAGCCTGGATACTGTACTAGAGAGTCAGCCTGGATACTGTACTAGAGAGTCAGCCTGGGTACTGTACTGGAGAGTCAGCCTGGATACTGTACTAGAGATTCAGCCTGGATACTGTACTGGAGAGTCAGCCTGGGTACTGTACTAGAGAGTCAGCCTGGATACTGTACTAGAGAGTCAGCCTGGATACTGTACTAGAGAGTCAGCCTGGGTACTGTACTGGAGAGTCAGCCTGGATACTGTACTAGAGAGTCAGCCTGGATACTGTACTAGAGAGTCAGCCTGGATACTGTACTAGAGAGTCAGCCTGGATACTGCACTAGAGAGTCAGCCTGGATACTGTACTAGAGAGTCAGCCTAGGTACTGTACTAGAGAGTCAGCCTGGATACTGTACTAGAGAGTCAGCCTGGGTACTGTACTAGAGAGTCAGCCTGGATACTGTACTAGAGAGTCAGCCTGGGTACTGTACTAGAGAGTCAGCCTGGGTACTGTACTAGAGAGTCAGCCTGGATACTGTACTAGAGAGTCAGCCTGGGTACTGTACTAGAGAGTCAGCCTGGATACTGTACTAGAGAGTCAGCCTGGGTACAGTTCTGGAGAGTCAGCCTGGGTACTGTACTAGAGAGTCAGCCTGGGTACTGTACGAGAGAGTCAGCCTGGGTACTGTTCTGGAGAGTCAGCCTGGGTACTGTACGAGAGAGTCAGCCTGGGGACTGTACTGGAGAGTCAGCCTAGGTACTGTACTAGAGAGTCAGCCTGGATACTGTACTAGAGAGTCAGCCTGGATACTGTACTAGAGAGTCAGCCTGGGTACTGTACTAGAGAGTCGGCCTGGACACTGTACTAGAGAGTCAGCCTGGATACTGTACTAGAGAGTCAGCCTGGATACTGTACTCGAGAGTCAGCCTGGATACTGTACTAGACAGTCAGCCTGGATACTGTACTAGAGTGTCAGCCTGGATACTGTACTAGAGAGTCAGCCGGGATACTTTACGAGAGAATCAGCCTGGATACTGTACTAGAGAGTCAGCCTGGATACTGTACTAGAGAGTCAGCCTGGGTACTGTACTAGAGAGTCAGCCTGGATACTGTACTAGAGAGTCAGCCTGGGTACTGTACTAGAGAGTCAGCCTGGATACTGTACTAGAGAGTCAGCCTGGATACTGTACTAGAGAGTCAGCCTGGGTACTGTACTAGAGAGTCAGTCTGGATACTGTACTAGAGAGTCAGCCTGGATACTGTACGAGAGAGTCAGCCTGGATACTGTACTAGAGAGTCAGCCTGGATACTGTACTAGAGAGTCAGCCTGGATACTGTACTAGAGAGTCAGCCTGGATACTGTACTAGAGAGTCAGCCGTACTGTACTAGAGAGTCAGCCTGGATACTGTACTAGAGAGTCAGCCTGGGTACTGTACTAGAGAGTCAGCCTGGATACTGTACTAGAGAGTCAGCCTGGGTACTGTACTAGAGAGTCGGCCTGGACACTGTACTAGAGAGTCAGCCTGGATACTGTACTCGAGAGTCAGCCTGGATACTGTACTAGAGAGTCAGCCTGGATACTGTACTAGAGAGTCAGCCTGGATACTGTACTAGAGAGTCGGCCTGGGTACTGTACTAGAGAGTCGGCCTGGACACTGTACTAGAGAGTCAGCCTGGATACTGTACTAGAGAGTCAGCCTGGATACTGTACTCGAGAGTCAGCGTGGATACTGTACTAGACAGTCAGCCTGGATACTGTACTAGAGTGTCAGCCTGGATACTGTACTAGAGAGTCAGCCTGGATACTGTACTAGAGAATCAGCCTGGATACTGTACTAGAGAGTCAGCCTGGATACTGTACTAGAGAGTCAGCCTGGGTACTGTACTAGAGAGTCAGCCTGGATACTGTACTAGAGAGTCAGCATTGGTACTGTACTAGAGAGTCAGCCTGGATACTGTACTAGAGAGTCAGCCTGGATACTGTACTAGAGAGTCAGCCTGGGTACTGTACTAGAGAGTCAGTCTGGATACTGTACTAGAGAGTCAGCCTGGATACTGTACTAGAGAGTCAGCCTGGATACTGTACTAGAGAGTCAGCCTGGATACTGTACTAGAGAGTCAGCCTGGATACTGTACTAGAGAGTCAGCCTGGATACTGTACTAGAGAGTCAGCCGTACTGTACTAGAGAGTCAGCCTGGATACTGTACTAGAGAGTCAGCCTGGGTACTGTACTAGAGAGTCAGCCTGGATACTGTACTAGAGAGTCAGCCTGGATACTGTACTAGAGAGTCAGCCTGGATACTGTACTAGAGAGTCAGCCTGGATACTGTACTAGAGAGTCAGCCTGGATACTGTACTAGAGAGTCAGCCGTACTGTACTAGAGAGTCAGCCTGGATACTGTACTAGAGAGTCAGCCTGGATACTGTACTAGAGAGTCAGCCTGGATACTGTACTAGAGAGTCAGCCTCGATACTGTACTAGAGAGTCAGCCTGGATACTGTACTGGAAAGTCAGCCTGGGTACTGTTCTGGAGAGTCAGCCTGGATACTGTACTAGAGAGTCAGCCTGGATACTGTACTAGAGAGTCAGCCTGGATACTGTACTGGAGAGTCAGCCTGGATACTGTACTAGAGAGTCAGCCTGGATACTGTACTAGAGAGTCAGCCTGGATACTGTACTGGAGAGTCAGCCTGGGTACTGTTCTGGAGAGTCAGCCTGGATACTGTACTAGAGAGTCAGCCTGGATACTGTACTAGAGAGTCAGCCTGGATACTGTACTAGAGAGTCAGCCTGGATACTGTACTAGAGAGTCAGCCTGGATACTGTACTGGAGAGTCAGCCTGGGTACTGTTCTGGAGAGTCAGCCTGGATACTGTACTAGAGAGTCAGCCTGGGTACTGTACAAGAGAGTCAGCCTGGGTACTGTACTAGAGAGTCAGCCTGGATACTGTACTAGAGAGTGAGCCTGGGTACTGTACTAGAGAGTCAGCCTGGATACTGTACTAGAGAGTCAGCCTGGATACTGTACTAGAGAGTCAGCCTGGATACTGTACTAGAGAGTCAGCCTGGATACTGTACTAGAGAGTCAGCCTGGGTACTGTACTAGAGAGTCAGCCTGGGTACTGTACTGGAGAGTCAGCCTGGGTACTGTACTAGAGAGTCAGCCTGGATACTGTACTAGAGAGTCAGCCTGGGTACTGTACTGGAGAGTCAGCCTGGGTACTGTACTAGAGAGTCAGCCGTACTGTACTAGAGAGTCAGCCTGGATACTGTACTAGAGAGTCAGCCTGGATACTGTACTAGAGAGTCAGCCTGGATACTGTACTGGAGAGTCAGCCTGGATACTGTACTGGAGAGTCAGCCTGGATACTGTACTAGAGAGTCAGCCGTACTGTACTAGAGAGTCAGCCTGGATACTGTACTAGAGAGTCAGCCTGGATACTGTACTAGAGAGTCAGCCTGGGTACTGTTCTGGAGAGTCAACCTGGATACTGTACTAGAGAGTCAGCCTGGATACTGTACGAGAGAGTCAGCCTGGATACTGTACTAGAGAGTCAGCCTGGATACTGTACTAGAGAGTCAGCCTGGATACTGTACTAGAGAGTGAGCCTGGGTACTGTACTAGAGAGTCAGCCTGGATACTGTACTAGAGAGTGAGCCTGGGTACTGTACTAGAGAGTCAGCCTGGATACTGTACTAGAGAGTCAGCCTGGATACTGTACTAGAGAGTCAGCCTGGATACTGTACTAGAGAGTCAGCCTGGATACTGTACTAGAGAGTCAGCCTGGGTACTGTACTAGAGAGTCAGCCTGGGTACTGTACTGGAGAGTCAGCCTGGGTACTGTACTAGAGAGTCAGCCTGGATACTGTACTAGAGAGTCAGCCTGGGTACTGTACTGGAGAGTCAGCCTGGGTACTGTACTAGAGAGTCAGCCGTACTGTACTAGAGAGTCAGCCTGGATACTGTACTAGAGAGTCAGCCTGGATACTGTACTAGAGAGTCAGCCTGGATACTGTACTGGAGAGTCAGCCTGGATACTGTACTGGAGAGTCAGCCTGGATACTGTACTAGAGAGTCAGCCGTACTGTACTAGAGAGTCAGCCTGGATACTGTACTAGAGAGTCAGCCTGGATACTGTACTAGAGAGTCAGCCTGGGTACTGTTCTGGAGAGTCAACCTGGATACTGTACTAGAGAGTCAGCCTGGATACTGTACGAGAGAGTCAGCCTGGATACTGTACTAGAGAGTCAGCCTGGATACTGTACTAGAGAGTCAGCCTGGATACTGTACTAGAGAGTCAGCCTGGATACTGTACTAGAGAGTCAGCCGTACTGTACTAGAGAGTCAGCCTGGATACTGTACTAAAGAGTCAGCCTGGATACTGTACTAGAGAGTCAGCCTGGATACTGTACTAGAGAGTCAGCCGTACTGTACTAGAGAGTCAGCCTGGATACTGTACTAAAGAGTCAGCCTGGATACTGTACTAGAGAGTCAGCCGTACTGTACTAGAGAGTCAGCCTGGATACTGTACTAAAGAGTCAGCCGTACTGTACTAGAGAGTCAGCCTGGATACTGTACTAAAGAGTCAGCCTGGATACTGTACTAGAGAGTCAGCCTGGATACTGTACTAGAGAGTCAGCCGTACTGTACTAGAGAGTCAGCCTGGATACTGTACTAAAGAGTCAGCCTGGATACTGTACTAGAGAGTCAGCCTGGGTACTGTACTAGAGAGTCAGCCTGGGTACTGTACTAGAGAGTCAGCCTGGATACTGTACTGGAGAGTCAGCCTGGATACTGTACGAGAGAGTCCGCCTGGGTACTGTACTAGAGAGTCAGCCTGGGTACTGTACTAGAGAGTCAGCCTGGATACTGTAGTAGAGAGTCAGCCTGGGTACTGTACTAGAGAGTCAGCCTGGATACTGTTCTGGAGAGTCAGCCTGGATACTGTACTAGAGAGTCAGCCTGGATACTGTACTAGAGAGTCAGCCTGGGTACTGTACTGGAGAGTCAGCCTGGATACTGTACTAGAGAGTCAGCCTGGATACTGCACTAGAGAGTCAGCCTGGATACTGTACTAGAGAGTCAGCCTGGATACTGTACTAGAGAGTCAGCCTGGGTACTGTACTAGAGAGTCAGCCTGGATACTGTACTAGAGAGTCAGCCTGGGTACAGTTCTGGAGAGTCAGCCTGGGTACTGTACTAGAGAGTCAGCCTGGATACTGTACTAGAGAGTCAGCCTGGGTACTGTACTAGAGAGTCAGCCTGGGTACAGTTCTGGAGAGTCAGCCTGGGTACTGTACTAGAGAGTCAGCCTGGATACTGTACTAGAGAGTCAGCCTGGATACTGTACTAGAGAGTCAGCCTGGATACTGTACTAGAGAGTCAGCCTGGATACTGTACTCGAGAGTCAGCCTGGATACTGTACTAGACAGTCAGCCTGGATACTGTACTAGAGAGTCAGCCTGGATACTGTACTAGAGAGTCAGCCTGGGTACTGTACTAGAGAGTCAGCCTGGGTACTGTACTAGAGAGTCAGCCTGGATACTGTACTAGAGAGTCAGCCTGGATACTGTACTAGAGAGTCAGCCTGGGTACTGTACTAGAGAGTCAGCCTGGGTACTGTACTAGAGAGTCAGCCTGGGTACTGTACTAGAGAGTCAGCCTGGATACTGTACTAGAAAGTCAGCCTGGATACTGTACTAGAGAGTCAGCCTGGATACTGTACTAGAGAGTCAGCCTGGGTACTGTACTAGAGAGTCAGCCTGGATACTGTACTAGAGAGTCAGCCTGGATACTGTACTAGAGAGTCAGCCTGGATACTGTACTAGAGAGTCAGCCTGGATACTGTACTAGAGAGTCAGCCTGGGTACTGTACTAGAGAGTCAGCCTGGATACTGTACTAGAGAGTCAGCCTGGGTACTGTACTAGAGAGTCAGCCTGGATACTGTACTAGAGAGTCAGCCTGGATACTGTACTAGAGAGTCAGCCTGGATACTGTACTAGAGAGTCAGCCTGGATACTGTACTAGAGAGTCAGCCTGGATACTGTACTAGAGAGTCAGCCTGGATACTGTACTAGAGAGTCAGCCTGGATACTGTACTAGAGAGTCAGCCTGGGTACTGTACTGGAGAGTCAGCCTGGATACTGTACTAGAGATTCAGCCTGGATACTGTACTGGAGAGTCAGCCTGGGTACTGTACTGGAGAGTCAGCCTGGATACTGTACTAGAGAGTCAGCCTGGATACTGTACTAGAGAGTCAGCCTGGGTACTGTACTGGAGAGTCAGCCTGGAAACTGTACTAGAGAGTCAGCCTGGATACTGTACTAGAGAGTCAGCCTGGATACTGTACTAGAGAGTCAGCCTGGATACTGCACTAGAGAGTCAGCCTGGATACTGTACTAGAGAGTCAGCCTAGGTACTGTACTAGAGAGTCAGCCTGGATACTGTACTAGAGAGTCAGCCTGGGTACTGTACTAGAGAGTCAGCCTGGATACTGTACTAGAGAGTCAGCCTGGGTACTGTACTAGAGAGTCAGCCTGGGTACTGTACTAGAGAGTCAGCCTGGATACTGTACTAGAGAGTCAGCCTGGGTACTGTACTAGAGAGTCAGCCTGGATACTGTACTAGAGAGTCAGCCTGGGTACAGTTCTGGAGAGTCAGCCTGGGTACTGTACTAGAGAGTCAGCCTGGGTACTGTACTAGAGAGTCAGCCTGGGTACTGTTCTGGAGAGTCAGCCTGGGTACTGTACGAGAGAGTCAGCCTGGGTACTGTACTGGAGAGTCAGCCTAGGTACTGTACTAGAGAGTCAGCCTGGATACTGTACTAGAGAGTCAGCCTGGATACTGTACTAGAGAGTCAGCCTGGGTACTGTACTAGAGAGTCGGCCTGGACACTGTACTAGAGAGTCAGCCTGGATACTGTACTAGAGAGTCAGCCTGGATACTGTACTCGAGAGTCAGCCTGGATACTGTACTAGACAGTCAGCCTGGATACTGTACTAGAGTGTCAGCCTGGATACTGTACTAGAGAGTCAGCCTGGATACTGTACTAGAGAATCAGCCTGGATACTGTACTAGAGAGTCAGCCTGGATACTGTACTAGAGAGTCAGACTGGGTACTGTACTAGAGAGTCAGCCTGGATACTGTACTAGAGAGTCAGCCTGGGTACTGTACTAGAGAGTCAGCCTGGATACTGTACTAGAGAGTCAGCCTGGATACTGTACTAGAGAGTCAGCCTGGGTACTGTACTAGAGAGTCAGTCTGGATACTGTACTAGAGAGTCAGCCTGGATACTGTACTAGAGAGTCAGCCTGGATACTGTACTAGAGAGTCAGCCTGGATACTGTACTAGAGAGTCAGCCTGGATACTGTACTAGAGAGTCAGCCTGGATACTGTACTAGAGAGTCAGCCTGGATACTGTACTAGAGAGTCAGCCGTACTGTACTAGAGAGTCAGCCTGGATACTGTACTAGAGAGTCAGCCTGGGTACTGTACTAGAGAGTCAGCCTGGATACTGTACTAGAGAGTCAGCCTGGGTACTGTACTAGAGAGTCGGCCTGGACACTGTACTAGAGAGTCAGCCTGGATACTGTACTCGAGAGTCAGCCTGGATACTGTACTAGAGAGTCAGCCTGGATACTGTACTAGAGAGTCAGCCTGGATACTGTACTAGAGAGTCGGCCTGGGTACTGTACAAGAGAGTCGGCCTGGACACTGTACTAGAGAGTCAGCCTGGATACTGTACTAGAGAGTCAGCCTGGATACTGTACTCGAGAGTCAGCCTGGATACTGTACTAGACAGTCAGCCTGGATACTGTACTAGAGTGTCAGCCTGGATACTGTACTAGAGAGTCAGCCTGGATACTGTACTAGAGAATCAGCCTGGATACTGTACTAGAGAGTCAGCCTGGATACTGGACTAGAGAGTCAGCCTGGGTACTGTACTAGAGAGTCAGCCTGGATACTGTACTAGAGAGTCAGCATTGGTACTGTACTAGAGAGTCAGCCTGGATACTGTACTAGAGAGTCAGCCTGGATACTGTACTAGAGAGTCAGCCTGGGTACTGTACTAGAGAGTCAGTCTGGATACTGTACTAGAGAGTCAGCCTGGATACTGTACTAGAGAGTCAGCCTGGATACTGTACTAGAGAGTCAGCCTGGATACTGTACTAGAGAGTCAGCCTGGATACTGTACTAGAGAGTCAGCCTGGATACTGTACTAGAGAGTCAGCCGTACTGTACTAGAGAGTCAGCCTGGATACTGTACTAGAGAGTCAGCCTGGGTACTGTACTAGAGAGTCAGCCTGGATACTGTACTAGAGAGTCAGCCTGGATACTGTACTAGAGAGTCAGCCTGGATACTGTACTAGAGAGTCAGCCTGGATACTGTACTAGAGCGTCAGCCTGGATACTGTACTAGAGAGTCAGCCGTACTGTACTAGAGAGTCAGCCTGGATACTGTACTAGAGAGTCAGCCTGGATACTGTACTAGAGAGTCAGCCTGGATACTGTACTAGAGAGTCAGCCTCGATACTGTACTAGAGAGTCAGCCTGGATACTGTACTGGAGAGTCAGCCTGGGTACTGTTCTGGAGAGTCAGCCTGGATACTGTACTAGAGAGTCAGCCTGGATACTGTACTAGAGAGTCAGCCTGGATACTGTACTGGAGAGTCAGCCTGGATACTGTACTAGAGAGTCAGCCTGGATACTGTACTAGAGAGTCAGCCTGGATACTGTACTGGAGAGTCAGCCTGGGTACTGTTCTGGAGAGTCAGCCTGGATACTGTACTAGAGAGTCAGCCTGGATACTGTACTAGAGAGTCAGCCTGGATACTGTACTAGAGAGTCAGCCTGGATACTGTACTAGAGAGTCAGCCTGGATACTGTACTGGAGAGTCAGCCTGGGTACTGTTCTGGAGAGTCAGCCTGGATACTGTACTAGAGAGTCAGCCTGGGTACTGTACAAGAGAGTCAGCCTGGGTACTGTACTAGAGAGTCAGCCTGGATACTGTACTAGAGAGTGAGCCTGGGTACTGTACTAGAGAGTCAGCCTGGATACTGTACGAGAGAGTCAGCCTGGATACTGTACTAGAGAGTCAGCCTGGATACTGTACTAGAGAGTCAGCCTGGATACTGTACTAGAGAGTCAGCCTGGGTACTGTACTCGAGAGTCAGCCTGGGTACTGTACTGGAGAGTCAGCCTGGGTACTGTACTAGAGAGTCAGCCTGGATACTGTACTAGAGAGTCAGCCTGGGTACTGTACTGGAGAGTCAGCCTGGGTACTGTACTAGAGAGTCAGCCGTACTGTACTAGAGAGTCAGCCTGGATACTGTACTAGAGAGTCAGCCTGGATACTGTACTAGAGAGTCAGCCTGGATACTGTACTGGAGAGTCAGCCTGGATACTGTACTGGAGAGTCAGCCTGGATACTGTACTAGAGAGTCAGCCGTACTGTACTAGAGAGTCAGCCTGGATACTGTACTAGAGAGTCAGCCTGGATACTGTACTAGAGAGTCAGCCTGGGTACTGTTCTGGAGAGTCAACCTGGATACTGTACTAGAGAGTCAGCCTGGATACTGTACGAGAGAGTCAGCCTGGATACTGTACTAGAGAGTCAGCCTGGATACTGTACTAGAGAGTGAGCCTGGGTACTGTACTAGAGAGTCAGCCTGGATACTGTACTAGAGAGTGAGCCTGGGTACTGTACTAGAGAGTCAGCCTGGATACTGTACTAGAGAGTCAGCCTGGATACTGTACTAGAGAGTCAGCCTGGATACTGTACTAGAGAGTCAGCCTGGATACTGTACTCGAGAGTCAGCCTGGGTACTGTACTAGAGAGTCAGCCTGGGTACTGTACTGGAGAGTCAGCCTGGGTACTGTACTAGAGAGTCAGCCTGGATACTGTACTAGAGAGTCAGCCTGGGTACTGTACTGGAGAGTCAGCCTGGGTACTGTACTAGAGAGTCAGCCTGGATACTGTACTAGAGAGTCAGCCGTACTGTACTAGAGAGTCAGCCTGGATACTGTACTAGAGAGTCAGCCTGGATACTGTACTAGAGAGTCAGCCTGGGTACTGTTCTGGAGAGTCAACCTGGATACTGTACTAGAGAGTCAGCCTGGATACTGTACGAGAGAGTCAGCCTGGATACTGTACTAGAGAGTCAGCCTGGATACTGTACTAGAGAGTCAGCCTGGATACTGTACTAGAGAGTCAGCCTGGATACTGTACTAGAGAGTCAGCCGTACTGTACTAGAGAGTCAGCCTGGATACTGTACTAAAGAGTCAGCCTGGATACTGTACTAGAGAGTCAACCTGGATACTGTACTAGAGAGTCAGCCGTACTGTACTAGAGAGTCAGCCTGGATACTGTACTAAAGAGTCAGCCTGGATACTGTACTAGAGAGTCAGCCGTACTGTACTAGAGAGTCAGCCTGGATACTGTACTAAAGAGTCAGCCGTACTGTACTAGAGAGTCAGCCTGGATACTGTACTAAAGAGTCAGCCTGGATACTGTACTAGAGAGTCAGCCTGGATACTGTACTAGAGAGTCAGCTGTACTGTACTAGAGAGTCAGCCTGGATACTGTACTAAAGAGTCAGCCTGGATACTGTACTAGAGAGTCAGCCTGGGTACTGTACTAGAGAGTCAGCCTGGGTACTGTACTAGAGAGTCAGCCTGGATACTGTACTGGAGAGTCAGCCTGGATACTGTACGAGAGAGTCCGCCTGGGTACTGTACTAGAGAGTCAGCCTGGGTACTGTACTAGAGAGTCAGCCTGGATACTGTAGTAGAGAGTCAGCCTGGGTACTGTACTAGAGAGTCAGCCTGGATACTGTTCTGGAGAGTCAGCCTGGATACTGTACTAGAGAGTCAGCCTGGATACTGTACTAGAGAGTCAGCCTGGGTACTGTACTGGAGAGTCAGCCTGGATACTGTACTAGAGAGTCAGCCTGGATACTGCACTAGAGAGTCAGCCTGGATACTGTACTAGAGAGTCAGCCTGGATACTGTACTAGAGAGTCAGCCTGGGTACTGTACTAGAGAGTCAGCCTGGATACTGTACTAGAGAGTCAGCCTGGGTACAGTTCTGGAGAGTCAGCCTGGGTACTGTACTAGAGAGTCAGCCTGGATACTGTACTAGAGAGTCAGCCTGGGTACTGTACTAGAGAGTCAGCCTGGGTACAGTTCTGGAGAGTCAGCCTGGGTACTGTACTAGAGAGTCAGCCTGGATACTGTACTAGAGAGTCAGCCTGGATACTGTACTAGAGAGTCAGCCTGGATACTGTACTAGAGAGTCAGCCTGGATACTGTACTCGAGAGTCAGCCTGGATACTCTACTAGACAGTCAGCCTGGATACTGTACTAGAGAGTCAGCCTGGATACTGTACTAGAGAGTCAGCCTGGGTACTGTACTAGAGAGTCAGCCTGGGTACTGTACTAGAGAGTCAGCCTGGATACTGTACTAGAGAGTCAGCCTGGATACTGTACTAGAGAGTCAGCCTGGGTACTGTACTAGAGAGTCAGCCTGGGTACTGTACTAGAGAGTCAGCCTGGATACTGTACTAGAGAGTCAGCCTGGATACTGTACTAGAGAGTCAGCCTGGATACTGTACTAGAGAGTCAGCCTGGATACTGTACTAGAGAGTCAGCCTGGGTACTGTACTAGAGAGTCAGCCTGGATACTGTACTAGAGAGTCAGCCTGGATACTGTACTAGAGAGTCAGCCTGGATACTGTACTAGAGAGTCAGCCTGGATACTGTACTAGAGAGTCAGCCTGGGTACTGTACTAGAGAGTCAGCCTGGATACTGTACTAGAGAGTCAGCCTGGGTACTGTACTAGAGAGTCAGCCTGGATACTGTACTAGAGAGTCAGCCTGGATACTGTACTAGAGAGTCAGCCTGGATACTGTACTAGAGAGTCAGCCTGGATACTGTACTAGAGAGTCAGCCTGGATACTGTACTAGAGAGTCAGCCTGGGTACTGTACTGGAGAGTCAGCCTGGATACTGTACTAGAGATTCAGCCTGGATACTGTACTGGAGAGTCAGCCTGGGTACTGTACTAGAGAGTCAGCCTGGATACTGTACTAGAGAGTCAGCCTGGATACTGTACTAGAGAGTCAGCCTGGGTACTGTACTGGAGAGTCAGCCTGGATACTGTACTAGAGAGTCAGCCTGGATACTGTACTAGAGAGTCAGCCTGGATACTGTACTAGAGAGTCAGCCTGGATACTGCACTAGAGAGTCAGCCTGGATACTGTACTAGAGAGTCAGCCTAGGTACTGTACTAGAGAGTCAGCCTGGATACTGTACTAGAGAGTCAGCCTGGGTACTGTACTAGAGAGTCAGCCTGGATACTGTACTAGAGAGTCAGCCTGGGTACTGTACTAGAGAGTCAGCCTGGGTACTGTACTAGAGAGTCAGCCTGGATACTGTACTAGAGAGTCAGCCTGGGTACTGTACTAGAGAGTCAGCCTGGATACTGTACTAGAGAGTCAGCCTGGGTACAGTTCTGGAGAGTCAGCCTGGGTACTGTACTAGAGAGTCAGCCTGGGTACTGTACTAGAGAGTCAGCCTGGGTACTGTTCTGGAGAGTCAGCCTGGGTACTGTATGAGAGAGTCAGCCTGGGTACTGTACTGGAGAGTCAGCCTAGGTACTGTACTAGAGAGTCAGCCTGGATACTGTACTAGAGAGTCAGCCTGGATACTGTACTAGAGAGTCAGCCTGGGTACTGTACTAGAGAGTCGGCCTGGACACTGTACTAGAGAGTCAGCCTGGATACTGTACTAGAGAGTCAGCCTGGATACTGTACTCGAGAGTCAGCCTGGATACTGTACTAGACAGTCAGCCTGGATACTGTACTAGAGTGTCAGCCTGGATACTGTACTAGAGAGTCAGCCTGGATACTGTACTAGAGAATCAGCCTGGATACTGTACTAGAGAGTCAGCCTGGATACTGTACTAGAGAGTCAGCCTGGGTACTGTACTAGAGAGTCAGCCTGGATACTGTACTAGAGAGTCAGCCTGGGTACTGTACTAGAGAGTCAGCCTGGATACTGTACTAGAGAGTCAGCCTGGATACTGTACTAGAGAGTCAGCCTGGGTACTGTACTAGAGAGTCAGTCTGGATACTGTACTAGAGAGTCAGCCTGGATACTGTACTAGAGAGTCAGCCTGGATACTGTACTAGAGAGTCAGCCTGGATACTGTACGAGAGAGTCAGCCTGGATACTGTACTAGAGAGTCAGCCTGGATACTGTACTAGAGAGTCAGCCTGGATACTGTACTAGAGAGTCAGCCGTACTGTACTAGAGAGTCAGCCTGGATACTGTACTAGAGAGTCAGCCTGGGTACTGTACTAGAGAGTCAGCCTGGATACTGTACTAGAGAGTCAGCCTGGGTACTGTACTAGAGAGTCGGCCTGGACACTGTACTAGAGAGTCAGCCTGGATACTGTACTCGAGAGTCAGCCTGGATACTGTACTAGAGAGTCAGCCTGGATACTGTACTAGAGAGTCAGCCTGGATACTGTACTAGAGAGTCGGCCTGGGTACTGTACTAGAGAGTCGGCCTGGACACTGTACTAGAGAGTCAGCCTGGATACTGTACTAGAGAGTCAGCCTGGATACTGTACTCGAGAGTCAGCCTGGATACTGTACTAGACAGTCAGCCTGGATACTGTACTAGAGTGTCAGCCTGGATACTGTACTAGAGAGTCAGCCTGGATACTGTACTGGAGAATCAGCCTGGATACTGTACTAGAGAGTCAGCCTGGATACTGTACTAGAGAGTCAGCCTGGGTACTGTACTAGAGAGTCAGCCTGGATACTGTACTAGAGAGTCAGCATTGGTACTGTACTAGAGAGTCAGCCTGGATACTGTACTAGAGAGTCAGCCTGGATACTGTACTAGAGAGTCAGCCTGGGTACTGTACTAGAGAGTCAGTCTGGATACTGTACTAGAGAGTCAGCCTGGATACTGTACTAGAGAGTCAGCCTGGATACTGTACTAGAGAGTCAGCCTGGATACTGTACTAGAGAGTCAGCCTGGATACTGTACTAGAGAGTCAGCCTGGATACTGTACTAGAGAGTCAGCCGTACTGTACTAGAGAGTCAGCCTGGATACTGTACTAGAGAGTCAGCCTGGGTACTGTACTAGAGAGTCAGCCTGGATACTGTACTAGAGAGTCAGCCTGGATACTGTACTAGAGAGTCAGCCTGGATACTGTACTAGAGAGTCAGCCTGGATACTGTACTAGAGAGTCAGCCTGGATACTGTACTAGAGAGTCAGCCGTACTGTACTAGAGAGTCAGCCTGGATACTGTACTAGAGAGTCAGCCTGGATACTGTACTAGAGAGTCAGCCTGGATACTGTACTAGAGAGTCAGCCTCGATACTGTACTAGAGAGTCAGCCTGGATACTGTACTGGAGAGTCAGCCTGGGTACTGTTCTGGAGAGTCAGCCTGGATACTGTACTAGAGAGTCAGCCTGGATACTGTACTAGAGAGTCAGCCTGGATACTGTACTGGAGAGTCAGCCTGGATACTGTACTAGAGAGTCAGCCTGGATACTGTACTAGAGAGTCAGCCTGGATACTGTACTGGAGAGTCAGCCTGGGTACTGTTCTGGAGAGTCAGCCTGGATACTGTACTAGAGAGTCAGCCTGGATACTGTACTAGAGAGTCAGCCTGGATACTGTACTAGAGAGTCAGCCTGGATACTGTACTAGAGAGTCAGCCTGGATACTGTACTGGAGAGTCAGCCTGGGTACTGTTCTGGAGAGTCAGCCTGGATACTGTACTAGAGAGTCAGCCTGGGTACTGTACAAGAGAGTCAGCCTGGGTACTGTACTAGAGAGTCAGCCTGGATACTGTACTAGAGAGTGAGCCTGGGTACTGTACTAGAGAGTCAGCCTGGATACTGTACTAGAGAGTCAGCCTGGATACTGTACTAGAGAGTCAGCCTGGATACTGTACTAGAGAGTCAGCCTGGATACTGTACTAGAGAGTCAGCCTGGGTACTGTACTAGAGAGTCAGCCTGGGTACTGTACTGGAGAGTCAGCCTGGGTACTGTACTAGAGAGTCAGCCTGGATACTGTACTAGAGAGTCAGCCTGGGTACTGTACTGGAGAGTCAGCCTGGGTACTGTACTAGAGAGTCAGCCGTACTGTACTAGAGAGTCAGCCTGGATACTGTACTAGAGAGTCAGCCTGGATACTGTACTAGAGAGTCAGCCTGGATACTGTACTGGAGAGTCAGCCTGGATACTGTACTGGAGAGTCAGCCTGGATACTGTACTAGAGAGTCAGCCGTACTGTACTAGAGAGTCAGCCTGGATACTGTACTAGAGAGTCAGCCTGGATACTGTACTAGAGAGTCAGCCTGGGTACTGTTCTGGAGAGTCAACCTGGATACTGTACTAGAGAGTCAGCCTGGATACTGTACGAGAGAGTCAGCCTGGATACTGTACTAGAGAGTCAGCCTGGATACTGTACTAGAGAGTCAGCCTGGATACTGTACTAGAGAGTCAGCCTGGATACTGTACTAGAGAGTCAGCCGTACTGTACTAGAGAGTCAGCCTGGATACTGTACTAAAGAGTCAGCCTGGATACTGTACTAGAGAGTCAGCCTGGATACTGTACTAGAGAGTCAGCCGTACTGTACTAGAGAGTCAGCCTGGATACTGTACTAAAGAGTCAGCCTGGATACTGTACTAGAGAGTCAGCCCTACTGTACTAGAGAGTCAGCCTGGATACTGTACTAAAGAGTCAGCCGTACTGTACTAGAGAGTCAGCCTGGATACTGTACTAAAGAGTCAGCCTGGATACTGTACTAGAGAGTCAGCCTGGATACTGTACTAGAGAGTCAGCCGTACTGTACTAGAGAGTCAGCCTGGATACTGTACTAAAGAGTCAGCCTGGATACTGTACTAGAGAGTCAGCCGTACTGTACTAGAGTCCGCTTCGATCATGTGCTCATGTTCTGGAGCGGGTCATGAACAATCTCCTGACTGATTGCTGCCACTGAACCAAGCTGAGACAGTGAAGGAGCTATCCAGAGTCCGTCACTCTTTGCAGCATATTGACTTGTGGGCAAGCTGACCGGCCTGAACCATTACTGTTTTCTAAAGTTTCTTTTCAAAATTTACAGTGCCCTCTTATTTTTTTCCAATTAAGGAGCAATTTAGCGTGGCCAATCCACCTATCCTGCACATCTTTGGGTAATGGGGGTGAAACCTATGCAGACACGGGGAGAATGTGCAAACTCCACACGGACAGTGACCTGGAACTGGGGTCGAACCCGGGTCCTCGGCGCCGTAGGCAGCAGTGCTAATCACTGCGCCACCCTGCCGCCCTGTTTTCGAAATGTACCTTGTGATTGTAGAAGTGCCCATTGATGGAGAATCTGTGCCGTTTTATGCGTTGATTTTCACCTGACGTGCGATATTTTGTTCTCCGCTGTATCAAAGAGCTAGCATCACTTTTTGTCCGCATGAGCTGTGGAACTTCATCTTCACAATTGTCGGTATCACACTCTGTATGAAAATAAAGACTGAATGGTAGCCAATACAGAAATAGAGACTCGCTCCACAGTGCCCCATCTACCCTAACGATTTTTGGAAGGAATGAGAAAATAAGCTATAAAAAGACTGTGGGAAAGTTAATTGTGTAGGACTAGTGGCAACACTCACGCCTCTTGGTCAGAAGATTATTGGTGAAAGTCCCACTCCAGCACATTTCAGTGCAGTACTGAGAGAGTGTTGGAGGGTTTTCAGTTAGGACCTTATACTGAGGTCCCATCTGCCCTTCCAGGTGAACATATAACCTTCTGTGGCACTGCTTGAAGGAGCACAGGGGAATTATACACAGTGTCTTGACCAATATTTACTCCTTGATCAACATCACCATACAAAAACAATCTGGTCATTATCTCTTTGCTGTTTGCAGGATTTTGCCATGTACAAATCGGCCGCTGTCTTTCCTACACTGCAACAGTGACTATGGGGGGAATTTTCCACCTCCCCGAACTGCAGAGAGGGTGGGAATAGCGGAGGAGGCGGAGGATCGTGCGGGAGACCCAAAATAGCCTTTGTGCCAGTGGGATTTCCCCCCTCGATTGTCCCTGCCCCCTGTCAATGACGTAACGGGGATTGTGACTTTAAAAGTCGGGATCCCCCTCTACATCTAATTGGCGAAACATAGCGTTGTCCCCCCCCCCCCCCCCCCCCCCCCCCCCCCCCCCCCCGCCCACACTAGACTGTTCATGCTTGCTGATGTGAATCATGATAGGCCCGCCCCATGGTGTGTACCTGGTGAGCAAAACCTGTCCGGGGCGCACAGTTGTGTATGGCAGCCAGTGGGGCGAGGGTCATGACCGGGCATTCCCCACTTGCACTGGTTGAGGCAGTGCTGTGTGTGTGTGTGTGGGGGGGGGGGGGGAGGGGGGGGGGGGGGGGGGAGAGAGAGAGAGAGAGAGAGAGAGAGAGAGAGAGAGAGAGAGAGAGAGAGAGAGACTGTGAAAAGCTCACACATTCTTCCTTTCTTATGGGATTGCAAACTAAAAGCTCCAGCATCTTCGATGGTTTCGGAGATAAAGCAAGGGAGAAAAGCATAGATTCTACAGCCGCCACTTGAATATCAAGCTACTTGAATGTCACTCCCCACCTGAATTCTAAGACTTGCACGCTTCATTACCGTGTACGTGCGAGAACAACTGGGAAAGAATCCCACAGCAGATCGCCAGAACGTAGGGAGTAAATGAGCAGCCTGGGAGAAGATGAGGGGAGTGGGACCAATTGGATAACTCTTTCAAAGAGCAAGGGCAACACGGTGGCGCAGTAGGTTAGTCCGGCTGCCTCACGGCGCTGAGGTCCCAGGTTCGATCCCGGCTCTGGGTCACTGTCCGTGAGGAGTTTGCACATTCTCCCCGTGTTTGCGTGGGTTTCGCCCCCACAACCCAAAGGTGTTTAGTGTAGATGGACTGGCCATGCTAAATTGCCTCTTAATTGGAAAATTTGAATTGGGTACTCTAAATTTATATTTAAAAAAACTCTTTCAAAGAGCTGGCACAGGCCTCCCTTCTATGATAAATTGTTCAAAGAATTTAATTGCGATTGTAACAAAGCACTCATAATGACCTTTCATCAACTGGTGCTAACCAACAGTCATTGCCTCTTGATTTTAGACTGTTACATTCAGTATTATTTCATTTGGTTGCTTGCTTATAGAATTGAAAATGAGCTTTATTTCTTTTGGCAAAAAAAGTATCCAATTTCTTAGAAAGCACCTTTCAAACCCAAGATCCCGACCACCTGAAAGGACATGGGACAGCAAATGCAGGGGAACACCACCACCTCAAAGTCTGGCACTTATCTGGACTTGGAAAGAAATAGCTGTTGTTTCATCGTCACTGGGTCGAAGTACTGGAACTCACTCCCTACCAGCATTGCGGGTGTGTGTTCACCACGTGGACTGCGGCCGTTCAAGAAGGTGGCTCCCCACCACTTTCTCAAATGAAATCAGGGATGGGTTGTAAATGTTGGCCTAGCCAGCCAGAGGCACCAACATCCCGTGATTGAATTTTAGAAAAAGAGTTAATTACATTTAATCCGGGTTTCAAAAACGTTTCAGGCAGGACATCGAGTGTGGAAGCCTTTTCGCTGTAAATTCCTCTGGCGGGCAAGGTGGGATTTGGCAATTAAATTGTGAATGGCGACATTTTCTACCCCATCCTTCAAGCGCCGTGCCAAATCTATTTTCCAGCAAAAAGCCCGCCGAATTCGAATGGGAAACAATGATCGCAGAATTTCAATATACTACCAAAGAACCTTCTACCTACCTGACCTTCTTAAAGTAAAGATTCCTGGGTTTTATATTAACATCAGTAGCTTCACCTACCTGCAATACTGCTGCTGCTCATGTTTTGTGGAAAGTCATCTGTATTTGTTGATTCATTTTCGGCTTCAGATGAATTTGTCAATGTCTGTGGCATTGGTCCTTTTCTACAAAAGGTTAATATTAAAAAAACTCAGGTCAACAGTCATAGAATCCGAGAGTGCAGTAGGAGACCATTCAGCTCATCGAGTCTGCACCGACCCTCTGAAAGAGTACTTCACCCAAGCTCACTCCCCCCCCCCATCCTATCCCATTAACTCCTTAATCTAACCTGCTCATCTTTTTTCGGACACTAAGGAGAAATTTAGCATGGCCAATCCACCCTAACCTGCACATCATCTTTGGACCGTTGCGGGGGGGGAAACCGGATCACCCGGAGGAAACCCGCGCAGACACGGGGAGAACGTGCAAACTCCACACAGACAGTGACCCGATGCCGGAATTGAACCTGGGTCCCTAGCGCTGCGAGGCAGCAGTGCTAACCACTGTGCCGCCCATCCATCAAAATACCGTTCTGGATGAAGCAGCAGAACTGAAGGTGTAATAGGTATCACTGCATGTCATAGAACGGTAGCCGTATTATAATTTTCAGAAAACAAGGTTTGTTCTTGTTTGCGTTTCCTCACACCCATAGACTAATGTTTTGTAAGCCTTTGGGGAATAATGAGGCAAGTGGTGGAAGGATATCCGAGCTGATTATAAGCCCTTTGACCCACGTTGAACCCTCCTCTGTGGAGAACAAGCCTGGTGTTGGACTTGAACCCAGAGCTTTTGGTCCAGCAGTAGGGGTGATACCACTGCGCCATACGACCTCCGATCCAGAAAACAAGGTAAAATTGCATTACGGAACCTTAAAAAATTTGAGGAGGAATATCTTTGGCAAATAACAATGAATATACTAGAATATAATTGCTCCTCACAGAGGGCGGAACAGCTGTCATTCTTCTTGTTGTTGTTTAGTTTCTGTATAAACATAAGAATTTTTCCAAAGCACGGGTGGTGCTGGTGACGACGTTTGGAGTGAGATTTCTGATCAGCAAGAGTGAGGTTGATCGCAAATTACATCGTGGAGCATTTTCAAACTGTACAGAACAAATCTCTTTCAGGAGAAAGACTTGGCGACCTGAAGTGGTTTCGGGAAAGGCACAGCCCAGGAAAATGATGCATGAAATGTTCCAGCATTCACACACCATTTGAATGCTGCTGGCCGTTTTGGGTGGAGTCTCGTGTCTTTGCCGGAGATGTTTCCAAAAAAACATGGACATCTTGCACAGAGCAGGTTAAAGACTTGGCCCTCTCCTCCCTTCCTAGGAATGGGTACAGAAGGGGAGCAGACAGAGGAAAACCAGGCCTATAGTGTCTCAGTATCTATATTTCTCTTTATATTGGAAAAGTAATAAAAATTGAAGCTCTTTATTTCCTTCATAAAGGACGTTAAAAATTCACCAGTGAATATCTGCATCAGGCGCATCTGAACATACAATTCTACATACAATATGGAAGATGTACAAATCACCGGTACTTGCCCAGATCCAGATGATGAGACCAGGTGTCCATTAATCACAATGCCTAAATGTTTGCATTTTCAGCAGCGCGGTGGCGCAGTGGGTTAGCCCTGCTACCTCACGGCGCCGAGGTCCCAGGTTCGATCCCGGCTCTGGGTCACTGTCCGTGTGGAGTTTGCACATTCCCCCCGTGTTTGCGTGGGTCTCACCCCCACAACCCGAAGATGTGCAGGCTAGGTGGATTGGCCACAATAAATTGCCCCTTAATTGGAAAAAATGAATTGGGTACTCTAAATTTATTTTTTTAAAGTTTGCATTTTTAGGGGAATCATTGACAGGTGTTAGAAACAAGAACGTAAACATTTACACCTGTTTTTTGTGAGAAAGGTGCTGATAATCACTTCAACTTCTAATAATAATTAATAATAATAATCTTTATTAGTGTCACAAGTAGGCTCACATTAACACTGCAATGAAGTTACTGTGAAAATCCCCAAGTCGCCACACTCCGGCGCCTGTTTGGGTACACGGAGGGAGAATTCAGAATGTTCGATTCACCTAACAAGCATGTCTTTCAGGACCTGTGGGCGGAAACCATGGCATTTATTCATCAAGTAAAGGGAAAAGATTTTAATCCTGCCCCTCGAAAAAGAACCGAATGACACTAATTGATTTCCCATGACTGAGCCTCGGCAAAGGCCAGATCAGAATGATGCAAAAAGTTGCAGGGGATTAGAGCCAATGGCAACACTTTGCCTGCTTTCCATCATTTAATACCAGAAATACACTCTTGCATTTCAGTCAAACATGAGAGAAATGCGTGGCGATTTTGAGCTACTTGTTAAAATATATTTCCTTTGTTTACAGGTTCGCTGGAGACAGTTAACGCTGCTCAGTGTTTCTGGTGTCTTTGGAAGCAGTGATTTTCCTGAGGAAAGAGGGAAACCTGGCACGAGCAGACCAGAATCCTGGAACTCCCTTCCTAATAGCACTGCGGGTGTACCTACGCCACCCGGTCTCAATGAAGTTGCTCACCACCACCTGCTCAAGGGAAATTAGGGACGGGCAATAAACGATGGGCCTAGCCAGCGACATCCACATACTGTGAAAGAATAAAATGAAAACAAGGCCAGGGTCTGGGCGACAGCCATTCCAGAGTTCTAGTGAGATCACGCTCTTTCCATCAAAACTCTTCTTTCCTGTTTGCTCAACGTAACGCACTGCTGGCTGCATACCCAACATCTTACAAAGAAAACTCTTCCTTATGACTCACTTGTACAAACCAGTCTGTTGTCCTACTCGCAGCAGTTTGGAGCCTGAGAAACACATGCGCTCGTTATCGTCGTGCATCTGGAGACGTATTGGTCTTCTCAGCCCCCAGGATATGTTCAAAAGGCCCTCAATGATCAGCTCTGCTCCATCCTAAAGCAAAGACAATTGTATAAAAATCATCAGCAAACAAGAGGTACGGCCTGCCACCCTGTAAACCGACAACAGACGATTCCAAAAATGCCAGCAAGGAGAAAATGCTGGAAAATCTCAGCAGGTCCGGCAGCAACTGTAGGGAGAGGAAAGAGCTAACATTTCGAGTCCAGGTGACCCTTTGTCAAAGCTAAAGACAGAGAAAGTGGGAAATATTTATACTGTGGGATGAGAGAACGAAAGATGAGTCATAGCCACAGAAACCAAGGGAACAGAGTGCTAATAGCCACAGAAACCACAGGGAAAGAATGCTAATGGCAGTGCCAGAGAACTGAGGTAGTCCTTTTAAACACCCTAGCCTCGCCACTCAACAGCCCCCATGGCTGCATTTAATCGATGTTTGCTGGGAGACATAATGGGAATACAGGCACATGGTTCCTATTATATTCCGTCCATTCACCTTAAGATTAGGTGTGAGAGAAGGGTTCGGGTAGTTAATGTTCTGAATTCCTGAAACGTGAATTACGTTTTTGCGCCACGATGAAATGAATCCACACCGATCTCAGAAATGTTCAACTCCGTTCCCCATCACCAATTTCTTTGGATATAATTCAGAATGTTGAGGGCAGATCGGTTGTAGAGTTAATGCCATGATTCCTCTGTCCAGGATTTTGACACAGGCTTCAGCAGCTTTTGTCTACTGACCTTGTACCTTGATTCGTGTTAAGTCCTTTAATCTGCACAGTCGGTTGTTCTGAGTCTATTTTTTACAAGCTGCTCCTGTGTGTTGCCTGAGTGGAGCTTCATGTGTTTGTTCTGTTGAGTTGAGTGAACAGAACAGTCCAAGTGAATGGGTGACGCAATGTCTAACTGTGGTGGCACAGGGGTTAGCACTGCAGCTTCACTGCAGGGACCCAGGTTCAACTCTAGCCTTGGGTGACTGTCTTGTGTGGAGTTTGTACGTTTGCCTCGTGTCTGCGTTGGTTTCTCCGGGTGCTCCGGTTTCCTCCCACAGTCCAAAGGTGTACAGGTTAGGTGGATTGGCCGTGCTAAATTGCTCCTTGGTGTCCAAAGATGTGCAGGTTAGGTTATGGGGTTACAGGGCAAAGGGCAGGGATGGACATGGGTAGAGTGCTCTTTCAAAGGATCAGTGCAGACAGAAAATACATACGACATAGAATATCTGCAGTGCAATGCAGAAGAAGGCCATTCGGCCCATTGAGTCTACACTGACCCTCTGAAAGAGCACCCTACTCAGGTCCACACCCTGCCCCTTCCCCAAAACTCCACCTAACCATTGGATACTAAGGGGCAATTTAGCATGAGCAACCCACCTGACCTGCTCATCTTTGGACTGTGGGAGGAAACTAGAGCACCCGGAGGAAACCCACGCACACACGGGGAGAACGTGCAGACTCCACACAGACAGTCACTCAAGGCCGGAATTGAACTCGGGTCCCTGGGGCTGTGAGGCAGCAGTGTTAACCACTGTGCCACCGCGACGTGGAATCGACAGGGCCAATGGTCTCCTCCTAACTTGTAGAGGTTCCATCAAGACATTGTGAAAATTGCAGAATTAATGAACTATGATGGGCTGGATTTTCATCAGATTGATTGGCCATGCTAAGTTGCTCCTTAGTGTCCAAAGGTTAGGTTGGTTTATGGGCATGGGGTGGGGGTGTGGGCCAGGGTAGGGTGCTGTTTCAGAGGGTCAGTGCAGACTCAATGGGCCAAATGGGGGGGTGGGCGGTGGGGATTCCTGTATGGCGCAATCTTCGCTCCTTGGGATGGCTGAAGGGTGCAGTCAAAATATTGTCCACTAAAGACAAAAGGGTATTCCCTCATTTTGGGGGTTAGTTATTGGGAGACACACTTCTCAAATCCATAACAGAAATCTCAGGTTTCTTCAGTACTAAAAGAGTTCACAATAGTGCATTACGCAATTGATTCAACATCCTTCGCGCTGAACAGAATGTCAGCATTCATATTTCATCAAATGGCAGCAATTTTGTCCCCACCCCTCACCTTTTTAATTAAGGATATTTAAAGGTGTCCTGAAACCTTAAATATTGATTAACACAATTATTATCAAGGAAGGTTTGCAAATCTCCTCATCGAGGCGGCTCTTGTCGAAATATAACTCTACACCTACAATCTTTTAATGCTACAAATTGTGAATGAATTGTTACTCAGCATCTTTGACAAAATCACATAAATGTCTTTTTATCCAATTTAATATTTAAATCAGAACAAAAATTCAATTTTACCAAAATTCCCATAGCATTACATCTGAATGCGTGCAGCAGATACATAAGAGAAGCGGGTCTTCAGAAAGCAAGTAAAATACTGCAGGAATCAATGGACTGTGTCTGGCTTTGATTAATTAACCCAATTCCTGATGGACGGCTACTGATTTGCAATACAGAAATAACAATCCCAGAACAGGGCATAGAGTCCTATAAACAATAACAATTCTAGAACAGGGCATAGAGTCCTATAAACAATAACAATCCCAGAACAGGGCATAGAGTCCTATAAACAATAACAATTCTAGAACAGGGCATAGAGTCCTATAAACAATAACAATTCTAGAACAGGGCATAGAGTCCTATAAACAATAACAATTCTAGAACAGGGCATAGAGTCCTATAAACAATAACAATTCTAGAACAGGGCATAGAGTCCTATAAACAATAACAATTCTAGAACAGGGCATAGAGTCCTATAAACAATAACAATTCTAAAACAGGGCATAGAGTCCTATAAACAATAACAATTCTAGAACAGGGCATAGAGTCCTATAAACAATAACAATTCTAGAACAGGGCATAGAGTCCTATAAACAATAACAATTCTAGAACAGGGCATAGAGTCCTATAAACATTAAGAATCCCAGAACAGGGCATAGAGTCCTATAAACAATAACAATTCTAGAACAGGGCATAGATTCCTATAAACAATAACAATTCTAGAACAGGGCATAGAGTCCTATAAACAATACCAATTCTAGAACAGGGCATAGAGTCCTATAAACAATACCAATTCTAGAACAGGGCACAGAGTCCTATAAACAATAACAGTTCTTGAACAGGGCATTGAGTCCAATAAACAATAACAATTCTAGAACAGGGCATAGAGTCCTATAAACAATAACAATCCCAGAACAGGGCATTGAGTCCAATAAACAATAACAATTCTAGAACAGGGCATTGAGTCCAATAAACAATAACAATTCTAGAACAGGGCATAGAGTCCTATAAACAATAACACTCCTGGAACAGGGCATAGAGTCCTATAAACAATAACAATCCCAGAACAGGGCATTGAGTCCTATAAACAATAACAATTCTAGAACAGGGCATAGAATCCTATAAACAATTACAATTCTAGAACAGGGCATAGAATCCTATAAACAATTACAATTCTAGAACAGGGCATAGAGTCCGATGAACAATAACAATTCTAGAACAGGGCATAGAGTCCTATAAACAATAACAATCCTGGAACAGGGCATAGAGTCCTATAAACAAGAACAATTCTAGAACCGGGCATAGAGTCCTATAAATAATAACAATTCTAGAACAGGGCTTAGAGTCCTATAAATAATAACAATTCTAGAACAGGGCATAGAGTCCTATAAACAATAACAATCCTGGAACAGGGCATAGAGTCCTATAAACAAGAACAATTCTAGAACCGGGCATAGAGTCCTATAAATAATAACAATTCTAGAACAGGGCTTAGAGTCCTATAAATAATAACAATTCTATAACAGGGCATAGAGTCCTATAAACTATCTTAGGAACGGTTTTAAATCCAATTACAAATGTTTGGGTATCGTTCAGGAAATCCATTAAATAGAGAAATTGGCCTGGAGGAATTTTATCTTGACCAGATCTTTCTCTTCCTACCTCCCCCTGGTATATGTTGAACTCTTGCGGGAATATATTTCAGAGCTTCTGATCATTGCACAAGTCGACATTATTCACATGTGAGTTTTGACAAGTGATGATCATTGCACCAATTAATCACACGGGACGTGATAGAAATAGCATGGCCTTATCCTCACGCAACACCATTCAACACATGTCACTGATTAGGAGAAGGAAACTCCTTCTGCTTTTCTCCTCCCTAAATAAGGTCTAACTGATGCCCACTGCTGGGACTATTTTAGCTCTGTGCGTACTTTGGATAAAACATGGAACCTTCCTAATCTATATAATTGAACCACTCTCTGCAGCAGTCCAGTTTCGGCTCCACTCTCGAGTTTTGTCAAGGTTTAATCCTTAGCCTTCGGCTCTCAAAGAAGAACAAAGAACAAAGAAAAATTACAGCACAGGAACAGGCCCTTCAGCCCTCCAAGCCTGCCCCGATCCAGATCCTCTATCTAAAACTGTCGCCTATTTTCTAAGGATCTGTATCCCTCTGCTCCCTGCCCATTCATGTATCTGTCTAGATACATCTTAAATGACGCTATCGTGCCCGCCTCTACCACCTCCAAAGAAGAACAAGCTGAAATATCCACAGGATAGTGGAGCTACTTGCCCACAGCTGGGGGTTTCTGGCCCTATGCCATGGCGTGTTTGGTGGGCCTGCTCACTGTATGACTGGGGATCAAACCTCCTCCGCGTCCCTCTAATGTTTTAAGCCTGGGACTGCGGGAGATCCAGGTTCCGTGTGTCACCACGAGGAGGGGCTTGCCGATGGAGAGGGTGTGTACTGTCAGGGAGAAGCTTACACATTCAGCTCCCTTATCGCATTGTGTGCAAGCCAGCGCACAAAAGTGGCAGGCATGCCAACTCTCTTCACCCGGACACTAGGGGCTTGCCAATGTCAATCTGATTGGCAGCTGGGAGATGGTTGCCGATGGCCGTGATCTCTGGAGGCTGATTGGTTGGAGGGTCTTCGGAACAGGTGAGCGGAAACAAAAAAACTCAGCCGGCCGAGAAGCGGACCTGGAGAAAACAGAGGCCATATACCTTCTCAGCCCACTGACTTCCACTACAACAAACGCGGCAGAGATTGCCGTGCCAGAGTGGGGCTTGTGAGACACACCAGGTGATGGTGAACCCAGAGTTTACCACCAGGCACAAACCATCATCTTATGAGACAGAAGTCTGCCCATGAGACATGCCAAATAGAAGTGTATAGGATTATGAGGGGCACAGATACAGTGGATAGGAAGGCACAATTCCATTAGTAGAGGGGTCAATAACCAGGGGGCATAGATTTAGGATAAGAGATAGAAGGCTAAGAGGAGAGTACAGGAGAAACTTATTCACCCAAACGGTGAAGGGAGTCTCGAACTCACTGCCTGAAAGGATGGTTGAGTCAGAAACTCTCATAGAATCCCCACAGTGCAGAAGGAGGCCATTCAGCCCATCTAGTCTGTGCTGACCGTCCGAAAGAGCACCCTACCTAGGCCACCCTCCCGCCCTATCCACATAACCCCACCTAACCTTTTGGACACTCAGGGGCCAATTTAGCCTGGCCAATCCACCTAAGCTGCAGATCTTTGGACTGTGGGAGGAAACCGGAGCACCCGGAGGAAACCCACGCACACACACGGGGAGAACGTGCAAACGCCACACAGACACCCAAGGCTGGAATCGAACCCGGGTCCCTGGCGCTGGGAGGCAGCAGAGCTAACCACTGTGCTGACACATTCTAAGAAGTACATAGATTTGACCTGCGTTGTCGTAACCGATGGGCTATGGGTCAAGCGTTGGAAAACGGGATCATATTTGATGACTGGCACGGACACAAAGGCCGAATGGCCTCCTTCTGCGTTGTAAACATCTATGAACCTAACCATGAAACACTGCATAAATTCCAGAGCCGTGGGGGAACCCTGGAGAGATTTCTCCGCCAAAGAAACCTAAATCCACTCCAGGTTTTGTCAACTACATTTTATCTCGGGTCTTCTGAGGTCACAGCTGCAGTGAGCTTTATGCTGTTGCTCCAATAGGATCAGACACCTTTACAGAAATATAATGTGAAGCATCCCCAAAAGCTGTTTGTCTCTATGTGAATGGGTGCACAGTAATCAAGAGTTACATTATTATTTAGGATCAAGTATTTTATAAAAGCAAAATTAAACATCAGACATGCCGGAGTGTAACAGAACTTCTAATCTCTGATAAAGGTAAGGTTTTACTTTAAAATGCATCTTAATCTGTCGAAATGGAGCCGATTTATTGATATTGCGTGTTCTTGTGGATGTGTATTCCTTTCCTTCCATCTGTCAGGGTGGCTTATTAAGATGGGCAGGTCCATACAGATGGATAAATAACACTTGCTGTATAATTCTGAGGTGGGTCGGCAGTAATTACCTGAACTCACTTCAGTTTCAGGAAACGTTAGTTATCGATTATTATATTATATTATTATTATTATAGTCTACGAAGGAAAATGCTAATTAATCTCTGGAAGACACTGATCAAACAAAATGAACACATCTGATGTAAACAAGGATTTGAGAGCTAAGTAAATCTAAGCTAGTATCAGGACTGTACATTTCCTTTGATTGCTAAGCATTCACAACTGCTGAGTATACATGCCTTGCATTAGTAGCTTGTTATCTTTACAATTAAAAGAGTCCTTTTTTTCTTTTTTAAAATAAACTTAGAGTACCCAATTCATTTTTTCCAATTAAGGGGCAATTTAGCATGGCAAATCCACCTACCCCGCACATAGAACATACAGTGCAGAAGGAGGTCATTCGGCCCATCGAGTCTGCACCGACCCACTTAAGCCCTCACTTCCACCCTATCCCTGTAACCCAATAACCCCTCCTAACCTTTTTGAACACCAAGGGCAATTTATCATGGCCAATCCACCTAACCTGCACATCTTTGGACTGTGGGAGGAAACCGGAGCACCCGGAGGAAACCCACGCAGACACGGAGAGAACCCACACCTTTGGGTTGTGGGGGTGAAACCCACGCAAACACGGGGAGAATGTGCAAACTCCACATGGACAGTAACCCAGAACCGGGATCGAACTTGGGACCTCGGTGCCGTGAGGCAGCAGTGCTAATCACTGCGCCACCGTGCTGCCCCTAATTAAAAGCATTCCTAATGGTCATTCTAATGCAAACTTTTCATATAATAAAATCAGAGGCCCGGCTCAGAGACTCCAGGTGGGATTTTCCGATGCCACAGCCGCGATTCTCTCTTCCCGCTGCTTATCAATGGGATTTCCGGGAAAACCGCAGGCGGGGGTGCGCTGCTGGTGGGAAAAGAGATTCCCAACGGCCGGAGAATTCCGGGCCTGACAGTGAGATTCTGAACTCAGCGCTGGACAGGAGCCAGCTCTAATTGTTGTGCCTGTGGCTGAGAAGGTGGTGCACCGTTACACCTCATTAATTGTTTGACGTCTAGTTATACCTCACACGTCAAACTCCCGTTGATATGCCGGCCCCGATGTACCAAATCCGAATCGAGTGAGAGGGAAATTTGAGATATTTCTGCACTGCCGAGATAGACACATGGGAGAGGAACGACCCAATGCCTTAGCCCTGAACCTTTTGCAACACGTTATTAGTCATCAGGTTTTCATCTTGGTTTCCCATTTCTGGAAGATTCATAATTTCCTTATATATTAAGACACGGCTAGTTCTGCTTCAGAAATGTAACTTAACATGTGGCATTTTTATTAACAAAAACAAAAATTAGCTTCAATCAGAATGCAAGGCGTTTACCCAAGGATTCATCTTCAGTAGTTTTCGTGGTTGATTTTACCGTGACAGGAAATAGAGGGCTATTCAAAATGGTGGGGTTCCTACCATGATGCCACCTTCTGTTATCCCAGCACCCAAGGACGGAATTGAACTGGGGTCTCTGGCGCTGTGAGGCAGTAGTGCTAACCGCTGTGCCACCATGCCGCCTTTAAGAATGCTGAAGGTTCACTTCAAAACGTCTGCGGTAGTTGAGGTACACTCCCCGCCCTCTAGTTAAAAAACGAAGAGGTGCACTCGCACCCGCTGGTAACAAGGTCTCAACTTTCCAAATTCCTCACATGGCCAGTCTTGGAGGGGCTGAAATGGGAAGCACACTGCAAACGTTCCTTCTTCCTTAAGCCATGCAGTGACAAAGGCAGCAAGTAACCCAACATCTCAACCATATAACAGGCACCAGAAAATGAGGAGAGAAAGGAGGGGGAGATAGGGAAAGCAAAAGGACACAATGCAAATTGCGTTCCATGCAAACAAATGAGATTACAGCTCATGTAAGCTGCTTAGCATATTTACTTCCTAATTATGTCGACCATGCATACTTATCAGTAATCTATCAGGCGTATGAGCCGAATAAAATCGCTAGTTATTTATCCCGCTAGGTTTTCAGCAGGAAATGTGTGTGAAGCATTCGTCGTGAACCATCTTTCTCAATAAAATCTGATACATTCCTAACTGCAAACTATTCAGATAGAATAATTTGAAAAGATGTGAAGTAACTGTTTTAACAAGCAGGAAAGTGCACGCCACAATTGGCTTCATTTGACAGATGATAAGACTCCTCCGTAGCCAGCTGGTTACGATCTAGGTTTTCTATACAGTCTCAAAAGTTGGCGACTGGACCAAACAAAATAGAAGCTAGACGTTGCCACCCAACGTTTTGATAGTTAGCCCAATTCCAAGGTTTCAGTGCAGAATCACAAGGATGTGAGCGTCGGAAGTGGAATACTGGAGGGAAGCACAGTGAGAGAGATCGGGTCAATTAAAGGGGAGTGGTCATAACAGGGAACAAAAGATCTGTCAGTCCTGGGGAAATCTCAAAAGTATCTCAACCTGTAGTCATCCTTTGCTATGGCTGAAGGGACAGGTGAACAAGAGAGATGAAAAGGAAACGGAAGATGCAGTTATTCACCAGAAGTAAAACAGACATGTGGGGTGGCACGGTGGTTAGCAGTGCCGGCTCAGAGTGGTCTGTGTGGATTTGGCGCTTTCTCCCCGTGTCTGCGTGGGTTTCCTCCGGGTGCTCCGGTTTCCTCCCACAGTCCAAAGATGTGCAGGTTAGGTGGCTTGGCAGTGCTAAAATTACCCCTTATTTTCTAAAGAGGTGCAGGTTAGATGGGGACAGGGCAGGGGAGTGGGCCTAGGTAGGATGCTCCTTCAGAGATCAGTGTAGGCCCGATAGACGGAGCGGCCTTCTTGTTCACGGTAGGGGTTCTAGTCACCACAATTCTTCTATCCCGCTGCAAGTTATAAGTTAGTGTAACAAGTTACAAATAACAAAACACTGCAAAAGTAGAAAACCAGGGATCATGAGCAATGATAAGATTGTAAGAAACAGGAACAAGAGTAACCCATTCTGCCCTTCGAGTCTGTTCTACCATTCAACAAGATCACAGGTGATCTTCTACCTCAGCTCCGCCCTCCCACACCATCACCCTTAAGTCCCTTTGTATCCCCAAATCTTGAATACGTTCAAGCACTGAGCAACCACAGTTTGGGACAGTGAATTCCAAAAATTCACAAGCCTTTAGGTGAAGGAATGTCTCACCTCAGTTCAAAATGACCGACCTCTTATTCTGAAACTGTGACCGCTAGTTCTGGATTCCCCAGCCAGGGGAAACATTTCCCCCAGCACCCACTTTGTGAAGATACTAAAAATGTTATACAATTAGTTCCATTAAATAAACTCTCATTCTCCTAAACTAAGAGGCAATTGAGGCCTTATCTACTCAATCTTTTCTCATTGGGAAATCTCTCTCCACTCAAGGCCAATCCAATGAGTCTTCGTTGCACTCCCTTTAGGGCAAGGATATATTTCCCTAGTTACGGGATTATTTGGAGGGGTACTTTGCTCTTGTGTATCTCCTTCCCTTGTCCCTCTTGATGGTAGAGGTCGGGGATTTGGAAAGTGCGGTCGAAGACACCAGTGACCAGCTCAGGTGGCTGATCTGAGAGAAGAGAGCAATGCTCACTGTCCTTGTTCGCAGTTGCTGTGCAGTGATGATCTTCTCACTCTGTACTGAGTAGAGGTTTGCTCAGTTGGCTAGACGGCTGGCTTGGAATGGAATAAAATCCCCACAGTGCAGAAGGAGGCCATTCGGCCCATCGAGTCCACACCGGCCCTTGAAAAGAGCACCCTACTTAAGCCCACTCCCCCACCCTTTCCCCGTAACCCCACCTTACCTTTTGGACACCAAGGGGCAATGTAGCATGGTCAATCTACCTAACCTGCATATATTTGGATTGTGGGATGAAACCGGAGCACCCAGAGGAAACCCATGTCGACGGGGAGAAAGTGCAAACTCCACACGGTCACCTGAGGCCGGATTTGAACCTGGGTACCTGGAGCTGTGAGGCAGCCGTGCTAACCACTGTGCTGCCCACACAGCGATGCTAACAATTCCCTTACTGGCCGAGGGTTATTCATGAAGGTCCCACCTTCTAAACCTTGGCCCTCGCCTGAGGTGTGGCGACCCTCGGGTTAAATCACCACCAGTCAGCTCTCTCTCTGCAGAGGAGCCTTCTCATGTCACCCAATCATGAGAAACTGGATCACATGATGACTCCAAATGTTCCTGCATCTACCTCATAAAAAGGCCGAGTCCCCTTAGTTGAGTATTTTTGCTCCTGGTTTCATACCAGCACCTGTAGCATAATAAGCTGCACGTGCATGGCAACCCTAGAGTAGACAAAGAGAAGCTGAACAATTGCAGCCTAGGCAACTGCCTTTGGCCTACATTCCACCGCCCCTTCCCTTCTCTGAGCCTCCCCATTCTCTATTCCCATTCTCTTCCACTAGAGAGAATGGGAATAGAGCCTCCCCTTCCCAATATCCCAGAAATCCTCTTTTCCTCCATCCTGAAATGTTACCTCACAAGAACCCCCTCCCCCCCAACCCCTCCGATGGATGATCCCCTAACTGTGCCCCACCGTTAAAGGTCTGTGTGGCATATATGGTCACTGGGGCGGAGGCTGCCCATTTTTTAATAAAACCTCAGCGGGGAATGTGTGGCCGAGGCCGCACTTACTCCAGTTCTCTGTACTGAGCAACCCTACCCTGCCGGAGCGCCTCAGTGCCGGGAGAAATCGGGACGCCATTTCTTTCAAAACCCTGACACCAGGCCCCCCCCTCCCCCCAAGCCCCAACTCACTGGTAGAGGGGTCCTCAGGTTACCCCGCACCCCCTGCACCCATACAGGGCACCCCCAGGCCCAATTCACAGCGCAGGAAGATTGCCAGCCTGACACCCCAGCAGCGCCAGCCTGCCACTCGGGCAACCTGATGGCACTGCCAGGGCTCCAGGCCGGGGGTGCCAAGGTGCCCAGCTGGCACTGGCAGTGCTGGGTGCCACCCTGCCCTTTAGGGTAAGCACCTGGGGGTCTCCGATCCCCTGGGAGACCCCCAGGAGCGCCGTTCTGTCTGGGTTCTCTTGTGGGGACCCGCACTGAACGCCGCTCGCCCAAGTTCTCCCGCCAGAGGCTGCCCTGAGCAGCAACTGCTGACCCGGCTGAGCCGAGGGGAGGGGGCGCTGCATCAGGAAATTGATGTTGCTGATGGTCTTGTAAAAGGAAATCCGATGATTTCCCGAACTTCCAAAAGCCACTTTCATGCACATTCTTGCTTGGTTGGCATTTAGTTGGGCTGGTTTCCAACAATGCAGCCCACAAATATTCTGGCTGCGTTGGGGCAAAATCGGTGTTGGGGTAGCGATCTCAACCACGTGTTAGAGCCCTAATTTCCATTTGCAAAAAGACCAATGTTGACTTCAAGCACGTGTGAATGATGCCTCGTTTGTCCTTAGCATAAATGATGGCATATACAAGCGCTTCCTGTCCACCATTCCAGGGCTCAGTGTGAAGGCTCACATCTCTGACAGTGCAGCCCTCCCCCAGTATTGCCCTGGAGTGTCAGCCTGGATTGATTACTTATCTCTGGAGTGGCCCTTTAAATCCTGGACATTCTTCCTCGGAGACCAAGGACAACAAAGTTATGTTGATCCATGTTAGCTTTAAATAATGTGATGTGGAGCTGCTGGCGTTTGACTGGGGTGAGCACAGTAAAAAGTCTTACAACACCAGGTTAAAGTCCAACAGGATTGTTTCAAACACTAGCTTTCGGAGCACTGCTCCTTCCTCACCTGAGGAAGGAGCAGCGCTCCGAAAGCTAGTGAAATCGAAACAAACCTGTTGGACTTTAACCTGGTGTTGTAAGACTGCTTACTTAAATAATGTGAAGTAAGTAGGGCTACAAAAAAAGAAAGAGATAGCAGGGGAGAGCGGAGAAAACAGATTAGGTTAAACTGTAGTAATAAAGTTAATGAATTTAATAAATCGGAAATTGCTTAATAGAAATGCACTCCCAGCATTTGCTGTTTTTATTTAACATTGGGCAGCACAGTAGCACAAGTGGCTAGCACTGTGGCTTCACAGCGCCAGTGTCCCAGGTTCGATTCCCCGCTGGGTCACTGTCTGTCCGGAGTCTGCACGTTCTCCCCGTGTCTGCATGGGTTTCCTCCGGGTGCTCCGGTTTCCTCCCACAGTCCAAAGACGTGCAGGTTAGGTGGATTGGCCATGCTAAATTGCCCTTAGTGACCAAAAAGGTTAGGAGAGGTTACGGGGATAGGGTGGAAGTGAGGGCTTAAGTGGGTCGGTGCGGAATGGCCTCCTTCTGCACTGGATGTTTTATTGCGTTGGCTGCAGAAAAATATTGCAGAAATTATATAAAACTATTTAATCAATTTAGATTTTGCCAATGACATTGCTATGGGGATGAGCTGCACATCCATGTCTTGGCTGCAATGCCTGTACATTTGAAATGCTGAACAGCACAGCTTGCCACTTGCTTTGGCCTTTTGTGTCTATAAATAGAACAGAGCCGTTCTATGGGGCAACTCAAAGCTGCAGTATCTCTCACAGCTCAGCAACACATGCCGGGAGCCAGGTGGACATTGCCCAAAATTCTTATTTGCAGGTAGACCGTCAAGGCTCGACACTGGACTAATTTACATGCTGTATGTACATACCACGCTCCCATGATTTTATCATCTTTTCATTGAACTTGGCACATTGGGAGCTGAGGGAGGTAAGGACAAAATATACGGTGCTTTTTGTGACAGGTCACACAGCATTCAAAAGGGAAGGGTAGGTTAAAATACTGGAAATAGGACTTCAGATTAGGATTCTACTGGCAGGTTACAACAGAAATATACATCCATTTTTACATTACAGACGTTAACAAATCTCCTATTTTGATTTCTGTTGTTGTTTTATAAATTTAGAGTACCCAATTATTCTTTTCCAATCAAGGGGCAATTTAGCGTGGCCAATTCACCTACCCTGCACATCCTTGGGTTGTGGGGGCGGAACCCACGCAGACACGGGGAGAATGTGCAAACTCCACACGGACAGTGACCCAGAGGTGTGATCGAAGCTGGGACCTCGGCACCGTCAAGCAGCAGTGCTAACCACTGCCCCACCGTGCTGCCCCATTTCTGTTTTGATTTCAGATTTTCAATGTTGCGGTCATCTTTTAAAACTCTAACATTTAGATTTAGATTTATTGTCACGTGTACCGAGGTACAGTGAAAAGTATTGTTCTGCGTACAGTCCAGACAGATCATTCCACACATGGAAACATAGGACAGATGATAAATTCACAATGTAAATACATAGACATAATATTCATTTCATTACAAGTACCACAGTGACAAGATCCTGCCAGACAGAACTGATTTAACTCAAGGACTGATTTCTTGAGGGGATTCTGAAATGGAAATAACATTTAAATTGGCGGGGGGCTCGTGTGGCTTCATAGTAAAATAGACTTTTGTACGTTTGCCTCATTTGGAGAACTGCGTCCGGTTCTGGGCCACATTTGAGGAAGGATGTGAAGGCTTTGGAGAGAGTACAGAAGAGATTCACAAGACTGAATCGCGATCGGGGCCCACCGATCCGCGGGCAGGCCTGTGCCGTGGGGGAACTCTTTTCCTTCTGCCTCCGCCATAGTGGAGACCATGGCGAAGGCGGAAGGAAGGAAGAGACCCCCTCCACTGCGCATGCGCGGGGATGCCATGTGTGGCCACTGACGCTCCTGCGCATGTGCCGCATGGCAAAGTCATTTCCGCACCAGCTGGCGGGGCACCAAATGCCTTTCCCGCCACCCGGCGGGGCGGAAATCACTCTGGCGCGGGCCTAGACCCTCAAGGTGAGGGCTCGGCCCCTCAAGATGCGGAGAATTCCGCACCTTTGGGGCGGCGCGATGCCGGACTGATTCGCGCTGTTTTTGGCGCCGGTCGGCGGACATCGCGCCGATTGCGGAGAATCCCGCCCACTGTTCCCACCCAAGAGTACATCAGGGCACGGATTCAAATAATGGGCAAGAGGAGAAGTGATGCGGGGGGAAACCTTTTCACCCAGAGGGTGATTGATAATAATAATAACTGGTGTCTGGGTCAAATTTCCCAAGAGAGCAGTGGAGGCAGGCTGGAACGAGGTATTCAAAAGGGAATTGGATTGCTATCTGGAAAGAGAGAATGTGCAAGGTTACGGGGAGACGGCAAGGGAGTGGGATTAGGCAGAATGCTCTTTCAGCGAGCCAGTGCAGACTCGATGGGCCGAATGGTCTCCTTCTGCACCGGAACGATTATGGGCTGGATTCCTCCACTACGCCCGCTGCAAGAACGCCACAATGGAGAAATCCACTGATGTCGGGTGGGATTCTCCAGTCGCCGGGCGGACGTGGCCGGAGAATCCTGCCCGGTGCGGTCTCGTGTCCTGAAGTAGAACTGTAGGTTGCACTAATGTTTGAAGTCTAGAGTTTAACACATTTTTCTCTTCTCCCCGATTCTTTGCTAGGATATGAGGTTTCAGCAGCAGATTCCTGTGGACCACTTGCCCACGATCTTTGAAACTCACGACGGGCTGTACCACGATGCTCTGTATACGAAAGACGGGGGTCTCAGCAGTGGCTGCAGTCTTTCCCAAACCCAAGACGACTACCTGAAATCTATCTGCCAGCTGGCACAGCCCACTTTCCTTTGTGACACATCTTCCAAGACACAGGACTCAAGTCACGCAGACCCCTCACTCAGGTCTCCCAAGCAGACACATCGGGCCGAGCCTCCTTCGCCCGTGACCGTACCGAGAGGCAGAAGAAAAGGCAATCGCCTCCCTGTGCCGGCAGATGCTTTCTCTCGGGACGCTCTTACAATTGTGGTTAACGGCCAGCATTACAGTCAGACACGAGCAAACAACTCCAATCCATTTTCCTGGCTCTTCGGGCAGTCGGATAAAGGAAACCATAGAAGTAGCCAACAATTTCCACCACAGCGTTCTCAGGTCATTTACCCCAATGAACATCTCCGGAAGGTCCCACTGGCTCTCTCCTGACCACGCGATCGCGGCAGCAAACCGAGCTCATGCAAAGCAATCATCACCACCCCACGGCAGGGCACCCTCAATGGGACACTGCTAACATTATGAAAACTTGAATCTTCAGAACTGTTTTCACGCCATCGATCTGGCGATAAGTAGCGCAGCATGTCCAAGTGCCTTCGGAGGTCCAAGCAGTTTTCTATCGTAGAAAAACTTAATTTCGATTGCGCAAAGGTCACTGATTCCTGATCAAAAAAATGGCAATTCTACTCCCCACTCAGAGTGACCCAGCACTGTCTGGCATTAGGAATACTGCCCTCTCACCTTGATAGGAGTTGAACTCCATTCCAGGCTTAGTGCTGAAACATTTTGTATCCGTTCGTGTTCTATTTGAAATGAGCTGAATTGACGCACCCAGTTCAGAGTGGAATGTGAGATGTGGCTCCTTACTGGGCAGCTCACCCTATTTTTCTCTCTGACTTTGCTCTCCCCCATGTACACTGTCCCTTTGTTCTGGTCTCCCTGAGCCCCATTCAAGGATGGGCCTAAAAGCAGGACTTCGTTTGGATAAGCCAGCCAGCCCCCTACCCATCTCACCCTTCGATAATGGGGAATGGTATTTGCACAATATATGGGGAAGCGGTTTCAATGCCTTTCTTCCTGAAGCAATGAAGACCCATACAACATTTCGCCAAAAGTCCGGACATTTCACAAATCCACCGGGAAGCCAACCTAATAAGTCCAAATTACTTCCTGGTGTAATTTTAACCTAATATCCAGAATGGAGAACGTCCAGGATTGACTGGAAGGTTGGTTTTACACCCACCCACTATTAGTTGAGTGGACAATTCTACCTGGCAAGTTGCAAATCAGCTTTTGCACCCAATCTCATTTGTTTTCCCAATGTGTGTGTAGGGCAAAACATACCTTCCCTGCATTTACTCTGCTGGAACAGGCTGCCTGACCTAATAGCAGACTCTGTTTTACTGCTCCCGGTGGTTTGCTGGTCATCTATTATAGATTCTCATTATGAGTGCCTGGCTAAGATCCAAGGCCCACTATTGGATTTGGCTTTTGTCAGCTGTCCACAGATCTTTTAGCTTTGTTTCAGTGGCATTTTATCAGCTTGTAATAAGGTTTATCTTTCTTTAAAGTGTTTTGTCAATGCCAGTTCGGTTAGTTGGACAATATGAAGAAGTGTGTATTAAAAGATTGAATCTTTCCTCAGTGGGAGTATGAATGACTGTTTTTGTCAGTTTTATGAGCTTGTAAGAAGGGAAACTTTCTTCAAAGGGATTTTCAAAGACTTGCCGGTGTTATAAGTGAATCTATTGATTCTCTACCTAGTGGATAATAACATATATTGCTTCAAAGGCTCAGCATTTGTCGAGACGTCAAATTAATATGAAAATCACAGGTCCCCAAATGCATTAATATTTGATTCTCCATGCTGCAGAGTGCATAGGAGCATTTTCTCCACTGAAGAAAATACTCCAATGCATTTGAACACTTTCACAGTGCCTGTCAATTTAATGGTCCTTTGCTTTTTAAAAATAAAGCCCAATCATGAATCACTCAATTAAATTATCATACCCCATCTGAAAGTAAGTCACTTTTTAACTTATCTGTCAAAAGCTTCCTGACTCCAGACCAGGCCCCCCCCCCCCGGCCACTGTGGTACATGATTGCTCTTAGAAGTCATGAATCATGTCTCCTGCAAAAGCCGGCCACATGCATCAAAATTGCAGGAGTCTGAATTTCAGGTCCCCACAAAGGAGTTGACAAGGGCGTGATTGCTGAGTGCGGGCTGGTTATCTGCAGGCTTATCCCAGGGCCGTAACAATCCCACAAGAGAGGAATGGCAGTAAGAATCCCAGAATCAGGTCCCACCTACCATTTATAAAATCCCCTCACCTCCATGCCGCCATTGATGAAGACGTGAAGATCCAGTCCAACATTGCTATTTCTGAAGCCCAAGATCCCATATGCATTGCTAACTACTCTCACAGTATGTCCAATCACCTTCAACGATGCATGCACATGCCCATAAAATAGGCTTTGAATTATGGTCGGATTGGAGAGAGCAGTTTGGAAATACTTTGGATTTTGCGAGCTCCAAAATCCAATGAGTGTCCTTTTCTGCCATGTATTAAATTCCACCAACTTTACTCTCCCCATCTCTCAGCTGAATTTCTTTTAGAAAAAGTACCAGGGATATATATTACTTGGCCACATGATGGTGCTCAACCTTCATTGTCGCCGCTGAAGTTCTTTTGTAACTGAGGAAACGTTTGAGCATTCCGAATCTGCCACGCGAATGAGTGATCCCCCAAATCAATAAAAGGCCGGAAAACATGGAAGGCCCCTTCCTCATTATTCCTTTCGCGTGTTGGAGCAGAATGCTGCTTTCCAATTTCAACACAGGCTCAAGACCATTCAGCCCAACTGATCCAAGCCGGGGTGTAAGCCCCGCACGAGGTTCCTTCCTCCCCATCTCAGCTGATCCCACCAGGAAAACCTTGGGCTCCTTAGTCCCTCGTGAATTTATAAACCCAGAAAATGGTGTGCATGAAGAGTCAACACAGGGGGCTTTTGATTCTATTTCGCTAAGGAACACATTTTGCATTCACAACGATCACACCGCAAGGACACACAAGTGTGAGCAGTACATTTTAGTTACCAACTAGAAAAACAAAACAAAAAAATTAGGTTACTTCATAGTCCTCCTCGAGTTTGAGAATTTATCTCCGGAGCTAAATGACTTGTACAGCAACAAACGGTTGACTTCTTGCTCCTCATCCAAGATCAGAGCCCATTATTCCGGGAGGCCATCTCTTGTTTGTGAACCCGTTCCAAGATCTTGCAAAACTTTTATGGTGAATTTAAAAAACATGGTGTCCTAACGGCCGAGTTCAACTTGTTTCAATGCGGATCAGACAAAGAGTTTCTGTACAATGTGATGGTTTCAATTAGCCACATAATGACCACTTGTTTTTTGGTTATGATTTTCTCTTGTCGTGCAAATGTTTACTGCACAGTTGGAGTTTGCATTCTTCACTTTTCTCTTTAAAAAAAGTATTACAAAAATCCCGTTTATGATAGACAATGCAGCTTTAACGCTGGGACCGTGCTCAATCAGGCCCAATTGCCTTTTCTGCTGACTCAATAAACATTCAGAGTTTGGGCGACAATTCCTATTCGACTGGAGCCTGCTCGTTGGGAGGTTGCTATTTCTGGCTGAAATGACCGTAAAATCATAGAATCCCTACAGTGCAGAAGGAGGCCATTCAGCCCATATATCTGCCATGAGCCTAGGAAGGAGTACCGTACCTGGACCCACACTTCCATCCCATCCCCGTAACCCTACCTAAGCTTTTGGACACTCAGGGGCAATTTAGCTCGGCCCATCCACCTAACCTGCACATCTTTGGACTGTGGGAGAAAACCGGAGCACTCGGAGGAAACCCACGCAGTTACGGGGAGAAATTATAACCATCTCTGGACAGGGAATTGAAGAATCCTGAATTCTGATCAAGTAAGTTGTGTACCTCTGTAGAAGCCAGGTATTTCTAATACAACTAATATAGGTAAAAGATAGCTGTTTAAGCATAAATATTAAGCCCCAGTTTTAAATACCCATTTTAAATTCGCTTATAACCTCAGGTCATCTCTGAACATACAGAGACACAAAACAGCATGAAACAGCATAATTCCATCATAGATTAAAACAGCACAGTTGCAAGACAGTTTGACACTATACTTGTGCTGTCAGATCAAGGACAGAGCTACACCATAGCAATGCCACAGTAATATGAAGGCACCATTGTTCACAATGCAGATAACAGCTAAGTCAGCAGAAGACCAGTTTAAGCTGGTAAAGATAATAGCACAGAATCGCATTCCATAACATGCACAAGTATTCAGACATGAAACAATTAAAACTAATGTTGCACATTGAAGATGGACGGCTTGCCGTTAAATCAAATGTGTTTAAGAGTCTAACCCAAACCAATTAGTATTATATTGGGGTGTGATTAGATGACTTAAGACAGATATGAAAGGGTATAACTGAAGCGGTTTCGGCCCGCCATATTGAGTGAGTGTGTTTTTTGTGTGTTTTTGGTGTTTTAGTTATGTTGGAGTTTAGTTTAAGATTAGTTTTAGATTATCTCTCTCTCTCTCTCTTTCTCTTTTTCATATTTCATTTTCAGACTTTGACTTTTAAAAGTAATTGTTGAGCTGTTTGCCTAAGCAAGAAGATAATGTCTGTAATTCTTTTAAAAGCTTCAAATTGTCTACGAAATGCCTTTTAAATGACTTTCAAATTGTAATCAATGGAAGACAAATAAAACAATTCTTATTGGCACCTGAGAAGTTTTAACTTAAATTTCTGCTGAGTTCCAGTAATCGCAAAGTGCTACTAGTAACCGAATGGTAGGAATCCTTCAACCTCCTTCCCAGCCTACAAGTGAATGATTTTGCGAGGGTGGAAATGGCTAAAGTGGTCTCTGAACCTATAATCGTCTTTGATGTACTTAACATGGTTTCTGAACTCATTAAGTGATTGCACATTCTGCGGGAACAATTTTGTCTTCCGCACTTCCTCCATTGGTGTGGAAGATCTCACACGCTTTGCCTGTGGTGATGCAGCCATTGATGCTTTCCAAGACCCCAACATTCACCATTTTGTACCTCAGTCAACAGGGTTTTGAGTCTATAGCTTGGTCAGAAGTTCTTTCTTTTCATGAATCCCGGCACTGTGACATTGTTCAGAATATGAGTGCTGCTTTAACGCATTGAAAACACAATTAGCTAGTTTCAAATCCATCCCGGTTCTATCATCGACTTGGAGTTCCGGAACAGAACATTCGAGCAGCGTTCCATCTACCACAAGTGACATGATCATGCTTGATCTCTCTGCCCTTTCCTACAGCCCACGTTTTGCAGTTATTGAAGGTTTATCAGGCCCATAGGGATCGTGCCTCGTTTCCTATCAAAACTGTCATCGCATGAGCTTTCACCATCTGTAAAAGGATGAGTCATTCGATAATTCTCAAAGGAAATGGAAAGTTTGCTGCCACCACTGACCGTAAAATCATAGAATCCCTACAGTGCAGAAGGAGGCCATTCAGCCCATCGAGTCTGCACTGAGCCTAGGAAGGAGTACCGTACCTGGACCCACACTTCCACCCCATCCCCGTAACCCAGTAACCCAACCTAAGCTTTTGGACACTAAGGGGCAATTTAGCTCGGCCCATCCACCTAACCCGCACATCTTTGGACTGTGGGAGGAAACCGGAGCACCCAGAGGAAACCCACGCACACACAGGGAGAACGTGCAGACTCCACACAGACAGTGACCCAAGCCGGGAATTGAACCTGGGACCCTGGAGCTGTGAAGCAATTGTGCTATCCACAATGCTACCATGCTGTCCTAAAGGATCCAAGACAATCTTTGCAGTTCTTGAAGCCTGCTGTCATCATCAACCGATTGTTAAGATACCGGATCAGGCCCCAACATTTGTAAGGATACTGGGCAAGAACCCTAAACGATTTTCTTTTACTTTGTAAAACTGAGGAAAGGATGCTTCACCCAGGGGTGATGTCTCTGACCAATACATAGGAACATAGGCATTAGGAGCAGCAGTGGGCAATTCAGCCCTTCGAGCCTGCTCCACCATTCAATCAGATCATGGCTGATCTCTTCCTGGTCTCAAAACCACCTCCCTGCACATTCCCCATATCCCTTTAACCCATTTTAAAAATCAGAAATACATCTATCTCCTTCTTGAAACCATTTGATGACGCTGATTCCACCGCACTATGGGGCAGCGAGTTCCACAAATTCACCACCCTCTGCGAGAAGTAGTTCCTCCTCATCTCAGTTTTAAATCGACCGCCTCTCAACCTATACCTGTGACCTTTGTTCTAGATTGTCCCATGAGGGGGAACATGTGGTCTCCATTTACTTTATCAATCACTTTTAGTATTTTATACACCTCGATCAGATCCCCTCTCATCCTTCTAAACTCCGAGTATAATCCCAATTGCTCTGTTTAATCGCTCTGCATACGTCAGCCCTTTCATCCGCAGTTTCGTGAGAGATCAGGATGCCATTTTACATCGCAACGTCACGCGAAATTGCGTTAGATCTCGTGAAGTGTTGCGAGCCGGGTAGATCCCGGGAGCGGGGTCTCCCAGCTTTTTTGGCCACGCCGCGGCGATCTGCATTTCGGGCGAAGTGTGGCCTTTGGATCACGCCCATCATAACCAATGCATCCACTATCTCCACTGCACCTCCCTTAATATCCTATGGTGCAAGCCATTAGGCTCCAGAGACTTATCTGCCGTTAACCCCTTAGTTTATTCAATACCTTCTCCCTAATGATGGTTATTGCACCAAGTTACTCTGCATTAACTAGTTTTTGCAAAATATTATCCTATGCCGTGAAGGTAGAGGCAAAATATTAGTTTAGTGCCTCCGCCACCTCTGTGTTCCCCATTATTACCTCACTGGTATCGTTCTCTAAAGGGCCAACATTTACTTCAGCTATTCTCTTCCTCTTTATATACTTATAGAAGCTTTTGGTATCAGTGCTTATGTTAGTTTCCTTTCGTAAAACATCTTAGCTCTTTTGATTTTATTTTTAGAAGCCATTTGCTGAACCTTGAAGCTCTCCCAATCCTCCAGCTTACCACTAGCCTTTGCAGGATGTTATGCCCCAGTTTTTTGCCTTGATGTCTTCCTTTACTTTCTTGTTTAGCCATGGAACGTTTTTCTCCCTTTTACAATTCCTCTTTCTCTCAGGAATGTACTTTAATTGGATGTATTCAATATCTCCCTGAACATCCGCCATTGTTCCTCAACTGTCCGACCCTCAATTATTTGTGCCCTGTCTACTTGGGCCCACTCTTTCCTCAGGTCTGTATAATTACCTCTGCCCAACGCTAAAACTCTAGTATGGTCCTCGGTCTTCTCTCGCTCAATCTGAAATTTAAATTCTAGTATGATAGGTTTCTATTATGTTAAGGTATCTTTTATGTTAAAACAAACTTTAATTTAAACACAGAATTAATTACATTAACATCAAAGAAATAGCTTTACAATTATCAGTTGAACTATTCTTAAACAAAAGGAAAAAAAACTTGAATATACTATACCTGTCGCTAATTCCATTTGAGCAACCCAATTCAGTTCAAATGCTACTTATAAATAAAGTTAACAAAACAGGTTATTTTCTTAGCTGTGCACAGACATCTGGGGCGAAATTCTCCCCCAACGGCGCGATGTCCGCCGACTGGCGCCCAAATCGGCACCAATCAGACGGGCATCGCGCCGGCCCAAAGGTGCAGAATGCTCCGCATCTTTGGGGGCCGAGCCCCAACATTGAGGGGCTAGGCCGACGCCGGAGGGATTTCCGCCCCGCCAGCTGGCGGAAATGGCGTTTGTTGCCCCGCCAGCTGGCGCGGGAATGCGGCGCATGCGCGGGAGCGTCAGCGGCCCTGACAGTTTCCCGCGCATGCGCAGTGGGGAGAGTCACTTCCGCCTCCGCCACGGTGGAGGCCGTGGCGGAGGCGGAAGGGAAAGAGTGCCCCCACGGCACAGGCCCGCCCGAGGATCGGTGGGCCCGAATCGCGGGCCAGGCCACCGTGGGGGCACCCCCCGGGGTCAGATCACCCCGCGCCCCCCCCCCCAGGACCCCGGAGCCCGCCCACGCCGCCTGGTCCCGCCGGTAAATACCAGGTTTAATTTACGCCGGCGGGACAGGCAATTTCTGGGCGGGACTTCGGCCCATCCGGGCCGGAGAACTGAGCGGGGGGTCTCGCCAACCGGCGCGGCCCGATTCCCACCCCCGTCCAATCTCCGGTACCGGAGACTTCGGCGGGGGCGGGATTCACGGCGGCCAATGGCCATTCTCCGACCCGGCGGGGGGGTCGGAGAATGACGCCCCAGGTGACAGTTCCTTTCAAGTGCAAATCCAATACACTTCTGCTCAACCTAACAGCATTTGACAAAACTGATGTTCAACAAACATACTGCAGAATTACAGACAGACCTGGCTCCTCCCATTAACTACATCACCTGTATCCCACTAAGATCCTAGGCCTGCTTAGCTAGGACTAAATACAATCCCCCTTAAATGATCTATTCTCCAGGGAATCTCGGGCAATCATAACAACATCCCATTAGCCCTTTGTCTATAACCAAGTAAATACTTGAAACAATAATTACCTCACTTTTTATGACCCTTTAATTACATCTTTAGTAGACTCACTGTCTGTATGTATTTTTGTCCAAGTTTCTTAACTAACATACCTGCCACAAATCTGAAATATAATATATATCAATTTGTACATTCATCACACAATCAATATGAAGGGCAGATCAATCTGGAGAGTATTTAGCTGAAGTAGTACGGCTTTGGTCAACCAATACTGAGCCACATGAAATAAAACCATGCTCTCACTGATGTGGTACTAGCTACAGCTTATTAGTCTAAACTTGTTGAAATGTTTAAATAACACTTGGCAAACTTGGCTTTTACAGAGCGAGGTAACAAGCTCCAGCTGGGCGGGCCTCCACCCATCAGCGAGAAAGTTCGTATTCCACGAGTCCCACGGGAGATTGAACAGTGTATCCCTGCAGGCCTCGTAAGGGTTATAACAGGAGCAGGAATAGGCCATTCGGCCCCTTGAGCTTGCTCTGCCATTCAAAGACGATCGTGGCTGATCTAGTTGTGGCAGTAACTCCTTCCTACCCCCGACCGGCTCTTGTCAATCAATCCAGCCTTAAAAATATTCAATAACCTCGCCTCCACCATTCTCTGGGTAAGCGAGCTCCACAAACTCAAGACCAAAGATGTGCAGATTAGGTGGATTGGCCATGCTAAATTGCTCCTTCGTGTCCAAAAAGGTTAGATCGGGTTACTGGGTTATGGGGATAGGGTGGAGGCTGTGGGCTTAAGTAGGGTGCTCTTTTCACGGGCCGGTGCAGACTCGATGGGCCGAATGGCCTTCTTCTGCACTGTAAATTCTATGATACTCCCTAAGAGAAACTTAACGAGTATGCCTTCCAGAGGTCTAAACCGAAGATTCACACGTGGACTTTTGAAGCCCAAGTATTCACTGGATAATTCTCACGCTCATTTTTGGATACCATTGCTGTTGTTGGACAACAGTTGATTATAAGCTATTTTAAATATGCTGGAGTCCTCTCGCGATGCATCTTCTTCACTGACATATAGTGATTATGAGTAACAAAGATCTTTGAACATTATCACAGTTGTGCATCACTGTGGAACATGGAGCTTACATGTTGTTTAATGAGCCAAATCCAGTGATAATGAGGACTGGGCAGTGCAACACTGCCTGTTCGGAGATGTGTGAAGTGCAGGTTTTCTCTTACCGCCGCCTCTAAGCGTTAGGTGGATGTAGGTATGTTCAGCAACTCAACCGCCACCCTCTTCAGGCAACTAGGGACGGGCAGATAATAAATCCGACCCTGCCCAGCAGTGTCTCAGAATGAACGAATAAAATGGGTGTTAGTACAATTAGAAGGTTTCTCTAATGGCCAGCTAAGTCACTCAGCCAAGAAAATCAGGAAATCAAAAGTTCTGTGCCTGTTTTGTTTGCTGAATTGTGTCACAACGGAGTTCCTTTATAATGGGGAACAGGAACCCCGAGAGCGACAAGAAACTTCTGTTGCAAAGCATAATACGTAACACGGACCCCGAGACCAAGATTATTTTTTCCTTTGTGGCCCATGCCTCACTCCAAGCGGACGCAACTTGCTGAAACCCGCTCTCCATATTCGCACATGGAATGTGACCCCCATGACTCATACATTTTCGACACCACGGGCGAAATTCTCCGTTATCGGCGGAAACTCCGCCGATCGGCGCAAAAAACGGCGCAAATCCCACTTGCGTCACGTCATAAAAATGGGCCGATATTCTGCGGCCCGAAATGGGCTAGCAGCGACGTAACGGGATCCGCGCTTGCGCAGTGGTTCACGCTGTGCAGCGTCATACACGCTGCACGGCGTGACGGCTCATAAGGCCGCGCAGCTCCCCCCCACCCGACCGGAACAGCCGACCGCAACACCCGACTTGATGGCTGGCCGTCGCTCAGCCCCGAGGTTCGAGTCACGCGATGTGGAGGCGCTCCTGGATGCGGTGGAGCAGAGGAGGGACGCCCTGTATCCCGGGCACGGCCGCAGAGTTGCCCCACGCCACAGCCGGCGTCTGTGGAGGGAGGTGGCAGAGGCCGTCACCGCTGTGGCCCTAACACCACGGACAGGCACCCAGTGCCACAAGAAGGTGAACGACCTCGTCAGAGCAGGCAGGGTGAGCCTCCCCCATATCCCCCTCCCCCAAATCCCCCCTCCCCCATATCCCCCCCTCCCCCATATCCCTCCCTCCCCCATATCCCCCATCCCCCATATCCCCCATATTCCCCCCTCCCCCATATCCCCCCTCCCCCATATCCCCCCCTCCCCCATATTCCCCCCTCCCCCATATCCCCCATATGCCCCCCTCCCCCATATCACCCCTCCCCCATATTCCCCCCTCCCCCATATCCCCCTCCCCCATATCCCCCCTCCCCCATATCCCGCATATCCCCCCTCCCCCATATCCCCCCTCCCCCATATTCCCCATATCTCCCCCTCCCCCATATCCCCCCTCCCCATATCCCCCCTCCCCCATATCTCCCTCCCCCATATCCCCCCTCCCCCATATCCCCCATCCCTCATATCCCCCATATTCCCCCCTCCCCCATATCCCCCCTCTTCCATATCCCCCCTCCCCCATATCCCCCCCTCCCCCATATCCCCCATATCCCCAAGTGAATCCAGCCCTAACCTTAACCTATGCAATGCACGTGCAACCGATGGCGTGCATTCATATACCTGCCTAACACTGTTGCCTTTTACCCCTGCCACCACCCCCCCCCCCCAGGAGAAGCGCGCACACAACAATAGGGAGCATGTGAGGACTGGAGGAGGGCCCGCTGATGAGAGGCCACTGACCGTACACGAGGAAAGGGCCCTGGAACTGGCTGGCGGACCTGAGGACCGGGAGGTTGCTGATGCAGAGGTCGGGGCCCCACGAGCAAGTGAGCCACCAACAGCCCGTCCCCATATCCCCCCTCCCCTATATCCCCCTCGCCTGTATCACCTGATCACTGCCTGATGTCTAACCATGCATGCTTCATTGTGTATCGCAGGACCAAACGTCCAGGCACCCATCCCCGCAGATGCAGACCGCCCGCAGGATGCCCCTCGGAGACCACGGGAGACGGAGAGACCCGCACCCTCCAGCATGCGACGCCCGCAGGATGCCCCTCGGAGACCACGGGAGACGGAGAGACCCGCACCCTCCAGCATGCGACGCCCGCAGGATGCCCCTCGCACACCACGGGAGACGGAGAGACCTGGAGCAACAGGGAGACGACACCCCCGTCACGTGCGGAAGCGACCACCCAGCGATGAGGGGGGCAGCCACAGGCCCCCGTCACATCCGAGCCAGGACACCACTACCCAGGACACCACTATCCAGGACACCCCTACCCGGGACACCACTACCCAGGACACCCCTACCCGGGACAGCACTACCCGGGACAGCACTACCCGGGACAGCACTACCCGGGACAGCACTACCCGGGACAGCGCTACCCAGGACACCCCTACCCGGGAAGACGAAATACCGGACAGTGACTCAGAGTGGATGGGTGGAGACGAACCCCCACCCCAAAGTGCCATGGACTCAGAGTGGGACGAAGAGCACGACACAACGCCACTGCTGACACCAACACCCTCCACCATCGCAGAAACACTCACCACGGTTGGGCACTTTAGTGATGAGGCGTCTGGTACACTCACTGGTGCGCACAACACAGCCGTCCCGGTACAGCAGGTGGAGGTAGGAGCAGCAGAGGGACCGGGCGGTCGGAGGGCAGCCCAGGCCAAGCGAACATCTGCCGCCCAGATGGATCCCGGGTTCCTGCAGTTACCACACCCACACATAGATCCGATGCAACCACCGACACGGAGACGAGCGAATAGGGTGACGGCCGGCTTGCGGCAGCTGCGGTCGCAGGTGGAGGAGTCCACCCGCGTCCAGGAGCTGGGAGTGGTCCCGGTCATGCGTGCCACCCAGGCTGACACCGCACGGGTGGCGTCCGCGGTGGAGGCAATGGGTGCGACGGTGTCAGACATGGGGAACGGTTTGCGAGGCCTGGGGCCTTCCGTGCAGGCGGCGTCTGTGGCCCAGGAAATGGCTGCCCTCTCACAGGAGGCCATGAGCCAGTGCCAGCGCCAGATGGCAGAGGCGCACAACGCCATAGCCCAGTCTCAGCACGCCATAGCCCAGTCTCAGCAGGCCATGGCCCAGTCTCAGCAGGCCATGGCCCAGTCTCAGCAGGCCACAGCCCACTCTCTGCAGGCCATGGCCCAGTCTCTGCAGGCCATTGCCCAGTCTCAGCAGGCCATCGCTGAGGGCATCGGCGCCAGTGGCCATGTGCGAGCTGGCGTCGCACTGTCGCAGACAGGGTTCGACAACCCCCTGGGCTCCATGGCTGCAAACCTGCAGACCCCTGTCGATACCAGCACGGGCCTCCAGGACTGGCAGCGCCAGATGTCGGGGGCGCGTCGGATGGCCAGTCCGTTCGCATCCCCCACCCATGTAGAGGCCTGGGGGCCATCGGGCACCCCGAGGGAGGAGGAGGTGGTGTGGTCCGTCCCGGCTCCCTCTGTAGGGGAGGTCCCGGTACACCGCGACACCTCGGACTCCCCCCCTTCCGTCCCAGGTGCATCGGGTGGGCAACGGGCAGGACAGGCTGGCAGCTCGCCATCCCAGTCGCCCGGGCCGCAGCCTGGCCCATCTAGGCCAGGACGCCTCAGGAAACGGCTGCCAAAGGGATCCGGTGTCAGAGGGCAGGAATCACAGGAGTCCACCTCCAGTTCTGCTGTACCGTCTGGGGAACCACGTAGACGTAGTCAAAGGGCCTGTAAGGCCAAACAATTAGACACTGAGTAAGTTGGCACGGGTGCAGGGCACAGATGAGTTTTAGGCGCTAGGGCACGTGCATGAACTCCTTTGGTTATTAAAGTCAATGTTACACCTACCGAAGCTGCCTTTGTGCTCTGTCCAAAGTGTGCGGGGGTGTCATGTACGTTGAGCGCAAGTGTGTGTGTGACGGGTGGTCTTACCTCAGCCCCAGGTGAGTCTGCCCCCTTCCCCCTGGGCCGCCATCAACATCCCCCGGGCAGAGGACGGGACCGTGCGCTGCAGTGTCACAGCCGCATGCAGGGATGGTCCGGGTGGATGGTGGTACTGTGGCCATGGGTCAGACATAGTCCAACGATGTAGAGCCAGGAGCTCATCGGAGGCGGGTTGTCATCATTCTCCATGGCCTGCGATAGACACGCGTCCACCCGCAACTGGGTGAGCCCGGCCCGTTGTGCCGCCGGTGGATCGGCAATTGGGGGTGGGGGGGTGGTGTGCATGCGGGTGGGGTGTGTGGGGTTGGGGAGGGGGGTGAGGGTGCTGGGTGGGTGGATGGGTGGGGGGTGTGGGTGGTCGGCTGTTGTCATGGTGTGCGGTCTGTGGCCATACTACCCGATTCCCACGCCCATCTAGTCAGTGAAGCGGGCGGCTATCAGTCTGTCCCGTGCCCGCTGGGCCAGCCGGTAACGGTGGACAGCCACCCGTCTGTGTCTACCCAGTCTGCCCTGACCATTGCCCCCTCATCTGGGGAGGACTGGGCCTCTTCCTGCTGCTCCTCCACTCCGCCCTCCTCTGCCTGCGGCACATCGCCCCTCTGCTGGGCTATGTTGTGCAGGACGCAGCACACCACAATGATGCGGCCGACCCTATCTGACCGATACTGGAGGGCGCCCCCAGAGAGGTCCAGGCACCTGAAACGCATCTTCAGCACGCCAAAGCACCTCTCGATCACTCCCCTTGTCGCTACATGGGCATCATTGTAGCGGTTCTCCGCCTCATTGCGTGGCCTCCGTATAGGCGTCATCAGCCACGATCGCAATGGGTAGCCCCTGTCGCCCAGCAACCAGCCCCTCAGCCGGGGATGGCGTCCCTCGTACATGCCGGGGATGGATGACCGCGACAACACGAATGAGTCGTGTACACTGCCTGGGTGACGGGCGCGTACGTGCTGGATCATCATGCGGTGGTCGCAGACCACCTGTACGTTCATTGAATAGGTCCCCTTCCTATTAGTGAACACGGCCCTGTTCTCTGCAGGTGGCCGCACGGCGACGTGCATCCCATCGATCGCGCCCTGGACCATGGGGAACCCGGCAACGGCAGAGAAGCCCACGGCCCGGGCATCTTGGCTGGCCCGGACCACGGGGAAGCGGATGTAGCGGTGCGCCATGGCATAAAGGGCATCTGTCACTGCCCGGATGCACCGATGTCTGCGATATGCCGGACAGGTCCCCACTCGGTGCCTGGAATGACCCCGTTGCATAAAAGTTCAGGGCCACCGTAACCTTGACGGACACGGGGAGAGGGTGTCCCCCGCCAGTGCCACGCGGTGACAGGTGTGCCAGCAGGTGGCAGATGTGTGCCACGGTTTCCCGGCTCATCCGGAGTCTCCTCCTGCATTCCCGGTCCGTGAGGTCCTGGTATGACTGCCGGGGCCGGTACACACGGGGCGCCCTCGGGTGCCTCCGTTGCCGTGGGGCCGCGACGTCCTCCTCCCCCTCCTCGTCCTGTCGGTCAGGTGTCCCTCCAGCCTGGGCGGCTGCCGCCTGCCCCTCTGCGGCAGCCTGCGCCGCCTCTCTGGCACGCTCCTCCTCCTCCTCCTCCTCCTCCTCCTCATCCAGGGCAACATAGACATGAGCGGCTGCCACCACGGCGGCCAACATCGCTGGATGGTCTGAAAACATGACGGCCTGGTGGGGGGGGGGGAGGGGAACGACGACATGTCATCATTGCCCATATCCCCTCCTCCCCCCAGCCAGGTGGCATGGACCGCATGGGTCCAACTGCTGGAGGCTGGCACCTGGCCAGGTGGACCAACTCATTTGCCCTCCCATCACCCACCCCGGCACGGACCCCCCCCCCCCCAACCTCCACCCCGGCACGGACCCCCCCCCCCCAACCTCCACCCCGGCACGGACCCCCCCCCCCCAACCTCCACCCCGGCACGGACCCCCTCCCCAACCTCCACCCCGGCACGGACCCCCTCCCCAACCTCCACCCCAGCACGGACCCCCCCCAACCCCCAACCTCCACCCCAGCACGGACCCCCTCCCCAACCTCCACCCCGGCACGGAGCCCCTCCCCAACCCCCAACCTCCACCCCGGCACGGACCCCCCCCCCCAACCTCCACCCCAACACGGACCCCCCCCCAACCCCCAACCTCCACCATGGCACGGACCTCCTCCACAACCTCCACCCCGGCACGGACCCCCTCCCCAACCCCCAACCTCCACCCCGGCACGGACCCCCCCCCAACCTCCACCCCGGCACGGACCCCCCCCCCCAACCTCCACCCCGGCACGGACCCCCTCCCCAACCTCCACACCGGCACGGACCCCCTCCCCAACCTCCACCCCAGCACGGACCCCCCCCAACCCCCAACCTCCACCCCGGCACGGACCCCCTCCCCAACCTCCACCCCGGCACGGACCCCCTCCCCGACCCCCAACCTCCACCCCGGCACGGACCCCCTCCCCGACCCCCAACCTCCACCCCGGCACGGACCCCCCCCCCCCAACCTCCACCCCAGCACGGACCCCCCCCCAACCCCCAACCTCCACCCCGGCACGCACCCCCTCCCCAACCTCCACCCCGGCACGGACCCCCTCCCCAACCCCCAACCTCCACCCCGGCACGGACCCCCCCCCCAACCTCCACCCCGGCACGGACCCCCCCCCCCCAACCTCCAACCCGGCACGGACCCCCTCCCCAACCTCCACCCCGGCACGGACCCCCTCCCCAACCTCCACCCCAGAACGGATCCCCCCCAACCCCCAACCTCCACCCCGGCATGGACCCCCTCCCCACCCTCCACCCCGGCACGGACCCCCTCCCCAACCCCCAACCTCCACCCCGGCACGGACCCCCCCCCAACCTCCACCCCGGCACGGACCCCCCCCAACCTCCACCCCGGCACGGACCCCTTCCCCAACCTCCACCCCGGCACGGACCCCCTCCCCAACCTCCACCCCAGCACGGACCCCCCCCCAACCCCCAACCTCCACCCCGGCACGGACTCCCTCCCCAACCTCCACCCCGGCACGGACCCCCTCCCCAACCCCCAACCTCCACCCCGGCACGGACCCCCCCCCCAACCTCCACCCCGACACGGACCCCCTCCCGGCACTCCCCCGGAGCTCAGCCTACTCTAACCCCCCCCCCCCCCCCGCCGCACACACACACACACAAGCCGAGACACACCTCTCCTCACGCAATCAGTCTGCGGCCACTCCATTTCTTGCCCAGAGCCAACCCCCCAGGCCGTCACTCACCTCCTCGCTGGTCGGCGTGAGCCTGGAGCACCGGGTCACGCCGATGAAAAGGAGGTTTGATTCACGTCGACGTGAACGGTCATCACGTCGACGGGACTTCGGCCCATCCGGAAGGGAGAATATCGGCAGGCCGAAAATCGGCTGCCTTGCGCAGACCCGTGACATTCTCCGCGGCAGCGGCGCCATTAACGCCCCGCCGACTTTTCTCCCTTCGGAGACTTCGGCGGGGGCGGGGTGGGATTCACGGCGGCCAACGGCCATTCTCCGACCCGGCGGGGGGTCGGAGAATGACGCCCCACATTTCAGGAGGTTTTAACCAGCGCAGGGACCATTAGATCACTTGTTGTGATCAATGGCAACAGACTTCTGCAAGGGAAGGTGTATTTAAATTCAAATTTCCCCTTCAGCCACCACCAGTCAAACTGATAAGAAATGACCCTCGTGTTACAGTCACTCGTGTAGAGAATGTTGTTTTTGAAAAACAACTGATGTCGCAATTATAAAATTGCATGTCTGCAAGTAATCAGGACTTAAACCAGAAAGATGAGTGGCTGCTTCCAAACCTGAATTTCGAGACTATATCTCTCTTCACCCGGATTTCTGACCATTTACTTTCCTTCACAAAAATATATATATTTTTAGAATATACAGTGCAGAAGGAGGCCATTTGGCCCATCGAGTCTGCACCGACCCACTTAAGCCCTCACTTCCACCCTATCCCTGTAACCCAATAACCCCTCCTACCATTTTTGGTCACTGAGGGCAATTTATCGTGGCCAATCCACCTAACCTGCACGTCATTGGACTGTGGGAGGAAACCAGAGCACCCGGAGGAAACCCACGCAGGCACGGGGAGAACGTGCAGACTCCGCACAGACAGTGACCCAGCGGGGAATCGAACCTGGGACCCTGGCGCTGTGAAGCCACAGTGCTATCCACTTGTGCTGCCCTATTTTGGGATTGGATTACGTTTAATTGTTGTACATTAAAACAAAATTAATTTGCGCAGATTTGAAACGCAAGGCCGGCCGACGCGGGCTACGTTAAGGGTGTCAATTAAAAACCAGACAAGCAATTTCTTTAGGAGTGCCGCAGCTGAGAGGCCTTTAAACTGATACAGCAGGTGTAGGATTGCTGGGTCCCCAAAGACCGGCAGTCAAGGACTTGCAACAAATAATACTTTATTTACTAGCTGAGCAGCCACTCAATGCTTGTACGCTGCCTGCGCTCCGGGGAGGACTCCCATCACGTGACCCTTTTAGTCGCCTCGTTATCACATGGCCACTCGGTCTACAGCGCACATCTCCAGTCTCAAACCCGGAATCCATTAGCAAGACGACCAGGATCTACAGCACTCATATTTACTGCCCCTCTTCTTCTTGTGGTCATAACTAATAAACAAAACGGTTCAGGGCAGTCAGGCTTGAAACAAAGAGGCTCAAACGCAGGAGAGTCAGAGTTCTCTCTATTCCCTCCATTCCCAGCCAAACCTCACAAGTTGTGCAACCTCATTGTGTCTCCCTCAAATTTAACATGGGTTTCACAGGCATGTTGAGGTTCTGGCCTTCATCCTCAGGATGCAGGTGCCTCTAGCGAGATCACCGTTACTGCCCAACCTTCACTGCCCAGGGGCGGAGGTTGTTCTGAGCCACCTTCTCGAGTCGCTGCAGTCCAACTGGGGAAGGGTTGCGGGTTCCAGCACGTTGGCTCAGCAACATTGAAGGAGTGACGATGAGACATGTCCACGTCAGGCTGCTGTGCGATTTGGAGAGGATCTTACAGGTGATGGTGTTGCCACGCACCTGCTACTCTGGGTGGTTGGTTCAGCAGGTGCTTCACAGGTTGACTTGTTGCTGAATATCCTGTACACAGTACGGCCACAGCAAGCTAATGGTGGCGCTTCGACAAGTGGATTTACCAAAATACTTTGCCCTGGATTGTCAAGTTCTTGAATGTTGCTGCAGCTGCACCCATGCAGTAAGTAGAGAGCATTCTATCGTATTCCAATAGATAGCGGAAGGGGTTATGAGGACTCCTCAGTATTACCTACTGCCTGGCCTGATCTCAAAAATAATAGATCTTTGTCGTCCTGGACATGCAATTTAGACAGATCCTTTTTGGATAGATGGATTTGGATAGCGGGGAATGGTAGCACAGTGGTTAGCACTGTGGTCTAATTTGAAGGGATGGAGTTTTGTATTGGTTTTTATTTCTCACTTTTATTTTCGATTTATTTCTCTCATGTTTGACTGAAATGCAAGAGTGTATTTCTGGTATTAAATGATGAAACACTGGCAAAGTGTTGCCATTGGCTCTAATCCCCTTCCAATTTTTTGCATCATTCTGATCTGGCACTTGCCTAGACTAAGTCATGGGAAATCGATCAGTGTCGTTCGGACCTTTTTCGAGCTGCTAGATTAAAATCTTCTCCCTTTACCTGACTGAATAAATGGCATGGCAGCACAGTGGTTAGCACTGTTCCTTCACAGTACCAGGGACCCGGGTTCGATTCCCGACTTGGGTCACGGTCTGTGTGGAGTCTGCACGTTCTCCCCGTGTCTGCGTGGGTTTCCTCCGGGTGCTCCGGTTTCCTCCCACAAGTCCCGAAAGACGTGCTGTTAGGTGAATTGGACTTTCTGAATTCTCCCTCAGTGTACCCGAACAGGCGACAAGGGGATTTCACAGTAACTTCATTGCAGTGTTAATATAAGCCTACTTGTGACACTAAGAAAGATTACTATTATTGCGGAGGATGAACCTTTTTGGTGGTGCTCAGCATATGGCGAGATTCTCCGTTAACCTATGGTTGCAATCTCAGAAGAATCGATCTTTTTACTGTAGTAAAATCTAATCACGTTCCTTTAATTCCTTTGTGCTTATAGATCCACTGTTTTGTTTTAAAGCTTGCTTCTTTTTTTTTTGATGAAACATGGGGGCAAAATTTTTTTTTAAAAGTAAGAAAATACAGGAAGTGCCAACAACCGATTTCAAAGAAAGTTGTAATATTTTGTTGTACTTAGGCACAATGTGATTCTTACAGAACAAACAGAAACAAAGGGCTGATCATATTCTCACATCTCCACACATGCAGGAGGTGAGACCTGTTTTGCTTCTGTTCACCTAATTTAACAGCCCGAGGAACATCAGAACTTTCACTTTGCTTTGAAGGAGGCCATTAGCGAAACCTACAACCTGCGTCATTGTTGCTTTTTTGCCAAGTTTCTGTCGCAGGATTTGATTGTAAAAGAGACAGGCTAATCTGGAAGCATTCAGGGATTATAGGGCCATAATTCAAACTGGAATAAAACTCAGTTTTGGTTGAAAGATCAATTAAACTACAGGCAGTAAAATATGTTATTCAGCACTTTGCCAAACAAAACCCTCGCGTAACTGGGACTCTGATAGCTCAATCTTCTTTTTTGGGTTAAAGCCAGTCACTTCCAGGGTTCAGATACCGCATTCTTTCAAGAAAAAACACTAATTATAATAACTTGTTGCCTGACGGTCCCACTTTCATGCCAGCCGCTAAAGATTATTAGATCATAAGATGTAAGTGCAGAAGTACACCATTCAACCCATCGAGTCTGCTCCGCCATTCAATGAGATCATGACTGATCTGGTCTGATAATCCTCAACTCCGCCTTATCCCCAGAACCCTCGATTCCCTGACTGATTAAAACTCTGTCTCTCTCAGACTTGAACTTAACGACCCAGCACCTACAGCTCCTCCGGTAAAGAAATCCACAGATTCACAACTCTCTCAGAGAAGAAATTCCTCGTCATATGTCAAAAATGTTAGACCCCTTACTCTTAAGATTGAGCCATCCGGTCCTAGACTCTCCCACAAGGGAAAACAACCTCTCAGCATCTATCCTGCCAAGATCCTGAGAATCCTATTTGTCTCAATAAGGTCACGTCTCATGCTTCTAAACTCTAAACCGGAGTAGGCCCAACCCATCCTCATAGGAAAACTCCTCCATATCCGGGAAGAACCTAGTGCAGTATTTTCCAAACCTTTTTTTCCTGGGACCCACTTTTGCTAACCAGCCGATCTTCAGGACTCACGCCGGCCGGCTGACCTACACAACACACGCGGCGTTTGGTTCCCTTTCGTGCGAAAGGGAAGCCCATTCCTCATGATCTCACTTGAATCAGGTTCGCAGGAGGAGCGGGCAATCTGCGTATCAGGAGCAGACTTGAGTCAGTTCCTTTGTGCCGTCTTCATCTTTATGAAAACGGAAAGTCCAACCTCACACATGTAGGTCGTCGTGAAGGGCAATAGCAACAAAATGCTTGTTTTACTCAGCACTGGATACTCCTGAGAGATATTACTCCAGAATGCTGACAGCCTCATGGACTTTTGGTGTGTTTTTAATGTGGAATCACAGATCAGCATAATCTTTCTATTTGGAGTCAGCTCTAAGTTAATAACTGACTCTGGGGTCTCAACCTTAACAGGAATTTTTCACCCACCACTTCCTCTTTCAAAATCTGAAATTTCTCCTCTCTTTTGTCAGTACTTCCCAGCATATAACACACACGGGTGTTGCACCTTATTTGCATTGGCATAAACCAGACCTCAAGAAATCATTTTAATACTGTTTTGTTCCCGAGTTAAGTTTCTTCTTTGTAGGCTGCTAACCAGATGCCCTGGAGCTCTGCACAGAGCTAACACCAGCACTGCTCTGTCCCGTCCTGGACTCTCCTGAGCAGCTCTCACCAGAAGATTCCACCATTTAGGCCTTGGGTAACTCAAAACATGGTCTGGGTGATTAAAATCAGAGATTCTACTTCCATTCATGTTTTCTAAATTTCATGCAATCTTTAATATCAATGAATATTTTACTGTACTGTGATCCACAGGTCTTCCTGCTACACCTATGCCTATTGGGGGTTGTGGTGGGGGAGGAAGAACCTGAAACTAATTAGAAACAATATTTCAGAAAATGGACATAAAAAACATCAAAGTCAAAGGTACTCAAAGCAGCATAGTAATCTGTTTCATGGTGTGCTGAGTTAAATGAAAATCAGGCCACACAAACAGCATTAAAATCTAATATGAACCAGATTGGTTTGAAATGCTTAGGGGAGCAAAAAATATTATTTTGCATTCTCAGTAACAAACAAGGGTTAGTTCTTTGAATTTGGAATGCATCTGGCTATTTTGCAGAACCTTTCCATCATTTATCACGACCCACATGAGTAACTAGAGGTCAGATAGTGCATCACTGTATATTTGTTAACTTATTGCAGGGAGAACATGTTGCAAGAATTCATAGAATTTCTCAGCACTTCCTCCCTAGAAAGAAAGGCATTGTGGGATTGGGTGCAGGTGGGGTGGTTAAATTGGGAAAATGTAGGGGCGGCACAGTGGTTAGCACTGCTGCCTCACGGCACGGAGGACTCGGATTCGATCCCGGCCCCGGGTCACTGCCCGTGTGGAGTTTGCACATTTTCCCCGTGTCGGCGTGGGTCTCACCCCCACAATCCAAAAAGATGTGGATTGGTCACGCTAAATTGCCCCTTAATTGGACCAAAAAAAAATAATCGGGTACTCGGAATTATTTTTGTAAAAATCGGGGAAATGTTTGGAGCATGTTGGGAAGTTGGCTTCAACCCGTCACCTTTCAGCTTTTATGGAACAAAGGGCAGGAGGTCACCCCATTCCGAGGAGGCAGGCTGGCATTCTATGCAGGCTAATGAAGCGGCCTTCGATTTACCCTGCTTTGCTGACCCTACTGCGGCCACAGACAAGCTGACAACTGAAGCAAGCTGAGAACATCCTTGCGGAGAAGGTAAGTATTACATGGAAGGAGTCCACATCGAGCCGAACAGGTTGAATCAAAAGGAAAAAGGTTTAATGCAACAGAACAAGAGTACAGAGCAGATACTGTACTACAGCCGCCCACTCACAGTTCATTGCCCTCTACTTTTATGCAGGATGTAGAAGGAGGCGCCCGCCCTTCAGTGGAGGAGTGTGTATTCCCCATATCCTTTTGGGAATATCAATTCCCCGGTCTCGTAAGTGTCCCAGGACCTGCTGAAGGTTTCATTGGTGTCCCAGGACTTGCTTAACCCAAGGTTATGCATGACAGGAGTGCCTTCACAGCACTGCTTGTGGGCCAAGAAGAACAGAAGTTCACTCCCGTCAGACGAAGGACATCTGGATTTCACATCCGAAATACTGTACCGCAGATCATCAACCTCATTATAATATTGTTTAAATGTACAGTGTAATTCAAAGTAATAATTGTTTCACACTACATTCAGCCTAGGTCTAGGATATTTTAGTTATAGTTCCAGTAATTAAAATTTTCCATTAGCACCCTGAATGTCAGAACGACACATTATTGAAGATGGCTATGCAGCCCAAACTGCCTGTGTTGGGTCTTTGTTACAGCAATACACTTAGTCTCACTTCTCTGCTGTTACCTCAGGGCCCTGGAGCAGCACGGTAACACAGTGGTTAGCACAGTTGCTTCACAGCTCCAGGGTCCCAGGTTCGATTCCCGGCTTGGGTCACTGTCTGTGCGGAGTCTGCACGTTCTCCCCGTGTCTGGGTGGGTTTCCTCCGGTTTCCTCCCACAAGTCCCGAAAGACGTGCCGGTTAGGTGGATTGGCCACGCTAAATTGCCCTCAGTGTCCAAAAAAAGGTTAGGTGGGTCACGGGTGTGGGCTTAAGTGGGGTGCTATTTCCAAGGGCCGGTGCAGCCTCGAAGGGCCAATGTTATGTATTCTGCACTGTAAATTCTCTGATTCTATGAAGTGTTTATCAAATTCTCTTTTGAAAGACACCTTGAACCCTTTCATTTTCCTCATGTTGCCACAAGTTCCTAGATGGGGTGCAGAAGGGACTTACCAGAATTGTACCAGGAATGGGTGCAGAGGAGATTTACCAGAATGTTGCCTGGTATGGAGGGAAGATCTTATGAGGAAAGGCTGAGGGACTTGAGGCTGTGTTCATTAGAGAGAAGAAGGTTAAGAGGTGACTTAATTGAGGCATACAAGATGATCAGAGGATTGGATAGGGTGGACGGTGAGAGCCTTTTTCCTCGGATGGTGATGTCTAGCACGAGGGGACATAGCTTTAAATTGAGGGGAGATAGATATAAGACAGATGTCAGAGGTAGGTTCTTTACTCAGAGAGTAGTAAGGGTGTGGAATGCCCTGCCTGCAACAGTAGTGGACTCGCCAACACTAAGGGTATTCAAATGGTCATTGGATAGACATATGGACGATAAGGGAATCGAGTAGATGGGCTTTAGAGTGGTTTCACAGGTCGGCGCAACATCGAGGGCCGAAGGGCCTGTACTGCGCTGTAATGTTCTATGTTCTAATGGGGGGAGGGCTTTGTTATGTGGAGAGACTGGAGAAGCTGGCGTCATTCTCTTACAGCAGATATTTGGAAGAGATTTACAAAGAACAAAGAAATGTACAGCACAGGAACAGGCCCTTCGGCCCTCCAAGCCCGTGCCGACCATGCTGCCCGACTAAACTCCAATCTTCTACACTTCCTGGGTCCGTATCCTTCTATTCCCATCCTATTCATATATTTGTCAAGATGCCCCTTAAATGTCCCTATCGTCCCTGCTTCCACTACCTCCTCCGGTAGCGAGTTCCAGGCACCCACTACCCTCTGCATAAAAATCTTGCCTCGTACATCTACTCTAAACCTTGCCCCTCTCACCTTAAACCTATGCCCCCTAGTAATTGACCCCTCTACCCTGGGGAAAAGCCTCTGACTATCCACTCTGTCTATGCCCCTCATAATTGTGTATACCTCTATCAGGTCTCCCCTCAACCGCCTTCGTTCCAGTGAGAACAAATCGAGTTTATTCAATCACTCCTCATAGCTAATGCCCTCCATACCAGGCAACATTCTGGTAAATCTCTTCTGCACCCTCTCTAAAGCCTCCACATCCTTCTGGTAGTGTGGTGACCAGAATTGAACACTATACTCCAAGTGTGGCCTAACTAAGGTTCTATACAGCTGCAACATGACTTGCCAATTCTTATACTCAATGCCCCGGCCAATGAAGGCAAGCATGCCGTATGCCTTCTTGACTACCTTCTCCACCTGTGTTGCCCCTTTCAATGACCTGTGGACCTGTACTCCTAGATCTCTTTGACTTTCAATACTCTTGAGGGTTCTACCATTCACTGTATATTCCCTACCTGCATTAGACCTTCCAAAATGCATTACCTCACATTTGTCCGGATTAAACTCCATCTGCCATCTCTCCGCCCAAGTCTCCAGACAATCTAAATCCTGCCGTATCCTCCGACAGTCCTCATCGCTATCCGCAATTCCACCAACCTTTGTGTCGTCTGCAAACTTACTAATCAGACCAGTTACATTTTCCTCCAAATCATTTATATATACTACAAAGAGCAAAGGTCCCAGCACTGATCCCTGTGGAACACCACTGGTCACAGCCCTCCAATTAGAAAAGCATCCCTCCATTGCTACTCTCTGCCTTCTATGGCCTAGCCAGTTCTGTATCCACCTTGCCAGCTCACCCCTGATCCCGTGTGACTTCACCTTTTGTACTAGTCTACCATGAGGGACCTTGTCAAAGGCCTTACTGAAGTCCATATAGACAACATCTACTGCCCTACCTGCATCAATCATCTTAGTGACCTCCTCGAAAAACTCTATCAAGTTAGTGAGACACGACCTCCCCTTCACAAAACCGTGCTGCCTCTCACTAATACGTCCATTTGCTTCCAAATGGGAGTAGATCCTGTCTCGAAGAATTCTCTCCAGTAATTTCCCTACCACTGAAGTAAGGCTCACCGGCCTGTAGTTCCCGGGATTATCCTTGCTACCCTTCTTAAACAGAGGAACAACATTGGCTATTCTCCAGTCCTCCGGGACATCCCCTGAAGACAGCGAGGATCCAAAGATTTCTGTCAAGGCCTCAGCAATTTCCTCTCCAGCCTCCTTCAGTATTCTGGGGTAGATCCCATCAGGCCCTGGGGACTTATCTACCTTAATATTTTTTAAGACACCCAACACCTCGTCTTTTTGGATCACAATGTGACCCAGGCTATCTACACTCCCTTCTCCAGACTCAACATCTACCAATTCCTTCTCTTTGGTGAATACTGATGCAAAGTATTCATTTAGTACCTCGCCCATTTCCTCTGGCTCCACACATAGATTCCCTTGCCTATCCTTCAGTGGGCCAACCCTTTCCCTGGCTACCCTCTTGCTTTTTATGTACGTGTAAAAAGCCTTGGGATTTTCCTTAACCCTATTTGCCAATGACTTTTCATGACCCCTTCTAGCCCTCCTGACTCCTTGCTTAAGTTCCTTCCTACTTTCCTTATATTCCACGCAGGCTTCGTCTGTTCCCAGCCTTTTAGCCCTGACAAATGCCTCCTTTTTCTTTTTGACGAGGCCTACAATATCACTCGTCATCCAAGGTTCCCGAAAATTGCCGTATTTATCTTTCTTCCTCACAGGAACATGCCGGTCCTGTATTCCTTTCAACTGCCACTTGAAAGCCTCCCACATGTCAGATGTTGATTTGCCCTCAAACATCCGCCCCAATCTATGTTCTTCAGTTCCCGCCTAATATTGTTATAATTAGCCTTCCCCCAATTTAGCACATTCATCCTCGGACCACTCTTATCCTTGTCCACCAGTACTTTAAAACTTACTGAATTGTGGTCACTGTTACCAAAATGCTCCCCTACTGAAACATCTGCCACCTGGCCGGGCTCATTCCCCAATACCAGGTCCAGTACCGCCCCTTCCCTAGTTGGACTGTCTACATATTGTTTTAAGAAGCCCTCCTGGATGCTCCTTACAAACTCCGCCCCGTCTAAGCCCCTGGCACTAAGTGAGTCCCAGTCAATATTGGGGAAGTTGAAGTCTCCCATCACCACAACCCTGTTGTTTTTACTCTTTTCCAAAATCTGTCTACCTATCTGCTCCTCTATCTCCCGCTGGCTGTTGGGAGGCCTGTAGTATACCCCCAACATTGTGACTGCACCCTTCTTATTCCTGATCTCTACCCATATAGCCTCACTGCCCTCTGAGGTGTCCTCTCGCAGTACAGCTGTGATATTCTCCCGAACAAGTAGCGCAACTCCGCCTCCCCTTTTACATCCCCCTCTATCCCGCCTGAAACATCTAAATCCTGGAACGTTTAGCTGCCAATCCTGCCCTTCCCTCAACCAGGTCTCTGTAATGGCAACAACATCATAGTTCCAAGTACTAATCCAAGCTCCAAGTTCATCTGCCTTACCCGTAATGCTCCTTGCATTAAAACATATGCACTTCAGGCCACCAGACCCGCTGTGTTCAGCAACTTCTCCCCGTCTGCTCTGCCTCAGAGCCACACTGTCCCTATTCCCTAGTTCTCCCTCAATGCTCTCACCTTCTGACCTATTGATCCCGTGCCCACCCCCCTGCCATACTAGTTTAAACCCTCCCGTGTGACACTAGCAAACCTCGCGGCCAGGATATTTATGCCTCTCCGGTTTAGATGCAACCCGTCCTTCTTATACAGGTCACACCTGCCCCGGAAGAGCTCCCAGTGGTCCAGATAATGGAAACCCTCCCTCCTACACCAGCTGTTTAGCCACGTGTTTATCTGCTCTATCTTCCTATTTCTAGCCTCACTGGCACGTGGCACAGGGAGTAATCCCGAGATTACAACCCTCGAGGTCCTGTCTTTTAACTTTCTGCCTAGCTCCCTGAACTCCTGGTGCAGGACCTCATGCCCCTTCCTGCCTATGTCGTTAGTACCAATATGTACAACGACCTCTGCCTGTTTGCCCTCCCCCTTCAGGATTCCCTCTACCCGTTCGGAGACATCCTGGACCCTGGCACCAGGGAGGCAACATACCATCCTGGAGTCTCTTTCACGTCCACAGAAGCGCCTATCTGTGCCCCTGACTATAGAGTCCCCTATTACTATTACTCTTCTGCGCTTTGACCCTCCCTTCTGAACATCAGAGCCAGCCGTGGTGCCACTGCTCTGGCTGCTGCTGTTTTCAATAGAAGAAGTGTTCAAAATCAAAACCTCTTTCAACAGTATGATGGAGAAACTGGTCCCAGTGGCAGCAGGGCCAGTAATCGGGTGACATAGATTTAACGGGCTGATTTTATGTGGGGATAGTGGCCCCACTGACCCCCCCAGCTGGAAGGTTGGGGGGAGAGCCCGCCTTCGCTTGGCCAGGTCACCCTGAGTTGATTTTACGCCAATGGGCCATTGACAGGATCTCAAGGGGATTCATTTGCCCCAGTTGGGAGGCAGTCTTGCCTCGGAGAGCTGTGAACCAATCAGATAGCCAGCAGTTGTCTAGTCTCAACAGTGCCAACAGAAGCGGTGGCCACTGCTGGGACTGCAGCTGCTCCTCAAAGACAATTGTTGATGGAAAAAGATGACGAGGTAATTTGGTGCCCTCTGCTAGGACCAGTCTGGAACATGCGGGTGTGGGAGTAACATATGGGAGTGAGTACCGTAGAGATTGGGAGTACCATGAGAGGTCTCTGGTGGGCACTGGGTGCTTGCCCAGGGGTAACTACACACACTGTCCTGCATAAAGGCCTCCAGGGTGCAATGTTGACGTGGGCACCTCCTGACAAAGGCAGCGGGAAGAGGCCCGCATATGTGGCCGTTAACTGGTCTCTGCCTGCCAGCCCGCTCTCCAGGACCCAGTAAAATTTCACCCAATGCACCGGTCAGATTTAAGCAGCAGCTCAGTGCGCAGCACTCTCATCTGAGCCAGGACGTTGTGGGTTTAACTCCCACTCCGGAGCACATTGTCCAGACTGACACTTCAGTACAGTACTGAGGGAGTGCTACAGTGCTCGATCGGTCAGTTGTCCGACTGGACATTAAACCGATACTCCATAGAGATCGATCAACTAATCGATCAACAATGACGGGGGACGTATGGACTACATACCTGACACCACACTGGCGCTGAAATTCACATATGACGTTGTGTGGTAGGCAAAATGTCATTTTGGATTGATGTCAACATCCTGTTCGTGGAAGATACCGCTCTTGTTGCGACAGCAGAGTAGCAGCGTGAAAAAAATTGCTTCACCTGTTGGTCAGATTTTTAAGATACTTTGCCTTTCCAGGGTAATTTGAGGTACTTCTCAGGTCTAAAGGAAATAGTCTTTGGCCCATTTGCGCAAGACATTTGGGGTGATTTTGAGCCGGCACTCTCCATCCAGGAGAAAATCGACACAGGTTCAAAATCCAGAGAGAACTGATTCTCTCCGGCGAGATTGGGATTTGCAATTTTCACCCCTCCTCTCCGATGGAGTCATGAGAATTACACCTCCAGGGTCCAGGAACCTAATTTCCCCCCCACAAATTTAGACTATCCAATTATTTTTTTCCGATTAAGGGGCAATTTACCGTGGCCAATCCACCTACCCTGCACATCTTTGGGTTGTGGAGGTGAGACCCACGCAGACATGGGGAAAATGTGCAAACACCACCCGGACAGTGATCGGGGCCTGGATTGAACCCGGTTCCTCAGTGCCATAGGCAGCAGTGCTAACCACTGTGCAACCGTGCCGTCCCAGGAACTTAATTTTAAGAGAGCACCCTCTCCAGATTCTCCACCCTCACGGAATATTGGTCTACAAAAGGATGAGCTGGCGTCAGCTCCAAGGGGGATATCGGAGGTGAGTGCTCAGGCAGCCTTGATCCTCCAAGGTCTTCACTGCTCGGGGTTCACTGGACAGGACGTGGGGGACACAGATATGTTCAACTGGCGGCCGAGGCAGGGGTTCAGTCACTCAATCTCGAAGGGTGGGGTCGCTATCAGGCCTCACCTTCCATTCACTTCGGGGCACCCCTTACTCCAAGGAGTGGTCTGGAGGCGGGCATCGCTTCCTGCATCCTTCTTGTAGCGCCTGTGTCCCAATCACCGATGAGGGAGTGTCCGTCCTTGTTGGGAGCTGGAAAACGACTGGGAGGAGATGAACACAAGAGGGTCGGCACTGGGGGTGAAGGGGTATGCGAACTGTCGGGAGTAATGAGCCAGTGGGACCCTCGATGGACCAGGCAGTTACTCGTGGTGAAGTTGAGAGGTACTGCTCTGGGATATGCCTGTGTGAGGGGGGAGGATGTGAAGGTCAGTGGAGAGGTATCACTAAGGAGGAAGTGCATGGGTGGAGGTCCCAGAGGAGTGGAGGGTTGAGGAGCAGGACTCCTCACCGCTCACATTGGTGTTCTTCTCTTTTCAGTGCCTGACTCTGGAGAATCATGGAGCTTGCCGAGTTGGTGTTTCTACTACTTGCGATAGAGCAGCAGCACAGACAGAGATGTGACACTGCACGCAGGCAGGACCAGCGACCTGCTGAGGAGGGGGAGGCCGGACCCATTGCTGTTCCGGGGGCAGCACCACAGAGAGTTGAACCCCACTGGAGGCAGTAACGGTCAAGGGTGTTGCGATGTCAGGCATCCTATCTGCCAGGTTCAATCCCGGCCCTGGGTCACTGTCTCTGTGGAGTTTGCACATTCTCCCCGTGTCTGTGTGGCTCTCACCCCCACAACCCAAAGATGTGCCGGTTAGGTGGGTTGGCCACGCTAAATTGCCCCTTAATTGGGAAAATAAATAATTGGATCCTCAATAAAATTTATACTGCAGTGCATTAATTTACAAAAAGCATGATCACAGACAAAATTATTCATTATCTATATATATATCGTTTTTATGTTTGAAGGTCTCCTGTTAATGAATCGGTGGTAGCTCGAATTCCGCATTTAAATAAATTAAAATTACGTTTCCTTATGGATTTCTATTGCCCTATTTCACTTCCTTTTTTAAAAATACATTTAGAGTACCCAATTCATTTTTTCTAATTAAGGGGCAATTTAGCCTGGCCAATCCACCTAACCTGAACATTTTTGGGTTGTGGGGGCGAAACCCACGCAAACACGGGGAGAATGTGCAAACTCCACACGGACAGTGACCCAGAGCCGGGCTCGAACCTGGGTCCTCGGCGCCGTGAGGCAGCAGTAATAACCACTGTACCACCGTGCTGCCCCCACGATAACACTTCTGCCCATTTGGAAATTGAAACATGGAAACTATGGATGCTTCTTGTCAAATTGTCCTAGAATTGAACCATCTGAATTTTTTGTAAAGGGCTTCTGCAGCCTGTGATAAGCCTGGTCAGAGAAGTGCACATATTATTTTTGGAATTACATGAAGGCTTTGCAAGGACACAGGAAAGCTTTAGATCAGTGGAATTTGTCCAAAACAGAATATTAGATGTAATAAAAATATTTCACCATATTGGTATTTATTTATTTTAGCTATTGTAATGAGCCAGAATTTCCCAAAAGGAAGCCAGACGGAATTTGTTAAATTTGCATAGAGACGGATAGAAACTGAAATAAAACCATACTTAAAAATACTTAAGATTTTCTATTTTTAAATGACCTAATGTTTTCCCCCCATTTTTAAATATATAAAAATATATGTCTCAACTTATAGGTCAATGTTACAAAGTTAGATTGAAGGATTAAGGGATGGAGGCGGAGAATCAGGTTAGTTCTACCTTCCTTGCTTCAATGTAAGCTCAACAGTTAGGTTTTAAAGTCTCATGCCATTAAGAAAGACAGCAAAATAATTTTTAAAACTGTTTTTAAGTTCACTGTAAAGAATCCAAGACGGTGACCAGGCAATCAGCCTGGCAAGGGAGGTTTGCCACAAAATAATGAGACGATGAACTGCCTCGAGGGACTTGCTCAACCATCAGCTATTCAGCAGTTATCCAGATGTCCTCGGCTGACATGAGGAGCTCATCTCACAGGCAATTTCCAGGAACACAGCATTGAGTTCAGGATACATGACCCACTGTGTTTGTAAAGTCAATATCATGCATTTTTCTTGGTCGTCAATTACATTTAGTCTTTTATGAGGAGCACCATTGAACCTGCAGGTTGTTGATCTGTCCCATGTCAGCTGATATAATATAAAGCTGCAGCAATACTGAATTCCCTCTTATGGAAAGAAAAGCTGGGCTCTCCCTCCTTTGCGCAAAATCTTCACCCTTCTCAGATTTCCAAAGGAATTCAGAATAAATCAATTCATATGCTGCAGGTTCCTCCCACAGTCCAAAGGTGTGCAGGTAAGGTGGATTGGTCATGCTAAATTGCCCCTTGGTGTCCAAAAGGTTAGGCGGGGATATGGTGGGCTTAAGTAGGGTGATCTTTCCAAGGGCTGGTGTAGACTCGATGGGCCGAATGGCCTCATTCTGCACTGTAGATTCTATGGCGAAATCATACAAAACATGTGCGCTGCAGTTTGAGGAACATAATAAATGGCTCATGTGGTGATGTGCATCAATGTATGCTAGCTAGACATTAGAGGGAGCAGAAGAGACATCTCACGCACACACTCAAACAATAGATCAAGTAGATAGGACATGACCAATATACATTCACGATACACAAGGAGGTGACACGACCACAGGGGGGTATTACACCAACCCATATATAAAGGACACCACACACATGATCTGCCTCTTTCCAGTGGAGACAATCAGTGAGTAGAGACACAGGGTTGATTCAGTATTACACCCACCACGTGGATTGCAGCAACTGGTTAGTCAGACTGGGTAGCTATGGTAGGGTTAGCAGTATTGTCGAACCTGAGTAATAGAAGTGTAAATAGTTTAATAAACGTGTTGAAGTTATCTCCACATCTGAACCTTCCTTTGTCAAGTGCATCACAAGGAAGCCGCTTATATTACACCTACAACATAACAAATCAGCTCAGCCTGCTGTTGTGTGGTACATAGTCTCCAACAGTTAATTCATGGGTTTCTTCTCGTACAAGTCAGCAGTGTTGACATTGTCAATTGCTGCTTTATAATGTTGAGCGTTGATTGCACTAATACGCCCACATTTCTTTCAACCTCTTCTCTAGGTAGTTCAACATCGTTCAATGAATGACTGCGCCTCCCACCTTTTCTTCCAACGTGCCACGTGGTTCACTCAGGGAGTCATGTGCTGCACCGCCATTATACCACCGGAAACAAGACTTGCACTCACCAATTGTCAGGATGCATTTGCATGTGTTTTTGGGGGTCATCTCACTTGCCTATAGTATGGAGTAGCAACTGTCGTAAAACTCCACCTCAGCGCATTGAGAGCTTTCCTGTCCTTATCTTGCAATGCTGCCCACCTGTTTTACATTGGCACCAGGTCCCTAAACACGCCTCCAATTTAATATTCTCATCATCGTGTCTGTCAGCCTCACTGGGCTTCCTGTCCCTCAGAATGTTGGCCCTTGTGCAGGTCTCTCTCCTGAATCAGATCGTAACTTCAATTTACGGCACAAAAATTCTCCTCAGTTTGGCACTAAATTACTCTCACTGTTGACAATAAAGAAGACTGGAGTTGGAATTTTTCCTGGATGTTTGGTGCAATTACTACATATCGGTTACCACGTAGAAAGAAGCCATTCGGTCTAAATGGCTGTTAATTCTGGGGAATGGAGTCCTTCCCCACATTGCACAAAACATCAACATCGCGTACTCTCAAGTCAGGTACTGCACAACTACACGGCCATCAGAGATGGTGTCGAAACTAAAGGCACGAGGCTAATGTCTAATCTATGTCTATTCTGCAAGAATTAGGTTCAAGGTGTGTTTATGGTGTTGTGTGAGAGTACCTTTAAGAAATGGGTGTTTAAGAAATGTACCTTTGAGCAATGGGTGTTTATCAGTAATGTCAGAGAGTGGGTGGAGCTGGGCTGCCTGTCAGCGTTTTACTTTCGTTTTAGGCTGTTTGCTGCAGGGTGTTTTATAGTTTTGTTTTCAGTGTTGGAGCTGAAGCCAGACCAAAAAGGTGTACTGCTGTTCTCTCTGCCATCAAAAGACTATCTCTTGATCATTTGGTGAATTCAGAATTCTAAATGTTCTCAGTAGTGAACGTAAACCTCATGTGCTTCTGTTAAAAGGTATTTCTTCTGTCTTCTGGATGTTGTTTGGGAAGTTATTAAGGATTACTTCGTGTTGTACCCTTTGGGGGGTGTATTTGAATTGATGGTTGCTGAAATGTTCACTGTATGTTTTAAAAAGGTTAACTTGAGTTCATAGAATAAACATTGTTTTGCTTTAAAAAATACTTTTCCATTTCTGCTGTACCACACCTGTAGAGTGGGCCGTGTGCTCCCCATACCACAATCTATTAAACGTTGTGGGTCAGGTGAACTCCATGATACACTTTGGGGTGCTCTAAACCTGGGCCAAACAGTGGCACATTGAAGTCTGCATGTTATCAGATATATATCAGACCTGGGAAAACTAGGTATTGACACAGAACCAATTCAAAACATTATCTAAAAAATGAAAAGCAATTTTACTTTTGACATGAGTGCATTATCTGATTTATCAGCACCAGTCTGCATTCAATTAGAAACACTCTATTGTTTCTCATCATAACACAGCTGTCAATACCCAATTTAACTAACAGGTTCCATGGTTGCAATGTCATCCTCAAACACTCAAATGACTTTGACTACACGGTGTTAATTGTTTGTTTCGTAGCAGCTGCACAGAATGAGGTCCATAAAAGGCGGGTGGGGCGTCTCTCAGATAATTTACAGGCATTCGGAAGGGAGGGAGGAAACATGATAAACCAGAAATTTGTGACAATTGTGGTGACAACAGTGTTGCAAGAGTATGTTGTCAACCACTCAGAAAACTCTCAATGCTGGTCTCGAACAAATGTTTTTGAACCTAAACGGCCCACTTGTCCAACACGGCATACACGCGTGAAGCTAGTTTGTACTATTGTCGAGCTTGGCACACTTTTTACAAATGTATAATTGTATTAGTTGGAGTATTTTTAAAACGGCACGAATAAACCAGTATTCAGAAAGTTATTTTTATCTTCATTTCGTTTTTATTACTTGCTCTTGGCATGTGGGTGAGACTGGCAAAACCACATTTATCGCCCATCAATTTCTTGATTGGAGAAAGTGGCAATTGATCTTTTGGGTCCATTCCGGTTCCTGTGGTGGCGATATGCGCTATGATGGTGTTAGGTAGACCTAGAATTTAGAGGTCATACTGATGATGTGGTGTGTGTCCAAGTCAGGGTTTTGAGGTTTTCAAAGAAGCCTTGGAGTTGACATCATTCTCGTGATGTTGAGGCTCATTGAACCAGTTGGTTAAGTGGGGCATTGTCACATGCGACGATAGCAAGGTTTCTGAATGAGTGCATGGTGTGAAACTTAAAAAATATATATTTTTATTAAGGTATTTGAAAGTTTTTATAATAATAATAACAATGACATAAACATGGTACAATAAACATTTCCACCCCATCACAATCTTCACACACCCCAACCATAAAACACGACGAACATCCGGTTGAACCCAACCATTGACCCTCTCAAGGCAAACTTTATTTTCTCGAGACTGAGAAACCCAGCCATGTCACTAGTCCAGGTCTCTACACTCGGGGGCTTCGAGTCCCTCCACATTAACAAGATCCGTCTCCGAGCTACCAAGGAGGCAAAGGTCGAGACGTCGGCCTCTTTCGCCTCCTGAACTCCCGGCTCTTCCGACACCCCAAAGATCGCCCCCCCCCCCGGACTCGGCACCACCCGTATTTTTAGTACCGTGGACATTGCCTGAGCAAAACCCTGCCAAAATTCTTTAAGCTTCGGGCATGCCCATAACATGTGGACTTGATTTGCTGAGCTTCCCGCGCACCTCACACACCTGTCCTCTACCCCGAAAAACTTGCTCATCCTAGCCACTGTCATGTGTGCCGGTGGACTACCTTAAATTGTATCAGGCTAAGCCTGGCACATGATGAGGATGTATTAACCCTGCTTAGCATGGTGTGAAACGTCCTAATGTTTGTGTTCCCGAACTTTTTGAGCACCCAATTCTTTTTTTTCCAATTAAGGGGCAATTTAGCATGGCCAATCCACCTACCCTGCACATCGTTTTGGGTTGTGAGATGAGACCCATTCAGACACGGGGAGAATGTGCAAACTCCACACAGACAGTGACCCGGGGCCGGGACCGAACCTGGGTCCTTGGCGCCGTGAGGCAGCAGTGCTAACCACTGCGCCACTGTGCCGCCCTGAAACCTGCCTAATAAAATTGTAGGGGGTCACTTGATGGGAGTGTGGAAACATTTCCGCAAACCCTGGCTCTGACCATCTTTATATTCATCGTTTAAGCCTGATACACATATCTTACTTAATCTTTTGCCATGTCCCAGGAAGTTCCTGATTGGTCTTTCTGTGAGAAAAAGCAGAGAAACAAATGCTCAAAACCTTGTCTTTTTTATCTTGTGGCGGTCGTTGGGAGCTGGGGCCCAGCTGGAAGTGGCGCAGTTTACGCTGAGCAGGCTCTCATCTTGGCAGTGCTTCGGACAATAACAAAGAATAAGTTGATGCTGTCTTGAGGGAAAATGACGGCTCTGCGATGCAGGATGTGAAAACTCATTCCAAGGGATTGCGGGTTACCTTCAGAAGAGCAGTAGAGGCACTCGAGAGGGTTCTTGCACTCAGCGCACTGTCCCTGGCTCCGCGTGCCATCATGTCATTGAATCCCACGGTGTGCCAGGTCTCCTGGTGGATTTGGGTGATGAGGGCCGGGCGAGAGGTCCCCCGAACCTGGTTCTTGGCGGGAGCTGGGTCATGAATTCCCGATTGTGAGAATCGGCTACCATGCTTTGGTATTCTTTTTTTTAAACTCTTTTTTAAGGAGCAATTTAGCGTGGCCAATCCACCTGCAAATCTTTGGGTTGTGTGGGCGAGGCCCAGGCAGACATGGGAAGAATGCGCAAACTCCGTACGGGCAGTGACCCAGGGCCGGGATTCAACCCGGATCCTCGGTGCCGTGAGCCAGCAGTGCTAACCACTGCGCCACCGGCCTGCCTTGGTATTCTTGATCTGGTGGCTGGGCGCATCAGATTCAATAGAGCACAATGCGTCCGGTCTGTGAAGCCAGAGTGGATAGGACCCACCCAGCATGGGGGGGCACAGTGGTTAGCACTGCTGCCTCACGGCGCCGAGGTCCAGGTTCGATCCCGGCCCTGGGTCACTGTCCGTGTGGAGTTTGCACGTTCTCCCTGTGTCTGCGTGGGTCTCGCCCCCACAACCCAAAGGTGTGCCGGGTAGGTGGATTGGCCACGCTAAAATGCCCCTTAATTGGGAAAAAAAATAATTGGATACTCTAAATTTATTTTTAAAAAAAGTATTTCGAATAAGTTCAATGAGCTGACAGCACAAACAGAGACAGATGGGTATGATTTGGTGGGTATTGCGGGATACGGCACTAGGAAGTGTTGAGGGTTTTGGCCATAGGTGATGTCATGACCGGTACAGGTTTGGAGGGCCGAAGGGACTGATCCCGAGTTGTATTGTTCTTTGTTTGTAACTAAGGTGACCAAGTCAGAATATATCTTACAAATTAAATTTAATTAAATTGAATTACAAGAAAAGGAGACATTTCATATGTAGGTGTTCACAGCTTTGATTTAAAATTGCTTCAGTAGAATTCTTTGGGTGCAATGGGTCCAGTTTCATGAAAAATCATCATAGCTAACTATTATAATTTCAGGTATGAAGCGGTAGTTTTCTCAGGTTCTGTATCTGCGATGACCGTCAGAGGTGAGCTTCACTCCCTATAAACCGAGTGTATAGTTACCACGCCAACATCTCATTGATTTGAAGCGAGTCCCGGGGTCAAACAGAAAAACCCGGTCAGTCTCTGTACTTACTCATTCAATCATGTGATCCTCCATGACCATTAAGCTGTGAGGTAGCAGTGCTAACCACTGCGCCACCGTGCAGTTGTGTTCGATTTGAAAACAAACAAAAAAAATTATCAATACATACTTTTATTTTGTTTAAAATTTTAGAGTGCCCAATTCCTTTTTCCGAAAAGGGGCAATTTAACGTGGCCAATCCACCTGCCCTGCACGTTTTTGGGTTGTATGGGGGAGAATGTGCAAACTCCACACGGACTGGGAACCAGGGCCGGGATCGAACCAGGGTCCCCGATGCTGCGAGGTAGCTGTGCTAACCATTGTGCCACCCAATACATTTGCGATGGGTAAAAAACATCTAATTGTGCACATCTTATATTCAGTTAATGGAAAGACATTCAAATAAAACCACATGATGCTCGTATTCGAATTGAGCAGAGCTTTGATGGAAAAGCAGCAGCAATAACAGGATCATCAATTTTCCGCAGACTTTTCAAACCCCCACATTTAGGGTGGGATTCTGCGACCCCCCCCCCCCCCCCCGGGTCAGAGAATCCCCGGGGGGTGGCGCGAATCCCCCATTCTCTGGTGCCGTTTTTCGGGTGGGGGCGGGATTCCCGCCACACCGGTCGGGGGTCGTTGGCAACGCCCCCCCCACCCCCCAGCCCCCCAGCGATTCTCCGGGCCCCGATGGGCCAGTCCCGCCGGCGTGGGTTACGTATGGTCCCACACGGCAGGACCAGGCAGGAACGTCGGCGTGGGCGGTCCTCAGGAGGGCGCGGGGGGGGGGGGGGGGGGGGGGGGGGATCCGACCCCGGGGGGCCCCCACGGTGGCCTGGTCCACGATCGGGGCCCACCGATCTGCAGGCGGGCCTGTTCCGTGGGGGCATTCTTCCTTCCGCGACGGCCCATGTAGGGCTCCACTATGGCCGGCGTGGAGAAGAGAACCCCCCACGCATGCGCCAAAATACGACTGCCGGTCCGCGCATGCACGAGATCATGGTGGCCGTTCCACGCATGCGAAATTCGCGCAGTCCCTTCGGCGCCGGCTGGAGCGGCGCCAACCCCTCCGCCGTCCACCTAGCCCCCGAGACAGGTGGGAATTCCTCACCTTGGGGGCCCGTTGATGCCGGAGTCGTTGGCACCGGTTTTCCCGCCGGCGTGGGGACTTAGTCCCCGGAAGGGAGAATCCCGCTTGTACTCTAAGCAATAATCACAAGCTGACAATGAGAGATCATAATATTTGCTATTTTTCCCGCCTGCCTAGACGGAGATTCAGAACAATTGAAGTTCCTCTCGAGAGGAGTCGACTCAATCCAGACAATTCTCTGGGGTTGTTGCATTGAGCCACGGAGTACGAAAGCAGCCACCAATCAAAGATTCACTTTCACAAAGGCTGCCCTTGCATTTTAGAAGTGTTGATTATAATTATTTTTTTAAAATTTGAAGTACCCAATTCTTTTGTTTTCATATTAAGAGACAATTTTGTGCGGCCAATCCACCTACCCTGCACATCTTTGGGTTGTGAGGGGTGAGACCTAAGCAGACACGGGGAGAATGTGCAAACTCCACACGGTACAGCACGGCAGCACAGTGGTTAGCACAGTTGCTTCACAGCTCCAGGGGCCCAGGTTCGATTCCCGGCTTGGGTCTGTGCAGAGTCTGCACTTTCTCCCCGTGCCTGCGTGGGTTTCATCCGGGTGCTCCTGTTTCCTCCCACAATCCCAAGATGTGCAGGTAAGGTGGACTGGCCATGCTAAATTGCCCTTAGTGTCCACAAAAGGTTAGATGGGGTTACTAGGATAGGTTGGAGGCGTCAGCTTGGATAGGGTGATCTTTCCATGGGCCTGTGCAGACTCGATGGGCCGAGTGGCCTCCTTCTGCACTGTAAATTCTATCTATTCTATGAAACACATGGACAGCGACCAGGGGCCGGGATCGAACCCGGGTCCTCGGCGCCGTGAGGCAGCGGGGCTAACTATGTTGGTTACAATTCTGATACTTCAATTTCATGACAACCTCAACATGCGAGGAAACATCGTGTTACGAGGCCTCGGTCGACAGGGCAACTTTGTGTTTATCATTATAAACATGCAGATGGCTTCAGGAAAACCAGCTGTTCTTGGAAATGGCCAGACCCCTATAGAAAGGAACACCTTGCGAGGCACAAGTAACAGCCTTCCAAATGCCTCCGCAAAATAATCGCAATTTCAGGGGAGGGAAGCAGGCAAATTGTTCCCCTGCAGTTCTTAATCTTGCTTGCAAGGAGAAACGTCTGAAGTCACTTCTGCTTTCCATTGTTGTGCTGTGATCCAGAATGAAACTCTGGCACATGTCTGCAATATCAACTTGTGCAACCCGGTCTTAGTTCTCAAAAATTGCAAAGCAATATCGGTAAGTCTGGGGAACTGGACTGCAGCTGAGGCATCGTCCTAAATATAAACCACCGGCTTTTCGAGCGACGAGCTACTTTTCTGAATGAACTGGGAAGCCTTTAGGGAACTGAGGAGGTCTTTGTGGCTGCAGTCAAAATATGTGGCAATGACGGGTGACCGTATTGGTTGACTGTCCAGAGACTGAATCAATTTGAAAACCAGGCATCTTCTGAAAAACTTAAAAATCAGCTCATGAGGCACACTGGTATTGCACCTTATGCTGTATAAAATTCTGTTTACACGTCTTCTCCATGGGTTAGAATACGTCCATGTATGTATCCTGATTGACATCGTCTCCCTTTGAACAATCCTCACATACTTGTACTAAAATGTGGGCAGCACAGTAGCACAGTGGTTAGCACAGTTGCTCTGTAGCTCCAGGGTCCCAGGTTCGATTCCCGGCTTGGGTCACTGTCTGTGCGGAGTCTGCATGCTAAATTGCCCTTAGTGTCCAAAAAGGTGGGGTGAGGTTACTGGGTTACGGGGATAGGGTGTGGGCTCGGGTAGGGTGCTCTTTCCAAGGGCTGGGGCAGACTTGATGGGTCGAATGGCCTCCTTCTGCCACATAAATTCTATGATTCTATGAAATCTAGGTGTTTACCAGCTTGTTTTGTAGCAATTGGCAAGTTTATTAAAGTAGAAGTCACCTATGTGGGATACACAGTTTGCAAACAGGCCATTCGGCCCAGCTAGCCCATGCTTGAGTTTGTGCCCCACCCAAGCCTCCTCTCATTCTTTGCCATCTAACTGTATCACTATTATCCTCTGCTCCCTTTTCTCTCAATCAAGCTTCCCCTTAATTGCATCTGTAATATTTGAGGTAAAAATCACCTTACTCAAACTAGAGACACATTTATCAAATTGCTGCTCTCAGTATTGTTTAATGCGCTGACTACGCACTTGCCACTTGTGTTTCATAGAATAGATAGAACTTACAGTGTCGAAGGAGGCCACTTGGCGCATCGGGTCTGCACAGAGTCCAGAAATCTACTTCCTTCTCAAGTGCAAAGTACACGGATATTCCTGCCACAAGGCTTGTTTAGCCACTGACGGCCAGATCTGGCAAGACCAGATTTTTAAAAAACTATCGGGTCCAGGGAACCTGTGCCAAAACTGTTCACTATTGCAGGATCAAATAAATATGGGGGGGGGGCTCACGAGATGTGAGCATGGAGGCGGCTGCGATTTTCGCGAGTTCTGACTCTGCTCATCTTTCAATCCTGTCTTTTATCCAAGCGCACAATTCATGTTTGTCTTTTTTGGGGGATGTAGGTCTTGCACCATTGTCCCTGGATGATCCCGATTGGAGCTTTGCGATGAGGAGCCGAGTTAAATCTTGGAGAATCTGCGTTTGATTGCGGTGGTTGGAGTTGGCTGGGATGGGACCCAGCTTGCACTGGCATTGCTACTGGCGAGCGGGACTTCGCCCCGGCGATGCTGCGTGCATCGAGACAATGGCCGCCATTGAGGACGATCGGAATGATGGTCTCACCTACATGCTGCAGGTCTTTGGATCTCACTTTGAGGAACTGCGAGGCTTCCTTGGGACAACGGAGGAAGCGCAGGAAAGAATCCTTGTATCCGACAGAGCACTCTTCCTGGTAAGGACCTGCCTTCAGTTCATCGAGATCCTGCTGCATGGTGTGTCGTCCATCCTGAAGGGCTCATACGGCATGGGGCTGGACAAGGGTGAGCCCAGTCTCTGGGGAGAAGCGGGAGGTGAGTTCCCGATTAATTGTCTGCCATGCATTAATAATCTTGATCTGGAGGTTGGACGCATCAGGTTCGACGGAGCACAGTGTGTCTGGCCTGGGGTCGATTGGGCCCCCCAACCACTGGTCCTGTATTATCCTGTTCTCGATGCTCGTTGTGAGGGGTGGGAGGTGGCTGATCTTATCGAGTCATCCCCACCGGCCAGGACCTAGGTTGTGGATCGCTCGGGTGTCAGACCAGTGGCATGGTGGAAGTGAGGGTGCTTCGTTTGTTGGTGTCCTCGAGAGATCTTGAGGAGTGTTCGATGATCCTGCCATGGCTTTGACCATTCCAAGCAACACAGATGGTGTTATTATCCCGCAGTTATTGGATGATCCTGGACGTTACTCCCTTGTGATTGGGTTGCCAATTTGTTGTTCCGCGTGGTGTGAATACGAGGGAAAGTGTCGCCTGTTACACTGTTCGAGCAAAATCCATATTGAGTTGATTATGTGACATGTGGTCTGTGATTTTTAATGTGCTGTAATCCTTGTGGTTATGGGAAGGGAGTGCATTTTGAATCCCCGTATCTCATTGATAGTGAAGATGAGTGGAGCCACGACAGGGTGGCTGGTGGTTAGTTGGTGTGGGGTTGGGTTAGTTAGGGTCTCACTGAGATTGATGATAGCCCCCCCAGTTAGACCCAATTGTATTGGAATTTAATTTTGTTTTCTGTCATTTTGAATTTTAAGAATCCGTGCCTATCTTCTTCGATGGCCTGGGCTGATTATGTATCCGGGGAGGACTGGGTTCCTGCTGACTCCTCCTGGAGGATGGCACTTTGGTTGGTATTTTTTTTGAACGAGCCATTAGAATAGGAGGAGATGAGTGGCGGAGTTGAAGAGGGAGACTGTTGACCAAGCCTTTATGGTGTTGGAGCCCATCCCTTGACTGGGGGTAGGTTTGATGGGGGAGTTAGGCATCCTCTCCAAGTGCTCTCACATGTTGGTTTCCTGAGTGTCCTCCTCGTTGTGATTGGGCTTTCCATGTGGAAGACGTGTTTGCGTACCTGTTGCCGCACCGCTACCGTATCCCTCAATATCCTTCTTGCGATTGCGTGCAGAGCGGGGCGGTGGCTAATATTCTTCGATCAGCTCGGGCGTTCCTTCCTTGGGAGGTCTTCTTTCCTTCATCTGGGTGAGTAGTGTGCTGGTAAATATCCTAGTCTGGTTCAGTGGTCCATGAGGGGTTCCCTTTATTGTACTGGAAGGGAGGGAATCAGCACCCCCTACCACCCACCGCCCAGCCAGGTTGGTATCCTGTTGCCCCCTGGAGCTTGGGATGTCCCTGCTCCAAAGTACTTATTGAGGACAGCCAGAGATGCTGGGATTTGCTTTGGAGGTGTTTAAATATCCTTGACCAATAGATTCTTCTGTGCGCAGGGCCTGGGGGTTGGCTGAGTCCTGTTCTTTGATTGATACCCTGTTGCTCCCCCCCCCCACCCCGCTCCTTGTGGTCAGTTTGTTCTCTTCTTCATCAATGGGAGAATGGCCGTGCGCCAGGGAATGCAAACCCAGGCTGGGCCCTGATCCTCTTTCATCCAGTGATCCACTACAGGTACCTCTCCGTCCTCTTTTTTGCGAGCCTGTCTCGATGGGTTTGTTGGGAGGCCCGACCCTGATCATAATCTAAACATACAGCTGCTGGTCCTCTCTGTATAAATATGTGGAATGATGTTGGTTCCGTATGAGGCTTGAGACTGTGGTTATGTTGCGCTGCGTGGTATATGTCTAATGTCCTTTCAGAACTATGGTTCTCATGTATTTTCTTTGTATTTTTCTTTTTTTTTTAAAAAGAGTTTGTATAAAAATCTGTGGCTCCTGCAGGGGTACAGGTGGGTCTGGTATCCGAGAGGAGGACGTTGCAGTGTGTCATTGGCGCCTCTGGTGCTGCTAGAGCTGAGGGATATGGCGGCGAAAATGTATCCTGAACTCCTATGGCAATTGCGAGCAATGGCTGTGTGGGAAGATGTGCACGGTTTCACCTGGTTGGGCTTATAGAGGCATCAAGTTATGTTTAATGATTGTATCGAGCTTGTTACACTGCTGTTCTCTGTCCCGCCCTGTATTCATGTATGCTGAGCCTTTTCCTCGCTTGCTGTGCTGTATCATTCCTGTGGTTTGTTGCTTTGTTTGTTAAGGTTAAGAGGTGTGAAGTGCTTGAAGATTCTGTTGTTGATACTTTAATAATCTGACTCATTGAACATGTAAGTTTGTGGGAACACATTTAGGAATACGTGCGTCCTCTTCCTCCAGCAGGTCCACATATGCCATCACTACCATACCGCTCATTGGTTATGTACATAGGCGATGGCAGGGGCAATGAATTCTCGTGGATTAAGAGGAGGCGGGGGTACCTGGTAGGCATCAGTTGGTAATGAGTTGGCATGGAGAGTATGGGGAGCGGCTGGGAGGCATATGTTGGCATGGAGAGATTGAGGAGTCTTGGGTAAGACCTTTTAAACTTACCCTTCAAAATGCTCCCAAGTCCAGACGATGGTTCATGAACCACTCATCATGGAGAAGCCTGCCCAACTCCACCAAATATACTTGGGTGGGTGGGTGGGAGATGCCCACCCCCCACTGTGGAGCTGGCAAGGTCGGAAGCACAGGCTTACCGCGGGCTGGCCAGATGTTTCCAGGAATCCCGGAGTTCTGTCCCTCCTGTCACCTTTAAATCGCTCCGGCTCTGTGAAATTCCGACCCTCGGGATCCAACCCCCTGCCTCCCAGTGGGATCTGTTGGAGCACAATTATGGGCAGCAACAATGTGGGGGCATTCCATGAATGGACTCACGTGGGACTGGAGTGTTATGACTGCCTCCTTTGTGCAGAGTGTCTGGTTTGGATTACTGTCTGTTCAACCACAAACCGACAAGGAGAAAGTCAAACAAGCTCATCTGACAGAGTTTAATTGTTTTATGCGAGCAAGACTCGATGATCTAGGAATTAAGAAATTAAACATTCTGCTTTCAGTTTGCAAGAAGAGAATCTGTTTCCAGGAAACCATGTGAGCTAACTCCACTGCAATCTGCTCAGACATGTTGGCCCTGGGCGCAACTCATTTTTCTTAAAAGCCCAAGGAAATCATTCACTCTTACTTTTACTTGCCACGTGAACCTTTGTACAATTGGCAAATGCAATAAGGATGTCGGAGTGACATTAAGGAGAACTTTGAACTAATTTCAAGGTACAGGAGTGCAGAATAAACGACCTTCAAAAATCTATTCGGCAATTGGGAACTGAGCTTGGAGAGGGAAGAATTTGGCACTGCTTGGCATGAGGATGGAACAAGCAGGATGGTTAAAGGGGTAGCAGTAGATATAGTGGGCACGACTGAACCAGGTGGCAACTCTGACCCACAGCCTACGCGTTTAGCCACGTGTTTCCCAGTGCTCGCAGCGTCGAGAAACACAACGCTATCTAACGCGACTCCGGTTAGAAACGGGGCCTAAGCGGGGAACAGGCAGCCGAGGCTACACTTAGTCCCGTTTCCTGAATCAAGGAGCCCCGCTCGCCGAATCTTCAGTTCAGTGAGAGATCGGGACGCCATTTTTTAAATGGCACCCCGATCTCTCGACCCCCGGACATGATGCCCGAACCTCCCCAAAGCCCCCCAACTCACCTAATAAGGGGGTCCATGGCCCACACCAGACCCCACCGCTGGGCCCGATCACTGCCCCGCAACAAATGCCAGATTGGCACTTCCAGGCTGGCATTCAGGTGGCACTGCCAGGGTGCCAGTGTGCCACCCCGCCCAGTGGGCAAGCACCTGGGGGCCTCTGATCCCCTGGAAGACCCCCACGAGCGCCGTTCCATCTGGTCCCCGTTCGAGGAGGCCAGTCCTGAATGGCGCTCGCCCGAGATCTCCAAGGGGAGAGGGTCAGATCCCAACGCCTTGGTTACCTCAGGGAACTGCAAATTATCTTGAGACTAGCTGTCGCATTCTGACATGCAAATGATCCCACCCACAATGGGTGGGCTTCACATCGCTACACCTTGCTAGATTACGTTGGCTCTCGCAAGTCGTGACGAGCCAGGTAGATTCCGGGCGCGGGATCTGCTGGCATTTCCTGGCCACGTTGTGCCACGGCGAGCTGTTTTTGGGCGCAGCGTGGCCGGTAGATTGCGCCCAGTTCATTTGGATTTCCAAAGGAAATTTGATAAGGTGCTGAAGAAAGGGTTACTAAACAAGATGACAGCTTTGGGTGTTGGGGATATTAGCATGGACAAAGGATTGGTTAACTCACAGGAAACAGAGTCAGGATAAATGGGTCATTTTCAGAGTGGCAAACTGTAACTGGCCAAGTGGCACAGGGGTCAGTGCTGGGGGCTCAACTATTTCTGGTTTATATTAACGACTTGGACGGAGGACCCAACTGCATTGTACCGACTTTGCTGATGATACTAAGTATGGCAGGAAGGCAAGTTGTGAGGAGGACACTGACGAATGTGATATAAAATAGTTAGTTTAAATATTAGTTACAGTAATGTAGATGTAGGCCAGTTTAATTCTAGTGAGTTCACAAAGGACAAAGCACAAAGGATTTCAGAAAGCATGGCAAGGAAGGGGGGAGGGGTGTCTGGTGGAGGAGGGGAAAAGGATGCTGGGGAACAAGAGGCCCAGGGTTAAGGAATGCAAAGGAATACGAAGTGAGCCAATCAGGATGTATGGCCAGGTCAGGAGGGGTATAGGATGACCTATGGGAATCGTGTATGTGAAACTTGATGCCATTTGAATGTATTTGCAGAGATCCCTTTGTCTCTGACCTCATTCGTTTTCCGAGGGGTCCAGGAGACAGTTTCTGTGTTCTGAGTCTCTGTGAAGCGAGTCAGCCTTGCAAGTTGGTTAAAATAAATAATACTATACCTACAAATCCATCTCGAGTTTTATTGAGGCCAGACTGACGGGTAAAGAATTCAATATTGACAACACAAAGGGTCTGCAAAGCAATATAGATAGGTTAACTGAGTGGGCAAAAATCTGGAACGTGGAGTACAATTTTGGAAAATGGGCAGGAACAATAGAAAAGCAAAATAAAATTTACATGCAGAGACATTGTCGAATTCTGCAGTACAGAGGGATCTGGGTGTCCTCCTACATGACTCACAAAAAGTTAGCATGCAGGTACAGCACGCATTTAGGAAGTCAAACAGAATATTGGTCTTTATGGCAAGGGGGATGGAGTATGCAAGTTGGAAAGTCTTGTTACTAAAGTACAGGGCCTTGAGGCATTACACTTAGAATACCATGTACAATTGTGGTCTATTTATTTAAGTACAAAGTCTTACAACACCAGGTTAAAGTCCAACAGGTTTGTTTCGATGTCACTAGCTTTCGGAGCGCTGCTCCTTCCTCAGGTGAATGAAGAGGTATGTTCCAGAAACACAGATATAGACAGATTCAAAGATGCCAAACAATGCTTGGAATGCGAGCATTAGCAGGTGATTAAATCTTTACAGATCCAGAGATGGGGTAACCCCAGGTTAAAGAGGTGTGAATTGTGTCAAGCCAGGACAGTTGGTAGGATTTTGCAGGCCAGATGGTGGCGGATGAATGTAATGCGACATGAATCCCAGGTCCCGGTTGCGGCCGCACTCATGTGTGCAGAACTTGGCTATAAGTTTCTGCTCGGCGATTCTGCTTTGTCGCGCGTCCTGAAGGCCGCCTCGGAGAACGCTTACCCGGTGATCAGAGGCTGAATGCCCCTTCCAGTCGGAGAACACTTCAGCAGTCAAGGGCATTCAGCCTCTGATCTTCGGGTAAGCGTTCTCCAAGGCGGCCTTCAGGACGCGCGACAACGCAGAATCGCCGAGCAGAAACTTACAGCCAAGTTCCGCACATCCCCCACCATCTGGCCTGCGAAATCCTACCAACTGTCCTGGCTTGACACAATTCACACCTCTTTAACCTGGGGTTACCCCATCTCTGGATCTGTAAAGATTTAATCACCTGCTAATGGTCGCATTCCAAGCATTGTCTGGCATCTTTGAATTTGTCTATATATATGTTTCTGGAACATACCTCTTCATTCACCTGAGGAAGGAGCAGCGCTCCGAAAGCTAGTGACATCGAAACAAACCTGTTGGACTTTAACCTGGTGTTGTAAGACTTCGTACTGTGCTCACCCCAGTCCAACGCCGGCATCTCCGCATCATATTTATTTAAGGACATACATGTATTGGAACACTGGAACAATTCAAAAAAGATTCACTTGGTAAATTTCTGGGATGAAAGATTTGTCTTATGACACAAGGTGCAGCGTCTGATGGCCGGTATTTCAGCTGTAGTGCAGAGTCTGATGGCCGGTATTTCAGCCGCGGTGCAGTGTCTGATGGCCGGTATTTCAGCATTCGTTGCAACACAAGACAGAAGCCACCCTATGTCGGAGTGCCGCAGTGGAAGCTCAGAATGAGGTTGGGAGGTCTCAGCTCATGGTCACGCATGAGATACCAGTGCTAAAAGCGGGGGTTTGCAGGGTCTCTCAGCTATTCACCAATCTGTCTTCCAATGGAAGCGGGGCAGCGCCTCAGGGGGATTGGCCTGGCTCCATGCTACATGAACCTTCTGTCCTCTCTCATCATTCATGTTGCCGTCAATGCCCTTGTAAATGTCCATCACACAGCAAGCCCAGACTTCTGCCACCCATGCTGAAGAGGTGCCTTGCAGAGCCGGGCCCTCAAACAAGAGGTCAGCTGCAGTCCCCCCCCCCCCCCCCCCCCCCCCCACCCCGCCACCACCACTAACCCCTCCCCATTCTGCAGCCACTGTGATAGCTGCACCTGGGAAAAAGAGAGGTCTGGCAAAGGCAGGTGCGCTCGGCATGGTTGGGATGGATTGGTCAGTTTGAAGTGTCTTTATTTACAGGTGGTCCACCACCCGATGGCTTCCAACAGGGGGAGTGGAAAGCTGGGGGAGCAATGGTGGGCTGTAGATTTTTTTTCTCTTAGCACAACCCGAGACTATTGAGACGCTCACGGGCAGCCCACGCGGAACGCCGGTTTCCAAGATGTCGCCTCTCTTCCTCCTTCTCTCAAGAGGGTCATTCACCGGTCGGGGAGAACAAAAGGAAAAATGGGACAACTTGACAAGTCCCACAACTGAGAAAGGGAGAGAGAGAGAGAGAGAGAGAGAGGAGAGAGAGAGAGAGAGAGAGAGAGAGAGAGAAGGTTGTGAAAGAGAAAAGCAGAGAGACAGTAATTTAATAACGCTCTTGAATTTTATTAATGGATTTGTGTTGACTTTTCTCGAACAAACATGTGAGAAGAACATCTCACGTCATAGCTTGCTGGCATCAATGTCAGGTCGAAGCAACTAATAATAATAATAATCTTATTTAGTCTCACAAGTAGGCTCACATTAACACGGCAATGAAGTTAGTGAAAATTCCCTAGTCGCCACATTCCGGTGCCTGTTCGGGTACATTGAGGGAGAATTCAGAATGTCCAATTCACGTAACAAGCTCGTCTTTCGGGACTTGTGGGAGGAAACCGGAGGAAACCCACGCAGACACGGGGAGAACATGCAGACTCCGCTCAGACAGTGACCCAAGCCGGGAATCGAACCCGGGACCCTGGCGCTGTGAAGCAACCTGGGAGGGCACATTTTGGCAGAAATGTTTCTCCTATTCAAGGTCAGAGAAGGACCACCTGCTCTGTGTTAACAATTACATAGCTGTGACACTAAAACTCCAATAAGCCTATGACTGGAAAAGGTGAAAAAATAATTAAATGGTTCCGCAGGCTCAAGGTGCTGAACTCCTAATTCCACAAAGATCAGTATCGGGGACAATTCGGATAAATGCCGCTGCCAGTTATATGGTTATAAATACAAGTTAGACAGTTTCACTTCCCAAAACTGTCAAATGGCAGAAATTGGGATATGGAGAAGGAAAGAAACAGTTGAAATTGTCGAGACCCGTGTGGAAACTATTTCCACAGATCTGAAACGTGACGTGACCAAACATTGGGCAAGACTAGTGCACAGTGTGAATCAGTTATTCGCTGGCCATGCCGTGAGGTTACAGGAGGCAGCCAGCGGCTGAACCACTTTAGGTATCTGGAGTTCAGTTAAGTACCTTACCTCTCGATGTCTTAACTGGAAACTTTTCCCTTCTTGATAGCAGTTGTACGTTTTCAGAAGCATCAACAATTCAGACCTGAATGCAAAGCATAATGATAATTTTATTAAATATAAAGGGCAGGCTATTGTACAAAAATATAACAGGGTTGAAGTTACACTGTGGGGTGGGGTTAATACCCTGGCTGAATGTCATTAGCAGCTTGCGAAACAGCCCACTTAACCCCAACCGCTGAGGGGAGGGGAAGGGAGGGGAGGGGAAGCTTGCGCTCAGTTAATGTTGGGCCACAATTTTATTTTTTTTTATACATATTTTATTGAAAATTTTTGGTCAACCAACACAGTACCTTGTGCATCCTTTACACAATATTATAACAACACAAATAACAATGACCTATTTTATAAACAAAAAATGAATAAATAATAAATAACAAAAATGAAAGCTAGTCCTAATTGGCAACTGCCTTGTCACAAGTAACACTCTCCAAAAATATAATTTAACAGTCCAATATATAATTATCTGTAGCAACGACCTATACATATTATACAGTATATATTAACAACCCTGAGAGTCCTTCTGGTTCCTCCCCCCCCCCCCCCCCCATCTGCCGATCCTGGGCTGCTGCTGCTGCCTTCTTTTTTCCATTCCGTCTATCTTTCTGCGAGGTATTCGACGAACGGTTGCCACTGCCTGGTGAACCCTTGAGCCGACCCCCTTAGGACGAACTTAATCCGCTCTAGCTTTATAAACCCCGCCATGTCATTTATCCAGGTCTCCACCCCCGGAGGCTTGGCTTCTTTCCACATTAGCAGTATCCTGCGCCAGGCTACTAGGGACGCAAAGGCCAAAACATCGGCCTCTCTCGCCTCCTGCACTCCCGGCTCTTGTGCAACCCCAAATATAGCCAACCCCCAGCTTGGTTCGACCCGGACCCCTACTTCTTTTGAAAGCACCTTTGTCACCCCCATCCAAAACCCCTGTAGTGCCGGGCATGACCAAAACATATGGGTATGATTCGCTGGGCTTCTCGAGCACCTCGCACACCTATCCTCCACCCCAAAAAATTTACTGAGCCGTGCTCCAGTCATATGCGCCCTGTGTAATACCTTAAACTGAATCAGGCTTAGCCTGGCACACGAGGACGACGAGTTTACCCTGCTTAGGGCATCTGCCCACAGCCCCTCCTCGATCTCCTCCCCCAGCTCTTCTTCCCATTTCCCTTTTAGTTCATCTACCGTAGTCTCCCCTTCGTCCCTCATTTCCCTATATATATCTGACACCTTACCATCCCCCACCCATGTCTTTGAGATCACTCTGTCCTGCACCTCTTGTGTCGGGAGCTGCGGGAATTCCCTCACCTGTTGCCTCGCAAAAGCCCTCAGTTGCATATACCTGAATGCATTCCCTTGGGGCAACCCATATTTCTCGGTCAGCACTCCCAGACTCGCGAACTTCCCATCCACAAACAGATCTTTCAGTTGCGTTATTCCTGCTCTTTGCCACATTCCATATCCCCCATCCATTCCCCCTGGGGCAAACCTATGGTTGTTTCTTATCGGGGACCCCCCCAAGGCTCCAGTCTTTCCCCTATGCCGTCTCCACTGTCCCCAAATCTTCAGTGTAGCCACCACCACCGGGCTTGTGGTGTAGTTCCTCGGTGAGAACGGCAATGGGGCTGTCACCATGGCCTGTAGGCTAGTCCCCCTACAGGACGCCCTCTCTAATCTCTTCCACGCCGCTCCCTCCTCCTCTCCCATCCACTTACTCACCATTGAAATATTAGCGGCCCAATAATACTCACTTAGGCTCGGTAGTGCCAGCCCCCCCCTATCCCTGCTACACTGTAAGAATCCCTTCCTCACTCTCGGGGTCTTCCCGGCCCACACAAAACCCATGATGCTCTTTTCAATCCTTTTAAAAAAAGCCTTCGTGATCACCACCGGGAGGCACTGAAACACAAAGAGGAATCTCGGGAGGACCACCATCTTAACCGCCTGCACCCTCCCTGCCAGTGACAGGGATACCATATCCCATCTCTTGAAATCCTCCTCCATTTGTTCCACCAACCGCGTTAAATTTAACCTATGCAATGTGCCCCAATTCTTGGCTATCTGGATCCCCAGGTAACGAAAGTCCCTTGTTACCTTCCTCAACGGTAGGTCCTCTATTTCTCTACTCTGCTCCCCTGGATGCACCACAAACAACTCACTTTTCCCCATGTTCAATTTATACCCTGAAAAATCCCCAAACTCCCCAAGTATCCGCATTATTTCTGGCATCCCCTCCGCCGGGTCTGCCACGTATAGTAGCAAATCGTCCGCATACAAAGATACCCGGTGTTCTTCTCCTCCTCTAAGTACTCCCCTCCACTTCTTGGAACCCCTCAACGCTATCGCCAGGGGCTCAATCGCCAGTGCAAACAATAATGGGGACAGAGGGCATCCCTGCCTTGTCCCTCTATGGAGCCGAAAATATGCAGATCCCCGTCCATTCGTGACCACGCTCGCCATTGGGGCCCTATACAACAGCTGCACCCATCTAACATACCCCTCTCCAAAACCAAATCTCCTCAACACCTCCCACAAATAATCCCACTCCACTCTATCAAATGCTTTCTCGGCATCCATCGCCACTACTATCTCCGTTTCCCCCTCTGGTGGGGCCATCATCATTACCCCTAACAACCTCCGTATATTCGTGTTCTGCTGTCTCCCCTTCACAAACCCAGTTTGGTCCTCGTGGACCACCCCCGGGACACATTCCTCTATTCTCATTGCCATTACCTTGGCCAGGATCTTGGCATCTACATTTAGGAGGGAAATAGGTCTACAGGACCCGCATTGCAGCGGGTCCTTTTCCTTCTTTAAGAGAAGCGATATCGTTGCTTCAGACATAGTCGGGGGCAGTTGTCCCCTTTCCTTTGCCTCATTAAAGGTCCTCGTCAGTACCGGGGCGAGCAAGTCCACATATTTTCGATAGAATTCGACTGGGAATCCATCCGGTCCTGGGGCCTTTCCCGCCTGCATGCTCCTAATTCCTTTCACCACTTCTTCCACCTCGATCTGTGCTCCCAGTCCCACCCTTTCCTGCTCTTCCACCTTGGGAAATTCCAGCCGATCCAAGAAGCCCATCATTCTCTCCCTCCCATCCGGGGGTTGAGCTTCATATAATTTTTTATAAAATGTCTTGAACACTCCATTCACTCTCTCCGCTCCCCGCTCCATCTCTCCTTCCTCATCCCTCACTCCCCCTATTTCCCTCGCTGCTCCCCTTTTCCTCAATTGGTGTGCCAGCAACCTGCTCTCCTTCTCCCCATATTCGTACTGTACACCCTGTGCCTTCCTCCATTGTGCCTCTGCAGTGCCTGTAGTCAGCAAGTCAAATTCTACATGTAGCCTTTGCCTTTCCCTGTACAGTCCCTCCTCCGGTGCTTCCGCATATTGTCTGTCCACCCTCAAAAGTTCTTGCAGCAACCGCTCCCGTTCCTTACTCTCCTGCTTCCCTTTATGTGCCCTTATTGATATCAGCTCCCCTCTAACCACCGCCTTCAACGCCTCCCAGACCACTCCCACCTGGACCTCCCCATTATCATTGAGTTCCAAGTACTTTTCAATGCACCCCCTCACCCTTAGACACACCCCCTCATCTGCCATTCGTCCCATGTCCATTCTCCAGGGTGGGCGCCCTCCTGTTTCCTCCCCTATCTCCAAGTCTACCCAGTGTGGAGCGTGATCCGAAATGGCTATAGCCGTATACTCCGTTCCCCTCACCTTCGGGATCAATGCCCTTCCCAGCACAAAAATGTCTATTCGCGAGTAGACTTTATGGACATAGGAGAAAAACGAGAACTCCTTACTCCTAGGTCTGCTAAATCTCCACGGGTCTACACCTCCCATCTGCTCCATAAAATCTTTAAGTACCTTGGCTGCTGCCGGCCTCCTTTCAGTCCTGGACTTCGACCTATGCAGCCCTGGTTCCAACACCGTATTAAAATCTCCCCCCATTATCAGCTTTCCCATCTCTAGGTCCGGAATGCGTCCTAGCATCCGCCTCATAAAATTGGCATCATCCCAGTTCGGGGCATATACGTTTACCAAAACCACCGTCTCCCCCTGTAGTTTGCCACTCACCATCACATATCTGCCCCCGTTATCCGCCACTATAGTCTTTGCCTCGAACATTACCCGCTTCCCCACTAATATAGCCACCCCCCTGTTTTTCGCATCTAGCCCCGAATGGAACACCTGCCCCACCCATCCTTTGCGTAGCCTAACCTGGTCTATCAGTTTCAGGTGCGTTTCCTGTAACATAACCACATCTGCCTTAAGTTTCTTAAGGTGTGCGAGTACCCGTGCCCTCTTTATCGGCCCGTTCAGCCCTCTCACGTTCCACGTGATCAGCCGGGTTGGGGGGCTTCCTACCCCCCCCCCCTTGTCGATTAGCCATCCCCTTTTTCCAGCTCCTCACCCGGTTCCCACGCAGCTGTATCTCCCCCAGGCGGTGCCCCCCCGCCCATCCTCTCCCATACCAGCTCCCCCCTCTCCCCAGCAGCAGCAACCCAGTAATTCCCCCCTCCCACCCCCCCCCGCTAGATCCCCCGCTAGCGTAATTACTCCCCCCATGTTGCTCCCAGAAGTCAGCAAACTCTGGCCGACCTCGGCTTCCCCCCGTGACCTCGGCTCGCACCGTGCAACGCCCCCTCCTTCCTGCTTCTCTATTCCCGCCATGATTATCATAGCGCGGGAACCAAGCCCGCGCTTCTCCCTTGGCCCCGCCCCCAATGGCCAACGCCCCATCTCCTCCACCTCCCCTCCTCCCCCCATCACCACCTGTGGGAGAGAGAAAAGTTACCACATCGCAGGATTAGTACATAAAACTCCTCTTTCCCCCCTTTTTAACCCCCCTCTTTGCCCCCCACATTCGCCCCACCACTTTGTTCAAACGTTCTTTATAATAACCCGCTCATTCCAGTTTTTCTTCCACAATAAAAGTCCATGCTTCATCCGCCGTCTCAAAGTAGTGGTGCCTCCCTCGATATGTGACCCACAGTCTTGCCGGTTGCAGCATTCCAAATTTTATCTTCTTTTTATGAAGCACCGCCTTGGCCCGATTAAAGCTCGCCCTCCTTCTCGCCACCTCCGCACTCCAGTCTTGATAAACGCGGATCACCGCGTTCTCCCATTTACTGCTCCGAGTTTTCTTTGCCCATCTAAGGACCATTTCTCTATCCTTAAAACGGAGGAATCTCACCACTATGGCTCTGGGAATTTCTCCTGCTCTCGGTCTTCGCGCCATCACTCGGTATGCTCCCTCCACCTCCAATGGACGCGCCGGGGCCTCCGCTCCCATTAACGAGTGCAGCATCGTGCTCACATATGCCCCGACGTCCGCTCCCTCCACACCTTCAGGAAGACCAAGAATCCTCAGGTTGTTCCTCCTTGCGTTGTTCTCCAGTGCCTCCAACCTTTCCACACATCGTTTCTGATGTGCCTCATGCGTCTCCGTCTTCACCACCAGGCCCTGTATGTCGTCCTCATTCTCGGCTGCCTTTGCCTTCACGACCCGAAGCTCCTGCTCCTGGGTCTTTTGTTCCTCCTTTAGCCCTTCAATCGCCTGTAGTATCGGGGCCAACAGCTCTTTCTTCATTTCCTTTTTGAGCTCTTCCACACAGCATTTCAAGAACTCTTGTTGTTCAGGGCCCCATGTTAAACTGCCACCTTCCGACGCCATCTTGGTTTTTGCTTGCCTTCCTTGCCGCTGTTCTAAAGGATCCACTGCAATACTGCCACTTTCTCCTCCTTTTTTCATCCGTATCCAGGGGGGATTCACTTCTGGTTTACCGCACAGTGTTTTTAGCCGTCAAACTTGCCGTTGGGGCTCCTATCAAGAGCCCAAAAGTCCGTTTCACCGGGAGCTGCCGAAACGTGCGACTCAGCTGGTCATCGCCGCACCCGGAAGTGATGTTGGGCCACAATTGATCAGCGAGGTGGTTGAGCCACAAGACACAGTGAATGCCAGACACAGAATGATGTGCTGCAAAGTAGGAAAGACAAACAGGCCATTTCCCTTGTATCAAGGCTCTCATTTGTGCTTCCTGCAATCAGGTCCATCAAGGCCTAGCTTCGCCCAACAGATCTATTTTGCACAGGGTGAAAAGGGAAGACGTTGGCTCTTCTTTGTGGCTAGAAAATGCTCAGTTGTTGATAACTTAGTCGAACAAAAAATGGCAAAGCCCCATTGCACTTGGCCTCCGTCAACCCCCACCTTCCCCCACCCACGACATCTCACCTGCAACACCACAGGATTTTTGGGTTCTCCCGGGGGTAGGGAGGCCTCCTGCTTATTTTGCTCCAGCAACATACGACGCCTGCATATTCGGCGATGCCTTAAGCGAAGCAGGTTCAGCTCAGGAATTGCCCAGAATAATATCAATGCGAAAGGGTCACTCATGAAGTCTGACAAACATCTTTCGAGTTTCCAAAGGGACACATGTTTTCAGGCTTTCTAGCAAGCGCACTTTCCAAGCAAGGTGCTGTTTGTACTAATGTTGATGGGCGTACTTTAGCTCAGTTGGCTGGACAGCTGGTCCGTGAGGCAGAGCGAGGCCAACAGCGGCGGGTTCAATCCCTGTACCGACTGAGGTTATCCATGAAGGCCCCGCCTTCCCAGCCTTACCCCTCACCCGAGGTGTGGTGACCCTCAGGTTAAATCACCACCAGTCAGCTCTCCCCCCTCAAAGGAGTAATCGGCCTATGGTCATCTGGGGACGATGGCGATTTTACTTTTACGAGACAATGCATTTTTCATTCAGTCTAAAAGTTCAATGGTTGCGGTCACATAGACAATAATTTCAAGAATGGAAACTTCTCTGTTGGCACTATTTGAGTCCGAAGTGCGGTCAGACACTACTTCTCCAGAGTTTACACAGTTACAGCATTACGTAGCCCTAAAATAAGCATCGTCAATAGGGAAACTGGAAGTCAGAAGACCGTTGATATCATTTCCCCTCAGATCTATCCTTCTGCAAAGATTTGCATTCACCATCTTTAGCAAGAAAAATAATTTAGTGCAGTGTTTTTTGAAGTTGATATAATATTTTAAAAATGATGCTTATTGTAGATATCGGAGGAAAGTTGTTCAGTTATAAAAGCTGTATAAACAATAAAGAATTGATCATATATGTGACGGTAGCAACGGCACAGTGAGAAACTCATAGTGAAGGCAGAAGGAAGGTCAGAAGGGCTCCTGTCATCCGCCATTTGCAAATCTTCAGTCAAGCCCTGATCTGAAGCAGATATATTCTCATGAGGAAGGATTTTCCGGATCACCCCAGGAGCAAATAAAGCAACAGCTCCTTTCAAAGTCTTGGACTAAAAATGCCTCAGCATTGGTAAAGACCACGGCTCCTCATTTTTAATGTAGAAACTAAGGAATTGCCTAACAATAAAATGACCAAGGATCACGCTGTTCAACTTCTACCATTCTGCTAGTTTCATGACACAGTGGTGACACAGTTGTTGACTAATCATGGCAACCAACTGGTGTACATAAAATCTGGTAATAAACTGGGGAAAGCCTCAGAAGTGGACAGCTTTGCAAATCAGTTCACAAGTTCATAAGGTTTAGGAGCAGAATTAGGCTATTTGGCCCATCGAGTCTGCACCGCCATTCTATCATGGCTGATACGTTCCTCATCTGTTACCTACAATGGTCAAGATCGCAAGAAACTGCAGAGTGTGGTGAAATACTAAGGTAGATAAGTCCCCAGGGCCTGATGGGATCTACCCCAGAATACTGAAGGAGGCTGGAGAGGAAATTGCTGAGGCCTTGACAGAAATGTTTGGATCCTCGCTGTCTTCAGGGGATGTCCCGGAGGACTGGAGAATAGCCAAAGTTGTTCCTCTGTTTAAGAAGGGTAGCAAGGATAATCCCGGGAACTCCAGGCCGGTGAGCCTTACTTCAGTGGTAGGGAAATTACTGGAGAGAATTCTTCGAGACAGGATCTACTCCCATTTGGAAGCAAATGGACGTATTAGTGAGAGGCAGCACGGTTTTGTGAAGGGGAGGTCGTGTCTCACTAACTTGATAGAGTTTTTCGAGGAGGTCACTAAGATGATTGATGCAGGTACGGCAGTAGATGTTGTCTATATGGACTTCAGTAAGGCCTTTGACAAGGTCCCTCATGGTAGACTAGTACAAAAGGTGAAGTCACACGGGATCAGGGGTGAGCTGGCAAGGTGGATACAGAACTGGCTAGGCCATAGAAGGCAGAGAGTAGCAATGGAGGGATGCTTTTCTAATTGGAGGGCTGTGACCAGTGGTGTTCCACAGGGATCAGTGCTGGGACCTTTGCTCTTTGTACTATATATAAATGATTTGGAGGAAAATGTAACTGGTCTGATTAGTAAGTTTGCAGACGACACAAAGGTTGGTGGAATTGCGGATAGCGATGAGGACTGTCGGAGGATACGGCAGGATTTAGATTGTCTGGAGACTTGGGCGGAGAGATGGCAGATGGAGTTTAATCCGGACAAATGTGAGGTAATGCATTTTGGAAGGTCTAATGCAGGTAGGGAATATACAGTGAATGGTAGAACCCTCAAGAGTATTGAAAGTCAAAGAGATCTAGGAGTACAGGTCCACAGGTCATTGAAAGGGGCAACACAGGTGGAGAAGGTAGTCAAGAAGGCATACGGCATGCTTGCCTTCATTGGCCGGGGCATTGAGTATAAGAATTGGCAAGTCATGTTGCAGCTGTACAGAACCTTAGTTAGGCCACACTTGGAGTATAGTGTTCAATTCTGGTCGCCACACTACCAGAAGGATGTGGAGGCTTTAGAGAGGGTGCAGAAGAGATTTACCAGAATGTTGCCTGGTATGGAGGGCATTAGCTATGAGGAGCGATTGAATAAACTCGGTTTGTTCTCACTGGAACGAAGGAGGTTGAGGGGCGACCTGATAGAGGTATACAAAATTATGAGGGGCATAGCCAGAGTGGATAGTCAGAGGCTTTTCCCCAGGGTAGAGGGGTCAATTACTAGGGGGCATAGGTTTAAGGTGAGAGGGGCAAGGTTTAGAGTAGATGTACGAGGCAAGTTTTTTACGCAGAGGGTAGTGGGTGCCTGGAACTCGCTACCGGAGGAGGTAGTGGAAGCAGGGACGATAGGGACATTTAAGGGGCATCTTGACAAATATATGAATAGGATGGGAATAGAAGGATACGGACCCAGGAAGTGTAGAAGATTGTAGTTTAGTCGGGCAGCATGGTCGGCACGGGCTTGGAGGGCCGAAGGGCCTGTTCCTGCGCTGTACATTTCTTTGTTCTTTGTTCTTTGTAACTCAGCCCAACGCGTCACATAAGTTTGCCACCCTCACGTTGATTCTGTCTACACCTCCCGCTGCCTCAGGGAGGCAGACAGCATTGTCAGAGACCCCACCCACCCAGGCTTTGCCCTCTTCTAGACCCTTCCATCAGGCAGAGGGTACAGAAGTCTGAAGACCCGCACATCCAGACATAGGAACAGCTTCTTCCCCACAGCTACTAGACTCCTCAATGATACCCCCTCAGACTGACCTGTTCCCTGTAAGAACACTATTCACGACGCCCTATGCTGCTCTTGCTCATGTATTTGCTTTGTGTGGCCCCTTGTTCCGCACTGTAACCAATCACTGTTTGTCGATGTACCATTTGGCAATGTTCTCTGTCGATTATTCTTTTGTCTACTATGTACGTACTGTGTACGTTCCCTTGGCCGCAGAAAAATACTTTTCACTCTACTTCGGTACACGTGACAATAAATATCAATACTGCAGACCAAGGGCTGGATCAGCCAGAGCATCTCCTCCCTGGAACACCTGACCTAGGAGCAGGAGTAGGCAAGTTAGCCCCCCGAGCCTAAACACCTTCAGTCTGATCATGGCTGATCCCATCCTGGCCTCAACCCCACTGTCCTGCCCGTTCTTCATAGCCCTTCAACCCATTACCAAATAAAAATCTGTCTAACTCCTCCTTAAATTTACTCACTGTCCCAGCATCCACTGCACTCTGGGGTAGCGAATTCCACAGATTCACAACCCTTTGGGAGAAGTAGTTTCTCCTCAAATCTCTTTTAAATTTGCTACCCCTTATCCCAAGAAAATTATCTTTCGTTCTAGAATTCCCCACAAGAGGAAGCATCTGTCCCACGACTCACCACAAATATTATGCTTCAATTTACCAAGAAATATCATCTTCTTCTGGTCTATTTAATTTGCACTTGATTTAACCAATGCTTTCAGCATCTCCTCAGGGATTCTGTTCCACAGATTGACCGCTCGTGTTCACAGGACCCCAGCAAGCTGGTGAGGTCAAAACTAAGACACAGAGCCCTTCCGTGTTGAGAAGGTTTACTGACATTGTTCAGTATCAACACTCCACACACCCAGCTGCCCCCTTTTATTTTTGCTCAAATACCCATCACCCATTTTTTTCAATAATGTAATTGACGTTAACAAACTTTAACAATGTAACAGATAAAGACATTGAGAATTCACTCAATGAAATACTGTTTTTGTAGGTTACTTTGCGAAATCTGCTCCCTTCAAGTCAGGTCATGTTCCCTGGTTTTACTGTTCTGGACAGGTTAAAGAGCTTGTCCCCTTTCTCGACAATTTAGAAGGCTTTAGTTTGCCTTTCAGAACGACCCAGGACTATTTCCTGTTTAATTCAATCCAGATTATTTCATCAGGCTACTAGGTCGAAGTCCTCGCATCACCAAAGCAAATGGAAACGAAGATTCATCGGTGAGGTCTGTTGATTTGGGCCATGTCTACCCATGTCTACCCTGGTGGATCCGTATTAGCAATGCTCAGAAAAAAAGCTCATGAATCAGATTCTCCCAGCTCAAGAAAGCAACGAATAGTTCTTGGTGGAATGCTGAAGATCAAAAACACAAGTCTGCATTTCAAAAAAGGAGAATTCTGCACGCCGATACTTACTTGGAAATACGTTTGCCTTCACTGATTTTCACAGAAGTCATGAGTTGATTTCCTTCCATATCTCTTTGTCTTGGACTCGCTCATAAAAATTAGTCTGCCTTGAAACAAAAGAAAACTCATCAGAACCGAGCAACTTATTGCCTGTTGACAACAATTTAATCTTCTACGGGTTGGTTAGCTAACTTAGTTAGGTCACTAGAGTGTGATGCAGAATATTGCCAATGGCTCAATTCCCTATTCCAGCTGTGATAGTTCATGAAGGCCATGCCCCCAACTCCTCACCTTGCCCCACAATTGCGGAGAGGTGCCCGCATATAACCAATCGTCTCTCTCCAATGCAGGGAGATGCCTATGGACCACTCACGGCCTACGGCTAAGGACCTTACCCACAATTTAATCTTCTTCAGAAATGACTCTTCATCTGGAAGCAAGCTGCTGCAAATTCTCTTATAGCTGCTCAATCTAATATCACAGTAAGAAGACTTACAACACCAGGTTAAAGTCCAACAGGTTTGTTTCAAACACTCGCTTTCGGAGCGCTGCTCCTTCCTCAGGTGAATGAAGAGGTAGGTTCCAGAAACTTATATATAGACAAATTCAAAGATGCAAGACAATGCTTAGAATGCTAACATTTGCAGTTAATTAAGTGTTTGCATATCCAGAGAGAGGGGTAACCCCAGGTTAAAGAGGTGTGAATTGTCTCAAGCCAGGACAGTCGGTAGGATTTTGCAAGCCCAGGCCAGATGGTGGGGGGGCGAATGTAATGCGACATGAATCCCAGGTCCCGGTTGAGGCCGCACTCATGTGTGCGGAACTTGGCTATAAGTTTCTGCTCGGCGATTCTACATTCTTGCGCGTCCTGAAGGCCGCCTTGGAGAACGCTTACCCGGAGATCAGAGGCTGAATGCCCTTGACTGCTGAAGTGTTCCCCGACTGCAAGGGAACATTCCTGCCTGGTGATTGTCACGCATTGTCCGTTCATTCGTTGTCGCAGCGTCTGCATGGTCTCGCCAATGTACCACGCTTCGGGACATCCTTTCCTGCAGCCTATGAGATAGGCAATGTTGGCCGAGTCGCACGAGTATGTACCACATACCTGGTGGGTGGTGTTCTCACGTGTAATAGTGGTATCCATGTCGATGATCTGGCATGTCTTGCAGAGATTGCCATGGCAGGGTTGTGTGGTGTTGTGGTCGCTGTTCTGAAGGCTGGGTAGTTTGCTGCAAACAATGGTTTGTTTGAGGTTGCGCGGTTGTTTGAAGGCAAGTAGTGGGGGTGTGGGGATGACCTTGGCAAGATGTTCATCTTCATCGATGACGTGTTGAAGGCTGCGAAGAAGATGTCGTAGTTTCTCCGCTCCGGCAAAGTACTGGATGACGAAGGGTACTCTGTCGGTTGTGTCCTGTGTTTGTCTTCTGAGGAGGTCGGTGCGGTTTTTTGTTGTGGCGCGTTGGAACTGTCGATCTGGAACTGCGGTACGACAACCGGAGAGGAAAGAGTCGAATTGCACCCCTCCGGAAGGCCGCTGCCCTAGACTCGACATGTATGCTCAGGCCGTCAGGAGTCGCGTCAATGCCAGATTCATCAGTCGCATTCACAAGACAGCCCCGAACGTCATCCAACCACAACGCAACTCTCAAGACCAACCGCAACATCATCATCAAACCAGCAGACAAAGGAGGGGCCACCGTCATACTGAACAGAACGGACTACTGCAAAGAAGTATACCGGCAACTCAACAACCAGGAACACTACAGGAACACTACAGTTACCCGCAGATCCGATCAAGGAACACATCCGCCAACTCAACAGTCTGATTAAGACGTTGGATCCAGACCTTCAGAGCACCCTACGTGCTCTCATCCCACGTACTCCCCCGCATTGGAGATCTCTCCTGCCTCCTGAAAATACACAAGGCCAACACACCAGGCCGTCCTATCATTTCAGGCAATGGGACCCTGTGTGAGAACCTCTCTGGCTACATCGAGGGCATCTTGAAACCCATCGTACAAGGTACGCCCAGCTTCTGTCGCGACACGACGGACTTCCTACAGAAACTCAGCACCCATGGACCAGTTGAACCAGGAACATTTCTCGTCACAATGGACATCTCGGCACTCTACACCAGCATCCCCCATGACGACGGCATTGCTGCAACAGCCTCAGTATTCAACACCGACAACTGCCAATCTCCAGACGCAATTCTGCAACTCATCCGCTTCATTCTGGATCACAACGTCTTCACCTTCGACAACAAGTTCTTCATCCAGACACACGGAACAGCCATGGGGACCAAATTGGCACCCCAATACGCCAACATATTCATGCACAAGTTTGAACAAGACCTCCTCACCGCACAGGACCTTCAAGCGACGTTATACACCAGATACATCGATGACATTTTTTTCCTTTGGACCCACGGCAAAGAATCACTGAAACGACTACACGATGACTTCAATAAGTTCCATCCCACCATCAGACTCACCATGGACTACTCTCCAAAATCAGTTGCATTCTTGAACACACTCATCTCCATCAAGGACGGTTACCTCAGCACTTCGCTTCACCGCAAGCCTACGGATAACCTCACGATGCTCCACTTCTCCAGCTTCCACCCTAAACACATTAAAGAAGCTATCCCCTATGGACAAGCTCTCTGTATATACAGGATCTGCTCAGACGAGGAGGAGCGTAACAGACATCTACAGACACTGAAAGATGCCCTCTACGAACGGGATATGGCGCTCGACTCATCGATCGACAGTTCCAACGCGCCACAGCAAAAAACTGCACCGACCTCCTCAGAAGACAAACACGGGACACAACCGACAGAGTACCCTTCATCGTCCAGTACTTTGCCAGAGCGGAGAAACTACGACATCTTCTTTGCAGCCTTCAACATGTCATCGATGAAGATGAACATCTTGCCAAGGTCATCCCCACACCCCCACTACTTGCCTTCAAACAACCGCGCAACCTCAAACAAACCATTGTTTGCAGCAAACTACCCAGCCTTCAGAACAGTGACCACGACACCACACAACCCTGCCATGGCAATCTCTGCAAGACGTGCCAGATCATTGACATGGATACCACCATTACACGTGAGAACACTACCCACCATGTACGCAGTACATACTCGTGCGACTCGGCCAACATTGTCTACCTCATAGGCTGCAGGAAAGGATGTCCCGAAGCGTGGTACGTTGGCGAGACCATGCAGACGCTGCGACAATGAATGAACGGACATCGCGCGACAATCACCAGGCAGGAATGTTCCCTTCCAGTCGGGGAACACTTCAGCAGTCAAAGGCATTCAGCCTCTGATCTCCGGGTAAGCGTTCTCCAAGGTGGCCTTCAGGACGCACGACAACACAGAATCGCCGAGCAGAAACTTATAGCCAAGTTCCACACACATGAGTGCGGCCTCAACCGGGACCTGGGATTCATGTCGCATTACATTCATCCCCCACCATCTGGCCTGGGCTTGCGAAATCCTACCGACTGTCCTGGCTTGAGACAATTCACACCTCTTTAACCTGGGGTTACCCCTACCTCTGGATATGCAAACACTTAATTAACTGCAAATGCTCGCATTCTAAGCATAGTCTTGCATCTTTGAATTTCTCTATATGTTTCTGGAACATACCTCTTCATTCACCTGGGGAAGGAGCAGCGCTCCGAAAGCTAGTGATTTGAAACAAACCTGTTGGACTTTAACCTGGTGTTGTAAGACTTCGTACTGTGCTCACCCCAGTCCAACGCCGACATCGCCACATCAATCTAATATCAAGAAGGGAGCTTGCACTAGCTGGAGGAAAAGCCAACCGAAGCAACTAGAGGCGAAAGGCAACATCAATCCAAGGTAGGCTTGAATAGAGACTGACACAATCCTACAGGATAATAAATCACTTCCTTTGCCAGCCAGCAGAGAAACCATGGACGAGTTCTGAACACGGCAGGTTTGATATATTACACATTACACAGTGCCCACGTTAACTGGTCAAATGGTTACATTTTGTTGAGTGCATTGGAAATTTTTCATTTCCTCGCTTCAAACAAAATCACCATTTAGTCATCTCTTTTTCAGGCACAGTGAATCAAGATGGAACCACCGGCTCGGGTGACTGTCTGTGCGGAGTTTGCACTTTCTCCCCTTAGTGTCCAAAAAGTTAGGTGGGGTTACAGGTATAGGGTGGAGGTGTGGGCTTATGTAGGGCGCTCTTTCCAAGGGCTGGTGCAGACTTGAGGGCGGAATGGCCTCCTTCTGCACTGTAGTAGATTCTATATTCTAAGAGACCATTGGATGGGGTGAGATGAAGTAAAGTGAAAAGAGACTTGTTTCAGGGCAAGTGATCCATTCTTAAGCTGTAAATGTAATACCCCTGTCCCACAAATAAAAAAAAGGCATTTTGTCATAAGAAGGTTCCGCCTTTCATCCAGCTGTGACAGGCATCATTCTACCTGCTGTGCTCAACTCACGCCAGAGAATCAGTCAGGTACCCTTTCTGTCTTCATCACCATCATAGAAGAGATGGCACAGGAATTGTGCAAATTCTCATGTCAACACTCCTCCCTTAAGTACCAAGTACTCACTCGGTGGTAGCAGTCTTCCCTCGAGTTAGAAGGTTGCGAGTTAAAACCCCAATGTTTATGATAATTAACGGACTAATTGCATTATTTTAAATACATTTGGACGATCTCACCAGTTTAACTTGGATGAACTCTTGACATTTTTCATTCAGTTCAGTCTGCAAACAGGAGTTACCAATGGCAGTGCTCTTTACTCGGAGTCACAAGGTTAGGCGTTCAGACCCCATTTAGGACTGAGCGACTCACACTTAAACCACCCGCTGAAGGGGGGGGGTTCAACGATGAATTATCGGACTGTGTAATCATTATTAACCATTAAACATGTATTTTTAGGACGTAGCAGTAATATGTAATCAAATGGGATTTAGGATAGCGAACTTGACCAAAAGGACATTACTTCTGACATCTTGGGCGGGATTCTCTGGGAATCGGCAGGACGGGCAGAAACGGCGCAGTGGAGTGGCGGGCCCCGACCGCGGGCCAGGCCACCGTGGGGACACATCCCGGGGCCAGATCCCCCCGCGACCCCCCCCCAATAACCCCGGAGGCCGCCCACGGCCACCAGGTCCCGCCGGTAAGGGACCAACCCCAATTTACGCTGGCGGGACCGGCTACAGGCGGCCGGGACTTCGGCCCATCGCGGGCCGGAGAATTTGGGCGGCCCCGGGGCCCATTGAGTCGCGCCGGACCCTGCCATTCTCCGAGGCGGGCGGCACGACTCACGCCACATCCGACCCAGCGGGGGGGTCGGAGAATCCCGCCCCTTGTGTTTGTGAAAAAAATTAAGGGTGCTGGTTCTGTTGTTCTGTTCCTCACAGTCAGCAAGCTGCTGGGATTGTACACAACTGTCAGGATGAGGATCAATAATGCTCTGCTTGCGATTCTATTGGGTGAAGTTTAAACACTGCTTGCAATTCTATTTAGTACGTTTAAAAGTAGCAGCTTCAGGGATTGGATCGCGCCCAATTTGAACGTTGTTCGGCAGAACAGATCTTGGACGATATCAACATCTGTTCTCTGTGTACACGTAACAAGATTGATTAAATAAGCCATCTTGTCCAGGTTGTGATGCTTTGTTCCTCTCTGCACTGAGCTGAGTCACAGGGAATAACCCCACCTGGAAGCTGACTCAATACACAGGTCTTGAAACTGCTCCTACACCCCCACCCAGACAATCACCCCAGCAGTGGATACCACACCAAAAGCGCAACCAGTAAAGCTGATCATATTATAGGCTTGAGCACCAAATGATTTATCCAGGTAGAACACAAGACACCTCAGGGAATGCATTAAGTTTTGGGCATTAAGTTTAACCTTCCTGGAGGGTTAGCGGTGGAGATCAGGCGCGTGACATGTCTGAATGAAATAGCCGGTTGCAAGAGAGGCGGCGTGGTAGTACAGTCGTTAGCACTGTTGCTTCACAGTGCAAGGGGCCCGGGTTCGATTCCCGGCTTGGGACACTGTCTGTTCGGAGTCTGCACGTTCTCCCCGTGTCTGCGTGGGTTTCCTACGGGTGCTCCGGTTTCCTCCCACAAGTCCCGAAAGACATGCTTTTTAGATGAATTGGACATTCTGAATTCTCCCTCTGTGTACCCGAACAGGTGCCGGAGTGTGGCGACTAGGGAATTTTCACTAACTTCATTGCAGTGTTAATGTAAGCCTACTTGTGCCACTAATAATATTATAGCCGTCTCTCTCCATACAAGGGGCTTAAGTAAAGGAAAAGAAAAATAATTGTGAAAACAGCAATAGGAAACTAAAGTAAGTGAAATGATACTGAAATCAGGAAAACTAAAACTGGAATGATCAAAGAAAGTGACGCCTGAAGAAGAGCAATCAGAACAAAAATAAGTCAACAATGGAAAAAGAATCAAAGAATTTTTCATTGCAAGACTAACAGATTGCCTGATTAAGTATTGTAGCCACCTAAAATGGCTGATTCCCGATTAATTTGGCCAAAACCCGATATAAAATGGCTAACCGAAAAGGCTGATGGGAAAAGCAGCAAACAGGACTCAAACGGACGGCTGCAGGTAAAACAGCCCCTCTGGGGGAAGCCAGGCAGATCAAATCATGCAGCCATTTAACATCACAACAATCCAGCCATCTGCATAGTGAAGAGCCATCCCCGGGAACAATTGCTATACATTAGCATTTGTAAAGCTACTCCAGACCTCTCGGCACCAAGAGAGGCTAACACAAAGAAAGGTGGGCAACCACCCCCCGATCAAGGAATCGCCCCATTATTGGAGCATATCGAACCGAGTGATTGGGACCAAGTCCAATCACTTGGAACCAGGGTCAACCCTCCCCGAGAGGCGGGAAGCCCCTAGGAACTATAAAAATAGGGGCCAAGTTCAGATCGACCCTTCTCTTCCTGCTCGCAACCTTCGCAAGAACCTTCGACAAAGAAACTGTAAGTTTGACTCCAGCGATTGCTACCCGATAGAGACTCCTCGCCATCGACCCGTATCAGCCTTTTGAATCCCGCAGGCCAGATCCAATTCGAAAGACCATTCGTTTCCCTGACCTGGTGGGCCATTCCTAAAGTTCAGTATTGGCCAGTAGTGGTAGGTTTCAATATAGATAGTAGGATTATTGTATAAGTATTAATTGCTGTATATAATAAATGACCGTTGATTTAATTCTTACTAAGCGGTGTGCTGACTTATTAATCATAACATGAACTTGAACCACGTGGCGGTATCAGAAAGATACCAGGCGACTCGTGAGCAAAGGTGACAGAATTAGAGCTAATAAAACGAATGCTAATAAGAGCAACAGTATCTAGTTACTAATGTGTCATAGTCATAAAATCATATCTCCGCTTCTCAGAGAACACAACCATTGATTCCACCCAGACTACAGCTGATCAAAGGTGACACCCACGCTGCACTATCCTTTGAATTATGAGGATAAAGGAAAAAGGATATAAAGGATAAAAAATTTCTCTTGATGACCAAAGGTGGGGGATCTTAATCCTGGTTTACAAAATGGGACAAACAGCTTGCCAAAGCGCACATGTTCAACACGAATGTGTTACACAAAACATTTCCATCCTTTTTATCAAAAACAATTTCCACTAAAGGGGCAATTCAGTGTGGCCAATCCACCTCCCCTGCACATCTTTGGGTTCTGGAGGTGAAACTCCCGCAGACACGGGGAGAATGTGCAAACTCCACACGGACAGTGACCCGGGGCCGGGGTCGATTGCTACACACAATACTCCTCCTATCCGCATCATAAATAGGGTGGCTGTTGAACGGGCAAAAATAGCATGCAGCGAGTCTATAAGGAAGGATAGATAGTTGATAGGGCAAAGTTGCACTCAGTGGGATGGGTTAAAGTGTGTCTGTTTCAATGCAAGGAGTATCAGGAACAAGGGGGATGAACTCAAGAGCATGGATCAGTACTTGGAACTACGATGTTGTGGCCATTACAGAGACATGGATTTCATAGGGGCAGGAATGGGTGTTAGATGTTCCGGGGTTTAGATGTTTTGAGAAGAATAGGGAGGGGGGTAAAAGAGGAGGGAGAGTGGCACTGTTAATTAGAGAGTGCTTCACAGCCGCAGAAAAGGAGGTAGTCGAAGAGGGTTTGTCTACTGAGTCAGTGATGCACGATCAATGACCACTAAAGCGAGGTTGTAGTCCAACTGAAGGCTTTAATAAGCTAGATGTTTCCCCCAGCAGCTCAGGTACAGAATGAAGGCGGCTGGGGCGGCACGGGCTCTTATACCCCGCCTTGCAGGGTGGAGCTACCATACAGCTTGACCAATAGGAAACATACAATATATACCAATGGTGTTCCAGCATTACCAGGTACCGTAATACCTCTACACAGACTACCACATTCACCCCCACTACCATAGTCAGTATGGGTGGAAGGCAGAAACAAGAAAGGGGCAGTCACTTTATTGGGAGTTTTCTATAGACCTCCCAATAGCAGCAGAGAGATGGAGGAACAGATTTGATGGCAGATCTTGAAAAGGTGCAGAGGTAACAGAGTTGTTGTCATGGGTGACTTCAACTTCCCTAATATTGACCGGAACTCCTTAGTGCAAATGGTTTAGATGGAGCAGATTTTGTCAGGCATGTCCAGGAAGGATTCCTGACTCAATATGTAGTAGATAGGCCGACTAGGGGGGAGGCCGTATTGGATTTGGTGCTTAGCAACGAACCAGGCCAGGTGTCAGATGTCTCGGTGGGAGAGCATTTTGGTTAAAGTGACCACAGCTCCTTGACCTTTACCATAGTCATGGAGGGGGATATGTTGCTAACTTTTGGTTGGTTCAATTGGCTCTGTTTTATAACCTTTGCTCTCGAGTCACCAGATATCTTTATGATACCGCCACGAGGTTCAAGTTCTCAAGTAATGATCAATAACTCAACACACCAATTAGTAAGATTCAAATTAAAGCAGATTTATTATACACAGTAATCGCTACTCATGCACAAATTCTACGTCTAAGCTATTTCTACAACTAACAGGCCTATACTTAACTTCGGACTGGCCCACCAGGTCAGGGAAACGAATGGCCTTTCGTTCGGAAACTGCAACTGCGGGATTCAAAGCCGGTATGGACTGGTAGCTAGGACCGCCTATCTCGTAGCGAGCGTTGACTTGAGACTTACTTCAGGGATGCAGCAGCTTGGACCGTTCACTCTCAGGGGTTGCTTCGCGTTGCTGAGTGACCCGGTCAAGGAGAACGATTTGAACTTGGGGCTTAACTTTATAGTCCCCAGGGGCTTCCCGCCTTTCGGGGCGGACCCCGTACCTGGTTCTAGGTGATTGGACTTTGTTCCAATCGCTTGGTTCGATTTCTCCAATACTGGAGCGGTTCCCTGATCGATGGGCGGTCTTGAGGTGTTCGTTAACCTCTTTTGTGTTGGCTCCTGTTGGCGCCGGGGAGTCTGGCTTAGTTTTGTGTGTCCCAAATGTTGCTATTGTTCCCGGGGATTGCTCATTAGTACGTAGACGGCTGCTACATTATTATGCTGATGGCCGCTGGTATTGATGCTGTCTGGGCTTTTGCAGAGTTAAATACACAGCAAACCTGCACCTGCTGGTTTCTGCCTGTGTTGGCTGAATTTCCCTTCAGCCTTTGCCGTTCGCCATTTTAAATCAGGACTTGGCCAACTCAGGTGGCTACAGATAGGAACAGACAGTATGGAAAGGTATTTAATTGGAGGAAGGGAAATTATGCTGCTATTAGACAGGAGCTGGGGAGCATAAGTTGGGAACATATGCTGTCAGGGAAATGCATAACAGTAATGCGGGGGTTGTTTAAGGAGCACTTGCTGCGAGTGCTGGATAGTTTTGTCCCACTGAGATGAGGAAGGAGTGGACCTACAGAAAACAAAAGCCATCAGAGAGTTCCCAAACCCATTCTGGATTTTGGACCTGTAGGTCTGGCGCAGGTCACAGAATCCCCGAAGGACTTACTCAAGAACGATCAGGCACCGTGCTGGGACACACACCAAGAAAAGGCCTTCACTTGTATCAAAGCGACCTTGCTCTTAGATGACATTCCGGGACACGACAACACATTCCTGCCCACCACCAGAACAATAGATGCTTCATTGTTATGGTGGTGGGCCTTGAAGGGGTCCGACTCAAGAGCCAACTTAAGATGGAAGTCACTAACCACTGTACTATGATTCCTATGGACTGTGGGACACAGAGAAACTTGTTCGTAAGTTGCCTTCGATTGGTCGAAACAGTGTCTAACGTTAGATGCGATTCGGTGATTGGGCAATATTTGCTGAACAACCCTAAGTGTGCTAATAATTAAGGTAACAGTCAATTTAGGATTAGCAGCCAGATTCACAATATAGCTCAAGTAAGCTTGTTGGAATCTAGATGTAGACATATGCTAAGGACCTGTCCTCCGCAGACAAGAGGACTATGTCCAGACACTATTCCATGAGAAAAGGTACAAATTGTTGTACCTTCTTTAAAATTTGGTATTCTTATATCAATCCTGATGAGTGCACGACCAAAGGCTTTGACAGCATGTCTCTTCTACTAGCTACAGTGGTTAGGATCTGGAATGTAGTGCCAGAGTGTGGGGGAGGCAGGTTCAATCAAGACTTAGAGAAGGGAATTAGATAGTTATTCACTAGCCAGATAAATACTGTGGCTACAAGAGCAGGTCAAAGGCTAGGAATCCTACAGTGAGTAACTCACCTCCTGACTACCCAAAGCCTGTCCACAATCTACAAGACGCAAGTCAGGAGTCTGTTGGAATACTTCCCACTTGCCTGGATGAGTGCAGCTCCAACAACACTCAAGAAGCTCAACGCTATCCAGGACAAAGCAGCCTGCTTGATTGCTCCCTCTTCCACAAGCAGTCAAACCCTCCATCGCCGACAGACAATAGCAGCCTTGTGTACCATCTACAAGATGCACTGCAGCAACTCACCAAGGTTCCTTAGGCAGCACCTTCCAAACTCACAACCGCTACCTTCCAAACCCACAACCACTATCTTCTAGAAGGACAAAGGCAGCAGATGCCTGGGAACCCCACCATCTCGACTTGGAAATATATCGCTGTTCCTTCACTGTCGCTGAGTCAAAATCCTGGAACTCACTTCCCAACAGCACTGTGGATGTACCTACACTAGAGGAACTGCAGCCGTTCAAGCAAGCAGCTCACCACCCCCTTCTCGAGGGCAATTAGGGATGGGTCATAAATGCTGGCTCAGCCGGTGACACCCACATCCCGCAAATATTTTTTATTTTAAACTAGGAATTAAGAATGTGGAGGATTCCGGGAGAAGGTGGGGGGGGATGGTACATTGTTGTCATCCTTGTCTGTTGTCAAGGGACCCACATTTCTCCAGGCCACCCTCTTTTTTTTTCTAATAGGTGTTGATTTTGATATCCTTGCTAAGTTTATTTTCATTATTCCCTTTCTGTAGCTCTCACTGTGTTGTCAACACTTGTTCCTCCTTGTGTCCCAGTTATCAGGGTCTGTGCCCATCTTTACATTACTGTATGGTTGTTCTTTTTCAATTGTCTGGTTTAGCTCACTGGGCTAAATCGCTGGCTTTTAAAGCAGACCAAGGCAAGCCAGCAGCGCGGTTCAATTCCCATATCAGCCTCCCCGAACAGGCAGCGGAATGTGGCGACTAGGGGCTTTTCACAGTAACTTCATTGAAGCCTACTCGTGACAATAAGCGATTTTCATTTTTCATTTAGTTACCTTATCTCTTTTGGCACCCATGGCTGTCTTTATTAAACTTTTTATTGCCCTATACTCAATAAAGAATCTCATTCTGTACTTCTGTCCCCGCAACAGGGGTTGGGTAACACAGCAAAGCTAGCGTTCATTGTTCTGTCTAATCTTCTATGATCATTTTCAAGGCTGCAATAAAAGCTCCTGTTTGTTCATCGTTGAAAGTGGCTATGCATGTTTAGCTCTAGTTTAACACTGCAATAACATTGAGTTTCTCTCGTTGTTGCAAGTGCCTTCAATGCTCACTCATTCATGTAACATCACAAAGAACAAGTCCAGCATTAATGCACAATAGCAGCAAAAGATACATTACATGATTGCCAATAATTCTGTATTTGCACACAAAGAATGCACTGTTTGGACATGCCAATTTTTCAGTTGCAGATGCCCTTGTGGCCTGCCCCACTGTTGACCCTACCCACAACCAGGTAGGTATGCCAAGATGCAGGCACATTATTAAAGCCATTCTTAGCAAGTGTATCTGATCATGGAACACCACTTGTGGGCACTCTGGCTTGTTTTCTGTCACAACCCCCTTGCACACTGCAACTAGGGTATCCAACATCAATCCGATAAGCAAACTGTTTCTCACTCGTTTTTTCAGCGTTTCCTGTATTTATTTAGGAGTTCCAGCAGCCGCAGTATTTTGCTGCTGTAACAGTTAAACGGCCAGTCGAGCGCTCTCGTATACTTGTGAAGCATCTGGACCTGCTGTGCCTGCCTCCCTTGGGACGCCTACGCACATACTAACTATCCCCCAAGCTATCGACGTTTACAGATCTGGATGGCCGGGCCATGAGGTAAGGGCACAGAGTACCTCCCCTCCAACATGGGCGGTTGGCTCGTCAGATGCTCTATTTCTATTACAGACGCCGGGAGGGATTTGACATTGGGAAACAAATGGATGGCAGTCATGGTCCCTTGGGGCAAACAAGACTTTTGAAGAATTGCCACAAAGGTTCATCGGGATGCAAGAGTCAGTGGTCAAAACGGACTGAAAGATGCAATGCAACTCTCCATTCCCGTTGAATCAGCTACCAACATTGTCGATTTCCTAGCAATGCTGAATGGCTGTTTCACTTCGAGAAATTAGGTACTGCTTAGTAGAATGGTGGACAAGACAGGCTCATCCCACATGGCTATTTAGATGAATTGTCCGCTTGTTTGAAGTGGGTGTCTCTTGTCATGTGAGAGTACCTTTAAGAAATGGGTGTTTAAAAAATGTACCTTTAAGAAATGGGTGTTTATCAGTGATGTCAGAGTGTGGGTGGAGCTGGGCTGTCTGTCAGCTTTTTACTTTCGTTTTAGGCTGTTTGCTGCAGGGTGTGTTTTAGTTTCGTTTTCAGAGCTGGATAGCTGCAGTCACAGCCAGAAGGGGTATTAGTCTCTATCTCTGTAATCTAAAGACTGTAAATCGATCCTTTGGTGATTTAAAACTAATAACTGCTCTCAGTAGTGAATTTAAACCTGATCTTTGTATTTTATAGTTTTTTTAAAAAGTCTTATGGATGTTAAAAGGACAGTTTAAGGATTACTTAGTGTTGTATTCTTTGGGGTTTTTATTTGAATTAATGGTTGCTAATATGTTGACTGTATGTTTTAAAAAGGTTAACTTTAGTTCACAAATAAACATGGTTTTGCTTTAAAAAATACTTATCCATTTCTGATGTACCACACCTGTAGAGTGGGCCGTGTGCTCCCCATACCACAATCTATTAAAAGTTGTGGGTCAGGTTAACTCCATGATACACTTTGGGGTTCTCTGAACCCTGGCCCATAACACTCTTACCCCACTAATTCCCAACCCTTGCGAGTTATGCTCTGGTATAATGTGGTTCCAATAGGGTAAAATCCAAACCCTTTTTTGAGCCTCTCCCATGATTACGGGGGAATGGGAGGTGTCTACCCCACAGGTCCAATTCGCCTCGCTGGTCTTTTCCTGCCCACCGTTTTCACACGGTTTGACGTAATACTGATCCAATCAACACTGCCATACTGATCGAGGCTAAACACATGAACAAATCAGTTCGGGGAAGAAAAACGTAACAATTGGCGACGTAATTATTTCGGAAAAGGTATTCAAACCACTGAGTACTGAACCTAACGCCATCAGTCCGTGAACGTACTCGTGCTGCCTGCAGAGGTTTTGCATGAATTGAGTGTAGGCAGTGGGATTGGGCAGCAATCTACAGCATGATTCAGAAATCATAGAATCATAGAATTTACAGTGCAGAAGGAGGCCATTCGGCCCATCAAGTCTGCACCGGCTCTTGGAAAGAGCACCCTACCCAAGGTCCACACTTCCACCCTATCCACATAACCCAGTAACCCCACCCAACACGAAGGGCAATTCTGGACACTAAGGGCAATTTATCACGGCCAATCCACCTAACCTGCACATCTTTGGACTGTGGGAGGAAACCGGAGCACCCGGAGGAAACCCACGCACACACGGGGAGAACGTGCAGACTCCGCACAGACAGTGACCCAAGCCGGGAATCGAACCTGGGACCCTGGAGCTGTGAAGCAATTGTGCTAACCGCAATGCTACCGTGCTGCCCAAATAACCTCTATCCTGTTGGTGTTGACCATATCATTGGATCTCTTGTACTCTTCAATGGAAAACAAATGTCACTGGAGTTGAAGTAAACGTGCTTATTCCAGCTTAGAAACTGGCTCCATCCTGTTAATGGTTCAGCTCCCGGTGCATCTGCATTGGGTGAGATGATGCACCTCGTCACATCTTGCTGCTTAACGGGCACTGGTGCAAGAAAAATATCCAGCGATCAAACCTGTTCTCCACACGCCTGGGAAATGAACTCAAGAAGGTGTCTATGCCAAATGTGTAAATAAGTATAAGGAAATGTTCAGTGTAGGAAAACCTAAGAGGGATCATTTTGACCTCAGCGGATTGTAAAACAGCTTCCATCTGTTCAGCTGTCTGCTTTACCTCTCGATGGTAACAATCGCTGAATCGATTCCGTCCGTTTTATACTAAAACTAGTGCCAACCTTGATTCGTTCATCCGGCCGTGCCCATGCAAATAAATGCCAGCATGATAATTGCAACTCACCCAGCAGGTAAGCTGCACGCCATCACCCAAAACACGCAAGAGACGTCAGATTTGCTATGCTCAACTCGCCCATGAGAATTGGGCAGGTGTTTTTTCTGTCTCAGAATCTTTGGAATGGCTGGAGCACAGGAGGCCATTCACCCGTCATGTCCATGCCAGGTCTCTGCAAGAGCAACCTAGTCCTTGCCTTTTCCATGTAGCCCTGCAAATAGTTTATTTTCAGGTAATTATCCAAAGCTCTTTTTTTCCCCCCATAATATTAATCTTTATTGTCACAAGTAGGCTTACATTAACTCTGCAATGAAGTTACTGTGAAAATCCCCTAGTCGCCACATTCCGGCGCCTGTTCGAGCACACAGAGGGAGAATTCAGAATGTCCAAATTACCTGACAAGACATCTTTCAGGACTTGCGGGAGGAAACCGGAACACCCAGAGGAAAACCACGCATACGCGGGGAGAACGTGCAGACTCCGCAAAGTGACCCAGCGGGGAATCGAACCTGCGATCCTGGAGCTGTGAAGCGACAGTGCTAACCACTGTGCTCTGCCTCCACCACACGCTCAGGCAGTGCATGCCAGATCCTAACAACTCATCGCATAAAATGGTTTTCCTCATATCACTATTGCTTCTACTGCCAATCACCTTAAAATCAGTGTTGTCTGGTTCCGGGCTCCTCCGCCATTGAGAACAGGATTTCCCCCTCTACTCTGTCCAGACCCCTCATGATTTTGAATACCTCTATCAAATCCCCATTTGGTCCATGGGTGGCCCGGTAAGTGGGCAAACTCTCATACCACCACTCCACCCACACGTGTGAATAGCACCCAGGTGGTAGCACTCTGCCCAAGTCAGAAGCCCTGGAGGCTGAAGGGCCGATGTCTTGAGCTTCGTTAGCATACCGCAGGCTCAGCCCTTCGTGGAGGGATACTGCTGGAAATCAGGCACCCGAGATGTCCAAATGAAATAGCTGGTCACAAGAAAGCAGGCTCTATCCATACCAGGGGCTTAAGTAAGGGGAAAGAAAAATAGTTGTGAAAACAGCAATAGGAAACTAAAATAAGTGAAATTACACTGAAATCGGAAGGACTAAAATTGAAATGATCAAAGAGAATGACAGCTAACGAAGAGCAATCAGAACAAATAAAAGTCAACAATGGAAAAATAATCATAGAATTGTTCCAACATGTAAGACTAACATAGTTGGTTTAATTATTATGCAGACAGATTGACTGGTCTAGTTATTAGTACTTAGTTGCTAATATGCCATAGGCATAAAAACATATAGGGGATTTCACAGTAACTTCATACTTGCGACAATAAAAGATTATTATTCTATCTCCACTTCTCAGAGAGAACGCAGTCATGATTCCACCCAGATTACAGCTGATCAAAGGCTGCTGCTTACAAGATCCTTTGAATTATGCGCGTCAAGGGATGGAGGTCTCTCTTGGCCACCAAAGGTTGGGGGAGCTTAATCCTGGTTTACGAAATGGGGCAAACAGCTATTAAACACACACGTTCAATAGGAAAAAAAGTGTTATGCAAAACGTTTCCAATCCTGACACTTATAGTTACAGTAATTTTTATTTGTTCCTGGGGTGTGAGCATCGCTGGCAAGGCCATCATTTGTTTTCGATACCTAATTGCCCTTGAGAAGGTAGTGGTGAAATGTCTTCTTGGACTGAAGCCCATATGCGTGTAGGTACATCCGCAGTGTTGTATGACGGAAAATCCAAGATTTTGACCCAGTAACAATGAAGGAACATTGATATTGTTCCAAGTCAAGAGGGGTGTGGTTTGGAAGGGAACTTGCAGGTAGTAGTGTTCCTGTGCACCTCTTGTGCCTTCCTTTCTAGGTGGTAGAGGTCGTGGGTTTGGAAGGTTCTGTCGAAGGAGCCCTGGCGAGTTGTTGCAGTGCATTTTGTAGGTGGTACACACTATGCCGGTGGCGGCAGAATGATTAATGTGGGTGGATGGCATGTCGACCAAGTGGGCTGCTTTGTCCTGAATGGTGTCGAGCATCTCGATTGTCATCGGAGTTGCACTCGTCCAGGCAAGTGGAGATTATTCCATTGCGCGCCTGCCTTGTGCCTTGTGGACAGACTTTGGGGAGTCAGGATGCGAGTTATGTGCTGTAGAATTCACAACCTTTGACCTGCTCTTGTCACCACAGTATTTAGATGGCTGGTTCATTAAAGTTTCTGATCAATGGTGACATCCAAGATGTTGATGGTGGGGAAATTTAGTAATGGTAATGCCATTGGATGCCATGGGCAGTTGGCTACATTTTCTCTTGTTGGGTCATCGCCTGACATTTAAGTGGCAAGTAGCAATTATGCCACACTTTGTGCAACCATCAGCGAACAACCCCACTTCTATCTATCTGGCCTTATGACGGAGAGAAGGTCAATGATAAAGCAGTTGAAGATAGTTGGGCTTAGGCCGCTATTTTTAGAAACTCTTGCAATGATATCCTAGGGCTGAGAGGATTGCCTCCCAAATCACAACCTTCATTTGTGCCAGCTATGGCACCAACCAGTGGAGCGTTTTATCTGCGATTCCCACGGACTTCAGTTTTGCCAAGGAACCTTGGTGCCACATACAGTCAGATGCTGCCTTGATGCCAAGAGCAGTAATTTTCACCTCACCTCAGGATTTCAGCTCTTTTGCCCATGTTTGGACCAAGGCCGTAATGAGGTCAAGGGTTGTGTGGACCTGGTGGAATCCAAACTAAGCATCGATGGACAAGTACCATTGATAGCACTGTTGATGACATCTCCCATCACTTTGTTGATGATCGAGCCGAATGGGATGATAATTGGCTGGATTGGATTTGCCGTGCTTTTTGTGGATAGGACACTCTTGGGCAATTTTCCATACTGTCGGGTAGATGCCTGTGCTGTAGCTGTACTGGAAGAGATTGGTTAGGGGCAGGGCTCGTTCTGAGAGCTATTGAAAATGAAATCAAAACCAAGGTTGCACAAAACTTATTGGACACAAGATGATAACGATATCATTTTACCTCCACCCTCCAGCTCCACTGTCGGGCAGCACGGTAGCACAAGTGGATAGCACTGTGGCTTCCTACGCCAGGGTCCCAGGTTCGATTCCCCACGGTCACTGTCTGTGCAGAGTGTGGATAAATCCGGCCAACGTTTCTTGCAGTGAAGGGGGGGAAAGAGTCAGATATATCAGGGCAGCACAAGTTGGTAGCACTGTGGCTTCACAGCGCCAGGGTCCCAGGTTCAATTCCCCGCTGGGTCACTGTCTGTGTGGAGTCTGCACGTCCTCTCCGTGTCTGCGTGGGTTTCCTCCGGGTGCTCCGGTTTCCACCCACAGTCCAAAGATGTGCAGGTTAGCTGGATTGGCCATGATAAATTGCCCTTAGTGACCAAAAAGGTTAGGAGGGGTTATTGGGTTACGGGGATAGGGTGGAAGTGAGGGCTTAAGTGGGTCGGTGCAGACTCGATGGGCTGAATGTCCTCCTGCGCTGAATGTTCTATGTTCTATGTTCTAACCGAGGTTTACTGACATAATTTTGTTTCAAATCATTAATTCAACACTGACCCTAAGCAGCTTTTGCAATAGTAAACCAAAGATCTTTCACTCCCGTTGTCTGAAGCTACATCACTTTTAACAAGGAGCTTTCAATATACAAGTGTTAATAAAAACATGATAAATAAAAAGTTACATCCAATGGTTTATTAATAGCATAAGGATGCATAGATCAAAGAAAACTAAAATTAACATAAAGAATCCAGCATCCCAGTGTCTCCACTTTCCCCAGTAAAAGATTTACAGGGGCACAATGTGCTCTGGCAATTTTTAGACCATGTGACTGGCATCTATTCATTACCAAACAGTCATAAACCCCTCCAGTATAAATAGAAGGCTCCAACAGTCCACTATCGTCTTTAGAATAGCACCGTTTTTACGATGTACTGCAATCAATAGAACAAGAGTGAAGTCCTTTAACTATCTGAAACACAGCTAAAAGGTTGGTGTATAATAAATTTGGAACAATGCTGAAATGCAATTGAACAGGTAATGTAACCAATTATAGATGTACGTTCTGTGATCTAAACAGATTTTTCTCCGATACGTTGCATGCAAAAATGCTGGATCACTGCTGTTGATTTAATGAATGATTTAAGTCAGGTCAATTTCACATTGCTAATTGTGCTCTTACAACTTCAGGTCCGTCTCAATCAGGTGTTACAGTTTTTAACCAGTCTTGGACATTGTAAGGAATTTGCCGAATGTTTTACGATTCTTTTTTTTTAAAAATTTAGCGTACCCAATTCTTTGTTTTTCCAATTAAGGGGAAATTTAGCGTGGCCAATCCACCTACCCTGCACATCTTGGGGTTGTGGGGGTGAGACACACGCAGACACGGGGAGAATGTGCAAACTCTGCACGGACAGTGACCCGGGGCCGGGATCGGACCCGGGACCTCGGCGCCGCGAGGCAGCAGTGCTAACCACTGCGCCACCCAGCCGCCCACGTTTTACGATTCCGGAGCAAATTAAGAAGTCTCAACCTGGAAGGAATTAGAAACGGATCAATTTGCTTAATATTCCCATTCACTGATGGTGCAAGGACTAAGGGATACAGATTTAGGTTTTTCGACAAAAGATGCAGGGGCGATATGAGGAAGAACCCATTTTTGTATGCAGTTCAGTGGCAATGACCTGGAAGTGGCTACCGATGAGGATGGTGAAAGCAGAGACAATGTATGATTTGAACATACATTAGATAGGCATTTGAGTTTAGGATATTTTGCTCTGCACTGGCGAAAGAGGCAGGGGTGTCCAATGTCCCCTCTGCTATTTGCACTAGCGATTGAGCCTTTGGCTATCACATTGAGGTGTTTGGGGGTGTGGAAGGGTGTTGGGGGGGGGGGTTGTGGAACATAGGGTCGTTATGTATGCGGATGACTTGTTATTGTGTGTCAGAGCCGAGTGCGTCGATGGAGGGTATAGTGAAGCTGCTCAGAGCATTTGTCTCCTTTTCGGTGCAGAAGTTAAATTTGAACAAAAGTGAATACTTTGTGGTGTCCCGGCCGGGGTTGGGGGGGGGGGGGGGGGGGGGGGGGGACTGCCATTCCGTAGGGCTGCGACCCACTTTAGATATCTGGGGATGCCGGTGGAGCGGGACTGGGGGACGGCTCTGTAGGTACAATCTTACTAGTTTGGTGGGGAGGGTGAAGGCGGACTTGGCAATGTGAGATGGTCTTCCTCTGTCGCTGGCAGGTCGGGTGCAGGTGATTAAAATCAATGTGTTGCTGTAGTTTTGTTTATCTTTCAGTGCCTGCCAAACTTTTTATCAAAGGCGTTTTTTAAGGAGGTGGAGATGATGATTACCTCAGTTATTTTTTTTTGGGGGGGGGAAGAGAGGTGTCCAGGATTAGGAAGGTACTGCTGCAGAGAGGACGGCAGGCAGGGGGTGTTGGGCCTCACAAATCTATTGTATTAATACTGGGCAGCAAATGCTGAAAAGGTGAGGAGTTGTGTTGGGGGGGGGGGGGGGGGAAAGAGAGTCCCAATGGGTTCGAATGGAGGACAGTCTGTGCAGGGGGTCGGGGCTGAGGGCATTGGCCACAGCGCCGCTCCCGATGGCCCCGGGTAACTATTCAGGGAGTCCGGTGGTGGTGGTGATGTTGAAGATCTGGAGGCAATTGAGGCAGCACGTAAAGTTGTGGGCGGGATGAAGAGAGATGCCGATCAGGGGGAACCATGGGTTTGAACCCGGAAAGTGGGAAGGGAGATTCCGGAGATGGGAGGAGAGGGGAGTTAATTTATTAAAGGATTTGTTTCTGGGAGGTCTTTTTGTGAGGTGGAAGAGTTGGGGGAGAAATGTGGACTGGGGCAGGGGGTGGTATTTAGATATCTGCAGTTCTGGCATTTTGCCAGGAAGGAGGTTCAGAGGTTCTCGATAGCGCCAGCCTCCACATTATTGGAGGAGGCATTGATGACAGGGGGAATGGAGAAAGGGGAGATTTATGGGAAGATTCTGGGGGAGGACAAGGTACCATTGGAAGGAATAAAGCAAAGTCGGAGGAAGAGTTTGTGGAGGGAATGGAGGACGGGCTGTGGTGTGAGGTGCTCCAGAGGGTAAACACCTCAACCTTGTGCGCGAGGTTGGGGCAGGTACAATTGAAGGTGGTATGTAGGGCGCACCTCATGAGGGTGAGGATGAGCTGACTCTTTGAGGGGTGGAGAACGTGTGTGAGTGCAGTGGGAGGTGCCCCGCAAACCATGTTCACATGTTTTGGTTCTGCCCGAAACTGGAGGGGTATTGGAGGCAGCTCTTTAATGTAATCTCTGGGGTGGTGCATGTGAGGTTCGAACCAGAGCCCCTAGTAACCACAATCAGGGTGTCGGACCAGCCTGGGCTACAGGCGGGTGCAGATGTCTTAGCCTTCGCCTCGTTGATTGCCCCAAGACGGGTCCTGTTGGGGCAGAGGTCAGCTTCTCCGCCCTGTGCCTTGGCGTGGCGGGGGGAGGGGGGACCTGCAGCCATTCTTACTGCTCGAGAAGGTGAAGATTGAGTTAAGGGGTGGATGGAAGGGTTCTACAATTCATGGGCCTTGTTTATCCTGCAATTTCAAGAATTGGGTGCCATCGAACATTTTTTTTGGGGGGGGGGGGGGGGGAGTTGAGTGTACGGTTTATTGTTTACCATGTATGGGATGACTGTGGATTCTCTTTTGGTCTTTCTTGTTTTGTATTTCGGATGTAGGGGGAAGGTTTGGGTTTGTATGTTGAAGGAGATGCTGGTTGGGGGATCGCAATTTTATTTATTATTGTTGGTTATCTTTTGTTGGGTGGGTGTATATTTGATGAAAAAGTGGAAAAGGAGGAGAATAAAAATATTTTTAAAAGATAGGCATTTGAAAAAGTGAATTTGCGGGGCTATAGGGATAGAGTGGGGAAGGGATAGGATTTCTCTACAGAGACAGCATGGAGATGATGTGCGAAATGGCCTCCGTCTGTGCCTTAATGGCTCTATAGCTGATCAGTTATAAACACTCTATTCACGCCGCAGAATGAAAACTGATGCTTTGCAAAATCTTTCTTAGATACCACGGTGTGGACGTAAAGCTGTAGAATGGATTGCGCGCTTCCCAGTTTGACGCTGATGATGATTCTATGCAGCACACATTTCTCCAACGGTAAGTAGTGAACGTCTTATCGCTTCAATTTCAATATATTCTGACGCCATCACCAGCGTAACACATTAATGTCTTTCAGCTCAGTCTCCAGACAGATGTCAATGCCACCAGCCAATAAAGTTCAGGAAGCAGAGGCAGATTGTGAACTACTCCATCACACAGCAAACGGTCAATTGCAAAGCCCCGGAAATTCGGTAAGCACCATTATGCACGAGAGAGCATCACCCATTATGATGCTTGTCCCTTGGAGGATGCAGTCCGTTGTGCGATGTAAATTAATAGTCAGGCGCCTGTTATTCATCGTCAGACGGAGCAAATGCCAAAATGTTTTGAAGCCTCAACACAGAGGGACGTATGTGAACACTCAATATATTGTAAATGGTGGCAAATGTTTCACATTCCAACAACATCTGGGGCGAAATTCTCCGTTATCGGCGCAAAAAACGGCGCAATTCCGACTTGCGTCACGTCGGAAAAATGGGTCGAATGTCTCCGGCCCGAAATGGGCTAGCAGCGACGTAACGGGATCCGCGCTTGCGCACGTGGTTCACGCCGTGCAGCGTCATACGCGCCGCACGGCGTGGCGGCTCATAAGGCCGCGCTGCTCCCCCCCACCCGACCGGAACACCCGACCGGAACACCCGACTGGATGGATGGCCGCCGCTCAGCCCTGAGGTTCGAGTCACGGGATGTGGAGGCGCTCCTGGACGCGGTGGAGCAGAGGAGGGACGCCCTGTATCCCGGGCACGGCCACAGAGTTGCGCCACGCCACAGCCGGCGTCTGTGGAGGGAAGTGGCAGAGGTCGTCACCGCTGCGGCCCTGACACCACGGACAGGCACCCAGTGCCACAAGAAGGTGAACGACCTTGTCAGAGCAGGCAGGGTGAGCCTCCCCATATCCCCCCTCCCCCATATCCCCCCTCCCCCATATCCCCCCTCCCCATATCCCCCCTCCCCCATATCACCTGATCACTGCCTGCGTGTCTAACCATGCCTGCTTCATTGTGTATCGCAGGACCAAACGTCCAGGCACCCATCACCGCAGATGCAGACCGCCCGCAGGATGCCCCTCGGAGACCACGGGAGATGGAGAGACCCGCGCCCTCCAGCATGCGACGCCTGCAGGATGCCCCTCGGAGGCCACGGGAGACGGAGAGACCCGGACCCTCCAGCATGCGACGCCCGCAGGATGCCCCTCGGAGGCCATGGGAGACAGAGAGACCCGGACCCTCCAGCATGCGACGCCCGCAGGATGTCCCTCGGAGGCCACGGGAGACAGAGAGACCCGGACCCTCCAGCATGTGACGCCCGCAGGATGCCCCTTGCACACCACGGGAGACGGAGAGACCTGGAGCAACAGGGAGACGACACCCCCGTCACGTGCGGGATCGACCACCCAGCGATGAGGGGAGCAGCCACAGGCCCCCGTCACATCCGAGCCAGGACACCACTACCTAGGACACCACTACCCAGGACACCACGACCCGGGACAGCACTGCCCAGGACACCCATACCCGGGACAGCACTACCCAGGGAGACGAAATACCGGACAGTGACTCAGAGTGGATGGGTGGAGACGAACCCCCATCCCAAAGTGCCATGGACTCAGAGTGGGACGAAGAGCATGACACAACGCCACTGCTGTCACCAACACCCTCCACCATCGCAGAAACACTCACCTCGGTTGGGCACTTTAGTGATGAGGCGTCTGGTACACTCACTGGTGCGCACAACACAGCCGTCCCGGTACAGCAGGTGGAGGTAGGAGCAGCAGAGGGGCCGGGCGGTCGGAGGGCAGCCCAGCCCAAGCGAACATCTGCCGCCCAGATGGATCCCGGGTTCCTGGAGTTTCCACACCCACACATAGATCCGATGCAACTACCGACCCGGAGACGAGCGAAGAGGGTGACGGCCGGCTTGCGGCGGCTGCAGTCGCAGGTGGAGGAGTCCACCCGCGTCCAGGAGCTGGAAGTGGTGCCGGTCATACGTGCCACCCAGGCCGACATCGCACGGGTGGCGTCCGCGGTGGAGGCAATGGGTGCGACGGTGTCAGACATGGGGAACGGTTTGCGAGGCCTGGGGCTTTCCGTGCAGGCCGCGTCTGTGGCCCAGGACATGGCTGCCCTCTCACAGGAGGCCATGAGCCAGTGCCAGCGCCAGATGGCAGAGGCGCTCAACGCCATAGCCCAGTCTCTGCAGGTCATGGCCCAGTCTCAGCAGGCCATGGCCCAGTCTCTGCAGGCCATCGCTGAGGGCATCGGCGCCAGTGGCCATGTGCGAGCCGGCGTCGCACTGTCACAGACAGGGTTTGCCAACCCCCTGGGCTCCATGGCTGCAAACCTGCAGACCCCTGTCGATACCAGCACGGGCCTCCAGGACTGGCAGCGCCAGATGCCGGGGGGGGCGTCGGATGGCCAGTCTGTTCGCATCCCCCACCCATGTAGAGGCCTGGGGGCCATCGGGCACCCCAAGGGAGGAGGAGGTGGTGTGGTCCGTCCCGGCTCCCCCTGTAGGGGAGGTCCGGGAACACCGCGGACTCCCCCCCCTTCCGTCCCAGGTGCATCGGGTGGGCAACGGGCAGGACAGGCTGGCAGCTCGCCATCCCAGTCGCCCGGGCCGCAGCCTGGCCCATCAAGGCCAGGACGCCCCAGGAAACGGCTGCCAAAGGGATCCAGTGTCAGAGGGCAGGAATCACAGGAGTTCACCTCCAGTTCTGCTGTACCGTCTGGGGAACCACGTAGACATAGTCAAAGGGCCCGTAAGGCCAAACAATTAGACACTGAGTAAGTTGGCACGGGTGCAGGGCACAGATGAGTTTTAGGGGCTAGGGCACGTACATGAACTCCTTTGGTTATTAAAGTCAATGTTACACCTACAGAAGCTGCCTTTGTGCTCTGTCCAAAGCGTGCGGGGGTGTCATGTACGTTGAGCGCAAGTGTGTGTGTGAGGGGTGGTCTTACCTCAGCCCCAGGTGAGTCTGCCCCGTTCCCCCTGGGCTGCCATCAACATCCCCCCGGGCTGAGGACGGGACCGTGCGCTGCAGTGTCACAGCCGCATGCAGGGATGGTCCGGGTGGATGGTGGTATTGTGGCCATGGGTCAGACATAGTCCAACGATGTGGAGCCAGGAGCTCACCGCAGGGCGGGTTGGCATCATCCTCCATGGCCTGCAATAGACACGTGTCCACCCGCAACTGTGTGAGCCCGGCCCGTTGTGCCGCAGGTGGATCGGCAATGGGGGGTGGTGGTGTGCATGCGGGTGGGGTGGGTGGGGTTGGGGAGGGGGGTGAGGGTGCTGGGTGGGTGGATGGGTGGGGGGTGTGGGTGGTCGGCTGTTGCCATGGTGTGCGGTCTGTGGCCATACTACCCGATTCCCACGCCCATCTAGTCAGTGAAGCGGGCGGCTATCAGTCTGTCCCGTGCCCGCTGGGCCAGCCGGTAACGGTGGACAGCCACCCGCCTGTGTCTACCCCGTCTGCCCTGATCATTACCCCCATCCCCATCATCTGGGGAGGACTGCGCCTCTTCCTGCTGCTCCTCCACTCCGCCCTCCTCTGCCTGCGGCACATCGCCCCTCTGCTGGGCTATGTTGTGCAGGACGCAGCACACCACAATGATGCGGCCGACCCTATCAGACCGATACTGGAGGGCGCCCCCAGAGAGGTCCAGGCACCTGAAACGCACCTTCAGCACGCCAAAGCACCTCTCTATCACTCCCCTTGTCGCTACATGGGCATCATTGTAGCGGTTCTGCGCCTCATTGCGTGGCCTCCGTATAGGCATCATCAGCCACGATCGCAATGGGTAGCCCCTGTCGCCCAGCAACCAGCCCCTCAGCCGGGGATGGCGTCCCTCGTACATGCCGGGGATGGATGACCACGACAACACGTATGAGTCATGTACACTCCCTGGGTAACGGGCGCAGACGTGCAGGATCATCATGCGGTGGTCGCAGACCACCTGTATGTTCATCGAATAGGTCCCCTTCCTATTGGTGAACACGGCCCTGTTATCTGCAGGTGGCCGCACGGCGACGTGCATCCCATCAATCGCGCCCTAGACCATGGGGAACCCGGCCACGGCAGAGAAGCCCACGGCCCGGGCATCTTGGCTGGCCCGGTCCACAGGGAAGCGGATGTAGCGGTGCGCCATGGCATATAGGGCATCTGTCACTGCCCGGATGCACCGATGTCTGCGATATGCCGGACAGGTCCCCACTCGGTGCCTGGAATGACCCCGTTGCATAAATGTTCAGGGCCACCGTAACCTTGACGGACACGGGGAGAGGGTGTCCCCCGCCAGTGCCACGCGGTGACAGGTGTGCCAGCAGGTGGCAGATGTGTGCCACGGTTTCCCGCCTCATCCGGAGTCTCCTCCTGCATTCCCGGTCCGTGAGGTCCTGGTATGACTGCCGGGGCCGGTACACACGGGGCGCCCTCGGGTGCCTCCGTTGCCGTGGGGCCGCGACGTCCTCCTCCCCCTCCTCGTCCTGTCGGTCAGGTGTCCCTCCAGCCTGGGCGACTGCCGCCTGTCCCTCTGCGGCAGCCTGTGCCGCCTCTCTGGCACGCTCCTCCTCCTCCTCATCCAGGGCAACATAGACATTAGCGGCTGCCGCCACGGCGGCCAATATCGCTGGATGATCGGAAAACATGACGGCCTGGTTGGGGGGGGGGGGGGGGGGGGGGAACGACGACATGTCATCATTGCCCATATCCCCTCCTCCCCCCAGCCAGATGGCATGGACCGCATGGGTCCAACTGTTGGAGGCTGGCACCTGGCCAGGTGGATCAACTCACTTGCCCTTGCATCCCCCTCCCCGGACCCCCCCAACCTCCTCCCCGGCACGGACCGCCCCCCATCCCCCTCCCCGGCACGGACCCCCCAACCTCCTCCCCGGCACGGACCCCAACCTCCTGTCCGGCACGGAACCCCATCCCCCCTCCCCAGCACGGACCCCCCCAACCTCCTCCCCGGCACGGACCCCAACCTCCTCGCCGGCACGGACCCCCCATCCACCTCCCCGGCACGGACCCCAACCTCCTCCCCGGCACGGACCCCAACCTCCTCTCCGGCATGGACCCCCCATCCCCCTCCCCGGCACGGACCCCCCATCCTCCTCCCCGGCACGGACCCCCCATCCTCCTCCCCGGCACGGACCCCCCACCCCCCTCCCCGGCATGGACCCCCCATCCTCCTCCCCGGCACGGACCCCCCATCCCCGGCACGGACCCCCCATCCTCCTCCCCGGCACGGACCCCCCATCCCCCTCTCCGGCACGGACCCCCTCCCAACCTCCTCCCCGGCACGGACCCCCCCCATCCCCCTCCCGGCACGGACCCCCCCAACCTCCTCCCCGGCACGGACCCCCCTCACGGCACTCCCCCGGAGCCCAGCCCACTCTAACCACCCCCCCCTGCCGCACACACACACACACATCCCGAGACACACCTCTCCCCACACATTCAGACTGTGGCCACGCCATCGCCTGCCCAGAGCCAACCCCCCAGGCCGTCACTCACCTCCACGCTGGTCGGCGTGAACCTGGAGCACAGGGTCACGCCGATGAAAAGGAGGTTTAATTTACGTCGACGTGAACGGTCATCACGTCGACGGGACTTCGGCCCATCCGGAAGGGAGAATATCGGCAGGCCGAAAATCGGCTGCCTTGCGCAGACCCGTGCCATTCTCCGACGGCAGCGGCGCCATTAACGCCCCGCCGACTTTTCTCCCTTCGGAGACTTCGGCAACCGGCGGGGGCGGGATTCTCAGCGGCCAACGGCCATTCTCCGACCCTCTGGGGGGTCGGAGAATGACGCCCCTGGTTCGGAGTTCTCCACGATACTAAAACGGGTGGGTTTGTGATTCTGATTTTGACACAAGCCAGTGATTTGCGCTCATTTTGAAAATGTCTACCCCCGCCCCCCCTTCCCCCACCCAGAGGGGTTTCCAGCCAAATTAATTTGATAACTGCTGAAGACAAAGTCGGCCATGAACGAGTGTAATCGGGCAGTGTCAATAGTTTGAGTAGCAAAGCTAGGAATGAGTTTATCACAAAAAATAAGCATTCAGTCAGTGTTGATCCACCACCTGTGAGTAACTCAATTTTAAGTGACTGGAAGGGGCATTTAAAAAATATACAGAACCAGTTTCTAGTAACGGTCGGGCAGTATCACCAGCCCCTGAGTAACTTTTTAACAAGTTACATTCAAATTTTTTAAAAATCTTGCCGGTTATTGACTTTGCTCCCAAAAGAACAACCTTGATTTTTATCGTGTCCTCTAAGGCTTGAAAACATGCTGAAGGATTGCAACAATCTTCAGCCAAAATGCCGAGTGGATGATCTAAATCAGCCTCCTCAGAATTTCCCCAGCATCACAGATGCCAGTCTTCAGCCAATTTAATAATAATCGCTTATTGTCACAAGTAGGCTTCAATGAAGTTACTGTGAAAAGCCCCTTATGAATTTCATTCACTCCATGCAATATCAAGAAATGGCTGAATGCACTGTATACTGACAACATTGCGGCAATAGTACTGGAAGACTTGCACTCCAGAACCTGCGTGCCCCGAGGCAAGCTGTTCCAGTACAACTACAACACTAGAATTTACTCGGACATGTGAAAAATTGCCCAGGTTATGTCCTGCACAAATCCAACCCAGCCAATTACTGCCCATCAGTCTACTCTCGATCATCAGTGAGGTGATGGAAGGGGTCATCGGCAGTGCTATAAAGCTATCACTTGCTGAGCAATAACCTGCTCACAGACACTCAGTTTGGGTTTTGCCAGGATCACTCGCTCCAGACCTCATTGCAACCTTGGTTTGAACATAGACAATAAGAGCTGAACTCCAGAGGTGAGGTGAGGTGCGAGTGACTGGCCTTGACATCAATTTTTTAAAAAAAATTAATTTAGAGTACACAATTATACATTTTTTTCCAATAAAGGGGCAATTTAGCGTGGCCAATCCACCTACCCGACACATCTTTGGGTTGTGGGGGCGAGACCCACCCAGACACGGGGAGAATGTGCAAACTCCTCACAGACAGTGTGGAGGGCTGGGATTGAACCCAGGTCCTCAGCGTTGTAGGCAGCAGTGCCAACCACTGTGCCGCCATGCCGCCCCTCTCTGCCCTTGACATCAATGCAGCAGTTGACCGAGTGTGGTATCAAGGCGCAAGAGCAAAACTGAAGTCAATGGGAATCAGGGGGAAACTCTCCACTGGTTGGAATCATACCCGGCACAAAGGAAAGATGCTTGTGGTGATTGGAAGTCAACCATCTCAGATCATCACTGCAGGAGTTCCTCAGGGTATTGTTCTAAGCCCAATCATCTTCGGATGCTTCATCAATGACCTTCCTTCCATCCAAGGTCAAAAGTGGAGATGTTCGCTAATGTTTGTGCAATGTTAATTAGCATTTGCGACTCCTCAGACATTGAAGCACTCGATGTCCAAATGCAGCAGTGTATTTGAATTGATGGTTGCTAAGATATTCACTGTATGTTTTAAAAAGGTTAACTTGAGTTCATAGAATAAACATTGTTTTGCTTTAAAAAATGCTTTTCCATTTCTGCTGTACCACACCTGTAGAGTGGGCCGTGTGCTCCCCATACCACAATGTATTAAAAGTTGTGGGTCAGGTGAACTCCATGATACACTTTGGAGTTCTCTAAACCCTGGCCCATAACACTATCTAGAAGGACGAGGGCAGCAGACACACGGGGAAGGTCCCCTCCAAGTCACTCACCATCCTGACGTGGGAACTATGTGGTTGTCTTCCTTCACAGTCGCTGAGGAGAAATTCTGAAACTCCCTCCCTCACAGCACTGTGGGTGTACCTACACCACATGGACTGCAGCGGTTCAAGGCGGCGGCTCACCACCACCTTCCCAAGGGCTATTAGGGATGGGCAAGAAATGCTGGGCCGAGACGGCGATGCCCCATAGCATGAATAAAACAAAACAGGAGAAACTCTGTATTGATGTTCCATTCGGTCAATTTTGTGCACGGGGCATGTTTGCAGCAGGCTATTTGTCAACCTCGCGCAAAAGATTGCAGAACCTAAAGTTACACTGAACATCGTTTGCACTTTGATCTTTTGTGCATGTTGCATTCATTGGGCAGGATTCCCCGCCGCGCCACTTTTCAGTCTCGACCCCCCGGCGGGACGCTCCGTTACGCCCGTCGGTCAATGGGGTTTCCCGTTGTGGGGCAGCCCCACGCCGTCGGGGAACCCCCGGGCGCCGGCTAAACGGAGCATCCCGCCGGCGGAGAATCCCATTTTGTCTGAATTGCACTACAAATAGCAGTGGAGTGGAAACTCTGCGCCAGGATCAAAACTGCTGCAGGGAGTCACCCAGCAGAAAGAGGAACCTCCTGCGATTCTCTGCGGTCTGTGCTTCTGAACAGATGCAGAGTACTGACACAATAAGCACGACAGACTAGATGCTATTGCATGGTGGCGTGACAAATACCGAATGATGCATAAGCATACATTCTGTAAAAGGTTCCCGTGATTCAGCACTAATTCACGGACTAGGGGCTCTGACTCAGATTGTCCACCAGGACACCCAGTGTGAAAAATGGAAACGTTCAACTGTGTCGAGACATGTTGCTGGAACTTGAGATTCAGCTTCAAAAACGAGACAAACGAGAGGCGAAGGAAGAATGATGGGCAGTGTCCCCAATTTTCTGCTCGGTACTCAAGTCCCTTAGGGAAAATGCACACATTCTCCCCTCCCAATTTCAGAAGATTTCTCCAGGGAATACCTTCTGTTACATATAGAAATAATTCACAGAGTCATAGAGGTTTACAGCATGAAAACAGGGCCTTCGGCCCAACTTGTCTGTACCGCCCAGTTTTTGCCACGAAGCCACTCCCAATTGCTCGTATTTGGCCCTCTTCACCCATCTTTCCCATATAACTGTCTAAATGCTTTTTAAAAGACAAAATTGTCCTCGCCTCTCCTACTGCCTCTGGCAGCTCGTTCCAGACACTCACCACCCTCTGTGTGAAATAATTACCCTTCTGGACCCTTTTGTATCTCTCCCCCCTCTCCTTAAACCTATGCCCTCTAGGTTTAGACTCCTCTACTTTTGGAACAATCTGTGTGATTAAACCCAGGTAGACGGCAGAGGTTCAAGAAGACGCCCCACCACCACCACCTTTTCAAGGACAGTTAGAGATGGGCAATGAAACGGTTGGCTTCGACACCCATGTCTCGTGAATCAATAAATTAAAAAAAAACAATGGGGCAGCACGGTGCCGCAGTGGTTAGCACTGCTGCCTCACGGCGCCAAGGTCCCAGGTGTGGTCCACGAGGGTCAAACTGGGTTCGTTAAGGGGAGACAGCTGAACACGAATATACGGAGGCTGCTAGGGGTGATGATGATGCCCCCACCAGAGGGGGAGGCGGAGATAGTGGTGGCGATGGAAGCCGAGAAAGCATTCGACAGAGTGGAGTGGGACTACCTGTGGGAAGTGTTGAGGAGATTTGGTTTTGGAGAAGGGTTTATTGGATGGGTACAGCGGCTATATAGGGCCCCGGTGGCAAGTGTGATCACGAACAGGCAGAGGTCTGACTACTTCCGTCTTTAAAGAGGGACGAGGCAGGGGTGTCCCCTGTCTCCGTTACTGTTTGCATTGGCAATTGAGCCCCTGGCCATAGCACTGAGGGGCTCCAGGAAGTGGAGGGGAGTACTCAGGGGAGGAGAAGAACACCGGGTATCATTGTATGCAGATGATCTATTGCTGTATGTTGCGGACCCAGTGGAGGGGATGCCTGAGATAATGCAGACACTCAGGGAGTTTGGGGAATTCTCGGGGTACAAATTGAATATGGGGAAGAGTGAGTTGTTTGTGGTGCATCCGGGGGAGCAGAGCAGGGGAATAGATGATTTACCGCTGAGGAGGGTAACAAGAGATTTCCGGTACTTAGGGATTCAGATAGCCAGGAGTTGGGGAACCTTACATAGGCTTAATCTGACACGATTGGTGGAACAGATGGAGAAGGATTTTAAGAGATGGGACATGGTGCCCCTGTCACTGGTGGGTAGGGTGCAAGCGGTCAAAATGGTAGTCCTCCCGAGATTCCTTTTTGTGTTTCAGTGCCTCCCGGTGATGGTCACGAAGGCTTTTTTCAAGAAAATCGAGAAAAGTGTCATGAGTTTTGTGTGGGCTGGGAAGACCCCGAGAGTGAGGAGGGGATTTTTGCAGCGTAGCAGGGATAGGGGGGGACTGGCACTACCGAGCTGAAGTGAGTACTACTGGGCCGCCAATGTCTCAATGGTGTGTAAGTGGATGGGAGAAGGGGAGGGAGCGGCGTGGAAGAGATTGGAGATGGCGTCCTGCAAAGGAACCAGCCTACAAGCACTGGCGACGGCGCCGTTGCCGTTCTCCCCGAAGAAATACACCACAAGTCCAGTGGTGGTGGCAACACTGAAAATTTGGGGGCAGTGGAGACGGCATAGGGGAATGACGGGAGCCTCGGTGCGGTCCCTGATAAGAAATAATCATAGGTTTGTCCCGGGGAGAATAGATGGGGGATTTAGAGCATGGCAGAGAGCTGGGATTGTGCAACTGAGGGATCTGTTCTTAGACGGGACGTTTGCGAGTCTGGGAGCGTTGACGGAAAAATATGGGTTGCCCCAAGGGAATGCATTTCGGTATATGCAATTGAGGACTTTTGCGAGGCAACAGGTGAGGGAATTCCCGCAGCTCCCGACGCAGGAGATTCAAGATAGAGTGATTTTGGGGGCATGGGTGGGGGATGGTAGGGTGTCGGATATATACAGGGAAATGAGAGACGAGGGGGAGATCATGGTGGATGAGTTGAAGGGAAAATGGGAGGAAGAGCTGGGGGAAGAGATTGAGGTGGGGCTGTGGGTAGATGCCCTATGTAGGGTAAACTCTTCGTCCTCGTGTGCCAGGCTTAGCCGGATACAATTCAAGGTTTTGCACAGGGCGCATATGACCGGAGCAAGGCTCAGTAAATTTTTTGGGGTAGAGGATAGGTGTGGGAGATGCTCGAGAAGCCCAGCAAACCACACCCACATGTTTTGGTCATGCCCGGCACTGCAGGGGTTCTGGGTGTGGGTGGCGAATGTGCTTTCGAAGGTGGTGGGGGTCCGGGTCGAGCCAAGCTGGGGGTTGGCTATATTCGGGGTTGCAGAAGAGCCGGGAGTGCAGGAGGCGAGAGAGGCTGATGTTTTGGCCTTTGCGTCCCTAGTAGCCCGGCGAAGGATATTGCTTATGTGGAAGGAAGCCAAACCCCCGGGCGTGGAGACCTGGATAAATGACATGGCAGGGTTTATAAAACTAGAACGGATAAAGTTTGTACTAAGGGGTTTGGCTCAAGGTTCACCAGGCAGTGGCAACCGTTCATTAACTACCTCGCAGAACGATAAAGGAAATGGGAAGGTAACAGCAGCAACCCAGGGGGGAGGGCTCGGGTGGGTCCTCAGGGGTGGTTTTTGTATAGATATTTGTACTTGGTTATGTATATTAGATTGTTTGATTTTATTATTTGGGAGAGTTATTAATTTTGTTATGGAAGTTGCCATTTAGTTTATATATTATTTATTTACTTGTTAAAAACGGTCACTGTTATTTATATTGTTTTATTGTTGTAAAAAGGGAAAAACCTTTGTACTGTTTTGTTTGGCCGAAAAATTTGAATAAAATATATATATTTTTTTAAAAGGTCCCAGGTTCGATCCCGGCCCTGGGTCACTGTCCGTGTGGAGTTTGCACATTCTCCCCGCGTTTGCGTGGGTTTCACCCCCACAGCCCAAAGATGATCAGGGTAGGTGGATTGGCCACGCTAAATTGCCCCTTAATTGGGCAAAAAAAAGAATTGGGTACTCTAAATTTTTAAAAAACCCACAACGGCACAGTTGTTCAGTCATTGATCAATTATCAACGAAACATTTTCTGCCGCTATTCTTGACGGGCTGCTAACGAAAGCAAATGGAAAAATGTAGTTTTTCCCAAGTAAATGCAAAGTAGCCAGCTGGTTAGAATTCTGGTTTGGGATTCATCAGGGGCCATCACATACTGTTGGGGATTCATTAATAGATTACTCAACAATCGCACTTTTTTATCGCCCTTGATTAGCCAAGTGCTTTCCATTTTCTGCCCACTTCATTTCAATCGCGACCTGAAAATTCAAACTCCATCTGCGTGTGTGGGGAAACCCTTTCGTCGGAAAGAGGCACTATGTAAGTTATTGGAACAACGTCTTTGCCATCTGTGAAAGCGGTCGAGCATTCGTGGGGTTTTGATGCTGCTGCTAATGAAACAATTTTGGTTGTGATAACCCAGAATAAATCTCTAACTGTGGCATTCCCACCTTTATATAACCCACGTTGGACGGCCAGACAAAGTCCTGGCTTCCGACACTGCGGTCCTCCCGTTGAGCGATGATCATAGGTTAAAGCAAAGTTGTAAATAAGCCACTCATGGTGTATTTTCTTTCAGTGTTTGGTTGAAGGGTGAAAAAACGCCATCTTGTCTTGATCCAAATACATCGCTGGCAAAGAGATTGCTATCCTGTGCGCAAAGGTAAGCAGAAGAGAGTTTCCTTGCTATGGCACATTAAAGATCTATTTTAGTTATAATAAAGCATTGTTAATAACTGAAATAGAAGATGAAAACAGGATAAAGTGCTCAGAAATTCATTCTGTTCGACCATTGTGTTCATAGAACCCCAATAGTGCAGAAGGAGGCCCATGGATCCACACCAATCCTCCGGAAGAGCACCCTTCCCAGGTCCACTCACCCACCATATCTCTGTAATCCCATTCAACGTTTTGGACACTAAGGGGCAATTTAGCATGGCCAATCCACCTAACCTGCACACATTTTTGGACCGTGGGAGGGAACTCTGAGCACTCGGAGGAAACCCACGCAGACACTGGGAGAACGTGCAAACTCCGCACAGACAGTGACCCAAGGCCGGAATTGAACCCGGGTCCCTGGCGCCGTGAGGCACTAGTGCTGACCACTGTGTCACCGTGCCGCCCGTGTTGATCAACATTGACAAATGATCATCGCCCATCATTAAACATTGCCAAACAGAAACAGGTTGTTCAACTGATCAAGATAACACTGTTGTTACTCTCCATGAGTTATACAAAAATCTGCCAAGTCTATTCACACTGTCCTACTCACGCCCCACACCATTTACCATTCCTTCCTCGGAGGCAAATAGGGTGGAATTTACCGGCTGTTCAGGCCTCGGGATATTCCAGTCCCACCGACGGCGCACCCGCGCCTCTGGATTCCCAGCGACGAGGGGGGCATTCAACAGGGAATCCCGTTGAACTGCCTCTGCCGGCAAAAAACACACGGTGGGTTGCTAGGTAAATCCCACCCACAATTGACTTCTAGAACGATTTATGGCGTTCACTCCAATAACAGATTGTGACAAAGAATTCCACGCTCTAATCAGCCTCGCTGTAAAAGGAGATTGTATAAAACAGAAGAATCAATTATATATATATTAAGAAAGTTAAACAATTGGGGCGTTTTCCTTGTGATTCAGTAGCTTATGATCAGGCCCATGAAACCTTCAATGACAATCTACTAATATTGCAGCAACAGAACAGAACTTAACAGCTGTTTGCACAAGGTATTTGGCTAGTTAGCAATGTGAAAAACCAGACCTGATTCAACGTCCTAACATGTTGGTGTTTGTAGGAAGTGGCGGTTACTCATAGATATTCCAGTCAAGGATCTTCTCTTGAAGGGGAAATGGCTTGGTGCTGTGGAATTTTATGTTTTGACAAGTGTGTTTTTATCTGGATTAGAGTGGATTAGTGCAATTGTTTGGGAAACTACAGCGTAGGGCCAAATGACTGAAATGAAAATCGCTCATTGTCACAAGTAGGCTTCAAATGAAGTTACTGTGAAAAGCCCCTAGTCGCCACATTCCAGCGCCTGTTCGGGGAGGCTGTTACGGGAATCGAACCGTGCTGCTGGCCTGCCTTGGTCTGCTTTCAAAGCCAGCGATTTAGCCCTGTGCTAAACAGCCCCAAAAGATAGGGCGCGATTCAATGAAAAGGTTTCTAAGTGTGGTAGCGAGCAGGAACTGATGCGAGCTTCCCGGCGTCCGCCACCGCATTCAGACGATAATTGGTCCATTTAAGGAGGCCCCACGGGCTTCACGCAGCAATTGAAGGCTCGTCAGCCGATTCGTCGGCCCCCCCTGCAAACAAGGTCGAGCAGCACTCAACTGCACTTTGCACAGCCAACCCTACTCAGCCTGTAGCCATGGCGCCGAGATGACCAGCCCCATGGTATGGGATGCCGACCTGGGGCGGCTTCGAGAGGCGGTCGAGGCCAGAAGGGATGTCCTGTTCCCCAGAGGGTCCGTCACAGGGCAGCCAGTGCTGCCTTGGAGGCAGTGGCAGTCAGCTCGGGCAGCATGACCAGCCCAAGTGCCAAAGAAGGTCAATGAACCCCCCCCCCCCCCCCCCACCACCGGAGCTCTAGCTTCATTTTCAGTCCGTCCGTCTCCTTTCTCCAGCCGTGGGTCAGTGATGTTGGCCGTCTTCTCAACGTGGCATCCGAGCACGGTGGTGGACTATGCAGCACCCAGGCCTGACCCACCACTGAACATGGGGTTAAACATCCGGGTGCATAATTAATGAGATCAGGGCCCGAGGGTTTAGTGTGTTTTCCTGCCGGCCGCCACTGCAGGAACAAACTGGGCGTTCCCGCCTCCGCCATGGAACTTTAGTCTCAAAATGGAAGATGATTGACCAACCCTCCATTTTATCGTCATTGGAGTCTTTCTTTAGTGCAAAGAAGCTGTGTAAGCTATTATTATTAATCCAGTGTTTTCACAAGGTTGCATTATAATTATGAGTGAGAACTATTATTTTTCTATCAAGAAGGACCTTGAAGTTAACTCATTCTACACATTTTCCCTGTCAAACTTTATTCCGTATACTGATCATTCATTGTGGGATGGACATTTTTCTGATATTAGTCACTTACCTTTCATTAGTTTGAACCCACATTCCCTTGTCACACTCAATTTAATATATCTTCCAACTTCACCACTGTCCATTCCTTTAAATATCTTGTCCGCTTCAAGATTTCTGCCCTTCAAACATCTCGCTTCTCGTCTGAAAAATTCAGGCACCTCCAGTCATAGAAGTTAGTGCAGAAGGAGGCCATTCGGCCCGTCGAGTTTGCACCAGCCCTTGGAAAGAGCACCCTACTTAAGCCCACACCTCCACCCTATCCCCGTAACCCCTCCTAACCTTTTTGTGCACTGAGGGCAATTTATCACGGCCAGTCCACCTAACCTTTGGTCTGTGGGAGGAAACCGGAGCACCCGGAGGAAACCCACCCAGACACGGGGATGACGTGCAGACTCCGCACAGACAGTGACCCCAAGCCGGGAATCGAACCTGGGACCCTGGCGCTGTGAAGCAACAGTGCTAATCACAACAGGACGTGGTGCTATCCTTTCTGTGTTGCCTCCAGTATTGGAACTTCCGCCAGGCTTCCTGGCGACCAGAACTGGACACAGTAGTCAAGACTTCCTCCGCCTGATGTTCCGGTTGCGTAGTTTTACCTTGTGTCGATCGCTGCTGTTTGCAATGGTTGGAGGTGACAAGCATCTAGTTTAGGAATACTCCCCCGGTTCTGTTCCACTCCAAAGTGGCTGCATTGGATGATCACTTGTGACAATTACAAAAAGGTTTGTAGCAAACGGGCTGATCTGTTGGTGTGCCGTCGGTGAACTATGACTGTTTAACATTCGAATGTTTGTTTCAGGCACAGATACAACCCGGGCCAGACGGGGATGTGCCTTTGCAAGCTCAACGGCTACACAAACTCAAAGTGCCATCAGCGACCGGCCAAGCGATATAAAGGGCGGCATGTCATGCTGAGGTCTCTGAATAGATAGAGGCAACAGACGCTTTAAGCAGAAAAGGAAACAGCCAACATAGATCTGATGGGCCGAAGGGCCAGCTTCTGTGCTATCTAAATTCCATGCCACTAATCTTGCATTCACCAATGCCTTTCAGTCATTTATCCTGGAAACGTACATAGCCAGGGATGACCTGCAAATTATTCCGCAAGCAGTTTTTGGGTGTGACTTCATCATTTCAATACAAATATATTCCTCGTTAATTGTACTGAACTTTACCACAACAATTACAGACCTAGGACTGTGAGACTTTTATTACATGTTTTCGCATTATAGTAAGATGCACCTTCAAGCTAGTCTGCTAATGTTTAACTAGTGCGTAGTGTTTAAAATTATAAATGGCACTTTCCCCTTAAATTCCGCATGAATTGCGACCTATCCTTAAAACCATCACCTTGTTCATCCAACGAGAGAATATCGACCAGCCACTTGCCTCATTCACCCGTGTGGGACCTGGCTAGGGTGGAAGGAAGGCTCCATTTGAAGAGCTGTTGCTTTGGGCAAATGTAATTCAATGGTGAAGTGGTTCGCAACGCGACAGCACAATAAAGCGTGATTGGATGTAAGTGTTATTACTGCTTTGCACTCACTTTTAGATATTCATTGCTGCCTCTGGAAAACTCCCAAACCGCTCTGAAATATGGAGAAAAGGAAAGAGAAGTTTGAGTTTCGCCCCTACTCTGCCATTAGCTTAGATTAGTTAACCTGTACAGACTCGAGTCAAAATGCGCCCCGACTACTTTACTCGAGACAAAAAGCTCAGATCACGGACAGTCCAGGTGGCTACAGACAAGGATTGCCACCATCATAATTATGAAGCTAGAATATTGCTGTAAAGAGAGACTTGTTGCTGAAGTTTTTCATATTGCACTCATCAGGACAAATGCAAGAACACCATATTTCAAACAAATAATCACAGCAATTTATACTGCAGGAGAAAAGGGCGTTCACTGGATGGCAAGGTGGCTCTCATTGGCTGAGGGTTCCCTTGGAGTTCCCAATGGGGGAAACTATAGGCTTCCGGAGCTCCTGGGCAATTCAAAAAAGGTGCACGGCTTGAACATATTCCTTTTGCTTGCACAGAACAGCTCCCTGTTTATGATACCCCTCAACCCCAGAATGTAGAATTTAATAACTATTAGACTTTTGAAAAACAATCCTTTCACGGTTAGGAAATTCAGATATATACTATGATGGGCTAAAATGTTTATTATCTTTACACTGCATCCAAAGTCTTCAAGGAGAGGGCACCATCGTAAAATTGGAGCAAAGCCACTCAGGAGTGGAGTCAAGAAACACTTTTACACAAAGGGTCGGAGAAATCTGCAATTCTTTCCACAACACAGGCTGTTGATAGTGAAACAATAGGACTTTCAGAGCAGAGTTAGAGGGGTTACTGTTAGATAAGGGTACTAATGGACGTGTAGTATTGGTGGGAAATTGGAGTTGGGCTGGAGATCAGTCATGATCTACTTGAAGTGCAGGCCACCATGCTGGAAGGGCTGAATGGCCTTCTCCTGTTCCCAATGTTCCGAGCACCAGGATCCTTGGGCACAGTCAATGAAAATGAGATCACGGAATTCCTACAGTGCAGAAGAAGGCCATTCGGCCCATCGAGTCTGCACGGACTCTAATTCCTAGAGTACCCTAACCAGTCCCACTCTCCCGCCCTAGCCCTGTAACCCCACCTAACCTGCACATCGTTGGACTGTGGGAGGAAACCCACGCCAACACGGGGAGAACGTGCAAACTCGACACAGTCACCCACGGCTGGAATCGACCCAGGTCCATGGCGCCGTGAGGCAGCAGTGCTAAGCACCGCGCTACCGTGCCGTGTGACGTTAAGGGGAGAACCTCTGCTGCCAATGCACTGCAACAGGTCTCGCTCACTCGTCAGCCCTCCGACCCCATTTAAACGCCCCCGACTGTTTAAATCTTGTCATGGCTTTGCCTCTCCCAGACTCTGTAACCCCTTTCAACTCTTCAGCAACATTCTTCTGACCACCTGTGGAAACCTCACCCTTTGCTGTAGCAGTGGCAGCAATTCCTTCAGCCAGCTGGATGCTGTGTTCTGGAATTCTGTCTGCCAGCCCTACTGCTTCTCCACTTACCTCGCTTCCTTACCCCCCCCACCCCCCCCCCCCCCCCACCCTTTATCACATCACATGTCCTCTTTGATCAACATCTTGTTTTTACATTACATCCCCATGAAGGGCACTTTTGATGTTAACGTAAGAAATAGGAGCGGAACCAGGTAGTCCATCAAGCCTGCGCTGCCCATGACTGACCTTTGGCGTCAACTCTACTTTCCAATTTGCTCCTCACAACCTCCAACTCACGCAGCAATCACAGCCCTCACGTGAGCCCTTGTTTGCTGAGCAGGGCACTCTCGTAGCACACACTGGAGGTCATCCAACAGTTTGCTGACCGCTCAGCCCAAAGCTCAGGACGCTTCGGCCCTCACAAGTCCGAAAAAGGGCAGATCTTGCGCCAACCCACATCGGCCCACCAACTCCCACGCCCCATAGTCACAATCAACAATACACCCCCCCCCCCCCCAACTCGGTTAAAGGGTTCTGCTGCCCTGCGAGTATCCTCGCTGATCACGAGACAGGATGATGAACAACTCGTCCCCTTGCTGAACACTAATCCATCAACGCGATGGGAGAATCCATCATGAATGTAGGGAAACCTGTCAACCAACTTGTGCACAGCAAGTGCCCACAAAGAGCAATATCACAATGACCAGTAAACCAGGTTCAGCAATGTTGGTTGAGGAACAAAAATTCACCAGGAACGACTCTACTGTTTTTTTCCTCGAATAGAGCGATGGGATCTTGTACATTCACCCGAGAAGGCCCTGCAAGTGCCCCATCCCATCCAAAAGGTGGCACCTCTGACCACATGACAATTCCCTCAGTTATAATGTGAACTTCTAACCATCTGACTCAGTGGCCCACTGAGTAATAACTGAGCCGTGTTCCACAACTGACACGAGTGTCTGTGGAAGATGCAACGTGTTAATCACCAAGACAGCTGCAGTCACCACAAAACTGGATACAATTGATTAAAATTAACGGAAGGAAAATCTCTGCTGAAGAACATTAACTCTGAACACCGCCTTACATTTTAAATAAATCTTTATTTAAAGTGAACAGGTCTATTCTAGAATCAAATGGTTGTTTTGCAGATACTCCCGAAACACTTTATTTTTTAAATAAATTTAGAGTACCCAATTATTTTTTTTCCCAATGGAGGGCCAATTTTTTAGCGTGGCCAATCCACCTCCCTTGTACAGCTTTTTTTTTTGGGGGGGTGACGCCCACGCAGACACGGGGAGAATGTGCAAACTCCACACGGACAGTGACCCGGGGCCGGGATCGAACCCAGGTCCTCGACGCCGCCAGGCAGCCGTGCTGACCACTGCGCCACCGTGCTGCCCCCGGAACACTTTATACTCTTTTGAAATTAGGTCCAGAAACACGGTGGCGGGATTTGCCGACCAACCTGCCGTGCGTTTTCCGGCAGCGGAGGCGGCCCGCCAGCGGGAATTTACATTGACTGCACCCCATGCCGATGGGAAATCCGTGTGCCGTCGGAGGGAAAGGAATATCCCGCCGGCGTGAACAGGCCGGTAAATCCCACCGTCTTAGCCATTTATTAATTGTTATCTTACATAATTTACCGAGAAGAGTGCCGACTGCAGCGACGGCACGGTACCACAGTGGCTAGAGCCACTGTCGCTTCACCGCGCCAGGGACCCGGGTTCGATTCCCGGCTTGGGCCACTGTCTGTGCGGAGTCTGCACGTTCTCCCCGTGTCTGCGTGGGTTTCCTCCGGGTGCTCCGGTTTCCCCCCACAGTCCAAAGACGTGCGGGTTAGGTGGACTGGCCATGATAAATTGCCGGAAGTAGCCAGAAAAAGTTGTGTTGCGGAAATAGGGTGGAGGTATGTGCTTGAGTAGGATGCTCTTTCCAAGGGGCCGGTGCCGACTCAATGGGCCGAATGGCCTCCTTCTGCACTGTAAATTCCATGATCTATGCAGGAAGAATACACAAGGTTTTGTAATAACCCTTGCCAGGAATCATGAAGCAGCATGGGATTTTCTTTCGGAATTTATCCATTGAAAGGACAGCTCACCAGCTCAAGTTACAGAAACTGATGTTATTAACAGGTGCAAGTAGGAATGAGTGAAGCAAAATATCCAAGAACTCGAGCGGATTCCAAAAGAATCCACTGGGAAAGGATGACAGACTGTTGAAAGTCAAACATCAGGACTTCTGACCTTCACTGTATATGGTCACGGGATACAAATTTCCTGCAGCAGGTTGTCAAAGGAAAGCAGAGCACATCTGGAGGGGAGATTATACCGTCCGATTTGAATCATAAATTGGAAACAGGAAGCAAATCCCTGATAGTGGAATTAGTACCAGCACAGTTTAAGGTAATGCCTCATTTTACTAATTGAGGTAAATTCTAAATTCATCTGGTAAACGGTTTAAACCGCACCAACCTTGACAGAACACAAAGGGGATCAGCACAGTAGTCAGCGCACCTCTGGAAAGGTCCAGCGACAGGGAGGTGCAACAGTACTTACGTTCCTGATGGTTAAGCCAGACACATCTACTATCTAAACATTTTCACCCATGGTACTCCAGTACCAGTAGCCCATAGTATCTCAACCAACCAGCTATGCATCAGCCTAGAATGTCAAGCGTCGGTAATTCACCTGTTCAAAGCCAAGCCCGATATGAACATAGGGACAAAAAGCAGGGGGAGGCCTTTCCGCCCATGCTGGCGACCACCCCCCTCCCACTGACACACACACACGACACACACACACTGACCGACACACACACGCACCGACACACACGCACCGACACACACACGCACCGACACACACACGCACCGACACACACACGCACCGACACACACCGACACACACACACACCGACAAACACACACCCCGACACACACACACCGACACACACACACCGACACACACACACCGACACACACACACCGACACACACGCACGCCGACACACACTCACGCGACACACACTCACGCCGACACACACTCACGCCGACGCACACGCACACCGACGCACACGCACACCGACACACACGCACACCGACACACACAGGTACACACACACACCGACACACACACACGCACCGACACACACACACACACGCACCGACACACACGCACCGACACACACACACACGCACCGACACACACACACACGCACCGACACACACACACACATGCGCCGACACACACACACACATGCGCTGACACACACACACTGACACACACACTGACACACACAGACACACACACGCCGAAACACACACACCGACACAGACACACACACACCGACACACACACACCGACACACTGATACACACACACCGACACACACCCCGACACACACACACACCGACACACACACACCCCGACACACACACCCCGACACACACACCCCGACACACACACCCCGACACACACACACCCCGACACACACACACCCCGACACACCGACACACACACCGACAAACACACACCCCGACACACACACACCGACACACACACACCGACACACACACACACACAGATCCCAACACACCGACATACACACCGACACGCACACCGACACACACGCACGCCGACACACACTCACGCCGACACACACTCACGCCGACACACACTCACGCCGACACACACTCACGCACCGACACACACTCACGCACCGACACACACACACACACGCACCGACACACACGCACCGACACACACACACACGCACCGACACACACACACACATGCGCCGACACACACACACACATGCGCCGACACACACACACTGACACACACACTGACGCCGAAACACACACACCGACACAGACACACACACACCGACACACAGACACCGACACACTGATACACACACACCGACACACACACCCCGACACACACACACCCCGACACACACACACCCCGACACACACACACCCCGACACACACACCGACACACACACACACCGACAAACACACACCCCGACACACACACACCGACACACAGATCCCAACACACCGACATACACACCGACACGCACGCCGACACACACGCACGCCGACACACACTCACGCCGACACACACTCACGCCGACACACACGCACGCCGACACACACGCACGCCGACACACACGCACGCCGACACACACACAGGTACACACACACACCGACACACACACACGCACCGACACACACACACGCACCGACACACACACACACACACACACACACGCACCGACACACACGCACCGACACACACACGCACCGACACACACACGCACCGACACACACACACACGCACCGACACACACACACACATGCGCCGACACACACACACACATGCGCCGACACACACACACACTGACACACACAGACACACACAGACACACACACGCCGAAACACACACACCGACACAGACACACACACCCCGACACACACACCCCGACACACACACACCCCGACACACACACACACCCCGACACACACACACACACCGACACACACACAGGTACACACACACACCGGCATGCACACACACAGGTACACACACACACATACCGACATAAACACCGACACACACAAACACCGACACACACGCACACCGACACACACGCACACCGACACACACGCACACCGACACACACGCACACCGACACACACGCACACCGACACACACGCACACCGACACACACGCACACCGACATACACGCACACCGGCATGCACGCACACAGGTACACACACACACCGACACACACACACACCGACACACACACACCCCGACACACACACACCCCGACACACACACACCCCGACACACACACACCCCGACACACACACACCCCGACACACACAAACACCGACACACACAAACACCGACACACACAAACACCGACACACACACACCGACACACACACACACGGACACACACACACACGGACACACACACACACGGACACACACCGTCACACACACACCCCGACACACACAAACACCGACACACACAAACACCGACACACACAAACACCGACACACACACACACCCCGACACACACAAACACCGACACACACACACCCCGACACACACACACCCCGACACACACACACCCCGACACACACAAACACCCACACAAACACCGACACACACACACACCGACAAACACACACCCCGACACACACACACCGACACACACACACACACACAGATCCCAACACACCGACATACACACCGACACGCACACCGACACACACGCACGCCGACACACACTCACGCCGACACACACTCACGCCGACACACACTCACGCCGACACACACTCACGCCGCCACACACTCACGCCGACACACACTCACGCCGACACACACTCACGCCGACACACACGCACACCGACACACACGCACACCGACACACACGCACACCGACACACACAGGTACACACACACACCCACGCACCGACACACACGCACCGACACACACACACACACACACGCACCGACACACACGCACCGACACACACGCACCGACACACACACACACGCACCGACACACACACACACATGCGCCGACACACACACACACATGCGCTGACACACACACACTGACACACACACTGACACACACAGACACACACACGCCGAAACACACACACCGACACAGACACACACACACCGACACACACACACCGACACACTGATACACACACACCGACACACACCCCGACACACACACACACCGACACACCTATACACACACACCCCGACACACACACCCCGACACACACACACCCCGACACACACACACCCCGACACACCGACACACACACCGACAAACACACACCCCGACACACACACACCGACACACACACACACACAGATCCCAACACACCGACATACACACCGACACGCACACCGACACACACGCACGCCGACACACACTCACGCCGACACACACTCACGCCGACACACAGGTACACACACACACCGACACACACACACACACCGACACACACACACACACACACACACACACGCACCGACACACACGCACCGACACACACGCACCGACACACACGCACCGACACACACGCACCGACACACACGCACCGACACACACACACGCACCGACACACACACACACGCACTGACACACACACACACATGCGCCGACACACACACACACATGCGCCGACACACACACACATGCGCTGACACACACACACTGACACACACACTGACGCCGAAACACACACACCGACACAGACACACACACACCGACACACAGACACCGACACACAGATTCACACACACCGACACACACCCCGACACACACACACACCGACACACACACCCCGACACACACACCCCGACACACACACCCCGACACACACACACCCCGACACACACAAACACCGACACACACACACACCGACACACACACCGACAAACACACACCCCGACACACACACACCGACACACAGATCCCAACACACCGACATACACACCGACACGCACACCGACACACACGCACGCCGACACACACTCACGCCGACACACACTCACGCCGACACACACTCACGCCGACACACACGCACACCGACACACACATACACCGACACACACGCACACCGACACACACAGGTACACACACACACCGACACACACACACGCACCGACACACACACACGCACCGACACACACACACACACACACACGCACCGACACACACGCACCGACACACACACACACACACACGCACCGACACACACACACATGCACCGACACACACACACACATGCGCCGACACACACACACACATGCGCCGACACACACACACTGACACACACACTGACACACACAGACACACACACGCCGAAACACACACACCGACACAGACACACAGACACCGACACACAGACACCGACACACAGACACCGATACACACACACCGACACACACCCCGACACACATGCACGCCGACACACACGCACGCCGACACACACGCACGCCAACACACACACAGGTACACACACACACCGACACACACACACGCACCGACACACACACACACGCACCGACACACACGCACCGACACACGCACACACACACCGACACACACACACACACACCGACACACACACACACGCACCGACACACACACATGCGCCGACACACACACACACTGACACACACACCCCGACACACACACACCCCGACACACACACACCCCGACACACACACACACCCCGACACACACACACACCCCGACACACACACACACCCCGACACACACACACACCCCGACACACACACACCCCGACACACACACCCCGACACACACAAACACCGACACACACACCGACACACACACACACCGACAAACACACACACCCCGACACACACACCCCGACACACACACACACACACCGACAAACACACACACCGACACACACACACCGACACACACACACCGACACACACACACACACAGATCCCAACACACCGACATACACACCGACACGCACACCGACACACGCACGCCGACACACACTCACGCCGACACACACACACACCGACACACACACACACCGACACACACACACACCGACACACACACACACACACAGATCCCAACACACCGACATACACACCGACACGCACACCGACACACACACACCCCGACACACACACACACCCCGACACACACACCCCGACACACACACACCCCGACACACACAAACACCGACACACACACCGACAAACACACACACACCGACAAACACACACACCCCGACACACACACCCCGACACACACACACACCGACACACACACCCCGACACACACACACCGACACACACACACACACAGATCCCAACACACCGACATACACACCGACACGCACACCGACACACACTCACGCCGACACACACTCACGCCGACACACACTCACGCCGACACACACGCACACCGACACACACACAGGTACACACACACACCGACACACACACACGCACCGACACACACACACACGCACCGACACACACACACACACACGCACCGACTCACACGCACCGACACACACACACACACGCGCACCGACACACGCACACACGCGCCGACGCACACACACATGCGCCGACACACACACACACATGCGCCGACACACACACACTGACACACACACTGACACACACAGACACACACACGCCGAAACAGACACCGACACACCGATACACACACACCGACACACACCCCGACACACACACACACCGACACACCGATACACACACACCCCGACACACACACCCCGACACACACACCCCGACACACACACACCCCGACACACACACACCCCAACACACACACACACCGACACACACACACCCCGACACACACACACACCCCGACACACACACACCCCGACACACACACACCCCGACACACACACATCGACACACTCACGCCGACACACACGCACGCCGACACACACGCACACCGACACACACGCACACCGACACACACGCACACCGACACACACACACACGCACAGGTACACACACACACACGCACCGACACACACATGCACCGACACACACACACGCACCGACACACACACACACACACGCACCGACACACACACGCACCGACACACACACACACGCACCGACACACACAGACACGCACCGACACACACAGACACGCACCGACACACACAGACACGCACCGACACACACACACACGTACCGACACACACATGCGCCGACACACACACACTGACACACACAGACACACACACGCCGAAACACACACACCGACACAGACACACACACACCGACACCCAGACACCGACACACGCACACCGACACACACACCGACACGCCGATACACACACACTGACACACACACACACACACCCCGACACACACACACACCGACACACACACACCCCGGCACACACACACACCGACACACACAGACACCGACACACAGACACACCGACACACGCCGACAGACATGCACACCGACACACACACAGGTACACACACACCGACACACAAACACCGACACACACCGGCATACACACCCTGACACACACACACCGGCACACACACACCCCGACACACACACACACACCGACACACAAATACCGACACACACTCGACACACACATACCGACACACACCCGACACACACACCCACCGACACTCACACCCACCGACACGCCCACCCACCGACACACCCACCCACCGACACACACTGGCCACACACATACCGACACACACACACCGACACACACACACCGACACACACACACCGACACACACACACCGACACACACACCCACCGACACACACATTTCCAGGTCACTTCCTGTCCCAACCTAAATTAACAGCAACAGTGAGGTTTTGTCAAGTAACACCAAAATTACTGGATTGAAAGAGGAGCCAATGCACAAAATTGAGAGAGAAATAATGCTGTGAATTACTCAGTTAAGACTGACAGCTCCTTTTTCAGTCCCGTTGTCAGTCCATTACTAAAATCCCCAACACCTTTGTCCAACAGCCCTGCGCATTGGTTGAATTGTTCGAATGGGATGGGTTTACCAACTGGGGGTCACCATCACAAGCAGTCTGTCCTGGTCCCCTCACGTTGATGCAACAGTCAAGAAAGCCCAACAACGTCTCTACTTTTAGGTTGATCTGAGATTAGGATAAATGATCAGCACAACATCGTGGGCTGAAGGGCCTGTACTGTGCTGTACTGTTCTATGTTCCTACGGAAGCTAAAGAAATTTGGCATGTCTGCATCGACTCTCACAAACTTCTACAGATGTGCCATAGAGAGCATCCTATCCGGCTGCATCACAGTCTGGTATGGCAATTGTTCAGTCCAAGATCGCAAGAAACTGCAGACTGTGGTGAACTCAGCCCAGCCCATCACACAAGCTTGCCATCCTCCCATTGATTCTGTATACACCTCCCACTGCCTCAGGAAGGCAGGACAGCATTATCAGAGACCCCTCCCACCCAGGCATTGCCTTCTTCCAGACCCTTCCATCAGGCAGAAGGTACAGAAGTCTGAAGACTTGCACATCCAGACATAGCTTCTTCCCCACAGCTACAAGACTCCTCAACGACTCCCCCTCGGACTGATCTGTTCCCTATTCACGACGCCCTATGCTGTTCTTGCTCATGTATTTGCTTCGTTTGGCCCCTTGTCAATGTTGTCTGATGATTATTCTCTTTGTCTACTATGTACGTACTGTGTACGTCCCTCGGCCGCAGAAAAATACTTTCACTGTACTTACGTACTTGTGACAATAAATCAAATCAATCAATCAATCAGTCTGGAAACATTTTAGTTTGGAGGCCAGCGTGGCTCGCAAAGTGCTGAGTAAAATGAAGGAAACAAAGAATTGCAGTGGGGTAGATTCTCTACTCACCGCCCAGGTGCAAAGTGAGCAGTCACCTCTTCGAAAAACTCCACAATTTTAATCTCCATTCTGGCCAATCTACATTCGGTAAGCTGGAAAGATATCCTACTGCATCAATGAGACATTAATTCAGAAAAAATGATGTTTAGTGGAAAAGCTGCAAACATCTGGGGCGTGATTCTCCGAGCCCCGCGCCAGGCCGGAGAATCGGCGCGACTGCGCCACGCGGCCGACGCCCGATTCTCCGAGGTTCAGAGAATCGGCGCCATTTACGCCGGCGCGTTTGGCGCTGCGCCGGCTGCGGGCCGCTGGAATCGGCCAGAGCCGCCGATTCTCCGGCCCAAACGGGCAGAGCGGCCACACGGATACGACAGGGTCCCGCCGGTGCCGTTCACACCTGGACGCTGCCGGCGGGAACTCTGCCCGAACGGTCGGGGGGGGAGGCGGCCTGTGGGGCAGGGAAAAGAGCTCCTTCACCGAGGGGGGCATCCGATCGGCGGGCCGGCCTCTCTCCCCCCACCCCCCCCCCCGGGCCTACTTTGTTGCGCGGCTGGCCCATGGACCCCCACGCCAAGTTGAATCGGAGCTGGCGCGCTGAAGAAGTCCCCCGTGCATGCGCGGGTTGGCGCGGCACCCATTTGGCGCTGGGCAGGGAGGCTGGAGCGGCGTGAACCGTTCCAGCGCCGTGCTGGCCCCCTGTAGGGGACAGAATTGGCCGTTCCCCCGTGCCGTTTCGCGCCGTCGTGTTTAACACTTGGGCTCCATTTTGGAGAATCGCTCCCTGTTTTTGTTCTATTCCAAAAGCAAATATGATTTGAATCATAGAATTCCAACAGCGCAGGAGGCCATTCGGCCCACTGAGTCTGCACAGCCCTTGCTCCGATAGAGCACATTACCTAAGCCCAATCCCCGCTCCGATCCCCGTATCCCCAACGGCCCTTTGGACAATATTATCATGGCCAATCCACCTGATCTTTGGACACTATGAGGCAATTTTGCTTTGCCAATCCACCTAACCCACACACCTTTCGACTGTGGGAGGAAACCCACGCAGACACGGGGAGAAAGTGCTGACTCAACACAGACAGACATCCGAGGTCAGAATTGAACCCGGGTCCCTGGTGCTGTGAGTCAGCAGTGCTAACCACTGTGCCACTGAGCTTTATATTACTGTAATTTATTAAATAAACAGTTTTGGGCTGAGGATTTATTTATTTACATATATATATTTTTCAAAATAAATTTAGCGTACCCAATTATAACTTTTTCCAATTGAGCGGCAATTTAGAGTGGCCAATTCACCTAGCCTGCACATCTTTTGGGTTGTGAGGGTGAGATCCACACAGACATGGAGACAATGTGCAATTTCACACGGAGAGTGACCCAGGGCCGGGATCGAACACTGGTCCTTAGCACCGTGAGACCGCAGTGATAACCACTGCGCTACCGTGCTTTGGATTTAATGGTCCTCCACATTTTATAGATAGGGGAAAAGACCTTGGCCGGAATTCTCCGGCCTTTTGCTGGCGGCGGGATTCTCTGGCCCCGCTGGAAGGTGCACCCCTATCTGGGGTTTCCCGGTGGCATGGGGTAACTTCAATGGGAATTTCCATCGACGGCACTGGGATCAGAGAATCCCCCCTGCCAGCGAACGGCGCGCCAAATTCTTCGTCTTCGCCAGCAACAGGAGGGGGCGGACTGGCGATGGAGGAGCCCGGCCCTTGTAGAAACAGAGGGTGATACCAGTAGCCAAAGTAATCAGCAAGAATGGTGGGCGGGATTTTACGGCTGGCCCCCCCCCAAACGTTGGGCCGCCTACCCCCTTGCAAAACACATGGGGAGGGGGACACGTGGAAAATGCCACCATTATTTTGGAGGTTCCTGAAGGCATTTCCAAATTTATCACTCGGGTTAGTGAAGATATTCCTGCGAGCAAGCAGGAATGAGGATGACCTATGAAAGGTATCTCAACACAGAAGCATGGAAACCCGAACAAAGTTTTAAAAAAATTCCTTCATGATGTCGTGGGCTGGGCCTGTATTTATTGCCCATTCCCAGGGTGGGTAGAAACAAACCAAATCAGTCGCTGTCATTTGGAGCAGAAAATACAGGAAGGATGGCAGATTGTGAGGGTTTTATGCGCATTTTAATACTAAACACCATCATTTCCTGCCTTTGTGAATACCTCTGCCAAAACACTTCATGGAAAGTTAGGACTGTTCTCTGTGGAAAAGAGAGGGCCAAGATGTGACCACATAGATTTCAAGGTATTTGAGTAGATGCCAAAAATCTACTCCCTCTGGCAAATGGTCAGTAACCACGGGTGCTAGATTTAAAATCACAGATCTCGAGGAGAAACGTGGAAAATAAATTCACTCAAGGTCTTTGACAGAGGGTCAACCAGGCTCAAGACATTTGCTTCCCTTTCTCTCCACATATGCTGCCAGACTTGCTGAGATTTTCTGTTTTTTTATTTTTTTTAAAATGTATTTTATTACAAACATGTATCAAAACAGGAGCAAATAAACACCCCGGGAAACATACTTCCCAACAATCAACTATACAGTCTGTACAACTTTTTTTCCCCCATTTTCACCCCCCCCCCCCGCCACCCCCAGCGACGAACAGCTCCTCAAACATGGTCACAAACATCCCCCACCAGCATTTTCTGTTTTTGTTTCAGGTTCCAGCATCTGCAGTAATTTGTTTCTATCACTCAAAGGCTGTTGGGATCTGCAGTGTGGTTGATGTTGATTCCATTAAATAGGTTTGAAAGTGAATTGGACAAGTACTCGGCGATAACCCTTTCAACGATCCAGCACAGGAATGAAGGACCGAATGGCCTCCTCCTGTGTTGTATGTCACCATGGTAACGGTGATAACACTATATTTTTTTAATGACTTCTGTGAATAAAATGGGCATTCACTATAAAAACGTATGACCCAGCAGCCAACATCAGTAAGTAATGTCAACATTACCAAACACGGCATTAATGTTTAATAGGATTCCACTTCCTGGAGCCCAGTGACGAATGTGTGGCTTTTGGATTCAGTGCTAACCAATGAGTCTATATATCTTGAAATGTCTGCCAAAGTAGATTGGGAGTCATTTGAAATTTGGTTACTGCCGCGGTTCACAATGATGACAAATACACAAGACACAGGAGATGAATTCTAATTTAATCATCAGTTGCATGGAAGGGGATATTATTACTTATTAATTTTATTTGGGAAAAAAAGAGTAGGTGAGCTTCAATATACCACGACTGAGCATAATCGCCTCCTTTGTTCTGGGGATGGCCCATCAAGACTGAAATAATTTCCAACTAAGCGACAAGACACAAAGTGAACATTGCCGACATCATCAAAGTAGACGCTTGTTTGCCAACTTTATTTGATCCTGACTAAAAGTCAAAGTCGAAGGAAACTTGATTGCAGTTCACCGGCTCTTTGAAGGCCACTTAGAAAAGCCGGAAATGCTACGGGGTGCGATAAAGTTTCACTGTCGGCTTGAAATCTGATGGTAGTGGGTTAGTCATTCCTTACGTTTGGCATCAGTACAGCTCACGTGGAGTCTTTTATTATTTTAACATTTTAGGAGAAAGTGTGAGTTAAAAGATCTGTTGAAAACAGTGCTGAGTGCTGTATTGTTCTGGATACCGCTTATCTCATATGGTCAATAAAACTTGTTATGGGCCAAGGTTTAGAGAACCCCAAAGTGTATCATGGAGTTCACCTGACCCACAACTTTTAATACATTGTGGTATGGGGAGCACACGGCCCACTCGTCAGGTGCGGTACAGCAGAAATGGAAAAGTATTTTTGAAAGCAAAACAATGTTTATTCTATGAACTCAAGTTAACCTTTTTAAAACATAAAGTGAACATCTTAGCAACCATCAATTCAAATACAACCTACAAAGAATACAACACTAAGTAACCCTTTAAGCTTTCCTTTTAACATCCATAAGACTTAAAAACACCTTTGTACAGAAAGACATCAGGCTTACATTCACTACTGAGAACATTTATAATTCTGAATTCACCAAATGATTAAGAGATAGTCTTTTCATGGCAGAGAGATCAACAGTACACCTTCTCTGTCTGGCTTCAGCTCCAACACTGAAAACTAAACTAAAACACACCTTGCAGCAAACAGCCCAAGACAAAAGTAAAAAGCTGACAGACAGTCCAGCTCCACCCACTCTCTGACATCACTGCAGTAGTTAACACCCATTTCTTAAAGGTACTCTCACTACAGATACTTATATACACACCCATTTATAAACACCCATTTCTTAAAGGTACTCTCACATGACAAACTGCGCCGTAGCTTTTGGCCAGACACAAGACTGATACAGAATGTTTATCCTGCCAGCTTTTGGAAGTTTATATTATGACACTCACGGAGCTAAAATACATTGACAAGTGTTTCTCTATGATTCCTGTAAGGGTCCTTTCTGTTTATTTCCTTTGTTCCAATTTATTTAATTTTATTATTTTGGTCCGTGAACCTATAATTGGGACGTGCCTTTAAGCAGAAGACTCAAAGTTGAAACAGCCTGCTTGCCGGGACACGGCATTCCCAAGTTTTATATTTAAAGGAGAAGTACTGATCAGGAAGTGGAGACATCCTCATAAACCTACGGATGAGGAATGGATGATTGTTCATCAGATAGTGGTACTGCCCAGATTTCGCAGGGAAATACTGCGGGTGGCACATGAGATAGGCAGCTAGCAGGCATGTTTCCTGGCCATAACTGCATAAGGATGTAGTGCAAGTTTGCTGAATCTGTCATACTGTCAGGTAATAGGTAAACCACAACACGTGATTAGACCAGTGTGGTAGTATGCATTCGGGGTCATGTGGGACTGTGAAGCCGTGATGTCATTGGCTGACAGATCCCGTGTCCTGGTTGGCTGTTGATCTCTAGCTCCGCCCTGAAGGCGGAGTATAAGAACCAGGAGTTCTCCCCCGCAGGCCAGTCTGTTGCTGAATTGCGGGGAACAAGTCACGCTTAATAAAGCCTCATCGACTTCACCTCTATTCGTCTCTCGGGAGTCTTTGTGCGCTACAATTTATTAAGCGTGCTTAAAGGACTATGGAGCTCAGGAACGTCCCGGAATGCCTGAGGATCAGCCCCCACGCAGTGAACTCAGCAGCAGTTTTTAAACACTGGCAGACTTGTTTCGAAGCATACCTCCGAACGGCCCCCGGCCGGGTCACAGAAGACCAGAAACTACAGGTCCTGCACTCGAGGGTAAGCCCGGAAATTTACCCTCTCATAGAAGATGCAGAGGATTTCCAGACGGTGTTCGCAGCACTAAAGAGCATCTATGTTCGCCCAGTGAACCAGATCTACGCACGCTACCAACTCGCAACGAGACGGCAAAGTCCCGGAGAATCGCTAGACGAATTCTACGCCGCGCTGCTAATTTTGGGACGGGCCTGCAGCTGCCCGCCGGTAAACGCGATTGAACGCACGGACATGTTAATTCGCGATGCGTTTGTGCTGGTATGAACTCTCCCCAAATACGCCAAAGACTTTTAGAAAAAGAGTCGCTAGGACTCTCAGAGGCACGGGCCCTAGATGTGGCCGCGCGAAACGCCCGCGCCTACGGCCCCGACCGCGCAGCAGCCCCTTGGGCTCCGTGGACCCCCGTCGCGAAAACCCCCCCCCCCCCCCCAACAGGCTTGCGCGGTTCAGACACCAAGTCGTCCCGGGGGAGCCCGCTGCTATTTCTGCGGCCAGGCGAAACACCCTCGGCAGCGCTGCCCGGCCCGCGCAGCAATTTGCAAGAGCTGCGGGAAAAAGGGCCATTTCGCGGCTGTGTGCCGGTCCCGGGGGGTCGCCGCTGTCCCCGGAGAAGAAGGAGTCCTGCGCGTTCCAAACGCTCCCCAACCCCCCCCAGCGCCCCATGTGCGACCCGCAGGCGCCGCCATTTTGGGTCCCGGCCACCACGAGGGGAGGGGCGCCGCCATCTTGGGACCCCCCAGCCCTGCGCGACGCATGGGGGCGGCCATTTTGTCCACCCCCGCCGCCATCTTGTGACCCCCCAGCCATGTGCGATGCATGGGGGCGGCCATTTTGTTCAACCCCGCCGCCATCTTGGGCGGCAACAATGGACCCCAGCATCGACGGCTCCACGGGGTTCGAGGAAGGCGCTGAAGCACTACGACCACGTCTGGCCTCAATGACGCTGGACCAAGCACGACCCCGGACGCTCCAGACGACGACAACAACGGTGCTGATCAACGGACACGAGACACCATGCCTGGTCGACTCCGGGAGCACAGAAAGCTTCATCCACCCCGACACGGTAAGACGCTGTTTTTTGACCATCCGTCCCAGTGCAAAACAAAAGATTTCCCTAGCTGCAGGATCCCACTCCATACAGATCAAAGGCTTCTGCATAGTGACCCTAACGGTGCAAGGGAGGGAGTTTAAAAACTACAGGCTCTACGTCCTTCCCCAACTCTGCGCGCCCACATTACTGGGATTGGACGTCCAGTGCAATCTGCAGAGCCTAACTTTCCAATTCGGCGGCCCAATACCCCCACTCACTATCTGCGGCCTCGCAACCCTCAAGGTTGAGCCCCCATCCTTGTTTGCAAACCTCACCCCGGATTGCAAACCCGTCGCCACTAGGAGCAGACGGTACAGCGCCCAGGACCGGACATTTATTCGGTCCGAAGTCCAGCGGTTGCTGAAGGAAGGCATAATCCAGGCAGGCAATAGTCCATGGAGAGCACAGGTGGTAGTAGTAAAGACAGGGGAGAAGCAAAGGATGGTCATAGACTATAGCCAGACCATCAACAGGTACACACAGCTAGATGCGTACCCTCTCCCCCGCATATACGACATGGTCAATCGGATTGCCCAATGTAAGGTCTTCTCCACCGTGGACCTCAAGTCCGCCTACCATCAGCTCCCCATCCGCCCAAGTGACCGCAAGTACACAGCCTTCGAGGCAGACGGGCGATTATACCACTTCCTAAGGGTCCCATTTGGCGTCACAAACGGGGTCTCGGTCTTCCAACGGGAGATGGACCGAATGGTTGATCAACACGGGTTGCAGGCCACGTTCCCGTATCTCGACAACGTAACCATCTGCGGCCACGATCAGCAGGACCACGACGCCAATCTCCAAAAATTCCTCCAGACCGCGAAAGCCTTGAACCTCACATACAACGAGGACAAGTGCGTTTTTAGCACAAACCGGCTAGCCATCTTGGGATATGTAGTGCGCAATGGGATAATAGGCCCCGACCCCGAACGTATGCGCCCCCTCATGGAATTTCCCCTCCCTCACTGCTCAAAAGCCCTAAAACGCTGCCTGGGGTTCTTTTCATATTACGCCCAGTGGGTCCCCCAGTACGCAGACAAGGCCCGCCCCCTAATACAGACCACAACCTTCCCCCTGTCGACAGAGGCTTGCCAGGCCTTCAGCCGCATCAAAGCGGATATCGCAAAGGCCACGATGCGCGCCATCGACGAGTCCCTCCCCTTCCAGGTCGAGAGCGACGCCTCCGATGTAGCTCTAGCGGCCACCCTTAACCAAGCGGGCAGACCCGTGGCCTTTTTCTCCCGAACCCTCCACACCTCAGAAATCCGCCACTCCTCAGTGGAAAAGGAAGCCCAAGCCATAGTGGAAGTTGTGCGACATTGGAGGCATTACCTGGCCAGCAGGAGATTCACTCTCCTCACTGACCAACGGTCGGTAGCTTTCATGTTCGATAATGCACAGCGGGGCAAAATTAAAAATGACAAGATCTTAAGGTGGAGGATCGAGCTCTCCACCTTCAACTATGAGATCTTGTACCGTCCCGGAAAGCTGAACGAGCCGTCCGATGCCCTATCCCGCGGCACATGTGCCAACGCACAAATTAACCGTCTCCAAACCCTCCACGAGGACCTCTGCCACCCGGGGGTCACTCGGTTCTACCATTTTATAAAGTCCTGCAACCTCCCCTACTCCGTGGAGGAGGTCCGTACAGTCACAAGGAACTGCCACATCTGCGCAGAGTGCAAACCGCATTTTTTCAGGCCGGATAGTGCGCACCTGATCAAGGCCTCCCGTCCCTTTGAACGCCTCAGTCTGGATTTCAAAGGGCCCCTCCCCTCCACCGACCGCAACACATACTTCCTGAACGTGGTGGACGAGTACTCCCGTTTCCCCTTCGCCATCCCCTGCCCTGACATGACAGCGGCCACAGTCATTAAAGCCCTTAACACCATATTCACACTGTTCGGTTGCCCCGCATACGTCCGTAGCGACAGGGGGTCCTCCTTCATGAGTGACGAGCTGCGCCAGTTCCTGCTCAGCAAGGGTATAGCCTCGAGCAGGACGACCAGCTACAACCCCCGGGGGAACGGGCAAGTAGAGAGGGAGAACGGCACGGTCTGGAAGACCGTCCTACTGGCCCTACGGTCCAGGGATCTCCCAGTTTCACGGTGGCAGGAGGTCCTCCCGGACGCCCTCCACTCCATCCGGTCGCTACTGTGTACCACCACTAACCAAATGCCTCATGAGCGCCTCCTTGTCTTCCCCAGGAAGTCCTCCTCTGGAACGTCGCTGCCGACCTGGTTGGCGGCCCCAGGACCCATCTTGCTCCGGAAACATGTGCGGGCGCACAAGTCGGACCTGTTGGTCGAGAGGGTTCACCTCCTCCACGCGAACCCGCAGTACGCCTACGTGGAGTACCCCGACGGCCGACAGGACACGGTCTCCCTGCGAGATCTGGCGCCCGCCGGCAACACGCACACCCCCTCGACACCAATCACCCCCTCCCTGCCACCGGCGCACGCCGCGACAGCCCCCTTCCCGGGAGGATCGGTCCTCCTCCCAGGTCCGACCAGAAGTGAAGCTGAAGCAGAAACCGTAAAGCTCCCGGAGACGACAACACTGGAACAAGCACCACCACCACCGGGGCTGAGGCGATCGACAAGGACGACCATACCGCCCGACCGACTTGTGGCATCGGTGTCACGCTAGAATGTTGTGGACTTTAACGAGAATTTTTTTCCTTTTTTCCCTCTTACGAATACTGTAAATAGTTCAAAACAAAAAAACCCTGTAATAGCCCAGTGTCGGGCACTGTGATGACATGCAAAAGTTTTTTTTCCTCCCAGGACCAGCCTTGTAAACCCCTACCACCATGCGAAGCACCCTGCCGGGTTCAATTTTAACAAGGGGTGAATGTGGTAGTATGCATTAGGGGTCATGTGGGACTGTGAAGCCGTGATGTCATTGGCTGACAGATCCCAGGTCCTGGTTGGCTGTTGACGTCTAGCTCCGCCCTGAAGGCGGAGTATAAGAACCAGGAGTTCTCCCCCGCAGGCCAGTCTGTTGCTGAACTGCGGGGAACAAGTCACGCTTAATAAAGCCTCATCGACTTCACCTCTATTCGTCTCTCGGGAGTCTTTGTGCGCTACAACCAGCACCGTTAATATCCATACCAGTGTTTGAAGTACCATTTAGTCGGGTGTTGGTAGGTTGTGTAGGACCATTGCCTAAAACAAGGGCAGGGCATCAGTACATTCTTCCAGTCATGGACATGACCACCAGATTTTCGGAAGCCATACCTTTGAGAACAATTGCAGCTAAGATAGTGGTGGAAAGGTTAATGCAGTTCTTCACACACTATGGCCTACACTTTGAAGTACAATCTGACCTGGGTTCTAATTTTATGTCTAAAATTTACCAGGGTATAATTCGTAGTTTAGGTATCAAGCAGTTAATGTTGCCCGCCTATCACCCACAAACTCAGGGAGCATTGGAGAGATAGTATCAAACTCTCAAAACCATGATTAGGGCCAAGTGCCGTGAATACCGAGAGATTAGGGATTGGATTTTTAAACTATTTTCCACCAGGGATTCTCCGAAAGAATCTCCCGGGCTTAGTCCATTTGAGTTGCTCGGTTGGCCATGAGGTACTGGGTCCATTAAAGTTAACGAAAGAGAAGTTTCTAAGACGAATCCTCAATGTTGGATTACGTGTCCATGTTTTTGGAAAGACTCCCAGGAGCTGGTCTGGTAGACCAAGAGCATTTAAAGGTTTGGGAGCAAGAATGAAAATGTGGGCATACAAACATGCCAGGTCCCGAACATTCCAAGCTGGAGATGAGGTGCTGGTATTGTTGCCTTTGCGGGGCGAACGTTTGAAAGCGAAATTCAGCGGCCCCTATAAGATAGTTAGGAGGGTGGGTAAGGTGACTTACCCGATAGATACTCCACCCCGTAGGAAGAAGGATCGATTGTGCCAAATATGTTGAAGAAATATCACCGTGGGGAAGAAGATAGGAAGCAACCAGTGAGTCAGGCGGTAGAAGGAGTAGAAAAGGACAGAGATAGTAAGAGTGAGGTGGGGAAGAGGTCAACAGTTCACAGAGCGGCCCCTCCAATGTCACGACAAGCAAATACGGTAATACTACAACAGTTAAATACTGAGTTTGCAAACTTGGAAGAGCAACATAAAGATCACATAAGGCTACAGCAAAAGCTTGAGAAGATTTGTAGCGACACAGTAGAGTGCAGCACCGTAACAGAGCATGATATAGACATTGGTGAGTCCAACCTGATAAAACAGCATCCATATCGACTGAACCCACAGAAACACGCTCAGATTGTAGCGGAAATCTAATACATGTCGGAGAATCATTTAATTGAGCCGAGAAAGAGTAGACGGAGTTCACCAGTCGTGTTAGTACCTGAGCCGGATGGGGCAACCGATTCTGTCTAGACTACTGGAAGGTGAATGCCATCGCCAAACCGGACTTGTATCCGATTCCCAAGTTGGGGGTCTGTATCGATAGGATAGGCAGTGCCTCATGTCTTTCGAAAATTGATCTGTTAAAGTGGTATGGCAGGTCCTCAATGCCCAGGGGTAAAGAGCCTTTGTGACTCTTAAGGGAATTGTATCTGTGAAAAGTGATGCCGTTTGGATTTAGAAATGCTCCATGTACCGGAGATTGGGCGGGGGCGGGAATCGGGCCACGCCGGTTGGCGGGCCCCCCCGCTCAATTCTCCGGCCCGGATGGGCCGAAGTCCCGCCGAGAAATTGCCTGTCCCGCCGGCGTAAATTAAAGTAGGTATTTACCGGCGGGACAAGGCGGCGTGGGCGGGCTCTGGGGTCCTGGGGGGGGGGGGCGCGGGGCGATCTGACCCCGGGGGGTGCCCCCACGGTGGCCTGGCCCGCGATCGGGGCCCACCGATCCGCGGGCGGGCCTGTGCCGTGGGGGCACTCTTTCCCTTCCGCCTCCGTAACGGCCTCCACCATGGCGGAGGCGGAAGATACTCTCCCCACTGCGCATGCGCGGGAAACTGACAGCGGCCGCTGACACTCCCGCGCATGTGCCGCCCGGGGATGTCATTTCCGCGCCAGCTGGCGGGGCAACAAACACCGTTTCCGCCAGCTGGCGGGGCGGAAATCCCTCCGGCGTCGGCCTAGCCCCTCAATGTTGGGGCTCGGCCCCCAAAGATGCGGAGCATTCCGCACCTTTGGGGCGGCGCGATGCCCGTCTGATTGGCGCCGTTTTGGGCGCCAGTCGGTGGACATCGCGCCGTTGGGGGAGAATTTCGCCCTAGATCAGTAAAGTTTGCAGATGACACTAAAATAGATGGTATTGTAGACAGTGAGGAAATATATTAAAAATTGCAACAGTATCTTGATCAGCTGGGGTGGTGGGCCGAGAGATGGCAAATGGAGTTCAATACAGATAAGTGTGAGGTGTTGCATTTTGGAAAGTCAAATCCATGTAGGACTTTTTATGATGAATGGTAGGACCTTGGCGAGTATCGTGGAACAGAGGGACCTTGGAGTTCAGGTGCACGATTCTCTAAAGGTGGAGTCACAGGAAGATAGGGCAGTGAAGAAGGCTTTTGACATGCTGGCCTTCATCAGTCAGGGCTTTGAGTATAGAAGTTGGGAAGTTATGTTGCAATTGTACAGGACGTTGGAGAAGCCACACTGGAATAGTGTGTTCAGTTTTGGTCGCCTTGCTATAGAAAAGATGTTGTTAAACTGGAGAGAGTACAAAGAGATTTACAAGGACGTTGTCAGGACTCAAGGGACTGAGTTATAGGTAGAGATTGGACAGGCTAGGGCTGTTTTCTTTGGAGCGTAGGAGACTGAGGGATGATTTTACAGAGGTGCATAAGATCATGAGAGGCATGGATAGGATGAATGCACTCAGTCTTTTTCCCAGGGTTGGGGATCGAGGGCAGAGATTTTGGTTATGATGGGAATGAATCAATGGAAACCTGAGGAACAACTTTTTTTTTTTTTTTATACACAGAGGGTGGGACATATGTGGAATGAGCTGCCGGAGGAAGTGGTGAGGCAGGGACACTGACAACATTTAAAAGGCATTTGGACAGATCCACGGATAGGAAAGGTTGAGAGGGATATGGGCCAAATGCAGGCAAATGGGGCTAGCCGAGATGCGCTTTCTGGTTGGCTTGGACCAATTTCTCCGTGCCGTAGATTCTATGATGGGTTACAGATCCATTCCATTACCATTCCCAATGCAGTATTCTCCTTGCAGGTGGCATATGACACTGAACAGCTATCGCATGATTTAACAACTCCAGCATGTTTATTTTACCCATTCTGTGACGGAGCAAGAATGTAGAAGGCTTTCGCTGGCACAGTCGAAAGCATTTGGATTAGCTCATTCTTAGTGTAATCCGAGGCAACTGGCTTCATAGCTCCCTGATAAGTGGAAAAAGTCCTTAGTCTCCAATTAGTTAGAAGGTGAATCAGACTTTTAGATTTAAGTCGCTTGATTTCCTGTAAAGATCAACTTATTCCTCGGAGTTGCTCCACACAAATTACTTTCTGGAGTAATTATATTGTTGGCCCTAATATTACCGTAAAACCGTGAACCCACCTTTATCTCTTTTGACTCTTCCCTACCAGCGGTAACCGAGGATGCCGAGGTTAATTGGTTCAAACACGAGTGCATTGGGTGTCTCCTATTCAAGACACTGGCTGGGATTCTGCCGTTGGCAGCAAGAGATGGCGAGAGTTGGGTGCGGCTCAATGGGTGGCACTCTTGAATCAAAAGGTCATGGGTTCAAGTCCCACTCCAGAGATCGGCTGACACGTCCAGTGCAGGGCTGACGGAGTGCTGCAGTGTTGCAGGAGCCAGCTTTCAAATGAAATGTTGAACAGTGAGTCAACACTGAAAGCTAATCGTGGCTTCAAGTGGAGCTCAACATCCTCATTGATGTCTGGTTTACACCAGGGGCGGGATTCTCCGATATCGGCGCGATGTCCGCCGACCGGCGCCAAAAACGGCGCGAATCAGTCCGGCATCGCGCCGCCCCAAAGGTGCGGAATTCTCCGCATCTTGAGGGGCCGAGCCCTCACCTTGAGGGGCTAGGCCCGCGCCGGACTGATTTCCGCCCTGCCAGCAGGCGGGAAAGGCCTTTGGTGCCCCGCCAGCTGGCACGGAAATGACTTTGCCGGGCGGCACATGCGCGGGAGCATCAGCGGCCGCTCACGGCATCCGCGTGCATGCCCAGTGGAGGGGGTCTCTTCCGCCTCCGCTAATGTGGAGGCCATGGCGAAGGCGGAAGGAAAAGAGTGCCCCCACGGCACAGGCCCGCCCGCGGGCCAGGCCACCGTGGTGGCACCCCCCGTGGCCAGATCGCCCCGTGCTCCCCCAGGACCCCAGAGCCCGCCCGCGCCGCCGTGTCCCGCAATCCCAAAGGTGGTTCAATCCACGCCGGCTGACGTGGGTTGACAGCGGCGGGACTTCGGCCCATCACGGATCGGAGAATCGCCGGGGGATTCCCGCCGACCGGCGCGATTCCCGCCCCCGCCGAATCTCCGGTGGCGGAGAATTCGCGACACGGCGAGGGCGGGATTCACGCCGGCCCCCGGCGATTCTCCGGCCCGGTGGGGGGTCGGAGAATCACGCCCCAGGTCCGTCAGTCACTGTTAGGAGAGGCTGTTAAATGAATAAAGATATGGGCTCGCTCTTCTCACCATAGGAACAATAACAGGGGACGATTCTTCGGCTGCGTGCCTCGGGCGAAAATCCCGCTATGTCGGGAGAATTCCGGGCGAGGCCTGAAACAGGATTTACAAGTTTCCCATGTTCCCGGCCTGCTCCAGCTGGCATGATCTGGCTCACACCCTCGCTGGGCATGAATCCTTCATTGCTAGAGGGATGGAGTTTAAGACTAGGGAGGTTATGCTGCAATTGTATAAGGTGTTAGTGAGGCCACACCTGGAGTATTGTGTTCAGTTTTGGTCTCCTTACTTGAGAAAGGACGTACTGGCGCTGGAGGGTGTGCAGAGGAGATTCACAAGGTTAATCCCAGAGCTGAAGGGGTTGGATTACGAGGAGAGGTTGAGTAGACTGGGACTGTACCCTTTGGAATTTAGAAGGATGCGGGGGAATCGTATAGAAACACATAAAGGGAATAGACAGGATAGATGCGGGCAGGTTGTTTCCACTGGCGGGTGAAAGCAGAACTAGGGGGCATAGCCCCAAAATAAGGAGAGGTAGATTTAGGACTGAGTTTAGGAGGAACTTCTTCACCCAAAGGGTTGTGAATCTATGGAATTCCTTGCCCAGTGAAGCAGTAAAGGCTCCTTCATTAAATGTTTTTCAGATAAAGATAGATAGTTTTGAAGAATAAAGGGATTAAGGATTATGGTGTTCGGGCCGGAATGTGGTGCTGAGTCCACAAAAGATCAGCCATGATCTCATTGAATGGCGGAGCAGGCTCGAGGGGCCAGATGGCCTACTCCTGCTCCTAGTTCTTATGTTCTTATGAATCAGATTAGCATATTTAAATCCACATTTAAGTGTGCAGGGTTTGTTTTAAGCCAGATTCTCCGTGAGGCCGGCATGCACATCACTGCTGGTCTCCACAAATGGACATGCTGACCACACCATGGGGTTCAGGGGTCATTGTAGTCCCTGGGTGGTCGGAGACATGCCAGGGCCCTGGCGCGCCCCTCTGGCACCGCCAGGTTAGCTGAAAGGGTGGCTTCTAAGGGGCAGGGCATGTGGCGAACCCATTGCACAGTGTCGCTCACCTGGGTGGCGAGTGGGGGGAGTGGGGGCTGGGGGCTGATGCTGCAGATTGGCGAGGGCAAGGGGATCTTTGCTGGCGAGAAAGCAATGGGGTGAAACGTTAGTCTGAGATTGGGGTACCCTTTAAAAATGGCGTCCCATTCTCTGAGTAGACAAGCCTGCCGGTGTCTTTACATTCTGTTCCCTTCATTCAAGGAGCAGTTCACCCACAGCTCCAAAAAAGGTTTCTACGTGTGGGTTGATTGTGTGAAGGATCACTCTGATCTACTCGGTGAGAGAATTGTGCCCAAGATTTTGGTTCTGCTTGGGAAGAATCTAATCCTACTCTGAGCGTTAAACCGTTTCTGTTGTATGTTTACAAGTTGGACATTCAGCTGTGTGCTATTTGAGGGGAGAGAGAGAGAGAGAGAGAGAGAGAGAGAGAGAGTGAGTGAGAGAGAGAGAGAGCATGTGTGAGAGTGTGTGTAGGTGTGTGTGTGGTGAGAGTGTGAGGTGAGTGAGTGATCGAGCAGCAGAGTCTGTGAGTGAGAGTATGTGATTGCACGTGTGTGCGAGTGTGTGTCAGAGCGCGTGTGTGGTGTTGTGTGTGTATGTGAGAGAGAGAGAGAGAGAGAGGTGTGAGAGAGAGTGGAGTGTGATGTGTGTGAGAGTGTGGTGTGTGTGTGTGTGTGTGTTTGTGAGAGAGACTGTGGTGTGTGTCTGTGAGGGGGAGTGAGTGTGTGAGAACAGGTGTGAGTTTGTGCGAGATGAGTGTGTGAGATGTGTATGTGAAATTAGTGTGAGCGTGTGTGTGAGAGAGAGATAGAGAGAAAGTGGTGTGTGTGAGAGATTGTGGTGTGTGTGAGGAGGAACATCGGAATTAGGAGCAGGTAGGCTATCGAGCCTGCTCCACCATTCAATCAGATCCTGGCTGATCTCTTCCTGGTCTCAAATCCACCTCCCTGCCTGTTCCCCAGATCCCTTTAACTCGTTTTCCAAAAAAATAAGAAATATATCTATCTCCTTCTTGAAACCATTTAACGACTTAGATTCTACCGCACTATGGGGCAGCAAGTTCCACAAATTCACCACCCCGTGCGAGAAGTAGTGCCTCCTTATCTCAGTTCTCTCAACCTATATCTGTGATCTCTCATTCTAGACTTACAAGGGGAAACACTATGAGGGGGACTGCCCTACAAGAGTGGGTGGTGTGTGAGAGAGAGCGGTGTGTATGTGTGTTTGAGAATGAGCTTGTGGTGGTGTTTGTGAGAGAGGGTGGGGTGTGAGAGAAAGTGTGTATGGTGTGTGTGTGTGTGAGCGAGACTGTGTGTGGTGGTGCGTGAGAGAGAGTGTGGTGTTTTGTGTGTGAGAGAGAGAGAGAGACAGAGAGACTGCAGTGGTGTATGAGAAAGTGGTGGTGTGAGAGAATGTGGTGTTGTGTGTGAGAGAGTGTGGTGGTGTGTGTGTGTGTGTGTGAGAGAGAGAGGGAGCGAGAGAAAGAGAGCAATATGTGTGTTGAGCGAGTGTGGTGGTGTGTGTGAGAGGTGGTGTGTCTGTGTGAGAGAGTGTGGTGGTGTGTGTGTGTGTGTGTGTGTGTGAGAGAGAGGGAGCGAGAGAAAGAGAGCAATATGTGTGTTGAGCGAGAGTGTGGTGGTGTGTGTGAGAGGTGGTGTGTCTGTGTGAGAGAGTGTGTGGTGGTGTGAGAGCGAGACTGTGGTGGTGTGTGTGTGAGAGTGACTGTGGTGGAGAGAGAGAGAGGGAGAGAGAGAGACAGAGACAGAGAGAGGGAGGTGTGAGAGAGGATGGTCTGTGTGTGAGAGAGTGAGAGAGTGGTGGTGTGTGAGTGTGGTGTGTGAGAGAGGGTGGTGTGTGAGAGAGTGTGGTGGTGTGTGCGAGATCGAGAGTGTGGTATGAGAGAGAGAGAGAGAGAGGGAGTGTGGTGGTATGTGAGGGAGAGTGGTGGTGTGTGCAAGATCGAGAGTGCGGTGTGAGAGAGGATATTGTGTGTGTGAAAGTGTTGTGTGTGTGTGTGGTCTACATTGGAAAAGAGTGTGGGTACTTGTGTAAGAGTGTGGGTGCGTGTGCAAGAAATAGTGTGGTACGTGTGTCGTGAGGGCAGTGTGTGTGTGTGTAGTGAGGGTAGTGTGTGTGTGTGTGTGTCGTGAGGGCAGTGTGTGTGTGTGTGTGTGTGTAGTGAGGGTAGTGTGTGTGTGTAGTGAGGGCAGTGTGTGTGTGTGTGTGTAGTGAGGGTAGTGTGTGTGTGTGTGTAATGAGGGCAGTGTGTGTGTGTCCTGAGGGCAGTGTGTGTGTGTGTGTGTGTGTAGTGAGGGTAGTGTGTGTGTGTAGTGAGGGCAGTGTGTGTGTGTGTGTGTGTGTGTGTGTAATGAGGGCAGTGTGTGTGTGTCGTGAGGGCAGTGTGTGTGTGTGTGTAATGAGGGTAGTGTGTGTAATGAGGGTAGTGTGTGTGTGTGTGTAGTGAGGGTAGTGTGTGTGTGTGTGTGTGTAGTGAGGGCAGTGTGTGTGTGTCGTGAGGGCAGTGTGTGTGTGTGTGTGTGTAATGAGGGTAGTGTGTGTGTGTAGTGAGGGTAGTGTGTGTGTGTGTGTGTGTGTGTGTGTCGTGAGGGTAGTGTGTGTGTGTGTGTGTGTGTGTAGTGAGGGTAGTGTGTGTGTAGTGAGGGTAGTGTGTGTGCGTGTGTGTGTGTGTGTAGTGAGGGTAGTGTGTGCCTTACATAGTGATTTATTGTCACTGTCTCTATCTTTCCTCAAATCTGCTCATTTTACTGGACAGTTGAATCCCAGAATTGATCTGAGTGCTATCATTATACACATGGAATGGTTTCTGCTAAATGCGGTGGACCATTTCCCAGCCTGGATATGTAACTGAGTTTGGCTGATCCAAGCTCTGACGTTACTGACTCCCCTCCCATTCAGTCGGATCCAACATGGGACATGGACGAGAGTTTTCAGTTCCAGGTTTTGGTGGAAAGCGATTCTGGCCGGCAGCAGAATATTTCCCAGAGATGGACGTGAGCCAAGGGAGGAGGAAATGCGCAGCATGAACTGAGGAATTGGGGGCTGGGGTGGTTACAATAGTCCCAGGTCATCTGTATTTTTTGAAGGGACGGGGTGAGTTGTGCATGGGTAGGGGGTGAAGAAAAGGGAAGAAAGTATTTCTGAAAAGGAGGGAAAGTGGCTGCGGAGGGTGGACTGTTAAGTATAGATAAGCCGAATGCAAATTATACCTCCTAAAATCTCATAAATTAATAATTTATTACAAAGTTTAAAAAAAGTTTAAAATGAAGTGTGCAAGGTAAATGTTAACCAAATTCATGCCAGCAGCAGCGTTTTGAACACTTGAGCCCAATTTTAACATTTCCTGCCTCCAGCCAAGTGTGTAATTTGTTTTTTCCAATAATTAGCTGATTGGCATGAGGATTTGTTATTCTTATTTACAGAAAATTCTTATCAACAATCATGTTATTTCCGTTCAAAAACTTGTCATTATTCAGGACACGCTGGAGTTAGATTGAATCAGGGTGGCATTTAGCAACCAACCCGGCGTTGTCAATGGGGTCTCCCCGTGACTGCGCCCCCTCATCACCTGGGAACCTGTGCGCCAGCGCAGGACCGGAATATTCCGCCAGCGTGAAGAGCCGGTAGGCCGCGCCCTTGATTCTTTATTGTAAACCACGGCTGAAGGTCCATGTTGTACGGTTACAAACACCAATGATTTTGGCCTTTCAAAGCGATGCAAAAAATGAGAGACGAGGGGTCAGATTTTGCTGAAAAGAAATAACGGCACGCAAATGGGGTTACCACTATTATCGTAAAGTTGAAAACTGTCCGGCAACTTGTGGGGAGAACGGAGAGAAACCCCGTGAAGCGCCACAAGTGCCTGGCTAATTTGTCCGGTCCGTTAAAATGGCATTTTGCGCTGAACTTTTTCGCAAGGTTGTTTGGTTTGCACAGCAGTTGCCCGTTATACCTACTCTAGAAATGGAAGTCTAGCATGAGTGTAGACTTTTTTCTTATTCGTTCATGGGACTGGGCACGGCAGGCTGTGCCTCCATTTATTGCCCATCCCTAATTTCCCTTGAGGGGCATTTAAGAGTCAACCAGATTGCTGTGGGTCTGGAATCACATATAGGCCAGACCGGGTAAGGACGGCAAGTTTCCTTCCCTATTAGTGAACCAGATGGGTTTTCCCGACAATCGGCAATGGTTTCAAGGTCATCATTCGACTTTTAATTCCAGATTTTTATTGAATTCATATTTCACCATCTGCCGTGGCAGGATTTGAACCTGGGACCCCAGAGTAGTACTCTGGGTCTCTGGATTACTAGTCCAGTGACAATACCAGTACGCCACTGCCTCTCAAGGGCCATAATCATTAGTGACTGCCAATCAACCTATCTGGCCCAGAAAACAAGCAGCTGAAATTAAGTCTCCTTCAGGCTCTGGATTCCTTTTAGCAGGTTTTTAAAAACCTCAAATTTTAAATTACATTTCCCTTTACTTTCCCTTTCTCTTTTTTCGCTTCTCCATCAAATGTTTACTTCCATTCCATTACTTCTCTCTCTGTACCTGATTTGACAATGAGCTCACCAACTCTAAATAAATCATCCTGCTCCTCGGTCCTTCCTCGTGTTTATTGCTCAACCCTCAAGTCTCATTGATCGGAGAGATGCAGTGCCGGTCCTGGTCTCCAGATTGCCTAGATGCCCCATGACCTTTCACTGTGCTACCGTCAGCTCCCCCTTCCAGCAAGTTTGCGGACACAAAGTTCTAAAACCCAAGCATGCATTTGAAATAAATGGGTCTTTTTCCGCATGGCAGGCAGGGACTAGTGGGGTACCGCAGGGATCAGTGCCAGGACCCCAACTGTTCACAATATATATTCATGATTTGGACAAGGGAACTAAATGTATTATCTCCAAATTTTCAGATGATACAATGTTGGGCGGGAGGGTGAGCCGTGAGGAGGATACAGAGATGCTCCAGCAGGATTTGGACAGGCTGAGTGAGTGGACATATGCATGTGGATAAATGTGAGGTTATCCGCTTCAGTAGCAAAAATAGGAAGGCAGATAATTATTTAAAGGAGTGTAAATCGAGAGAGATGCATCAGTAACTGAAACTAAGTGCGCAGATACAGCAGGCAGTGACGAAGGCAAATGGTACGTTGGCCTTCACAGCATGAGGATTTGAGTATTTACCTCAATTGTACAGGGCATTGGTGAGACCAGACCTGGAGTATTGCGAGCAGTTTTGGTGTCTTTATCTGAGGAAGGATGCTCTTGCTATAGAGAGAGTACAGCGAAGGCTGACCAGGTTGATTCCTGGGATGGCAGGACTGTCGTATGAGGAGAGACGAAGTTGATGAGGATTATAGCCACTGGAGTTCAGGGTCGGGATTATCCGACCCCTCACCGGTTGCCGAATTCTCCGGCACCGGATATTTGGCGGGGGTGGGAATCGCGGTGCACCGGTCGGCGAGCCCCCCCCCCCCCCACCCCGGCGATTCTCCGGCCCGCGATGGACCGAAGTCCCGCTGATGTGGATTTGGACAGGCTGAGTACTTTTCTTCTGTATTTACAAATGAGAGGGGCCATATTGTTGGAGAGGACAGTGTGAAACAGACTGGTAAGCTCGAGGAAATACTTGTTGGGAAGGAAGATGTGTTGGGCATTTTGAAAACATGAGGATAGACAAGTCCCCCGGGCCTGACGGGATATATCCAAGGATTCTATGGGAAGCAAGAGATGAAATTGCAGAGCCGTTGGCAATGATCTTTTCGTCCTCACTGTCAACAGGGGTGGTACCAGGGGATTGGAGAGTGGCGAATGTCGTGCCCCTGTTCAAAAAAGGGACTAGGGATAACCCTGGGAATTACAGGCCAGTTAGTCTTACTTCGGTGGTAGGCAAAGTAATGGAAAGGGTACTGAAGGATAGGATTTCTGAGCATCTGGAAAGACACTGCTTGATTAGGGATAGTCAGCACGGATTTGTGAGGGGTAGGTCTTGCCTTACAAATCTTATTGAATTCTTTGAGGAGGTGACCAAGCATGTGGATGAGGGTAAAGCAGTGGATGTAGTGTACATGGATTTTAGTAAGGCATTTGATAAGGTTCCCCATGGTAGGCTTATGCAGAAAGTAAGGAGGCATGGGATAGTGGGAAATTTGGCCAGTTGGATAACAAACTGGCTAACCGATAGAAGTCAGAGAGTGGTGGTGGATGGCAAATATTCAGCCTGGATCCAGTTACCAGTGGCATACCGAAGGGATCAGTTTCGGGTCCTCTGCTGTTTGTGATTTTCATTAATGACTTGGATGAAAGAATTGAAGGGTGGGTCAGTAAATTTGCAGATGATACGAAGATTGGTGGAGTTGTGGATAGTGAGTAGGGCTGTTGTCGGCTGCAAAGAGACATAGATAGGATGCAGAGCTGGGCTGAGAAGTGGCTGATGGAATTTAACCCTGAAAACTGTGAGGTTGTCCATTTTGGAAGGACAAATATGAATGCGGAATACAGGGTTAACGGTAGAGTTCTTGGCAATGTGGAGGAGCAGAGAGATCTTGGGGTCTATGTTCATACATCTTTGAAAGTTGCCACTCAAGTGGGTAGAGCTGTGAAGAAGGCATATGGTGTGCTAGCGTTCATTAACAGAGGGATTGAATTTAAGAGCCGTGAGGTAATGATGCAGCTGTACAAAACTTTGGTAAGGCCACATTTGGAGTACTGTGTACAGTTCTGGTCGCCTCATTTTAGGAAGGATGTGGAAGCTTTGGAAAAGGTGCAAAGGAGATTTACCAGGATGTCGCCTGGAATGGAGAGTAGGTCTTGCGAGGAAAGGTTGAGGGTGCTAGGCCATTTCTCATTAGAACGGAGAAGGATGAGGGGCGACTTGATAGAGGTTTATAAGATGATCAGGGGAATAGATAGAGTAGACAGTCAGAGACTTTTTCCCCAGCTGGAACAAACCATTACAAGGGGACATAAATTTAAGGTGAATGGTGGAAGATATAGGGGGGATGTCAGAGGTAGGTTCTTTACCCAGAGAGTAGTGGGGGCATGGAATGCACTGCCTGTGGATGTAGTTGAGTCGCAAACATTAGGGACCTTTAAGCAGCTATTGGCTAGGTACATGGATTACGGTAGAATGATATAGTGTAGATTAATTTGTTCTTAAGGGCAGCACGGTAGCATTGTGGATAGCACAATTGCTTCACAGCTCCAGGGTCCCAGGTTCGATTCCGGCTTGGGTCACTGTCTGTGCAGAGTCTGCACATCCTCCCCGTTTGTGCGTGGGTTTCCTCCGGGTGCTCCGGTTTCCTCCCACAGTCCAAAGATGTGCAGGTTAGGTGGATTGGCCATGATAAATTGCCCTTAGTGTCCAAAATTGCCCTTAGTGTTGGGTGGAGGTGTTGACCTTGGGTAGGGTGCTCTTTCCAAGAGCCGGTGCAGACTCAATGGGCCGAATGGCCTCCTTCTGCACTGTAAATTCTATGATAATCTATGATTAATCTAGGACAAAGGTTCGGCACAACATCGTGGGCCGAAGGGCCTGTTCTGTGCTATATTTTTCTATGCTCTATGTTCTATGTTTATACAGTCTTCAGTAACTAAGATGTGGAGATGCCGGCGTTTGTTTTGATGTCACTAGCTTTCGGAACGCTGCTCCTTCCTCAGGTGAATGAAGAGGTCTGTTCCAGAAACACATATATAGACAAATTCAAAGATGCCAAACAATGCTTGGAATGCGACCATTAGCAGGTGATTAAATCTTTACAGATCCAGAGATGGGGATGTGTGAAGGAATGGTCGCAGTACTCTGTTTCCGGTACTTTGGTCGGGTGATACAGTTTCTTCCCTTTCAAGCATTTTAATTCAATCTTTTTATCATTGACCGTTTTATCAAATAGGTTCTAGTGCTTTTCCACTCACGTGACCATTTCAGCAATCTTGTTCTGGCACGGAATCGCCCTTTCTGGTTTGCTGATTCTCACTGTCAATTTCAATTGAAAGGAGGGCCGTAAAAGGACCCCAGAAGGAGGGCCGTAAAAGGACCCCAGAAGAAGAGCAATGAAAGACCCCAGAAGGAGGGCAATGAGAGACCCCAGAAGAAGAGCAATGAAAGACCCCACAAGAAGATCATCGACAGAATTGCAGAATGGAAACAAGTCGACACTTCATTGGGGACATACCTGACCCAAGAGTCAGGGTTTAGCTGAAGTGAAGGCAAGTAAACTGAAGGTACCATTTGTGAAATGTGTATGTTCAGTAAGAACATGATGGATTCCCCTCGGAATGGCAGAAGTTAAAGACTTCAAAATAAACTAGGAACTATCGAACATAAACAGGAATCAGCAAAAAGAATTAAAGATCTCGAGGAGACATTAAAACAATAAGATGAAATGGCTGACAGCAAGCAATTAATGAAATCATAGAGAATAAGTGAGCTCCATGAAAAAGCATCTAGAAAATAGTGAAGAATTAAATCAGGAGAATAAGAGTTTGAAGAAGGGAAACTTGTCAATGAGAGATTAACTGTCATCATAATTTTATCCTCGTCGCCAGATGTAATGACGTACACTCACAAGCTTCACTGGAAACACACAAGGTATTTCCTTATAAGAAAAACTGAACAGAGGCCAGCAGCCTACACAGCTGCCCTGGAGCAACCCACACCCGGCTGCCCCAGTCCCTACATGTCTCCTGCCTAAGAGAGGACTTCGTCCCTTGGGGTGATTACCCACACTCAGTCTCAATTAATCCCCCAAGCGAGGTGACCCTCTTCGACTGAGTTGCCCTTGAATGGGCAATCGCAATGGAGTCAGGACAATTGTTCCTCTGTAACAACACTTCAGTGCTCGTTACATTTGAAGTGTGGAAGAGTCGGAATTGCAGGCTATGAATTTTAGAAATACTTGTTATTTTAACATGTTTTGTCACTGCTTCAGCTTTTCTTGTGGCACGCACCTTTGCCTGCCTGAAAGTATGGATCAAAGGTTGCTGACAATGGTTCTGTTGCGTGTGCAAAACCAACCTGAACTAATATCCTGGAGCCAGCTCCCTCACTCTAACATGAGGAATACTAAATACATCAACGTGCCTCCCATCCACTATGTCATGGTTCACTTCATTCTCCTCTTCGCTGATCTATTCAGCCTCTTCTTACACCTCTTCCCCACTCCAATGGCTCATTTTAAAATTCCGATCCTCTTGTCCAAAGCCTTCTTTGATCTTAACAAATGAGTTACCTCTGTCATCTCCCCGCGCCTGGCAAGCCATCCACCCTCACCCAACTCTCCACATCTCAGAATCCAACCTCTTCCGCCTCCCCCTTTCCATCTGTCCTACCATTGGTGGTGGTGGTGATGCCAGCAGCTGCCTTGGCCTCATTCTCTGCAATCGCCTCCATAAACCCTATTGACTCCCCACCTTCAAGACCCCCTCTTCAATCAAGCTTTTGGTCACTTTTCTCCTCAGTTCTGAGTCCATTTACCATCACACCTGTTCGGACATATTCTACATGGAAAACAGCCGTAGAAACGCAAATTGTTATTAGGTGGCCTTCAACCATCATACTTTCTTCGCTGTCCTTCCCTCTTTTCATTAATTTTTCCAATTAAGGGGCAAGTTAGCTGCGTCAATCCACCTAACCTGCACATCTTTGGGTTGTGGGGGTGAAACCTGTTGTGTGATGCTGCTTCGGATAACACGGGCTGCTACTTGATGCAGTCTTAACTAAAGGATGCTCCAGACTCTGAAATGAGTTCAACGTGTTTATTGAACTATTAACACACTTCTCGGGCGAAATTCTCCCGAAACGGCGCGATGTCCGGCGACTGGCGCCCAAAACGGCGCCAATCAGACGGGTATCGCGCCGCCCCAAAGGTGCGGAATGCTCCGCATCTTTGGGGGCCGAGCCCCAACATTGAGGGGCTAGGCCGGCGCCGGTCGAATTTCCGCCCCGCCAGCTGGCGGAAACGGCCTTTGTTGCCCCGCCAGCTGGCGCGGAAATGACATGTCGGGGCGGCGCATGCGCGGGAGCCTGGCGGGGGGTCGGAGAATGACGCCCCTCAAATGAGTTTGACTCTCTGCTAATCTAACTGTAGTAACTCAGTCTAACTGTGCCAGCTTGCTCTAAGCCACGTGCTGGGGTGTGATGCTGCTGATCAACCCTGTCTAACTCTCTAGATGTCTGTCTGTGGAAAGAGGCAGGGTGTGAGTGCCTCATCCCTTTTATAGTGTTTATGTCATGCCCCCTTGTGGTGATGCCACCTCGGAGTGTCCTGACTGCCCATTGGCTGTGTCCTATTCTGAGTGTTCATTGGTTGCATGTTTGCATATCATGACATCAACCGACGCCCTCGAGACAAACTTGATTTTGTCCAACCTTAGGAACTCCACCAAGTCGCTCACCCATGCCCCCCCACTCCGAGTCCCTCCATCCGAGCAAAATCCGGGCCATCTGTAAGGCAAAGGCCCAAGACTTCGGCCTTTCTTGCCCCCTGAACTCCCGGGTCTTCCGACACTCCGAATATTGGCACTTCTGGACTCGGGACTACCTTCACCTTCAGCACCTCGGACATCACGGGCGGGATTCTCCGACCCTCTGCCGGTCGGAGAACCCCCGGGCGGCGGCATGAATCCCGCCCCGCCGCTCCGATGGCGGCTGCTGAATTCTCCGGCGCCGGTTTCCGGGCGGGGATCGCGGCGCGCTGGCTGGGGGCCGTTGGCAGCGTCCCCGTCTCCCGCCCCCCCACCCCCGGTAATTCTCCGGGCCCCGATGGGTCGAGCGGCCGCCTGTTTTTGGCCAGTCCCGCCAGCGTGAAATGGACATGGCGACTTTCGGAGTGGTTTGTGCCGCTCTTGGCGCCGGCGTCGGGCTGTCCCGCCAACTGCAGGAGAATCCCGGCCCACGTTCGCGAACCCCTGACACAACTCCTTCAGCTTCGGATATGCCCAGAACAGGTGAACATGGTTCTCTGGCCTCCCTGCACACCGTACACACCTATCCTTCAGCTCCTCGGGAAACCTACTTATCCGAGCCACCGTCATGTGCGCCCTATGCGCTACCTTGAACTGGATGAGGCTGAGCCTCGCACGCGACGAGGATGCACTCACCCTCCTCAGGGCCTCCTCCCACATCCCGGCCCCTATTCCCCTCCCCCCGCCCTTCCCAATTCCTCCCCCCATTTCCGTTTGACTCCCCCGAAAGAATGTGCAAACTCCACACAGACAGTGACCCCGGGGGCGGGATCGAATCCGGGTCCTCCGGCGCCGCGAGGCGACTGTGCTAACCACTGCGCCGCCGTGCCGCCCCCTTCTCTTAAACGAGTATCCAATTCCCAGTATCTCAGCTGCTAAATGCACTACCTGGTGAGTCACGGAGACTAATGGGTCGGAGGTTTATTGGGTCATGTCACATATCCTCTGATCGAACCTTGAGCACTTTCTAAATATATTTCATTGCAAGTGTTAAGTACAATTGTGACTAACAGATTGGGATTTTAATTTCAGATTGGCTGCAACGGGTGAATCACAAGCGCACACAAAGTGGCATTGTCTTCAGTGGAACGCGTGTGTCACATTTACAGGCTGCCCGCAGTGTGCCCTCTGAATGCCCCCGGATGCCTCATGCCTCCCCCGAAGGCTGCCTACAACAGCGAGGAAACCACACTAAGCTCCGCACTGGTTGACGTGAGAACGTTGCCACTTTTAGGCTGATGTTGAATTGACCAGTTCTTAAACTCAACTTAAAAACAACGGTTTTGGCCGCTGGAAAGTCTTCAATCTGGAAAGCCCCCCCCCCACCCCTTAAGGGCAGGAAAGCTGTAAACTATTGACACAAGGGAGCACAAGCTGCAGCTGGAGCTTGGCTGTGCACGCTGCACTTCCCCCCCTTCCCTGGACATGCAACAGTGGGTTCTGAAGCGTTACAGGAGAGTGGAAAGGGAATTTCCAAAAATGTGACCAAGATACAGGTTACAACAAAAAGCTGGTGGAAGATTTGACATGAGCTGTGCAGACACCAGGGTTTGTGTTTTTAAGGTGCAAGCTGAAGATCGCAGGCATGAACATGTGGACTGAAGTAGGTCAGGAAAATAAAGCAACGCTCAATTTAAAAAAAAAGATTTTTATATATGGCTGTGAAATCTGTGCAGGATGGGATCACAGCTCTGGGTCAGGAGTACATAATTGGGAGGAAAGCTTGCGTCTTCCAGTAATACACACACTGATCCCAGTTCGGAAGCAGCGCTTCCTTTAACCCTTCGGAAACACACTCTTCTTAAAATGAATGTCGTGTGCACTTGTGGTAAAATGGCTAACGGACTGAATCTTCGGCCCGATACAGAATGGGACACATTAAACTGAAGAAAAAACAGTACAGCATAGGAACAGACCCTTCGGCCCTCCAAAGCCTGCGCCGATCATGATACCTGTCTAAACTGAAACCCTCTGTTCTTGCGGGGTGCGTATCCCTCTATTCCTATCCTATTCATGTATTCGCAAGATGCCTCTTAAACGGCGCTATCGTATCTGCTTCCACCACCTCCCCCAGCAGCGTGTTGCAGGCACCCACCACCGACTGTGTAAAAAAACTTGCCTTGCTCGTCTCCTCTAAACTTTACCCCTTGCACCTGCAAGCAATTGACTTTTCCACCTTGGGAAAAAGCATCTGACTATCCACTCTGCCTATGCCACTCAATTTGGTTAAACTCTAGCAGGTCGCCCCTCAACCTCTGTAGTTCTAGTGAAAATGATCCAAGTTGATCCACCCTCTCCTCATAGCTAATGCCCTCCATACCAGGCAACATCCTGGTAACCCTCTTCAGTACCCTCTGTAAAGCATCCACATCCTTCTGTGGCGACCAGAATTGTACGCTATATTCCAAATGTGGCCTAACCAAGGTTCTGTACAGCAGCAGCATGACTTGCCAATTGTTATACTCAATGTCTCGACTGATGAACAGTAAGAAGCCTTACAACACCAGGTTAAAGTCCAACAGGTTTGTTCCAAACACTCGCTTTCGGAGCACTGCTCCTTCCTCAGGTGAATGAAGTGGTATGTTCCAGAAACATATATATAGACAAATTCAAAGATGCAAGATAATGCTTAGAATGCGAGCATTTGCTGTTAATTAAGTGTTTACATGATGTTATAACCTGCCTGCTTACCATTGGCTGGGGACTAATGACAATCCCACAATCCTGTGGGAGTATGAGCTTCCCCAATGAGGGGGGCGGAGAAACCATTAGTAAACTCCATCTACAAATAAAGCTGGCCAGTTTGGAACCAGCAGGAAGGAGTGTGCAGCAAGGGAAGTTGCTGCTGCTGTTATATATATATATATATGTTATTGTAAATAAATGTTATTACTTTGTATACTTAAAACGCGTGCTCGATTCTTCGTGGCCCTTACAAAACATATCCAGAGATAGGGGTAACCCCAGATTAAAGAGGTGTGAATTGTCTCAAGGCAGGGCAGTTGGTAGGATTTCGCAAGCCCAGGCCAGATGGTGGGGGGGTGAATGTAATGCGACATGAATCCCAGGTCCCGGTTGAGGCCGCACTCATGTGCGTTGTCGCGCATCCTGAAGGCCGCCTTGGATAACGCTTACCCGGAGATCAGAGGCTGAATGCCCTTGACTGCTGAAGTGTTCCCCGACTGGAAGGGAACATTCCTGCCTGGTGATTGTTGCGCGATGTCCGTTCATTCGTTGTCGCAGCGTTTGCATGGTCTCGCCAATGTACCACGCTTCGGGACATCCTTTCCTGCAGCGTATGAGTCGCACGAGTATGTACCGCGTACCTGGTGGGTGGTGTTCTCACATGTAATGGTGGTATCCATGTCGATGATCTGGCAAGTCTTGCACAGATTGCCATGGCAGGGTTGTGTGGTGTCGTGGTCACTGTTCTGAAGACTGGGTAGTTTGCTGCAAACAATGGTTTGTTTGAGGTTGTGCGGTTTTTTGAAGGCAAGTAATGGGGGTGTGGGGATGACCTTGGCAAGATGTCCATCTTCATCAATGACGTGTTGAAGACTGCGAAGAAGATGTCGTAGTTTCTCCACTCCGGAAACGTACTGGACGACGAAGGATACTCTGTCGGTTGTGTCCCATGTTTGCCTTCTGAGGTCGGTGCGGTTTTTTGCTGTGGCGCGTTGGAACTGTCGATCGATGAGTCGAGCGTAATATCCCGTTCGTACGAGGGCATCTTTCAGTGTCTGTAGATGTCTGTTACGCTCCACATCTCCACATCTCGACTGATGAAGACAAGTATGCTGTAAGACTTCTTGACAGCCTTATCCACCTGCAACACCACTAGTCACAGCCCTCCAATCAGAAAAGCACCCTTCCACTGCTATCCTCTGTCTTCTATGACTGAGCCAGCTCACATCTGATCTTGTGTGACTTCATCTTTTGTACCAGTCTGCCATGAGGGACCTTGTCATAGGCTTTACTGAGGTCCATATAGATGTAATCTTTGTCACTTGCTCAAAAATCTTGTGATCAAGATAGTGATATACAAACTCCCCTTCACAAAACCATGCTGCTTATCGCTAATAGACATAGAACATAGAACATCATAGAATTTATCATAGAATTTACAGTGCAGAAGGAGGCCATTTAAGGGCAATTTATCATGGCCAATCCACCTAACCTGCACATCTTTGGACTGTGGGAGGAAACCGGAGCACCCGGAGAAAACCCACGCACACACGGGGAGGCTGTGCAGACATAGTACAGTACAGCACAGTACAGGCCCTTCAGCCCACGATGTTGAAGGCCGATCATTTGTCCTAATCTAAGATCAACCTAACCTACACCCCTTCAATTTACTGCTGTCCATGAGCCTATCCAAGAGTCTCTAAATGTCTGACTCCACCACCTCTGCTGGCAGTGCATTCCACACACCCACCACTCTCTGTGTAAAGAACCTACCTCTGACATCTCCCCTATACCTTCCTCCAAACACCTTAAAATTATGTCCCCTCATGACAGTCATTTCCACCCTGGGGAAAAGTCTCTGGCTATCCACTCTATCCATGTCTCTCATCACCTTGTACACCTCTATCAAGTCACCTCTCTGCCTTCTTCGCTCCAGTGAGAAAAGCCCTAGATCCCTCAACCTTTCCTCATAAGACATGTCCTCCAGTCCAGGCAGCATCCTGGTAAATCTCCTCTGTACCCTCTCCAAAACATCCACATCCTTCCTATAATGAGTCCACTTGTTTCCAAATGTGAATAAATCCTGTTGCCAAGAATCTTTTCCAATAATCTTCTTACCACTGACGCAAGGTTCTCCAGCCATCAAGGCACCCGCCCCTTTATTGGTCAAAATCGAAGGCAGTGATCGAAGCCTGTCGAATTATTGGGTCCAAGTTAAGGACTGTCCCAAAGAGCGTGAAATCCCAGAGGGATAAGAAGAGACACAGCCATGTGCTCGGTCTCTCTTGGCCCCGGCCTGTGCCAACCCAAGTGCAGCATAACGACCAGACAGACAAGTTCAAGACCAACGATTGCTACCAGACGGATGAGTCCAGCAGAAACAGAGCCACTTCTTCCACCCAGCCACGCAAGATCCGGACAAAGGCCTTGTCCATCTGCATAGAGCCGGTTGCCCTGAAGTTAAGTATAGGTTATTGTAGTTGTTAGGTGTAGTTTAACTTGTAATGTTTTGTGTTGCATGTCGAAGTAATCCTTGTGTGTAAATAAACCATCTTTGAACTTGAACTGACTAACTGGTTGTGTGGTCCTTTGACTGATATCCGGTAAAGCCTTGTGGTGGTATCATTTTATACATGGCGACTCTAAAGAGCATCATTATTAATTGGCAACATTATTGCTGACTCTGGTGGCGATTGCCAACAGTAGTCCCCCCCAGGGTCACGGTGGATTGGGTGGGTGAGGCTGTGGATCACCCTTGGCATGGTGATCTCAGGCAGCCCTCTGCTCAACAGGATCCTCCTGGTCAGAGTTTGTTAATTCCTCCTCAGCCCGAACTGCTCTGCCTGACAGCTGATGAGTAATCCAGTGAAGAATCAATGCAGGTCCACTTTCCCTTCCCGCATGTTTACTTCCTCAGCCATACACCTTTAAAGCTGCAACGGTTACAAGCGTCAACAGCTTCCTCGAAAGCCCACAACACTTGAAAGGGCTTCAAATCCCCTGACACCCTTCGAAATGCGAAACCTCCATTCAACTTCACAGAGCAATACCTTTCACGAGCCTGTGATTCAACCGGACGAAATCCAAGAAGAAAACGACACTGACATCGCTCGTGGAGCTTCAGCACGTGGATGACATCGCCACCTCCACTCTCTCAGAAGTGAATCTCCATGCCATGCTGGACACCTTCGCAGGAGCATACCAAAGACTGGGTCTCAGCCTCAACAAGACTCATATCCTTTACCGCCCCGCCCCAGGGCAAAATCCAGTGTCTCCCTCCATCAGAGTCAACGGAGAAACCCTACCAAACGTGGAACATTTCCCACACCTAGGGAGCCACCTCTCCTTTAAGGCTGACATTGATGTGGTGACCGGTCATCATATCCAATCCGTGAGCGCCTCCTTCGGACGCCCAAGGACATCCATGCTGACACCATGGATTCTGCCCAAAGAATCTGGATATTAACTTTGGCCTCATTATGTCACATTGCTTTCTTCAGTTCCATTTTCTGTCGTGGGGTCAAGAATTAAACTAATTTACTTTGGGGGAAAATAAACCTGCATTCCGCCCCCCACCCCTGTACCGTCAAACGTAACCCTTAAATAACAAGGACTTTTCTATTGATTTTGGAATATTTGCGCCTATACTGCAAAGCATTTCCTTAAGCACTGAAATTATTTCTTCTGCTCCCACACTAATGTAAACAAATCTTCTTAGCCACAGAAACCAAATACTGAAAGCACACTAGATTGAAGTGCTTTTCTTGGCTCTCAGTCTTCTCTCGTATGCAACATGGATCCCCCCCCCCCTTTCTCTACAAAAGAACTTTTGACTTGCTCTGCCGTCATGTCAACTGTGTGTGGAGAGACAGGACTGCTTTGTTAACCAGGGACTGTGACACAAAGCTGCGATCTCAATAATGTTGCAAGATAATTTTGTTTCAGTCCATTCACCATGATCCCTCCTGCTCAACTGGGAAATAAATGTCTCCGTCTTTTACATTGCTCCGGGCAAGTGAGCAGATACTGGACTTGCTGCCAAACTTCTGTCAATGGTGCTCTTACACCAATGCTGTTGGGGTTAGATAGATGATACCACAGAGTACCTACAGTACAGGAGGCCATTTGGCCCATCGAGTCTGCACCGACCCTCTGAAAGAGCTCCCCACCTCGGCCCCTTCCCCACCCTATCCCCACCTAACCTGCACATATTTGGACTGTGGGAGGAAGTCGGAGCACCCGGAGGAAACCCACGCAGACATGGGGGAGAACGGACAACCTCCACACAGACCGTGACCCAAGGCCGGAATCAAACCCGGGTCCCTGGAGCTGTGAGGCAGCAGTGCTAACCACGGTGCCGCCGTGCCGCCCCAGAGCTAACTACGACCAGAGCCAACCGCACCAAGTAATGTACATTGGGAAAAAAAACTGTCCCTTGAATTGCTGACATTTGCATATCTGAGAGGGAATTTCAAAGGTATGGAATGCAAATGCCTCCATCTAGGATCATTAGTTTGCTGGTTTACCGAGGAGAGGAGTGCTCGGATGTGACAGAAATTCACCACCACTCCATTAATATCACTGAGTTGCAACAGTAAATTTCAATACCAACCACCCAGCTCCGCTGAAAACTCCCTCAACCACCAGCTGCAGCAGTGCGTATCACAGCCAAGCTGTCCTGCACCAACTTGCCACGGCACCTGCTGAACGCATGATCTCTCCTGCCTAGAAGGTAAACACAGCAGGTGCATGGAAGAACAAGTCCCTCTCCAAAGTACACCGCGATCGGTGAATCGCGCCCCTAATCTATAATCTTTTATTATTGTCACAAGTAGGCTTACATTGACACTGCAATGAAGTGGCTGAGAGAAGCCTCTAGCTGCCACACTCCGGCGCCTGTTCGGGTACACAGAGGGAGAATTCAGAATGTCCAATTCACCTAACAAGCACGTCTTTCGGGACTTGTGGGAGGAAACCGGAGCACCCGGAGGAAACCCATGCAGGCACGGGGATGACGTGCAGACTCCGCACAGACAGTGACCCAGCGGGGAATCGAACCTGGGACCCTGGAGCTGTGAAGCAACAGTGCTAACCATCTTCAGCAATGGTTTCTCTTCTGATCCCTGCGACATTACAAAAGAATGTATCCTTGGCACTTCCCTCACCCCCCCCCTCCCCCAACGCGCATTTGTGACAGCTCCACCTCTCCAAACCCTCAGCCTGCTTGTCCAACATCCTGTGCGGGGCAAGCCACAATTTCCTATCCTTGAACAACGGGACTGGAGCCATCGCCTTTGGCTCTTGGTGAAAACGGCAGACAAGAACATGGGCTTAAAAGAGTTTGTGAAAGTTGATGGTTGCACCCCGCAAAGATATCAATGACGAGCCTCTGTGCAAAAAATAGGAAGCAGAATCGAGAGCTGTGCCCAGGTATTGACTTGACTACTGCAGTGACTGTTCATGGCCACGGCGAATCTCTTCGAGAATTCCCATTATTCAACCTTGATCGAAGATGCAAGGGGTATATCTTTCGGAAAAACTGCTTGGTGTTGAATTTATAAAAACATTTGTCTCAATTTTAATAGTCGGAGTGACTGAGTTTCAGGTTTTAGTGTTCACTCACATGCTGGACACTGAACAGACATGACAACCAGTGGGTACTTATTGCATCACTCAATAAATCATTTTCTTCTCGTGATCTCTTTCATGACGTTTCATGCCAATCATGTGCCACTTTGTTGAGTTCGCACTTTTTTCCCCCTCCCAGTTTTCTTGCTGGTCATCTTAGACCCCACTGGCAATTCAAAATGCAGACGTTTCTGCCAGTACTGCAGCAGGGTGGGGTTTCGAACACCATGGGCGGGATTCTCCGACCCCCCACCAGGTCGGAGAATTGCCGGGGGGGGGGGGGGGGGGGGGGGGGGCGTGAACCCGCCCCCGCCGGCTGCCGAATTCTCCGGTGCCGGGGATTTGGCGGGGGCGGGAATTGCGCCGGTCGGCGGCTGCTGCCCCCCCCCCCCCCCCCCCCGGCGATTCTCCGGCCCGCTATGGGCTGAGTGGCCGCCCGTTTTTGGCCGGTCCCGCCGGCGTATGTTACAACAGGTACTTGCCGGCGGGACCTGA